>NC_089502.1:138736939-140118606 GCF_036850765.1 Saccopteryx bilineata | reverse complement strand
GTAAAAATGTGCTATGTTTTTGTTTAATCTGCAGACTATCTTGGGTTGCTCAGAACTTCCAGGGGGAGGTCACAAGTGCAAGCACAGAAGGAAGAGTATGCATTTTCTTGCTCCTGTCATTTGCTTTCTTCACCATTATTCTCTGTCCACTCCCCGTCTCAGCAGTTGACCTTACTCTAACTTTTAGCAACTTCTTGCTACTGTGACCCATTTTCATTTAGATCTAAAAACCTATCATCAAAGAACAATATTAGGTAACTGAAAGGTTACTTAAGATTACAAGTCTGAAATAGTCAAAACCCCAATAAATAACATCTAACATTTTATTAATCCTTATTTCCTTCATGAATAGTTGCTATACTTGAGGAGGCAGGTACTAGGATTATCCCCATGGCGCAGACAAGAAAACAGACAAAGGGAGCTTAACTAATTTGCCCAAAGTCACACAGCTAGGGAGGAGGTTCAAACCCAGGCAGTCTATTTCCAGATGCAATCGGTTTAATCCTTAGACTGCATCACAGCATGCCAGTGCCCTTTACTTCAGCACGTCCCTTGGACATGTGCAGAGTAAGTATGACAGAGCACCCAACAGAGACCAGAAGGTGTTTATGCCACTGGAGAACTCTGGTGAGGGAACGAAGGGTGGCTGGGTGTGCAAAGCCCTTAGGGAATAAAGGTCCAGAAATGTGCAGGATTGGAGGCGGGGCAGCAGGAGGAAACAGAACAGAAAGCGATTACCTCTGAGAGGAAGGGGAAGAATTGGCTTTTGTTTTCAGAAAAGAAGAAAAGGCGTTTTAGCAAACCTCCCATATGTCATATCCTTCACACGTAGAAAGACACACACTAAGTTTTCGAGTATAGATGCAACCTGAAGAAAGCAATGTTTTAGGAAAGATGAATAATGCAAAATGGTGCAAGACAGCTAGGATGGGGATAGAGAGGAAAAGCAAACACTGAGGTCCACAATGTGTGTGGTAAAGGAGGCCCTATGAATGACATCAACTGATCGAATGGGACTTTTGGCAGCAATAACACAAGCAGCCCTTAGGGACACTTTTTTATGAGAGTCCCTCATTTTTTCCAATAAATCTGGATCCCAAGAGAGTCAGGTTTAATATTATACATGGAGAAATAGCTTCGGGGGTGAGTGAGAAATTCATGTCTCATTGTATATGTTGGGGAGGCTAGAGCTAGAAAAGATCATTCTCCCTGGTTCACACAGATACGTGGAATGACGTCACTGGTTGTAATATACTGCAGAGGATGGCATTTCTGATGTAGGCTGCTCCTTCCTCCTACATCCTGAAGAAAGTGCAGTTACAGGATGGGTGCTGCAGGTTCCACCCAAGGACACAGAGCCGAGGACACTCATTACGGGTAAGATGTCCTATGAACTCTCTGCAGAGCAAGTAATTTCTTCAGATATGGGCAGAGTCCATGTGCAGCAACAGGACTACCTAAAAGACACAGCACGGATGGTGAAGAAACGTGGCCCTAAACTGGAGAACTCAATCCCAAATCAGATATTCACCAATCAGCAAGGTAGAAAGCAAGCCTTAAGGGCAGATGAATATCGAATTTAGGAGATGGAAAAACTCTATACTGAAAGTTAATGGGCAACAACAACAGAAAGGACCAAAGTGAATTCCACTCTCTCATTTCGATATTGCATTTGATAGCATTTCGTTTCATCAATTGCACTTAACACTCTGCAAAAATCTCCTCTCAGTGAGCCTCGGTAGGAAAGAAAAACAACCCTAGAAAAATTAGATTAACCTTAATAAATTTACTACATTAATGAGCTAATTCTGAGTATCATCAAACATATGAACACCAATCACCTCTAATTTGTTGCCCAGAATGTGAGCTGTTGGCACAATCCTCTCATTTTTAGTTTAACATCATTTATCTTATTAAACTCTTTGAATAGCTAGATCAAAATCAGTACAAGCTGTTGTAATACTTCAACCTAACTGAGAAAGGCAACTTACACATTTCCAATCAAAGGCCAGTAATTAACTCATAGAAACCTTTACTTGTCGAGAAAATGAGCGAGCAATGTGTTTCAAATAAAAACTATATGTACCACCTTCCAAGACTGAAGGAAAAGTCTAGCTTTAATAATATTCTTGGAAAATTGGCTTCAAAAGCATAATTAGTTCAAGTGCAAGTGGTGATAAATTTTAAAACAAACTATAAGGAGCAACAATTCTCAGATCTGGGTACACATTAGAATGACGTGGGGTATACCTCAATTTAAAGAAAAAGGAATCACTCAGTGACATTTTCAAAAATACTCATGCCCATACCCATTCAGACCAGTGAGGTTCAGCAGAGACCCCTCTATGATGATAGAAATTTTTGTTACCTGTGCTGTCTGATGTGGTGGTCACTAGTCATTCACGATAAACTAGCACTTGAGATGTGGGCTAGTAAAATGGAATCACTGACTTTTTTTATTTTTTGATATCTCTGACACAGACAGAGAGAGACTGAGAGAGGGACAGATAGGGACAGACAGACAGAAAGGAAGAAGGATGAGAAGTATCAACTCTTCATTACTACACCTTAGTTGTTCATTGATTGCCTTCTCATATGTACTTTGACTTTGGGGGGGCTCCAGCAGACCAAATGACCCCTTGCTTGAGCCGGCGACCTTGGGTCCAAGCTGGTAAGCTGTGCTCAAATGAGATGAGCCTGCGTTCAAGCTAGCGACCTCGGGGTTTCGAACCTGGGTCCTCCACATCCCAGTCCAACGCTCTATCTACTGCGCTACCACCTGGTCAGGTGACCGCCTGGAATCATTAACTTTTTAATTTCATTTATTCTTCATTGATTTAAATGTTAATAGCTGCAGTGGCTGGTGGCTACTACGTTGGACAGCACAAGTTTAGAGCCAATCAATTAGACTCTAGGGCTGAGCTCAGGCACAGGTAGACTCACAAAGCTCTCACGGGATTTTAACGTGCAATCTGGGACAAGGACCACTGTCATAGCCCGGGATTTTGGAAGGCATCAGGAGTGGCAAATTTCTTGTACTTTTCTTTCCCATAAAGCATTACTTTTTTCCAAATGCCACAAAACATTTGCCATGCACCTGCCCTCTCCCCCTCCTCCCCCCACTCCTCTCTTGTCATGACCCCACCACAGCCCCATGCAATGGTGCACTATCAACACATTCCCCAGTCACTGACCCTGCCAGATTTCTCCAGTACCAAGGGCGGACTCTCACCCTTTCCCCTTATTTTTCACCGGCAGCAGAAATTAAAGCTAATGGTGCTACTGAGATTAAGAATCAAAACCCCAAACTTGTGCAACCATAATGTTCCCTTTCACAGGCTTGATCCAGGTGCCACTTAGTATGATTTCCGCCATAGACATGGAGGGAATATTTCTAAAGGGACTTAACAGTTGAACAGCTACAGCCTTTGGAACTCCGTGAAAAGCAGGTGTTGTCTGCTCACTGGAGGCTGTTTCCTTCGAATGGGATGCAATGTCACAGCACAGTGCTGGCAGCGAGGGCTCTGTGGCCTGACCCTTACCACCAGCTCTGAACCCCAGCTCAGCCCACAACTAGCCACGTGAGTATCTAAGCATCGAAGCCTCAGTTACCCGCTCTGTAGAGTGGGGATAAAGAGAGTTCTTCGGGGAAAATGGACTGATGCACGTAACATGCACAATCAATGAGACGTGCTGCACACACTCTCTTAGACCCAGGTTTGGATTCCCCTCCACACAAGTTTGTGGCGAGGAAAGCAACTAAGCAGGGCAAACTTTCAGGAGGAAGTCATGGAATTCACAAAGGTACGCGCCAAGCAAATGACTAAGTCAAGTGGCACTAGGAGCCATTAGATAACAGTTACAAAGAAAAATAATATGGTAATGTGATTTTTAAAAAATATTCATCTTATTTATTTTTATGAGTCTACATTTTTATTAACTTCCATACCACCCGTTAATGTTAATGGAACAAGAAAGTGTGTGCTAATAAACATGGACGAACATCCCTTGATTCATAAAACTGGTTAAGACTCAGAATTCCGGAGTTCAGGAATATCATACTGTACAAGTCTCCAGCACATAGTCATCCTGTCGACCTTTTGGGAACCCCCACAGCCAGAATCCAACTATATGCTCCAATGTTGGTTGTACTCCACGTACTACTGATTTATGGGCATATGTTCTCCACTGACTTTTGCTGCCTTCTTCCTTCTTAAATATCCACCTATGGGCAGAGCAATTCTTTTTTTTTTTTTTTTTAATTTTCCTTCATTTCCTCTTTTTTTTTTATATAATAAATTTTTATTAATGGTAATGGGATGACATTAATAAATCAGGGTATATATATTCAAAGAAAACATGTCTAGGTTATTTTGTCATTAAATTATGTTGCAAACCCCTCGCCCAAAGTCAGATTGTCCTCCGTCACCCTCTATCTAGTTCTCTGTGCCCCTCCCCCTCCCCCTAACTCTCTCCCTCCCTCCCTCCCATGTCCTCCCTCCCCCCCACCCTTGGTAACCACCACACTCTTGTCCATGTCTCTTAGTCTCATTTTTATGTTCCACCAATATATGGAATCATGTAGTTCTTGTTTTTTTCTGATTTACTTATTTCACTCCTTATAATGTTATCAAGATCCCACCATTTTGTGTAAATGATCTGATGTCATCAATTCTTATGGCTGAGTAGTATTCCATAGTGTATATGTGCCACATCTTCTTTATCCAGTCTTCTATGGAAGGGCTTTTTGGTTGTTTCCATGTCTTGGCCACTGTGAACAGTGTTGCAATGAACATGGGGCTACATGTGTCTTCACGTATCAATGTTTCTGAGGTTTTGGGGTATATACCCAGTAGAGGGATTGCTGGGTCATAAGGTAGTTCTATTTGCAGTTTTTTGAGGAACCACCATACTTTCCTCCATAATGGTTGTACTACTTTACAGTCCCACCAACAGTGAATGAGGGTTCCTTTTTCTCCACAGCCTCTCCAACATTTGCTATTACCCGTCTTGTTGATAATAGCTAATCTAACAGGAGTGAGGTGGTATCTCATTGTAGTTTTGATTTGCATTTCTCTAATAAGTAATGAAGCTGAGCATCTTTTCATATATCTGTTGGCCATTTGTATCTCTTCCTGGGAGAAGTGTCTGTTCATGTCCTCTTCCCATTTTTTTATTGGATTGTTTGTTTGTTTGTTGTTGAGTTTTATGAGTTCTTTGTAAATTTTGGATATTAGGCCCTTATCTGAGCTGTCGTTTGAAAATATCAGTTCCCATATAGTTGGCTGTCTGTTTATTTTGATATCAGTTTCTCTTGCTGAGCAAAAACTTTTAATTCTGATGTAGTCCCATTCATTTATCTTTGCCTTCACTTCTCTTGCCATTGGAGTCAAGTTCATAAAATGTTCTTTAAAACCCAGGTCCATGATTTTAGTACCTATGTCTTCTTCTATGTACTTTATTGTTTCAGGTCTTATATTTAGGTCTTTGATCCATTTTGAATTAATTTTAGTACACGGGGACAGGCTGTAGTCGAGTTTCATTCTTTTGCATGTGGCTTTCCAGTTTTCCCAACACCATTTGTTGAAGAGGCTTTCTTTTCTCCATTGTGTGTTGTTGGCCCCTTTATCAAAGATTATTTGACCATATATATGTGGTTTTATTTCTGGGCTTTCTATTCTGTTCCATTGGTCTGAGTGTCTATTTTTCTGCCAATACCATGCTGTTTTGATTATCGTGGCCCTATAATATAGTTTAAAGTCAGGTATTGTAATGCCCCCAGCTTCATTCTTTTTCCTTAGGATTGTTTTGGCTATTCGGGGTTTTTTATAGTTCCATATAAATCTGATGATTTTTTGTTCCATTTCTTTAAAAAATCTCATAGGGATTTTGATGGGAATTGCATTAAATTTGTATATTGCTTTGGGTAATATGGCCATTTTGATTATATTTATTCTTCCTATCCAAGAACAAGGAATATTTTTCCATCTCATTGTATCTTTTTCGATTTCCCTTAACAATGCTTTGTAATTTTCATTATATAGGTCCTTTACGTTCTTTGTTATGTTTATTCCTAGGTATTTTATTTTTTTTGTTGCAATCGTGAAGGGGATTATTTTTTTGAGTTCGTTTTCTAATATTTCATTGTTGGCATATAGAAAGGCTATGGACTTTTGTATGTTAATTTTGTATCCTGCGACCTTACTGTATTGGTTTATTGTTTCTAATAATCTTTTTGTGGAGTCCTTCGGGTTTTTGATGTATAGGATCATATCATCAGCAAAAAGTGATAGCTTTACTTCTTCTTTTCCGATATGGATGCCTTTTATTTCTTTGTCTTGTCTGATTGCTCTGGCCAGAACTTCTAGCACCACGTTAAATAAAAGTGGAGAGAGTGGACAACCCTGTCTTGTTCCTGATTTAAGGTAGAAAGTCCTCAGTTTTATGCCGTTTAATAGGATGTTGGCTGATGGTTTATCATATATGGCCTTTATCATGTTGAGATATTTTCCTTCTATACCCATTTTGTTGAGAGTCTTAAACATAAAATTGTGTTGTATTTTATCAAAAGCCTTTTCTGCATCTATTGATAAGATCATGTGGTTTTTGTTCTTTGTTTTGTTGATATGGTGTATTACGTTAACCGTTTTGCATATGTTGAACCATCCTTGAGATTCTGGGATGAATCCTACTTGATCATGATGTATTATTTTTTTAATATGTTGTTGTATTCGGTTTGCCAGTATTTTGTTTAGTATTTTAGCATCTGTATTTATTAGAGATATTGGTCTGTAGTTTTCTTTCTTTGTGCCATCCTTGCCAGGTTTTGGTATGAGGGTTATGTTGGCCTCATAAAATGTGTTTGGAAGTATTGCTTCTTCTTCAATTTTTTGGAAGACTTTGAGTAGAATAGGAACCAAGTCTTCTTTGAATGTTTGATAGAATTCACTAGTATAACCGTCTGGGCCTGGACTTTTATTTTTGGGGAGATTTTTAATAGTTTTTTCTATTTCCTCCCTGCTGATTGGTCTGTTTAGGTTTTCTGCTTCTTCATGACTCAGTCTAGGAAGGTTGTATTGTTCTAGGAATTTATCCATTTCTTCTAGATTGTTGTATTTGGTGGCATATAATTTTTCATAGTATTCTACAATAATTCTTTGTATATCTATGAAGTCTGTGGTGATCTCTCCTCTTTCATTTTGGATTTTATTTATTTGAGTCCTGTGTCTTTTTTCCTTGGTGAGTCTTGCCAAGGGTTTGTCAATTTTGTTGATCTTTTCAAAGAACCAGCTCCTTGTTTTATTGATTTTTTCTATAGTTTTTCTGTTCTCTATTTCATTTATTTCTGCTCTGATTTTTATTATCTCCTTTCTTTGGCTGGTTTTGGGTTGTCTTTGTTCTTCTTTTTCTAGTTCCTTAAGGTGTGAAGTTAAGTGGTTTACTTCGGCTCTCTCTTGTTTGTTCATATAGGCCTGAAGTGATATGAACTTTCCTCTTATTACTGCTTTTGCTGCATCCCAGAGATTCTGATATGTCGTATTTTCATTTTCATTTGTCTGTATATATCTTTTGATTTCTGCGCTTATTTCTTCTTCGACCCATTTATTTTTTAGAAGTGTGTTGTTTAGTTTCCACATTTTTGTGGGTTTTTCCCCCTCTTTTTTGCAGTTGAATTCTAGTTTCAAGGCTTTATGATCAGAAAATATGCTTGGTACAATTTCAATTTTTCTAAATTTGCTGATATTGTCTTTGTGGCCCAACATATGGTCAATTCTTGAGAATGTTCCATGTACACTAGAGAAAAATGTATACTCTGTCGCTTTGGGATGAAGTGTCCTGTAGATGTCTATCATATCCAGGTGTTCTAGTATTTCGTTTAAGGCCACTATATCTTTATTGATTCTCTGTTTGGATGACCGATCTAGAGCCGTCAGCGGTGTATTGAGGTCTCCAAGTATGATTGTATTTTTGTTAGTTTTTGTTTTAAGGTCAATAAGTAGCTGTCTTATATATTTTGGTGCTCCTTGGTTTGGTGCATATATATTAAGGATTGTTATGTCTTCTTGATTCAACTTCCCCTTAATCATTATGAAATGACCATTTTTGTCTCTGAGTACTTTTTCTGTCTTGTAGTCAGCATTATTAGATATGAGTATTGCTACGCCTGCTTTTTTTTTGGGTGTTGTTTGCTTGGAGTATTGTTTTCCAGCCTTTCACTTTGAATTTGTTTTTATCCTTGTTGCTTAGATGTGTTTCTTGTAGGCAGCATATAGTTGGATTTTCTTTTTTAATCCATTCTGCTACTCTGTGTCTTTTTATTGGTAAGTTTAATCCATTTACATTTCGTGTAATTATTGACACTTGTGGGTTCCCTACTGCCATTTTATAAATTGCTTTCTGTTAGTTTTGTATCTAGTTTGATTCTTCTCTTTTGCTTTTCTATCATTTGTTTTTGTTTGTTTGTGTTCCATACTTCTTTCCTCTGTTGCTACCTTTTTTAAGTCGAGTGTTTTTGTGGTGGTTTTTTTAAGGGTGGTTACCATTAAGTAATGAAAAGGGTACCTACCATATTCATTGTAGTACCCTATCTTATAAGTATTTCTGCACTTCATCCTCCTTTGCTACTGTTAATCTCCATCCTCTCCCCCCTTTTTTTCCTTTGTTGTCACAGTTTAAGTTTGGTTTTATTGTGTTCTTGGTGGAGCTGTTACTTGTGGTGTTGTTTTCTTTTGTTCTTTGAATCTGGTTGGAAAACCCCCTTAGTATTTCCTGGAGTGGGGGCTTTCTGTTGATAAATTCTCTCATCTTTTCTGTATTTGTGAATGTTTTTATATCTCCTTCATACTTGAAGGATAGCTTTGATGGGTATAGTATTCTTGGCTGAAAGTTCCTCTCTTTCAGGGCTTTAAATATTGGGGTCCACTCTCTTCTAGCTTGTAGAGTTTCTGCTGAGAAATCTGATGATAATCTAATAGGCCTTCCTTTATATGTTGTACTCTTCTTTTCCCTGGCTGCCTTGAGAATTTTTTCTTTGTCATTGGTTTGTGTCATCTTTATTATGATGTGCCTTGGAGTGGGTTTGTTGGGGTTAAGAAAACTCGGTGTTCTGTTTGCTTCTTGAATTTGAGGCTTTAGTTCCTTCCACAGGCTTGGGAAGTTCTCGTCTATTATTTGTTTGAGTATATTCTCCATTCCATTTTCTTTCTCTTCTCCCTCTGATATACCTATTATTCTTATGTTATTCTTTCTGATGGAGTCAGACAATTCCTGTAGGGCTTTCTCGTTTTTTATTATTTTTGAGTCTCTTTCTTCTTCTCTCTGTTGTGCCTCAAGTTGTTTGTCTTCTATTTCACTAATCCTATCTTCAATCTGGGCTGTTCTGTTAGCTAAGCTTGTTACCTCGTTTTTCAGCTCGTGAATTGAGTTTTTCATTTCTGTTTGATTTGTTTTTATAGTTTCAATTTCCTTGGTAATATATTCTTTGTGTTCATTGAGTTGTTTTCTGATCTCCCTATATTGCCTTTCTGTGTTTTCTTGTATATCTCTGAGTATTTTTAAGATTTCTATTTTAAATTCTCTGTCATTTAGCTCCAAGGCTTCCAATATGTTAAGTCTTTTCTCCATAGATTTTTCCACATCTATTTGTGTTACCTCTCTTTCTTTTGTATCCATAATATTCAATTTCCTCTTTCTTATCGGCATCTGAGGGTGGTCTTATTGATAGCACTAATTAGAATTAATAAAGAGTAAAAAGAAAAAAAAAAGGGTAAAACACCCCACAAAAAAAACAGTAATAATTTATTATTTCCCCCTTTTTTCTCTCTTCTCTTTCCCTCCTCTCCCCTCCTCAGGGAAATATCGTGCCTATAATGGAGGGCCTGATTTGGGGTGAAGAGTTCAAGGGGCAAAAAAAAGGGAGTAGGGACCTACTAAATGCAAAAAAAAAAAAAGAAAATCTTAGACAAGCATAAGATGATTTGGTTGTAAGTGATGGTCAACTAAGAGATATAATGAGAGGGATAAGAGGGAACCAGAAAAAAGGACCAAAAAAGAATAATAAAGAAGAAAAAATAAAAATAATAAGTAAAAATCTGTTGTATTAAGTGGAGCGAAGACGAAATACAATGGAGACCTTGGGTTGGGAGGACCCAAAATGCCACAAAAATAAACAAACAAGAAAAAGAAAAAAAAAATAAAAACAAAAGCAAAAAAGAGAAATAAAGCCAAAAAAAAGCCTTGAGTCCCAAATTAACTAATTTGTTCGTGATTGAGGGTTATATGGGAGGAAAGTAAAATGAGAAAAGAAAAAACGAATAGAAAGGAAAAAATAAGAAAAAGAGAAAAACGAAGGAAGAAATAAAATAGGAAGAGAAAAAAACAAAATAAAGCAAGACAAAAAAAAACAAAAGAGGAGAGAGTGAGAGTTAAGTGTTTTGGAGTATAACCTTAAAGGAGGGTGAGGATGAAGAAGAGAAATAAAATGCAACACTCATGGGTAGTGTAGTTCAAGAAAGGGGAAGCATAAGATGGGCAGAGAATAGAAGGACCAAGGTGGAGGAAATAAAGGCAATAAGATAGAAGAAACAAACAACAACAACAAAAAAAATTAGTGGATCAAGTTGTAAAGTCTGTGGATTTTTCTTGATTTTGAGAGGTTAACTTCTTCCTTTTTCTTTTCTCTCCCTCTTCCTGGTCGGTGACTCTGTACCCCAGGCTCTGCCCCTGTGTCACACTTAGGTAGGGATTTGCAGTTGATGGGAGTCTATGGCAATGTCATATAATTGGCTTTAGTCTTGCTGGAAGTAAAGGCTTGTTGGCGTTTGCAGGGTCCAACGATGAGAGAGTTTGCTTTCCTGGATTCTCTCTCCTAGTCCCCCCTTTCTGAATTAGCAGCCTGGTGATCCAGCTATAAGGCTGCAACTGCTTCTGCCTGGGGAGTAAGAGGCTCAAAGAGCTGGGAAATCCCCACTCTATCCCCACTCAGTGCAAGGCTTTGGGAAAGGCTCTGACAGTCAGGGCCTCCAGTGTAATCAGGCAGGGGTGGGAGTCAATTGTTGTCAAGGTGACTGTTCAGCGCCTATCATTTAGTTGGACCTCTCAACCCAGGCTTTCCACACTTTGTAGCCTATTTTTGCAGGGAAGAAGAGGCACTAGTCTCTGCTTGCGACTAGTGTAGTATAGACCTTATTATCTGCCAAGTCTTTCTTGTTAGCGTTTATCCCTGAATATGGAGGCTCTATCAATCAGAAGTTGCCCCCGCCCCTTTAGCGAGAGGCACTAAAAAATATCACGCCTCTTGTCTTGGATCGCTGAACTGAGAGAGATCTTATCAATTAGAACCGAGGGTGCGCAGATTTCATGGGTTAAGCTAATTTCAGTGATTGGGTCACAGCTGTGCTTCTGAAGGTATTTTAGGCTGCCTGCGCGCACCCCTCCCCCAATGCTTGATTGTTAGCTTGAATGGCTGGGTGAGGTGCCCCGCCCACGGAGAGAATCTCCCAAGCCTCTCCCGCTCGCCCCGCCGCTGGCGGCTGGACCGCACCAGGCGCAGGATAATGGAGCACTCTGGGTGTGCGGGCCAGCAGGGCGCCCTGGGCGCATGGAATGCCCAAGGCACGCGCGCGAATGGGGCGCTCCGGGAACTGGTGGCCGGTGACCCCCACTCGCAGTGTGCGGGCCGCTGGGAACGTCAGCGGTGCTCAACCGGACCGGGCGCGCGCGCGGCCGCTCGTGGCGGAGGCTCACGGCGGCCGCTCGCGGCGGCTCACGGTGGCAGCTCGCTGCGGCGGCTCGCGGTTCCCAAATATGGGCTGACTCACCACAGGCGCACTTCCTCGCGGTTTGAAAGAACGTCCCTGTGGTAGATTCCTCCACACCCTGGTCTCTCAGATTCAAGTGATAACAGTCCTTTCGCTATCAGTTTGTGTGGAACTCCGGAATGCTCCGAGGATAAATTTTTCTGTTTCTAGTTGATAAATTTGTTGTGATTTAGGGGAGAGCTGTCGGACGCGCTGCTCACGGCGCCATTTTCGTGATGTCACCCCAGAGCAATTCTTTAATGTAAGAAAATGTAACGTTACAATCCATGAGCACCATGACAGTCTGTAGTCAACACAACTGCCAATGGTTGGGCCCGCTCCGCAGCGACTCACAGCGCAGATCAGATAAGCTGGGAGCTTCGCTCCAGTCCCTGGACAGTTGCTGTGTGAAGAATAACTCACATTTCTCGGGCATGTAAATATGTATCCATTATTATTCCTAGCCCTGAGTCGGTCCTCCCCCCTTTAATCATTTAACACTTTTATGAGGTAAGGTCTATTAATATGTACCCATTTCACAGACAAAGAAATCAAGCTCCGGGAGGTTCAGTAACTTGTCCAAGGAAACTGACTGCAAGGGAGAGACCGGGCGTTCAAAGTCACGGGCCTCAACCCCAGAGTTCGGGGTCTTGGCCACCACCTTGGACTACCTCCCTGTGAGTGACATAGCTTTCTTTGAAGGTATGACAAGGTATGACTCAGGCTGGCACACCAGGCTGATTATAGAGTGAGGGGGCTCGAGGCTCACCTCAAACCCTCTTTCATTTTGTTTTTGTACAAAGTAAAATTCTAAAGATAGTAAACGATGTATTATCAGTAATAAATCATATCTAACACCTCGACTAAAGCATGACTTGACCCTGAGGTGACAACAGTTGGTCTAAAGCAGGGCTGGTCAGACTCCACCCCAGGCAGATCCAGGCCCTTGGCTGACTTTGTACACTGGAGCCCGGCAGACCCAGGCAGGGCTGGATCCTGGCCCAGGAAGCGCCGAGTGGTCGCCGTGCAGGTGCAGGATCACTGCACCCACCACTTCACCACAAAAGGTTGCTGACCCTGTCACTGAAAAGAAATCACCAGACATGTCACATAGGAAATGACATTTTATGGAGCATTTCACAATTTCAAACAGCAAAGGAAGCTCTTCTTTTTATAACCATCATTATAACATGTATGCATGCCTGAGCACGTGGGTCTATAGAAATTGTTCAATAGCTTATTTTTCCTTTATGCTTCTTTTAAGGTCCCAAATGGTCTAGACACTTGAGATGTATAGGGAATCACTTGTGATGTGACATAAAGGAAGGGCACAGAAGGATTAGGAATGTTTGATGTCAATTATTTCCCCAGAAAACTCTAACTTCAGGTGACACCTCCCTCCTATAGCATCACAGTCACCTTCCTGCCCCTCATGGTCCAGCTATTTTCTCGATTCTTATTTCAACATTGGAAATCTATTTGCTCCCCTACATCTGTGTCTTTTCTCCCTGGCAAGACTGCACATTCCTGACGGACAGACACAGCACTCAGAAGAAACAGCACTTGCATATTCATTGGTTGAAAGAAAGCTTTGGGGGAAGTGCACTCTACGTCTATACAGAAAACCATCTGTGTCTATTAGTATGGAAACAAGACCAGTGGGTAATATTTATATTTAGGACATTTGTCCTAAAGTTACTAAAACGACTTCCAGTAAAAAATAAAAATCTCTCTTCCCGGCTTTTACTATTAACTGTCAAAACACATAAAAGGGCAATTGAACAGAGAAAAACAAATTTGCAGGATGACACAAAATTCCAGGTATAGCATAAAAGCAAACCGTCTCACTTACTGACAGAGATCTGAGTTTTTTGTTGTTGCTATTTTTCAAACATTTTTTTTCCAAGAATATATTTTCCTCAATATACTACTCTTAAAATGATAAAAAGTGTTTCAGAGACTTGGCTAAATATTTTTGCTTTGAGATAAGGCAAATAATACTTCCTCTGAACAATGACACATATTGAAACTGAAGTTTTAAAAATAAATTATACAGGTAAAATATTGCAAAGGCTTGGAGGGTTATAAATAATGGGTGCATTTTTAATAGACTTCAGTTTTAGAGCAGTTTCAATTTCAAAGCAAACTTGAGTAGAAGGTACAGAGATCTCTCATAAGCCCTCTGCCCCCACATATGCACAGCCTCCTCCATTATCAACACTGCCCACCACAGTGCCGCACCTGTTACAATCGATGAATCTGCATTGATTGACACCCACATCACAGTCACCCTAGGTTCATAGTTTACATTAGGATTCGTGCTTGGTTTTGTATGTGCTACTGGTCTGGACAAATGTGTAATGACACATATTCACGATTATAGTATCATACAGAGTAGTTTCACTGCCCTAAACATCCTACGTGTGCCCCATCTTCACCCCTTCCTCCCCAAAAGCCCTGGCAACAATGATCTTTCTGTTGTCTCCACAGTGCTGCCTTCTTCAGAATGGCATAGAGCTGGAATCACACAGTACTCTATGTAGCCTCCTCAGGTGGGCTTCTTTCACCTAGCAATATGCATTTAAGTTTCCCCCATATCTTTTCACAGCTTGATAGCTCGTATCTTTTTAGCATTGCATAATATTCCATTGTCTGGATGGACCACAATTTGTTCATCCCTTTCCCTGCTCAATGACACTCTTAGTTGCTTCCAAGTTTTGGTAATTATAAATAAACATCTACATGCATATTGTTGTGTGGACAAAAGTTTGCAACTCCTTTGGGTAAATACAAAAAAGTGTGTTTGCTGGATCTTATTTTAAGACTATATATAGTTTTGTAGAAACTGCCAACAGGGCTGTACCATTTTATAGTCTCTCGAGCAGTTAATGAGAATTTCTGGTGTTCCAGACCCTCCCCAACCCTCGGTGTTGTCAGTGTTCTGTATCTGGGCCATTGCGGTGGGGTGTAGTGGTATCTCGTTGTTTTAACTTACGTTCTCCTGCTCACATATGTGCAGCATCTTTTAATATACTTATTTGCCATCAGCATAACTTCTTTGGTGAGATGCCTGTTAAGGCATTTTTCTTACTGTTGAGTTTTAAGGGTTCTTTGTCTATTTTGGACAACAGTCCTTTATCAGATGTGTCTTTTACAAATATTTTCTCCCAGTCTGTGACTTCTCTTCTCATTCACTTGACATTGTCTTTCACCGAGAAGAAGTTTTTAATTTCAATGAAGTTCAGCTTATCAGTCATTTCTTTCATGGATCATGCCTTTGTGTTGAACCTACAAAGTTATCAACATACTCAAGGTCACCTAGATTTTCTCCTGTGTTATCTTGTAGATATTTTATAATTTTGTATTTTGGTTTGTGACCCATTTTGAGTTATTTTCTTTTAATGAAAAGAATAAGATCTATTTCTAGAATCCTTTTTTGAGGAGGTGGCGATGGTATGTGGATGTCTAGTTGTTCCAGCACCATTTGTTGAAAAGACTATATTTGCTTCAAGGTATTGCTTTAGCTTCTTTTGCAAAAATCATTGACTATATTTAAATGAGTCTATTTCTGGGCTCTCTATTCTGTTCCATTGGTCTGTTCTCTTGCAAATAACATACTGTCATGATGACTGTCATTTTTTTTTTTTTACAGAGACAGAGAGAGAGTCAGAGAGAGGGATAGGTAGGGACAGACAGACAGGAACGAAGAAAGATGAGAAGCATCAATCATTAGTTTTTCGTTGCAACACCTTAGTTGTTCATTGATTGCTTTCTCATATGTGCCTTGACCGTGGGGCTACAGCAGACCGAGTAACCCCTTGCTCGAGCCAGCAACCTTGGGTCCAAGTGGTGAGCTTTTGCTCAAACCAGATGAGCCTGCACTCAAGCTGGTGACCTCGGGGTCTCGAACCTGGGTCCTCCGTATCCCAGTCCGATGCTCTATCCACTGTGCCACCACCTGGTCAGGCAATGATGATTGTCATTTTTAAAATATTTTTCTTTTTTATTGAATTATTGGGGTAATATTGGTTAATAAAATTATATGTGGTTCAGGTGTGCAATTATATAATACAACATCTGTTTATTGTATTGTGCTCCCTACCCCAGGTCAGGTCTTCATCCATCACCATTTATCCCCCTACACTATCCTCGACCTCCCCCACCCCCTTCCCCACTGATTCTCTTGTCTGTGTCTATGAGTCTGTTTTCCTTTTGCTTAATCCCTTCCTCTTTTTCACCTAGCCCTGCAACCTCCTTCTTCTCTGACAGCTGTCAGTCTGTTCCCTGTATCTATGAGTTTGTTTCTATTTTGTTTGTTAGTTTTCTTAGTTCTTTAGGTTACATGAGTGAAATTACATGGTATTTATCTTTCTCTGACTAGCTTATTTTACTTAGCATAATCCTCTTCAGGTCCATCCAAGATGTTGCAAATGATAAGATTTCTTTCTTTTTTTTTTTTTTACAGCTGAGTATTCCATTGTGTAAATGCACCACAGTGTTTTTTTTATCTATTCATCCTCTGATGAGCACTTGGGCTGCTTCCAAATCTTAGCTATTGTAAATAATGCTGCAACAAACATAGAGGTGTATGTATTCTTTCATATCGGTGCTTTAGTTTTCTTTGGATATACTGACAGAAATGAAATCTCTGGGTCATAGGCAGTTCCATTTTTAATTATTTGAGGACATTCCGTACTGCTTTCCACAGTGGCTGCACCACTGACAAGTGGGAGGCGATAGCTCATTGTGGTTTTAATTTGCATTTCTGTGATAATTAGTGACATTGAACATTGATAATTCTCACTTTACACTAAGTCTTGAGGTCAGTAGTGTCAATCCTCCTACTCTGTTCTCCATCAATATTGTGTTGACTACTTTGTGTCTTTTGCCTCCTCATATAAACTTTAGAATCAGTTTACCAACATCCACAAAGTTACTTGTTGGGATTTTGATAGGGATTGCCTTGAATCTGTAGATCAAGTAAGAAGAACTGCCATCTTGATAATACTGTCTTCGTGCTCATAAACATGGGGTATCTCTCCATTTATTTAGTTCTTGTTTTTATTCCTTAAGAGTTTTGTAGTTTTCCTTGTATAGTTGTACATTATTTGATAGATTTATACCAAAGTACTTTATTTTTGGAAGGTGCTAATATAAATGGCATTGTGGTTTCAATTTCAAATTCTACGTATTCATTGCTGGTATATAGGAAAGCATTGACTTTTGTATATTAAACTTGTCTCCTACAACCTTGCTATAATTGCTTCTTATTAGCTCCAGGAGGTTTTTGTGGGGGGTTTTGTGTGTTTTGTTGTTGTTTGTTTTCTTGTTTGTCGCTTATTTCTTATTTTGTACATAGACAATCACATCATCTATAAACCTGGTAGAGATCCAAGAGGTAAAACTCACAGAAGTGTGGGGGTCTCCTGCTAACTGGGTCTCCCTAGTTTTTAGCTCTCAGAGTTGCCCACACTGAGCTGCCAGCAATTCATCAATGACAGTTCAAGTTTCTGTCCCTGGGCACCGGTTCCCTTGGGGGCTGTGAGTCTCTGTATTCACATGTCAGTCACTTTATTTTTGGAGGCGGCACTTTTCCCTGAGACCTCACTTCACCTATGGACCTAAGGAGGGCTGTGGACTTTTCAGTTGTCTGGATGTGTGCTGTCAGATGGAGTGGCAATGGCCAAACTGCTTACATGCCGAAACAGTACCTAAAATCCTGACATGATATTTTTGAAGATAAAATTCACATACCCTAAAATTTATCATTTTAAAATATATGATTTAGTTTTTTTTAGTATATTCACAGATACGTATATGCGACCATTACCATTATCTAAATGCAGAATATTACCCATTAGCACTCTCTCCTCACCACTGTCCCATGGAGGGCCCTGCCCACCTCTAATCTATCTATGTCTCCATGGACTTGCTCATTGTTGATGTTTAATATAAGTGGAATCATACAATATGTGGCCTTCTGTTTCCGGTTGCTTTCTCTTAGCATGTTTTCAGGGTCTACCACGTAGTAGTATGCATTAGTTACTTCATTCCTTTTATGGCAAAGCAATCATTGTGTGGCTCTGCCAATTTTGTTTACCCATTCATCAGCTGATGGACATTTGAGTTGTTTCCACGTTCTGGCCATTCTAAATAAAGCTGCTGTCGCTATTCAGGTATAAGTTTTCATGCGAACATGCTTTTGGTTCTCCTAGGCACATACCTATGAGCAAAACTGCTGGATCGTATGCTAACTCTATAAATATTCAAGCAAAAACTTAAACAACATGAGTCCAAACAAATATTTAAAAATATTTAGTGCAAAACTCATTTTCCACTTAATCCCTCTCATGTGAGATAAAATATCAACAACTACAAGTAAGCCCCTATGATATTTCCACTTCATATAGATTGGCCATTGGAGTTTTTACCAAGCAGTGAGAAGAAACACACCCTTCCATTTCTTTTCTTTTCGCAAGCTGATGATCATAACTGCCTTCGAAACTGTAGAGCTCTGTAATGTTCACTTTTTTAGAAACTGAGCCAGGTAATGGCTATATCAGAAAGAGCCAAGAAACTCTTAATCCCTTAATGTTCAGATTTTAATTCCAAAGGCTAATTGTTGATATCCAGCCTGGCAATTTTACATGTTCGTATGAAGTGCAGTCTACAGCCTAGTTTCTTTCAGGAGATATTCTTGTCTGTATCAGGAGAGAAGCTAAAAATAAAACACCACGCAGAGTAATTCAGTAGCCTTGTTTTAATTATTGCGTTCTTTGATTCTATCGCTCTGTGGGTGAGGTTGCAAGATAATTGTTCAAAACTGCAAGAGTTGATCAGAAGCAAAGAAGTAATAAAGATGATCATATGAGCTTCTTTCTGGCTCTACATAACACTGCACACCGTCCGGTGCTGGGGAAGCAAGAAGTCTCCGCGACAGAGAGTGTGGTTGGCAGAATAAGAGCCCCCTGAAGATGTCCTGACCCTAATCCTTGAAACCTCAAAATACTTTGTCTTAGATTGCAAAAGGGACCTTGCTGATGTCATGGAAGTCATGATTTCAAGATGGGAAGAGTCTTCCATCTTATCCAGGTGTGCCCAGCGTAAACACACGGGCTTCTAAGAAGTAGACTCTTTCCCAGCAGAATTCAGAGAGAGGAAGAGATGACTATAGAGAGTGCTCAGTGCTGCAGCCCTTTCACTGTGAAGATGCAGACAGAGTGCCATGGGCCAAGGGATGTGGGTGGTTTCTAGAAGCTGGAAAGGGCACAGAGGTGGATTCCCCCGACAGCCTCCAGAAGGAACACGCAGTCCCATGGACACCTGGATTTAGTCCAGTGAGGTCTGTGTCAGGTCCCTAACCTAAAGAGCTGTGAGGTAATCAGTGTGTATGGTCGGAAGCTAGGAAGTTTGTGATAGCTTGTCATGGCAGCGAGAGGAAATGAGTACAGGAAATTTCTACACATATAAGGGACTCATCAATTATATATAATGCAGTATCTCCCAAACTGTTCCTCAATCCAGTAAATTAGAGGAAGTTGTTTGTGTTAGCTCCATCTAAAAGGGACACAATAAACAATGGCTGAGGAAAAACTGAGAAGTCCTGCAGAGGGAAATTAAACTCAGAGCATCTTCTAAATATATCTGCCATCATCGCACCTGCTTTTGTTTTCCTCTTCAGAATGTAGTTGGGAAATGCTGACCTAATTGCACCTGCGCAGTTGAGAACCTGAGACCCCAAAAGAAGTAACTTTGTCAAGATGGCACTTTGGTAATGCAAAGGCACAACCCTGGTCTTTCACTCCTCATCTGGAACCCTGTCCAGGATGCCACTCTGTGCCACGGACAAGAAGAGGACATCGCTTCCTGGCATCTGAGTCTTTCTGATTAGCCTTCTGGTGGGAGAAGAGGACATTGGGGTAGGATCATCCCAACAGAGTACATAACACATACAATTCTCTACTCAATAACATCAGAAACAAGTGGCTGCTTTAGTACTGAATGTATTTTATTATTTAAAATAGAAGTGCTCAACAAAGTATTGAACATTTACTAGTTTCACATTAACTAGCGGAATGCAATAAAGTATTTCCTTACCATGATTTAGCATATTCCTAAAAACTCCAAATACTGCTGCCAAAGTCCATTTTACACAAACTCTGGTTTCCATAAATGCTAATTTGAGAAAGAAGTGAGGTACAACCAAATGCCGTTGTTTTCCTCTGTAGAACTTAAATAAATAACACTTTCTCCACTTTCCCACTGCCCATTCCGAGAGCTGTGAACCCACTGTCCTTTGATGTTTTTCAGATTCACGTTATCCATGTCTTTTTCCAGAAAGTGAATATTTTTCCCCACCACCTCAGCTTTAAAATAATAATAATAATAATGACTAATAAAGCGAATGACTTTAAATACTTATTTTGTGCCAAAGATTACTACCTGTTTAACATGAGGAATCTCATTTCATCTTTATAACCGATTAAAATGTTACTATTAACATCTGTATTTTACAGATGAGCCAACTGAGGTACAGTGAGTTTAGGTGTTTGGCCAAGGTCACACAATAAGAAGTGGCAGAGCTAGAAGCTGAACACAGCTTGATTTAGAGCTAGGGTCCTCTGTAAGCACTAGCCCAGTGCTCCTGCCTCTCAGGGGACACTTGGCAATGCCTGGAGACACCACCTCTGATAGCAGAGAATAAAAACAATAGAAACACATGCATATGTTCACCAAAAAATGTGCACTAGAATGTTCACAGCAGCGCTATTTGCAACAAACAAAAACTGTTAACTACCCACCTGCCTATCAAAGTAGAGTGGACAAATTGTGGTATATCCACATGGAATCCTACATAGCAATGAGAATCAATAAATGCCAGCCACCTACAACAATATGGAGCAATCCCACAGAGAACACAGAAAAGAACACAGATGACGAAACCATTGATCCAAAGTATACAAATGGGCAAAACCAATCTGTGCTATGAAAAGACAGACAGTTAACCTTAGGGTGAGGTGACTGGCCAGAAGTCCAAGGGGACCTTCGGGTCCTGGTCATGTTGTTTCCTCTCAATAGCTACCACTTGAGGATGGGATTCTTAGGGACCCTGTAGAATGCCTGATGCATTTCTACATTGTTCCAATTTATTTACAAACACAGATTACGTTTGCACTCAGGGAAAGAGACAGAGAAAATTAAGATGAACAAAATATGCCTTCAGTTTGACATTGTTATTGTTTCACCATTCAGGAAGATGAGGGATTTTGGTGAAGGAAACAATAATGGAAGAAATCGAGTACTTTGCCTGCGGGGTTGCTAACGGAACCCAGTGGTGGGGGTCTCTTCGGTTTGTTGCTGGCAATCCTAACAATTGATTCAAATTAGCACTTGTGTGCTGGGCTGCTCCACATTTAGATCTGCTGTGGTGTGGCCACCGCAAACAGAATTCTTGGCCACACAAAGGATGTATCTACAGAACATCAAAACAACTGCTTGATTAAATTTGTTTGATTAAATGAACAAAACCATATAGTCAGAGGAAGGAAAATTCCAAACAGCTACACCCAAGTAACCCACTCAGATGGGTGGTTCATGAAATGCACCCGTTCACTGAATCGCCATTTTAGCAGCTTCATGCAGACTCTGTGAAATGGTCAGTTTGAAATGAAATACTTGAGGACAAACCAAGAGAGCACAAAAAAACCTTTTTTTCCCATCCTCGGCACAGATTTCATGAGTGCCCATTGTGGATCTGCCATCATGCTAAAAGTCCATGGGTCTGACACTACTAGTTTATAATCAATTGCAAATGCCATTGTGTTAAGTTCTTCATTCGACCCATGGCACTGAACAGAAATTCTTTTAAAAGAAAAAAAAAAAACCATGTTTGGGTAGAGTTGATAAACTACAACTGTTTATATACAGTAAAGGTCTTAGAGACAAATATAACAATTAATTCATAAACGGAAATAGATCGTGTCCCAGGAAAATCTCAACCACAGCTACACATTATTATATTCAACTCAAACAGAATTTCTGAAGGTGGCACCTGACCATCAATATTTTTTAAAGCTCTCCAGGTGAATAAAAATACAATAAGAGCTGGACTCATTACTCAGACCAAATCAGAAGCTAAGTGGAATGGGACCCAGACATTAGTATTATTTAAAAGCTACACAAGCAGTTTTAAAGTGTAGTCTGCACTGAGACCATTTAGAAGATGAAATTTCTTTTAAATTTATATTATAAAAAAAAGTAATAGGTGGCTTTTCAAGAATTATTTTGTGCCCTGGCCGGTTGGCTCAGTGGTAGAGCATCGGCCTGGCGTGCGAAAGTCCCGGGTTCGATTCCCGGCCAGGGCACACAGGAGAAGCACCGATCTGCTTCTCCACCCCTCCCCCTCTCCTTCCTCTCTGTCTCTCTCTGCCCCTCCCGCAGCCGAGGCTCCATTGGAGCAAAGATGGCCCGGGCGCTGGGGATGGCTCCTTGGCCTCTGCCCCAGGCACTAGAGTGGCTCTGGTCATGACAGAGCTAAGCCCAGGAGGGGCAGAGCATCGCCCCCTGGTGGGCAGAGCGTCGCCCCCTGGTGGGCGTGCTGGGTGGATCCTGGTCAGGTGCATCCGGGAGTCTGTCTGACTGTCTCTCCCGTTTCCAGCTTCAGAGAAATACCAAAAAAAAAAAGAATTATTTTGTAAAGAAACACAATATTATTTGGTCTTAGCTTACGCAGTTTTGCTAGAAAATGATCGCAAGGTGATATTCTATTGTGTTATACATTTAGATGTTTCACCTAATATATCAAGTGGATTAGCTCCCATTTGTTAAGTGCTTACTATGGTTAAACACCGTTCCATGTGCTTGCTTTAGATAATTTCATTTGATCTCCACAACAATATTATAAAGAACTGAGTGGGGACAGATATTTCCAGTGAAGCACCACACAGATAGGCTTTTCCCAGAAGAATAGCTCTCAGTCAATTTTATAGGCCGACCTGGTAGACCTTGCCTCCTCCAGATGCTTTGTCTATCCAACATCCTAACTGCCAGGGGACGGAAATAGATTAAGGAAAATGTCTTACAAATACTCACACTTAAAACCTGGAAAACATCCTTAGAAAATACCTTTGAAAATAAACTGAAGTCAGCATGAGTTTAATGCACTCAGTAATATACTTGTTAAAAACAAGAGCTAAAAGCAACATTCTGTAATTGCTACAGTCCATGAGAAATAAGAAAATTTACGTTTCGTATTTACAGCGAAACCGCTGTGGAACAGCAGCCTGCTTATAAACACGACTTGAGTTTCCTAACTTCAGTCTGAGAATACTGGTGCTCCAAGTTACACAGACTAAGGCGTTTTGAGAAAAACACTTCCTTAAAATTGAGAGTAAGAAACATGCCAGTTCTTACATCAATCATTTTAAGATTCCCACTCTGAGCAGGACAGCTCTTGAGAATTAGAACATGCCATAGACAGAACTTCCTTCAACACATTTATTTATATGGGTTACTGCGGAGGATGAGCGCGTCTTCCACTCACGCATTTCTGAACATAAAAGAGGTCACACTTAAAAACCGACTTTGTGAAATGTATGTATTTCTAAAGCCCACATGCTTCCTCTCTTTTTTCCATTCCCTAGACTAGTAGGATATGATTTAACTGTGATTGCTCACTTGATTTTGTTAGCCACAGTATAAATCAAATCTCATGCTTCTCTTTGCTGCTTAAGGGCTGTTTATAGTCTGCAGCGTAATTTTAAAGCTGAGTTAAGCAAAATTCTTTGGGAACCATTAATACACATCTATGGTTGTGGCATAGAATGTTCCGAATGCCAATTTATATACTATCTGAATGATTGGCACCACGGTTTCAATCCTTTATAATAAAAGTAAAGAACACAGGTATGTACCATTTTATCTTCAAATAACAATTTCAGTCTTTTTTAATCACCTGAAAAATGGGTGATTTTTTTTCCCACCAGATGTTTTACGAACAATAATTTTATTGAAATTTTCTTTCCCCTATTCATATCTCTTCAGTAAATTTTTAAAAAGAAGTCACAGATTTTAGAATTTAGTCTTTACTGCCTGGACCTTCAAGGACCCTGCAACAGTGGTCTTTCCACGACTGCATGCCAGCTCCAGGCACCCGCCTGCCCCCCACGCCTCTATAGCCACTCCATTCAGGGAACTGCAGACCTGTGGTTCACACCTGGGAACAACTGTGCCTCCCTTGTTCTCAAAAAACATGTGGCCATGTCTGCAGACATGTTTGGCCATCATAGCTAGGGCAACAGGTGCTCCTGGCGTCTAGTGGGTGGAGACCAGGGACGCTGCTCAGCACCCTACAGGGCACAGGACGCCTCCCACACACAGAGAATCTAGCCCCAAACGTCAAGCATGCTAACTTTGAGAAACCCCACTGTACAGGTTCTCAGAGATCCATTTTCCCACCACATTTCCATTACCTCCTAAAAAGCCCAAAGTTATTACCAGTCACTCCCTATTCTTCTCTCCCCTTAGCCCATGGTAACCATGAATCCACTTTCTGTCCCTAGATTTTCTTGGGATTTCCTAGAAATAGAACCATGGTCCTTTGTGTCTGGCTTCTTTCACTGAGCATATTTTCAGAGCTCATCCATATTGCAGCTAGGGTCAGAACTCCATTCCTTTTTAATGGCCGAATAATATTCTATTATATGACTATCATGCCATATATGTATGTTTCCTGTGCCTTGAATATCACAGATACTCACTAGATATTTTATCTTAATGCTTTAAACATTCTGGAAGTGTCCAGAACGCTATTAAGAATAGACCTAGCCGATGACTCTGCTTTTCCTCAGAGCACAATGATGTGGATGATATACGAGGTAAGATTTTTAAAACTGGTGATTTGATGATTCTAAAGCTATGTTAGTACTATACTGGGGAAAATGTCATCTATAATTAGAACAAACATGCATTCACTGCACAGAATTCTGTGATGGGGCTATTTATTAGATATGTTTAATTTCATTTCAAGTAGAAATTCCTTATAATAAAATATATGTGAGTAGAATTATAATAAACTAACTGCTGGCCTTCTTACTGACGTATTTCCTTCCTGAGAAATACATCAGCTTCACATCTAATAAATACTCCAAGCAGACATACCATTCATATTGTAATTTTTTAAAAATAGAGGTTTGGAAATAATTTTTAAGTTATTGCTGAATTTTTTATAATTTAGGGATGTGAGAGAGAAGACACGAATTGAAAAGCTGCTCAGGGCTCTGCTCACGTTGGAGGGGCCATTAGCTAAAACAATAACTGGAATGGACAGCAGGAATGGCCACAAAGCCGGAACCAGTGACATCGTCAGTACTGAGGTCCCACCTCATATTCATTTCCATAGAGTTAGCAGATCATGTGAAAAAATTATTCTGACATTTTACATTTCTGTAAGAGCTGAAGATGAAAGCTATGCTACTAAAGTGTAATAATACAAGTCTTTTCTCCCCAAGAATTATAAAAAAATCTCTGCACATCAAATATGTTAGAATGATAGTTTCCAACCTTTTAGATGGCAAACTATTTTCCTTTGTTCCTTTAAATTTGCATATTTCCTCATTGAGTAATTACTAAAATTGTCATTCTTAATATTGGAAATTATGCTTAAGAAAAGTCAAATGCAAACTGAGTGGCATTACCAGCTTCCCCTTCCTGATATTTCTCCATTTTCCAAGTAGTAAGGTAAATGGAGAAAAGAGTCAAGAACGCTGGCTAAGGTCCAGCGTCATGGGTCCATGGCCCCACTGTGATTCTGACCTAGGCTGTCCCGCCAAAAGCAAGTTCTTTCCACCACAGCATGTTGCTTTTGTCTGGAAGCTACCCATCTGTGTATGTGTTCATTGAACCCCAGAAGGAAACTACAGCTTACTTTTGGTGTACTTTGCCTAATAAGCAGAAATAAAAAAGCTTATTTTTACATTACTGTGTTCCCTCCGTTAACACAAATGCAGCATTTTCACTCCCAACAGTCACCAGTTAATTACCATTTCCCCTATTGAAATTACCCCACCAGACATTTAGCAAATGCTTACAGATCTTTCAAATTACCAGCTATACAAACTCTACTAGTGATGTAGGAGAAAAGGGACCCTATCACTTTAAATAAGTATATATTATTTTGGCCTTTGATTTTATGTTCAGCTTTTTTCCCTCTTGAGAATGAACATTAAATAAACCCAGGGCTCTAGCGGATCTAGTACTATCACTTACTCTTCACTTTTGCTGAACATGGATGAAAAATATTCCACCCCAAACTTTCTGTACCTCTCTTGTATTTGTTCCATTCATAGGTTATTTACGAAAATAAAATAAAATATTGACTTCCCACAGACTTTCAAGAATGACTCCTGTTAATATTTTGGTTAACATCTCCCCAATAACGAAAAAGTAATAGAGGGGTTGGAGGGAAGGAGGAAAGGAAGAGTAGGAGAAAGAGGAGGAGGAAGAGGCAGAGGAGGAGGCAGACAAGGAGGAAGAGGAGGAGGAGGAGGAGGAGGAGGAAGAGAAGTATCATTTTAGAGAAAGAAGACTTGAAGCTTCTCTTTTCCCTTTAATTATATATGTCACAAACATCTTTCTATGTCAACAAATACAGACTGACACCCTCATTTTGAATATCATAACTGATTTGAACCAGCCCTCTCTCCTGGTAGATATTGTGGCGTACATGTTAGTTTATGAACACTTCTATCTACTTTACATTGTCCTCAGAAACAGCTGGCACTGGCTTTAATTTAATCTTTCCTTGGTAACTCAGTGTGTGTGTATCAGTTAACGCACGATCACTACAGAAGCTGAAAGTATAGAACTTCAGGCTGAAAGACTGAAGTGGTCCTACATACACTTAGTATGCCCCTCCCCAATCCAGCCAAAGAACTATTGGAATATTATAGATGGCCAGCCGTTACCACGGCCCCCAAAGCCCTCTGGTGTTGCTACTGTCTCTCTCTCCCCTCCTCACCGCTTTCTCATCCACAAACACAGACATAGGCACAGAGTGTGTTAGCTTCCTGAAGGTGAGAGAAATAATTTTTTCCAACACCCACTTCCAGTGTTCTCCGTCCCAACTCAGAATGGAGAATCCCTCCAAAGGTCGTGAGTAGTTTGAGAACTGTACTACTGTCTTATTCATCCTGGTGCTCCAAGGTCAATGACTGTGGTAGGCATATACCAAGTGCTCAGTAACAGCAGTTTTCAAGTGATGGCGCAATTTTGGTCTTTGAGGGATATGTTCACAGCTCGTGACCCTAGGACCACCTCTCTTTACTGCATAGCTTTCTTGTTTCCTAGGCTTCGTTTAAAATGTTACCTCTTTTCTTTTCAGGACACTTGGGGTTGCTGAGTCAGTCACCACCTCTGATGGCCACCTGGAATACTATCACAAGGCATTTCCTTTTTCTTACATGTGCCTTTCTTTATCTGGTTCCTTACCTGTGTTCCTGCTTCTCCTATGTGTCTTGTCCCAAGTCTACTCACTTTTAAATGTTGTTAGCCAGTGGAAGACCCCTCTTCTTTTTACATAGCTTCAAACAACCAGCCATAAAACATAGTTAAGTCCAATGTGTTCTGAAAACCGGTGCTGATGCTTTGCAATCAATAAAGTATGTGGATATGGGTGAGAGAGTTTTGTTTTTTCTTTTTTGTCGTTATTCTTTTCAAGTTACTACTTGGGTTGAAGAAGATTCTGGAAGCCTAGGAATTAATGATGATGTAGATGACAACGATATAATAATAAAGCTTTATTATATTAAGCAAATAAACTCAGTTAAAAATAAGGAAAAAATCAAATATATACACCATAGTATATATTTTGGGGGAGTTTCTTTGTTTTTTAAACTCTATTTATTGATTTCACAGAGAGAGTAAGTGAGAAACAGACAGACAGGAACATCAATCTGTTTCTGTATGTGCCTTGACCAGGAATTGAACCAGCAATCTCTGCACATTGGGATGATGCTCTAACCAACTGAGCTATCCAGCCAGAGCTATATTATAGTATATTTGCTTATAGTATATTATATGTTTTCTAATAGGTCAGAGCTGAATATATTCAGGATGTTAAGGTAATGGATTCTAAACCTTTCCAACATCTCCATTTTTAGGTCCTCATCAGAGGCCATTTGTATGAAATCCACAGGAGAAGTTGACAACAAGCTCAGTTACCTCTCTCAGCTGTTTAAAGGTCCATCTAAACGCTGGTGAGATTTCTTTGTCTATGGAGAATCCACATAAATCAAAGACATTTTACATATATTTCCATAAGGTCATGGATAACATTCTTATATTTTTTTCAATTATTTAACTCATTCATCTAGGACTTACTTGGTGAGAGAAATTTTTCTAGGCACCAAAGAGCTCAAGAGAAAGTAAAAGACACAATGTCTTACTTTCAAAGGATACAAAGGGAAGTCAGTATGTTTATCAGAATTAATTAGTAAAGGTGTGTCTGAGTTCTGAAGAGGGTACAACTTCATTCCAGCAAAAGCCCAGCCTAGAGAATGACATTTTCTTGTAAGTAAATGTCTACAAAAGAAATGTTTAAAAGTTGACTTTGGCTCCAGTTATGTAAGAATACTCACTCTTCAAATTATTCTATAATATTGGACAATCCAGGACCTGTTTTAAAAGAAGACTCAAAAGTAGAGCTCCTATGGATGATAAGAAAGGTTTCTGGAACTTTTAACACCTGACTTACCCAAAGAGCACTTGTATAACTCAACTACAGTACTGCTAAAAACTTAAGCAAAGGAGGGACCCCGAAAGAAAAGGAAACATCCCCCCATCAGTCAAAAGGCAGCACCACAAGTCTGAAATTTTTGAAATTTTCTCACAATTGAGCCTCAGGGGCCAGCACCGCTGGGAGCATCCCTTTTCTTGTCATCCACACATACTTCTGACAAGCCCGGGCACATGATTTTACAGCACGCTGCAAACTAAGCAGCAAATTAGAAGGGGAGAAGGTGCTACATAAGCAACATGGGAATAGCAATATGTGATGAGCTGCAAGTCGAGAAAAAGTAGACCTACCATAAAAATGGGCAAAATACATTTTTAAGAAAATTACAAAGCCACACACACACACAAAGAGGTATAATTAGTTGTTTTTGAGTGCCTATTTGTCTGAGATGAGGCACCACAGGAAGTGAAGACTGCTTCGACTCTTTAACGACCAGGGGTTCTCCATTTTTTCTGGTATTTATTTGATTGGGCCAAGGTGGGGCAGTCTAGGGCAGCTTCCTGCTGCCTGGGACGCAGCGGCGCTCTCCTCCTGCCAGCTGCTGACAGGCAGGGACCATGAGGGTGTTTCTGGGTCACAAGGTGTCCGAATATGCTACTTTCATAACCCTTTCTTGGACCCTCTTAGCAAGAGTGGTAACCTATAATTGATAAGGGTGTCTATTCACTCCTCATTTTGGAGAAAAGCTTTTAGAAACTAATGAAGTCGTGTGCGTATTTGTCCCCTATAGTTACACAAATGGTCTCAGGTTCATAGGCACTCAACATGGATGTTTGAAACAAGTGCTGCAGTGAAGGAAGGCACATTCTAGGGTCACATTGTCTCAGTCACTCCTGAGATAGTGCCATAGAAGAAAATATTTCATGAGATGATCTATTTTTAAAACAGTGATTTTTTTTTAAGAGAAAATATAATTTGCTATCAAAGAGCCAGAAAAACAAGAGCACAAATATTTTGGAATTGCTGTAATGGCTATGTAACAAAATGATCAATTGAATAAATTGTTTTCTTTTGATAAAGTTACCTTATTCCAAAATAAAATATTGCTTAAGAAAAAAATTTCATTGCCTGGCCTGTGGTGGCGCAGTAGATAAAGCGTTGACCGGAAAATGCTGAGTTTGCCTGTTCGAAACCCTGGGCTTGCCTGGTCAAGGCACATATAGGAGTTGATGCTTCCAGCTCCTCCCCCCTTCTCTCTCTCTGTCTCTTCTCTCTCTGTCTCTCCCTGTCTTCTCTAAAAATGAATGAATGAATAAATAAATAAATAAATAAATAAATAAATAAATTAAAAAGAAAAAGAAAAAAATTTCAACTGAAAATTTGTATTTTTCCCCAAAACACTGAGCAATTTTTAAAATGTACATGTGGGGCTTCAATTAGTGAAAAATATTCCAAGCAGATAGATCCGTATTTTTATACCCTATGACTTAGGCTACGCAGTACGGGAAGTGAAATATAAAGAACCAAATCATTCCTATTGTATTTCCAGAGCCTTAACAAATGTGTACAGCAAACTGGCAATAACTCAACATCTAGTGGACCAGAGAAATTAATGTCACAATAAGGAACCCTGCTGACCTTTGTGGCAACAAGGCCACTCTCATTTTTGAAAGATGCGACAGAGTAATGAGATAAATTCTGTAAAGCTACAAGACACTCTCATTCTTGAATGATGAGACAGAGTAATGAGGCAAATTTTGTAAAATCACAAGACACTCTAATTCTTGAAAGATGAGACAAAATAATGAGTTAGATTTCATCAAACTGCAAGACCACTAGTAGTTCACCAACGGCTTGATTAGTAAAGATTAACCACAATTTTGTAGGGAATTATGTCCTGAATCTTTTTCAAGCACTCTGTTATACTTAATCAAATAAAATGGGAGAACAGGTCGAAAAAGAATTTAATGTCATCTACATTTTTTTTCCTCTGCCTCCTACTCTCCTTTAGCACCTTGCCCTGTACCCCCAACTGCCTTCCCCTCAGTGTAACCTGATGCCAATTCCCCTAAAGTCCTTGTTTCAACTTCCTTCTTGCCTGGCATACCATTTACCTAGAAATGGATTCCTATATAAATGCGAACCCTGGACACAATTCGCTTTTAGAACCCTATTCAATGGTCGCTTTCACTTAAACATTTCTCTGTTACAGTTCTCCACTTTCTTTTTTTGCAATTTCTCTCTTTCTATCTGATTGAAAGGTCTACCTTTCTTCATGAGGGCTTCCTACTAATTCATGCTAAAAATCATCTTAGAATCTTATTTATCAGCATTTTAAAGCATTGACTGTATGCCAGGTGATAACTTTCTATTCCCCTCCCCCCCAAGCCCTTCCCAACCCACCGATATCTCTCATGTTTTCACACTAATCCTCCTAAGTAGGTTCCTTAGTTATCTCCATTTTATTGATAAGGAAACTGAGGCTCCTATAGGCTAAGCATCTTGTCAATGGTCAGTCAGCCCTTGGTGAAGCTAGGGTCAGGACCCATGTAAGTCTGAGCTCTAACTCTTAATGATATACATTGCTTTTCATGGATATTTTTTCCTTGAGTTTAATTCAGCCAATGTGGAGCACCTATATAAAAACATATGTACAAACTTTAAAAATCTTATTTTAGTAGTTAAAAGAGATCTGGCTATACTGCTAACATTATCTGGGTATATAATCAGTATTTCTTTTATTAATCTACTATGGATAGATAACTCATCAGCTGCCTCCCTCTTATCACTAGTTACAAATTTGCTTTTTAATAGATCCAATTTTTGAGTTAAAAAAAATCAATATGCTTTCCTAAAGTAGAAGAGCAAAAGAAATGGATTTAATAGCTAGATCAGAGTTCCTCTTAGAGAGAAGGGCTTTAGTTATTATTGTTTAGGCAAAGGAGAGACTGCTGAGAACATGGGGATAATGCAACTAAAGGCACAGTTAAGAGGCACTCAAAAAGAAAGAGGAATTTAGATTTGCTTATAAGAGAAAGTAGGTTGGGCCATAAGGGCGTAGGCAAAGAAGGGCCACCACACTGAGAAAGACTGCATTGCTATGTGGGATAGGGGGTCAGAGCAATGTCCCCTCTGATACATATTTGTTTGCAAGGATCAAAATATTCAATACATTTTCAATGTGAGGTCTGATATGTGATGTGTTTCTTGCCTTGTCTTTTAGATTACCAGTAAGTTCTGGTACTATGATAACCCCAAATTCATGGTTGCTTGAATGGCAAATGGCTACAAGATGGGGCCAAAAAGAAGAGATTTTCTCCCTCTTTTGGTGGACACCAGAATGGTGTCAAAGGAATAGCCATAAGGAACAGAGAAAATACCTTCAATGACAATAGAAAATAGAGCAGTAGTGATCACCGAAGTATAATCCCTAAGAGAAATATTGAGGAGAGCTTTGGGGTATTACCAGAATGGGAGTTTGAATCAACTTATCTTGATCTGAAAGAGATGGGAGTTTCTATAGAAACTCAACCATCTAACTTATTTTGTAAGGAACAATGTTATGTTTGCTGGAACCAGGGAACAGACAATGACATAGCTACTTCTTAAAGGTAAATTTGAATATATCAGCATGTGCAGTCAACTTATTTGCTGACATAAAAACACCATGATTAAATTTTTGCCTGTTAAACCTATTATTGCCCATAATGAAAGACTCTATATGCAATAATCACACATACAGCCTCATGTTTGATCATAGCTTCTAAAAATTCATGATACAGGGATTTTTAGTTATACTCGACACATTTTTCCTTCAGAAACCTGATTGGTTGTTCTAGATGCCATGAATGATATAAATTGAGTTCTTAGCTGGAAGAAATCTAAAGGATCAAGCATCCCTGAGCTTCAGACAGAAACTTACTCTGAATACACCTATTCAAAGGTATGCTGATTTCATTAATTATTTGCTATCCTTTCTCTGTGCTTTTTTTCTACATGTCATGTTCAAAAGCTACAATGTATTCTGCATTTCTAACACTTTATGCTTTTACTATTCAGTTACTTGTTCAGTTGGACCATAATTGAATTAAGACTCTAATTACTAAATGACTTAATTTACTTTCTAATGCAGCCAAGTATCTATATTTATTTAAATTTCAGTTCCAAACTCCTAAAGCACTTTTCGGAGCCAAATTTCAAAGCAACATATTTATTTTAATTACTTGTCAAGACAAAAATAATTTTTCACGTTCTTGTGATTCATTACTTTGAAAAACATTTTGTTTAATGACATCAAATAGAATTATCAACTAAACATTTTTCCTCATTAATTCAAACTTTTACAAAACAGATTTAGGAGATAGAAAATGTCAGTGTGCTCTCCATAGCCAGCATTATCACTCATGGTATTCACTTCCTAGGTGAAACTTAAGGTCTCTCTTCCCACAGTTTTCAAAGTTAGTCAATAATTTGCACCACAAAGCAGTGTGCATATTTTAGGATAGCATATTTTGCTTCATGTCTCAAAGGTTTCATTTGTGGAGTAACTGCAGTGCAGTGTCAAACAAAAGGAAGATGCCATTAACTAAATATAGAATCTTTTAAGAAGAAGTTGCTCAAAATTCATGGAGTAACCACAGAATATGGCGCCATCTTCTCCCTTTTATTCAACCACATCTTATGTTCCACATCAGGAGCTCAGAGATGTTACCTGGGGGTCTTGCCTGAAGCCCTCCTTGTGGGAATGCCTGGAACCAAACTCCACTCCTTACTTAATCTATTTTAGCAAATTACTTAATGTCTTTTCTCAGATAAGTAGGATTGTTTTTAACAGAAGCAATACTCAGGTAGACTGTACAAAAAAAAAACACACACACAAAAAAAACAGAAAATACCTCTGTGCCTCCTGGCTCTAAAATGTATCAAACGCTGTGCACCTGGATGTTCTCTTCAATTTTCGAGTCAACCCTATTCTTTTGCTCATTCTTTAGAAGCTACACTTAGCTTCTATGACTCTACAAGTGGCATGGGTAATGGCATGCAAGATCCTGCGATGCTAGATTATTCGGGTCCCTTCAACTTGGTCAGCTTTGGACTGAATGGAAAAGCATCTTTATCACTATTATGACTCCAAGTCAACAACCTGGAAGGACAACTGGAAATGACATATGCATGGAGTACCCGCACAAAGAGTGGCCCCATTCTCTCTACCAATAGTGGACCAATATGGAATCTATGGGTTTTAGGGAGCATGAATTATGTCCACATTTGAGAAGAGATAAGAAAAGTATATGTTGACATATTTCAGGGCCATCAAGAAATGGGGACCTGGATTCTGTTTGCCTGCCTCCTGGGAGCAGCCTTCGCTATGCCTGTGAGTAAAACACCCCCTTGCATAAGTAAATGTCCAATTTCACAAGCTTGGAGATCAAACTTCCCCAGAGTTGGTAAACCTTAGGGTTTAAAACAGTACTAAGATCAGATGTCCTGAAAAATTTTTGTGTTTAAAAAACTTTGAAGAGCTTGCTATTAAAAAAAAAGATTCTCAGAGGCCTCCACCAAAGTTTCTGAGTTAGCCCAGCTGGGGTGGGCCTAGAACTCTGCATTTTAATGAGCACTCCAGGAGATTCTGTCGAAACAACAAGTTTGTGACTATCATCACCCATCTCTAGATGGGTGAAACTTTTGGAAGGGACCCTTGAAAGGCCTTCAGAGAAAGAGCTTAAAGCAAATACTACAAAAAATCCCCAATTTCTCACAAGTGTCCAAAGCTCTCCCTGCTCTCCAAACCCCACTTCAGAGAGTAAAACTTCTGTGTTGGACTCCCTTCTAGAACCATCCTTCTGTTCTCAGAGGCCTCATCCCTTTGGGTGCACCGACTAAGCACATGACTTCTGCACGCTTGTCTGCAATCCTACCGTCGCCCACTATATACAGATCTTTTTTACATCCAGATGTACCAAGGACCAGGTAGTCTGACCCCTTCTCCCTAGACCTGGGTCCAAAAGGTCAGAGAGCTTAGACCACATGAAGGAAAAGTAGGGCCCACCTGCTTTTCAGTGGCATAAAGGGCAGTTGATACAACCAGACACCGGCAAAGCCCGTATATCTGCCTCCTCTCTGGCCCCCAAGACTGATATTCTGTGCTCTCCTCCCTGAAGGCCTCCAATGTGGCAATTCATGGTCCCCTGAGGAGCCTGTGCATTATAAATGCAGCCATCTCCACTCCTCAACCCAACACCCCTACTCCCCCGGGGCGGGCAGGCGAAGGCTTACATCAGGGAAGGACAGAAAAGCCAGTTACTTGACTAAAGGAGTTCACACTCAGATGAGAGCAAATTAACCGTTTTATGAAATTCAAGCATTTAAAAAGATCAGCCCCTTAAATAGCTTGATGTCTGAGGAAGATGTTCTGCCTGATTCTTTCCCCTAGCCTTCTCACCCATTCCATGTCAATTAGCACTCTGGAATTCAGGCATCAGTCACCTGGCCTGCTATTTGCACATGACAGACAGCCCTGCTTTAGATAACTATTCAGGTTGTTTTTCATTTTGAACTTTGAAATGTTTCTGCTATAAAAACATTGACAGAATGATAAAAAGAATCGGCCTAAAACTTTATCAATCTACTCTTTCATTTTTATGGGGATTTATAATGTTTCCACTTCACTGCACCCATCTTGTTCTCATCTTCATCAATAACTCACATGTAGTTGTTTCTTTTGTTGTCGTTGCATTACTTACTTTGCACACGAATTATGAGACATTTCTTTGATACTTAAGCACCCCTCCGCTTCCTGTTCTATAAGGTAAGGTTTGTGAAATGATTCTCTAGTTGGTATTCTGTAATTGTGTTAAGAGAAGCAAATCTCTTCCCAACATGGAGTGAGTTTCATCAGGAAATGCGATGGTAGGTGGGATAGAGTAGGGGCAATTGACAATTTGGATGGAAAGGTGTCCGGATGGAAAGGTGTCCGAAGATCACTGGGAGATAAATGTGCACTGGTCTCCACCTCCGGATCTCCCACCATAGGGCTGCAACCCTGGGAAAGTCATTCAGTTATTCTGGATGGCTTTAAAGTAAGAAGGCTCTTCTCCTACACAGTATGTATGTGCAAACTAAAAGTGGACCTCATATATATTCTGCATTATATAGACTTTTTGAAGTAGCTTCAGTCTCTCTTGATGTGAACAATTGCATATTGACTTAATCTCTTCCTCTCTCCCTTTCTCTCTTCTCTCTCCCTTTCTCTCTTTCATTCTCTTTTCTTTCTCCCCTCCCTATAAAAGCTACCACCTCATCCTGGGCACCCTGGTTATATCAACTTCAGCTATGAGGTAATTTTTCTCTTTACTCATTTTGACCATTGTTTGAGTTAACCATGTCCTGGGATCTAGAAGGAAGAGTGTGTTGGTTTTTCATTCAGATGTCTCTCAGCCCCACTGTTGCAGCTCCCGCTACTAGCCTCCAGGTTTAAGCCACAATGAGTTGCCTCAGGCCTGCATTGTCCCAGCACACTCCTGCCTGGCCTCTCTGAATGGCCTCTCCTACTCAGTCTCTCCTGCTTATATGGCTCTGAAAGTATCCCCCATGAGCTATCACTCTGGCGGGCTGCGTGTAGGGTATCTTCTAGCCTAGCTCCAAAATGTGGGCAACCAGGTAAGAGGTTATTGAAGATTCTTTCCAGCGAGAAAACCTCCGATGCTTCGATGTTCAAACTCTATGTATCTCCCTACTTGTCTTTACTGAAAGACCAGTGACCAAGCAGTCTATGAGACAATCTTCAGAGCAAGAAGCAGCTTGAGACTTCTGGAAATTGGGTTGGAGGCTCTCTTCAACCCCATACTAACCATGTGATCTTGGGCAAATCATTTTCTTTCTCCAGAATATTGTTTTCCTCATCTGTAGAAGGGAAATCATTATAATACCCACATTTAAAAAAATCATTATAATATCCACACTGTCTGGGGAGCAAAATAGATAAGCAACATAAAAGGTGCTTTGTCAAGTATAACTGTTCAGAGAGCAGTAAAACTCTTATTTCTCTCCTAGGTTCCCATGACAATCTGTGAGTCTATTTACTCATGTAAAGTGAGGGGAAAATAGTAATAAGAATTTGAGGCAAGATTTTCTGTTAAACCTTAAAAGACTGATGTATTTGACCAGAAAAACTTGTGTTTATAAGATGAGAAACAGTGTTTCTTCCTCCCTTATTTTTCCACTGTGACATCCTATAAAAATTCTATGATTAATATTATGTCACATTAACTTTTGTTTTGTTTTGCTCTTGCAAAGATGCGCAGGAGATGTGGAATGAAACAGAATGGCTACTTTTGTCAGCTCAGTCAAGCCCATGGACCTCTTTAACACCCTGAGAGCTTGTCTGTGTGACTGAGGGTGGTGACATGTGCCTCCGAGTCTATGAGAAAACATGAAAAGTGTGTGTGTGTGTGTGGGGGGAAGTGACAGTGTCAAACACACAGGAAGCACCTGGCAACTGTTTGCCCTCCTCTTCCTCCCATAGAATCCATATTTTCAGATTGCCGCTATTGACAGGAGTGCATTATTGAATGCATATTTCATGCAACCCTATTAAAACACATGTATTTTAATGTCTCCTTCTCTTAAGGTGCTCACCCCTCTGAAGTGGTACCAGAGCATGATAAGGCAGCCGGTATGTAGATATATTGTTCTTTATTCTCTTAAAATACAAAGCATATATTTCAATTCCCTTTTAAGTGAAATAACATATCTATGCCACATAAGACACTAACAGGAAGTCTAGTTTCTGAAAGGTCCTATCTATGAACACAGTTAGAAATTCTTGCCCAGGAAAAATGCATAAATATTCAGACTGTCCTAACGACAAAGAACATTGCTACTTCTCCAGTTGGAAGCCAATGGAGCCAATGGTAAACCTGACTCTCTGTTTTTCACCAGTACACTTCCTATGGTTACGAACCCATGGGTGGATGGCTGCACCACCAAATCATTCCCGTGCTGTCCCAGCAGAACCCCCCGAGTCACGCCCTCCAGCCTCATCACCACATCCCCGTGGTGCCAGCTCAGCAGCCCGTGGTCCCCCAGCAACCAATGATGCCAGTTCCTGGCCAACACTCCATGACTCCAACCCAACACCAGCAGCCACACCTCCTTCCGCCCGCCCAGCAGCCCTACCAGCCCCAGCCCGTCCAGCCTGTCCAGCCGCAACCTCAGCACCCCATCCAGCCCCAGCCGCCCGTGCACCCCATCCAGCCCCTGCCGCCGCAGCCACCTCTGCCTCCGCTGTTCCCCATGCAGCCCCTGCCCCCAATGCTCCCTGACCTGCCTCTGGAAGCTTGGCCAGCGACTGACAAGACCAAGCGGGAAGAAGTGGTGAGTATGCCCCGAGGCCACTGCCACACCTGGGGAAACGGTAAAGCGAACTGGGCCCCTGGAGTTCTAAGTTCTCAAACAGTCCGGGTTCTTCAGTTTCAGAAGCTACAAGTCACAGACTCTATTAGTACAGGCATGTGTTATAACTTGCTATCAGCAACAAGTTTATCTACATGGCTTAGTAATTAGGATCATAGTCTTTACAGAGGGCTTAAATTCTTTAATTTCTACCAGAATATATATTACTACAGCCTGTTAACTTTAAGGACAATAGGAATGTCTGTTCTCCTTATCTTTCAAGTATTAGACTAGCAAGAGTAGGCTAGAATGGCACTGAAGGGTAATTTTGGGGAGTGAGGGGATGCAGATATTTGAAGAAGTAGGTGGGAAATCTCTTTAAATACCTAAAGGAAGATGACCTGTCTATGGTGGCTTTTACTCTAACTCAGATAAAACTAAACCCGACAGACTGTCAGATGTTTTTTCAGTGCTGGGGTTTTATAGATTAAATTTTGAGCAAGAAGTTTCCATAATCAAGCATAAAATCTTCTCCCATTACAGAAAGCTCTTCCAAATGAGTGAGAAATAGCCAATAAAATAAATGCCCTTTATCCATATTCATAAACCCCTACTTCTATGTATATGAGATTGTATAATTCTACTGGCTGTATGTATTCAAATGTAATTCTAAGTTCTAAGTGCTGTTGCTAATCTTCTGAGAAGCAGTGAGGTGGGAATGCTGTGGGTGGGGGGCCAGGAGACCTGGGTTCGCGTTCAGGCTCTGCTCTCAACGAGGAGATGGTCTTAAACAACTTGCTGCAAATTTATGGGTATTTCCCTTCTTCAAGATAAGAGAAAGCGACTAAGTCAGATCATTTTCAAGCCTCTGTTCAAGTACAAAGACCATAGTTTCCCAATAAAAGAAAATTATAACATATGCCATATACAGCTTCAAAATTATGGAGAATATGGGGCAGTACTCTTGAAAATTGATTGTATCACAAGTAATCTGGTGCTCAGAGTTGATGATTCCAGTCTAAGCTAAATGTTCCCTCTTTGTATAGAAAATACATTTATTTATCTCTTAATAGTTAAAAATACATTTGTTTACCTCGTTATTAATAGTTAAGGCTATGAGCTTCCTAATGTGTTCACATCCTGCCAGAGCTATTTATGAATGGGTGACTTTGGACAGGTAGTTTAAACTTTAAAACTTCTGTGCCACTCTAATAAGTTTAATTAAAAATAAAAATAGGCCCTGGTCGGTTGGCTCAGCAGTAGAGTGTTGGCCTGGTGTGTGGAAGTCCTGGGTTTGATTCTCGGCCAGGACACACAGGAGAAGTACCCATCTGCTTTTCCACCCTTCCCCCTCTCCTTTCTCTCTGTCTCTCTCTTCCCCTCCCGCAGCCAAGGCTCCATTGGAGCAAAGTTGGCCTGGGTGCTCAGGACGGCTCCAAGGCCTCCACCTCAGGTGCTAGAATAGCTCCAATTGCAACGGAGCAATGCCCCAGATGGGCAGAGCATCGCTCCATGGTGGGCATGCCGGGTGGATCCTGGTTGGGCTCATGCTGGAATCTGTCAGACTGACTCCCCGCTTCTAACTTCTGAAAAATACAAAAAATTTTTTTTTAAATAAAAATAGAGCAACAAAACCTCCAGTGTAAAAATAGAGTATAAATATTGATAGCTTTGTGAAGTTGTTTTATAAAAAATAAAGTGATGAGGTCAGAGCTTGGCATGCAGGAAGTATTCAAAAAAAGGTAACAATTGTTATTTTACTATTTAATAACAGTTTTAGGTTTTCTGACGACAGGAGCCTCTCTCCTGGATACCTCATTTCTAATGTCAATGAGATAACCAAGAAACTTTGAAAATTACAGTCAGAGGTATATGGCTGTACATTGTGTTGGCACAACTGAAGTCATACGTGTTATTGTAAGTGGTACTCACTAAGAATATTGTAAATTATTTTAATTGTTCCTTTTGCTGTTTTTTTCAGGATTAAAAGATCAGAAAATGAGACAAGAAGTGAAGTAAAGACTTTAGTTGCTTTTAGAATGACACAATGATTTGTGCCTAGAATCACTTTACTTAGGAAATTCTGTAACTAAAAATAAGTACCATTAGCAAACAATAAAACTGTTTTAAAAATTATTCACGTCTTTGTGTTGAATTAAATTTAAGGCCTTGGCCAGTGGGCTCAGTGGTAGAGCATTAGCCTGGTGTGTGGTTGTTCTGGGTTCGATTCCCAGAGTACAAAGGAGAAGCAACCATCTGCTTTTCCACCCGTCCTTCTCCCCTCCCCCCCACAGCTATGGCTCGATTGTTTCGAGTGCATTAGTCCCAGATGCTGAGGATGGCTCTGTGGAATCTCTGCCTCAGGCACTAAAAGTAGCTTGGTTGCAAGCATGGCCCCAGATGGGCAGAACATTGACCCTAGATGGAGTTGCTGGGTGGATCCCAGTTAGGGTACATGCTGGAGTCTTGTCTTTCTATCTTCCCTCCTCTCACTTAGAAAAGAATGAATAAAATAAAATAAACAAATTTAAAATTTCATGTCACTGAGAGAATAGTTTATAATGGCTAGTCTTGAATAAGAGAGAAACTGTTCATTTATTCCTACAAATTGACCATTTTTCAGGGAAATGAGTACTGTATTTTTTTAGAAAAAATTTTAAAATATGCTATCTCAAATATTTTTATTTTTTCTTTAAAATTTTTTTTATTTATTGAATTTATTGGGGTACAGGTTGCAAGTGTACAACTCAATAAAACAGCATCTGCACTTCACATCATGCATCCATTGCCCCAATCTTTTTTTTTTTGTATTTTTTTTTTGTATTTTTTTGTATTTTTCTGAAGCTGGAAACTGAGAGGCAGTCAGACAGACTCCCACATGCGCCCGACCGGGATCCACCCGGCACGCCCACCAGGGGGCGATGCTCTGCCCATCTGGGGAGTCGCTCTGTTGCAACCAGAGCCACTCTAGTGCCTGAGGCAGAGGCCATGGAGCCATCCCCAGCGCTCGGGCCATCTCTGCTCCAATGGAGCCCCGGCTGCGGGAGGGGAAGAGAGAGACAGAGAGGAAGGAGAGGGGGAGGGGTGGAGAAGCAGATGGGCGCTTCTCCTGTGTGCCCTGGCCGGGAATTGAACCCCGGATCCCCGCATGCCAGGCCGACGCTCTACCACTGAGCCAACCGGCCAGGGCCCATCGCCCCAGTCTTTTAAAAAAACAGTTTATATGTTAGTAATAATAGCTGATAAAGTAAGAAAATTATAAACATGTACTGTCAATGAACCTAAACCAAATGAAGGAAAGTTTATATGAAGAATTCTTTACATTGAAAAAGATAAACTCTTAAGAAATGCTTATATTACAAAACAAATTAAGACTGGGAACATGGGCTTTATACTTCTCACCACGTTAGAAAACAAAATCTGGACTTTTGATCTTATTTAACTGAAAAAGATTTTTTAATGAAATTATGTGATATGAATAATAATCTCCTAAATTTTAAATTATTGAGATAATTACTTTTCTTAAGAAAACTTTGGTGCTTCAAATAATCAATAATTTTGTATATATCATTTCACTTCATAATCTTTAAGATGGCAAATTCTATTATATAGTCTTCAAAATGTTAACAGATGCAGAAAAGGGACTCAGACAAAGATTCCTTTCTCGCTCATCTTTATATTTGAAACCATTTTTCCTCCTACACCCACACAAAACTATAAACAATGTTTTCAGGGTTCATGTTACACAGCACCCACAGTAACTTTATTCCAGTACTTTTATGATTAAGGCCCCTTAATCATTTTCTGGAATAAATAAACATAACTTTACTGGGAGCATGTGAATATTCAAACAAATAACTTGATTTTTAAAAATTTAGTTTGAATACAAAAGAAAGCTTTTACTCAACTTGTATGGTGAAATTCTAATCAATTTAGTCAATATTTATTAATCACCCTCTCGGAAAAGGCACTATTCCAGGTCCTAGTGGAAACAATAAGTCGCCATCCATAAGTAATCTAGAATCTACCAAAAGAATAGAATAAATGCACAAATAATAAGAGAAGGGCTAACAACAGGAACACTGTAACAGAAGTATAGTCAAAATGCTCTGGTGACTATAGTAGACATCATTAGCTCGTTGTCCAACAGCTTTCCACGCCACTCATTCCCTGTTAGGAAAGCTAGCATTAACCCCAGCATCTGGCCTTCCCTGAGCTCAGGAGAACTGAGGATTGGCTATTTGGGAAAGTCATTAACAAAAAAATTCTCCCTTTATAATAACTCAAGCAATACATATGTGTGTACACACACACATAATTCAAATCACATTCGGAATTATAGGTAAAATGTCAGGCTTCAGACTCTAAAGACTAGTCACTATGGAATGAGATATACCACACAAGATAATTTTCACAAGAAACTGAAACTTGTGTATTAAATGTCCAAACGTGTTTTAATATAATCATTTTGATGGTGGTTGTTTATAATGAACATTGTTCTACTGCATTAAACAGTGTATATTAACCACAACATAGCATCTTCTTGATGGTCCAGAATGATACTTATGAACACCCATCAGTGAGGTGTGTTGTTGTTGCCTTGGAAATTCAGAGGTAATAAGGCACTTATGCTTCTTTTAAATTGTTTTGTACAACTCTCTTATTCTGTTTGCTCCTTTCTGCTCTTGGTTATCGGCAATTCTTCTTTTAGTTAACGTGTATTAACATCTTCTAATATGTGGCTTACTTTGTGTATGTGTGTACAGATAGACATAGATATAGACATAGATATAGATATAGATATAGATATAGATAGATAGATAGATATAGATATAGATAGATATTCCTAACAAAATAAAAGACATTGGCTTTGGAATTGCTATTCTGAAAGGCCCACAGTCACTTTGAGATTATTTTATTTCTTGATTCTCTAGCCTAAGTTTTTTTTTGTTTGTTTGTTTTTTTTAATTTTTTAAATATATTTATTCATTTTTTTTAGAGAGGAGAGAGAGAGAGATAGAGAGAGAGCAAGGAGAGAGAGAGAAGGGGGGAGGAACTGGAAGCATCAACTCCCATATGTGCCTTGACCAGGCAAGCCCAGGGTTTCGAACCGGCGACCTCAGCATTTCCAGGTTGACACTTAATCCACTGCGCCACCACAGGTCAGGCTATTTCTTGATTCTCTAACTGTGACAGATAGCCACAACTGACAAAACTCTGACATGTAGATGTCACCACCTACGGTAACATAACTGATGTACACTGAATGAAACAGCGCTGCTGCCTGACCTGGGGTGGCACAGTGGATAGAGCGTTGACCTGAAACACTAAGGTTGCTGGTTGGAAACCCTTGGTTTGCCGGGTCAAGGCACATGTGGTAGTTGGTGTTTCTTGCTCCTCCGCCTTCTCTCTCTCTCTCTCTCTCTCTTTCTCTCTCTCCTCTTTAAAATGAATAATTTTTTTAATTGAGCACTGCTAATTCATTAAAACTCAGGCTTAGTCAGTTGTCCAATGTTGCATTTATTTGAATCAAATATGGAAAAAAATTATTGGCTATCAATGACCAAGACTCAAAGTCCAGGCTGAAATAAATAGCAATAGTGATCCTAAATGTACTAACAAACCCAAACTTAAACTTAAAGTATTCTTAGATTAATACAGCAAAAGTAGATTGTTTACAAAGCCGTGCTATGTCTTTGAAATTAAGTGAAAAAGACACATAAGTAAAGCACCTCAAAGAAGTTCTCATCTCAGTCCCATGTTACCAACAAATTTGAAATCTTCTTTGCTCTGCTCTCATTCATTTTTTAGTGAGGACTTCTGTAGACATCATTTTTTCCAGAGTGTAAATACATGTCTAGGAATTAGCCTAAGCGAGCCATCCAAATGCATGGAAAGATATGGGCAAAGCGTTGAACACAGCATTATCTGTATCCATGAGAAATTGTATTTCACTTCATTTTCCTGTCTCTCCGAAGGAATACTCTGATAAAAAGGATGCTTTAGAAAAAACGTTATTAGTGGAGAAAATGTGATACACTAAACTTTAAGATCAACACTGCATATCATTTGGAAACATTATACATGACCATAACATGTAAATAATTGAAACACACACATAAATGTGCAGAGAAAAAACTAGGAAGTAAGGAGGTATAGCTGTTTGCATGAAGATCCAAATCTTCCACAATAAACATAAACTACATTTGCAATCAGAAACAAATTCAATTTTGAAATGTTCATTCTCCCTTTCTCCTGCTTCATTCCAGACATGCCTCCTTCCTTCAGTTCCTTTTGATGTGAACTTTGGAGCTTGGTGGGTCCCCTTCAGATAAATCTCAAGTACAAATCAGTTTATGTGTGCTTGATTGTTCAGAGAAGGATTTTGCCCAAAGAAAGGTGAAGGAAAAGGAGCAATTGGCTTTAGTAGGAACAAAAATGAACAATGCAACCAAACAATTAAGGAGAGATGTGAGTTATGAAGTGAAGAACTAGAAACAACACGAACAAAACAAAACAAAGAAATGACCATGAAGGCAGCTCCTGCTGAAATTCTGCTGAAGGTTAACTGGGTTCAAAGAGCAGGCAGGTCAGAAGGAAAATACATGTCTAAGCCCTAAAACCTTAAAGAGCTGGGGGCTTGCCATGACTTTTCACATTAAATGAGTTTTCTTTTGATTCAAATAATGCCTGAACTACTTGCTGGCTTAAAACTCATCAACTGTGTAATTTTGTTTTGAGGTTGCAACTGGCTAGCATATAATTCTTTCTCTCCTATGCTTAATTACATTGGGTCTGAATCATCTGAAGAGTTCAACCTCAACGAAGAACAGCTCCAATTAAGCAATAAATGTTCACAATTCACTTAATTAAAAGGGCAACGGAAAATGAACTCTAATGATCTAGTTTCCAGAATGTGTTTCCATAACCACCTATCTTGATAGATGCATTGAGGATGGAGGCTCAAAGGATTACTTGGAACTAACCTCCACTTTGTCAGACACATTAATAGTTGCCACATATCCTAAATCAAAATCCAGCTATGCAAGGTGATAATACATTGGGATATTTGAAATCACCAACAGCCTTGCATGAATCCCCATGTGGCTATTCAAAAATAGAAGAATTAAAATGTAATACAATTTACAACTCAGTTCCTTGGTCACACTAAATGTGGTTTACATGCTAAAGGCCACATGGGTTCGCGGCTGCCATATTGGAGCGCAGAGATAGGGAACATTCCCAGCGCCTCCGAGGGCTGCCCTGGGCAGTGCTGCTCTCTGCACTGCTTCCTGAGGTGGAAGAACAAGCTGTATGAATTCAGAGACTTAAACAACAGATGAAACAAAAACAGATTTGCTGGTTCAAACCGAACATGCCAACTATCCCTAACAGGTCACTGTCCAAGCATTCCAGGAGCCAGGGTCCTGTATGGGAATTTTTTAAGAACTGCAGAAGTGCCCCTCCCTGCCGCAGGTTGAGTCACACACAACAAAATGCATTTCACTCTAGTTTTCATTTAAACAGATGAATCCAGAGCTCAACTAAATGAAATGTTCTGCTTGTAAGAGAAACTTTCAGATCCAAAGGAATGGCCGTTTATTTTCAGACATCCACATTGCAGGTAGAAGCCTGCGGCGGCCCTTGACCTAGGGTTTCACTGGGAATAAGCCAAAGGGTAAGCTGACAGAAAGATTAAAGTAAGACAATAACGTCATCTCTTATCCAGCCCTGAGGGTGCTTGACTGCCTGTAAATATCAGAAAATATTTACATTCTTTCCTATTTTGTGGTTCAAACCAACGCGCAACAAGGACAAATGGGCGCGCGTGCGCACACACAGAAACATCCCAGTGAGCTTACCTGGAGTAAAAGGACAAGGTGGAGACATGTGCCATTTGAGTAGCATGACATTTTATATGAAACTTCTCTCCATTCTAACCACTTAGAAGCTAAATGGTTAGCATTTCAGTTACCATCAATCACCAAGGCACATTACACTTCCTCCAATATAAAATGCTATCAAGAAAACAAAGGTCAAGTTGCTGATTTTATTTACGAGCAATGTCCTGTCAATCACCTCTCCTCGCAACCTGACACAAAATACTGACTTTTCCCATATATCTGAAGTTGGCCCCTTAGAAGGAAACAATTGCTGAAAATACCAAGATTGCGTTTAAGGCCAAGACTTTAAAAAGAACAAAAAATAGCAAACAACTGTATTAATTTTTTAAAAACATCAAATAGCTCTAACTGTGAATAGCTTAACATGGTAATTACAAGAGAAAAATGATTTCAACCAATTTCTCACATTTCCAGAACAGAACATAGCTGCGTTCCATATTGCTTCAATAAACTAGTCACAGCCTGTTTGTTGTGAAATGCTTGTTAATTGGAGCTTTTACTTTTTGTTTGTAATTTGGCTCATCATTCCTATTGTCCCCTTTTGGTCTAGAACCTCATCAGCAGGGGTCATTGGCTGACACTCAGTTATTCAAAACCACTTCCCTGCAGGGAAGATCACCCTGGCCTTCTCTGAACTACCTGACTCATCTAGCAGATAAACAATCCTTGAGGAACAAGACTGGGCTGGGAGCGAGGAGCAGGGAAGAGGTTAAGAGACAAAAGAAATACTCAGTTGGGTCCCAATAAATCATTTGCCACAATAAATCATGTGCAAATCATCTATCAAAAAAAGTCAAGATCAATAAAGCCCCCTTAGAAATAACACTGCCCTATCATCAACAAAAAATAGCCCAGGGGCCTACTTTTTTTATTAATAAAAAAAAAAAGTTTTAAATATCTTCCTCGGAACAGCCAAATTTTGTTTTCTTCTCCAAAGAATTTTCCATGCTTCCAATTTGCTGGTGGAATGTGGGGGCTCTGGGGTGAGAGAAGTGTCCACATCAGGGCCCAGAGGGCTTCCCACTGTGTGCGGGCTCCACAGCCAGACTGCCTGGGGTCACAGTCATGATCTTCGCTTATCTGCTGTGGAAACTTGGACAAGGTTCCTAGCTTCTCTGGGCCTCAGTTTCCTCCTCTAGAAAATGGAATATCCATCTGAGTCCTTTCCTGTCAACAAGCCCTTGGCTCTGTAGTCCCGCAAAGGGAACATTACACAGTTGAAAACAAGAATGACATAGAATTGGAACAAAACATGTAAAATTTATATGCCAAAGCCTCCAAAGTCAAACACATCTGTCATTTATCATTGTGCCATCTCTGACAGATTGCCACCTGAACACTTCCCTTACTGATTGCTGCCTTGCAGCATCCCTGCCTCTATGGTCTGACATTCCCAGAAGCTGTTCTTTGCCACCCTCAAGAGTATATCCTCCAGGAGGGTGTGATGGGATACACAAGGCTCACTGAATGCCAGAGCATTAGACCTCTTCCCTCTGAATGTCGTCCTTCCCCTCCTTTGTAATGCCTGGTCCCCATTTATCATGACTTTTCAACTCTGATTCTCCTGTCTCCCTGGCATTGGTCACAGCTCAGCTAGTTCCACATTAAAGATTTCCTTATATAAGTGTTTTTATTTTCTAGAGCAGTGATTGTCAACCGGGGCAGCTATGCCCCCTGGAAACATTTGGCAATGTCTAGAGTCACAGTGGAGGGTGGGGTGGGGGATACAGTGGTACCACTAGTTATTGGTAGGGAGAGACGAAGGATGCTGCTAGTCATCTTGCAATGCACAGGACAGTCCCCACAACAAAGGCTGGTCCAGCCTTGAAGGTCAGCACCACTGAAGGGAGAAACTCTATTCTAGAAAACATGCCAATGTTGAATCAGGCTGTATGTTCAAAAACTAACATACATAAAGAATGAGACTTTGAACAAATCTAGATGTCTGTGTGCATTTTTGAAACAATTAAGAAAGAAAAACCAAGAGTTAAAAATCTTAAAGTTGGTAAACTGGATCTAGGACCTCATTACAGTGGGGGTTTCACTTCCTGCACCAAGTGTATCAGCCCAAATCTGAACAGCGTGGGGAGTGACCAGAATGTTAAAGAAACTTTGCCAGATGAAGAGATGGCTGCCCCGGATTAGGTCAGCTGATGGCTCTAAGTCACAGCCATTCTGCAGAAATGGAAATAGTTATTTGTTCCTTATAAATTACTTAAAGGTGAGAGTGATATTTGCTTCTTGAAAGGTGACTTAAAAGTGGTTGTGTTACCTGAGTAATGAAGAGAAGAAACATAAGCAGACCATTAGCCATTAGTGGAACTGCTGACTTAGAGCTCGCGCGCTCCTTTAGTTTGCCTGGGAAGGGTCCTGTTTGGGGATTTGCTTGAACTTGGCCTGATCATGAGAAATAACTAGTTTTGTCCATAGAGTGGGTAGGGATCTCAGATGCCTTAATTCTCGTGATGTTCAGAACCATCACTCTCCAACAGTATTATCTGATAAAAAAATAAGAAGGTTTTAGCGAAAACACCATTCCCAGAAAGCCTCCGATAACCATGGAGGTCACCTATCTGATGGACCCATGACGCAAAACATCCTATCTGTGCAAATAGCAAACTGCAGACATTCCTCCGAGGAAGATTAAGCCTCTCCTCCTGGCCTCCATCCACCACACATCGGGAAAATGGCTGTATGTAAGCATCAGCTCAATGCCTCCTCGCCTAGGGACTGTCTTGCCCTGGTCCAGCCGGGCCACAGTGCTCAGGGCTCAATGTACCCCGGGATATTGGCGCATGCCTCCATCTCAAGTAACAACTGTTTCTTCTTTGGTCTCCCTGCTAGCTGGCAAGCTCGAGGCTGATTTGGAAAAATACCTGGGAACTGGTTAGTGTCCTTAATATCTGCTCACAGAACCATCATTAGCATTAAAAAAGCCATCATATTGTAATATACAATTAATGATTATAATAACATCAAACATTTACTGGATTCTTCTTATAGTCTAGGCGTGTTCTAAGCACAGGACATATATCCCTCATTTAATTCTCACAACCTTACAGAGGAAAAGTTGTCTCTAACCTAACTTTACAGATGAGGAATTGTCCACACTTTAAACTTTATAAAGAAATGAGGCACTTCTTAAAACATACACACCCTGTCCTATTTTTCTTTTTTCTTTACGAGTGCCATTTGAGAGGTAAACTAATTTGTCATCTGCCTCTAGGATCCTAACTAAAACAGCCTGTATCTATTTTTAACAGCAAATACGAATTCAACTGCATCAGAGTCATGAAACTTGTTTCCTTTTGTCACTTAATTTCTCTGACCCATTTGACCTCCCAAGGAAGCACTAAGGTGGTAACTGTAAAACAAAAAATCCTCCAGAACCCCCAACCCAATAACTCCTGTGCCGCTGCGATAAACCAGCACCGGCACCGACGGGGAGGGACCTCTGCCCTTACGGGAGTCATCACCACACAGGGCAGCCCTGCCATGGCAACCGGGAGAAACCCACGCAGCCCAGGCCCGGCTGTGCACCTAACCTTGAACAGCCCTCACTTCTTCCTTGGTTCCAGAAGAGGGACTAAAAACAAATAAATGCAAGTCCGAGTCCTCAGAAGAACGGCAAGGTGCTGTCTTTCTGTCATTGATTCAGGCAGAGAAAGCTACAGTGGGAACTAATGGTGTCTTGTTAGAAACTCCAGGCCTTGGCTCTCCTCTCTATTATCTTCCTTGCTGGTAGCCCACTGAATGCATATTCAACACATAGAAAAGCCGTTCAAAGTGGCATTATGAAGTTCACCAGAATGACCAGAATAGGAAGGCTGCTAGTATATTCTTACTGTGATACTGAATCAGAGCTAATTGGCTGGCATACTCTCTGTACCTGGCATTTGACATCCATATTCAAATATATAAAAAGGTTCAAATATCTCAATAGCTCCTTGCATTGTAGTTTCTATGAATGTTAGCTCCCAAAGCAACACTCCAAACTGGCTCCTTCCACACATCCTGAGTAGGAAAGAATATGTGAATTTGCACAGCTGCATGCAGTAACAAATTCAGGCTCAGAAGGCTTACACAATGCCATTTTTGCCCCGTAATAATGAACTTGGGTTCAACCTGGGCTCCACAATAATTTTTTAATATAAATTTGAAAATAGGCACAACAGAGCAACTTCAAAATTTCCAAAACATTTCTTTTTAAAGAGAGTTGCAGATTTTTAGAGTACTTATTGAAACTTGCTAAAATGTGCAATTCCTATCAGCAAGATTTACAAAGACAGCTGGAAAATAAACGACGATTTTACTGCCTGTGTGGCTCATTTTTCCACAGATAGAAAGAAATGTCCTTGGTTACCAGTAAGAGGTATCCAGGAGCCTGCTACCACTGCAACCCGAGTTGACTTATTTTATTATTTTTAAATTTTTCATTGAATTTCTGATGCATGGATGGACCTGGTGAGTTGACTTATTTCATAGTTGACTTATTTTATTAGTGTAAATCATCAGAATCATGATATTAAGTCTTTGCTGTCCTTCAAAATGAAATCATCCAACAGATTGTTAATATAGGTGATTTAAGAGCAATAAATTTGCTCCCAAAGCAACTTAGTTTTCAATGAATTAAATACTATATATTTCAATTATTTCACACATATAGTAGCACATGTGTATATGACAAAGAGGGGGAGAAATCTGAAGTGGCCTGTCACACAGCCCAAGGTAATAGATGACAGTCCTGTAGGAAGGCCTATGACTCACCTTCTGAGAGTTAATAAATGCTCCCCAAATAAACTAATGTCTAACATGATACTGTCTGCTCCTTTAGGAAACATTTAAAGAAACTTCTACTTGTAGTTCTAAGAAACCAGCAAGTATCTCAGCTCTGTGAACACATCTGTAATATTCTAAGTGAATAATAAGGAAAGGCAGATTCTGAGGTTGTTTCTATGAAATCATAAAAACCCGGAACCATAAACAAATAAAGTTTGGATGTGAGGGGGGGCTTTTCAGACCCCTGGCTCCTGGTGCGTTCCCGCTGCGGGTTCGTCATGTCTCCGTGCTCCTTCCCCGGCATTCGGCGCCCAGGATGCACCCTCATGCGAGACAAATCAAGGTCCAAACTGTTCAAGTGAAGTGACTGGCCAAAGAAAAACGATGCATGAAAAAGAAACAAAACAAGACAAAAAGACTGAAAAAATGAAAGCTTAAGATGGTGAAAATGATGCCATAAAAAGCAGGCAGAGATCCTGCCGAGACCCGGACGGTGTCCCAGAAGGGGTCCTGCGCAGGTGCTGCTGTCCCGACCTTTTGCACAAACTGAGAGTGAAAACGATGCGAAGGTGGGGGCCAGAGGGATATGGGGCAGCACGTTTAGAACCAGATTCAGGAAAGTCAGAGCCTGAAGATTTTCCATACAGGGGGTTTTTAGCAATTAATCTGGGATTCTTTGCACAATTCATTATTTTTGACCACTGCTGTGTGTTCCAGCATTATGAGGATGTAATTCTTTTTATGCAGTTGCGTACATTTTTCTTTGCCAAATTTAATGTGTCAAATAAATGAATTCATCTAATTAAAAAAAAATTCGGTTTTTACCAGAGGCTGCAAGCAGGAGAACCAAGGCGTTCCGGTTTTCTGAGCCACATCTGGCTCTGCTGCGTGAAGCGGCCACAGGGAAGAGGCAAACCCCACTCTGCGGTTTCACATCTGTGCCCGCAGTACTTGTAGATGTCATAGAATCTTGACCCTGCATCATATTGAGAGGAAGGCCAATGTCTGCCTTTGTCCTAAGTTATATAGTACCCTATGATCCAGACCCAAGGACAGGCTTAAAAGCAAATATCCAGCCTTGGTTCTGTCACGGACTAGGCAGGGGACCCCACCATAACCTGATCCATTCTCTCTCTCGGTTTCCTAATCTGTTACTGAAAAACACTGCACTAGAAGGCCCGTAAGACCCGTGCAACAGTAACAAATAAGCCAATATGCATCTTTAAAGACAAATTGCATCGATTTTAAAATGCTGAGAAAATAGCCAAAAGGAAAGGTGCAGGAGAAATGGCAGACAGCACCGAGATTTACTCTAAGGTTTCAATAAAATATGAATATCTTGACAACATCCCACATTCCAAACACCCTGGATCAAGGCTCTGAACCCTCCTAAAGCAGTGGGCAGAGACATCTTAAGTGTCATTTGAATGATCGGAACTTTGAAGTTGAAAGAGATTCAAGTGCTGAAATAAGTGGAGTGAATCCCTCCAAAGCTCACTCTTCTCCAACTCTTCCCTGCTGCGTCCGCCTTCCCTGGATACTGCTAGGATAACGACCTCACGAAGTCTTGTCTTCTCGTCGTATTGCAGAGGCCCTGCCTAACTTCATGCACAAAACAGAGCCTGAAATGCACACGCACTATCTTCTTACCTCTCCAGGGTCCTTACACCTCAGCAGCAGCAGCAGCTCCAGGCAGAACTGACCCCCCATACTCCCACGCAGAGGCCCGGTCTGGTGTGGGAGCGGAGGAGGATGGAGGCAAGGACACTGCTCAGAGAGCTGGGGGAGCCAGGCCAGCAGGCTCCTCAGCTGGAATGCATGGCTAGAGGCCCTGGGAGGGAGCAGGCCTGGGGTCACTGTGATCCTCTGAGTCAGACACCCTGGGGAGCACTGGGCTCTAAAAGGCTTCCTTGGGCATACAAGGCTGAGAGGCACCGAGCACTTACTGGGGGGAGTGTCTGCACCTTCCTTACAAAGTTGATGCAAATAGTTACAGAGCCTTTTGCCAGTTTCCGGTAAATGGTAGAGATACAATACGGTAAAGGGTAGAGATACAATATGAATGCTGAACAGAACAAGTCATTTCAATGAAAGGCTAACTCACATATCTGATAAGGGACTTGTATCAAGAATATATAAAGAATTCTTACAAGTCAATAACAAAAAGACAAACAGCCTGATTTTAAAGTGCGCAAAGGTTCTGAATAAGCATTTCTCTGAAGAAAACATTCAAGTGAACAATAAGCACATGAAAAGGTGCTGAACACCATCAGCCACCAGGAAAATGCAAATCAAAACCACAATGAGATACCACATCACACCTAACAGAATGGGAAAAAGAAACGTTGGCGAGGACGCAGAGGGAGTGGAACTCCTATATGTTGTTGATGAGAATGTAAAATGCTTTGCAAAAACAGTTTGGCAGTTGCTCAAAATGTTAAGTATGTAGCACCCATATGACCCAGCAATTGCATTTCTAGTTATATACTCAAGAGGACTGAAAATATATGTTCACACAAAAACATGTACACATAATTGTTCATGGCAGCATTATTCAACAGATCAATGGGTAAATAAAACGTAGCATAGCCATGCAATGCAGTACTTGGCAGCTATCAAAGGGAATGAAGTTCCGATTTATGCTACAACACAGATATTCCTGGAAAACATCATGCTAAATGAAAGAAGTCCGACACCAAAGAACACACACTGTATGACTCCATTTATAAAAATGTTCAGAACAGGCAACTCCATGGAGACAAAACAATAAATTAGTTGTTGCCAGGGACTGGGGGGACTTGGGTAGTAATGACTAAGAGGGATGGGCTTGTTTTTTTGGGTGATGAAATTGTTATAAAACTGATTGCAGTGATGGCTGAACACCTCTGAATACACCATTAAATTGCAGACTTTAGCCTGACCTGGGATGCTGACGTCACTGGTTTGAAACCCTGGGCTTGCCTGGTCAAGGCACATACTGGAAGCAGCTACTATAAGGCGATGCTTCCCGCTTCTTCCTCCTCTTTCTCTCTTCTCTCTCTAAAAATCAATAAATTAAAAAATCTAAAAAAACATACACACTTTAAATGAGTGAATGGAACAGCATGTGAATTATATCTCAGTAAAGCTGTTACACTAAAAAGAAATGCTAGTGCTCTGCTTTGCCACAAGCATTCCTCAATTCCATGGAGCTCTTCTCAGGTCATCATCACTCCTGTAGACTCACCTACGTGGCTTGGCAGGGGCCATGGTAAGAGTGGGCTGCCATCGAGCATGGAGCTGGCCCCTGGTCCTCTGGGACCCTACTCCTCAGCTTCATGGCTAGGCCAATGGTAACAAGGATTCTGCTCCAGTCGTGGTTTTTAGCCCATTCCTCCCTGAATTCTTCGGTAACTCCCTTCCCAGTATGCCTACGGTTCCCATTTCAAACTTACAGTTGTATCCTATGTGGCCACCACCTCCAAATAGGGTACATGTGACTTAAGCAGTGTGCCCTTACAGCTCAGTGACTTCTTATGGCTGATTTCAGTAGTTAATTGTCACCTTTCACCTTCCCCCCCCCCCATGGAAAAAGATCTATTTTTTGTTGAGCATTTTAAAAACAAAGGTATTGCCCTTCGGGGATATTCTGCACTTTTACTATTATAAGTAAAAATAAAATTAGCAGGTGATGCCAATAAAGGAAGTAATTCAATGAAGAAATTACCACAGTGATCATGGGGTTAAAAGGAATCAACATTCTTATATAATTTTATCATCCACTAAGAGAAGTATATTAGAATCACTGACATTTTAATCACTTTTGTAATTTAAGTTTTATCTCTCAATTACAGTTACACTCAACATTATTTTGTGATAGTTCCAGGTGTAGAACATAGTGCTTAGACGACCATAGACTTTACAAAGTGGTCCCCCTGCTGTTTCAGGATGACACATTTAATTATTACCATTCATTATTATTTGTTTTTGCATCCTTCATCTTTTCAAACCATCCTTGGGCACAATGGGCCAATGCCCATGAGCATTATTTTCTTAATGATAACTAGTTCCATCCTGCCCCGTACTCTAAATTTTGTTTGAATCAGTGTATTCTGCTATTGGATTAAAGTCTTAAGACAAAGGTTTGCTAGTGGCCCAAATTAGCTGCAACGCACAGTATCTGGTATTTGTCACACTTTAGACCATCATGTTATTTTTGCCTATTCTAAGTTTGTCTTAAAAATTTCCACCTTTAGCCATCCTTAAATTATTCACTTTTTAAGTTGGTACCATTGCCCTCTGAGGGATGGCAGGGGAACTATGAAGGAGGAAGCATTCCCATCTGAGGATAACCAAGGACACAAATGAATGCTTCCAGAAGACCCCGCCCATGTTCATTCTGGGCTGGAATGTCCATACAGGCTCTTTCTCAAACACACTGGAGTGCTGTGGGTAGTAGAAGTCAGATAATAAAACTCAGAGGAACACTCTATGTTACTTTTTAAGGCAAAAAGTGGGGGGAAATCAAAGGGTTTAACAATTTTATTCACTGGCTTGCATTCAGCGACTCTGAAAATTTGGCCACTGCTCAGGTTTGTGAATTTCGATGGAAAATGAACTGTGTTTGGCAAGCTTAACCAAATATGAGGCTGATAAAAAAATGTTTCATGCTTTCTCAAGACCTTATGCCACTAACTGTGTGGGATTGGAAAAACTGTTCAAATGTCAATTTAAACACTGTAAATAAATGATTTTCTATACCCATATGAATTAATAAAATCCTCTTGATTTCAGACCACAACTTGAACTAAAGTTTCTTTGAGTTTTAATTAGGAAGTGTTTCACTGGGAACATGGACTTCAGATTAGGCAAGTAAAGCTCAGTAGAGTTCTGTTTTGGAATCAGAAATGTTCATGTAATACTTTATGAAGAATTGACTGAAAATTTAATTGACATGAAGGTTGTTAGGAAGCAGGTCTTGAACTAAAAAAAAAGAGGCCAAAAGAAATAAAATATTATCGTAACAACCCAAATCATTACATAAAAGAACAGTGTGGTGAGTTCCGTTGCAAAGTTCATGACTTGTGAATATTATCTCTCAACCAGCCATCTCCGAGTTTTATAGAGTTGGCTATCCAATTGCCTTCTTGACTCTTCTATCTGGTATCTCAGGGTCATCTCAAACTTCACTTTTCCAAACCTGAACTCCTGACTTTCCCTCCTGGCAAATGTCTTTGTAGCTAAGCCTCCTACATCTTAAGAGCTGTTTATAAGTATTTTGCCTGGCATGCACACCTGCTCAATAAATGTTGTTGATGATAATGAAGATGATAATGAGTTTCATGCACTCAATTTGTTGAACCAGAAACCAAATAGTTTTAAAGTTTTATTCTCATCTTTACTTCCTGCCCCACATTTAATCCATTCCTGGGTTCTGTCCACTCTGAGTCCACAGTAAATCAGAAACCTGAACTGTCCTCTCCAACTCCACCTCCATCATCCCACCTCCAGCCTCCATCACATTTCTCCCAAACACATTTAACAGCCTTCTAAACAAACCAACCATGTCTACTCTTGCCCAATTAATAGTCCATGAAGGAAACCAGAATGATGTTCTGAAACATCAATTTTCATTACTGAGATGTATATACAGTGTGGTGTCATGCATTTATTAAATATATTAAACAAGCTTATGAGGTAGGTACTGTTATTACTTCCATTTTGCAGGTGTGGGATTGAGCAAAGAGAGGTTGAAACATTTCCAGGATCACTGTGCCTCTAAGAAGGAAAGCCAAGTTCATACCTGAGTCATCTGGCTCCAGAGCTGAGTTTTCAACTGCTGTACAAAGCACCTTGGCATCCGCAAGCGTAAAAAAAACAACAAGCAAGCAAAGACTATCTATTCGCTTCCATTGCACGTAGACTATAATCCATCTGCACTGGACCGCCCTGTGCCAAGAGTCCGGGCCTGCCTCCCCTGCTTCCTTCCCACGCCTTTCCCTTCCTCCTGTTCTCCTGACACTCAAGGACAAGGCAAGCTGGGTCCTGCAGATGGATTTCTGCCCATGCAGAAGTTCCCAGTGCCTGAACTGCTCTTTCTAGGCATTTTCACAGGACTGTTCTTCCTCCCTTATCTTAGATCCCATTCCCTCAGAAAAACCTGCTGTGACCTTCCCAATCAGAAGTTGCTGTTCCCTGGCTCCTCGATCAAACCACCATGTTGGTTTTCTTCTCAGCACTTATGTCAGCTATAATTGCTTCCATATGCTTCTCCATTTGTCTCCATATGCTTCTCCAACTGACTGTCTCGCCCACTGGTCTGGAAGCTTCACAATGATAGATAATGTTTATGACCTATTTTTCTACTATCTACTAGCATCACGTTTTGTACAGAGTAGGTGCTGAGACAATTTGATGAATGACTGTATGAATACAAGTATACTTTAGTGATGGGAGAAATTCCCACCTGGTCCTTAGATTCTCCAAGCAGGATTGCAGGATCAGAATTGTAACCACCGGGGGAGGCTTTTTATCAAATGTAGATTCCTAGGACTGTGTTATTTTAAGCACTTACGTTTGAGGCCTATCACCTACTTTTCTAAAGAATTTTTTCTAATTTTGACTTTGACATGATTTGGCAATGAGTAACTCACAGAATTCTTGTCTGGTGTGCTTTTTAAAGTAATCATTGAACGTTTTCAAGAATACTTGCTAAGAGAGAAATATGTACATTATAAATTGCTTTTCACATGTGATAAGATTGTTAAAAGTATTCACTGACAAGGAAATGGATACATACTATGTTTTTAGATATCTAGGTAAGCATTTAAATAATTACCTTGGGAGCCAATAATTTCCTTTTTAGCCTGCAGACTCCACCATACAACTTCCGGGGCCCAGGAATCTGCATTCTAAAAAAACCTTGCCAGAAAATTTAAAGGCCATTTTTTTTCTAGACTTATGGCTATTTTTTTTAGAAAAATATACAACCAATATCTAGTGCCCACTCTTTAAATCTGTGGTTTAATTCTGAGAAATCCAAGATGTTTCACATTAATGAAAAAATACACTATTATTTGGTATTAAGCTAAGTCTTCAGAAATGCAGATTATCAATAAGTATTTTTGGTCAAATAAATCATCTTTGGTTACTATCTTCTGTTAGCCTGAATGTACACATGGGAATAAAGGGGCAGATGTTCTTCGCTTTGGAGGGGAAGAATGGGACATTTGGCCAGATGGAAAGATTAGCATAGTTAAGAGCCATAGCCCATAACTTGCTTGTGTTTTAGACCATTAGTGAATAATATTAAGAAAATTTAAGTCAGGAAGAGGCTTCCTGGATTTCTCAAAAGCAAAGGCAGCTGTTTTTTATCTTTTAAGGAAAGATATCTAAAGCCCAAAACATGACAGAAGAGTTTAAGTCAAAAAAGAAAAATTCAGCCATGTTTGTGATGCCTTCAGCTTCCGTAGCCCAGTCTTTCTCGACCCCGCCTCAGTGAGGCATCGGCATCCGGAAGCACTGTTCTTACCAACATTATCAATAAACTTCACAGTGCTAAGACCTCTGAGCAATCCTCAGTCTCCATCTTACTGGACTCACCAGCAGGGCAACCGCCAAATTTACCCAAACCAGAACTCTGAGAGTCGAAGTGGGTGCTATTGATACATACACTAACTGATGAGTGTGCATTCATTACCTAGGATTATCCTAGCAAACAGACTCAGCACAGACCCTGGTTCTGCAAACAGTCATTTTTTCTCATTGAAGGCGATTTCCCTTGAGCAAATCTTCAGAGTGTCAGTGAGGAACTTCCAGTGATATCTTTTTCTAGAAAAGTATTAATAATGCAGACTATACAGAAAAAAAAATACAGGTAGAAGAGCCTCCCTAAACCCCATCGTGAGGACTGAAACTGCTACAGAGAGTGTGTTCGTTCTTCAGTGCCTCATAGGGTTCCTAATGATGCCTGCATTGTATTCACAACAGACTAGTACCATAGCATGAAGTGTATTTATTGTTCAGGCAGACAGTGCAGAGTGGCACACCTGGGCATTCGGGGACTGAGTGAGCTGACTTTGGTAATAGCAGCCCTCCTGTCCATGACTGGTTCTGGAAACAAAACCAAAAGCCATCATTCTTCTCTACCACCAGGGGCACAGGAGGGAAGGCAGCTGGAGGTTTCGACAAAATGTTTCCTTGAGCCTGACCTGTGGTGGCGCAGCGGATAAAGGGTCAACCTGGAATGCTGAGGTCCCTGGTTCAAAACACTGGGCTTGCCAGGTTAAGGTACTTATGGGAGTTGAAGCTTCCTGCTCCTTTCTCTCTCTCTCTCTCTCTCTTTCTCTCTCCCCTCGCTCCTCTCTAAAATGAATAAATAAAATCTTAAGAAAAATGTTTCCCTGAACATAAGTAGGAGACACTAGACACAGGAAGAGAAATCCTCTTCTTCCTGTATGCCAGGCTTTTGCAGTCTCAGTGCTGGTGACATACTGGGCTGAATCATTCCCTGTTGTGGTGGCTGTCCTATGTCCTGTCAGATCTTTAGCAGCACTTCTGGCCTCTACTCACTAGATGCCAGTAGTAGTATCTTTTCAGTTATGACAACCAAAAATGTCCCCACACACTGCCAGATGTCCCCAAGTGGGGACAACCTCAAGTTGGGAACCACTGGTCTAAACATGGTCCGATTAAGCCCCAAACTGCCGGCTTCTCCAATACCAGCATAGAGGCACTTAGAGGGACATAAAGTGAAGAGAACTACAGGGAAAAGGGCCAGAATTGCTAGATGAAACCTACCATACCTGTGGGGTTTTGGTGACATGAGCCCCTAAAATTTCTCTCATTACTAAAACTGGCTCAAGTGGGCTTTACTGTTATTATCAGCAGGAGCATCAAAGCACACTGCTTCATTACAAGGCATTCTACAGCTTGGAGCAATGACCCAGGTCCCACCTTAGGGCAGAACTCTGTGGGTTCCTTTGTATGTGCAGAACCAAAATGAAGTGTCTCATCTTATCATTTGTTAATTGCTGCTTATTGACACTTTTTATGGAATTGTAGAAGTTTGAAGCAGGAAGGGATGTTAGGAAGGAGAATTAAGCTAAAACCTATATCTATGTTTATCTTCAAAGGAAGAGTTTCAGCAGAGGATTAAGCCCTGTGCCTCCAAATATCAGGAAAAGAGCCATTATCCACTTCAAAACACTTCCCGAGCATGATGAGTCACTATATATCTTGTATAAAAAACGAAGGCAGACATCTTCTCATGCTGCACACACTGAAATATTCCCTTCTCCTTAAACAGGAATTCCACATGGTTGTAAATTATCTACTTCTACAGTGGACTTCCTGTCATTTCTGTGGGCAGAGCTGTCCTTTAATTTTATCATCCAGCACTATATATATATATATATGAAAAATGATGAACAAATAGAGCTGGCATAATTAGTGGACTGCTAAATTCAGTGTGTGGGAGGAGAAGGAAATGAAAAAATATCTATTTCTTTTATTATTTTTATTGTTTTAATAGTATTATTCTGTATTTTCTTTGTTTATTATAAAAGCAAGGCAAGCTTATAACGAAAGAATACAAAATACAGAAATAAGCAATATAAATAATATTAAATAATATTTAATCCAAGAATCAATGACTGATTATGGCTTAGAGAATATCCTCCCAAACATGTTTCTTACATATTCAGATTTTCTCCCTAAAAAGCATCCTATTATTTCGAAATCTATTCTATTGTGTTTTAAAGGTCACTTCTATCAGATATTTAACTTGTGCCTAATTTATCCCCATTGTAAATGGTGCTGCATATGAATCATTTGGCTGAATATAAGTTATATATACATGCTCAAAAACAAAAATGTAAGGGGAAAACAAAAAATTCTGAAAATGGACCAGTGCTGAGTATAGCACTGGCCGGTATTCTATCACCATTTGCCTGCAGATCCAATGACAGAAAGCAGCCACAAAGGAGAAAGGGGAGAGAAGAGCCAGCCAGTCTTGCAACGAAGGAAACTACCCAGTTGACAGACACGATAGGGCCACCCTATATGAACCTAATGCCAAATAGCTACATTTAAATATATATCCACATATATGTGTTTATATCTGAACCCATATTTGTACTCATATGTTTCTATACTCATATCTATGCCTGCACCTATATATATATCTACCTGTAACTGTACCTGTATATCCATCCATCCATCCATCCATCCATCCATCCATCCATCAGTGGTTCTCAAACTTGAATGTGCATCAGAATTCCCTGGAGAGCTTGTTAAAACACAGATTCCTCTACATGCCCCCCTCCAGAGTTTCTGATTCAGTATGTCTCTGTCAAAGTATAAGAATTTGCATTTCTAGTCGATTCGCAGGTGATGGCGGGAGTCACTGGTGTGGAGACTACACTTTAAAAAGTGCTATATACATTCCCACCTGTATCTTTACCTCTACCTCGTTACCAACCAATATGTCAGTGAATATATGGTTACCACCACACTTGAACTTCTGTCATCACCAGTTGTTAATATAAGCCAGTTATATACTATACAAAACAGGTAACATGGTGCTTTCAAATATTCACCACTTAATTTAATAATAAAAAATTTAAGCTATAAAAATGATTCCCACGTATCTTCTTCCTCCCAGGAGAATAGTTCAATTGTGATACATTTCTTGCTTTTACTTGGTTTTCACTGCCTTTGGCTTTTAACTTGATGTATTTACATCTTAACGATTCAAATTTATTTTCCAAACAGTGAGATGAAACAGGGACGACTCAAAAGCAGCTTCATTTTTAAATTGGCCAGGCTTTTGTAAACAAGCTCTTGACTGAACAATTTATAATTCTCTAAACAGTTGGGGGGAAAATATCACACAGTAAAGCAGATGTTATTCTCCTAACTTCATTTTTTTATTTTATTCTTTATTTTCAGGTCTACAATCATTGTCTATAGTACTGAACCAATCACATTCCTCTAAGTCGATTTTGGCTTTGCTGGATGTTAACCATGTTAATCATACTCAAGATGTGGTTCAAAAAGCAAAGCTTCTCAGAGGCAGTTCTGCGCCCTGACTCCTCCTGCTAGTTTGCCAGCGCTTGATTTAAGGGTTGTGTTGGCACACATTTGCAGCATGCAATGGGAGCATCATTCCCCAGATGCCAACATTAACCTAAATAAAGGCTAGGACAGCACCCTCTGAGGGTCAAGTTAAAGAATACGGGCTGGGTTGACTCAGACCTCAATGGGTACCAATTAGAGGGAGACAAGACATGGACACGAGGAATTGTAATTGGTTGTTTAAATGGATAAACAATTGAGAAAAAGAGGCGTTCTATGCTGGTGCAGTTGGGAAAATCTTTATATTCCATTTATTCAAATATTTTAGAAACAGAGCTTATTTCTCCAGAAATCAAAGTGCAGACATCGAAAAGGAGGGTCAATTTTTACAGATGAGGTTAAAGCAAAGACTGTCTAGAGCGAGAAGTCAATGTGTGACAAGAGAAGGAATAATCCCAAGAATGATGAATTTCACTAATGATTATAAATTATGGCCACCTGCAACCTATCACGAATGTCTTTTACGATGAGAGAGCAGAGAGACTGAAGAATAGGGGAAAAAAGAAAGCTTGTGCCCTAACAGAGAAAAGGAAGGTGTGTTTTGGCCAGTTCAGAGAAAATAACTCTATCCTTATTAATATAGCTATAGATAGGTATATAAATAGATAGAAAGACAGACATGCATACATCCAAACACACACATACACACATTCAGACTTTATGAAATAATTCCAACTTATATATAAGATCCTTGTTCCCATTAAGTATGCAAAATGCCTCTAATTGCAAATATTTGAGCGAACAGCCACGGAATGAATGATACACTCAGCAAACACTGAAATCAAGCTGTCACTAAAAAACTATGTCACAGAAGAGACAACTCATAGACTGTAGTAATACAGAAATCTGCATTTTAACAACTATGGCTGTATATTCGTGAGTGTTTGTTTAAAGACATGTGTTTAAAGAGAATTTACTGGAAGCATTGTAATAAGAGAAATGGGGACTGCTTCTGAAAGTTTTTTTGATGCAACAATTGGCCTGTAGTTACAGTTTGTTTAAAAAGCTATTCTATTCGGAACAAATTTCGTTGCAAAATAGTATTTGGAAGTAAAATTAGTATAAAAGGCAGGAAAAGCAAATGTTTTATGAAATGAATATATTTTCTAAAGAAATGTACTATTTTACTTACAAGGAATGGTGAGATAAATGCTACTCACAAGTAACTTCTCAATAAAGTGAACGAATGAATAGAATTCATTTAAAAACTCAGTTGGTTCTCAGCTCTTAGAGTTTGAGAACTTCAACAGATATAACACATGCATGCTCATTCTCAGATTAGTGTAATCCTATTAAAAACAAATGTGTGAGAAGAAGTTATAACTGTCCACCACACCATAACGTGCAGTTTGTCTACAATTGTCATGGCAGTTTCCACATTGTTCAAACTCAGATTAAAAGCACAAATAAGACACAAAAGCAGATATGCAAAACAAGTTAACATTAGAAATTCAAAAACATTTGTCACAGGACTGGAGTGAAACTTCTTACTCCCATCATTAATATAAACTGACCTTAAATATCAAAGCTGCTCATATATTACTGAGAAAGTTTTATGAAGGAATTCGGGAAATTGAGATAAAGAAGCCATTAAGAGATTATCTTTTCTTTATACTGTGATGGGACATACATGAGTAAGACAGTTGGTACGCCCACTAAAACGCTGATGCCAACTTTAGAGTTGCAAAATATCCCAGGTTTGTGGAAACATCTCAAGAAATTTGGAGGGGCATTAAAAGTATTCTAGTGAATCTACAGTAGTCAGTATCTCAATCTAACTACTCTTGACATTTGGGACCAGATCATTCTTTGTCATGGGGGGCTGTCCTGGGCATTGAAGGTTGTTTAGCAGCATCCCTGGTCTCCACCTACTAGACGCAGATAGCAAACCATTCACCCCCAACTGTGAGAACATCTCCAGATATTGGCAAAAGTGCTCCAGGGAGCAGCGTTTATGCAGCGTGCTAGTACAGACTTTACACCAACTGCTTTGATCAACTGATGTAGTAAACATAAAACAGCCCAGAATTTAATATTCATGCAGAGCTCCCTCTGTGAATACTCCCAAGTGATGTGTACACATTTTTATATTTAGTTACCACAGACTGACAAATCTAGAGTGACTGCTTCTTAGGTATAAACATTTTTTTAAATCCACGAAAGTATTTCTGATGATCTTAGGAAAATATCCAAGGATTCTCATCCAGAATTTGTGATCTGGAGCTTAACCCAAAACATCAGCACTGGTTTGCATAATGTCCTCTCCAACATGGAAGCACAGACTGTGTGAGCACTGGAAATTGTGTGGGAACAATGTTGCTTATGTTATGCTTTAGATGAAGGAAAATAATCTGTTTCTCCTGTTTAAATAGAAACTCAGAATAATATTGCTGAGGATGGCATACCTTAAAATTCTACGGATTCTGAAATTAGTCATTAGCTATATCTTATATAAATAGTGATAATTTGTATTAATTACTCAGAAATCAGCTGGGGAAAATCCTACCTGGGGAGATAGCCAGAAAATACTGAATAACCATTTAAGTGAGATTTTTTTTCCCTTAAAATTTGTCTTAGTAGAACTTGCTATTAAAATGAACAAAGAGCCTGACCTGTGGTGACGCAGTGGATAAAGCATCAACCTGGAAATGCTGAGGTCGCTGGTTCGAAACCCTGGGCTTGCCTGGTCAAGGCACATATGGGAGTTGATGCTTCCAGCTCCTCCCCCCTTCTCTCTCTCTGTCTCTCCTCTCTCTCTCTCTCTCTCTCTCTCTCTCTGTCTCTCCCTCTCCTCTCTAAAAATGAGTAAATAAAAAATTTTTTAAAATGGACAAAGAAAAAGTATAGGCAAATTTTCTTGGGCACATTTATTTTAAAATATGTGACTACATTGTTTAACAATAGTATATATGGAGATCAAAATGCTTATCCATAGTTATTAAAATTATAATTATTCACTGACAATGCAGAGAAATTATTCAAATTTGACAAGAATAATTACTGAGCAAGTCAAATAGGGATGACATGACTTCCTTAAATTAAGAATAAAGGACAAAAATATGAAAGCTACCACTTTTTATTAATTTTTTAAAAATTGTTCCTTTCTCATAATTTTCTCATGAAGATGATTCCTTTATCACTAAATGTAATTCTATTATCAGATCACCAAGATATTTCATATCATTAAAGGGACGTCAGAAAAAAATCTTTGTTAGTCTGTACATATAAATTATTGGTTCAGAAAATATTGTTACTATGTTATTTACATTTCTACACAAACAGTTCAGATTTAAATTTTGACTCCTATAATGACTTGACATTTATTATTGAAATTAAAATAATCTAAAATATACCTCATGTGAAAGAGGACTTAGATCAAAGTTCTTTTTGACAAAAAATAGTTATGTTTCTTTTTGCTAGATTAGCGGTTCTCAATTGGGATGACTTTGCATCTCACTAGACATTTGGGGGTAACTATAGACATTATTGGTTGTCAGAACTGGGGGAGGGGACTACCGGCATCTAATGGGTAAAGAGCAGGGACATTGTTAAACATTCAACTATGCGTAGGACAGCCCTTCATAGAATAGAATAATGCAGTTCCAAATGTCACTGTGCTAAAAAGTTGGGAAACGCTGCTTTAGGTAAAAGAAATACCCTGTTTAATTTGCCCAACAGATCAAGGGGCAGCCCATTCAAAATGCTGTCATGAGAGAGAATCCCCTTTGGAGAGCATGTCATCTTTTACCATAGAGACTTTCCCTCTCTCACCGAAAGGGGGGGGGTCTTAATCTCTTCTTGCTACTGTTGGCATTTTAGGAAGCAGGAAACAAAATAGAAGACCGGAGGACAGTCCAAGCAGCCCCGATTGAGCAGTCCCTGCACTGCTTTCTCTAATGAAATCCATCTTATTTGAGCAGCAAGTATGTACTTGGGTGCTGAGTCAAAGCAATGTCTTTACTGTGAAACAGGAATTACTTGCACGCTAAGAAAAGCACATCATAAAAATCAATACAGCTAAACTTAAGCAAGGAGCTTGAATGACTCCCTTTTTCCCCTTGATGTCAGCCATAAGTGATACTCTGCATTGCTCACGAATCACTATTAAAATCAAACTTTTAACAGCTTTAAGTAAACATCTTCATTTTCCACAAAAGTAAGTGATGGCAGAGTAATGTGATTGCTTACAATTAGTTACAAGTGCCTCATGGTGAACTAAACACGTTAATGTGGGACTAAAATTTCTCTTCAGTGGCTTATAGTATCCTTTCCAAATACAATCATTTTAAACTAACTTATTAAATAATATCCTGGAAGACTTGACCCCTTAATTAAAACATGAGATAGACCTGACACAAATAATGTGTTGATTATAAAATAAATGCACATCAAGTTAAAAAAAATAAAACCAACTTACATTCCTAAATATAAATTGCTTTTTAATTTTGCACTAGAATTTAGCACTGTGCAAATTACTCATGTTTGACTCCACCCAAAGGGAAAAAATATAAAACTTCATGCTAGGAAGGGAAAGAGGTTTCCTGTGCTTTTAGTTTTCCTGAGTGTCTGTGATATTCTCTAGTTATGGATCATCAACATATGAAGCAGGTGTCAAGTTGCTGAATAGTGTAGGGGTGGGAGCTGAGGCAGCAAGGGGCGGCTGCCATTCAGTCCTGCTAAGAAAGAAAAGAAGACCTTGCTCACACATTTCATTGCAAAGTTGTGAAAAGAGAAAAAACAAAGTGCTTCTTGAATTTCCAATTGTCCAGGACAAAATATACCAATCATTTACCGTTTAGTGTAAATTACTTTAATCAGATTCTCTTGTTCTAAGGCCAAAATGAGTTCAACCCTTTAAAGATCTGAAGAGACTTGATATTTCTGGATGCTTTACAAAGTACCAAATAAGAGTGGACTGGTAAACAGCTTCAGGAAGGGCACAGCCAGTGAACACCACAATCCAGAGGAACAGTATTGGTGGGTAGAGTGGCATTTCCATACTAAAAGATAAGCAAAAACACTAACCAAGCTCTCTACTCAGCGCCAGCAATGCAGTTGCTGTGGTAAAAAGATATGAACGGTAGAGTTTGAGCCAACTTCCCAAGGGTTCCTAAGAATTTTTGAGTCGAATGCTACCTGCTTTTCAGTGTAATTTTATGGTAAAGAGGAAAATAGACTGTGTTTATCAAAACAAAAAGACTGGCTCTTCATTTGCAACAGGCTCGGTGAGTGCAGAAGTTACTCTAAATCTTTGGCTAATCTACTCCATTAGAAAAATCACTTTACAGGAATGCCAAGAGAAGTTGGCACAGCCACGCTGACTTAGTCAGCACCTGGCCCGCTTCTCTGGACATGCATTAACGTGGCTCCCTTTCAAATAACATTCAGAGATAGTTTATATTGAATCCCTTCAATTCAAGAAAATTACTTTTGTTTTGCAAATGATGTTGTTTTGACATTAGATTGGTGAAAATGTTCTCGTTTTACTGAAAAGAAGAATAAAAGGGTTTTTGAAATCATTTCTGAACTTTGTGCATTCATTTCCAAACACCTGAGTGTTATTGTTTTTCTGTGACAGACACAGCTGCGATACAGAAAAACATGTCCCAAGGACTGAAGAAGACCAATACACAACTGGATGGCATGGGGGAAGGTACAAAATCTTTTCAGTAAAATTTAGATTAGATTTATTTTAGAGCCGTGACTTTACAAAAAGTCACCTGAGGCTTTAGAGTACAAAAAATTTTAACTTAAATTTAATTTTCAACACACTCAATATTAATCCACAGCTAAACTGTCCTTCATACAAATAACTGAATGTTCTAATCAAATTCTCCTGGGGCTATTAATTCTTTGAAAGACGATTTGATAGTCATGGAGGTATTACGATGACTCATTAAAACAGCCAAGTGTTAGAAATAAAGTGTTCCTCTAAAGGGCAGCTCTAGCATCTTTGTAACTCAACTAATCCCATTACCTCTACACAAGAACAGAGTCCAAACTTTAATAATAAACTTCACAAAAACTGACAGAACTGAGCAATGTTGACACCAGGGTTAGGATTCATCATAGGAAGTGTTGAAGGTGATGCTAGTGGTGTGATTCATCGTTCTCTCCATGATGCTAAAGATTGGATGGATCCATACTGGAATAGACATTTTTCAATATTTCACAAGTCTGGCTTGGATATTCGATAATCTAACTTTCTTATCACCGTCAGTGGTTTGTTTAGCTAGGAAAACACAGAAGAATGGCAAATTGAAACTTTTGAACCCATATTCCCCTTCACCTACGTGAAATTAAGGAATAGATTTCACACCTCTTTTAATGAATTGATTAATTCAGTCATCAAATAGTCCAACTAGCACTCCCTTATTTCTGTTATCTATCCCACCTCCTTCCAGCAAGTTGTTCGAGAATTGCATCTGTGTTAAAGTATGTTCACAAGAAGTTTCTGGGCATCGTTTTATACCCACCACCACTACCACCACCACCACAACAACAACAACAGTTAACAAGTGTTTAGCACGTGTTATAAACAAGCTCCTGTCCTATCACAACCCAGGGTGTTTCACCATGCTAGTTACCAATATTAAGAGAGCCCACCAAATTTCTCAAGGGTTAAGATACACATGGGTCTTGGAATTCCAGAAAGCACAGCAACTGCCATCTCAGCCTCTCTGAATAGGATGGTCTTGTGTAGAAAAGAAATAAGCACCATCCTCCATGCAGCCCATAAATGTCAACTGAGGGCCCCTTGTGTGCCCTGCACTGAGAGGCCTTAACTCTAGATATGGCCACTCACTTTCTCACTGCACCAACACCGTCGTTTTCATTTGACAGAGAGAAAGGCGGACAAACTTGCCCACAGACCCACAGCGAGTGAGAGGCAGAATCAAAATGAAGAGAACAGATTTCGCTAATAATTTCAGTCACTTGGTGAATGATGTCACCATTCATCCCGGCACCCAGGCTGGAAACTTCCACACACATCCCCCACCCCCTCCACCTGGTTTTCCCTGACTACCTCTCCCAAACTGGTCAGCTCCCCTGAGCGGCTCCTCAGACCTCTCTCCATTCCAAAAGTCTTGTCCTGGCCAAGGCATACATAGGTCTTCTTTTTTGTTTATTTGAAGGAAAACTAGCATGGTGAAACACCCTGGGTTGTGATAGGACAGGAGCTCGTTTATAACATGTGCTAAACACTTGTTAACTGTTGTACTTGTTGTGGTGGTGGTGGTGGTGGTGATGGAATTACCACCCAGAAACTTCTGTGAACATACTTTAACACAGATGCGATTCTCGAACAACTCGCTGGAAGGAGGTGGGATAGATAACAGAAATAAGGGAGTGCTAGTTGGACTATTCAATGACTGGATTAATCAATTCATAATATAATATTTGCCATTTTATTTATTTATTTACTTTTATTAATTGAATTTATTGGGATAACACTGGTTTGGAAAAACATATGGGTTTTAAGTACACAACTCAATAAAATCTCATCTGCACCCCTCATCACGTGCCATCACCACAGGCAAAGTCTCCTTTGGTCCCCATTGTCCTGTCTTTCCCCACCTCCACGCCCCCCCTTCCTTAAAACATGCCATTTTGAATTGTATTAGTTAGTCAGTGGCAATGAGTCCATTCACAATGTTGTGCAGTCACCACCTCTGCCTACTTCCCAACTAGTGTTAGCACCTCAAGGTGAAAGCCATAGCCATTAGTGCCTCCCTGGTCTCCTTCCCGTTGTCCACTGATATACTTCCTCTCCCTATGGCTTTGCTTATTCTGGACGCTTCCTATAAATGGAACCATATAATATGCAACCTCATGTTTTTGGGAGTCCATCTGTGTTGTAGCATGAATCAGTGCTTCATTTCTTTTTATGGCTAAACAATGCAGCACTGTACAGACAGACCATGTTTTGTTTACCTATGCATCTGCTGATGGGCATGTGGGTTGCTTTCACTTTCTGCCTATTGCAAATGTTCATGCACAGGTCTTTTTTTGAATACCCGTCTTCAATTTTTTTGAATCATATACCTAGGAGTAGAATCGTTTCTCCTGAGTATAAGCCTAGGATCAGGATTTCTGGGTCTTGTGGTAAGTCCACGTTGAACTTTTTGATGACCCCCACATCGGCTTGCATAGACTCACACAATGGACGGTTTCCATGCCTGAAGCCGTCCCGTCTCTGATCCCTCCCATTCACTGCTAGAAGTCTAGAGATGCCATTCCACTGCTTATAAACTTTAGTTCCCCAATATTCAAAAGGACCACCAGCAACGCCTCCTGGCTTTGGACAGTGAGCATGAGCTCATCTCAACGTGCTGGTCTCAACTGATTCCATTTTCCTTTGACTTTCCCCTCGGTCTCCTTTCTTTCTCCCCTCCATGATACTGCCCTAATCTCCAGCCCTAGAGCACACCCTCTGTTCCAGGAATGTGTCCTTCATAGACTGGTTAGCTGACATTTCCCCTAGTATATCAGCACTCGCCTCTCCTGAGCTCCCTGAAATGCCATTTCTTCGCAGCTGACTTTCATGATGCTTCCTTGATCCAGCTGGAGACAATGTTGCTTTATCTGCTCCCCTGCTGATATTTTACCTGGGCTATTGTTAGGATATTTGTCCCCAAAGACCTTTCATCTCAAAGATCTATGTACAAGTCTCATCTCCCACGTAGCATGTAAATTTTGTGAGGGCCAAAATCATACTGTCCATCTTAATACTTTGAACACAGTTGGCATTTAAAAAACATTTGCAAAAGAACCAAATGAAGGAATAAAGTCAAATAAAGGAATAGACTAACTCGGCATATCAGATGTAAATGTCTCCTTTGCTTTTTCCATTAGTGCCATCCAGTGTGCCTGCCTCAGGACCAGAGCTGAACAGGTATAAACAGCTTGATCAGAAAGGCTGGTGTCTAGAGGTAAACCCCAAACAGAAACCATGCTTGATTAGCTTTGTGACTTTAAGGAAGTTACTCAGCCTTTCTGTGCTTCAGTTACCTCATTCTCAAGATGCAAATAGCTTAGCTTTAATTATTAAAATGAACTAATATTTATGAAGCTCTTAGAACAGTACTTGGAAAACGGCAGCAAGCTGCTTGAGTGAGAGCACTAGGCAAACTCCATGAGCATTCAAAAGCTATGTATCTGTAATTGATATACCAGGTTTGGGAGGTCTGAGGCCATCACAGAGAAGTACTTCTGCTCCTGGTATTCCTCCTCACCCAATGCTGTCATGGGCAAGATAACTGATAACTATTGGTTGAATGGACTTCCCTGGGCAAACAAAACTGATTACAAAGAAATCATAGCCATAACTGGCTATGGCTTACTTTAAAACAAACTACCAATGTCACTCCATTAAGCTTAATTTCTAAATAAAAATAAGTAAAAAATAAAAAGAATAAAACGGTGAAGTTATGTTTAAACAACTAACAAAATTGAGCGTATTGTGAAATCTGCGAGAATAAAGTACCTAAGTACAAGAATATGTCCCAATGATATATTTACTTCTCATTCTAATCTATTCATTTCAATTCTTTTAATAGATTTGAGGTTTAGCTAAAGCAGCGGTTCTCAACCTGTGGGTCGCGACCCCGGCGGGGTTCGAACGACCAAAACACGGGTCGCCTAAAGCCATCGGAAAATACATATTTTATTTAAAAATGTATTGTATAATAAATATATATTTTCCGATGGCTTTAGGCGACCCCTGTGTTTTGGTCGTTCGACCCCCACTGGGGTCGCGACCCACAGGTTGAGAACCGCTGAGCTAAAGGGTCCTCACAAGAACTGGACCCACTGCTCACAATCAGTAACCCTCTTTCTGCTACCACGGTCTCTAACGAGCTCCTTAGATCCGTCCCCTAGAATTATGCTTGCTCTGAATAAACTCAAATTATTCAGGTTTCGTTTGTACCGCCCATTACAAAGCCTCTCATAACATCTAGTTTATTTCTGTGTTTTGGGGGGCTGATGAATCTTAGAGATGTATGTATCCGTTCACCTTTCATTTGAAAGTTTTTGTTATACAAACAAAAAGCGAACTAAAATGTTCCAAAGGGTGCATGCATTCCCTTGTCCACAGTGCAGAAAGCCCGCCTGCTGACATACGTGCAGGTCGGCCTGCTAGTGGCACAGGAGGTCTCCTCTGCTGATATCTAGTGGAGTGAATACACGACAGAGTCTCTCTTCATTAATACCCAGGGTTTGACCCAATTTCAACAGTTTGGGGAAATGCACTTTTTAAAATTACACTTTTCATTTTGAGATAATTGTAGATTCACATTCATCTGTAAGAAATAATACCGAGAGCTCTCCTGCTACCCTTTACCCGGCCTCTCCAAGTGCAAAATAACTCCCCCAGTCATCTTGCGTAACTGTAGTACAATATCACAGCCAGGAAACTGACACTGATACTATTCAATGACTTTATTCAGATCTCACCAGTTTTATGCGCGCTCATTTGTGTGAATGTGCGTGTGTATTCAATCCTATGCAATTTTATCACACGCAGATCTATGTGACCACAGTAATAGTCAACACAGAAAATTCCATCACCACAGAGATCCCTCATAGTATCCCTTTAGGGCTACTCTCACGTCCCTTCAACCCACCATCTCTTAAATCTGGCAACCACTAATCTGTTTTCTATTTCTTTAACTTTGTCCTTAACAGTGTTATATAAATGGAATCATGTGGCATGTATTGTAGTTTTTGGACAGGCTTTACTCACTCAGCATAGTGCCCTGGAGATCCACACAAGTGCTCAGTGGATCAACAGCTCATTCCTTTTTCATTGCCTAGTTGTATTCCATGGGGTGACCACACCACCGTTTTTGTAACCAGAAATACTTTCTTTGATTCGATGCAATTTTTCTAAGTGCACCACGCTACAGAGAGTAATATGACGCAGTGGGGAATAACATAAACATCCTTGTTTTTAGGATAAGCCCTCCACAGAGAAGTGACAACTGAAGTCACTTTTCTATATATTTTAAACTAAAGCTTGTCCAGGTGTTACAGTCAGCTAAGTATTTCAGCCTAGACTATTTTAGCTCTGAATTATCCAAATAATTATCTCAAAAAAATTTTTGTTTAATTTAGCATACAGAGAATGCCTCTGTACGAAGTAAGCAGTGGGAACTTAAAGTAACTAATGATTATAATTATTAGGGTTTAGTCATCTGGCCATTTTCTCCTTTGAAATTTACAGGGAGCGTCTGAAAGTTCAAACACACTGTACTTTTGGCAAAGGACCCTCGTGCTTTGTCTGTATTTTACTGCTTCCTCTGCACCTGGGACAAGCTATTTTTGGACTGTCTAGACAATCACCCCGGCTCTAAAGGCCTTTTCCTTTCTTTTCACATCATCAGCGAGCAGGGAAGGTAATAAATAGATGATGCTGGCATTCTCGCATCCGAGGTACTATTCCAACAGGATCAGGAATGAAAGTGCCTTACCCTGGCTCACAACACTGACAGCCTGTCATCTATGGTCTCAGCCTTCCACCAATTGATCACGTTTAAACCAACTGGAAGTTCCCCCACCACCCATACCTCTGCACGTGTAGTATCAGGATCATACTTTTTCTTTAAACTGTATGAAATGGTTAATATCTGACCATTTTGGACCTATAAAAATGCTGATTTTGAATGACCCAACCCAAGAGAAGAGTCCTTTCTGCAGGACAACGATGAAGATCTAAGCAGAGGCAAGTTCCTCCAGAGCCAGCAGTGTCTCCCTTTCCAACTGGCAAAGTCTTCTCAGATTTCAATTCTTCACTTCTCAGTCACTCTAGTACAACTCCATGTGTTTTATAGTCCCGCTATTCAGATAAAACTAGGTTAGTCAGTATCACCAATGATGCCATACTCTAAAGGTCAGGGATGCTATTCTGTCTTCATTCCATGTGGTGCCTGAGCCGCGCGACACCTAGCTGACCGCTCACCCTGCCGCCCTCAGTCCATTTCCTTCTGTGGACCTGGCTAGCACAGCCCTCTCGTCACTTCTGCCTTCACTGGCCACCTGCTCTGGCTTCTCCGCTGCCAGCCCTTCTCCTCTCCAGCCCTAACTGCTGGTGCTCCTCACGGCTCTATTCTAGACCAACATTTCTTAATTCAGACCTTCTTAAGGTGTTCCCAGGCTGTGAACCTACTGAATCAGACTCACCAGAAACACGCTCTACAAGGGAAGGGCATTTTGCACTTGAATTGCTAAACTCCCAGCACTTGGAATGGTTCCAGGCATACCTCGGTGCTCAAAAAATATTTGTTGAAGAAATAAAATGCCTGAAGGGCTTGTGAAAATGTGGCTCCCAGGATGCGCTCCTGGGCTTCAAGATTGGGATCACAGTCCATCTGACATCCGAGAACCCAAATCACTGGTGCTTTGTCAGTGATCTTCCATCGTGTTCTTCCATTGACCCAATATCCTTTCCCACTTTCTCATCTCCCCATGCTTGGGGAAGCTCTTCTCAGAGCCTACCTCGACACGGACGCAGTCCCATCTCCCTGCTGCAGTTCACAAAGCCCTCAGCTTTTGTGGGATTTGCTGTCCCTCTCCTTTCTCACAAACTTCTGGAGTCCCGCCTGTCCTGCCAGCCGCCTCAGACCATGAAGGTTTCCCTTTACTATCCCTTCCCTCATCTCCTCTAAGCCTTGCTCACAGTGGGCCCCCGATAAAGAGTGAATGAATTAATACTTTTGATATGGATTGATAGTCTATTGATATTAACATATCAAAAGTATATTAACAATAAATATACTACATGCTTACAGATTCTAAGTTAATGATATATAAGTAATTAATAGTTAAGTAATGATGCAAATTTCCCTTTCCAGCTCCGAACTCCCCTCTGAATTCACAAGGTGTGTCCACCTGGTGGTCTCACTTCCCCACATGGGTATCTGATGGGTTTCTCTGTTCAGACTGCCCCAAAACCAACCTATTCACCCCCACAATCGTGTTTCTCTCAACGCTTTCTTCAAGTTAGCCCACCTGCTTAAGCATGAACTTGGGAGTCCCGTTTGACTTTTTCTTTTCCTTCACCAGTCCCCCGTCCCATACTCGATCAAACACATGCTTTTGTTTCTTCTACCCTCTGAAATATATCTGAAATCCATCCCTTCATCTCCTCAGCTACTGCTGAGGCCCAGACCTCCATCAACAGTCAACTAGATAACTGTTATGGCCTAACGACCATCCTGTGTCCATTCTTGCTTTCCAACAATCAATTTTCTACACTGAACTCAAAACATCAATCAAATTATCCCCAATTAAATACTCACCCCAATTCAATGGCTTCCTGCTGCAATGGAAGAAGTGCACACACCTTAGGTGGGCCCTGCCTGTTTGTTCCAGCACCTCATGAGCCTGTTCCCTTTCCTCACTAGAATCCCGACTGCTGTTTTACACATGCTGTTCCTTCTGCCTGGAATGACTGGCTCCCACACCCCCTCTCCTTGCCTGTTTCACATAGTTGGTTATTTCTTGCCCTTTGGTCCTCAGATTAAATGTCACCTTCTAAGAAAATCTTTTCCTTGCACTTTATGTTTATAATTAGATTTTATCTTCTGATATCTGTTATCACAGGATTCTTGTTCTCTACACAGCATTTTCCACAATTTGAAACTACGGATTTACTATTCATTGTTTATTAACTTGTTTCTGCATGGAAAGCTCCGGGTCAGTTTCACTCACCATTTTATCACCAGCACTTCAAACAGAGTTCAGCCCATAGTACTCTCAAGAAATACGTGTTTCATGAATGAATAGAGAAGGAATAGCCAAAATAGAACAGCTCCAACAGATTAGCAGTTGCCAGGGCTGGGGTGCAGAGAGGGGGTGGTTATAAAAGGGGCAGCATGAGGGCATCTGTGGGGGAGGCAGAACGCCTCCGTATCCTGATTGTGGTGGTGGTTACACAGCTCTATGTATTTGTCAAAACTCATAGAACTATACCCCCAAAGTGGAAGATGACTTGACTTTGGGCGGTGGGCACACAATGCAATATGAAGGTCATGTATCATAGAAATGTATGTTTGAGACTTATGTAATCTTATTAATCCATGTCACCACAATACATTTAATTTTTTTAAATGCTGTATGTAAATTTAAAAATAAATTAATAAAGTTATTATGTTTCTGAAACCTAAGTCAACTCAGAACAAATGGAAAAAAGTCCAGGTTTCACAGGTTCTGGCTCTTTCGTTAGGGGTGCATTGACTTCTCATGTTCATGAGCAAGTATTGACTCAAACCACACTGCCCAGTTTCTCACTTATCAATTTAAAGAAAGGAAACCGGAAACAGTATGAAAATGTGGAGAATAAACAAGAAAAGAAAAGATACAATGGTAAAATAATATTTAAAATAATCATGTGATAAAATATCAGCATTTCTTTGTGACATTTGGCTCTGTTTGTATTGGCTCACCCAGCAGTGCAGCGGCTGTGGGCTGATTTCATAATGGTGCCTCCCACATATACACCCACGCCTGACCTCTGCTTTGTGCTGTTGAAAATGACTAAACTTCACATATTATGCTGGCAAAAATCTATCCCTTCCCTGGAGGGCTGTTACACATAGGGAATTATAGTTTCACAGCTGAACGATGTTTCTTTCTCGAAATATTCACCATCAACTTTCATTGGAACAAAGTTATATGGGCTGATAAATTGTTGTCTCATGCCAAATTATTACTCATCATTTTATAAATGTAAACTATAAATTGTAATAAAAACAACACCCAACATATGCCACTGAGAAACCCCATTCTATCAGGGGGAGGCAGGATGCAGAGATATTAATAGATTCTTTACACATGAGTTGCACTCTCTAAAGTAAGCACATGACATACAAATTTCATCTTGTGACCTTCCCCCAACCCACCCCCACTATTGACTTTTATCTATTAGAACATGTTGATGGATATACCATGTCAAAATGAAATATTTGGCTATCTAACTCCGATTTGGGGAAAGGGAAATGGTGAGCTAATCTCCTCTTTTATCAAGCTGAGTCACTGAGCCCGCTCTGTTGCTATGCACGTGTAAGTCAATGCCATAGCAACTTCTCTTTTGCTCTTAAACACACAACAGCAGAACGATGCTAACAGGTACATTTGTTTTCAATCCTTAGATTTTTATTTGTTTTCTTAGTGGTTTTAATTTTATACTATATTTTACAGCACAGAGTTCTTTAGTAATCCTTTGGAAGTCTTATCATTGCTCACTGTCACATATATCATCAATATCCGTCTAACAGAAGTGCTTACTTCTTGGAAAATTCTCCCATAGTTTTCCTTTATTCTTCTCAATCCCTTGCTCACAATAAAAATTTTGCACTTTGGACAGTATAAGCTGGACCCCCTTTAGAATTCTCTTTATGAGGATCCTAAATTTAAATCAAGCTGAAGTATATTACTTGAAATTCATGAAATCTATAAATGCACAGATTTCTCATAGACCTATTTAAGTAAATTCAGTGAAAGTGTAACTATCATTTGGTATGTGCTAGGAAGCGTGCCAGGTTCTAGAAAGAAATAACAAATTCTTCACTATTAAGGGATTCAGGAAACATCCAACAGGCGGAGATAAGAGCATGTTCTAGTTTCTATGTGCCCTAGCTGTAGAAAATAAGGGGTAGGCACTCTTGAATTTTACCACTGTGGGGTTTAGATTTTTCACATACATAGTATTTTGTACTAACTGACTTTAGGCTGGTTGTGGAAAACCACAAAACATACCGCTTCCATCACCACTGTCTGTCAAGTGTTGTTGGGACATGAACTAGAAGAGTAAATGACTTATTCCAAAAACACCTGAAGAGGTTTCAGATTCCATACTTGACTCTAAGCTTGTTTAGCCACCTGTGCCGATATTCCAATTAGTTAAGGAATTAAGGTGGGTTATTTTATAGATTGGCAATAAATTTCACTGAAGTTTCAGATATCCATCTCCCCTTCCACAATCATGCTAATGTATACAAAGCTAGGAGATTTTGGTTCAAGTCATTTTTCAATTAAGCAGCCACTTATCATTTGAAGAATGTACATCAGTTCCCTTAGAAAATGAACTCTCTCACCGACTAGATGCATGTTAAAATGTCTCAGTGAACTGGCATCTTTTCATTTCTAATCAGGTGGAGAGGAGTGAGCTCCTGTTGCTCTTAGACATGGGAGCAAAGGTTCAATTCCATAATCTCTCGTGGTTGTACCTGTAGAACTAGAAGGTCCTTGTACTTCTTAATCATATTTTCAGTTATTGATATACAATGATGAGGTAATTTTTGCATGTGTAGGAATATTACCTTATTACTTTAACAGACAGTCCTGAGGTTAATATTCACTTGAAAAGTTCAGACTATAGAAACACACTTTACATCACTAATTCTTCAAGTGTGGTCCCTGGGCCAGAAGCTTCCATCTCAGATGGCAACTTGTGAGGAATGCAAGCGAGTGACCCTCACCACAGACCAACAAAGCCACACACTCTGGGAGTGGGGCCCAGCAGCACCCATTTCAATCAGCTTACAGGGGATTTCAATGCACGCTCAAGCTGGAGAAGCACTGCTTTATATAATCCAGATCTCTCATTTGTCATCATACATTTACTTAAGTTGAGAAACAGATCTTTTCTTCTTTTTGATGCTGAGTTTTTTTGTATTTGTTTTGTGTTACTTTTGGTATTTTTACAAAAGCAGGATTTCTGCCTGTCCTAGTGTGGTTATGACACATCATCTAGTTCCTGAGAAACTGAAATGTCATTGTAAACATTTTAGCTTTGAATAGCAACCTACTCAAAATATGCATTATTAACAGCAATAATAAAAAGATGACTAATTTGAATAACCTAGCTACTTGGGACTGAAGAAAGAACAATAGTTTAGAGTCAGAGGGACTTGAGGCTAGGACTTAAGATTAAATGGGGGTTTCTCCACCTCTGTACTATTAACATTTGGGGCCAGATACTTCTGTGTTGGGAGGGGATCTATAGGATGTTTTAGTGGCATTCTTGTTCTTTACAAATTAGATGCCAGGAGCATCCCTCACTCCAAGTTGTGACAGTCAAAAATGTCCCATTGTCAAATGTCCCCTGCAGAGGTAAATAGCCCACAGTTGAGAGCTACTAGGTTAAAAGATTTGGACCAGTTCTACTGGTCCACCAAGGATTCTAGTCTTGGATGCACAGTAGAATCAATTAAAACACCAGTGCCCATGGTCCATCTCAGCCCAGTGTGGTAAATCTCTGTGGGTGGGCTCAGCGACCCATCCATGGGTACTTTTTCAAAGCTCACCAGGTGGTACTAACGCGCAGCCAAGACTTACGCGCACTGTACTGACTCTTTTCTCCTTACTGGGGAGCAGCAGAGTGCAATACTACCTGTTCTAAACACTACACAGGACGCCCCAAGGGGAGAGTGAGGGAACGCTTGTGAAAGTACTTGTTCCACAAAGCATTAATTATGTTAGAGCAGCAGAGAAAATCATGTGTTTCAAAAAACTGCCATGAAATTGGAAAGCTGGATCCAGTCTTTTATTATGAATTAGAAAAATTTATATTCAGTGTCTCTGACGTGCATCCCTCATTTACAATAGCAAAAGGTGTGGGGAATTCGCCACGTCTTTCTCACTAGTGAACTCAGAGCATTATTTAGTCATGGATGTAGAGAAAACCACATCAAATCGGATCAAATTGGTCCTATAGTGCAGCAATGATGATGTGCACATCAAAATCAACCCGCTAAAAATGTTCTATCCTCTTGGCTCTCAAGAATTCATTTTAAGAAACAGGAAAGAATGCATAGTCATCTGAAAATAAATGGTCTGTTTATAAATTGTTAGGATATGGAAAAATCATGGGGATAAAAAGTCTGGTATAGGTTTCAGCTGTGTTCATATATATTATTTATTTCAAAAACGATTTTTAAAATATATGAAGCAAACAATACCTAATGTTATTGAATCTGAGTGACAAATGCCTAGTTCTTGTTTAATTTTTCTATACTTTTTATGTTTGAAATATGTGATTAAAATGAAAAGGGGATGTTTAAATCAGTTTGAACAAGCACCAGAAAATATTCTATAGAAAAATAAACAAACAAACAAATGTGTTTTGCTTGGTATCCGGTGGCCTAGGGTTGTCCCAGGGATAGAGAGGTCAGCTGGGGGCAAAGCGGCTCCATATCCCAGTGCCTGCCTCAGTTTACACCGCTGGTATGTTCAAGGACGAGACAGTAGGCCTTTGACATTCAAGATTGGTTTTGAATTTGATCAACATGGAAGGGAATCTTATTAGTTTATTTTTGTCAAATGTTCGACCAGCATTCAACTAAGCAAACTATTAGGAAATATCAGCTTCTACCCTCCTGCACTCCTGTCTCATTTCTCTGGAAACCAACATGGCAGCTCTATGACAGTTTATGCAAAAGGCAGTGAGAGGAAAGAGCGCTAGGCACATGTTTTAGAAGAACCCGTTTGCTTGAAGCAGTGCAGTCAGGTGGGCTGTGGCGAGGAAACAAGCAGAACACTCTTTCCCTCGGAGCAGGAGCTGGCACCCTGCAGCCACGGGCCCAACGCAGCCGCAGCCGCGCTTTCTAGAAAAACAGTATTCGCTTGGCACAGCCAGCTTGGCCCCTTCTCCTGTTGTTTCTGGATGCTGACAGTGACTTCAGAGGTGAGTAGTAGCAACCAAACCATCATGGGCCCCCAAACCTGAAATATTTACCATCTGTCCCTTGATATAAAACTCTCCTAGGCCCTGGCCGGTTGGCTCAGTGGTTGAGCGTCGGCCTGGCGTGCAGAAGTCCCGGGTTCGATTCCCGGCCAGGGCACACAGGAGAAGCGCCCATCTGCTTCTCCACCCCTCCCCCTCTCCTTCCTCTCTGTCTCTCTCTTCCCCTCCCACAGCCAAGGCTCCATTGGAGCAGAGATGGCCTGGGCGCTGGGGATGGCTCCTTGGCCTCTGCCCCAGGTGCTAGAGTGGCTCTGGTTGTGGCAGAGCGACGCCCCGGAGGGGCAGAGCATCGCCCCCTGGTGGGCATGCCGGGTGGATCCCGGTCGGGCGCATGAGGGAGTCTGTCTGACTGTCTCTCCCTGTTTCTAGCTTCAGAAAAATACAAAAAAAAAAACACAAAAAAAAACAAAAAAAAAAACTCTCCTAAGTTCTGTCCTAGGGTCAGAACCTAGGGGCCCCCAAACCTGAAATATAATATTTACCATCTGCCCCTTGATATAAAACTCTCCTAAGTTCTGTCCTAGGGTGTTAACATATAAAATTTCCCCATGGAAACTTAATAAGTGATCGGACAAAATGAAATGTTTTTAAATGACTTTTTGAACTACAGTCATGCAGTAATATATATTTGTACTAATAAACCAATGACAATGATTCAAATATTAATCACTACCTTTGCTCTTTAAAAAAAACCTGATGCAATCTACAAAGGAAACCTAACAGAAGATGTATTGGTGATTAATAATTTAATACATAATCTAATAACCATGTATGGTGTCAGATGGGTACTAGACTTCCGCGGGTGATCACTTCATAAGTTACATAAATGTGTAATCACTGAAACTAATCTAATAATCTATCTGAAACTAATATAATAATAGGTCAACAATGATTGAAAAATTAAGAAATAGTTTGGCACTCTCTCAACCTGGCTTTTTCCTAGAGTAGAATTATTTTAATTAAATAGCTGTTCACTGCTGAATAATTGCATTACATGTAAAAAATATATATAGAGAGAGAAATTTACTGATCAAGGGTTCTTCCCTTTTTAAAGAAATATAGAAGTCATAGTTGTATACTAGGTAGAAATAGAAAAGTGATAGTCTCCTTTAGTCATTTAAAAATAATTACCTTCAAAGAAAGTAAAGATGATATTTATGTTTCAACATAAGTAATAGCCTATTTTTACTTTATTTCACATGGCTGGACTTTCCAACGCTTTGGGAGATACTAGGAAAAGGAGATACTTCTATAGCTACATAAGTCGTATCACTCCCAGCAGCCTCATAAATTAAAAATGAGACATTACTGATACTCATTCCTTTGTTACTCCTCAAAATGACATCAAAACAAGAAAATAGTAAGTAATAAAACAAAGTGAGTGCAAAGCTATGGTTGCCAAGGCAACCACAATCCTATTTCCTTTGAACTTTGGCGGAGCATCTACTATAGTTCAATCCAAGTTCATGCTTCCTTAGGAAACTTATATAAATTCAAAGTCTCTATTATCTATAGCATATCATTCTAATCAAGAAGGTGATGACAGGGATGTAGAACATGAACTGAAATTCTCATGGCATTCCCATTTTGGAAGAAAGATGGGGAAATAACACTAGCTACTTGTACACAATGGCCAGGGAAACATTTTCTTCCACTCCTCTGCACATACATTCGTGGTACTATGCTGGTTACTGCCATGCATGGAAACTTGAGGTTCACTTATAGATAATGCAAGAAACACAAATTGAATGAGCTCCAATTCCCTTGTAGATCCTCATGGCCTTAGAGAACTATGACAACTACAGAATGGCTGGTACGCACACTCCATAGATGACGATTTGTTGTCCTTTGTCTTAAGGGTGAATATTTATGATCATCAATTTGTCTTCATAGTAAAGAGAAGAAAGCTTTTTCCATACAATTTTAAGGAAGCCGTTACTGATCATTTGTATGTCATTTGATGCTGTCTTCAGGAGTGACAGGGATGTTGCTTACTCTAGGAGATGGTCAATATCTTGGAGGTTGGGCAGGCAGAAGTTACCTCAATGAACCCTAAACAACCTATGCTAATATTTTCCAACTCGTACTCTCCAGTTGGCAAGTCTATATAGATGGTTGGTGTTGAAAGTCTGAATGCATTTTCCCATAGAAACTGATATACAAAGTGGCTTCAGTTGCCAAGTTAGTTGATGTAGTCTCATTTCATCCATATCACACTTGAAGGGCAGAATGAGAGATATAAAGAGAAATGGGAAAAGCATTGTCATTCTTCTCATACCCTATAAAAGAGAGTAGACTCTCAATTACGGTACGGGGAAATGAGCACTGGGTTGGGTCACAGGTTCCTGCATGTGCCTCCAGGCCAGAGAGCATCTCCTGTGATTCCTGTCCAATCTCCTGGATCAGCTTGTCTATTCTAGGAAGTCAGTTCATAACTTAATGGATAAATGGAACAATGAGTAACCTTGACATGTGATTCTGGACCTAGTCATTTCAACAGTTCTGAAATTGGGTCTCCTCCGCCGTAAATTAGATGTTTGGGGAGGGGAGACCTAGTACTATTCTTCCCTTGTTTTCTAGTTGTGTCTTCCTTAGATTCATAGGCAGATTATTTACTCCTATTTTTTGTACCACAGTGATAAGAATGGTTTCCACGTGGGGGTGAATGGGAAGATGTATGAAAAGGACAGAGACAGAGAGAGGATATGCCTTTCACTACTGGTAGGAGTTGGAATATTACAGTTTTAGAAAGAAATTTGCTGAAAAAATAAGCACCTACCAGCTTATTTTCATTGACTCAGTTATAGAATAACAAACCCACCTGGATCGCCCCCCTCTCAGTGAAGTCCTTTCGAGTTACCTCTACCCCATCTTTCTGGTGTGTCCTCACCTTGGTCTTTTCTTTATGTCTTGTTCCTAGAACACTTATCACAATATCACTTACTTTATTTCTGCTGACTATGTATTGGCTATCCCTGACACACTAGAATGAAAGTACCACAGGGCCTGGTGAGGCTCTGTTTTGTTCAGAGCTGTCTCTCCAAAGCATAGAACAGTGTCTGCTCATAGTTATACATATTTATTGAATGTACTCATTTTGTATATGTTTACTGAATGAATAAATCACTGAAAAAGAGAAAGAAATGCGGTCTTCTTTAGACTAACAGAAGGAGTTAGACATTTTAAAGTATTGATATATGTTTTCCAAAGAAGAAAAGGAAGCATTAATTAAAGACAAATGTAGTAGGACAGGGACAATAATTTTTTGTTAGAAAAACAAAGGTGAAAAGACTGACCCAATACCCCATACTACTACCCATCAAATTCAGTAACCACAGTGGTTGGTTAGATAAAGATGCTCTTGATATATTACATATAAACAGGTATAAAGAAGGAGTGCTGCTGGATTCTAAGCTATACTGGGGCCTGGGAGCCAGCCTGGTGCAATAGAGACATGAGACCTTCAGAACTAGTGGGTGTACATTTGAATTTGTTCTGGGCTCTTAATGCCTATTGACTGTGGGCAGTTGGAGAACCTCCCATATTTGTTTGTTTGTTTGTTTGTTTTCATTTATAAAGCTAGAACATAACCCATTGTCTTACAATGCTGTTAGGAGAGTGAAATGAAAAGATGGAAGTAAGCCAGGAAATAGGAGACCTTCAATAGGATAAGGACACTCTCACTGTTGCTTACCACCATGCTCCCAGCTCTGCCCTCACTTGCAGTAGCTGTGCTTAAGTCACTTAACACCCCCGATCTCCAGTTCTCTTTTCGACAAAATGAACGATTGGGTTAGAATGATGCCAATTGGATCTGCCACTCTGAGATTCATGAGCACTCAGTTTTACTTCCTCAAATTTATAATTATTAGGCTGGGTAAAATAATGAGATCTTTTAGAGACAATCTAGCCTTTTCCATAGAGAGAGGCTTATTAAGTTTTGTGAATTGTCTGTGTCATAATTCTACACTCATAACCCTAAAATATAATTTTTTATTAAATAATCTGGGAGAAAATTATCCCATATTTCAGCAATTCAAACTCCCGAGTTTTTCAGTGTTTGGGAGAGGATTAAGGGGCGGCCAATATTTTAAGATAAATTTAATTTAGTGCTGAAATCTTCCTTTATGAAATCTGCATTTATTACTGTGTCCAAAAATAGAATCTAGGAAAGAGAAATGTGGCTCAGAAATATCAAGGGACCTCCTCTGAATCCAGCAGGGTTTCATATACTTTTAGTTGATTTACACTTTGAAATTGTTATTCATTCACAAGTTCCCACATTTTACTGCCTCAGACAGGATGAATTTGACACCTTATGAGTCATGAAAAAAGGAAGAAAATCAAGTCACTGAGCAAATTATTTTCCCTTTGGATCATATACACACCATAACTGTGATGCAGCACTTACATCACAGAGATATTTGCTTAGGATTAGCCTAACATAATTTACTGGTTGCCATCTAGTCTTTAAAAATCCTTTTTAAAAATTGATTTGAAAGAGCTCCCAGGGGAGAAAAATCTTTTCATTCTAATACTCCTATAAAAAATGGTCTGAAAAATTTCCAAATACACTGGTGAAAAAGAGCTCCCTTGAATACAAACACAATTTTGATTCCTTAAACACACCCTTGGGTCATATTCAAATTAAACACACACACACACACACACACACACACACACACACACACACGTTCTGCACCACCCACTTCCCTTATTCCTTCCTATGACCAGAAAGCAAAATGTTTTACTGCGGCCACACACACCCTTTATATCTGCATAAAAATAATGGCTTTAACTGTTTAAGGAGGCACAAGAACATAATCAGGGCTGGAATTAGTCAAAATAATTTTTAAAAGTTTTTAAAATAAAAATAAACATTAAATTCTAATATGGTTTCACCTGGATAAACAGCTACTATGTTAAAATAAACATCGATATCACATGATTAAATACAGGTGACCTAGAAACACCCAACTTACAAATATCCTGTACATGGCAACAGCTGACCCAAGGGAGCCGAACCAGGACCAGAGCAGGCTCTCCCCAGACGTAGAGGCAGGAGAAGGGTTCCCCTAGGATTCACCTTGGTCTTCTTCTGCCGGACACCGGCACTGGTGGTGGTTTAGAGGAGGGGGAAATGGGAATCCATGGTTCTCATAGCACTATAGTACTCCTCTCCCACCATGCTAACCAAGGAATCCATTTCCCATAAATGTTACAGAGAGTGCCACGGTTCCCAGGCCAGTCCATCAGAAGTCTGCTGGTCCCACAGTGCAGCTGGAACTGTGCTATTAATACTAGGCTAACTTCCCACTTGGAAGCCAACTCCATCCCTGACAGTGCCCGTCAACTCTGTTATGGTTAAATGGATTTGTGGGCGGTCCTGGGAGTCTGCCAGTTAGAACATCCTTTCTGTGGGAAAATTCCTGCTGAGGCTCCAACAGCTCACTGATACATGGGTGTAGACCACACGTTGGGAGATCCTTAGGCATTGGCAAATCAATCCTCACCTTTCCCTTCTGGAAATGCCTGGGTGATCATTATAGTAATCCCCTGCACAGATAAACACATAGCAGGTCCACACTTAGCACACAACCTGCTTCAGGGTAACTAATGGGTGTATTTTGCTCTCATCATTAATATGACAACAGATGTACCCTCCCAACACACACACGTACACAAAAATATATACACAGTACACATACACATACTCTACAATACTCTGTGCAAATCTGTTTTCATTTATACACAAATGTCTTTGTCTTTTCTTGGGGAAAAGATAAACTGTGACCCAGGCTTGAGCTCTCTACTTTAACAGTTGCTCTTGTTCTGGGGATTGGTTTGAACTTACTCAGCCACATTTCCAACTGGCCACCCTCAGACCAACAAAACAACTGTAGGACAGGAAATGAAAGAGTTGTAATCAGGAATCGACCTGGGGCCTCATTAACATCCTGTTGGAATCAACTGAAAGACTCACTATTTTATATAAATAATATAATAGTCCTCTTGAATCAGTGGAACTTAATGTGTACAAAGGATACTGTTCTCACCAATTGCAAAGCAATAGTTCTGGTACAAATTAGTGAATTACAAATTCAAATAATTTGTACACACACACAGAGCTAACAATGCAACAGAGAGATGTTGGATGATTACATTAGCATATTGGAATCTGCTAGGAAATAAAGGATATTTACTGCCTAGGAGCCATAAAAATATACACTGTTAGCCAGTCCAAATGAAGCAATGGTCATGCTAAAGCAGGTACGTCCAGTATAACTTCAGTTTATTCAACTGAAGGTAGCCAAGACCTTCAAAAAGAGCACAGGAGCCACAGGAGGCCAGAGTAGTGTGTGGAAGAGCAGAGGGCCTCCCAAATGTAATGTCTTAAGTCAGCTCATCAGAGTCTTTAATCAAAGGGCAAGGGCAAAGACAGGAGCTAAGCTCAGTATAGTGACTTGTCCTCCAGCGAGGAGACCAGAAGAGAAAGCACAGCCCACCTGAATAATCTCCCACAATCCTCTAGTACAGAGCCATTAATGATATTTCATTTTCGGTGTTACATTTTTGTACTTAATCATGCCCAAAGATAAAATATTCCAGCACCCAGGAGGAGTCTGAAATGAAGTAAGATTTATTCCTTAAGAATAAATGTCTGAGAATGATCTTTTAGTTGGCATATAAAATACCAATATACATATATAAAAATTATATACTATGTATATATATATTATGTTCAGTCAGATTGATGTCTATATACAGTTTACATGTTTATATCTATACACATTATGGATGTTAACTGATCTTCAAAAATGCTTTCAAAGTGTATTATCAAGCCTGCTTAGTACACATCCATTTGTGGGTGGTTAATTAGAAATTGCTGCCTCACTAACATGCTTCCAAATTGAAGGTAGGCTGCAACTATGCACATCTGTCCTGGCTGTGGAAAGTGTCATTTTTGGCAACACTATAGAAGTTTCAATAAAAAGATCTGTCCTCCAGGGTAGCTGTGGCTACTTGGACTGTTCAGTGTGATCAGTACACAGAAGCAAACCATGCATAAAAGTGTTGTTGTTTTTTCTTCAGAAGTGGGGAGGCAGAGAGACAGATTCCTGCATATGCTCTGACTGACTGGGTTCCACCTGGCAAGTACCCTAACTAGTGATGCTCTGCCCATCTGGGGCTGTTGCTCTGTTGCTCAGCAACTGAGCTACTTTAGCACCTGAAGCAAGGCCATGGAGCCATCCTCAGTGCCTGGGGCCAACTTGCTCCAATAGAGCCATGGCTGTGGGAAGTGAAGAAAGAGAGAGAGAGGGAAGGAAGAGAGGGAGGCATGGAGAAGCAGATGGTCACTTCTCCTGTATGACCTGATTGGGAATTGAACCCAAGACATCCACACACGGGGCTGATGTTCTACCACTGAGCAAACCGGCCAGGGCAAAAGTGTTCTCAAATAAGCATTTGGAAAGAAGGCAAAAAAAAAGTTTCCCAATGCATTTAGGTTACCTGCATGGTGCTGTGGACAAGAAAGGTATTAATTCCACACAGTGTGCTCTCCCAGGTGAAGTATTTTAAAATAAAGGCAGTGTGTGTGTGATGGGGAGAGTTCTAATGTCAAGATACCCTGAGAAAGAAATTCCTTCCTTTCAGGAAGTTTACCAGTCTTAACCAATACTTAGAAGTATTTTGTGTTGAGATATTTGCTGGGGTCCCCTTGTTTGACAGAAACAATCTGTCTCAGGGACCAGTGATACTTAGACTAAACTGAATGTTTTAAATGGGTGGTGGGTATGTCAGTCTAGGCTAAGTACCCCAAGGGGAACACCTATTTCTTGGTAGCTGAGCAAACAGTTTAGTAGTCAGAAAATGTGGTAAGTGGCCCAGATGAATTTTTGCCTGATCCCTCATTCTTTGTTTCAATTCTCTCTTCCCTGGTGGTTCTGCTTCCTCTCAGCATTTTCTGCTCACTCTCCTTGACGTCATTATTGAAGAGGGTGTGCCTTGCAGCCATTTTCTAAAAAATTCATTGCCTAGGATGTTTAAGGACCCATCAAACTTTTGTGACTGCATCAGGCAAACCTTTCATGCAAACAGATGCTTAGAATACCTGAAATGACAAAGAACTTAATTTTTGTTGTTGTTGTTGTCAAGCTAACAAAACAGGTTGGATTTTTGGTGCCCGCTGGCTAAAAAATGGTAATATTTGGGATAACTTGATCTTTCCTAATAATGGCAGGGTGACACAGTGGTTAACCTTTAATACCTTTTACTTCTTTACTGGTTTCCAGTATCTACCAAAGCGAATATAACAGTTATAAATATCCACAATGTCCACACTTGTCAGGGTTGATGTACAACACGTAGCCCACAAAATTGTTGTGATGATTAAATGACATAATAATTGTAAAGCACTTACAATGAAGCCCAGCATGTGAAAAGAACTAAATATATGTTCCCCATCCCCACCATCACTACCACTATATTTATAGCCATCAATGCCACCATGATCACCACCACTGCCATCAGCACCAGTATGACCACCACCACCATTATTTATTATAAAATGAGCACTACTAACTATGGATTTATAGTTAGCAGAGGAATGTGACCTTGGATAGTAAACTGAAAGGTGTACACAAGTAACATAGAGTTGTTCTACATAGGATGCCCTGATTGATAGATCATCATTCTCAACATAATTACCTCGCATGCCATATAGTAGTCACTTTTCTCCCATTACCATGGAGCCTGACCCCAAAAGGGTTAGTTAGATAAATGGTAGTAAAGTACTAACAAATTTCCTTTTGTGGAAAATGTGTGGACCAGACAGTAAAATGTAGCAGAAATAGTTATACATTCAGATGGATTTAAGAACTCTGACTATCAGGTACTATTTAATAAAGAGGATGAATCTACAATACTAGGCATTTGCTTAACATGTTCATCAAATATTTACATATGGTATAAGTCATGCTTATCAAATTTGCAGGTGACACTAAGCTAGGAAGAATAGATCATAAACCAAGATAGAAAACTAGGGTCTTAAAATATTGATTAAATTTATTTTAATAATTTAATTAGAACACAAGTTTAGAATGAGACTAAAAACAATAATTCAAAAAAATTAGACATTTGTGTTCACATAGTAACAAACTTAATTGGAGCTAGAGAGGTGACTCAAGGAAGAAGTAGAGCTCTTAGATGGTCCACTAAGCTGAAATGAAGTCTGATAAAAGTGCTAAACCAGGCAACAGAAACCTGGGCTACAAGAAAAGAATAATCCAAGTCAAGGTAAGTGCTAATGAAATGGGCTCCACCCAGGCTAGAGCACATGTAAAGCCCCAAACTACACCTTGGAGGCCACACCTTTGAAAGACGCTGATGCACCCAGCAAGCCCTGAAGCGGGCAGTGAGGATGAGGAGGGGAAGGTTCTGGAAACACTGTCATTTAACAAAACTTCGAAGTTCGGGAAAAGAATTGAGGCTGTTTAGACTGGAATTGCTAAGATATGGGGTAACAGAAATGCTGGCTTAAAATACTATCTGAATAGTGGTCAGGTGAACTCACTAGTAGACATAGTCTACCAAGAAAGATTGCAGAGAACTGAATGGCAATTCCAGAAGTAGGTCTGAGCCTTTCCCAAAGAGTCTCTTTCTAAAGAAAACCTTTACCCAAGGATAAGTGATCTACTAAGTGATCTATGGGGAAGGGGGCTCTTAACACTCAGAGGTTCATGCGGGTAAGTATTTGATCATCCATCCCCAATGTATGAAAAAGACTCCTGCTTTGGGTGAGAGGACAAACATGACCTTGTTAGGTCCCACTATTGTAATTCAATTCTCCTGCATTAAGTTTCCATGAAAGATATGAAGAAGATGGAAGAGTTTGTTAAGGGAGACCACGGGGATGCTTAGCAACAGAAGATGAGAAGTTTGTTGCTGGCTCTGGGTGGCTGAGGAATGGAGCAGATGCTGCAGCCTCCACAATTAATAGATGCATGCTAATTAATTAATAAAGGCCTGAACCAAATTTCAAAACTTTGTTTAAGGCTGGTACTATTCTGATGACATTGGAGTAGGAGACATCATCCCCAGCGAACTACAGGCTAGTTCACGGCCTCTGGAGAATGAAACGATGCCGTATGCTTTTTTACGTTCCCTACAGCACCTTAGGTACTAGACACATGGCAGGAGTTCACTGGCCACTTGATGCTTGGTTAACTTTCTGATTTTTCTCCAGGGGATTCAGGTTAAAGAATGAGGAGTGGTTAGCCAACAGTGGAAATTCAAGTTTGGCAAGGTGACTATTTGCTTGACTGCTTTTACTAGGGTTTATGACCCTAACCTAATTGGAAGTATTTGGACATCAGAATAATAAAAGCACAGTTTTCCCTACTTTGTAACAAAATATCATTGAAGTGCATCAATATAATTTTTTTCTTAAATCTTTTGATTGCTGTAAGTTTTTAAATTTCTTTTAAAAAATATTATACTTTTCTTTTGTCTAATAGGACATTAATGAATTCTGTTAGACTGCACATCAATATTATAATGATTTAATATAATCATTTGATATATTGTAAGATGCAGTATTGTATTTCAATATATGTATATACATAAACCTTTATATATATATGATATATATATACCTTTTAATATCTAACAAAATTTCTAGAAGATTTACATCTAAACAAAGTAAGAATTTATTAAAAATTAAATAACAGAATAGCCACATCACCTTGACCCAGAAATAAGGGAAATGATAGCGTTAAAGCAAGATTAGAACATATTTTGTATGTTCTGCTGGAGGGAGTACATTTTCAAATATCCTCTTTATCTCTCTGTTGCTATGTTGGTTATGCATTTAATACTGACAGAGCCTGTGCCTCTCATTAATTCATTTTCACCTTTTATTGCTGGGGAATTTCATCACAGCTAATATTATCTGAAAGTAGATAACAGTTCTGGTTAATGGAGAATGCCATGGCTTTCGCTCCTGGAGTCTCTGAATATTTCATTGTGGATTTTAATTACAATGGTGTTATGCTTATGAACCAATCCCAAATTGCACTGAATTGGGAAGTCATTTCTTTTTAGTTACCTTTTATAATTAATCTCAAAATGACAGACATATACACAATGCATCATCCTTTGCAGACACTGGTTCATCATTGGATTTAATCACTTCCAGAGCAATGGGAATGGACGAAATCCAAGTGGCTCTGATTCACAGAATCCCTGGCTTTTCTCCCGTTCAGCTGGTGGGAAACTCTTTTTCTTTTTGAGTCAGATGAGAGATGGAGTTAGAGAACCCTGTGCCCTGTGCACTCATGATTTTGATCATGTCTTTATTGGTCTCCAAATCTGATATGATTTGTGGTTAGTTGATAAGATTTTATATCAACTGAGATCTTAGCTATATCTTCTTTTTAAAAATTGAGACAATTCACATACCATAAAATTCTCCATTTTAAAGCTTGCAGTCCAATGAGTTTTAGTATATTCATAGAGTTGTGCAATCATCATCACAATCAATTTTAGAACATTTTTATCATCCTCCCCCCAAAAGGACCCATACCCAATAACAGTTACTCTTCACTTACTCTCCCTCAGTCCCAGGCAACCAGGAATTTCCTTCCTGTCTCTATGGATTTTCATATAAATGCAATCACAGTATGGGCCTTTTGTGTCTGAATTCTTTACTTAGCATATGATTTTGAAGGTTCATCCATGTTATAGCATTTATCATTTCTTTTTAAAGCTGAATAATATTGTAATGTATGTATATACCACAGTTGCTCATCCATTCATCAGCTGGTAGTCATTTGGATTGTTACTACTTTTTGGCTACTAGAAATAATATTGCCATGAACATTCAGGTAAATGTTTCTGTGTGGACGTAGGTTTTCATTTTTATAGGAAAACAGTTAGGAGAGGGGTTTTTAGGTCATATGATTATTCTAACTGTATTTTAATTGTTTTCCTCGGGTAGCCCTGAGTGATCTCAATTCTTCTGTTAATTCTCCTATACTTTAGTGATTCTGTTGCCTTTTTATAATAGAAAAATCAGTTGGGATATTTAATTCTATTCTATCATCATAAAAATTATCCATTCATGTCTATGAACAATTTAATGCAAAGTCCTTCAAAGAGTCAAAACTAAATCTTAGGTATTTATGTTTTGAAAAATAAATTCATCTTAATTTGGGAAAATTCTGTATATAACAGAATGGGTAAATTCTCCCTTAATTAATAATACTTAATTATATTAGCATCTGTTATAGTATTTTCTTAAAAGAGCAAACACTTCAGGTACTGGGTATCATCAATCAGTTCTTTCTTATACAAATGTCAAGTCCTCTGACAGATGGTAGTATCAATGTACTGAGAAGCACTATCTGCTTGCCCCAAAACCTGGTCGTGTCACGTCCATCTTCTCTGAGACAAATGGACCAACCTGAATTAGTGATGTCAGAATAAAGCTACTTTCATATGTGACCATTTTTCTTTTTTACATTGAGGAACACATAATTACTCTGAATAACAGAAGAAGAAATTTCATTAGCTAATAAGAGGAAATTATTTATAATTAACAAACTAATTCTGCAAATTAATTGCCCTTAAGGAAGATTAAAGGCAAAAGATGAAAGGCAACCAACCAGTCTTGCTCGTAAGTATTGTCAATATAACTTTCAAATCTTATTTAACCTTCATAGAAGGCTGTTCAAAATGCGCATCAGTACCAAACTTCCTACCATCATATTCCAGTGCAATAAAAATCCCTCATCAGCTTAGCATAAGCATTAGCAAACACTATAATTGTACATGCAATGCTTCGCACTTTAAAGAGCCCCTTTCTGTGTGTTCTAAGAAGATGCTTTTCCAGGAACTGTGTAGACTTCCACTTTGCCTCCCTCATCCTGCCTCCTTTGGCTTCAGTGAAATCACTTTGTGAAATCCACTGCTATTCGAGGCCATGAGCTATTTATCAGTCAGTCAGTCACATAGATCAAATTCACCTTTGAATCTTATACGAATACTGTCCACATCATAAAATGTTTTTCCCACCCTTTCAGTTGACTGAGATATATAAAAATTATAATAAAGGCACTGTTTCCCTCTGAAACTTCACTTCGAAGGCCCCTTTAAAAAGAAGAAAAAATAAAACCATATATAATTATGTTGAGGCAGAAGATTTTCCATCAGGGGCATTCCTACTGATGTCGCTTTTTTGAGATGACTACTGACTTCCACAAATCACTAAAGGAGGCCACCGCCCTGGAAATCAAAGGGCTATGCCTCATCCCCAAGTGGATGGGCAGTATGTTCAGGGAAGTGAAACCTCTGGGGTCAGCATCAGCATGGTGTTGACAAGGAAACTCATGTGTGTGGTGCAGTGTGGGCTGTTTTTCAAACTGCCCTCAAATTTTTGAAAGCCCACAGACACACAGTTGGGTTGCCTTCCTCCCACAGCTCAAAACAATTTCAGTTCACCTCAGTCCACTCCCTGCCTGGTCCACGTGCTAGGGAAATACAGCGATCTCAATATTCAACTCAGGCAAACAAGAATAACAAGGCTAATTTTTGTCACATTACTTACTACTCATGACCAGGTATATAAGTCTGACATGGCCCTCTCTCTGCTGTTTTTCCACGTGACTGGAATCTTTCCCTACAGGCATATAATTCTCATCAATGCAAAGGTAACTGCTAAACATTTGTATCTTAGTAAGGAGGAATTAAGTAAGCAACGGATGTTTAACAGTTGGGGTGTCCATCTCCTTGATATAAATAACCTTTATAAAATAATGATAAATTGTCAACTAAACTCAGCTGGTAAAAATAAGTTCACTGAACTTCTTTTTTAGACAACCTGAGTTGGAACTTCTCTTCTACCAATAGTTACCCATGTGACCTTATAAAAGTTACTTAACTTTGTTAGCAGACTGAGGTAGCTGCCTACCCAACAGCCATTTGCCCATCTGATATTGTTGGCCATTCAACCTTTCTCTGTGTGACAGAGGTAGATGACCAAAACCCTGGCTCCACCTCTAGTGCTCCATTACCTTTAATCAGTTGTGATTATACCATTCCATTTGCCGGGACTGTTTTCAGAGGGGAAATGGATGTCAGATTAAGTTCAGTTGCAATTACAAAAAGAGCAAGAAATAAAAATTACAGTGGCTTTAAATAAGATGCAAGTATAATTCCCTGTTGGGAGAAAGAAATCAGGTGTTAGGCCACCTTGGGCACCACAATGACATCACGGATGAAGTGTCCCTAGCTTACTTGTCCCTGCCCTGCCTCAGGTCCAATGTAGCTGCTTGAACTCTGGACAACATATCTATACATTGGCCAACAGGCAGCCCTCCCTGGTGGGGCTTTTGTCAGATGACCGCAGCTAGCCATATCGGAGGCAGCAAAGGTAGGTAGGGAGAAGACAGGGGGAAGGGGCTGCAACTGGCAGTCATTGCCACAGCCTATGTCTTAATTCCAGCCAATGACCTATGAAAAAGCTTCTAGAACAGACAACTTCACTAAGAAATAGAAAGAAAGAGATGGCGTATACTTCTTCTGATAACTGTTATATCTCAATGCACTGCCCTGCAGGGGAAAAGCGGTGCTTCCCTAATAGTCTGTACATGGATCCCAAACCACTGTGGATCTCTCATGGTGTCAGACAGCAACTCCATTCCCGTTTGAGCATGGTGTGGGGGGAATATTATGTTATTTACACCTGAATGCCCCCTAATTTACTTGATCTGTCGAGTAGGTCTTCCAAATTTGAGGACAGTTATTTTTCCTTCTTGGTCTGTACTTTTACAAGCTTAAAATTCTAGAGCTATAAAAGACCAACCAATTATTATTTTAAACTTTTTTTATTTATTTATTTTATTTATTCATTTTTAGAGAGGAGAGAGAGACAGAGAGGGAGAGAGAGGAAAGAGAGACAGAGAGAGAGAGAGAGAGAAGGGGGAGGAGCTGGAAGCATCAACTCCCATATGTGCCTTGACCAGGCAAGCCCAGGGTTTCGAACCGGCGACCTCAGCATTTCCAGGTCGACGCTTTATCCACTGCGCCACCACAGGTCAGCCAATTATTATTTTAATTGCTACTATCAAACTATACCTTGTTTTATTTTCAAATGAATGCAGAAAACTATGTTGCATTCATTTACTCAGATAATTAAATATTTCTTTAAAATCATATTAGTTTTGAAATCCTGGCTTCACTATTTCTGGTATTGTCATCTGGAGCAAGTAACTTAGTCAATGAGGGCCACAGTTTCTTTATGTGTAACAAGGGGGAGAGCTATCTCTTTTTAGAAGTGTGTGAAGGTCAGATATATAGGTAGAGAACGTGATGTCAGGTATTCAGTAGGTGCTCAATAACTGGCAATATCTTATCATGGACAGCCACCGAGGACACAAAAATGAAATGAATAGATACAGTTGAAAATTATATTCATTACTTTCTTCTCTCCTTCATTCCTTCATTCATTTACACATGCACATATAAAACTAGAATCCACCTAGTTCCAGAAGGTAGTGAAGCAGCCAAAGGCAAATATATTAACTATAGCAACGTTTTAAGTAATAGAATAAAGTGTGGATACCAAGGAACAAATGGGTAGTCAAAGAGTAGAAAGCAGGAGACAGTGGATGATACCGATGAATAGAAACCACGAAGGAAAGAGAAGGAAAGTCAAGAGAAGGTATCTGAGACTAGAGAGAGGAAATGGGTCAAGAAGAGGGGAGGGTTGGGGGAGGGTTGAGGGAGGGAGAGATAAAGAGGAGGAGGGAAAGAGAGAGACTGAAATTGCTATTTAGTGAGTAAAGTTCAGTCTACAGCCTGGTAAATGTCTAACATTGCTAAAGATTCGTATTATACACAGTGGTGAGTTCCTGTTGAGTCCTTTCTGAAGTGGCGTTCTAGTTCTCCCAAAGGCTAAGATCCTCTCCCCCTCTTACATTCCTTCCCTCGTAAATTTTGCAATGAAGTTTTACTACCTGAAATAACCAAGCATGTCTCTGTTCCCCAAAACACAAAAGATTCTAATAAAGGACTTGTGGAAATGGAGGAAAAGAGGTTGCCAGGGAGAAATAGAGTTTGGATTAAAATGCCAAAGAGTTTAAGTGCAATAAGGAAGGACTCATCTTCCTGAATTTGGTGATGAGGTCTTCAGTAACCTTGGAAAAAGGAGATTCAAGAAAGAGTGACGGGGTGGAGGCCAGCTGCCAGAAAGAGATGAGTATGTGAAGTAGCTTTGAGTGGCAAACTACTCTTAACAAGAGGTTTAGCTGTAAAAGATCCAAGATATGGCTTTCAGGAGAGGCTTGCTCAAGCAAGAGTTTTTACATGAGAAGATAACTGAGTGTGCAGATGAGAGGTTGAAACTAGAGAAGAGTAAGGTGAGTCTATTTGGAGTGGATGCTGAGGAAGCATGTCTGCATGGAATTTAGACAGGGAAACAGAAACTTTGCCTTTGACATAGGATGAAATGGGGCCTATGCTGCTTAGTTGAATTTCATCTGTGATACATCTTTTACCACAGGACAAATTGACCTAGTACTTTCACATGGAACTAGCTGTAACAAAGGACTATTTTAAGCTTTGAATTAGTTTGTTTTAAGCTCACAAAGTATTAAGTGTAAACAATGTGGCTGTCTATAATTTGCTAATTATAGTTACTTGCTTTGTATCATAAGCCCGTCTCACAAGAGAGCTGAGGGGGCTGGGTTTCTGGAAGTGATGGATCTCGTAGTTGAAGCTGGCCAATGAATCACCCAGGAAGTTTGAGAGACCAGGATGTTATTACCTCCAGATCTTGGGGCTTCCAGGCTTCTGCCCTATCAGTCAGGCACATCTGCTTCTCCAAATGAAGGAAACAAAATCAGAATAGAAGAGACAGTTGGCAAAGCCACAAGGTCAACCCGTGCCCTCTCCTTCCTGCTTTCCTGCATTGACCTGAGCTATCTACGGGAGCTGCCTTGGAGCAATTCTGTGCTCTGAGGGGGGAAAAAAACTAAACTAGAAACGACTAATACTACTTGTCTTTTTCAGTATCTCTGAAATGCCATCTGATTCATTTACTCATGCCACAAATTTTTATTCATTTTCTACTAAGTGCTCGACTCTGTTCTAGGCACTGGAAAGAGTGGTGGTCATAAAATAATCTTCTTATGTAGTATTCATGGTGACAGGTCATGATAGGGTTAATAAGGATTCTCACTGTTTATTTAAATGGATGCATCTGTAAATCTCACTGAGCATACTGCATTACTGTTTACAAAAGATGATGTTGCTGTTTATTTTTCCATGTGGAAGATGCACTCGTTGTACTTTCTACTTACGAGGTACAGCTCAGGGTGAACAAACCCTTAGGATAAATACTCCATTCTAAAACCCACAAAAGATGAGGAACTCCAAAGGTTACATGTGTTTCATTTCATCACAGCCAAGGTTCCATATCTATCAAAAGGTCCAGGTGACGTATCAGAGAGGGAAAGTTTATCTTGTAATCATCTAAAATAGCTTTCTTATCACTCCTCCAATACTGACTTCTCAACCCGCCTAATTATCAATTTGAATTCATCTTCCATGAATGTATCTAAAGTTGCTCTAAAATAAGCAAAGAAAAAAACTGACCAACACAGACAACAGTGTGGCGATTAAAAGAGGAAAAGGGCCTGGGGGAGGTGGAGGAGGGTAAAGGGGGACAGACGGTGATGGAAGGAGACTGGACCTGGGGTGGTGGACACACACTCCAATGCACAGATGATGTGTTATAGAATTGTACGTCTGAAACCTGTATCATTTTATTCATCAATGATACTCCAATAAATTCAATAAAACATGTTAGACAATGTCACTTATTAAGATACTGGATTAACAAGAAAACAGAGATGCTCTCAATGTGTGACTTTCATGAGGTTAACTCTTATTCTATAATCATGTTTCCTAATATTGCTGCTGTCAAGCTTACAGGGAATTATCTAGTCCTGTTCAGTTCTATTATATTACACCCACTTCTATATCCTTATCGCCTATAAAATACTGGCGAAGAAGAGGGGCTTAATAAATATTTCTGGAATAATATCATTTAATAAATAAGTAACTGTCACTCTTTTTCATTTGTACACCTTAAACTACCTATCTCTGCCTTTATTTTTTTTACAGACTAGAGAATCCTAATATTTTGATGGATTCTCATCAAAGAAGATTTAGGTGTTATCACAGGTCCCAGTTTGTTTAGGGCAGTTCCAGTTCCTGTCTAATGTTCCACTGTCATTATTACTAGTGACCTTTTCCCATTCAAAATGCCTTGATTTGAATGAACCTGCATCCACTATTCCCCTGGGCTCCCTAGAGACCCTCTATAATATTGTATATGTTGATCTCAGTCCAGGCAAATCCCTCTTTTACATTGCAAGAAAGATGCTAAGGTGCTGTTCGCTTCCTAGTTCCCATCCTTGATGATCAAGTGTTTGACCTTTAGACTCCTGGGTAGGGGTCATCTAGGCACAATCTAGGCAAGGCTAGTAGGCACATTCCAATGTGCATATGTCTCATCCCGGGGCTGTTGTGCAAATTCAGATTCTGTTCAGCCAATGTGGAATGGTGATAGAGATGTTTCATTTTTAACTGGCTCCCAGGTGATTCTGATACTGCTGGTGTGAGGGCCACATTAGGAGCAGCTAGGGTCAGCAAGGGCTCTTAATGAGCCACGACTTAGAGACCAGCCATTATGATATAATATCTGTCAGTGTTAATGAGCATGCACTTTGGATGCCATGGCACTAAGGTCAAATCCTGCCTCTATCACTTGTGTGACCTTAAATAAGGTACTGCGTTTCTTTAAGGTCGAATTTTCTTACGTATGATATAGAAAGAATGCTATCTGTCTTAGAGGGATGATGTGAGGATTAAATAAGACAATAAATATAAAACAGCACTGTCCTCACTCATTGTAAAAGATCAAATGAGTGGTGTGACATCCTCCTCCTCCTCATCATCAAAGTGAAGTCTGCCTTCTTCCCTTTCCACTCCAGCCAGCACTTCCTTGCAATTTCTCCCATTTCATTCGCACCTTAAATGAGCAGGGCCATGTTTCGAACAGTGAATACCTAAAAACAATGTCTGCTTGGGGATGCTATGCTGTCAAGTTGTCAGTACACACAGGAGTTACAGTCAGGGTTTGGTCGGATCCACTCGAGAGGCAGGAACAAATATTCAGCTGAAAGTTGTTGGTTAACTCTAGTTCATAGATGTTCAATTGTCTTTCGGGCAGATTCCAATCTCGGTGCTATGTCTGCCCCCCCCCCAATTTGTTTGTGTCGTTAGTGACAGGCAGGAGCAATTCAACCACATCCAGTGGTCTTCAATCACTGGTCCATGGACTGCTGTCGGTCCACCAGAAATTTTGTGCTAGTCCATGAGAAAGTTAGTCACCCAGCGGGTGAAAGCCACTGGATATACTATTCTAACACCCAGTATTACCAGCAGAAGAAACAAAGTAAATATTAGAAAAACAAGGATATTAAAAAAAACTTTTAAAACTAGGTTTACTTGTTTTAAACTTTGTCTCTTTTTCTTTTTCTAATTGTATATCAGAAGGCAAAATTCCGAGTATTTCAGTTTTACTTTCTTTCCTGTGGCTTTGCAAAAGTCACATAACTAGAACCTTTGTATTAACTATCATAAAGTGAGAGGATTAAAATAGCTCTTTGTAAACATAAACTTGCTATTTAAATATATGTGGTAAAAAAAATCTGACTTTGGGTGATGAGTATGCAACATAATTGAATGACAAGATAACCTGGACATGTTTTCTTTGAACATATGTACCCTGATTTATTGATGTCACCCCATTAAAATTAATAAAAATTTATAAAAAAATATATATGTGGTTATAATCATTGTTGCAGTCATCGAAATTATTATTATCTTCTTCCTCATCTTTAAAGTCTTCTCCAGTAATAAGCATTTCTCTTTCTTCTGATGTCAGTCCTAATATAGGTCCAGTGTGCTCTCTATCAATCCCATCGATAGAGTCAACAATGGAAGGGGAAAAGTGAGATCAGGAACTTGGATAATTTTCTTAACAATTTAATCCTTGACTTAGTCATTGTAAAAGTGGATACTGAGACTGAAGTCACACCTCCTACAATTTGAAGTTTGCTTTACTATAATGTTTCATAATTTCATTCATTGACTTATTTAGCTCACAGAACAACCAGGCCAATTTTCCTGAGGTTAATCATGCTGTATCCTGAAATATCTGCCTTGACACCCGATGGCAGGTCATTTTCAAAGGACATCTATAACAGAAAATACGTTCAGAACAAAGATTGACCCAACTGTAGAATGACAGAAAGGAGGGCTTGCTTATTGAGACAATAAGTAGAATTTTATATATATATATATATATATATATATATATATATATATATATTTGTTGTTGTACTCAACATTGACAGATCTCATTTGGTGCATAGATTTCAAAAATTCCTTAAGACCTCAAATGTGATTTGTGATTTATTTCCTTTGGAGTAGGATTCTGAATGCTGAAAAATAAAAGTGCTTGTAACCAAACTTTTCTTTCCTCTAGGAAATGGAACTAGGACTAAATTGACTGACATTGTATAGAAGGAGCAATACCCGCCCTTCTGATTGATACTCCAATGTAGAAGCAGTTTCTTGCTATTAATCGAGACTAAACAATTATCTGCCTTCCAGCTATATAACAAAAAATAACAGAGTCAAGACCAATACCCATGGAAATTATCCCAAGATACAAATACAAGCCTGAGGAGACATCTTTAGAGCTCAGCCTGCTGAATCTGAGGACTAGGGTCTCACGAAGGACACTGCTCCCTTCACTGAGTCACCAATCTAGGTGCCTTCTCTGTGCTACAAGTATGGAGTAAGCCCAACGTGCAGCAGCTTTCCCAAAGCCTATAGAGTTTTATTAATCAATGTCATCGCAATAAATTCAATCAAAAGTAAAATATTGTAAATAAAATAAAACTCAAAAGTGGATCCAGGAGGACTATGGCTTACTTTGCCTGGCATTTGGGAGCCGTACTTGAAATATTACACACTTCTCTAGGGTTCAGATTTGTTTTTCTGGCCCTTGGGCTTTTCAAACAACAGGGGCTTGATGGCTATAAAGGAAAACCTCTAAGGAAGGTCATTCACCAGGACACAGCAGATATACAATATTTCCAGCATCTCAAATATTTCTATTGGACGTTTTATATCTAGATGCTATAAAAATTTAAGGTGGTGCTTTTCAAAATTTCCTTTCCAAAATTTCTTTGCAATTTCTTCTCTCAATTCCCCAGGGCAATCTAATACCATCTTAGGAGCTGTGATTTCAATAGATAGTTGTATGTTTGCTTGGTCAAATTGGCAAACCAAATAAATTGGGAAGAGTATAACTTCCTTGGAATGTGCTGGTTTCTGGTTACTCACGGCTTAATGTGTAAGAATTTAAACTAAAACGAGTTCTTCGCATTAACAGACAAAAGGGCCTTGTCTGACTATCTAAATTGACTTCCCACACAGGAACCTAAGTGATAGCAAGCTGTTACAATGGCTGACTCATCCTTTAAATATCAGCTCCCCCCTTATGTTATTCTCTGATTAAATACCACCTTCTGAGAAAGCTTCCCTTCTCATCCCACCAACTCCACTCCATCATCCTGTCCTCCTATCTTACTGATGACCACCTGGCACATTATATTGTTACTGATCTGTTGCCAATCTCCTGATTCTACACTCTAAACTCTTTAAAAGGAAGCATTTTAATTATTTTACTCACTATGTGTCCATAACATCTAGAACAGTACTTCTATTTTTTTTCACTTTGTATATGTGCAATCTATATCTGTCGAGTGAATTTATTAAAGGAGCCCCCCCCAAAAAATTGGATACAAAATCTTGTGCATGTGCATTTCTCTGGAGAGAAAATGCATAACTTAGATCTTATTATGTAAGGATTAGGTCTATGGTCTAAAAAGAGTAAGAACCTACCTCAGTTATACGTGTATAATGCCATTTCATTATCAGTAACATTATTATTGGCAATGTCCATAAGTGAAAATTCTGCAACTGATAAAATGCTCACTTTTCTAGAATCATACAAAACAGACAAACATAAATTGGGAAATCAGTGACATGAAATGTTTATATTTTAAGGGCCAGGGTGGTGTTGTTCATATAGTAAAATTTACACTGAAAAGAATGGAATCGATGCTGAACAATTTAGATCACTTCAAATTTTATTCTACTCCTTCTTATTCAACACATATACATATTTACAGATGTGCAATTAATGCCTATGCACATTGTTCCTTTCAAGGTTTCCCTATGAGATTTTAGCGGGAGCTCTGGAGGGTCAAGGTCAGGGGCAGAATTCAGGCCAACCTAAGGCAGACCCACACAAGCCTAAACTGTGGTCTCAGCACTGGCAGCTTCCCCTGTTCACTAAAAGATAAATGCCCCAGCCGGGGCTGAAGACCACAAGAGGGAAACGGGGTGTGAGCAGAGATAAGAGTTCTAGACAAGAACAAGGGCTAGGTGGGGAAGTTGAAGAGGACAGAAAAAGAGATTGGGCCAACGCTGTGTAGAAATAGAGACCACGTGGGTTCAAAGGAAAGTGATAAAGTTAAATTAGAGCGAAAGGAACAGGAAGATATAACAAGTTCAAAATAGCCATAAAGAGCAAATAAATAAGAAACAAACAAAATGGTAAAAAGGGGGGGACTGTAATAATGAAGGGAAAAGGAAGTATGTAGCAGAGCAAAAAAAGAAAGTAAAAAAGGGATAAATATATAGTGATATATCATGAAACAAGAAAACAAAAAATATGATATAAATTTAGAAGGGACACAATAAAGTGACAATGTCTCTTTAAACATATCCCATCTGAGTACAAGTGGCCAAAAGCAATGGCCCCTGTGTCAGTGCTCATGAGAAATCCAGTTTTACATGTTGCAGAGCCTTGGAACGTATAAGACACTGAAACTTCGTGGAAAAGTCCTGTTTCATTGCTATGATACTCCCTACCTAATGTGCTGGTTTCACACCAGAGCGATGACTGAGGTAGACCAGAGCTCGTAAGAATACTCTGTTTATCTTTACTCTGTCACTTGGATTCCCTAGCATTATCTTACTCGCTGCTGAGTCTGGCATAGGAAAGGATAGAATATCCCGGTGCTGGCGAGGGTGTGAAGAAAAGGGAACCCTCCTGCACTGCTGCTGGGAATGCAGACTGGTGCAGCCTCTGTGGAAAACAGTATGGAGTTACCTCAAAAACATTAAAACTGAACTGCTGTATGACCCAGCAATGCCACTTCTGGGAACATATCTGAAGAAACCCAAAACACAAATTTCAATGAATAGATGCACCCCTAGCTCATTGTAGCGTTATTTGCAGTAGCCAAGATTGGCAACTAGCTCAAATGGCCATCAGTAGATGAGTGGATAAAAAAGCCATGGTCCATTTACATATGGAATACTATGTGGCCATCAAAAAGCAGGTGATCTTACCTTTTGCAACAGCACAGATGGACCTGGAGAGCAGTGTGCTCAGTGAAATAGAAACTTGTCTGTCAGAGAAAGATGAGTACCGTAAGACTTCCCTCATATGTGGAATCTAATGAACAAAATAAACTAAAAAGCAAAATAGACAGACTCATACATAGAGAGCAGGCTGACAGCTGTCAGAGGTGGGGAATGGGTGAGGGGGTAGAGGGATTGAGCTAAAAAGGACAAAAAACGAAAAACTCATGGCCACAGACAACAGTGTGGTGACTGCGGGGGTGGGGGAGGTAGAGGAGGCTTTGGGGGAATAAATGGATAAATGGTGATGGATGGAGACTTGATTTGGGGTGGTGACCACACAGTACAGTGTACAGAGATGTGTCATAGAATTGGGCACCTGAAACCTGTATAATTATGTTAGCTGATGCCACCCCAATAAATTCAATTAAAAAATTAAAAATCTTACGTACTAAAAAAACATGTGTGGCCCTGGCCGGTTGGCTCAGTGGTAGAGTGTCGGCCTGGCGTGCAGAGGTCTCGGGTTCGATTCCCGGCCAGGGCACACAGGGGAAGCGCCCATCTGCTTCTCCACCCCTCCCCTTCTACTTCCTCTCTGTCTCTCTCTTTCCCTCCTGCAGCCGAGGCTCCATTGGAGCAAAGATGGCCCGGGCGCTGGGGGATGGCTCCTTGGCCTCTGCCCTAGGCGCTAGAGTCGTCCGGGAGGGGCAGAGCATCGCCCCCTGGTGAGCAGGGCGTCGCCCCCTGGTGGGCATGCCGGGTGGATCCCGGTCGGGCGCATGCGGGAGTCTGTCTGACAGTCTCTCCCCGTTTCTAGCTTCAGAAAAATACCAAAAAACAAAACAAACAAACAAACAAACAAAAAAACACATGTGCCTTGAGATTTAACAAATAAAGCCCCTTAACAAAATAAAGCTAGTTATTCCTTCAGGCCCTTGAAAAAATTACGACACAAATGCCTCTACTTACTTGTTTCTCTGCTATTTAGGGGCTTGAGCTATCTGGAAGATAATCTTACATCTAGAAGTAAACCCAAAACTTTCCGGTGAACTTTCTTTTCAAGAGCAGAAAGCTCTGAGATGCCCCCTTGGCCAGAGTTGACAAGCTCGATAGTGAGTTAACAACTCTGGTTAGGGAACGAGCATGGCGATCTGGTTCCCTGGGGCAGTCCTGCGTCCTGCCCTCCGAGCTGGGCATGGCGCCTGTGGGAAGGGCTGGGGACAGCTGTGGGGAAGGGGAAAGAAGGAACCAGTCGGGTCCACGGCACTGTCCAGTCCTCTGGGAGTAGGCCAACGTTCCCACACACCCACAGGCCCTTTTCTCTGAAGGCCGGTCCACACAGCAGTGCGCCAAGTACCAGGCACAGCGCAGGATGAGTGCATGGAGAGAGGAGAGGTGATCTTCGGAGGGTCTGCCCCCGCCGCCCGCTGTGGCCCCCGCGCTCTGCCCCCGACTGCTCCTCCATGATGGGTGGTCCGCAGACCACTCTGCCCTCAGAACACAGCTGGCAAAGGCGGGAGGCGTGTGGCTTGGTCGTGGTGTGCCCAGCTCTAGGTGGGTATGCCAGTCATGCTTCTTACATAGACATTTCACACACCACTGGGTTTGGTTTGGTTTTGGTGTGGGTTCCCTCCTGTTCCGGGGTTATTTTAATGAATTCGCTGGGGGGACACTGACTCGCAGAACCATGCAGGTTTTAAGTGCACAACTCAAATAAAACACCATCTACGGCCCAGGTTGTGTGCCCATCACCCTGAGCAAAGTCCCTCTCCGCTCCCATTGCCCCACTAGCCCCTGCCCCCTGCCCCCTGGCTGCCACCGCAGTGTTGTCTGTGTGCCCGTGCTATTATGTACATGTTATTTTTGCTTAATCCCTTCGCCTTCGTCCGTCAGCCCCCAGCCCGCCTCCCCTGACGCTGTCCTTCTGTTCCTGTGCCCATGCCTCCGTTTCCATTTGGCTCATCGGTTTGTTTTGTTCAATAGATTATGCTGATAACTTTGAGGAAAAATGTAAATTGATCCTGGCAGGGTTAAACTTCAGTGATCTGGAAAGCTCTTGTGCCTGTTCCCCAGCCTTCCTTAGCTGTGCCTGGTCAACGAAGGCTCATTCCAGATTCAATTCCTCAGTGATGCTGCTACCCTCAAACCCTCAGCTAACACGGTTTGACCTTCTCCCCTCACTTAGCAAAGTCATAGCAACCTTACGCAGAGGGATACAAATGGCACAGTGAATTAATTATCTGTTGAAATTCTTATTGCACTTCTACATATACGTTAGTCTGTGGGTTCTCTGATTCATACTTTTGACCACTTAGCAACAGGATGAATTGTTTCCAGTAAATATCCTGCCATCAAAATAATGAAACCATAAGTAAGATACATCAATCTGATTCCCTTTTATCAGGGAATTGTTGAGGATGGCATTATCTAGTGCTGCTCCCTGAACTTGGCTATTTTTAAAAAGATGGTTTCTGAGCAGCCCAGCTATATTATTCTGTCTGGATCACAGTAGAAAGCGGTCAGGGATTTTTCTACCACCTTACAGGATTTTTACACTTTTTTCCTTAATTTATTGATTTGAGAGAGAGAGAAAAAAAAAGTGAGAGAGACAGGAACATCGATCTACTCCTCTATGTGCCCTGACAGTGGAGCGAACTGGCAACCTCTGCTCTCTGGGATGATGCTCCAACCAACTGAGCTATCCAGCCAGGCCCACCTTGGAGGACTTAAATGCAGCCAACCTTATGTATAATGCTTAATACTTTAAAAGAATACTCTTTTTTTTCTAGTCACAATATAGATGGTGAAGGAAAAAAATATATACAAATTTGAATGACTTCTTTAGGTTTTCCAAAAATATTTAACCTCCTGAAATAAAAAAAGTCAATCAATATAATGACTAAATTAGGGGATTTTTTTTTTTCAAATGTTAAAAATATCCTATTTTTTAGGTTCTAGCAGTGCTGTTAAAAGAATGGGGCCTCTAGAGAATGGTGCAGGATTATAGCACAAACTACCTAAACACATGTTTTGTCTGACAGTTTTTATTCTTTACAATGCAGCCTTGCCTATCATGTAGTCCTCACAAAATTCATATGACAACCAAGTCATGAGCAATTATTGAAGACAGACCTGTGTCAAAATAACTATTCCCCTGGCTCTCCAAAAGACAACTCATGATTCAAAAAATGCACATATAGAGTGGGAGATTTATTTGAGGGCAACCAGTAAATCAGAAACTGTAATTTGCAATTTAGTTCTCTGTGGTTCTTGTCGTCTTCAAGGGCTCTTACTAAGTTCGATTGTAAGTTTAATTTCAGATAATAAAACCCAAAACACAACCAGCATATATGTTGACAATTTTTTTAACCTGAACTGAATCTCAAAGAGTTCCCTCCTTAGGCAGAGAAAAGAAGAAAAAAGAACCCCCTATAGCTTTGCGGCTGGGCATGGCTCCTAGATTTGCAGTCGGGCTGGTTTCCCCATGAGTCACACTGTCCCTAGTGCCCGCCACATTTTCCCCTTTTGGATGCCTGAAGAGAAACTTGTATTTGAAAATGAAACAGTGAAAAGAGGCGAGGAAACCAGACAATGGTGTCCAGCTCAGTAAGACACAGAATGACTTGATGTTTTAGAGCAGAGCTTCTCCCACTTGAGTATGCAAGAAGAGCCCAAGGGGCGTGTTAAAACACCCATTCCTGGGTCCCACCCCCAGATTTCCTGTTAACAGGTCTGCTGAGGCCCATGATTCTGCATTTCTAACAAGCTACCAAGTGAGGCAGATGCTGCTGTCCCACAGACCACACCGGTTTAGAGCATATCTCTGCCTTGGCATTACTGGCATTGGAAGCCATATAATTCTTTGTTGTGAGGCCCGTCCTGTGCACTGTAGGATGCCAAAGGATGTTGAGCAGCATCCCTGGTCTCTACCCACGAGATGCTAGTAGCACTTCCTCAGGTGTGACAACCAAATTGTCCTCCAGATATCACCCAATGTCCTCAGGGAGCCAGACTGGCCTCACTGAGAACCACTGACTTAGAGGATAGGTTCTGAATTTTACAAAATCTGAAATGGAGACTAGATGAACTATTTTATTACAGTTCCGGTGCAGTGTCCAGTTACTAATTTAAAAGTGTGGTTGTGCCTTCCCCATACGGCTGTTGTAAGGACCAATTGAACGAGGATGTATTGATCATGTAGCATGGGCCTAGCCCCAAAGCAGGATTCAATAAGGGGTAGTGAGTTTCTTTTTAAAAATAGTCTTTGTATGAGTCAACATCCTCCAAACTCTGTTTATCACAGAAGGGTCAGTTTCTGTCTACTGAGTTAGAGAAATTACAGTGTGCAGAGGAAATAACAATAAAATAAACCCAACATCTCTTTCTATAGTCACGAAGCTTAAAACCTAGTTCCATGACTAATATGTTCAACATATTGTTGTGATTCTGAAATAACCTTCATTGAAGACATACATGTGTTTCTTAAGTTGTCTCCAAAGCAAAATGTTATGTCAGTTCGTTAACTCCCTTTCACCCCAATAACCTCAGAACATAAAAGTCAGTTGCCAAAGAGCAAAAGCAACCAAAGAGATTGAGATACAAGTTTCACAAGAAACGGGCTAAAAGGGTAAGGCAGCATTTACATCTCCTTACCCACGCTCTCCCAGAAGGAGCACTCTGGTTAGCTTTGCTCTTTGACCACCAGGAGGAGTACCGCACTTTCTCACATGGGCACAAGTATTTGTCAGCTGTGCGTTACAGAGGCTTACAGACCGGAGTTGAAAAAAGCTTTTGGTGACTTCCTTACAGGATAAAAATATCTCCTGGCATGAATTCAGCAGAGAAGGCTGTACAAACCACTTCTGTATATAAGGTCCTTTGAAACGTTTTTATTCCAAACAGTGCAGCAACAGTTATTTTTGATCCTGGGATGCAAGAGATGACAAAGTTCGCTGACTCTTGGTGCTCCTTCTTTCTTTACATTTAAGACAAAGCATTAGAAATAAGACAAGTAAAAATTAATTTTATGTAAGAGAATGTTTTGAAAGTTATAGACGAGAAAAGTGCATGGCCAGTGACCAATAACTTATTAAGCAGATGAGAGTAGAAAGAGGTGAGTTGAAAGAACACAGAAGTGGCCATGTGGCTTCCTTTAGCACTTCCAAACCAAATGTCAAAACACAATACCATTCGCATCCTTACCCAGTCCTCTGCATTTTATCTATTCCATCGGCACGCAGTGCACACATGTTATCACTGTCTTGCTAATTCTGTCAGCAAAAAATTTTAAGATCTTTATTTTTAGAATATGTTTTAATATTCTGGTAACTGGTATGGTTTTTAAACTAATAGAAATTCTCCAAGATATAAAAACAAAGGTTTAAGCAGAAGAAACAAAGTGGTTTCAGATAGTTCCTATATCCATAGAATAATTTGAAACATCGGCCGTGCAGATTGTGGTAGTGACGGTGGTAAAGATGAAGGCTATGACAATAGTGATGGAGGCGATGGAGATTTAGCTAAATTTCATGAAAGCCTATCACCATGAGACAGATACTGGGCTAAACAATTTATATTAATAGCTAATTAAAACCTCTTCTCAGCCCTAGGAGGAATGTAAAGAGCTTTGTTCATTTACTTGTTTTAAAGTTAGGGCATACACATCACTCTCAACAACTTTTCAATGCCCCAAACACAATGATAAATAACTAGATAAACATAACAGTGCTGTTAACTAAGTTAATGATTATTATATAGAGAATGTTTTTATGTGCAGATGAAATCCCACAGAGCTGGACTTGTGAAGGCTGGCTCCTCATCTGATGAGTTATGGCCCATTTGCATTGATGCCCACACGAAAGAAGGCAAGAATACACAAACTATATGGATCTTGCCACATACACAGAGGGTTTTCTTACTACAATCCACTCCTATAATTTTCTCTATAGTTGCAACATTTTACAATGAGCATGTGCACTATGTGCAACCAAAATCAAAACAACTTTGTCTTCTTTGGGCAAACAAAAGATGCAGCTTCCAATGATATTCTCAGAATGAGTACTTGCATTTATGTATCTGAAACAGGGACGTACATATCTATAAAGCTGTTTCCTAAGCTACTAAAGAGTCACCAAGTTTCTCCCCGAACAAGTCAAAGTACAAATGAAACCAAAATAACCAATACAAATGAAAATGCACCTATATGGTGTCAGGTGGGCAGGGGAAATACTGGTGGACCACTCTGTAAAGTACGTGACTGTCTAACCACTAAGCTGTGCACCTGAAACTAACACAAAACCGTACTGAATATAAACTGTAATGGGAAAAATACATTTTTAAAAAGAATGTACCTAACTGGAGAGGCAGATGTGGCATCTGCAGCCATATTATTAGCAATAATAAGTATTTTGTGTCTGAATATGTAAACCCTACATTATTTATTAGATACTCTATTTCCTCTTGGCTAAAATCACTTTGGGGCTTGAGCCAAAGCCACCCCTGAGTAAAAGGCATTGGTCAGATTAGCATTTACCAGAACATTCCAAAGTCAATAAGGCATGTATTTTTAAGAGCTTTTTTGTTGGCTATCTTTAGGTCAGCGGAGGAAGAAGTTCCAAAGAACCAGAACTGGGAGTTCCACAAGTAAACAGCCTGCTTCATGGTCCCTTGTGAAGAAAAATCTGGAAACTCTCAAGGGAAATTTATTGCTGATCTAAAGTGACTCGATGAAACCCAGGATCAGGGAAACCTCTGGAGAGTAAGGGTTTGCCTATTGTCTTATCAGAGTAAATTATAAAATCAAGACCTTCTAATATCAAGTCAAGAAGACTGCTACAGGGCCTCTGGATATGTTACCTCTCTCTTTCTACCCCTTCTCTACAAAATAACCCAGGGTGAGTATAAACCCATTAAATATCAAAGGTATGTGGGTTTTATTACTGATACTTGGTCTGTGGTTCCTGCCATCTGCAGCTCTGCTGTTTTGACCCCAAATTTCTGACCCATATCCTGAATCTGTAACCTCAGATACAAATTATCAGCCAATATGATGACTGAGAGGTAGTTCATACATCGCCACCTCTCCTAAAATGGTAATAACACAGCTACTTCCTCTAATCTCAGAGAACACTCTCCACTTTGTGTCTAAAACTCAGTTGGCTATGGCTTACGAAGAAATAGGCTAAGGAGTGACAAAGCTTTAGTATATATGAGGACTGGTAAAGGGAGAAATGATCCAACTATAAAGCAAAATAGAGTTCCAGCTGGGGAAAGAGAACAGGGTGTCCCCCCTTGCCTCCGAGCATCAACTAGAAAGCACGTGAAGCTTATTCAGATATTTTTCCTGATTCAAACACCGTTGAAATTTGGAAAGACAGCAAATAAAGGACTGAGAGAATTTGAATGCTTGAGTAAAAGTGCAAATGACACTGTAATATTACAGTGTGTAGAAAAAAAAGATGAATAAAATAAAGATTAAAATGATAAGATGGTCAATGAGATGCACAAAACAATATGAGAGCATGAAGGATTTCAACTGAGGATAAAACCATGGACCCAAGATCAACCTGCTATCAGCACTTACATGAAACAACCTGAAGTGCATCCCTATAACTAAGATTTTGTCTCTAATCTTTCCCCGCTAAAAAGAATCAGGGATCCTTCGACAGTCATCAAATCTATGTATTGCAGTAAAGGACAGATCAGGTACACTCTGTTGTCACCAGGATGCATGAATGTTTCCAAGTGTGTGCCAAGTGGGCCAATGGGCCAGCTTGACAGAGACCTCATTGACAAAGGTATGGCAATTTAAACATCAAACAGGAAATCAATAATTCTGCAAAAATCCATGAGATCAACATGATATGCAACAACAAGAAATAATATATTATGTAACAATATACATTATTTTCCCCAGGAATGTTTACTGGAAATGCTGCAAAGTGATGAACCCAAACACATGCTTGTCAAATGCAAGATTTGCTGAATTTTGTTAAGCCAAAGCGAGCAGTAAAATATTGCAGAAGGTACTTCAAACTGGGTAGAGTGCAGAGCTGTGGTTCTCAACCCTGGCTACACATGAAAATCAACTAGGGAGATTCCTAAAATATCAGTACTTAACTACGGGTGATGGACACACCACACAGTCAATAGTACAAATGCTATAGAGATGTTTACCTGAAACCTATGTACTCTAATTGATCAATGTTGCCCCACTAAATTTAATTTTCTAAATAATAATAGTAATAATAATAAAGATAAAAATACCAGCACCTAGGCACTAACCCCAGACCAAGTAAATCCGAATCTCTGGAGAGGGAACTGAGGCCCTGGTAGTTTGGAAACTTTCCCACATCATCCTAGGGAGGGTAGAGAAGCACCAGTCTAGGGTGAGCACTATCCTGGGGACTTTCCAAGGTGAGCACTGAAAGTCCTATGTCCCAGAACACCCTCAGTACAGGGCAGACAAGGATGACTGCTCACGCTCCTCCAACAGGTGACAAAAAGTTGTCACCAAAATTTTCAGTGAAAATTAGATAAGAAAATACTATGAAAGCATTGGATATAGGTGACCACGATTCACCAGGATGCAAGAAAAGGTTGAGGCTTAGAAAACACTACTACAAAAGCGCCTGTACTACAACAAAGGCTCACTGATGCTGAAGCATCAGGTTGGCAAACTGTAGTTTTTGGTGTCTTGGTCCCAAATGTCTGAGTGAAAACCCTGAATTTGTAACTTTGAAGTCACATTCTCAACCAACAACCCTGTATCCACCATATCTCTATTTTCCTCATTTGTGTCAGGAACCTTGCAACTTTGAAAAGTATGTGAACACTCATTCGAAGACTAAGGCCAAGGCCATTGCTGGTGCCGGTACCAAGTACTACTAATAATGGTGGTGCTAGTATGGATATTAATGCTAATGCCAGTACTAGTACTAACATTAATATACACACTAGTATTGGTATTAAAACTACTACTAATGTTAATAGTAATGCTAAGTACTACAACTATTAGCAATACTACCAATAGTAGTACTTCTCATACTAATACTAGTGCTGATCCCAGTAATAATACCAACATACTAATAGTAGTATGAATATCAGTGTTAATATTAATGCTGGTGCTGGTGTTAATATTAATGGTATTAATGTTAATGCTATTACTTAATACTAGCACTGACTTTAGCATTACTAGTAATGCTGCCAACACTAATGCTGGCCCTAGTACTTAATCTGGCACTAATACTAGTACTATTAGCACTGATATTTATGATAGTATTAACATTAACTTTAATATTAACGTTATTGTTAATGATGGCACCAGTACCAATACTAATATAGATACTAGTACTTATAAACTATATAGAGCTAATAAAAAATTAATAAAACTTTCATATTAATGTTATTGAGCTAGATATGATAACTTCTGGAGTAAACATGAAGATATACATGTTTTATTTGTTCTTTGAGGTCTTTGAATTGTTTGGGAGAATCTGACATATTAAACTTATGATATTATTTATAAAGTACTTAGAATTTAATAATTTAAGTTTGTAATCACTGTTCAAATATTTGAGGAAATCTAATGTGTTAAATCTGGAACTTGAGACCTCAAAAGGAATATTTAGATGCTCACTAAAATTTTAATGTTTAGATTTGAAAATCTGACTGGCTGGTATTTAAAGGATCAACAGAAAAGTGTTCTTTTTCTTTTACTTCAATTCAAACATGTTCAGATTTACTAATGAGACTTTTTTTTATGTGAAACATAACAGCTTAAAAATATGTTTTTAAAATATAACTTGATATGGAAATGCAGAGTATTGCTCAAACAAACACTCGGGCTTGCAAAAACACAATTGGTGTGATGTTTCTGGAACAGGTACTGTGCTGCGGTCTCACAGGGGACAAGAAGGCAAAGACAATTCCTGGAAAATCAGAAGAGGGAAAAGGACAGACAGGCACAATGAATCCATCTTCAACTCTGAATGCAAAGGCCAAAGGGGGCCCACCCAGTCACCGTGCAGTGACAGCCCCCGCTGTAAAATTCCTGGCAGGCATCCAAGAGGCCTTTGTCGCAGTGATCCAGATACTTGAGTTGAGAGCATGTGACATGTTTTATCAATGAGGCAATTTATGATTTATCTTGGAAGAACCATCTGAAGAAACAAGATGAAAGCTGCTTGTGGGACTTAGCAGAAATAATTTCAAGTAAGCCCGGATAAAGGCTGTTTACATATTATTTCAGAGTGCAAAGGCTGCTAGAGACAGCAGGGCTGAAGGGGAGGCTGGCCACAGGGTTGCGAGGAAGGCGAGCCCATCTTGCGGGAAGGGGAGCGGTGAATCTAGACGTGACGAGATGCCTGAGTGCTGGAATGGTTCACTTGGCCCAGGGCCACCAGCCATAATGGGAACCTGGGAGCCTGGCAGACATGAGGTGTCACACTTAAATGCTCAGGTGGGGCAAACAGGGACAGAACAGCATACGTTTGAAATAACTAATGTACAATCAAAACACACTGGTCTCAAATTAAAATAACATGCAAGAGAGGATCAAAACGCAAAGGGATCAGCATCAAGTGAAACATCCTCTCCCAGCATTTTAAAACACACTGAAGAATTCGCCACAGGGGAGCATGTCGCCTCAAGATGGAAGAATGAATAAGAGGGAACACAAAGGAAAGAAAGAAAACTAAGCTACAAATAGCAGTAAGGGAAAAAATACAGGCAAGCGATGATGGGAAACATAAATGGGAGTGCAGGCTAATTATCTGCTAGCAGCAGAAGAAATGCTCCTTTAAAAACAATAGCAGTTTTCAGGTAGAATGAGGTTAACAGTTGAAATGAAGGCAGCAGTCAAAAGATGGTCATGGATTAAGTGGATTCTATTGAGCCAGTAGTTTCCCTGCAAGTTCAGGTCTAAGCCAAGGACAGAAACTTGCAAAAACTCATTTGGTCAAAAATATAAAAATAAAGGAGAGGCAAAAGAGTTTGAGCAGCACTTCACAGACAGGAAGAAAGCGGCCACAGGTGAATGTGGGAAAGTGAGCAATAAAGGATATGGGCAGTGAAGCTGTTATCTACTCACAGCAGCAGCTGTCAGCCCTGGCTGCATGCTACAATCGCCTGGGCAGCTGGAAAATAAACACCTATGCCCCACTCCCAAGAACTGAGTTGGAATCTGGGGGGTTCAGGCGCGAGCATGAAATGTCCATGGCTCCCACATGGTTGTGGTCTGCAGCCAACGTTGAGACCAACTGCTCTGTATGCACAGAGCAAAAGCACGAGGTCCCGTGTGCCTAGACTGCACCTGAAGCACCCCAGTAACTGCTGCTGACGTCATTTCCTCAGTTGAGCAGGGCAGATAAATGATTTGATTTTCCGCTTCACTTTAGGACCTTTAAAATTCAGAAGGAAGAAAGGAAGAAAGTTTTCTCAACTAATTATTTTAAATATTTGTAACCACCTCTAAGTAGAAATCCAGTGTACCAATGCTCTTCTTCATACTGGTAACAATCCATCCAGCCACAAAATAGAAACCAGAGGCACAGAGAAATAGTGTCTTATTTAGCTCATAAAATAGCCACAGATTCTTTTTCAGCTTTCATCTCTTCCTTACATTAGCAGTTCTCACGGGGGTCAATTTTGTCCCCTCAGGGGACATTTGCAATGTCTCAGACATTTTTGTTAGTCATAATTGGGGACATGCTACTGGTATCTAGTGGGTAGAGTCCAGAGATGCTGCTCACCAGCCCCCCCGGTGCCCGGGGCATCCCCACAACAAAGATGACTGGCCCCAAATGTAGCTACATGCTGAGGCTGAGAAACCCAGCTCTCAACAATACACTTAACATGTCCACAAATAATAACCAATATTCTCTGCCTTCCAATCTGAATGCAAATAAAACAAGTTTCAACAAGTACAAATGATATGCCAAGTTAAAGAAAAATAAAAGGCCTCTCACAGAAAGTTAAACCACTAATGGAATGATTTTGTGGGTTTACCACAACAAGAGATCAAGAACTGAAGGCTAAGAGCCTTGGCCAACTAGTCGCTGAAAGGAAAACTGTATTTCCGATTGAATTGAGTTTAGTCAGATACACTGAGAATCTTTTAAATGAAGCCTTCTCAAGGACATTCTTTATCATCAATATTTAATAAAAGATATCTAAAATAAGATATTCATGTTGAACAGTACATTTTATACTTCATGAATCGTGTATTTGTAGAAAAGCAAAGGGTTTTTAACCTGTACACTTATATTCATTTCTAACAAACCACTTAGTAAATTTACTCATTCTATGGAAATCAACTGAAAGTGAAATAGGAAGATGCTTTTCAAGATTGCTAAGCAAGTGGACGGGGAGAAATAACACGAGCCCCAAATGTGAGAAGTGGGTATGGCTAGAACTGGGGAAAGTCTTATCCGGTTCAAGACAAAGAAAATGAATCATCCCCCGCCCCGGATCTGTGATAACAGTAATGTGGCTCAGGAACCAGAAGACTGTTTTAAGGAAAGATTCACAAAATATGAAGGCTATATATTATAAGTCAGAAAACACTGAAATAGGACCATGAGTTCTAAAACAGGCAATTTCAATAATTGATGAAACCCATCTCCAAGGTATCAGTTATTGAGGGCCAGAAAGCCAGACTAATCAAACCAGTGGTTGTCGAACTTGGCTATACATTCCATTCTGATAAATTGGGGATTGTGGGCTTTGTTTTTAATGATGCCCAGGCTCCTTCCCAAACCAAAGAAGTCGGAATATGCAGGGTGGCCCTGGCCTTTGGTACTGTCCTGTACAGCACACCTCAAACTGCTACGTGTGTGGGGGTTGCCTGGGTTCTTTTAAAATGCAGATTCTGACTGAGTGGGTCTGGGCGGATTTGTGATTCTTAATTTCTTGATACCAACAGTGCTGGTCTAAGGGCCACACGTTGAATAGTCAGTGTTTAAAGTTTCATGGATGATTCTAATATGTAGCCAGCATTGAAAAGCATCAGTAGCTGAGCCCCTAGCTTTCAGTTGGGCATAGAAATGAAATAGAAAATAATAAAATAGCATTCCTCAAACAAGGAATTACTGTCTTAAATCAGAGCTTTCACTGTCATGCAATCCACACATCTTTGTCTTAACTTTCAAAAGCAAAAGAAAAGGTCAATTAAAAAAAAAAGGAAACAAGTTCCAATGATGACCAAAACAAGCCCGGTTACTCCTTTGGAAGGGCAACCCATTCCATGCTAACCCTGCACCAGTGCAAACTGCATGGCCGGCCTTAGCAGCTGCTTTCTCTTCGGTGGAATGCTCCGATTCCAGTAGGCAGCAGGTGTGCACTGGGGGCTCCTTCTCACCATTCACGGCTCCTCCCGAAGTGCCACTTCCGGTCCCATCTGGCCATTCTCATTTCCTTTCCTTATCTTACTTCTATTTTTCAGGAATTTACCATTAATTAATTCATCAATAACAATAAATGATCAGTGAACTCAAAGGAACTTATGACCATTCCAAGCCCTGCCGAAACATGAATGCATCCTATCTCTTGGTCAGTATAGAGGGAGGGCAATCCTAAGGGGATAAAAATTAAGAAATGATTTTAAAACTCCAGCTGGCTGGCATTTTGTTTTGTGGAGTCTTACATTTATAGACTAATCTCTCGTTGATGATCTCATTGGATGCCTAGGAAAACCCCACAAAGTAGAGTAAGGATTACCTGAGCCTCAAGGTGGAAAACCACCTTTGAGATGCCACTGAGCACCAAAGTATGAATTGAAGGCAGGCCTTCCACGTCCTGGATCTCTGTACTTGACCTAGCTGCCTTATTTTTCCAACATGCTCTTAAAAACCAAGGATGCAATTCTAAGAATATACATACATTTGAAGAATAATAGCAATTTAAGAGATCTTATGGTAATAAGTGCACATTTATCAGAAAACAATTTAAGTTTTTAAAATCTTGACTTTTTTCTATTTGAAAAAGCAATACATGCTTGTTTAAGGAATAAGGAGAAATGAGAGAAAAGAAAACAGAAATTTAATGTAAAAAAAAGAAATCCCTCCAGTTCCATCCCCTAAATAACGTCACTGTAAATAATAATGATATCAATAATAATATAGCTTTATAAGATGAACAAGTTTTAGGAGCCAAATGTATGGATGATTTCTCCTACACAAACCTCACATGTCCTAAGAATCATTGCCTAAAACTATGCATTTGTATGCCACACCATGGATGAACTTCAAAAACATAATGCTGAGTGAACGAAGCAAGTCATTAAAGGCCAGATATTGTATGATTTCATTTTTATGAAATGTCCATAAAAGGTAAATCTTCTGAGATAGAAAATAGACTAGCAGTTGCCTGGGGCTGGAGATGGGAACAGGGAATGACTGCAGATGAGAACAAGTGACTTCATTGGGGTGATTAAAATATTCTAAAGTTAGATTGCGAATGTCTGCCAACTGTGTAAATTCATTAAAAATTAATGAGTTGTACACATAGATTGGGTGAATTTTATGATATGTAACTAATACATCAATAAAATGACTTCAAAGTATGCATTAATAAGAGAATCAAAAAGTACTTACTTATATATTAAAGGTTGGAATCAATCTACATACTCACACTTAAAGTAAACTAGTAACATTATAGCATCTTTTTTCTTTCTAGGTTGCCCTCTTAGAAAAATCAAAATACAACAAATGAGGACACCTTTTTTTTTTCCTACTTATTCAGGATACACAGTGATCTGATCAAACAAGCATCTTTCTGTGGTTAATATAGAAACATCCCATGGATCTAGACCCTAGACTTCTAAGAAATTCAACTTTCTAAAGTCAGAAGCAAAATGACATCTGAACAACTACCTGAATTGCCTACATAGTTTTAGGATCCCAAGCAAAATGAAAATGCAGGACCTCTTGCTCGAAATGTATTCAGAATTTCAAGATGTTGACAGCACAGCATTAAACCAATCATGAGGACCTTTCGAGCATGTTTGCTCTGAGTGGCTGCACAGGTCAAATACCCATAAAGCCAGTCCTGGCAACCAAACTATCAATAGTTACCACAAAAGCTCTGGACCAAGACTATGCAGCTTATTTATGGCCTTTGTTCTGTCTTCAAACTCTCATATGTTCTTTTTCTATAGGCACACCAAGTGGACTTGGTCATGGGACTTGGTCAATCAGAGTCATTAACAAGAAGTGAGTGAAGGCTTTCAGAAGGAAGAAGCCTCCTTCTGATGAGAGACATGAAGAAAGAGACACTAAAAAGCAGACCCAGATATATAAATTCATTACAATGAGGCCAAGAAAGAGTAACCTTTTCCATTACACCCTCTATTTACAAAGAGGATGGCATATACTATATTTTAGAGAACAATTATCAGAAAAAGTGAGAATTGAAGATTGAAGGGGGCAGTAATGTGCTAGAGAAACACATTATAACTGACTCTGGGGAAAACCCCTGATTTCTCACCTTTGCCAATTTCCATGGTGTAAACACTCCAATTGTGGCAAATCTCAAGGTATCAAGGTAAGGAAATGGAACATGGAGTTGGAAAGATATACATGCAAGCAAGCTCCAGCATTGGAAATACAAGACAGGCCCAAGGATCAGGTGGACAAAAAAATTTAGTTCTGTTTTTTTATAAAACATTTTGTCCTATACGTTAGCAAAAGGGAAGGTAACCATTGCTATTTATTAAAATGAGATTTTCATTCCTGTGGCAAAATCATCAGGGATAATCAAAAATTGACTACAAAACTATTTCCCTTCCAAAAATAATTATTTCTGAATGATTTCACAGTTCCAGATTATATGCATAAAGAGCAAACCAACTGTGGGAAGGACTGAAATCTGTGCCAGTAATATGGTTTTCAAAAAATAGTAATATTTGTTTTTAAAAAGGATGGTATGGCCAAGTAAAAGTATTTCCTCTTTTCTGTTTTAATGGTTTAACCTATGAATTATCCTGTAGGAGTACTATTATCATACCAGAGATAGAGAACTCTTACTTTCCTTTTTGAGACTCATACTCTTTATAGCAAAAGCATATGACTTCCCTATCAGTTTTAGTTGCTTCCGAGAGAATGAGAATAAATAGAATGTTGCAATGTACACATTTCAAATCACCACAGGCTATGTTGAGAATCTCTAACCCACACCATAGCTCCACCTCTGGCAAATTTTAAAACCTCATAAAAGTAGCCAACCACGTTCTGGCCCATGGCACGACACCACACCACACAACTCCTACATGGTGTCCAAGGTAGCAGCCATCTTGCTCCCCTAGTATGTCCGACATGTCCCTCACTACTTGTCAATGTCCTTCTTTTATCCAGAGGCAACAAACAGAAGTCTGGAACAATTGCTCCTCTTATAGTAGCTGCTCTGTCCTCCAAAGTGTACAGGGGGCAAAGTTATCTTTTTCTATCACCTGATAAAGCTAGTCAACCCACTTATATTTTTGAAAATTATTTATTGAGTGTTTATTATATGCGGGTACTGTTCCAGGATTCATACTTTCATTATTCTTGTTAGGTCCTGGTCCAAATTCAGACCTAGTACTTGGAAGACAAGGTAATATACTGTGCACATAGCAGCCCATTTAAAAATAAGTTCTGGAACAAATGCCAAGAAGAGAAAGAAACATTGACTTAAATAAAGAAGCCTATACAACTGTGATTATGCTCATTACATCTGTTTAGTATAAACTCTATATTAAAAAAGAAATCTCAGAGTGTATATTGAGATTATTAGGTTTAATCCAGTGTCTTCGCTGCCTTTATTACTTGCTGTTATGAGCACATGCAATATCTTACTTAATCTGTTATCCTCTAGCCTGGAAAAATAGAAGGTTTGATAACCTCATTATTTCGGTCCATGAAAATAATCACACACACACACACACATAGGCATGCACACACCCACTACATGATCAGATGTGGCAGAGCTACTGTCAGTAAGAGCTGCTGGTAAGCAGAGCACATCTTAGGAAAGCCAGTGCCCAGTAAATGGGTACAGGTTTGTCTTCCTATGGAATAGCTGATATTATAACTGGCTGGCATGATATGTCTCCCAAAAAAAAACATGACAGGAAGCTCTTAACTCATGGACGCTGCTTCCAGAGCAGAAATGTTAGTGTCAGGTTGCTAAGCTGTGGACACGTCCAAGGTGTGTGGACCCTCCTTGGTGTATGAAGATAGATGGGCGTGTTGACCTTTCAACATAGCCCTCACCAATAAGAGAGAATAGTAGCTTCCACAAACACTAGTAGCACTGCAGTTACTGAAGGTCTGAGGAGGAAAGTGCCAGGATGCAGAGCCCACATATCATCTAGGCCGTGGAGGCATGTGGGAAAAGGTAGCCCACAAGGGGATAATATACACCTATGTGTTTAATACAACAGCATCAATATGTCATGTGAAAAATGTAATATATATGGGCTATAGTATATAAAATATAATATGGTTAATGTATTATATAAAACACAAAAAATACAGGTTACGATGTATGATATACTTTATCTGCCCCACATAATTTCATTGCTTTCCTAGGCTTTATGAAAACAACTGCAGCCAACCATCCTCTAAAACCTGGAATGATGTCAGGCCAACAGAATCCCCATGTTGGGATCAACTCAGTGATTACATTCTTGGAGAAGCAGTCTAAAGCAGGGACTCTGGAGCCAAATTGCATGTGATCACACTAATTACTTCGATGACTTTAGGCAAGTTACTGAAACTCTCAGTTTCCTCACTTATACCATAGGGATAATTGCACATGTCCTCTAAAGTTGTTACGAGGATTAAAGAAGTTAGTCTATAAAAATCCTAAACCAGAATTTGGTAAATAGTAAGTGCTTATAAAATACCAAACCAATGGGAGAATATTATTGTTCTTCTATGTTCACAGAGTCAATAAGAATTTCACTCATCTACAGCTGAAATGAACACACAATTCATTCTGTGTTATTGTTTTTACCTAAGAAAACCTCTTTTCAGAGTTCAAACAAATCACAGAACTTTTAAGTCATTGTTAAAATTGATGTGATATACAAACTAGAATGACAGCGCCATTCTCTTTCCTTGAATACATTAGGTAATCAACATCAATAACTTTTTCCTAAATACAAAAAAAACTTTATGCACCTGCTTTGGATTTGCTGACGTTGACATTTTATATAAGGTCATTAAGAACTGAGATGAAAACAATTTGATACTCTTGTTAAATCACTAAAAGGCATAATATAAGATGTATTTTAATGATTGTATTCTTATATTTGGATAATAGTACCTTCATATGGCATGACAAGTCTTTCATTTCAACAGTTTGTAGTTTGATTCTTTTCTTACTTGACATTGTTTAGGGATTCCAAATATCTTCACTTCTCTTGACCATTGACAGGGTAGTTGAGGAAAGACAAACACAAAACCAGACTGTTTTCAGGTGAAAGCAACCTATGGACAATTTATTTTTTGAGAACTAAACTTTTAGATAGTAACTTTTCTCTACACAGCCAAGAGTCTCAAGCCGTGTTTAGAGGTACAAGTCAACAAATTAACATCCTTGATGACTCACCATTTCAAAATAACTCAGATTGTAATTCCAAAGTTATCACTAGAAATATCGCTGGCATTTATTCCCTTAAGTATACTTACTAAGTGGTGCTGAAACACAAAAGCCCACGGGAAAAATGAGAACTTTTACATTTAGACTAAAAAGTGGACACACACAGAGATATGTTCTTTCTCTAAAGTGGATATATTAAATGGTAGGTTTGACTGCTGTTTGTAAGTACGACCCTGTGGGAGGGAGACAATCAATACAAATTGTGGAAGCAAAGGCTGTGTCTTGAATAGGCAGTCATTACTGCACCTATCACCCAGCAATGGGCTGATGTGATTGTATGTGCCTCCCCTATTAAATGGAGCTTTTTTCCACTTAAATGGCCTTGGCACTTAGCAGTTCCTAGCACACAGTAGGCAATCAAGAAACATTTCCTAGGATAAAGACTGAACAAATGGATCACTGTCTTAAGCAGCACGCAGTCAAGTTTGGGAAGTGAGATTAATGTACATAAAATAATTTATCCTGAAAACAAATAAGGACATCAACAGACTTGTGCAGATCGAAATGTCAGAGAGGATGAGATCAGAACTTTTCTACATTGTTGGTGGGAATGTAAAATGGTTCGGCCACTTTGGAAGACAATACGGAAGTTGCATGAATGAATAAACATAGAGCTACTGTGTAATCTAGCAATTCTATTCCTAGAGATATTTCATTTCAAGGGAAATGAAAACACATACCTACATAAAACCTTGCACATCAGTGTTCACAGCAGCATTAGACATAAGAACAAAAAATAGCATTAACCCAAATGTCCGTCGACTGATGAATGGGTAAACAAATGTGGCTTCTTTATAAAATGGAAGATTATCTGGCCATGAAAAGAAATAAAATTCTGATGCATAATACAACATGGATGAACCTGGAAAACAGGATACTAAGTAAAAAAATCCAGATACAAAATCCATATATTACTTGATTCCATATGAAAGATCCAGAAAAGGCAAATCTATCGAGGCGGAAAGCACACAGGGGTTGGTAGGGGATGAGGGAGACAGAGTAGGGAAGGGAACGGCGGGGGGCTGACTGCTAATGGATGTGACATTTCCTTTGAGGTGATGAAAAATGTTCTGAAGCAGGTGCTGATGGCTGTACAGCTCTGTGAATGAGCTAAAACCCACTGACTCATACACTTTAAAATGGAGAATTTAATAGCATGTGAATTCTATCTCAGTTTGAAAAAAAAAAAATTCCAAAGAGGCATGGGTGCAGAAGTCCAGGGGAGAGAATGATAAAGTTGAGAAGACTCTCAGACTTGCAGGAGAAAGTGTGAGCTGACCTAGGTCTTCAGGAATGCGTTGGATTTAGGTATGAGGAGGGAAGGCAGTGAGGATGAAAGGGAGAAGATGACAAAGTGAGGCTGGCCACTGCTCTGATCATGACTAGAAAGGCCAGCATGTGTTGCAACAGTACTGTCAGAGAATCTCTACCCTCCCCTGCTGGGAAGCACTTCCGCCTCGGCTCCAGGGGGAATTCACAGCTAAGGAACAGAGCGCAAAGCAAAGCCTCTATTTTCACACCTGTGGCTTATCATTTTCCCTGTAAAACACTGACTTCCACCCAGCACATTATTGAAAGAAATCCCAGACACCCTTCATTTTACCCAGAAATATTTCAATATGAAACTCTATATTTAACATTAACATACCTTGACCTTTCATTGTATAATGATACTTGTCCTGTGGCTGTCCAGTATGCTATTTCCCCAATATTTGAGGGTCTGAATTTCAAGAAAGGGGATGTCAATGTGTCCAGGGGGACAGCAGTGGCATCTCCTACTCATGTCAATAGATCTGGAAACCCCAGCACTTTGTTTTAATGAGTTTTTAATAGTTTACTATTGGACTTTAGAGGTTGTGCCTCCACTTGGAACCAGTTCCATTCAGGAGACAGTATCATGGTGTTGCAGAGCAGAATGGTATTTAAAAATAACATTCTCAACACATTCATCAACATTCCAAAAATATTCTACTTGGCTTTGATAGCACCATCTGAGAAAAGGCTGGTCATGATGATCACAAACTTTAGGAGGAATTCTTGCTGAAATAGAGCTCTGTGGGCAAAAGAGAGAAAGCACAGAATTCTTGGGACCAGAAGGCCATCCAAGGGTGCTAATCCAGCTTCCCAGTCCATAACAAATGCCCTTGGACAGCCCTTAGAACTAGGTATCATCTGGCCTTGAACTCTCACAGCTTTATGTCCAGCCAGCTCATGACTGGACAGTTTTTTCCCAGATGGTCCCAATAGGCTGGTCAAAACCATAAACGAAGAGAGAAAATATAACCTCTAGAAAAATGTACTGTCTAGAACAGGTTGCTCAATGTCCCACTACTACTGAAATGTAGGGCTGGATAATGCTTTGTAGTGAGGGCTCTCCTACACATTGCAGGATGCTCGGCTGCATTTGCGGTCGCCATCCACTACCTGCCAGTAGCACACCACCCCCCTCCCCAATTGTAACAACCAAACAGGTCTCCAGACCTTGCCAAATGTCCCTGGAGGCAAAACTGCCTGGGTGAGAACCACAGGCCTAGAGTAAATTACATGGAGGAAACAGATTTACCAGGGCACACCCCTTAGACCTGCATTACCACTACTCAACTAATTGCTCTGCCCCTCACATGTTTAGTGGTTCTTCAGTGTGTTCCCTTCCAAGCTGAATACTGTTAAATATTGATGTCCTCTCAGACCACAAGGAGAACCAGTTTCTATTTAAAAAAATACTGCCCTAGCTGCAATAAAGGCAAAGCAACAAACATTTAAACCTGCACATGATGCAGTCAATCATTGTCATGGTTCTTGTTCCATCCGCACACATGAGGACTGACACTACAGGTAGTCACTACGAATAAGATGATAACAAACAGACAACTGTCACTGATCAATGGGTAATATTTCAAAAATTAGTTTTTCAATCGGTTCTTAAGAAACTCAATAAACACTGTCTCTTAATAACCATATAAGATTACCAGTGTTCAAATTTTAACCTGAAAAATCTACCAAATCTGCATCTCAGCTGAACTTTATTACTTGTGCGGTGAAGAACTAGAGAAACCAATGATGCTACTTGATCACATAAAACTAAAACAATATTTATTTTAATATTTTTAAGACTTTATTCATTTTAGAGAGGAGAGAGAGGGAGGGGGGAGAGAAAGAAAGAGAGAAGGAGGAGGAGCAGGAAGCATTAACTCCCACATGTGCCTTGACCAGGCAAACCCAGGGTTTCCAACCAGCAACCTCAGTGTTTCAGGTCGACGCTTTATCTACTGTGCCACCACAGGTCAGGCTACTTTTTTATTTTATTATTTTTAAGACTTTATTCATTTTAGAGAGGAGAGAGAGGCAGAAACTAGCCACTCAATATTGAATAAGAACATACTGTGTTCACCTTGAAACCTGATGCCACAGGACAAACAGATTTAAGAGAAAGATTAGGAAAGAGATCTAAGACTAAGGTGATCATGTTTCTAAAGTGATTTTGGGACACTTTAATTTTTTTTTTATTTTTCTGAAGCTGGAAACAGGGAGAGACAGTCAGACAGACTCCCGCATGCGCCCGACCGGGATCCACCCGGCACGCCCACCAGGGGCGACACTCACAAAGAACTTGCTCAAAGTCACCCATTTAGTAGGTTCCAAAGTCCAGATTTGAAACCATGCCCAGTTCCAAATACAAATTGAAAGGATGACATTGCCCAGAAATGTAGGGTCTGATTCCAAGCTCTTGACCACATGATTGCACTGTATGTGAGAGTCTACATTTGTCTCATTTTAAAGAATTACAATTATTAACAGATGAAAAAAGTTCAAATATGCATATAATTTTCCCACCCATTTTGTTTCCATCTTTGAACATTTTCCAAAAAATAAAGACCGTCTGTGACTCATGCTTTGAGCCAATTCCTAATTTAAGCAAAGTTTTATATAGCAGATTAATTAATAAGTTAGAAGAGCACTATCTCCATTTTGCATGAAAAAATGCATCATGACAACTTGGGTTTTACCAAATAGCAGTCATCTATCCTGTAGGATGGCTTTGTCCATCATTGTGCTTGTATCAAGAGGTCCAATAAGTGCCAACCCCCCCCCCCCATGAATGTCAGTTCCAAGACAGTGCCCTGGGAACACCAAGCCATGATTAAAATATGACAAACCCCAAAACTGAAGGCAAAGAGTCCTGTACCTAAACACCAGATCACAATGTTTCACACAGGAAAAGTAGTTGAAATGTCTATTCCACTGTTGCCTGCCACTCCCTTCTTCCCAGGGCCCTATTATATAAAGGCTTAGGTGTTCTGGGGAATAATTGGGCGTCAATTGTGGCAGGGTGTGGGAGGATGCCTAGGTTACCTCCAGAATTCCATACTTGATTTAGGAGGTGGGCAATTCCTATTTATATAACCCCTGATGAAGATACACCCCAGCCACTGGGGAGGGGGGTTGCCAAAACAGGTAGGTGATTTCACTTGAACACATTGTACTAAGTGCAAATTTCATTACTGCCTTTATCTTCTTAGAAAGTAACAGGTATCATTGCAAACAATAGTTTGCGTGGGCTGCTCAGTGTGGGAATGCCAAGGGGCTTAAACGTAAAGCCGAGTAGAACAGCAGCAGAGAACAGAGCTGGATTGTACCATGCAACAGGAGAACAGGGCTCCATGCCCCCCATACCTACAGAGATACAAGACCCTGTCTACTTTAGGAGAGAAAAGAAAATGTGATTCTGGAGGACCCAGAGCCGGGGTTTAGGCATCAGGAGGGGAGTGGAGAGTCCCACTAATTAATATGAAAACTTCCCAGTAGAGAACTGAATCAAATCTGTCATCCTCTGGCTTCTGATTCAGTCCTCTGAAGTTTTGGTGATAAATATGGTAGCCACTAGCCATTGTGACTATTGAGTACTTCAAATGTGGCCAGTTGGAATTAATATGTGGCTTAAGTGTGAAATACATGCCGTATTTCAAACACTTGGAATGGAAAAATTATATATATATGTATATATATATATATATATATACATATATATATAATGTATTTCCTTACTAATTTTTCTATTGGTAATATATTACTATAATGACAGTATTTCAGATACATTAAATAAAATATATGACTGTTTCTTTTACTCTTTTACTTATTTAAATGTGGCTATTAGAAAATGTAATACTACCTATGTGGTCTGGATTACATTTCTATTGGACAGCACTAGTCTGAAAGCCGAATATTACTTTAAGGCATGATTTATGTTGGGCTCAAAGACGCTTTCATTAGGAAAGTGTTGCTTGACTGAGCTTGGCTCTCTATTGCAAAACGTTAACTTCAAACATACTTGAAAACTGAAATTTCATTCACTGCCTTCTTGGCAAAATCTGTTGGATAAACAAATCTTCCTTTTTGAGGCGTGAAAAGGGATGGTTAACAATGTAAGTAAATTTTCTTCCTTTTCAGACATACTTAAATCATATTAAAGCAGAGATGAAACAGGCTCTAACATGGAAACAGGCTCATAATTAGGTGCTAATGTTGAATATCCTGCAATGTTTCAAAAAGACACACGGATGGGAAAAGGCCAGGCCTGCGCGAAGCAGGACAGAAGAAAATGTTGACTCCAGGGATGCAAATACTTTGCGGAGTGTGAGTTCCCCACGCCCATGCTTCCCTGGTGCTACCTGCTTTTCGGGGTCTCCTCTCCACTTGCACCACCACCTGTCTGATTCACCCCTGAGCCAGAGGCAAAAGCCATCTTCCCCATCCCTCCGATGAGCCTCTCTACTCTGCATCTCCATTGCTAATCTGTCTTGTACATCACCATTGTGCAGCATCCTAAGCTTCGGCTCCAGAACCTATCACAGCAGCAAGGGGTCTTCAGGTTGGAAATTAGGTCCTCCGTGCATCAAAGCTGACCCATAGCACTCCACACAGCCCGCCTGAGCCAGCTTCCAAAGATGCATGCAACTCATTAACAGTTAAGTCATTCAATCTCTAAGTCCCTCTTCAGTTTTTTTTAATGCAACATATAAATTAAAATATAAAAAGCACCCTTTTACTTTGCATTTATTTCTCCAAAAACCATTTTATATAATTAGATTCAATGACAGTAAGAGTGCTTGTCAACAGGAACGAAATTTTCTTTGCAATTCATAAGTTTCTGCCCCTGAAAGCCTCATCTTAGGAAATGTTGTGCTTGTGGGAGGTTATAGATTTTTTTCTAATCTAGAGCTCAAACAAAGAGTGATAAAAGAATACTGCTGTGGGTAACCTCAGGAAGGAAAAATGTCTCCAATTTAAAAAAAAAAAACACAAAACAGCAGGTCCCAGCTCTTAAGGCCCTGGTACAGCAAATCCTCACCAACCCTGGCTCATCTGGGAATGAGTCATTCTAGATAAGCAGGCATCCTGGATAGGCCAGAATTCATGTTCTCTACATCTTATTTTAAGAGTTTTTATTTTTCTAATGGAGACATTTCCTTGTCTTTTAAAACCATTAAGCCAGTTAGTCTTATAGGCATAATTATAGGTGAATTACAGGTAAAGTAGTGCTGAATAGGTCTGTCACGGTATTACCACATGAAGTGATTGTGTCTCCCACCAAAAGCACTGCCAATCCATCATGACTGACAATATCTTCCCAATGTGCCACTCAGTGTCCTTATTGGCAAACTGTGAGGGGCTGCTAGTGCTTTTCCTGCAAGCTTGGAGCAATTCTGGGTTCTACCTCTTCACTGCCCTCTCTCTTTCTACTGTCTACAGCGTGGAAGCTGATACGGCCTTTTGAATCAGCTAACATGAGTTCAAAACCCAACTCCAGGCCCTGGCCAGTTGGCTCAGCGGTAGAGCGTTGGCCCAGCGTGTGAAAGTCCTGGGATCAATTCCAGCCATGGCACACAGGAGAAGCACCCATCTGCTTCTCCACCCCTCCTCCTCTCCTTTCTCTCTGTCTCTCTCTTCCCCTCCTGTAGCCAAGGCTCCATTGGAGCAAAGTTGGCTCAGGCACTGAGGATGACTCCATGGCCTCCACCTCAGGCACTAGAATGGCTCCAGTTGCAACGGAGCAACTCCCCAGATGGGCAGAGCATTGCCCCCTGGTGGGCAGGCTGGGTGGATCCTGGTCAGGCATATGCAGGAGTCTGTCTGACTGCCTCCCCGCTTCTAATTTCAGACAAATACAAATACAAAAACAAAACAAAAAAACCCCAAACAACTCAACTCCACCATTTAAGATCTTTGTGACCTTGGAAAACAGTCTCTGCAGGCCTCAGTTTTCTCCTATATAAAGGGTGACAAATAAACCCCATTAAACAGTTGTTTGAAGGATTAAAAAGTACACAGATAAGGCATCTAGTAAAATGCTTGCCGTAGAGTGGATATTGGAGGGGAACCTCTGTCTTCTATCCCTGACCCTCTGGCAACAGAAGACCACACAGACCTCAGCTGGGAGAGTGAGCCATGAACAAGTGCGAGCACAAGGACGCATTTTCAAAGATACTGATCTTTCTTCCTTTTGGGAAGTTCATAGTGCTGTTTAGCCTGAGGCATTTGACTGAGCTTGCTGTAAATACATACACAATATAAACAGACACACACACCACCACCACTACCACCACCACAACCACACCAGTTAAGCAGACTATGCTACATTTGCCTACAAATGTCCACATAAAATGCATCCTAGTTTCTTGTGGTTGGCAGTCATGGTCACTCTAAGTGTGTTGGCCCTGATTAATGTGTAGGGTGTGTGGGTTTGGGGCATTCAAATATATCCTAGTCTCCAGCAAAAGGCCAGACTATGCTCACGTAAACAGTCCTCAGTCATTTTGTTTCTGTTTCCCAAGACATAAAATAAACTGGCTGTCACATACATATTCTAAGTATACTGAGAAGTTTCTTAAGTACATATATGGCAAAGCAACACATAAATAAATAACCGAGGAGCTTTTGTTCCATAAGTAAATGTCCTTAGCCAATGACCTTACAGTGGAATACACTGTTTAAGTCTAGTATTGCTTGTTTCTTATAACTGCTTTATTGAGGCACCGTATTTCCCCATGGCTAAGACGCAACATGTTTATCACCTCAAAAAGAAATGCTATACTTGTTAGCAGTCACCCTCCATCTCCCCCACTTTCAGTCTTAGGGTACCACCAGTCTACTTTGGTCTCTGTGCATTCGCCTGTCCTGGACGTTTCCTGTAAATGTAATCACACAGTATGTGGCCTTTCTGTCTGGCTTCTTGCACTTAGCATAACGCTTTCAAGGTTCATCCATGCTGTAGAATATACCAGTACCTCATTACTTTTTATTGTCAGATAATATTGCATTGTATGGCTAGACCACATTTTATTTATCCATTCATCAGTTGATGGACATCTGCATCTTTTCTACTTTTTGACTGGTATGAATAATGCTACTATGACCATTCACATACAAGTTTATATATGGACACATATTTCATATCTCTTGGCTATATACTTAGAAGTGCAATTCTGAACCACATGGTAACTCTATGTTTAACTTTTTGAAGAACTGCCAGATTGTTTTCCAAAGTGGCTACACCATTGCACATTCCCACTAGCAGAGTATGAGGGTTCCAGTTCCCCATGTTCTTGCCAACACTTGTTATTGTCTTTTTTATTATGACCACCCTAAAGAGCATTTCTCTGATAGCTAACCATTTTGAGCATGTTTTCATGACCTCATTGGCCAACTGTATGTATGTTATATTATATATGTTTGTTGGCTATTTCAGGGTGAATGGGGTGAGGGTATGTAATGGAACTCAACAAAATCATGGAGAAATCAGATACAGGAATGATATCCTGTAGTTCTTTTTTTTAAAAAAACTTCTTTTACACAGTGAATGTCTTAAGGAATTCATAACTTTAATCTTGAGACTAGAATTTGTGAGCTAACCATAAATCACTCAATCAAAACACAGTGAAATGCTATTCAAGAAAATGTTGGGAAAAGTGGTAAGATTAATAGCTAAAAAAACTACTATAATACCATAACTTTATAAAAAACTATGAAAATGGAAGTGTAAATCATTTATCCGTTGGTCAAAGGTGTTATCATGGAATCTTGTATCAAAGACTGATACCCTAGCTTGCTAACCTCTCAAACAGATTCTACTGAAGTAATAGGTGTTAAGTGTGTGGTGTGGGTGGAACTGGATGGTTAATAACTAAAATAGGAACAAACTTCGGAGGCACAGTAAGTTGACAAGCACTGTTGTAAACAGTGTGGCAAGCACTGTATACTTTTCATTTACAATATATGTTACCTCGCCACAACTCTGCAAGATTTTCTTTAAATGTTGCTCTTGGCAGTGGTTTGCTTGTTTGTAACAGAGAAGGGCAACCAAGTCCTTCCAGGCCCACAGCAACTCCTGCCGATGTTAGCAGCCCCTGGGGCTCCTTAAGCACTATAGACTCACCCTTAGCCATGGCTGATTGGCTGGGGGGGGGGGAGGGACAGGAATGATCCAACAGTCACCCAATCAGTAAGGGTTTATGAAGAGGCATGAAGAGTTTTCCCAGCATGAAAGTTATTACCCAAACTAAACCAATGAGATTCTGTCTGTTGCTGGTTAGCTACTGGAGCAGAAGAAACCAGGGACAGCCACAAGCATACTTTAAAATGGTAGGATCCCAGAGTAGTCATCCATAAATTCTTCCTACCATGGTTGACAGGATATCTAGGATTGGTGATCCTATGATGTCCTGGCAATAAAAACACCTCCCAAGTGGTCAAAAGCCTGTGACACAATCTAATCATGTCTTTTTATGGATGAGGATCGAAACACATGAGTGTGCATGCACGCACACACACACACACACACACTCAAATATATAGCAACAAAGCAGATGAGAGGTGGTCAGGGGCTGGAGATTGATAGAAGTGAATGGAGTGTGACTATTAAAGGGTATGGAGTTTTTTTTAGGGGGGACACAAATGTTGTAAAATTAACCTCTGGTGATGGCTGCACAATCCTGTGAATACTGTACTGAAATCCACTGAATTGTACACTTTAAATGTGTGAATTATAGCTTAATAGAAGCGTTAAACAAATGATGCTATACCTAGGGTTTACAGAGGAAGCCGTCCCTACATAACTGTGTGTCTGTGGTAGACCATTTAGCATGCAGTCCCTCTAGTTAATGAACTCATTTTCAGCTATCACAAGACAGTCTTACTAATTGCTATGAGATGAAAAGCCCATATGAATGAAACCATAGGGGCTGAGTGATCTTGACCACAAGGGCAAGGGAATGATAAATAGAAGCTGGGATGGGGCGAAGGAGGAAAGGAAAGATGTTCAAGTTGGAAGGGGATATTCGTATAGTACCAGAAAAGAAAGAAAGGGGGAAACAAAAAGAAAGTGGGTGAAGAGCTGTTCTCAGTAGACTCTCTTTAAACAAAGGGAATAATTCCTACAGCCCCAAACAACCTTCATGTCATGTCAATAAGGTCAAAGTGTCCGAAATGAGATGAGGAGGACAAGGTGGTGACCCTGTGGCTGTGACTTCATTATATGGCATGCAGACAATAGGTTTGTGTCACCAGAAGGGATTTTATGTATATATTAATATTTACATTTATATTTATATTTACAATGTTAACTTTATCATAGTATAACTTATACATCATAAAATTCAACCATTTTAAATGTACAATTCAATTTTTTTTGTAAGTTTACCAGAAAGTACAGCCATAGCTATAACCCCGTTTTGGAACATTTCCACCACATTATGTCGACAAACCTGATGGTTGTTCAGATGCCGGATTTGCCTTTGACTTGAGAAAGCCGAATGTCTTAGACATCTGGTATCTACCTCAGTGGGATGACTCTGTGTTAACCACAAGTGTATGCTTGGTCAGACTACTGTGAATCTTGAGTAAGTGTTAAAAACTGGGGCTTTCTCTCATTTATTACGTTTTTATTATTCTAGGACAGTGGCCTGGAAGGGAATAAGAAATGTTATATTGTTACTAATGCACTTGAATTTTAGTTGTATAAGGTTGATTTAAACCTTCATTTCCAAATAAATAAGTTTTGATTCTGTTATTAATGCACACTCTTTACAAACCACTTAATTTAAACATAATTTACACACCATAAAATCCACCTGTCAATTTACAGTTGTGCAACAGTGCCGTAATCTAGTTCTAGAATGTTTCCATCCCCCTAACAAAGTCCCTGGAGCCCAGACTCAGTCACTCCCCATTCCCACGCCCAGCCCCAGGCAACCACTTACCGCTTTCTGTCCCTACAGGGCTGTGGAAAGAATTCTATTTCACACACATACCCAAAATATAGATCAAAATATATTAACAAAATACTACTTTTACACCCAGATTTTAATGTCTGTGATGTTTAAACATTTTAAGTAACAAATAAGGGATGCAAAGAAACCACTGAAAACCAGTCCTAGACCATGTTTCTCCACCGTGAAATACTATTTGAAAGCATCTGACAACCAATAGACAGCATTTTTCCATAATGCAACATATTCCTCATTAAGTCAAAGGGGTCCATTTTACCCTCCTCCAGCACCCCTCCTTCCTACAAGAGAAACTCTCTAACAGGTTAAAACAACGCATAGTACATATTCTTCATTATCTTTGCAGACAAAGCTCTGGAGAGATGGAGTCTCCCTTCAATTAGGATCATAGGCAGAATCAAGCAAACAAAACTTGCCAAATGACATTCGTTCCAAAAGCCTTCCAAGGGCTCCAGTAAAGTTTCTATACATTAAATTCTCTTTAATGATATCTTGGAAATCCATCAGATTAGACAAAAAGCTACAAGCTTTCTTAGAAACCAGGTAATACTGTGAACATGTCCTAGTTAATTATATATCTGTATTTTAAGGAACAATCATTAATTGATGCCTTTATTTTAATTAACAAGGTGGTGTTATATAACTCCTACAAAATAACCCTTTGCCCTTTAACAACCAATGGGGAAAAATTCTTATCATGGCAAGCTGGAAATTGCTTCTGCCGTGAATATTCACAATTTGGTACACACACACACACACACACACACACACACTATGATTCTCAGTTCCCAAAAAAATATTATTCCCAAATTGCCTTTCTCTATTAAAGAATTGATCCTTGGCCAATATGAAATATATATGAAATTGAGTCATTTCCACATACGTCTAGCCCAGCACAACTGTGAAAGTAGATAAATTGTGTTCCATTTTGGGTTGGCACCATCAATTATTGCCATGAAACACAACACTCATATTGGGGTCATTCCATGGATTTCTGATGGAAGCCTTCACAGGCCACAGGTTGTTGGTTTCCAAGTCCCATATACTGGCTGTCACAGGGTGCTGACCTGGTTTTTATTTTCAACTGGAATTTCCTCCTCCGGGGTCATTTGGTCCCCACCTCGGGCATTTTCCTGGTTCTCTGCACAGTGCCCCACCTTGCCCCTTGCTTTGCAACTGAAGACAATTTCAGGCTCTCATCCTCCTCCAAAGTCCAATGAGAAGAAGACTCAGGGACATTACACTTGCTGTCTGGTGGGAACCAGGTTTTGTGAGCTTCCAAAGGTCCTCTTAGGAGACACCAAGGTGACATTACTCAGGAAGCTGCTGAGACCTGAGACAAGACCTGCAGGAAGTGATAGCAGGAGGCCATGTTGTAGGGCTAAGGCTGTAAAGACATCTCCATTCAAAGGGTCACAAGAATGTGGAAGAGTCAGCCAAAGGAAACATCACAAAGCTAAGACAGGGCCCCGACCCTCAGCAAAACATGGACTGCATGGCAGGACCAAGGGCTCTCTCTGCCCAGCCCTTGTGGTTAAGCCCTCAGTGAGCTCTACAGAGTTGAGAGAACAGGGAAGTGGTGTTTGTAGGGTTAGCCCTTGGAAGCCCTTCACATTCTTCAATCTGACAGTTCTGGATACACTAATATCAAAATCACAGATGCAAAACAGGCGGAACCAGCATTTTAACCAATGAGTAATGGCATTTTTCAGAGTTCAGTTCTCCACTTTCAACTGTTAAGAATAGCCATGTTCGTGAAAATGATTCTGCCTAGAATATATAGAGAATAAGCTGTAAAAATGCTTTTTTAACTTAAAAATTCCAAAGAGTTTTCTGGTGACAAGGGAGATTTCAGACACTGCATCTTTGACGTGGATGCATCTTATTTTGTCTTTGAAAGGAAGCCTGCCAGTAGAAACTAGATATTATCCCTTTTTTGACATTTCCCTTTAGTGTTGGACACATACCCTGTTTTCTACACATGCTGGTGAATAAATGAATGTTCAATGACATTTTATCTGTATCTGAATGTACCCAGTGTTCCCCTCCACACTAAAGATGTATGTCCTGTTTCTTTCACCCTAATTCTTGTATAACAGCAGACCTATGTACAGCACCTGTGGTAATCTGAGACAGATGATTAGACCAGAGATCTGTAAACATTTTCAGTAAAGGGCCAGATTGTACATATTTTAGGTTTCGCGTGCCACACAGTCTGTTGCAACTATTCAGCGCTGCTGTTGTTATATGAAAGCAGCTAGAGTCAGTATGTAAATAGATAGGCATAGCTGTTTTCAACAAAACTCAATTTATGAGCACGGAAATTTGTATTGCATATATTGTTTCACATCGCAAAATAGCCTTCTTTTGATTTTCCCCCCACTGTTTACAAATGTAATATTATTAGTCTGTGGGCTATAAAAAAGCAGGCAGCAGTCCAGATTTTGGCCTGCGTGCCACAGTGCACTGCTCACTGATTTTGATAACTGAGTGACTGAGACAGGACAGGTGCTCCAGTCCGTATGAGCACCTACAGAGCACACGGGGGGGGGGGGGCAGGGTTGGGCAACTGTCCAATCAGTTGATATAATGAAGAAAGAAAGACAGGGCAAAGGTTTTATATTTCAGAGAGGCGATTTGGTATGTGTCCATTATTTTTCATTTATCTTATATTCACATGTCAGAATTGATCAAAATAAAAAGCTAATTTCCAAGTGTTGGCTCTGATTAGTTTGAACTAAAGGATTAATAAGCGATCACATTCACAATTTCTTCTGGGTTTTAAAACAGGAGCCAAATTTACAAATCTTTTTAAAGTGACACTAGCAAATCAAAATAGATTTTTTTAAATGTCCTGGGAGGTGACTCTAAATGTTTTGTTTTCTTTTTGATAGATGGAGGAAGCGGAGCTGCTAAGCCCAAGGAAACAGGGGAAGGCCGTGACAATTTGGTTTAAACATTAATACTATTCAGTCTATTATTTTTGTCCAACACTTTCATCTTCTCCTCAGATGTGGTTTATTCTTTATTCTATCTTGATTGAATGTGATGCAGTCTATTTTTATATTTCCTTGATATCTATTCAGTCTACATCGAATCAATGTGGATTTGTGCAGACTGGTATCAGCGAGCTGGTTTCATCATCCTGCCTTTGTTGTTTAATTAGGTCAGAGGGAATTACGTATTGATTTATGACAGAAAGAACTGATTGACCAAATGGGGGGGAATTGAGAAAAATATGCATCTGCTCTAAAAATCAGCGTTTTCAGGAGAATGTGATTATAGATTGTGTGAGAGTGAAGGATTTGCCCTATTTTTTTCACCTCTTGATGCACTCAGACCTTTGCCATGGCCCCTCTTGGAGGGAGCGCACTTCCTCACCCACTGATATTAAGTTTAGACATGTGACTTTCCCTGGCCAATGGAAGGTGGGTAGAGAAGACAGTGTGCCAGAGTCCTGCTGAGGCATTAAGAATCCTTAGTCAGTTCCACTTGCCATATTGCACCTGTACACTTCCCCAGGTAGATGCTGCCCCACCAACCTGCGCCCCAGAATAAACAGACATGTACCAGAACTGAGACGATGGAGCCAAATCCTACAGGACTGGCAGCTTGACCTTGAGTCAAACAACTGAGCTTTGCACAGATGAGCCAGCCCCCACTGACCCACAGATCCATGAGAATAACTGATGGTTGTTTCAACCCAATGACTTTCTAAGTGGTTTGTTACACAGCATCAGTGTGGTGATAGCTAACTGATACAAACAGTTCTACATTTTAGACAACACAGCTATAAAGTAAAGCACCATTTTGTGTATCTACATGCATATGTGTATACATGCCAGGAGTTTCAGATTTCATTCCTTTTTAATGATATCCAAAATAAAGAAGTGTTACCTGGTGTAGAAATCTATCTCATGGAAGACCCCATGGTTCTTCAAATACATGTTCCCTTTAGACTCCCTACAATGGGCAATACGAAGTTCCTACACAGTAATGAATGATGGCATTACCTGCCTACCTAATTAAAAGCAACAGATTGGCCTAACAATTTAAGTTTTGAAAAACATTCTCTATTTCTAATAAAGGTCACAAAAATTGCATAGTAAAGCTGTGTAATAATTAAAGCATCCAGTAAGAGTGTGCCTATGTTTGCAGAATCAGACAGCATTGGCACTTTCTACACCTTTTTTTTTTTTTTTAAAGTAGCAGGGGCCAGATAAATGCAGGAAGTCTTTATAACTGTGTCCCAATGATAAGGTTTCACTCTGCAGTCATCCTGAATAAAAACAGCTATTAGAGGTTTTTTGAACCAGCTAATCTTGATAAGATTCAAACTTTCCCCAAGAGAGGTCTATGAACTGCCCCTCCCTTTGAAGTGAATGAAGAATAATGCATGTGTACCATGAATGATGCCAGGGTTTACATAATCCTTGTGCTGTCTGGGGCACATCTGGGCCATGGGTACCACCAATACATGAGGGCTTGTGTTTCCCCTGGTTCGTAGTCGTGGAGGGCAGAGTGCCATCTCCCGTGTACCTTCTCCAGGCTGCCGCAAGTTTAACCACGCGATTGTCATTCCTGAAATGGATGTCCCATGAGAACAGCCATGCAAAGAGGGAGCATGGAGCATTTATGCAAGAGCTAAACTCTGTGATGTTTCCATCGAAAGTACTTTGCTAGAGAAAACATAATTGTTACAATTACAAAATTACCACAATACTGAGCTAAAAATACCAAACAGGATGTCCTTTATTTGTGGTGGTATATGTTACTAACAACAAGAATACCAAAATCTTCCCTGATGTCACTATCAATTCACCTTACTTTCTTCTGTTGTATTTCTGAACCTTTTGGCAGGAATGATCAATGGAGGCAGGAAAGTTCCTATTGTGCCGGAAGGACAGAGGGAGTCATTTAAACGGTGTGGTTTTATGGAGAATGGGTGAGCGGCTGCCCAGATTAGAGACAGAGGTAAAAAGCAGAGTGGGTGTGACTATGACGGAGTTCTTTTGTGGTGATGGGACTGCTCTGTATCTTGAATGTAGGGGTGGATCTGCCCAACTATACATGTGATAAAACTGCATGGAGCTCTCCCTCCCTCCCTCCCTCCCTCCCTCCCTCCCTCCCTCCCTCCCTCCCTCTCTCTCTCTCTCTCTCTCATACACACACACACACAAAGGACTGCATGTAGAAAATTGGTGAAATGTGAACAAGGTCTGCCTGTATTCAAGTGAATAGCATTGTAGCAATGTCAATTTCCCAGTTTTGATATTATGCTACAGTTTCATAAAATGCTATGAGAGAAGCTGAGTAAAGGGTACCCAGCATCTCTTGGTAATATTTTTGCACATTCCTTTTTTTTTTAACAATTATTAAAATATTAAAAGGTTTTAGAAGTGTCATCTCAAAAGCATCATCTCAACCCAATGCCATTCATTATAAGAGGCAGCCATCGTGCGGTGGTTCAAACACTGTGACTCGGCAGGCCGACATTCCAGGATCCGAATCTCAGCACCACTGCTTACTAGCTGTGTGACCCCGAAACAAACTGACAGTCAGTGCCTTGGTTTCCTCATCTTTTTTTTGTGTGTGTGACAGAGACAGAGAGAGGGACAGACAGGAAGGGAGAGAGATGAGAAGCATCAATTCTTCAGTGCGGCTCCTTAGTTGTTCATTGATCGCTTTCTCATATGTGCCTTGACAGAGAGCTACAACAAAGTGAGTGACCCCTTGCTCAAGCCAGTGACCCTGGGCTTCAAGCCAGCAACCTTGGGCTTCAAGCCAGTGACCATGGTGTCATGTCTATGATCCTATGCTCAAGCTGGTGAGCCTGCGCTCAAGCCAGCGACCTTTGGGGTTTAATCCCTGGGCCCTCTGTGTCCCAGTCTGATGCTCTATCCACTGTGCCACTACCTTGTCAGGATCCTCCTCTTTTAAACAGCAATGATAATAGGACCTACCTTACAAGGTGCTTTGAAGCATTAAATGAGATAATACATGTAGAATGTGCAGGGTTCATGCAAAGCATTCAATAAACATTGTCTACTATTATCATGACTGTGGGTCGGCCAAAATATTTCTAAGAGCTTAAACTCAGTAATTGTTAATTAATCACAATTCATTTATTTTGCTGCCGTTCAAAGACAAACTAGGCATTAGGCACAGGGTATGGAGTCCAGATAAGTTCCCTGGTTCTGGCTTCTGCACCTGTGAATGTTTTAGTTCTGCAGGATACGGCCTCTAAAAGAGTAGTAACAAGCTGGAAACTATGAAAGTAGATGCGCAGGGGCCTCAAGGAGGAACTAACGCCAGTAAGAGGCGCTTTCTGTAGCCCAGGTTGAAGAGTGAGCTTCTGTCCGCTAAGCCAGCAGGGGGCCAGGGTGGTGGACTGGGCCCTTGGTTCCAGCCACTTCTTAACCCATTCCATAACCAGAGACAAATGAGAATCATTTCTCATCAAAATACAGATTAACCCATTTGAGCTGATATGTAACTTTAAGGGTTAAAGCTCTTTAACCATCAACCAGGAAAAGAGCTAAACCAATTTTTCCTTTTTTGTTGTTTGAAAATAAATTAGATTACACTACCCTAATGGGCTCAGGGGAGGGGGATCAATTATAGTTTGATTTTATATTAATACATTGAGAACAAAGCATTTCAAAATTAAGTATGGAGTTTCTTAATATTAAACTAATTATAATATGTGTGTAAAATATATCACTGTAGAATGAGTGAGGAGTAAGTACTTCAATAGGCTTGTCATACATATACATCCTGTATGAATGGACTAGGCATGACACATTACTGTTTTAAATGTGGTAAATAAAATAACTCACAGGGGAGAGGAAAGAGGTATTACAAGAAAGTTGGGGGTCTTCTATATACTCAGGAATTTAGGGTCTTTCATAATGTAGGTGAACCCCAAACAAGACTGAACATGCATGTAATGATATCTTCTGTTTGCCAACTCCCTCCCCACCCTCTGACCAACAGAACAACGACGTCTGCCCATGTGTGTTCTGGCCTGAGCCCTGCGAGACTGATGTCCGTGGACTGCATCTCAACGGGCTGGCTGGGTCTGCTAAGAAAGGAGATGGGAGAGCAAGATGACCACACATTGGGGGGTTTACCCTCCCACTCCATCCCTGCTCCTCCATATTTTGCCCTTGCTGCAATCCTTCCTGGGTACATTTCCAAGGTCTCTTCCAACCTAGGTTGAAAGTTACCAGGTTCTGGTGGCACTGGTCTCTCCTTGTGTCCTTGTGGTAACAGCTTCCCCATGTTGCTAATCACTGGGTGCTTCACCACCACTGTTTGGTTTCCTTAAACCTACTGACAGATAGGTGCTAGCTAGTTCATTCCTTGCCTTAAGCCGGTTTGAGTGTGCCCAGGTCTGTTGCCCGCTGGGACACTGATGGATACAATGCCCTTCTCTGTGAGTCAGTAGCTAAGGTGGGAGAATGCCTTCTCTTTTGAGATCAAAGTTAAAACTATGTTACACGTTTTGCTTATTCCATCAAACTGACATCATAATGGGACTGTAAAAGGTCATGTGCATAAATACTTACAAAATAATACTACGTGTTACCATTTTCAAATTCTTCCCAAGACCTGAACATTCCATTTCCTTGCTAAACTATCACTACTCTGCAGACCTCATTAAAGTGTAACCACCAAATGAGAACTCCAGAGCAATGTCAAGGGCTCTGCCCTTGCGCAGTGGCACCCCTGGCACGGGCGGGGGCTCAGCAAACACAACGCAGAGGGGTTCCCTATGTGGGCAAGAGGCTTTTAGCCCCTTTATTTTACTTGGACTGATTTATATATTTCTTTATCAGATACTTCAGTCAGCAGAAGAAAGGGGTCATTGAAAATACCTTTTAAAGTTTATTCATCATAAAGTATTTTTCTTTCTCCGTGGCATGCATTGTCAAAACCACAATGTCAAGTCTTCTGAAAACTTCTTCTGAAATCTAGTTCAGCTGATGCACCAAACACTCACATTTTACTACAATTGTTTTTAAATGAGAAGAGTTCTAAGAATGTGCCCAATACAAAGAGATGGGGGGCAGGGAGAATCCTGACTGGTTTTCATTTCCCTGGATCATGACATCTTCCAAAAAGATCCCTAGTAACAATGACCGTATATGAACAAACTAGTCTCATACTTTGTGTATAACTTATCCAAACACAAGTATCCCAGTCACATCCAAGTGGTAACCATGGCAATAAAGAAAGCAGTACCATATAATTACTGATGCGAGTCCCTGTTGTTTCATTTGACCTACCTTTAAGTCTTTAAGTATTCAGAATACATTTAAGAATAAACTAAATCAGAAAAGCTGAGGCTATTCGTGTTCTTTTTTTGGTTCCATATAAATTTTTGGAATATGTGTTCTTGTGTTCTATATCTTTGAAGTATGTCATTGGTATTTTAATTGGTATTTCTTTGAATTTATAAAATGCTTTGGGTAATATAGACATTTTAATGATGTTTAGTCTTTCTAACCATGAGCATGGTATATGCTTCTACTTGTTTGTATCCTCCTTGATTTCTTTTATCAATATTTTATAATTTTCTGAGTACAAGTCTTTAACCTCCTTGGTTAAATTTACTCCTAGGTACTTTATTTTTTGTTGTTGCAGTAATGAAGGGGATTGTTTCCTTAATTTCTCTTTCTAACAGTTCATTGTTTGTGTATAAAAATTCCTTTGATTTCCTTGTATTAATTTTATATCCTGCCACCTTGCTAAATTCGTTTATTAGTTCCAGTAGTTTTTTGAGTGAATGGCACTCATTAACAAAACACAGAATAAGTGCTGGCGAGAATGTGGAGAAAAGGGAACCCTCCTGCACTGCTGGTGGGAATGCAGACTGGTGCAGCCACTGTGGAAAACAGTATGAAGATTCCTCAAAAAATTAGAAATGGAACTGCCTTTTGACCAGCCATCCCACTTATAGGAATATATCCCAAGGACACCATATCACAGACTGAAAAAAAGAAATGCACCCCCATGTTTATGGCAGCATTGATCACAATAGCGAAGATCTGGAAACAGCCCAAGTGTCCGTCAGTGGACGAGTGGATTAAAAAGCAGTGGTACATATATACAATGGAATACTATGGGGCCATGAAAAAGAAGGAAATATTACATTTTACAACAACATGGATGGACCTGGAAACTATTATGTTGAGTGAAATAAGCCAGGCAGAGAAAGAAAAATATCATATGACCTCACTCATTTGCGGAATCCAAAAAATAATGAGAACCGAGGAATGGAATTAAGACAGAGGAGGGATCAAAGGGACCAGAGGAAAAGAGGACAGAGGGAAGGGGGATGATAGGATGGAATAACCCTGAAGGGAAGGGGGAGGGCGCTGTAAGGAGGGGGGCAAGGGGGGTGTTGAAGGGAATAGGGGGAGGGGGATGCATTTGGGGTGACCCTAGAATCTATGTAAACACAATAAATTAAATAATTAATAAATAAAGGAAAAACTGACCTTTTGACAATAAGGATAGAACCAGAAATTCTGAGTACATTAGAAGACATTCATTTCTAAATGTTGATGATCTTGGTTCAAATTTTTGCAAGCACTTAAGACCTTTAAATATATTTACTCCTCATTATTCTCGAGCTTATAATCTAAAACAGGCTTGCTTAATTAACATTCTGTGAAGTGGCAGGGACTTAAGAAAGTGTCCCACAATCCTTGTCACTGGTAGACTAGATAGACCGCCAACACACCTGCCCCGTGGGCTGCTTGGGAGATTTTGAACCTAATGGGATTGAGAGGGAAGAGCTGGAAGGAGTCGTCCATCACCTTCTTGCATTTGCTATTCTTCCAGTGCCTTTCCCTGAGCAAGCCAGTACCAACTCAGATCCTCAAAGAAAGCTCCCAGGGCAGAGTGGGCCTGGGCTTCTCACTCACATATAGTTGCAGACCCAACATCCATGAAGGAAGGTTTTCTGGGAACCCCTCACATCCTCGTGTGGAGATTGTAACTGCTAATTTTTAGAGCCAGGACTAACATTTTAAATAAACTACTATTCCAGCCGAATCAGAAGAGAGGCAGAGGATTAGACAAGGCTGTTAGACATGTATAAATCAAAAAGCCAGCTAAAGTGTCACATGGGAGAGAAGACAGAAAAATCTTTAAGAAATGAGGCCCAAGATTCCCCGGGGCATCAGAGTTGAGGAGTGAAGAAGCGAAGAGCTCAAAGCAATGATGCTTCTGAAAGGGCCACCACTGCCCTTCCCAGACTAAGCCCCACGCAATGTGAAACATGCTATTTATGACCAGGACTGACATGTGGAAAAGGAAATTTGCGTTTTGTCAACTCCATCTCTTAAACAGCAGAGAAATACATGGAATGCATTTTAGAGGGCTCCATACAAAATGATTGTCAAAAACAGTCAAGATTTCGATGTCTGCAAAGATACATGTAAACCAAGGTTTCTCAATCCAGCACTACTTACATTTGGGCCAGGCAAGTCCTTGTTGGGCTGTCCCATGCATGGTGGCATGTGAAGCAGCATCGCAGGTCTCTACCAACCAAACAGCAGTAGCGCCCTTGCCAACTGTGACAGTGAGCAATGCCTCTGGACATTACCCAGGTCTCCCGGCTGAGAACCACTGGCTTAGATGGCGCTGCAGAGTATACTGCGGACCATGCCACACAGACGAAGCTCTGCTGAGCCTGTTGTACCCTTAGAGAACCCAGATGAAGTTGAACGCTAGGTCATAAAAACCAAAGAGCTCTCTGAAAACGTGCGTCACATCAGAGTCACCTGGGGTAAAGTACTGGGTTCTACCATTTGGACCCACTTTGCTGCTGAATCCTAGACTTTATAGGGGCTTGTTGAACAGAAAGTGGTTCACCATGTAAATGAATCAGGGTTTTCCAAATATGGCTGATATCAGAATCAATTCCAAAGCTTTTTCAAAGTATTGATTCCAAATCCAGGCTGTGGAGATTCTCATTTAGTGCGAACTGGGTGAAACCCTGAAGCCAGTGTTTTTTTCCCAAACATCAGCTAACGATGAGCTGTGTTCTAGACCCCCTGGTGTAATGTAGGTAAAAACAGCTAGGCAGCCACATTCATCTCCTCACAGATACCCAGTGGGCACCCACTCTGTGCTTGGGACCTACACTAGGCAGTGAGGGTACGATGGAAAAACAATGACTGGGTCCCTGCCCCAGACAACCCTACACCTCAGCAGACAGAGGCAGACAAACAGTGAATGTATAATATAAACAGGGGTGGGGAAAAGTAGGTTAATAATGATAAATAATATGATAATTAATAAATAAATAACAGTACAAGAATAAACTCTGATTTTCACATACTCACAACTGTAAACCTACTTTATCTCCCCACTCACCGTGTAATGCCAAGTAGCGATGCGAACAGCACCAGCGCCAGCTAGTGTGGTATGAGCAATGGGACTGCAGTGGGGTCAGAGGCACTTTGGAGAAAGCAGTCAGGGAAGGTGACACCATTTTTCCTGCAACTTACAGGACACCAAAAATGCTTACCACACAAAGAACACCCCAGGCAGACAGGACAGCAAGTACAAAGGCCTGGGCAGGAAGGAGCAGGTCGCACGTGAGGACCAGAAAGTGGACTAATGTGTCCGGGCACTGGTAAGGTGAGGAAGGGTGTTAGGAAGTACTGGGGGCCCTACAGGTGGAGCTGGAAGGCCAAGGTCATGGATGAAGGTATTAGTCTAAGTATAATAGAAACCAATCAGAGAACCTTAAGCACTGACATGTTATGATTTCATTTTCTTTTTAGAAATCCCACTGGCCCCAGGATTGTAATACAGGGTGACCGCGCTGCTTGGTGAGGACGACGGGTGCCAAGGGTTTGGGTTTAGGTGACAGCAGGGAAGATGGACAGAAAAGGATGGATCTGCAGTGCTGGCAGGGATGGCTCGGAGACTCCCTGCGGGAGACCAGGAAAGGGGGCAGTCGGGATGCTCTCTAGGTGTTCCGACTTGGCAGCTCACTAAATAGCCAGCCATTTACTGAGACAGGAAAGACCAAGACTGAGACCGACTCAGGTGAGGGGCCAGTGCGGGCGAAACCCCAGCGGAGACCGCTGTGGGACTGCTCAACAGCATCAGGCCGAGCGAGAGCCAGATGCAGCAGGCCCAGCGTGATCACACGTGGGGACCGGGAAATGTGGAGGATACAAGTGTGTTACCAGAAAAAAACTAGGCAAAGGGTAGTGTTCATTTTTCTGTGATTGGCAGATATCTCTGCTACAAAACACCCAACAGGAATCTGATTATTTATCAATTAACGATGGTGCTGAAGAAGCGTTTTGCAGGATGAAAGATGTGGCTTCCTAAGATGATGGCAGTTCTAGACCAAGGAGGCCACATCCACGCACAGCTCTGAATGCGGCAGCAAAGAAAGCGTGTGGGAAAGGTACCTATGGTTAGTAGAGGGGATGTGTGTGTGTGTGTGGCAGAGTCAGAAGAGAGACATAGAGAGAGACAGATAGCAACAGACAGGAAGGGAGAGAGATGAGAAGCATCAATTCTTTGTTTCAGCTCCTTAGTTATTCACTGATTGCTTTCTCACATGTGCCTTGAACAGGGGGCTACAGCAGAGCAAGTGACTCCCTGCTCAAGCCAGCGACCTTGGGCTCAAGCCAGTGACCATGGGGTCCTGTCTATGATCCAACACTCAAGCCAGTGACCCCACGCTCAAGTTGGTGAGCCCACGCTCAAGCCGGGTGAGCCTGCATTCAAGTTGGCGACCTCAGAGTTTCGAACCTGGGTCCTCCATACCCCAGTCCGACATTCTATCCACTGTGCCACCGGCTGGTCAGGCAGTACAGGGCATTTAATAATTGCAATCAATATTAGTTAGTATTAAACCTTATATTATTATATTAATACAATTATTAACATTAGTTAATATTGATATATTAATTAATATCTTATTAGTTATTTCTTCATAGGTCGCAAAATTCTTGCTTTTGTGAGGAGACAAACAATAAGGAAACAGTATAACAGTGAATTCTAGGCCATGCTGCTGAATTTCCTGAGATGCTTACATTGCAGTGCTATGATACCGATTCATGTTCACTCGGCCCTGCACCAGTGCCCAGCTCTGGCTATCTTCTCAGTTACCAAAGAATATCCTGTGGTCAGCACCGCCAAATTATTAAGTGAACTTAATGACTTCAAGGTCTTGGGAAATCCGATGTTTATAGAGAGTAAATTTGGAAACTTTTATATTGAAACCTTAACTGTTTGGGTGAAGAGAGGCTCCATTTCAGGGTCAGTCACTTAGCCCTTCTGCTGGGATCCTCAGGGAGGGGTTAAGCAGAGCAAGGGAACGATCAGCGTTTCATGACAGAGTTGTGGTTAAGAGCACAGATGGTGGAGCGTCTGCACCAAACAGGAAGTGAGGTCAGCAACAGAGCAGCTCAGAAGTAGACAGGTCCAGGGACAGGAATGGCTGAATCTTGACAGCTGGACTCCATGCAGACTAGCACGGAATCCGAAGCTAAGTCCCTGCTTTTGACCACACCTCAGTAAGGAGAACACATACCTCACACCCACAGATTTCTCTTTCCAGAGGCATCACGGAGACTTCGTATTGTTCCCTTTCACAGAAGGAAGGCAAAAATAATTGTGTTACCCCAGGGAGTTGCTTGCGATAACAGTATCCATAGACTATTCCAGAGCGCCTCTGATAACTTGTTCGAAAACTAAGGCTCAGTGCAGTCATTTTACGGAAGGAGCTGCCATACTTAATTGCATGGGTTGTCATGAAATTCGACATATGTTACATGATCTTGGCAGACAATCAAGGTTTGTAATATTTTCTTTGTGGTTAACAGAAGAAAGCATATGAAGACTGTTGGGGAAGGCAAGTTAATATAATCTTTAAAGCAGGCCAAGTGACCTGACTGGTGAGGGTCCCCAGCAGCAGGAGAATATTGTTAAAGTCATGATCACAAAAAGTGAGGTGGTCGCTACTCTACTCCCAGCACCTTGTGCTGTGTTTGTGGCTGTCTCTGAACCTCGGTGTCGTCCTCCCTCTGAAGTTCTGCATGTTCACTGAGTTGTGTATATAACATTCATAACATTTACCATGTCTTGTCTCTCAGATTTTCTTATTACAGAGCAATTGTCGCATCTTAAAAACAGGCATGAAAATCAAGTAGATCAGTGAGTCTCAAGTGGGGGTGATTTTGTCCCCCAGGGGATATTTGGCAATGGATAAACACATTTTTGGTCACGTGGGGTGGGGTAGGGAGACACTATGCTACTGGCATCTAGTGGGTAGATGCCAAATATCCTATGTACACAGGACAGCTCCCACCACTAAGAACTATCCAGCCCAAAATATTCATTTTGCTGAGGTTAAGAAAACCTGAGAAAGACATAAAAACATGGTATTAGACTCAATGGATATTTTAAATTTTGGTTTTTGTCTATACCAGTCCAATTAAAGAGCTATTCGGCCATGCAATTTAGCAATATGGATGGTCACATTAAGTCACTGAAGGTGCAATTTTTGATTGTTGGTTTATTATAGTAACAAAAGAAAGAGGGAGAAGGATAATTCGGCTCATCTATTTCACTTGCCTAAGGAGTCAAACTCTGTGAGGTCAGGACACCTGACTAAAGCTTCGTTCTGTCCCCTCCCTTGAACTCCACTGCTCTAGCCTGGATCTCCTCCACCATGAACTAGAAAGCCTGTCTACCCCACCAGCTGGACGTGAGGCCGAAGCTGACACAGATGATGTCCAAACACTTTGCAACTTGCATCAGACAATAAAGATTTTTTTAATACTGTGATCTGCAGTTTCCCTGGAAGCGCTGCCAGGAAATCATTGATTTGTGCGCGTCAGCCTTGGCCCGTGCACTGCAGCACCTCTCTAGCCCGTCCAGACGAAGCCTGGCCGGCGCAGGGGCCCGAGCACTTCCCAGATGCTTACTGCTCTCAGCCTTCTGCCCGGCCGCTGTCCTAGTACAGGTCAGCTTAGCTCCCCTGACCCAGATGCAGGGTGCTCTCTGGCTCCTCCTCACCCTTGCCTCTGTCCCGGGACCGCAGCAGACTGTTCCAAAAGCAAATATGATCGAGTCACCAAAAGACCGTCAAGGACGACACCCAGCTGGAAGGATGGAGTCACCATCAACTGAATGTGGGAAAACCGTGGGAGGAGAACATTAGCGCTAACACACATTTTTATTATGATAAAACAGGGCAGTTGTGCTATACTTCGGAGTGTAACTGATTATATAAATACAGGATGCTCTTATCTACTCAAGTGTTTGCATTTCTCTCTTTGTGGCCATTACGACCATTTAAAAAGATGAGTGATTTTCACTATTTCCTCATCTCTTTGGAAAACTGACCATCTAACTGTCACACAATAGGCATTCAACAAATGTTCGATGAATGAACAAAATGTGAGCTACTGGTTTCTTATATACAGTCTCATCTTGGACAAATGAAAAAAGCACAGAAGGAAGAACGTTAAGTCCTCGTCCACCAGACTATTTTTCAGAGGAACAAAAGGTACTAAGGACACATGGAGGGTTAATTCTTTGCCAAGAAGATGCAGACCAAAAAAAAAAAAAAAAAAGCCTCCATGACCCCAGGAGCAAAGCTAACGTTGAGCAGAATAAGTGGGATATTTGTGCTAAAAGGCAAAACAAGCTTTTGAAACAATGTAAACCAGTATGGGAGTAGCAGAGAAGAGCACAGTGCTAGAACTGATATTAAACCACAGAGGGTTATGTTAATATGAAAAGCAATGGGTCACACTTAATAAAGAACATTCTTTTGACTTGTGACTGGCACAGGGCTGCTGTATCATTCTAAAGCATGCAGAAGAAACTTCAGGGGCCCCAGGTGATTTCTCCTAGCCTGAAAGCCAACAAATCCCCTCTGTAATCTTTCTTTTCATAGTCTTAAACCAGAAAATACGTATGTGGGGATCTATGCTAGAATAAAGGGCTATTTCATCAGCCGATTTTCAAAGTGCGAGGAGACATTAGCACCAGCTAACAAGACAGCTGAATAAAAATCATTTTTAAATTGTTTTGTGAGGCACTGGATTTATTTGCACAATTGAGGCAATAATCATTCATAGAATGAATAGACAAACTCCACCCTTTTTAAATTAAGGAGTCGGTTCTCACCTTTCCTCCTCTACCTTTTAAATGCTATTAGAGACATTATTTTACAAATTAAAGAGCACCAGCCCACAATTCAAAATCTGAAAAAGGTGCTGGGGTGAGATGCTGATTGGATATAATGAGCACAGACTCTAACCCTTCTGCACAAAGAAACCTCTGCTAATGGTTACCCCCAATTCTATGTTAAAAGGAAAATCACTGAGCCCCTAGTGTCTCCAGAAAATGAATAAGCATTAGTAACTCACAAGTGCCTCACTTGCCATTTCAAGACATGTAACTCTGGCAAAACTAGGGAAGGAAACATCATAGGTCTAAAATGCTCACCTGGTAAGAGACCTTAATGATGTTCGAATTCAAGCCCTCTTTTTTCCAGCCCAGCAAAAGGAACCAGCAGACATTCCCAGTTAGCCCAATGGCCCCCAGCCGGCCCAGCTGGTCCGGGACCTGGTCAGCAGCTGGCATCAGCTGGGACGGCTCCGGGACCTCTGTACCCACCTACCCTACTCGGCTCCTTTCTTGAAAAGTATACTTTTATGTGGAGGACCTAAAAAGTATATTTTATGTGCATTTTGGAGGACCTAATCCCAGACAGGTAATTGTCTTGGCTTTATTATAAGGAATGACGATTCTGGTCTTAACGTACTGCATGTTTCTCTCCAATTTTTAAAGTTGGCATTCAAAGCATGTCCAATCTCAACAGTGAAAATCGTGTCCAGGAAAACTCAGTAAAGTAGCAGAAGACAGACCAACTGCAATGCCCCGCCTTAAAATAATACCTCTTACAACTGAAGACCAGATGCCTGAGGGCTGAAGTGAGCCAGCCTGCTGCCCGCCTGCTGCCTGGAGGCGGCATTCGGGACCTTCAGCACTCCTTCCTCAGACACATTTTCTTTTTTGTCTTTTTCTCGACTCTCTCGCAAAAATAAACTCAATCTAGAAGCTGATTTGGTTGATCAGTCATTAACCTTGAAATCTTGACTCCTTCCTTAAAGGAAGCAAAGCCCATGAGCTTTCTGTTCGTTGTGTCCCGCAAGACCCCAGCGCCAAGCACAGTGAATGGAACACAATAAATCCCCGTAAAGATTTATGAAACATGTGAGTCAGCGGGGAGAAGGGAGGCCACTGACAGAAGACCCCTGACATCCTCTTGTGTGTATCCGATCATGTGCAACATTCTGTCCCGCTACAGATTCGGAGGGCAACGCACACTCTGTCTAAGGAGCAACGCGGCTGCACCCTAACGCACCCTAACGCACCCTGCACCATTCCTCCTGCGAGTCCCCTCGCCACACCTCGGGTCAGGAAGCGTCCCTGCTCGCCACCCCGCTCTTTTCCCGTTCTCGCCGCGTCTCTGGCCGAAGGCGGAGTGGGAGAACCTGGGCCCAGCCGCAGAAACTCCATTCTCAGCCCCGGCCGGAGAGGCAATAGCAAGGTGCAGCCCCCGGCCCCGGACACAGTGGGCACTGCGGGGTCCGGGCTCGGGGCTCCCTGTCTAAGGGACAGCTGAGTTTCCGAGCAGTGGACACTGAGGGTCGGCGGGACGGCGCACGCAGCACCTCTACTCCACCCCCCACACCACTGAGGACCTCTGGAGAGCCACGGACCCCACCAAAGACGACTTGTCCCCTCCCAGGCCGGCCAAGTGGCGCCCCCTGTCGCCTATTTGCTCCGGGACACTCACCGCGTAGTGAAGCGGCGGTTTCTCGCGGTGTACCGGGTCCCCCATGTCGCTACCGGGGAAGAGCGGCGGGTCCCCGGGCACGGTCTGGGGTCGCGGTGCCTCTCCGAGGTCCCTTTATTTCACTGCCATCCCGGGCTGAGCCCGGACGCAGCCCTGCTCCCTCCGCCCCAAGCGCGCCAAGTGCCCAGGGCACCAGCGTCCTGCCGCGGAGCTGGAGGGACAGGGAGGAGCAGCGGCAATGGGAAGAAGGGGGAGTAGCAGGCGGTGGGGGAGGAGGGCAGGGAGGAGGAGAAGTTCGAGGAGGAGGAGGAGTTGGAGGGGGGAGGGAAGAGAGGACGAGGAGGGGGAGGAGGAGGAGGAAGAAAGAAGGGGGAGAGGAGGGAGCGGCAGAGTCAGTTGCGATGGGCGGACGTTTCAGCCCTTCCGCGCCTGACCGGTTCCTGTCGCGGCGGCTGCGGCCAGCTGTTGAGGCTACAGCGACCCAGCGCGCCCACGACAGGTGTCAGGGCGGCGGGCGCTCCTACCTCCTACCACCCCGCCCCTGATCAAGCCTTCAGCACCAGCGAGAGGGCGAGCTTAGGTTTCCAAGAAAGACTTTCACTAAGTTGGGAGCCCGCGCCAGGGAAGGCGGAGTTTCGGCGTTTGGAAAGCCCTCCTTTGGGAAAGTCTCAACCGCGGGAACCCTAGGAAAGGGCAGGCGGGAGAGGAGCCCGTAGCGCTGACAGGGGCAACTGCTCAGGGCAGGGAGGCCCGGCGGCCGGGTGGCCCAGCCGCGCTACTTCGGGCAAACTGAGCCTCTAAGACTTGCAGGACCTAAGCGTGTCGAGAGAACCCCACTGCAAGGCGGAGTACTGGAACGCGAGGACTGGCTTTGGTGCCAGGCTGGGGCTGAGCCGGGGGTGGGTCTGGGGGTCTTCCAAGTGCTGCTTTCTGTGTCTCAGTTCTTAGTAGCAAATCAGAAAACGACATCGCAAGGATTTGGAAGTAGAAGAAACATACACAATTTGCAAATGCTGCCGGATAAAGCAAACCATTGTTAGCACACATGGGAGGCTCACGGCACCAGCTAACGCTGCCTCTGCTCTGCAGTCCCCACATGGAAGCCTGCGCCGCTAGACCCCGCGGAGACGAGCCCCGGTTCCCTCCCCGGGCCTGGCCTCTGACTTCTGGGCGCTCTCCTACAAGCTGAGGCCAGACAAAGGCAGGGTCCAGAGCCAGAGTGGACATCCCATACCCGATGAAATCAATCAGTTCAAACCCAAGAGGGCTGGCTATCAAGTGGAAGATGAATTTGTAGGTGGCTTGTGTCTATTCTTCAGGGTCCCACTGTACTGAACTTTTTGAGTGGCCCTCCACCTGCTCTGTGGGGATGGGGGTAAGAAAATAGCATATGGCCCCCATGTTTGGGCCCTTACAATTTGCTTGCATGGCCCACTCACCGGCATAGAATGTTTCAGAACAACTGTCTGCATCATTGTAAAGAGCACTGGGAATGTGAAGCCAGGGAGCAAGTACCTTGAATAGTCTCCTACTAGATAATCCCATGACAATCATCCACTACAAAAACGGATGATTATATCTACTAAGACTGGCCCTGCACCTACCCTTTGGGCCAACAATTCCACCTGTAGGCATATAGAAAAATGAGGGTCAGTGGCCTCCTGTGTACAAGCATGTTCGTAATATCTTCCAGCAGGTTCACCGAAATGGAAACAATCTAAATGTCCAGGAACTAGTGTGTGATGGGCCAACCATGATCTATCCATACCACAGAATACTCCCCAGCAATGAAAGGAAAATGCTACTGACACACACAATGACATGGCTTAGCCTCAGAGACACCATGTTGAGAGAAAGAAATCACATACAAAATAGGACATACTGTAATATCATACTTATTTATTCTGGGATTGAAATTCATATGTTAAGCTGAAATAGGCAAATATGGCCGATGATGCTAGAAGCCAGAAGAGTGATTAAAAAGATGGGAGGGATGCAGGGAACCTCCTGGGGTGTGGGAAGTGTCTGGTATCTCGAACTGCCTGATAGCCACCCAAGTGCACCCATACGTGAAAACTCATTGAGTGGTGCAGTTCAGATTTCTGCAGTTGACACCCTGTCACTATGTGCATGCTATACTGCAATATCCTAAAAATAAAGATAAATTTAAAATCACCCTGGTCAATAAGCTCGGCTGGTTAGAGCACTGCCCCATGGTACAGAGTTTGCTGGTTCAATCCCCGGTCAGACCACATGCAAAAACAGATGTTCCTCTCTGTCTCTCGCTCTCTCCCTTCCTTTCTCTAAAATCAATAAAAGAAACATTAAAAAATAAATTTGAAATCAATCTCCTGCTCAAAACAGAAACTTCCAGCAAGAGTGCTGCCTGTCTTAGGGCAGTCACTCTCCCACTGGCTCAGGTCCCCTCCCTGCAGCCTGCCCTGACCGGGCTCCTCTCTCTGTGTTGTGTAGGAGGCCAGAGGCTGCCTGTCCATCCATCCGGGGCGATCACCCTGCTCCCCAACAGGTCCAGCCAGAGCTAGAGAAATGACACACTGGGTCGCCTCTCCACTTTCATTCTGTCTGCTTCTGAAAGCAAGCTGAATGCTAGTCATCAAGGACCCTGGGAATAAGGCAGAGAACTAGCACCAGCTTGCTACACCGCACCCTTCAGAGAACGCAGCTGGGGCTTCGAAGGAGGGCTGCTTCCACAGTGCTCTCCGTCTAGGGACCTCCGCCTCCCTGTGTGCTCTTTAGAAAGATGAACTCTCCAGCCTTTGGATTTCTTTCTCTGTCATACCTGCAATTAAGTTCTTGAAACTAAAAATGCCTTTCCCTAATACAAGGTGGGTACCCGGATTTTAAAACCCTTAACTCTAGTACTTGGATCATTACTACTCCATGTTAAAATCAGGTCATCTTAGACTTTGTATTTTGTCTTTGAAAAATGTATTAAATCACTAAACATCATTATCGTAAACCAAAAAACAATCCATTTCCAAATTGTGTACAGTAAGACCTCACTTTAAATCATCCGTGGGTTCTTAGAAACTGTGACTTTAAGTGAAACAATATCAAACTTCTAAATAAAGACCTCAAACACTCTTAATATGAAACAATGAAATAAACGAGCTACATCTACATTTGAGAAAGATGAATTAAAACAACTAAAAGAATGATTTTCCAACCCACAGATTCCAGTTCAGGGTCAACGTGGCCAGAGCCTCTTAGAGCACCAGCTGGAACCCACCTGGACAGGGCTCCCTTCCATCTCAGGGCCACGCACACCCACAGCCGCACTCAGACTGGGACAGTGTAGACAGGACAGTTCACATGACAGGCACATCAGTGGGATGCAGGAAGAAACCAGAGTCCCCGGAGAAAGCCCACGCAGACGTGGGCAGGACATGCAAACTCCACGCAGACAGTGGTCCCAGTGGGAATCAATTGCCCTCCCCATCAACATTAAGAACAAAATGATATGACATTGAACAAAACAACATTATTCAAGGACCTGCTTTATTTACATCTCAGAAATGACTTCTGCCTGCTAGCATATTTCTTGTTCAATTCTCATCGCTAAATTGGAGTGAAATTTTCAAGTGCAAGAGAGCTGCTGTTTTTTGTTTTGTTTTTTCCTGTTTGAAAGGTTTGGGGACATAGGACAAAGCATTTAAGAAATTATCAGTCCACGCTGCAAGGCTCTTAAATTTACCTCAGAGTGAATCATACACCTCTTCAGTTCTCAATCCATTTGTTCAAGACTGGAGATGAGCCTAAAAGGTTGTGCAGAACTCTAAGAAGTCTGTTGAATCTTAAACAATTGAAATTCCATGCATTATTTCTATTTGCTGTTGAGTTCTTTATTTTTTTGGATATTAACCCTTTATCATATATATGGTTGGCAGATATTTTCTCCCATTCTGTAGGTACCTTCTCATTCTCTTTTCTCTTTTTTTGTAATAGAGACAGAGAGAGGGACAGATAGAGACAGACAAGCAGAAAGGGAGAGAGATGAGAAGCATCAATTCTTTGCTGCAGCACCTTAGTTGTTCATTGATTGCTTTCTCATATGTGCCTTGACTGGGGGGCTACAGCAGACCCAGTGATCCCTTGCTCAAGTCAGTGACCTGGGGATTCAAACCAGTGACCTTTGGGCTCAAGCCAGTGCCTATGGGGTGCTCAAGCCAGAGACCATGGGGTCATGTCTATGATCCCACATTCAAGCCAGCAACCCTGGGCTCAAGCTGGATGAACCTACACTCAAGCCGACGACCTCGGAATTTCAAACCTGGGTCCTCCGCATCCCAGTCTGATGCTCTATCTACTGTGCTACCACCTGATCAGGCTCATTTTGTTGACTGTTCTTTTTGCTGTGCAGAAAAGCATTTTAGTTTTATGTGTCCCACTTGCTTATTTTTACTTTTATTGCTTGTAGTTTTGGAGTCATAGCGATAATTTTTTGTGGTGGAGGCTGTCCTATGCATCATAAGATGTTTAGTGGCACCCCAGCATCTACCCACTAGATGCAAGTATTATCCCGCTCCCCAGGTTGTGACAACCAAAAACATCTCCAAACATTGTCAAATATCTCCTGGGGGCAGGGGGAAAAATCACTCCTGTTTGAGAACCACTGCTTTTAGGAAATATATATCCATAAAATTTAGACCTTAATGTTGCCTGTTTTCTTACGTTATATAAATATGTCATAAGCACGTTTTTATTACATCTGGCTTCTTTTACTCAACATTAGGGTTTTTTTGTGTGTTTTTTTTGTTTTGTTTTGTTTGTTTTTTTGTTTTTTGTATTTTTCCGAAGTTAGAAGTGGGAGGTAGTCAGACAGACTCCCGCATGTGCCCCACCGGGATCCACCCACATGCTCACCAGGGGGCGATGCTTGGCCAATTTGGGGCGTTGCTCTGTTGTGGCCAGAGCCATTCTAGGGCCTGAGGTGCAGGCCATAGAGCCGTCCTCAGCACCAGGGCCAACTTTGCTCCAAGGGAGCCTTGGCTGCGGAAGGGGAAGAGAGAGACAGAGAGGAAGGAGAGGGGGAGGGGTGGAGAAGCAGATGGGTGCTTCTCCTGTGTGCCCTGACTGGAAATCGAACCTGGGACTTCCACATGCCAGGCCAACACTCTACCGCCGAGCCAACTGCCAGGGCTCACATTAGGTTTTTAAGGTTCTTCCATGTTGTTGTCTGTAGCTATAGTTAGTTCATTCCCGTTGCTGTCTAGTATTCTATTGTATCTGTTTAGTGCTTCTTATCTTTTCACCTGCTAATGGACATTCATGTCCTTTCCAGTTTGGGGCTACTGAAAACCATACTGCTTGAATATCATTCATGCATCTCCTTGTGCACGTGTGCATAGTTTTATATAAAGGGCACAAACAGAATTGCTGGGTCATAAGCGAGCATATCTTTAACTTGACTGGACAATGCCTAACAGTTTTCTAAACTGATTGTACCAATTAGAATTTTTATTTATACTACAGTATAAATAGACTGAACATAGTTTACATAAAGCATGAACATAGTTTAGAGTTGTCTCTCTTCTAGGTTTTCTCATGGGGCTGCAAAGATAAAATTCAGGAAATCAAACACCAAGGTCAGGAAGGAGAGATGGGGGAGGAGCTTAAGGTCTTCTTGCCCAAAATCACATGACTGCAGGAGGACCTGCTGGCCTGCTAGGAATCGGGATGGCATTGCTGACCCCATCCATAGGTACAGGTAGGAGCAATGGGTACACTGGTTATGTTTTTGAGGGGGGACATTTTTTAGGGGAAATTCAGCATAATGAGGGGATCTTAGCAACCCAACTGTAAACATAAGTGCCATTAAAAGAATTGCCACTTTGCTCCATGGCCATAATTCTCCCTTTCATATCAACCATAACAGGGGTATGGAGATGGGAGAAAGCCCAGGGAGATGGAAGTTTTTATTTCTATCTCAGGTAAGTTAGAGGGCTAATCCCTAGTCTAAAGACAGACCTGGTCTGAAGACCAGTGAATAAGGAATTCCTGGGGGCCCTAAGAATGGTACCTGGGGCTGCAGTGACGCAGAACAGAGATGCTAGAAAAGAATGCTCTGGCATTTCCTAGTAACACTGCCCTTGGCCTTGACCCCTACAAGCAAGAATATTAAGACGTTATACAGGGAAGGGCAAAAGGAGGTTTACAGTTGTAAGTACACAAAACAGAGTTTATTCTTGTATTATTTATTAACTACTGTGCTATTTTCTATACAAGCAACTGTAAAGCTACTTTTGCTCCACCTTGTATATCAACCAGAACTGAGAATGGGATGAACTAGGAACGCAGGGAAAGAAGGCGAGGGAGGGAAGGTGAAGATAGAGTGGCCATAACAATAAGTTCAGTTTGATATCATTGGTTTGTCCTGTTCTTGCCATTTTAATATTTTTACTGTAGAATTGCTACTCAGTGCCTTGAAGCCAGGGAGAATGCCCTTAAGAAGTATCCACAGGGAGATTTTCTAAAACAAATTTCTATTCAAGGCTCATTAAGCAGAAAGAAGAGGCTGCAATTTTGTAGTTATGACTTCCCAAAAAACAATTTGAGAATAAAGAAATTACTTTTCATTATATCCATACACTAATATTAGTCTATGGCCTCCACCCCGTCCCCGCCCCCGCCCCAGTCCTGATCTCCTTTCCTCTGCACGCTGTCTGTCGTAAGCAGTCAAAGCCTGGCGATGCTCGTGACAGCACAGGTGCTTCTGGTGCTAGAATCATTATCAGAAACTACAGCAGTTCCACTTATCATTGAGCACCCAAATCACTGGCCCTCTGTCCAGGCTCATGCTTTGCAAACAGCAAATCTGGATCCCTGGAATATTACTGCAAGGAAAGCATGACTGTCTATTTTATTCAGGAGGCTAATGAAGTAATTGTGCATACCTGGTAAATGGTGGAGTCAAGATGGAAATGGAAGTTGCATCCAAATTTCTTTGCAGATCATTTCAGTATGTCTTAAAGGAAAGACTCATTCATTAGATTGCTATGATATCTTCTTCTTTTTTTTTTCCTTCTTTTTTTTGAAGCTGGAAACGGGGAGAGACAGTCAGACAAACTCCCGCATGCGCCCGACCGGGATCCACCCGGCACACCCACCAGGGGCTACGCTCTGCCCACCAGGGGGCAATGCTCTGCCCCTCTGGGGCATTGCTCTGCCACGACCAGAGCCACTCTAGTGCCTGGGGCAGAGGCCAAGGAGCCATCCCCAGTGCCCGGGCCATCCTTGCTCCAATGGAGCCTTGGCTGTGGGAGGGGAAGAGAGAGACAGAGAGGAAGGAGGGGGGGTAGAGAAGCAAATGGGCGCTTCTCCTATGTGCCCTGGCCGGGAATCGAATCTGGGTCCCCCACATGCCAGGCCGACGCTCTACCGCTGAGCCAACCGGCCAGGGCCTATGGTATCTTCTTATACAGGGGACAGGGAACAGACAGTGCCAGTGCCCCATCCATATCTCCTAGGCCTGAGGTTCTCAACAGAGACAATTTTTCCTCAAGTGGACACTTGGCACTATCTAAACGTTTTTTCGGTTGTCACAACTGTGGGATGAAGGGTATGGGGAGACAGTTGCCATTTGTGAGTGGGTACGTGCCAGGGATGTTGTTAAACACCACTCCTCACAACAAAAAGCTATCCTGCCCCAAATGCCGAGTGCCAAAGTTGAGATACCCTTCATAGACAGAGAAATGCATCCTTTGATTAAATTTTCACTGTGTAGTACATCTCATAGCAACAACAAATGTTCTTTCAGTGGAGTGAGCTTGCATCACCCAAGAAAACAAGGAGAAATCTCCCCAGAGCAGAAGAGTCGGGCTGAGCTCTGACACTTTCTCCACCCAACACAGCGCGTCAGAAGGATGACAGCTAAAATTGGCCATTTGTGTGCTTAAAACCAGAAGCTATGAAGTTCTTTGGAACACTTGACTAGTCACCCAGTGAAAGTACTGGTTCCGAAGGCTCAGCAGTATAACGAGTGATGCTAACACCTGGCATTACTCTGGTGTCTGAAACTTGCAAAACAATTTCAGATGTGACAGTGCCCCCTCCTCCAATTAATCTATTTTGTGATTATGATTTCATTTTTAGAGGGGAACAGAACATATAAGGCAAAAGTTAAGAATTTGTTGTCAGAAGTATAATAAAATGAGGAGAATGAAGCAGAGTCCCCTTCGCATGCCAAGTCACTTAACCTGTCTGTGTCCCATTAATCCCCCAAAGAGAGAGGATGAGCCAGACTTTCAGATCCCTAAGGAATGCTTGGTACTTAAAAGCCAAACACCAACAGCTCAGCAGGGCCTTCTTTGCCTTGCTGTGCATTGAGGGCCAACCAAAAAACTGCTCCAAACTTATTTGTTGATTCTTCTTCTTTGGGATCATGCTCTATGAAAGTAGCTCTCAACCAAGTGCAGTTCTGTCCCTTAGGGCATATTTGGTCATATCTGAAGATATTTGTTATTGTCACAACTTGTGGTGGGGGCAGTAGTACTGCTGATATGTAGTGGATATAGGCCAGGGATGCTGCCAAACATCCCACAATGTCAACAGTACGAGGGTTGTACAATCCGCTTTACATGTAAAACTGTTCTGGTCCAAATTATTCTAATGCATTAGAATGTAAGCACTTGACTAGGTTTCTTACATTATTTCAACTTTGGTTGCCATCTTTCTTCCTGTTCATACATACAACACAAAATAAAAGATATTACCTGAAGAGATTATGAGATTTCTTCTCCCATTCAGCAGAAGATAGGACAAGAAGAAAAAGTACCAGAGGAAAATGGCTAGTCTGTGTCTGGATGTACGGTCTTCAGAACCATGTGCATCAGAATCGCTTGGGGTGAAATCTGTACAAGGTAGACTGTGAGGACCTCCCCAAAACACACTATTTGTGTGGTCTCTTGGAACATCACCTCAGAATTCACAATTTTAGCAAGATCCCTTATTATCATGTACAAGATAGTTTGAGGACCAATGATGTGGTGATACCAAAATGAAGAAACTGATGCTTACAAAGGTTGAGTGACGTGTTCAAGGTCATGCACACAGCATGAGACAAGGTCAGAATTCATCCCTAGTTCAATTAATACTAGACAAAGGAGGCAAGAACATACAATGAGAAAATGATAGTCTTTTCAATAAATCGTATGAGAATATTGGACAGCGACATGCAAAAAAATGAAACTTGGCCACCAACTTACACCATACACAAAGATAAACTCAAAATGGAGTCAAGATTTAAATGTAAGTTACAAAACTATAAAAATCCTAGAGGAAAACATAGGCAGTAAAATCTCAGACATTCTCATGGCAATATTTTACCTGACATATCTCCCTGGGCAAAGAAAACAAAAGAAAAAATAAACAAATGGAACTACATCAAACTTAAAAGCTTTTGTACAGCAAAAGAAACTATCAAAAATGAAAAAAGGTAACCCACTGAATGGAGAACATATTTGCCAATGATACATCTGGATAAGGGGTTAATTCCCAAAGTATATGAAGAACTTATACAACTCAACACCAAGAAGACAAACAACCAAATTTTAAAAAATGGGCAAAGGACCTGAATAGACATGAAGAAAAAATGCTCGATGTTACTAATATCAGAGAAATGTAAATCAAAACCACAATGAAATACAACTTCATACCAGTCAGAATGGCTCTCATCAATTAACAAACAACAAGCGTTGGCGAGGGTGTAGAGAAAAAGGAAACTTCGTGCCCTGCTGGTGGGAATGCAGACTGGTGCAGCCACTGTGGAAAGCAGTGGGAGTTTCCTCAAAAAATTAAAATGGAACTGCCTTATGTCTCAGTGATTCCACTTCTGGGAATATATCTGAAGAAACACAAACCACCAATTTGAAAGACTATATGCACCCCTATGTTCATTGCATTATTATTTATAATAGTCAAGATCTGGCCTGACCAGGCAGAGGCGCAGTTGTTAGAGCATCGGACTGGGATGCGGAGGACCCAGGTTTGAAACCCCAGATCACCAGCTTGAGCGCGGGCTCATCTGGTTTGAGCAAAGCTCACCGCTTGGACCCAAGGTTGCTGGCTTGAGCAAGGGGTCACTTGGTCTGCTGAAGGCCCACGGTCAAGGCACATATGAGAAAGCAATCAATGAACAACTAAGGTGCCACAACAAAGAATTGATGCTTTTCACCTCTCTCCCTTCCTGTCTGTCTATCCCTATCTATCCCTTTCTTTGACTCTGTCTGTCTCTGTAAAAAAAAAAAAAAAAAAAAAAAGATCTGGAAGCCACTCAAGTGCCCATCAGTAGATAAGTGAATAAAAAAGCTGTGATACATTTACACAATGGCTACCTGGATATAAAAAAAAAAGAAGGAAATCTAGTCCTGGCTGGAGAGCTCAGTTGGTTGGAGCGTCATCCTGAGGAGCAGAGGTAGCAGGTTCAATCTCTGGTCAAGGTACATACAAGAACAACTCACTGTTCCTCTCTGTCTCTCCCTGCCTCTCTCTCTAAAACAAATTTTTTAAAAAATAAGATGAAGAAGAAGGAAACTGAACCTTTTGTAACAGCATGGTTGGACCTGGAGAGGATTATGCTAAGTGAAATATGCTAGAGAAAGACAAGTACCACATGATCTCACTTATATGTGGAATCTAATGAATGAAATAAACTGACCAACAAAATACAGTGTGTCCGTAAAGTCATGGTGCACTTTTGACCAGTCACAGGAAAGCAACAAAAGACCATAGAAATGTGAAATCTGCACCAAATAAAAGGAAAACTCTCCCAGTTTCATACCTATTCAGTGCAGTTCGATGTGGGCTCATGCACAGATTTTTTAGGGCTCCTTAGGTAGCTATCCCGTATAGCCTCTACAGACTCTTCACTGACTGATGGCCTACCAGAACGGGGTTTCTCCACCAAACTGCCGGTTTCCTTCAACTGCTCTTCCCACCAAGTCATGTTATTCCTATGTGGTGGCGCTTCATTATAAACGCGCTGATATTCACGTTGCACTTTGGTCATGGATTCGAATTTAGCAAGCCACAGAACACACTGAACTTTCCTCTGTGCCGTCCACATCTCGACTGGCATGGCCATGGGCTGCTGCCACTCATCCTACAGAAACTGGGAGGGTTTTCCTTTTATTTGGTGCAGATGTCACATTTCTATCGTCTTTTGTTGCTTTCCTGTGACCAGTCAAAAGTCACCATGACTTTACAGACACACTATATAGAAACAGAGGCATGGACACATGCAATGGACCGACAGTTGTCAAAGGGGAGAGGGATTGAAGGGCTGGTGAAAGAAGGCAAAGGGATTAGGAACACACATAAACTCACACACACACACACATATAAACACACAGACACAGACAACAGTGTGGTGTTAACTGGAGGGAAAGGGGTTAGGGGCAGGTGGAAGTGGGCAGAGGGAGGACGAATGGATAGGGAAGGACTTTGCTTTGGGTGATGGATGCATGATCAGTGTGCAGATGATGTTTTATCGAGTTGTAGAAACCTGTATGGTTTTGCGAACCAAGGTCATTCCAATCAATCAATCAATGTATGCAGCTCCCCAAAAAGGAGAAAAATAGGCCTGAATTTACGGATAATGGGTGAAAATCAGATCCACTTGTAGTTATTGAGGGAGAAATGAAGATAACACTTGGCCCAGCTCCTCAGGACCCAGAGCCTGCTCAGGAACTTGCTACATTTTCCTGTGGTTGTGTCAAGTTTTCTCCCCATTGTCTTCATGACTTATGGGTAAAAAGAATGTTACACATGACTTCTTTCAAAGCTCTTAGGGTAACTGATCTCCATTAAATTTTATTTTTCAAAACCTTGGAATTCTTTTTCTCACATTAACATGTCAAGAAATGACAAATGTGTTTAAATTACACAAATTATTAGTCCTTTTAGATTTCCCAAGGGGGAAAATTCCTTCAGAATCTATTGAAAAACCTTCCCATCTAGAAAATAATTCTTTGTCTCCCTTCCTGGCAAAATAAGGCTATCAGCCACTTGTTCCCCATTGTTGATGGAAAAGTCTGAGATTTAGAACACAAGAAAAGCTGTCTTATACATCATAATAGACAATGTGCTGACTTCAAGGCTATCGGTTTGCATTTCTGTAAGTCCAACTTTTACAATGGAATGATGGAAAGAACAAAGAAAATTCAGTCTGTGGATGCTGAAGGACATGAAGACGGTGATAAACAATGTGAAGGGATGTCATGTGAAAGAAAGAAAACCTTGTCGGTTGTCTCCAGCAAGCTGGACGAGGACCGAGACTGGAGGTTTTGAAGACTCATATTTTGACTCAACATATGAAAGAACTTGCTACATTTAACTTGGCAATTCCATTTCTAGGTATATAATGAAGAGTAATGAAAACCTATGTTCACACAAAAACTCGTCCATGAATGTTGACAGCAGCATTATTTATGATAGCCAAAAGGTGGAAACAACTCATTTGTCCACCGAGGGAGAGAGGGAGGAAATCTGTAGAACAAATTGAATGTGCAAGAACAGGAAGGCAGCTATCCTGGGAGGTGCTGATTTCTTCTTCCTGGCAATGCTAAAGTTGAGCGCATATGACCATCAGATGGACAGGCTGTGCTATGTGGCAGTTTCACTCCGGGACATGCAACTCTAAAATGTCATAGTCGATGTTTTATCCTTTTCCTGTTTCCCTGACTATAACACGAGTGACTCAAGACTAAAGAATGTCTTCATTCATTCAGTCCATTCTTTCATTCATTCTTTCAATGCAGACTAAAGGCAAGGACTTGTGCTATTTCTCTCTATTAATAATATAGTTGCTCTCACCTTAGGTAGCATTCCCAAGAAGCAGACGCTAAGATAAGGATTCACGTGCAAGTGATTTATTAAGGACATGTTCCCAGAAAAAGCTGGTAAGGGATAAGCCTCACAGGGTAGGAAAGGGGAGAAGGCCAAGTAACAGCGTGATTTCTGGCCAAGGCCAGTCTCAGTCCGATCCTGAAGGGCGTTCTGGAGTGTAAATTCCATCTCAGAACTGTTCCACCTCAAAAGAAAAGGACTGAGCTTGAATTTTTGCCCACCTGCCAGTCATGGGCTATGGGATGCCCTGGGTGATATAACTCCTTGCTCTTTGTGGGGACAGGGAAAGTGCTGAAGAACCCCAAGGGAAGTCCTCTGAAGTTCATAGACATTGGTCGTTAGAAGCCAACCAGACAGAAGCTGGAGGCTGGGACAGGCACACAGACTGGTGAAAGGTCCGAGATATTCTAGGGAGAGCACCAACAGCAGGTTCCACTATATGTCTGGATTGAAAACTTGTTCATCTCCTCTCTGAAGGCTGTTCATGACTCCGTTCACAGCCCCAGACACATTGCCAGTGCAGTGACACGAGTGGAGCCCCGTGGGTCATTCCCTTCTTGGCCGATAGAGACTTTGTCTGGCGTCTCACTTCGCATACTGAGAATCTCCTGAAGTGGTCATCTGCCCGCAAACACTATAGGGAACTTCTCAGCAGCTTCGGCAGTCTCACTTGTCATTTAGCCACTTACTTTAAGGTTGGGCAGGTTCCCCAAACTGCAAACGCAGAGAACTGTTTCTGTCTGGGTGACTCGACTTGCCTGGATTCCCTTTCTTCCCCTGAGTTATCACAGACAACCAGGATGCCAGTCCCTTGGCACACGGTGGAATCCTCGCTGCTGTATCAATCATGGACGACAGCATTTGTTGAGTCCCATTATCATTGTGAGGATTGCATTTGTGTGAGCGTTGGTGTGAACGTGTGTAGCACTTAGAAGCATGCCAGCCTTCTCTAAGCTCTCCATCAATGTTCACTATCATCACGCCGGGATAGAGCTGCTCTTGGGTCATCCTCAAAATGACCTGCCAAAGAACTTGCAACCATCTTTCAGACCTATTTCCACTTCGAAAAAGAGTTTTCTATTGTCCTCCCTTTCTGCTACTTCTTACTATCCCTTTCTTCTTCCATTTCCTCTGGGGTTAACATACCAGATGGGGTTAACAACAACACTCCTCAGCACCGAGGAGAAAAACAGTGAGTATTAGGTAGACTGGAGAATAAGACAGGGGTGGTGAGGGAAGAAACAAAAAGCTCCAGAGCCTCTTAACATATTTTGGCGGTGAGAAGAGAGCCAGAGGGCTTTACTGCGGAGCATGGCTTTGTTTGTATCTACAAAAGTGCACAAGTTGAAATTCCATAAATAGAGGAGCTTCTGTACCACTTTCTATTGCTAATATTTTCTTTTCCTCTGACGTCCGTCCCCAGCATTTCAGTTCAGGGTGAGCGCTTAATAAATGCATGACGACTGATGTTAGAAACCGTCACGGGAGCACATTGCGTATAGACAACTCCAGTAAAATGCCAAAGGTGAAAAATCACCATTTGATTAATTTACAAAACCCTGAAAGAGAAAGCATGCTACATTTCAGTGTTGTTTGTTTGCTATGTTTTGTGCGTTCTAAAGAACCAACGAGAGTACATGTTGTCTCAGGTCTGGCGCAGGCGTCCGTGAGAATGGTTTTACATTTCTAAACTGTTGAAAGAAAAATCCAAAGAAGAATAATGTTGCACGACAAGTGCAATTATATGAACTTCAGATTTCGACATTCATAAATAAAGTCTGGTTGGAGCACAGCCATGCCCACATGCATGTATTTGTTTATGGCTACTTTCGACAGCCTAACATATTTGGTCTTTTCCAGAAAATGTTCGCTGACCCCTGATTTAGAAAAACTAAAATAGCACTTTGTTTGTTTGATTTTTTTTTTCTACTTTTGGTTTTCATCTCCTTCCTCTTGGAGTTTGACAAGTCCAAGGAAAAACTATTATCTTCTATGTATTTGTTACTATTAGCATCTCAATTATTTTACTTATAGCCTTGTGGCAGACAGACAACGTGCTGGAGATAAACCAGAATCCAAACTGGACTCTGCTGCTGCACACAGCTGAGCTTTCAGAGACACGTTTATGTTATTTCTGGAAGTCTCAGATAAATGCACGCAGGACTTGCTTAGTCTGTAGGAGGCAAACAGACTCCTCCCCACCCATTTCTTCTATAACAATATAGATCACCAAAAATTAACATTCCCTTGTTGTGTTTGTATTTACTATTCTCAAATCACTTGTTCAAAGTGTCTGCTCCCTCATTGTTTTCTAAGTCTCAGCAAATGAAAAGCTTTCCCTGTGTCTCACCTTGCAAGTTCAATCCTGTTTTTCAGATATATGCTGCTCCTTGTGCCCCCCTCCATGCCAAATTGACTGGGTTCACACCGTCTGCATCAGACTCAGTTATCCGCCACCCACACCACATGCTAGGACAGCAGAAACGCAGATGGTTCTAAGGCATACATATCTCTATCTGGCCCTTGGAGTCTGACAATTCTGTCTTGTCTTCAAAAACCCTAGGCCACTCAGAGGAAGTGAACTTGAACTGTTAACAGTTCATTTATTTTTATGGCATAAACTTTTCAATAGGCTGTGACTAGGTCATGCCGTGCTATATAGACAAATATGTGTGTAGATAAAATTTTCAGACTAGTCAAGATTCTAGAAGGCATTCAGAAATCCAACCCATTTTCTACGACCAGCAGGATGCATATAGCATTCTCCTCACATTCTGAACATTCCAAAATGCAGCCATCCACCACCTTCGGGGCTCCTTGCCAGGGGAGATGCCCTTTGAAATTCTAGGTCACACATTGAACATGCAACTTTTTGTTTTCCAGGGGTAAACTCCCTCTGTCTGTAACATCCTTCTTCCCCCATCCCATCCATCACCTCCCTTCCCTATGCCTTCTATTTCTCCTTTGCCTGTATAACTCACACCAGCTCTCTGGATTTCCGGGACCTATACATGCCCTCCCCACCAAATGGCTCTGCTGGCCTTCTGAACTAACTCTATCAGGGCACTCACCCCTTCTCTTTTTTCCTCCTGAAACAATGCCCTCCTCAAAGACAGGGGCTGTCACAGCCATCTTTTCACTCCCAGAGCCTGGTCGCATGCTTATGACGCAGCAACCACTGTATATCTGGAGGAATATCTGTTGAGTGCTGCTGTTCAATGTGACTCCAGGCGATGTGAACAATCAGCCCTGGGTGGCTAGAGCCCCAGCAAGTCTGGGAAGAACCCAAACTGGAATCAACTGCAATGGCAGTGACTACTGCTCGAACTAACCTGCTGACTTGGCCAACAGAATCTTTTCCTTGGGCCCAGCTGTGACTTTCATGTCCAGATGCTGAAGGCTGCAGTTGGCTCACAATTATTAACCAGGACACTATAATGTGGTATTAAAAAGCAACACCTTTGAAAATCATCATTGTGGCCCTGAGGAAAAAATAAACCATGTCTCATAAAACGAAAGTCCACGGGAAATCCCAGGAATGCTGTCCAATCTCAGGGCTGGCATTTTAGACTATAGAATAAATATATCGAGGGCGTTCCACAAGGAAATCCAGCATGACTGAGAAGTAAGTATGGCTCACAGAACAGGGGGACTTCTCAGGGCACATCAGGCTCCACAGGGCTTAGGAGGCAGAGCTCTCTTTGGTTTCTCATGAAACAAGCAGACTCCACTCCCAAGCCTGTGAAGAGGCTGAGCTTTGATAACTGGAAGTCCCATCGTTGCACATTCACGCTTGTTCAAGTCTCTTATCAGAAACTGAGACCAAACTCCTGGATGGTTCGACACTAAGGAGCAGAGTGACTTGCTTCTAAGACAAATTTCTCCAAACACTTTGGCCCCAAAGCAAGAAGCCCACTTACCTTATGACTACAAGAGCTTGGCAACGGCACCTCGCACATCACCCAGCTCCCTAACTCCACCCTCCTCCAGGACCACGAGGAAGACAGGGGAAGGAATGGAAAGATTTTCCCTAAGGAGGAGCTCCTCCGAAGCAACTGGGCGGGCGTCGCCCTGCCTTCTGCAGCTAGATCTTTATTTCCACAAAACTGGGAGTCAGGTAGTTTTCTGTGGTTTCTCCTAAAGTGACATTTGGATTTTTTCCCCAAAAACTGTCATTTGAGGAGCTGCCAGACCAGGGGGTTGCATCAAGATCATCTAAATCTGAGATTCTTATAAATAGTAGGTTGCAGTTTCTTCTTATCTTGTCAGTTGTCTTTTTCTTTCCTTTGGAGGATGGCAATTTTTAAGGTCTCATGAATATCTACACACACACGTATATATATATATATTCAAACACACATATACACACATGCATGTGGTTATGTTTTTATATATATACACAATACATATATAGTCTCAAGTCTCAGTAAGATACACAAAAGTGTTATATTCTATTTTCTTTTTTTACAGGGACAGAGATAGAGTCAGAGAGAGGGATAGATAGGGGCAGACAGACAGGAACAAAGAGAGATGAGAAGCATCAATCATCAGTTTTTTGTTTTGACACCTTAGTTGTTCATTGATTGCTTTCTCATATGTACCTTGACTGCAGGCCTTCAGCAGACCGAGTAACCCCGTGCTGGAGCCAGCGACCTTGGGTCCAAGCTGATGAGCTTTTGCTCAAACCAGATGAGCCCGCGCTCAAGCTGGCGACCTCGGGGTCTCGAACCTGGGTCCTCTGCATCTCAGTCCACGCTCTATCCACTGCACCACCCCCTGGTCAGGCAAAAATGTTATATTCTTATATTAAAGAATTTGGATAATGATGAAAAATGAAAAGAACTACATCATATGTATGTACCAGAACTTTGAGATTGAATAGCTTTATTTATAATTATTCAATTATCCAAATTTAGTTTTTAGCAGTGCCTTTTTTAAAGTATGGCCATCAATTACTCTAATAGTTGGATTATTACATTCCTTTTATTCATTATTAGCATTTAATATTATTTTTAATTTTATAACTCCTCATTTGCATCCATAGGAGGAAACAAATGTAACTCAATGTATCAGCCAAAAAAACTGTATGAGTCTTTAAAAGGACCTAGCTACTTCTGACCTTCTCCATTAAAACCTGCTCAGTTCCCGGCTTTGTGGCAGTAATACTTTAATCCTTTTGTAAAATCTAAAAATTGCTGTTTCAGAGAAGTAAGCACCTCTCGGCCAGCCTCCCACAGCAGCCCGGGATGCCAGCCAGAACGCGAGAATGCCGTCGAGGCAGACAGCACAGCACACAGCGGTCTCAGCCTCCAGCGCCCCCGCCCAACTTTGCAAAGTTGAGACTAAACAGAAATAAGAAAAAAAAAAAAACACAAAACCCTCCCTCCAAATTGCCTTTTCCGGATCCTTAAATTGCACGTTCAGCTGACCATGAGGCCTTCCTTTGTGGCCGGGAAGCCCAGGGGCACGGCGTCTGCTCCATGGGTGAGTCCACTGCAGCTTAGACCCAGCCTTCTTCTCTCGCCTGGGACCCCTAGGGGCTGAGACCACCTGGAGGGTCACACAGTCAGGGTGGAGGCTGGAAATGGAAAACGTGTTCCATGTGGTACTGAGACTAGAGACTAGAATGCAAACATAGTCTCAAACAAAAGGCGAAGCCTATGTACAGCCCAGTGTGCTTGTCTTACAAGAACAACATTTTATTGAAAATCTAGCTAAGAACAGCACTGCTAGGTTTCTACTGTTAAAGAAATGTGTATTCTTCTGGGGTCTTGTTAGGGGGGGCTCCTTATTGAAATAATATACAAGCGGAACAGTGTGTACCTCAGTACATTTGCCAAAGTGAACATCCCTGTATAACGACTGCCCAGAACAAGAAAAATCCCCTCCTGATCTTTAGCTCCTGAAAGTAACCGCTATCCTGAGCACCAGCAAGTAGGTTGGTTGGTTTGTGAGCTTTAGATCAATAGACTCCTGCAGTGGACAGTCCTTTTTGTCTGGCCTCTTCCACCACTGTCTCATGTTATGGCGTGTAGTAGCACTGTATCTTCATGCCCGAGGAGTATCCCATTATATAAATAAAACAGGATTGTTTTCCTTTTCTGTTGCTGAGAAACATTTCACCAGCCTGGGCTGTTCATGAATCAGAGTGCTGAGAGAAATATGCTAGCATGTGCCTTTTGGGGAACACAGGGAGACATTTCCGTGGGGTACATGCTGGGGAGAAGTGCTCCACCTCACAGAGTGTATCTGTTCTGCTTTAGTCGGTTCTGCCCAACACTCTGCCAGAATATTTGTACCAACCTACACTGACACAGCAATAGCGATGTACGAGAATTCCAGCTGTCCCGTACGAACACGATACTTGGCGTTGTCAGTTCTCTCTTTTTCTTAATTATAGCCATTCTGATGGGCAAGTAGTGGTGTGCACTGTGGTTTTAATCAACATTTCCCTGTTGACTGATAAGCTGGAGCACTTCTCATATGTGGATTAGTCTTTAGATATCCCATTTGTAGTGTCTGTTTTAGTACTTTGCCTCATCTTCCCTTGAGTTACCAGTTTAGAATGGGGTTGGTCACATTTTCATGGAAAGAGCCACAAGGTATTTTTGGCTTTGTGGGACATACAATCTCTGTCACAACTCTCAACTCTGCTATGATAGCACAAAAGCAGCACAAACTATATATAAATGAGTAGGTGAGGCTGAGTTCTAATAAAACTTTATTTACCAAAACAGTCAGTGGGCTGAATTTATCCCACAGGCCATAGTTTGTTCACTTGTTGTTTAAAAGATCTATGTGGTATGATTTTTAAATATTAGCAAAAGTCGAGTTGCATATCAGAGCTTGCTAACTGTCTAGCCCATATCCATTCTTCTTGGTATGGGAATACTAAAGGAGATGCTATAATATATGGCTGAAAAATAAAAGATATCAGAGACCAAGTATTGGGTGGAACACTTCTAGGAAATTGTTAAAGGGGAGCTGTTTCAGCAAGGATGACCACCTGAGTTCCCCTCTTCCTTGTTCTTTATGTCAGAGACATGTGTATGATGGCCGGATTGATACCAACCGCCTTATGATCATGAGACAACCTAGAATGTGAAGGCTGGCATTGAGAATAGCAGAACAGAGAGAATCTGGGACACTGAAAACTATGAACTGCTCAGTTCAATACTTTCACTTGTTTTATATGGAAGAAATTTCCCCCTACCGTAAGATACTCTCGGTTTTGTTACCAGAAGTCAGTGCAATTCTTAATGGGTAAAAGAAAACTCCCATCCTATTTATTGTACACCGCTCACAAAAATTAGGGGATATTTTATCATGTCATATTCACTTTGAAATATCCCCTAATTTTGGTGAGCAGTATATTTTTATTCCTTCTGACTCTTTACTGAAATTTTAGACTTCAGTTTTCTTGTTTAGCCATATCGTTCAACATCACTGAACACTTAGCACACGTTCCTTGATCTTTCTGCACTCTCTCTCTCTCTCTTTCTGGCCTGTTCCTCCCCTTGGTCATACACTTTCAGATGGAAAAGACATATCCCGTATTTCTCTGTGTCCATAGTGCTTAAAAGCAAACTCCTCGTGTGTAATTGTTGCCCCTCAAAATAATTCTTTTGATGATAATGTTGATGTTAAAGATGATGAAGAACATCCTTCTTTTGGCAAAAGGACAGCACATTTTTGATCAGGAAGACAGTTAAAGAAAGGCAACTTTGGGGTCTGTAGGCAAAGGGCAGGGCTGGGCAGCCTCTTAATAGACACGCAGTTCTGTAATACTAATACTCTAAATTTAGGCAGCTCTAAATGACACTCTCTTAGGCAGTTTGCAGTCTTCTGGAACACTCCAACGAGGCTGACTTCTTACATTGAGTGCATTTCAGCTGAGGTTCGGGTGACCGCAAAATGCTCTCTTACAAGGCTGGGGAGAGGGGCTCACTTTTCTCAGTTGCTGTCCCTTGCAGCTGTGTAGATCCAAGCTCACTCCCTCCTAAAACACTATATCCTGAGACAGTACTCTATATAATTTAAAAGTATGAAACATACTTTCCAAATCATAATCGAACTCCACAATTTTAAAACATACTTGTATTGTATTTTCTATAGTCAGTTTCCCTCAGTTCACAAGGTGCTATATTTTGGGTTCGAGACCATTTTCAGAGTTGACTGTTTCAATGGGAGGCTACTAGACTGAGAACTACCGAGAAATATAGCACATTTGCCAACTTGTAGCTCACAGTCAAGACCACAGAATAAGACCCAGGAAATACCTGAAAAGTCTACTGAAATCCAACTGAAGATAAAAACACAAGCTTCATTAAAGTGTTAGAGACGATATCCATTACAATTTTTATGCCAGATGTGCCCAGGGAGAAAACATCACAATGTGACAATAAAGAGATTGGAACAAGGAATTTTTCAAGACTGAAGCCATCGATCTGGCTTCATTGTTTTTGTCAGAGAGCTGCAACTCTGGCCCTCTGAGATTTCACCTAGAAGGTTTGATCTGAGTTAAAGAGAAGATCAAGGCTCGCGGAGGCTGACAAAAGAAGAGCAGCATGGGGAGGAAGGGAGACTTATAGCTAACATCTCAAATAGACTCCATGAATTAGCATTACTCTAAGAATCACATCTCAGCTGGTACTGAGTTTCAGCTAACCAAATGAATGCTGACCTGTCAAATGGAGTGGTCTCACGTAATTATTATGCCTTCATTATGGGCTGACAATGTCGTCTTCATAGTTTCATGTGGGAGGCCGATGCTGAGTACAGGTTTGAGTGCTTTCTTCGCAAAGGCACATGCCAGGAGCCACACAAGCCAAACGTCTACTCCCAGCTCTAACAAGCAGTCTGTTCTATGTGAGACAGGATTTACTGAGGGAGGAAAAAAAGATTTTTCCTTCTTCTTTAAGACCAAAGAAAAGACTGCTTTTTCAACCACCTTAGATGTCTTCAAATGTCTTCTATCGTAACCCAGTCTGTTCTAAACTCATTCTCTTTCATCTGAAACGTTTATTGCAAAGTGCTTTCCAAGCAGGGAAGCCTGATCCCAGTAATAGTGTGAGTGTAAACGCCAATATAAAAGCCATTATATGCTCAGTAGCAACTCCTCCTTGCTCAGAACTTTAAATTCTGTTTCTATTGGGAAAAGAACATTCTTTCAAAAGCACTGTTCTTTTCCCTGTTGTCAAACCTCGCTTTGCCTACTTGGTCAAAAACTGAATTTGTCAAGACTTCAGTATGCAGTCCATATGAGCATGAAATGGTTCAACTCCCAGGCTCCTAAAACTGGACAGGAAAGGTTCAAAGACTTCTATAAAGGAGTAACTCCTTTTGGGATTGGAGGAGCCCTTAAAACTTTTACCCATTCTTGAAAACCAAAACATGCAAACTGCAAGGAAGCTGGATAATTTTTACCTCTACTTGGATGCTCTTTAGGGGAGTGCTATGTAATAATTACATCTGGGTTACAGACAAAAACATGGTTGTCCTAGACAAATAAATCTAGAGGTGTGGATGCCCTACCCAGGGGGCCCTCTACCAATGCAAGCCTAGGTCCAAGTGTACAGAGAGAAGCCCAGAGCGGTCTGGGGATGTAGGCAATGCTCTTTAGACCATCTGTTAAATGACACCGAACCCAGGGCTGTGCAATATCAAATTAGAGCAATGGTATTCAGGGGACATTGGGCAATGTATGGAGACATTTTGGTTGTCATAATGGGGAGGGTGCAGGGTGGGAGAAGTGGAGGGCTGCAACTGGCATCTGATAGGTGGAACCACCCTCACAATATAGTCTCTCCTGGCCCCAAATGTCAAGAGCACCAAGGTTCAGAAACCTGAACGAGGGTAAGCAGAAGCCAGAGCAATACCTAGGATGGCATGGCCATTCCAAAGCCCACTGGCATGAGATTCAGAGTACATGCACTCCCTGCTGTGCTCAATGAATGGTGTGCAAGGGACATCCAGTAACAAGTTGGGCAGAGTTAACTTTCCATCACCCCACATTCAGGGTTTACCACTTGCTTCATGCAGACAGAACAGAGTTAATATTAAACTCTTGTTATTATTTATAGTCAAGTAACACTTCTAAATAAACAGCAAATACACTCTATTCCATCCAGAGGTTAATGATCTTAATGAATTCTTCTGTGTTTTTTTCTCTACAATCTGGAATATAAGGCTCCCTGAAAATACTGCTCCCTGAAGCTGTCCGAACTGAGCTCTCTGGTGCACATGCCTGCGTCCGTAGTGAGAAAAGCAGATCAGACTCTGGTATCGTCTTTCTGAATGAGGGCTGAATAAGGCCCAGGCTACCTGGGCACGTTCCAATGAAAACTTCAGTCATTACACTTTAAAAAGAAAAAAAAAGGTAACCAGTGATGCTACCTGGTACCCACTTTCCAATGAAAACAGGACCAAAATGGATGTCAGGAGTTTTTTCTCCTTAATTGCTTTTCACTTCTCTCAATTCCGCTCCTCAGATAAATTCTCCATGTGACTCATGCTGAAAAGAAAAATTGAGAAATTTTCTTTCTGCCAGAAGAGCCGCTGGCAAAAAGTTGACATTCCATTCCTTTCCTGTCCTACCAACGTACACACATTTAACTCCAAAGAATGACTGATCAAAAAATAGCCCTTCTGGGCCCCAATTGAAACATCAAACTACTTCAGAGAGTGGCAAGTATGGTAGTAAATATTTAATAAGCCTTAATGGCACATATTTAAATACTCTAAGGGGAAAATAAACCCACATAATTCTGATTGACATTTTAATGAATATTTATTTATTTGTGGAGAACTAGCCTCTACTCAAGTCTGTCTTCCAAATCAGAACAGCAACATGGAGTCTTGACATTTTGTCAGTTATTTTTGGTCAATCCATATTTTACTATCCAGACAAAAAAGGTGCTTACTAATGAAGAGTCTCTAAAAGTGGGGAACAGATTTTAATCCAATGTTAGCTTTCCTAGAAGACACTGAATTTCCACGAGGAAATATTTTAGAATACAAGTATCAGTACAACAAACACAGAATCACACTCTCTTTCTTATGCCTATGGATTGATTACTTGGGAAAAAGGCCTGACACTGCAATGTCAGACACCCACATTTCTTCAAGACCAGGGAGAACATACTCAAGAGTTCAAAAAAGTAAGTTAAGATGAAAACCTATGACTGTCTGCACCAGACTATCGTGACCCATGAGATTTCCATAAACCCATCTGTAGTTAGAACAGTCCATGTGTCATTATCATTTACTAGTTACTACATTTCTAAGTATATAGTCACAACAAACTATGGTATAGATAAGTGCTTTTTTTTTTTTAAGTCAAAACTAAGAAGTTAAACTAATTAAAATACCAGGTTGAAGAGACTTGCCCACAAGATTACATAACCTACTGTAGTCTTTTTTTTTTTTTTTTAACTTAAATCAGGAGTCAGCCAACTACAGCCCATGGGCCAAATCCAGCCCATTGCTTGTTTTTATAAATAAAGTTTTATTGGAATATGGCCACAATTCATTCCATGTATTATCTGTGTCTGCTTTGGGCCTACAAATACAAGGTCAGTGGCTATGACAAAGACTTTCTGGCCTGCAAAGCCAGAAGTATTTCCTCTTGGCCCTTGGTAGATATAACTTGCTGGCCTCCACCTAAGATCCCTGGACTCTTCCCAGTGGGCACTTTTACAGTGGGGTATTTATGGATACAGTTAATCTTCAAGAAAGAATGTTATCTATAGATTTAGCAACAAAATACGCAAACAATCACAAGTCAAGAACACATGGTTTTAGCAGGAAAGGTGTTTCCAAAGGCTGCTGACTCTGCAAAGCATTAGCTTGAAGCAATAATATCGGCATAAATGATTTGTGATTGACATAAAGAGTTTGGCTGCTGTGTACATTTCCCAAGGCAAGGGTGAACATTTTTGATTTGTTGTGGTTGTTTCTAAATAGTGGGAGATAAAACAGCACTACTGTATAGAAACAGCTATGCTAAAATGCTCTCAGATCACCATAAGATAGTACTTCTGTAAAGGAAATTGGCAATAACCAAGATAGACTTCCAGAAGAAAATAAGTACAATAGGAGTGAACACATTTCTCCACACTACGCCTTCCACGCATTGCATGGTGTCCACTAACAAGCAACTCCGGCCACCCTTTTTCGCGTGTCCACCCTAACTGCACTCCTTTAGAATCTTAAACTCTGAACACTTCAATCTTTGAGCACTGCCTCCAATTGTTCCACCTTTCTTGATTTTCTCCCAGATAATCAGCCCCTTGTTGACTTCAGCACCTTCCTTATCCAGACTGAATTCTGGAGTCAGCTTCAGAAATTCTTACTGCCCTTCCTTTGTCTTCTTGTTGTGATTCCACAAAGTTCACTCCTGGTCAGTGGGACCACCCCAAGTCCCCTCAAGGTGGATATTAAGTACACTGGGAAAAAACTGCACGAACATTGTTTTGTACTGATTTCAGCCTAACAATAATCAATGTCATGCCTGGACCAGAACATGTGGTTCTTATGATTCCAAGATGCCCTTCAGCAATAACCATTAGGAAACTTTGAAAAGATGCGGGTTTATTACTTACAAGACCTGGAATTACACAGCACACTGGGAGCCACACACCAAACAGCCAGGGAGAGCCAGAGGGGGAGGGTGGGTGAAGGGAAGTGAGAGAGCATGAGAGCACAAGTCTGGCATTCTGCTTTCATTGGAAGAGAGGCTGAGGCCCTAGGGTTTCACCGGCTCACTCTTTATTGACGGATTTAAAACATAAGAGCAGGAATTAGAGAAAACAAACAAGTAGTCAGTTGTTAAAATCACCCAATATCTAAAACAAGGAGCCTGGTGGGGTGAGGCAGCAGGCTCTCTATCAGTCAGGTGGTCACAATGTGTTTACCAAGATAGGCTTCTTTGAAGTGGATGACTCTTTGAAATGGATGCCTCAGCCACCAAAGTTTAAGTCAGGCATTGCATTACAAAAAAGCAAAAAATACAAATGTCAAGGCTCACACTACAATGTGCAGACGGCATTATGCTAAGTGAATAGTCAGAAAAAGACAAATCAGTATAATCTCACTTATATGCGGAACCTCAAAAAACAAAACAATCAAACTCCTGGGTGTAAAGGACAGGTTGGTGGGTGGCAGAGGCAGGGGTTGAGCGATGAGCAAGACAGGCGAAGGCAGTCAAAAACACAAGCTTCCAGTTATAAAATAAGTAAGCCATGAAATCTGGACCCCAACACATTCAATTTTCAAAATACTGTATCGCATATTTGTTAAATTGCTAGGAGAGTAAATCTTAAAAGTTCTCACGAAAAAAAATAGTAACTATGTACGGTGACAGATGTGAACTACTAAACTTATTCTGGAGAGCAATTCACAATATATACAAATATTGAATCATTATGTTGTACACCTGAAACCAATATAATATATGTTAATTATATCTCAATTTAAAAAGCAGACACTTCTCCCAAGAAGACATACAAATGGCCAATAGATATATGAAAAGATGTTCAATTTCACTAGCTATTAGAGAAGTGCAAATCAAAACTACAAGTAGATACCAGCTCACACCTGTTCGATTGGATGTTATCAACAAGACAGGTAATAACAAGGGTTGGAGAGGCTGTGGAGAAAAAGGAACCCTCATTCACTGTTGGTGGGAATGTAAACTGGTGCAGCCACTGTGGAAACCAGTGTGATCGTGGTGGCGCAGTGGATAAAGCATCGACCTGGAAATGCTGAGGTCGCCGGTTCGAAACCCTGGGCTTGCCTGGTCAAGGCACATATGGGAGTTGATGCTTCCAGCTCCTCCCCCCTTCTCTCTCTCTCTCTGTCTTTCTCTCTTCTCTCTCTCTCTCTGTCTCTCTCCTCTCTAAAAAATGAATAAATAAATAAAAAATAAAAATAAAGTCTAGTCTTTAAAAAAAAAAGTTAAAAAAAGAGTTACCATATGACAGACCAGTCCCTCTTCTGGTTAACGTGAAAACCTTGAAACTGTTTACTCACAAAGATGTACGCACCCATTCAGCATTATTCACAGTGGCCAAGACATGTAGACAACCAGAGTCTCCTTTGATAGAAGACTGCATAAAGAAGATGTGCTACATATCCACTATGGAATACTATGCAGCCATAAAAAAAGATGAAATGCTGCCATTTGTGACAGCCTGGATGGATCTTGAGAATATTATGCTAAGGAAAGTACATCTGGAAAAGGGAAGAACCATATGATTTCATACAGACGTGGGATATAAAACTGAAACTCATAGAGCCTACACTGCGGTGGTTACCAGAGGGAAGGGGATAGGGGTAGTAAAGGGTAAAAAGGGCCAAATATATGATTTGATTTTGGATGGTAGGCACACAATGCAGTATACAGATCGTGTATCATAGAAATGAACACTTGAAACCTATATGATCTGATTAACCAACGTCACCCCAATAAATATAATAAATAAATAATAATAAATAAAACCATTAAAATGTGCCAACAGAACACAAATCCACAGTTCCTATCTCAGGGAGGCCTGGATCACCATGTGGCTATTAGTCCATTGCGTTCCTCCCTCCTGCAGTCCCCTCAGCCCTTAGCCTACAGTCCACTCCCCTTGTCAAGCCCTTCCCCAAACTTGTGCCACTTGAAGTTACCTCTTCTCTCACTGAGAAACCAGCGCTATGGCTGGGACCTTTTCTTCCTTCCCTTAAAATATACTGATGTCTGGGTCTGATACAATTGGTCGAGGGCTGGCCTGCATCTGGACTTTTAAAGGCTCTGCACCTGATACACTCAAGGCTGGAACCACTGGCCTAGACCCTAATTCTACCAAAATGACCATGGTCGCCAGAGCCCTCTCTCCTAAGCTCTAGGTGACTGACCTACCAAGAAGCTCCCTGCACTCTCCACATGGACGGTAAGCAGGCAGCTCAAATTTCCCACATAAAATGACAAGCACCCCCGCCACACATCATAAAGTATCTGTCTCACTGAGAAGCCTTGCCTTTATTTTGTCTTCCAAGAGAGGGGCCAGTAATGCCTCCAGAATTTTGTCCACAGCAGTTTGTTTTGGGGCAGGAGGCTGGACTCGGTTTCTATGTTTATAGGGGGGAGCAGGGATGACAGGAAGCTTGCAGAAATTATGAGAAGCTGGACCTTTCACTTTCCTTGCCACTGCCAGCTGAGGGGCCACACTCCCCAAAGCCCAACAAGGCACCAAGGCCCTACCTCGGAGGTCTCTCTCCAACCCATTACTTCCTTTGTGCTATCACCACCAATAAATACTCTTTTTGCGACCCTGGCATTAGCTCAGTCCCTTACCTTCCCAAGACCTAGTCCGTATATACCTCTCTCCCCTTCCAGAGCTTTCTAAAATGCCAAATAGATCTGTCACATGCCATTAGCAAAGGCAATACAAACATCTGGGTAGCCCTGGTGCTCTGCTGGTAAGCGCAGAAGACACAGCACGCATGCGCACACTGTTCAGTTCCCATGTCGACATCCCTGCTCTGCATCTTCTGCCCAGTGACGTACGTCCTCACTGGGCCTTTATGGCTGAGCTCTAAAGTCACACTTTTGTGAAGTCTCTTCTGAGAACTCCCTTCTTGGGCAACTCCTGCCTACTTACATGTTTTGTCTCAGATTAAAGTTCACCATTTGTTTTCTACATTTGCCTTCCTTCCCTGACTTAGTTCTTCTGTCCGGGACCACACCATCCCGATTTGTAGATTGACCCTTGAGCGGGTCTGACACGCTGCAGGAGGTGCGGTTAGAAAAGCTGAGGGAATTGATATAAGAAAAGTCCAAGGATTCAGAAGGATTCCAGGACAATTTGTATCTGAATGACATCAGCGACCACAAACGTCTTTGGGCAGATATGTGAGTAGATGCTCATGGACTGACATGTCTGCCAAGTCCTGGTTCAGAGAAAACTAGAGGCCCTGACCTTCCCCAGAGCTGCTGGGAAACACGTGGAGGCGCTCACGCAGGTGTGCTATTATTTCCCGGTGACAGGTGAGGTATCCACCCCGAGAGCGATGGCTGAGGGTGAGCACGTTCCCAAGCTGTGCACGCTCACAGCTGTCATCAGGACAGTCTCCAGATAACAGTGACTGGGCAGTTTGTTCTTGCTCCTCGAAGGAGGGCTTCCAGAACAAGAAGTATGGTGATGTGTAGTTAATATTTGCACAGGAGTTGATAAACGATTTGCACCTAAAAAGACCCTCTCTAGAGCAAAGAACAAGTTTGTGTGCGAGTGTTTTCTTCTGCTAACTCCTGTGTGTTTGGTCCCTGATGGACGGGAAGGGTGACAAGTGAAATTCTCCGGAAAACAGCTTGCTGCTCTTGCAGCCGTTTGAACATGTGGTATTCAAAGTACAACTAGCGGCCACTTCCCTGTGCTCTGCTACGTAGGTGAAACTCTAAGCAAGTTAAACACTGCGAGGCAAATGGGTATCTATTTCTGGAGTTGAGCACCTGAGCCCCTCAGGCTTCTAGGTCCAAGAACTTTGAGGTGAACCCTTCACTGTGAAGCTTGCCCACGGCTGGGTGAGTAACAAGCATCTTTCCCAGGCTGGGTGACTATGACAATTCTCTGAGAAGTCACAGAAAACTCACCCTGAAGAAACCCACATCAGGGCCTCAGATGCATACACTGACCCTGTTGTTACTTCCTGAATGCTAGCCATTCCAAAACCATAAAATTCATGGTCTATAGCACAGTTCCTCAGCCCGGGCACTAGAGATCTGTGTGGTTGGGGCCTGTCCTGTCTGTGGCAGGATGTTTAAGAGCGTCCTTGGCTTCTGCTTACTAGACACTATTAGCATACATGCACATGCACTCACACACAAAAAAATACACTAGTTGTGACAACTAAAAATATCTCTACATATTGCTAAACATCTCCCGGGGGACAAAATCGCCCCCACCTCTCATGGAGAATCACTGGTTCAAAGGATGTTGCTTTCAGCGGATTCATCAGGGGGCTGTTAGTATGGACCCCAAGTGAGAGACCCGAACATCCACACTGTGGGTGCAGCTACGCGTCTTAGCCCCCGAGCAATGACTGCCCCCCCCTGCATGCATCAAAAGTTTCCTTAAAGCCATGTCACATGGAGCCTCAGGGAAGAGTTATCAACAATAGTAGCCCCTTCCAAAAGTTCATTTCAATAACTAGTAGTTGCAGTAATATAATCTAGCTGTTAAATGCAGGGACAAACACCAAGATATTGCCTTTATTTCTTTCTCAATTATTTGCAATTATTCCAAGAGGAAATGTTATCACTAAGGCCTACGCTGAACCAAAAAGCAGGAGAAACACTTGTTGTCATAGCAACGAAGCCACGGTGCATTTCCTGTAACCCATGAGTTCATAGTGCAGGCTCCCAGTGGCATCGGACTGGATTTTCTAATTGCTTTAACAGAGGAATCAGTATACTCACATATTCCAATTCAAGAAATAATTCTTGAATTCACTTCACTTACAAGTGATGATGAACATTTGAATATGGGGTTCCTCTAGCTTTATATTTGGAGAATATTTCAAGCGAAACGCCAAATGCAGTGGTTCTTTGTAGATTGCTGACTTCACTTCAGAACCTGAGAACTGAAGTAAATGTTCTGAAAAGCAAATGTCCAGTGACTCGCAACCCCACTAGTGTGTACACTCCTCCCTACTTTTGTTGGTGCCTCTGTCCACCGTGCCTTCCGCACCTTGCACAGGTGTCACCCCCTGACTCTCCAGGTTAAGATGATGTCCCCCCATGGCCACAGAGCACCTGGCCATGATCTGTCCAGTGCACTGACATTGTTTCACTGTCCCAACTCACTGCTGGGCTGGATACTCCTAAGAGGCAGAACTGACGCCCTCCCTGACACTTTATAAGCTCTAATAAATGTCTGCTGAATTGAGAGAACCCTTTTAAGTTTGGCACTAATGAAAAGATGAAAATCAAAGGATAATATAAGAAACTCATTCAAGAATTTAGAAAAACAAGTACAAGTACAATTATGAACCAACACCCATCCCAGACCTCAGGTAGGAGATGTCGAGTTAGTATAGATACAACCTGACATTCTACATTGTCCATCAATGGGTTTAGAACACCCACGCCACTCATGCACCCATTCATTCGAGGAGTGTCTACTGGATGCCTACTATGTGCTAGGCATCCAGCAGGTGAGAATAATCATGTTTAATACTTAGCTATGGTTTGAGTGTATGTTACTGTCTCAACCACATAACCTGATCAGAGGGATACGTAGAAACTCACCGAGTGGCCGTGAGTCCTGAGATCATACAAAGTGAGAGATACACCTGTTCTGATGGATGCCATGCTTAAGAGTTCTTTTTTCAACCACTCCCATTCAGAATAACACCTTGGAAGAACTTTACGCTTCTCAATAAGCAATTAAAATTTCCCAACCATAAAAATTCCAACATTCAGTTCATATATGAAGCATATTAGTTCATCAGGGTTTTATTTCAAGGGGAACTGTCACAGAAGCAGGCATTTGCACACACGAATTGCTCTCTGCGACAAAGTCCCCTAGGCTGTGTCTAAAGGCAGAAAGCTCACTTAGTTATTGAGATTTAATAGCAAAGAAAAGCCAAGCTGAAGCGAAATTAATTCTACAATTTTTCTTAGCCTTGCCGAGTCGTCAAAGCCAATTTTTCCCAAACTACTCCATACCAGCATACTCTGAAAGGCTGGTCTGGTAGCACCTTTACATTAGCATTTATAAAAAGCCCCTGTTCAAAATAAGTTAACGCTAGTGTGGGTTGTGAAAACCCAGAAATAATCAGATACACTTGGGTCCTCAGAACTTAAGAATGAGCAAGCTACAATTTCATCTGGGATGTGTTAAATTTATCTGCTAAAATTTTATGTGGGGTAGGGTAAGCTTTCTATTTTTACAAATTTGAAGAATGTTCTTAGATACTGCCCTCTGCAGCACGCTAAAGATATCCTGGCTTGTTCGGCTCCAGTGTGTGCCTACCCTGACTTCCAAGAGACACTCAGTCCCACAGAGTGCTTCTTGAGCTTTGAGTACTTGAAAGTGGCATGGAAACAAAAGAAAGAAAGAAGGTAGTATACATCTGGTACAATGCGTAAGGACGGTGGATGGGGAAGAATAAAAGACATTAAGTAGTATTTCTGGGTATCAAATACTTGGTTATTTCCAAGAAGGTCAAGTAAATGACTTTAGTTATTTCAAAATTACTTATGGTTGAATAAAGGAAGAAAGAAAATTGAAATAGACTCATAGATAGAGAACAGACTGATGGTAGGCAGATGGCAGGGGCGGGGGGACTGGGTGAAAAAGATGAAAAAAGATGAAAAGATTAAGAAGTATAGTTTGGTACTTACAAAATAGTCAAGGGGATATAAAGTACAGCATAGCCAAGAATATTGTAATAACTATGTAGGGTGCCAGGTGGGCACTGGAAATACCAGGGAACCACTCTGTAAAGCAGATGATTGTCTAACCACTATGCTGTACACCTGAAACTAATACAAAATAATATTGAGTATGAGCTATAATTAAAAAATAAAAAATTTTTTAAATCACTTCTGGTTGTACCAACAGTATTTTTTTGACCCATCCAAAATAAAGACGCACATGAATTCTATGACAGACCCCTGCCCTCTTAAAGTGCATTATTACTCTTCAAAGCTCATTAAAGCCTGTCAATCGGGTTTTTGTTTTAGTATTTCCAAAAGAAGAGTACACAAAGTAGCATAAATAACATGTACATCAACTCTCGTTTGATGACTTTCCCATTTCAACATGCTTTGATAAGACGTCGTCCGGAGCAGCCTCCTGTGGGTTTGCACTTCAGGTGTGTTTTTCCGTCTTTCCTTGGCTTTGTCTCATGCTGTCCCCGAAAACAAAAAAAAAGGGTCAGTCTCTGCAGTAAGCTGCTTCTTGAAGGCTCATTTCTGAAATGAGTGGGTTCTCACGGAACCTTTCATAATGAAGCTCCTTTTTGATAAAACTCACACCTCTGAAATAAAAGCTCTAAAATAGTTTCCACGAAGCATTCAGAGTACAGAAAAAGAGAGGGTGACTAATTTGCAGTCCCTGAAATAAAACGAAGAGGATCTTTTCTAAAGAAAGTAACTATCTGAATAAGAGGGATTTGTTGTTTCTTACAGAGGCTTTCCAACAATCTGGCATTAGAATTCACTGGAGTATTTTCTATAGTAAGTTTCCATATGCAGCCACATTGGCAAGAATCAACGAGTGTGGTTTTCAGGTCCTGGAGCTGCTTAGGCTTCTGCTGTATTCTGCTCACCAACTGTGCAGCCCGGCCAGCCCTGCTTTATGTGAGTCACAGTGGCAAGGCCTGCATACAGATTCTCAATTTCCACTTCCATGTGAAACAGACAGTTCAAATAGGGAACCTAAGAAGTCCTTGGTCCCCACTGGGCATGTTAGATAGCATTTGGCATGGGAGAGGCTTCATGACACAGGCCACATACTACATAAAATATTTGTTATTCAGTAAATACACCTCTATCCAGTTTGGCTTACAATTGGAATTACTGCAGAATATGGACCGGTATTGTACTATCTTGGAATAAGAGCTATTTGGCTTTATAGCAGAACACATTTTTTTCAAGCATAACTTGGGGCGATGCCAGATCTTTATTATAAACATGGAAAACAACACTTAATCTTTCATGAGTTTTCCTGGACTCTATTTCCTTATTATTCAATGGGCAGATTCCAATATATCTCCTTGTCATTGGAGAGGAAACATATTCTCCAAAGCAGTGGGAGAAATTCCTATATTTACCAAATGGAAATTCCTCCGTTGGTTTTCCAGGTCTCTTGAAAATAACCACAGGAAGAAATGGGATATACTCGTACAGAATCCAGACTCTAAAGTACTTTTGCAGATTTTGCAGGGTGAAGACAAAAGAAGAAATTGTGACATTCCACTCGGAATAATGGTGTGGGTGATATTAACATGGCTAGACTTGCTGGTGACATCTTTGTTATTCTCTGAAGCAGGATGAGAGGCAGAACAGTGGGTGACACCGGCTCCTACCACTTATGAGGCAACCATCTCAAACTGCAGCTCCCTGATCTTACTGTGGCTGTATAAATGCAGCCAAGGACTTCATTACCTCAGTGTTACTGAGGCAAAACTGAAACGTTCAAATTTATAAACACAGCAATGATATTAGACCTTGCAAACTGGAAAAACACAAAGGAGTTTGTACGTACCTCTGGTCAATAAATCAAGACCTGGCTGATTCAGGACATTTTGATGTTCCCATGGTAACTGAAATTAATTTCCCTATTTTGTCTACTTTCACTATCTGTGACTTCTCTCTTATTGTGATTTTCATCTTTTTTTCCTGTGAGTGATTTTATGAAGTATCATATTATACTGAAATATAAAGACAGGAGACTAGATTCTTCCACTTCTGTCACTTGGTACCCATGGCCGGTCATTTAAAATCTTTGGGGTTTGTTCTCCATTTCTAAAATGGGAGATAATAATACTTGCTGTGAAGTAATAAGATGGCAGAATGTGTGTAAAAGTATTTGAAATTCTAGCTCGATGTCATAATCTGAAGATGATATAACTGCTGATATAGGTAGCTCAAAAAGGTCTACAGAGAAATGATCAGAATTAACAAAAGGCTCAGCAAGGGGCTGCAACAATTTCAATATGAAAAAACAAATCACCCTTTGAGAAACCTGCAGCCAGCAGTCATCAACTATAATATTAAAAACTGTGCCATTTATAATTGCAAAATAATATATAATGTACTCAATAAACAATCAAATTATGCAAGACCTTTATGTAGGAAATTACACATTTTTTAAAATTTTTTATTTATTCATTTTTTTAGCAAGGAGAGGGAGAGACAGAGGGAGAGAGAGAGAGAGGAGAGACAGAGAGAGAGAAGGGGGAGGAGCTGGAAGCATCAACTCCCATATGTGCCTTGACCAGGCAAGCCCAGGGTTTCAAACCGGTGACCTCAGTATTTCCAGGTTGATGCTTTATCCACTGCGCCACCACAGGTCAGGCAAAAAATTATACATTTTTAATTACTGAAAGACACTACAGAGGTCCAAAGTAAGTGGAGAGAAATACCATGTTCATGAATATAAAGACAAAATATCAGTAAAGATGTCAATTTTTCTCAGTGTTCTTATGGATGTGCTACAATTTCAATCAGAATCCCAAGTGACCACTTTTTTTATAGGAGTTGATAAGAATAGGCTCAAGAATGACAAAGATTTTCTTTAAGGAAAACAAAATGTAAAGAGACGTGACCTACCAAATGTCATTAAGAGAATGTGGCAAGGGTGACAGAATAGACAAAGAAAATTTGAAACAGGACAGAACTTAGGTACACACTCACATATTTAAGGAATTTTGATATGTGAAGACCTGGCACCTTGAAATAAAGATCTTCAGTTGCCCAGTCAATTTGACCAGTGGCAGGGGTTGGCGGTGGGACAAGCTCACCAATGTCTCCTAGGACCCAGCAGAAAGTGGCCCTTCTTGGCATATTACCGAACACAAGAGCACTCCCCAAAAATGAGAACAATACAAAACCTAGGTTACAAAAAACAATCCTGATAATTTTCTAATATGATCAACATAATTCAGAGAAAAATAATAATTATGAGGTTCACTAATTAGCATATTTATTCCATCTAAAAATATAAAAGATGTCTTGCCTTGAAAAAAAATGCATAATGAGTATTCAATAGGCAATATAGTTTCAAAAGTTTGTACATTTCCCCCATATTATTTTTTTCTTGTTACTCGTAAAAGGGGGCTAATACTACTTAGAGGAAGGCTTAACCCTGAGGCTCAGTAAAACATATACAATGACACAAAGATTTAGTACTGTCAGGTTAATACCTCTATCAACAGAGAGAAACACAGCATGTGGTAGTCACAAGTAGAACCCTATCTATATCTCCTAGATCCACCTTGAAGATCCTCAAGAACCATGAAAGGTGTGAGATTTTACCCTATCTGTAGGCTAACAAGTCTTTCTGCCACACATTCATGGGCACTGGCAGAAGATATGGGACATCTGAATCAGAGACAAAGGTTAGATTATTACTCACAGCAAGAGTAGTACCAGAGTATCAGCATCTGCTCCAGTTCCTCTGAGGCCCGGTTCCCACAGGACTAACTAAAGAGATTTCCTTGACACCTGCACACATAATGGATTGCATTACAGGACAGGGACTCTCAGCTTAGGGAACCTAAATTTTTATAATGAGCAGTAAGCCTGTTGGAATTTTGTCCAGAGGGAGACACTATCTTTATTATACTGACCAGGAAAAAAAAGCCCTCTCTCTTAGAGGAAGGCATGACTTCACTCTCTCTCTCTCTTTCTCTCTCTCTCTCTCTAAGAATGGTCACTATATATATGTTTTTGAAAAGATATTCCAAAACAACGGTGTTTTGCCCCTGATCACAAAATATATGAAATGTGAGAAGCACATAGGTATCGTCTTTCAACACGGATCACCTGCTGACAGTTCCCTACATTCAGATGGCTTCCTGTATCTGCTGCAGGATGGTCTCAGCCATGGGTGTGTGCCAGATCACCCACACAGGGCAGACTGAAAATGCAGAGGGGTTGAGGGCCCAGAAATATTCCAGACGATGACGTCCATGCCCCTGCCTCATCATGCCCTGGGACATCTCTGAGGGGTGTTCTATACAATGTTAGCAGAATTGAGGCCCAGGTTCACACAGCAGTAATCAGCTCATTAACACATTATTTATTGGCTTTCCTCTTTTCCCTGTGTCACCTCCTTACTTCCTCACTGTGCTCCTGGGATCAGAGAAATAAATAAACTATCTGCACTCAATTCCTGGTCTCAGAGTCTGTTTTGGAAAAACCATGCCAAGATAGTCAGAGCAGAGCAAGAAACTCATGCTGAATGCTCAGTGTCCATAACTGATATCTTTATTTTGTGATGTGTAGACATGGCCTCAGAAATGGAAGGAAATCATACTTTAAACATCTTGGTATGAAAACAAAGTATTCCGTCTAGTAGGACTGTTTCTTATTCACAGACGTTACCATGATGACTCAAACTTGATTCTCCTGAGGTCCTAGTTGTAATAAAGCGAGATAATCCTAAACTTGATGGAGTCCAACCTTCTGCAACAGATTTAGGGAAGACTTTGGCAAGGCTGCCGGCCAGGGAATGAGCTCATTCTTCAGAAATATGCCTCTGCCTCTTGCCACTCCAGTATTTTGAAATGTGGCAGGGCAGGGATAAGGAACTGGCTTGGCATAAACCAGTATATCTAAAACCCGATGTGTGTAAACATACAAATTGCCTGTGGGTTCCTAGAGCTGGGCAGTAATGCCTGACTCATCCCGTCTGCCCCAGGGCTCCTCCATATGGCACACTATGGCTAAAAGAGTATGTTTTGGAGTTGTACCAACTAAACTATGTGTCTTTTGGCAAGCTTCTACATCTTTCTAGTACTTGCTTTCTTCGTTTATTAAATGGCGGTGATAACATCTACATCTCATGGTTTTGTTGTGAGAATTGTATGTAATAATATATGCATAAAGCTTATAACCACAGGTGTCCATTTCTTTCATTCAGCAAGTATTTTATTGAGTGTTGTTTATGTGCTAGACATTGTTCTAAGGGGCTGAGACACATCAGCAAACAGAATAGACAAAGATTTCCTGTCCAAGTGGACCTTATGTCTAGAAATATAAAATAAATAAGAAATATAACACACACGTAAATGTTTTAGGATGTTAAATGGTGGTAAATGCTACAAAAAAAAGAGAAAAGTGCAGCAGAGTAGGGAAGCGTTGGGAGGGAGGGAGGTGGGAGCTTGCGGTATCAGACAAGGTGGTTGGGGTTCTCGATGAGAGGTCGGGATTAGAGAAAAGATTACAAGAGGAGGAGGCAAATGGAGAATGGGTATTTGGGGAAAGAGTGCTCTAGGCAGGGGCATAGATATACTAAAATGTCTATTAAATATCTTCCATAACCATCTTCATAGTGGTTCTTAATTGAATTAAACAATATTGACAATACTAATAGAAGAAACATGGCAAAAACTAAGCCCTGGCTGGACAGCTCGGTTAATTGGCGTGTTGTCCCAGAGTATGGGGATTGCTGGTTCGATTGCCTAGTCAGGGCACATACAAGAACAGCTCAATGCTCCTGCCTCTCTCAAAAAAGAAAAAAGAAAAAGAAACATAGCAAAGACTTATTATGTACCAAGTACTATTTAAGCTTCCCGTATATTAACTAAATTGATTCTCATAGCAACTGTTTGATATAAGCACTATCTTTGAGAGAGGTACCATAATATTTTGAGATAGTAAAACAAGCAGAGAGAAATTACTTAATTGTTCAAGGTCATATAGCAATTAAGTGGTGGAGATCAGACTCAATCAAAGCATTCTAACTCAAGTATTGAGCAAAGAGATAGAGGCATTTGCCCAAGTTAATCCAATCACTAAGGAAAGAATCAGATTTCGAACAAGTATTTTCAAATTTGCAGATCAGAGCTCAGCCTATTCCATGACTTCAGGTAATAAACTGTGGTATGACATCCAGATTTAATCTTCTTGCTCTTGAGTAACTCACTCTGTTATAAATATTTGTTTAAATATCTGTGTTTCACCAAGCAATCCCACTTCTAGGTATTTATGTGATAAACAAAAACATATGTCCTCCCAAAAATTGATACAGAAATGTTTGTAGCAGCACTGTTCATAATAAAAACCAGAAGCAGTCCAAATATTCATCAGCTGATGAATGAATAAACAAAATGTGGCATATCCGTACAATGGAGTTCTGCGCATCAATCAAAGGAATGGAGTTCTAATACCTGCTACAATCTGATGAGCCTCGAACCTTTGGGAAGCTGAGAAAGAAGAAGCCAGACTAAAAAGATCATGTGTTGTATGATTCTATTCATATAAATGTCCAGAATGGGCAAATCTTTAGAGACGAAGTAGATTAGTGGTTGCCAGAGGCTGGGGCAGGGAAAAGGGTGCATGACGAATATTATTGGGGTGATGTCAATGTTCTTGAGTGAAATATGGCGATAGCTGAACAATTCTAGAAATTTAATAAAAATCATTGATTTGTACACTTACGATGAGTGAATTTCATGGCATACAAGTTATACCTCAGTAAAATTGTTTTTCAAAGAGAGAGGGATATCAATGATTTCCCCCTTGTGTTTTTGTTTTCACCTCTGGCTTAGGACAGTCAGGATCTCTACCGGACCAGGCACATACTATTTTGCAATGAGTTTTAAACTGCAGAATCTTTTTGTCGCTATCTTATCATTGAAACTGGCACATTAGTCATGGCACCTATGTGGTCAGAAAGTTCCTGGCAAAATACACATGTATCCTCCTGTGAAAAGAGAGAGAAAAAGAGAAAGAGAGAGAGAGAGAGAGAGAGAGAGATGTCTGCTGCCTCTTAAACTATTAATTATCCGAATGCAGGAAGTACCTGCAATTTTCATTTCTATACCCTGAGTGCCTAGCACAGTTCTTGGGCACAGAGAGAAGCTCCTAGCAGCTTGGCAGACTGAAGGACGAAATGAATGAGGTGGTGCAGTTGACAGATTTGCCTCATTGTATTTTCATCCCCAGATAACTCCATGGTCCAGATTTCTTCTTAAACATCACAGTCAGGCTTCGGAGACATATCGCAGGGAATGTGAAACAAACCATTTTTCTTGTATACGAGACAGCTCAGCACCACGTTATCAAAGAAACCACATTCCTATCTTGGAGGCTGAGGCAGAGGGAAAGATGCGACCAGGGGCTAGACTTCTTGTAGGCATGCAGCTCCCCTGCCGCAGGCACTGCTGGCCAAGGCTCAGGGGCCCCTGTTGAGGAGAAATAGATCAGAGCTGACCAGGAAGGGCCAGACACGACGCTCATCACCCAGGGCGAGGAGAGAAGCCGAAGGAAGGACAATAGCATCTCTGGAAGTCAAAATATTTTCTTTTTGACTAAAGGAAACTAAAGCAAAGCTGCTTTCCTAATTTGGGGCACAGACATTTTCCATATTTTTGTAGAAACCTTATTTATGAGACACGAACAGAACCAGGGGCAGGCAGAAAGCAACAGTGTCTGCGGACCTTTTAGTACATGCTGGGCCGCACATTTTTCTTCCTGTACTTTTCAAAATGCTTTAAAAAAAGAAAGTCCAACTTGTAAAATCACCCACATCTAATTTTCTCTGAGATTTAAGGCCAGAAGATGTGACCTGAGCTGAGTCACAGCTGAGTCAAAGGGAACGAACTGCGCCGTTCCTCCTCCACCCACAGCAGTGCCCTCTTCATAAAAAAAGAGAAATCAAAATTGTGTTTGTCCGAGATGAACATCAAACTCGCAATGATGTGGGAAAATGACCTTTCGCTTTGTTTGTACGGGGCAGCGACGGGCCCTTGCATTTCCTCCTTCCCAACTCTCGGAAAACTCTTTCCCAGTCTATTTCAGTCTGGTCAAGGAACAGCACAACAGAAATGGAAGCAACTTTGTCACTTTCATGACTCAATCAGGAAAGGAAGCATCCATGCCTGGTTTAAAACTTCATTCCATATTGATTCATTGAATTTTTAAGATGGCATTCTGATCTCCCAAATCTTAGAAAGCAACTATTTTCTGCAAAAAATCAGCCGTGAAGGCTGGACCGGGATGGGATTCAAATGCATCACATCATGTGGCAAAGACTCTACAAATGCATTTATCCTCAACTTTCTAACTAAAATCCCATGGTGACCCAACAGAAAATAAAAACACACAGCACAGTGAGAGCGTGCCCTGTCTCAGGGCTTGCTGGACCCACACAGGCGTTTCTGCTAACTGCATGGTTGATTGACATGGTTTTTCAAATGTAGCAGGGAGGCCCTTGAAAACATGTGAGAATATTCTTCCATGTCTCCCCTCCTGTCTGCCCCATGGTTGAGAAGTCCGCGGGCTGTCTGAGCCTGACGTCTGGGCGGCCAACTTCCTACTGTGTGATGGCAGCATTGTGCGTCTCTCCTCGGTGGCGGACTTCTCTCCTCCTGCTATCAATTCAGGACCGCGGCACCCGCGGGACAACGGAAAAGAGGAGAAAGCGGGGCTGGGAAAAGGGTCTGACTGTGAGACTTACATAGTGCGCACACGTATTTGTCTGGAATTCAACTCTGGGTGCTCTGGAAAGGTTGTGGGGGGCAGATGAAGAAGGAGGAGGGCGGGAGGAGAGAGGCCACCAGGAAGTGCAAGCACTGCGTAAGTATTGATTCCACACGACTTTCCACTCAGTGGAAAGCACATACTGGTAATTCTGAAAATGTCACTGCTGCTGATCAGAACCACTGACTTTGCTCCGTGGGTGTTTGTCTCTGCATGACTCCCACAGAGACAGCCTCGCACCAAGTTAAGCTGGATTTAGTGTTCAAAGTCATCCATTATTAAATGCAACATGACCTTCAACTGGAAGCCAACTAATTCAGACAGTGCTCAATCAAAGACCCTGAGATGAGCTCCATTGTCAGAAAATAAATTAGCAAAGTGGGGAGAAGTAGAGGAGAAAGAAAATTCCATCTGGATCGGGCAGAGCAGGACCACTTTAAAGTAAACTAGACATTTGACTTTGCACTAGGATCTGAACATATCAAACTACTGGCCAATCACTGATCTGAGACAGAATGTGACCAGCACCCATGGGGCAAAGTGTGCCCTTAGGGGGTTCCATCGTGAGAGGTTATCATTAATTCACATAGAAGGGATTGCTGCTTGTTCATTTTTCCCTGCTTCCTTGGTTAGAGAACCTCACTGTCCTTTAGGGAAGACAATGTGTCCAGCCAAAATAGTTTTATTTTACAGCCTCTCTTGTCCTTGGGCATTGAAAAGGCCCCGGATGCTGGCCAGCAAAACATGAGCAGCAATGTGAATAAATTTCTGGGAAGGCTCCCAGCTAGATCATTCATTCATTCATCCTTCATTCATTCATTTATTCATGCACTTCCTCAGAAAACATCTATTGACCACCTGTGTGATCCAGCCACTGGGCAAGCAGCTGGGAGAGAAAATGAGATATGGCCCTTACCCACAGTCTGTGGGAAAGGCAAAGAAAGGCTCAACAGTAGAGCGTCGGCCTAGCGTGTGGAAGTCCCGGGTTCGATTCCCAGTCAGGGCACACAGGAGAAGCATCTAGATGCTTCTCCACCCCTCCCCCTCTCCTTTCTCTCTATCTCTCTGTTCCCCTCCTGCAGCCAAGGCTCTACTGGAGCAAAGTTGGTCCAGGCACTGAGGATGGCTCCATGGCCTCTGCCTCAGGTGCTAGAATGGTTCTGGTTGCAATGGAGCAACACCCCAGCTGGGCAGGGCATTGCCCCCTGGTGGGCATGCCGGGTGGATCGCGGTCGGGCTCATGCAGGAGTCTGTCTCTCTGCCTCCCTGCTTCTCACTTCAGAAAAACACAAAAAAAGTCAACAGGGAATCACGGGATAATATGATGACGGTCACCTGCCATGGGAGTGATTGTGGGGTACTGTGCAGACAAAGAGGAAGGGCACAAACTCAGGTAGGAGTTAGAGAAGATTTAGTTAAATTGGTGACATAAAGTGAATGAGCAGTAACCAGCTGAAGCAGTGGGACAATCACAGCAGGAGTGACATATTTGATGGCCTTGAGTGTCCTCCAGGGAATTCATCGTTTTCATTGGGCCTTCAGTTCTTCAGCCTCAAAGATCATTAGATAAGCATAGGAATTAGGAGTTCTATAATTGAAAGACTCCCTGAAGGAATAAGCTTTTAGAACAAGTGGTCAAGTTCAATTAATGAATAATAGAAGAGGAAAGGAAATCCACCCTGTCTAAAAGTCCTCTATCCATGTCGCTCGCTGCACGTATATCCAGCTTGTTGATTCTAAATGCAGCATGTGTTTATTAGTGTTTTCCCACCACCTTTAACTTATCCCTTTCCTCATTGATGGACACTGGATTGCCTGCAACTCCCCATTGTCGCGAAATGCTGCAATGAGCACGTCCTGTGTTGTCCTTTATGAGCCTGTGAAAATTTCTCTGGAAGATATGTACATACTCAGGAGCAGAAGTGCTGGCTAAGCTTGGCTCCCAAGTGGCCACGCCAGTCTATCTCCTGACAGAGCACATGAGTCCCAGACCCTCGTGTACTCCTCAACGCTTGTGGCATTGTTCTGTTTTCGAACTTCTGACAGTATGTTCAATTTAAAGTGATATTTCATTGTTAATATGCTTTTCTTTAATAATAAATGAACCTGAGGATCTCTTCTATACTTAATAATAACAATATCTTTCTCTCTCTCTCTCTCTCTCTCTCTCTCTCCCCCCCCCCCCAGGAATGGACTATTTATATCCCTGTCTGATTTTTCTATTGGGCTCCCTAATCCTATCATTGCTTCCAAAACGTAAGTTGTAGCAAAGTGCTCCTATAGACAGTGAGCTTCCTGGGAGTCAGTACAGGGAAGACAGAGAGAGGCAAGATGGCAGAGTGATAAGGACATGGACTGTGTAGCCATCTGCCCTGGTGCGAATCCCACCCCCAACCCCAACCCTTACAGTCAAGTGACCCTGGATACATTACCTAACCAAGAGTGCCTCAGTTTTCTTATGTGTAACCTACTGCATGGGATTGTTGTAAAGAATAAGTGTGTTATAGGAACTGTTTAAAATGGTACCCAACATGTAGAAAGAATATTCAGGTATTAGCTATGATTACTTGACTACTGTGTGCCTACTACTTAGCCACGCTCTGTGCCCCTGAGAAAACAGATACTTGTTCTGCCAGGCAGTGGAAACAGGGCAAAGAGAAAACAGCGCCCCCTAGGACCCGAGCTCACCATGCCTACACGTATGTCCTTCTTACCAAGGTGTTGGACTCTGGACTGCTGTTCTACTACCTGGCTAGGCTCTTTAAAGAGCTCTGCCCAAATCCACCCATCCTGCCACTTCCTACGTTGCCTGCAATGTGGCCCCACGGTGCTATCACAGTCGCAGGGAGCTAAGACTGTGAAGCACCCTGAAGAGAAAGGGAAGATGGATGAGGGGACTGAAGGAACCAGGATCCCAGGTAAACGTGGAGACACCAACCCAGCCCCTCTTCAATAAGAAAACAATAACGTCCTGTATTTTAAGCTATCATTATTTATGATAGAAGCAACTATATCTCATCCTCCTTTATACGTTTTTGAAGTGTAAGGTAAATTTCACCTTGAGATATCTAAAGCAGGTCCTCTTTCTGGTTGAAGACAGACCACAGTGGACCTTTACACCAAAGGGGAACATTTGCAAAGCTATTGCTTTCTCTTTGGGTAAGTAGGGATTATTTACTTTTCTTTATTTCAAAAGAAATCAATGTGCAGTCAATTCAAATATTTCTTGCTGAGTTTTTCTTGTTCAGCATTTTAAGTGCCTGTGATTAAATTTCTGATGGCCGAAGGCACACTGACATGAAACTGACACAGGGCCACAGAGTAACAAGGAGCGCCCAGAGTATATCAAACGGCAGGGAGGCCTGTGTCTCGGCACTCGAACAACTGCTCATCAACTCTAATTGCAGGGGGAAAGAAAGGCACAGGATGTTCCTACCTGTTTAAAAAATTAACACATTTCAGCCAAATTCTCCTTTTTGTTATCTCCAGTAATTGCCAAGCAAGTTCAACTGCAAAGCCAAAGAATCTGCCAACCCCTTCCTTCACAAGTTGACTATTTTTTTGTGTATATTGCTCATTTTCTTCAATATCTCATCAGAAGTTCCTTAGACCTACACCTTTAGATAAATTACGTCTTTTTACTTAACCTCAACAGACCTTATGTTCAGAGCAAAACCAACATTTATGAACAATTAATTTGCCTTCCACTTCTGTCCACCAAATTAAACAGTTGGAGCAAAAGGAACGTCAATCTGCAGATACGGAAAACAGGCATAGTGGGTGAGCTGGCTTCCCGCCTTGCCTCCATCTATTCACGGCAAAGTCAACCTGGCTTTCAAGCCTAGAACTTCCTCCAGTACCACCCCTTCTACTGCCCCCCCCCCACTGCCGCCTTCTGTCAGCTTTCTCAATCCCCTTTGTTACTCACCAACCATTAGGTTTGGACCATTCTAACTACTTATGCTATCACACATCGTATAAAATCAGGAAGTCTTATTGTTTCCCCGTTTTCTGCAGAACTTGGTTCCCTTTCTCTTTATTTCTAAAATATAAGAAAACTAACACCCCAGTTACTGAGCTAGCTGTTACTGTATTTATACAGGCTTTGCATGTAAATCTGATTTTACTTCTCAGTACTCTACGAAGTAAGAACCGTAGGAAATCAGGAAACCTGAACTCGGAGGGGATCAGGAACTTGCTCAAGTTCCCAAGACACTGCCACTTGATGCTCCAACCTTCTTCTCCCTAGTGTGGCACTGCTCACTAGAAGTATGACACTAGCCACATATGTCATTTTAAATGTACTACATGTCATTTAGTAGCCAAATTTAAAAAGTAAAAATAGACAGGTAAAATTTATTTTAACTGTATCTTTTATTTAACCCAAATATCCCAAATAAGATCCTTTTAACATTCAATCAATGTAAGAAATAATTACCAATAAGATATGTTACATACTTAGAACTTATCTCAGTTGGGACCATAAATTTTCATTAGAAATACTTAACCTGGATTTGGGTCTCATAAAATACATAGTTGAAAAAGTAGATTTATATACCCAAGTTGTACCAAACATGTTTAAATTTTTCTGAGTACTTAACATACTATCCGCTGTTTTAGTAAAGTTTAAATTCATTATAATTACATAAAATTAAACTCCTTTTGTCAGTCACACTAGTCACGGGTCCAGCTCTCGGCCGCCATAGGGGTCAGTGGCTGCCATATTGGACAGCACAGTTCTAGATCTAAAAATATGTTCCAGGCAACTCAACTAGATGTCTCCACCTGAGCCCATGCAGTGAGTATGCCTCTTCCTTTTTCTCCTCCACGAGAAGAGCTCGTGTTTGCAATCATCCAAGGCCCAGCCTCCCCCAATCCTACAGAGACTCTCCCGATCCTCTCATGAGGAAGTTAGCCTCTCTTCCTCCAAACGTACAGAGCACTTTCTCTGGGCCTCTTGAACAGCAATCATCACACTTCTCTTCGATAATAGATGCTCCCTTTATTGCTTGTCTCTTGCACCACCATCTCTAGCCTGCCCCCAAATGTGTAAAAAGCAGCTCTTCAAAAATATATTTTGCATAAATCAACCAAAGTCATTTATAAAGGAAATATGGAAAAGAGTCTAAGCCTTTGGAATGAACATCTTTACTCTCCACAAACAGAACCAGAAGAAAAAGAAAACAACTTTATTTTTTTTTTTAATTATAATCTCTTTGGTGTCTGCATATAAGCTGGGAAAGACTGTGAGGAGAGAAGAAATATTAGTGTATCTCATTTGTATAAGTTTTATAACAGACACATTGGTCTCACAAAACAAGCAGGCTTTTAAATGTACATGTTTATATATGTTTCTTATAGTAAGGTCGAATAAATATCCAGACAACCTTCCACGGGACATAACTAGGAATATCCGATGCATTTTAGGGCCATTGAAGAGCTGCGTGAGCAGGTAGCAAAGGAAGGAGCCCTGGGGGTCATCCGATCACAAGGACATAGCGGCCCTACAGCCAGCGCTGGCCTGGGAGGCATTTGCTGATCCTGGTGAACCTAAACCCTAAGTGTCCTAGTCTCATAGGATTCAGGGGACTAGAAGCAAATTCCAGAGTCCGCCCAAGGTGGCAAGTAGATAGGGCATCCCTTCCATAAAGCTGGGACTCCAGCAAGATATACCCTTCAGGCAAAGGGGGACACCACTCCCTCCAACCAGAAGAAGATGTCTTACGACACCCTGGCCAGTGGAAACAGCTCCAGCGTACATCATCAGAAGAACAGGTGCATTGCGGTATATGTAGGAGCCAATGTGGCAGAGCACCAAGAAACAGACAGTGCAATAAATGCAGCATTGCAGATGAGGTTACAAACATAATGACAAGCAAAAGAACCAGCCACAAAAAAAGTACATATTGTATGATTCCATTTATATAAAATACAAAATTGAGGAAAACAATTCATGGTGATAGACATCAGAGTATTCGTTACCCTGGGAGACGGTGGGTTGAAGACCATCAGTATTTTCTACCTTCAGCAGCACTGTATTTGGAAGTTAGAGGGTATATGTCCACTTGTAGTATATGTTCATATAGGTGTATGGATTTACCTATAGGCATACAACATAAATTATAGGCATATAATATATACAAATTATAAGCCTTTAATTTATACTTCAATTAATTTGTTTAATTATAGCCTGACCAGGCAGTGGTGCAGTGGATTGAGCATTGGGCAGGGACACGGGGGACTCAGGTTCGAAACTCCAAGGTCGCCAGCTTGAGCACAGGCTCATCTGGTTTGAGCAAGGCACACCAGCTTGAGCCTAAGGTTGCTGGCTCAAGCAAGGGGTCACTTGGTCTGCTGAAGGCCTGTGGTCAAGGCACATATGAGAAAGCAATCAATGGACAACTAAGGAGCCGCAACGAAAAATTGATGATTGATGCTTCTCATCTCTCTCCATTCCTGTCTGTCTCGATCTGTCCCTCTTTCTGTCTCCCTCTGTCACACACACACACACACACACACACAATTTATATATGTATAAGTATATATTTAATTATAAATAAATACATTTCATTTATGCTCATATCCTCTGTAGAATGCTGATACAGTCTCTTAAGCAGTCTCTTGCTTCATATGCCTTGCTGACTTGTAGCGATTCTAACCACTAAAGCACAGCCTCAAGCTCCGAGGGAATGGCCCCCTGCAGCCTAAGTACTCAGGCCCAGGGGCAGCTGGCTGTGAGCACCGAGCTCGCACACCCGTCGCGCCGCACACACAGATGGAGAAGAGAGTGACACCAGACAAAGGGCGCAGCCACTGTCATTCTCTGAGATCAACCGCCCATCTGCTGCCTATAGAAGTCAATTCCCAGGAGCCAGTGGACCACCACGTGTGTGTCCCAAGGAGCAGGAGACAGAGATGGGCTCGTCTCTCCTATCCGATGGCACTCTGTTCTGACAGAGCCAGTGACTGTGTTGGAGAAACAGTAGGAAGCAGCCCCAGTCTCGAAGCACCGTTTCCATGGCAAGCAGGACGCCAGTGCAGAGGGACGGATGGGGCTGGGCCACACCGCAGGGCTGCAGCTGGCACTAGAGGCCCACCTGAGGGAGCAGCAGCTAGCTGGTCAGCTGCCCAAATACTGCAAGTGGACGTCGTGCCCTCCAATTTCACAACACAATGCTGCTGAATATTAAAAAATAAATGATGAGGCTACACCAGTTTCCATTAGCATAGTTTCCAAACACTTTCAAAATCCCAGTTTACCAAGAGCTTCCATAGTTCTTTTGCTCACAGTTACTTTCGTGATATCAAAAAGGACTGGCCGATGGTGGGTTCCCTGGAGAAAGAGCCGCATTTGGACAAGTTGAATGAGTAAACCTGCTTTAAAAAATATATTCACCAAGAGCCTCTGGGCATAAGGTATTATTTCCAAGAGCCCAAGCATTCTTGGCTACTTGTAAGTATTACTGGAAGGCGCTCAAAACAAACACTCCATTTGCCTGATCTTCAGCAAAGAAAATATCAGCCTGTGTGAGCTAATGTGGATGTTATTTTAGAATTAGCTCTGCTGCCATTTCGGGGGAGCTGATACCATTGTCCTCACCTCGGAGTCTTTTCCACTGAGGTTTAGAAGGCAGGAAAGCTACGAAGCTTATGACGTTGAGTGTGATTCTAGAAAATCTCACATATGGGTAGATTTGGTTTGGTCATGTAGAAGACTTCCCCTTAACTCACTAGGTATCTGGATCACGGGGGCGGGGGCAGGGACTTTGAAATATTGGTAGGAACAGCACGGGCTGGTTTCATGAGCGTACAATCCGGGCAGCCATCGGGGCTTGGCACTGCCAAGGGCCCCACATTTAGTCTAATACTCTGCTGGCGCCATCTTGAAATTATTAGTGAGTCTTGAATAGGGCTTTGCGTTGTTCTACAATAGTCCCCCATCTGTTGTTTTGCTTTCCGTTAGCTGCGGTCAACCACGATCGGGAATACTCAATGCAAAATTCTACGAAACCAACAATTTGTCATAAACTGCACACCATTCTGAGTAGCGTGATAAAGATCTCACACCAGCCTACCTGGGACATGATTCATCCCTTTGTCCATTAGGTCCACACTATAGACACCCTCCCATTAGTCACTTAATAGCTGTTGGGGTTATCAGATCAACTGTCAGGTACCTTAATGCTTGTGTTCAAGTTGCCCTTATATTACTTAGCAATGTCACACTCACTTAACTTTTATTACAGTACATAATTGTGCTATTTTATTATTAGTTATGGTTCCTCTCTTACCAGGTCTGATTTTAAGTTAACCCTTAGAGGTATGTGTGGATAGGAAAAACAGTGTGCATGGGGTTGGTACTATCCACAGTTTCAGGCCTCCACCAGGGGTCTTGGGACATGTCCCCAGCAGATAACGGAGGACTGCTCACAATATTCTATTCATACTCAATTAAAATTTTACTTTTTAGCAGCTGGGTCTCTTTAAAGGGCTTGGCCCACCAGAAGGATGAAAAAAAGATCAAGGGACATACATGTGAAAATACAACATCAGAAGGAATGGAAACTGGTTTTGTGAGATATAGCAATTCTCTGTACAATTCTGTGCAACTTTTCTAGAAATCTAAACTTACTTCAAAATAAAAAGGCCATTCCGACCTGTGGTGGCACAGTGGATTAAGCATTGACCTGGAATGCTGAGGTCGCTGGTTCGAAACCCTGGGCTTGCCTGATCAAGGCACATATGGGAGTTGATGCTTCCTGCTCCTCCCCTCTTCTCTCTCTCTCTCTCTCTCCCCCTCCTCTCTAAAATAAATGAATTTTAAAAGGCCAGTTCATTAAAAATTTACAAAGTGAATTAAATATTTTTAACATACAATTGTAAAAAACCCCAAAACAAAAAACAATCCTTTCACTTCTGAAAATAAAAAACCCCACAACATTCTTCTAAAAATAAAACCAAAAACATTCTTCTGAAAAATCACTGGATCAAAGAAAACTTCAAAAGTCTCTCTCTCTCTCTCTCTCTCTCTCTCTACACACACACACACATATACATACATATTTTTTTTTGAGAGAGAGAGAGAGAATGAGAGAGAGAGGCAGGGAGAGAGAGACAGGGACACTGATCTGTTTCTGCATGTGCCCTGCCTGAGGATCAAACCGGCAACCTCTGCACTTTAGGACGATGCTCCAGCCAACTGAGCATCCAGCCAGGGCTTCACTGTTGATATTTGAGGCCAGATAATTCTTTGTTTTGGGAGCTATCCTGTACACTATAGAAAGTTTAGCAACACCGTTGGCTTCTACCCACCAGATGTGGTCACATACCACCCCCAAGTCGTGACAACCCCAAACATTTCCAAACATTGCCAAATATACCTAAGAGGCAAAATTTTTTCAAGTTCAGAACCACCCAATCAAACAAACAAACTGAATTGTAGGTAGTGATAAGTGATAAAAAAAATAATAATAAAAGAAAACTGAATGATGGATAAAGTGCTGGGAGGTACGAGTTTAGATTTAAGGATCAGAGAATGGTACTCAGGAAGATGAGTCCAAGAAGCAGACACTGGTAAGTGGGGACAGAGAGCTCCAGGCAGTGGAGCAGCAGGGGCCAAGGCTGTGAGACAGTGCTGAAAGAACATAAAGAACACAGTAGTTGCGGTGTGATGACAGGGTGGGCAGAGCGAGGTCACCAGTGACTTGTGATTTACGCTTTGAGAAGATGATTTAGTGGCTTTGTGGGAAGGCGTTTGGGGCAACAGGAGCAGAGGGAACAGGCTGTGCAGGTGGGAGAGGACAAGTGCTGGAACAGGGCTTGCTGAGGGGTGGGGGACACTGGGCAGCTACGGGGCATGAAGCTGGAGAGCGGACAGGCCTGCTGACAGACTGAGTGCAGGCAAGTTCCCCTTCCCCTTGGGTCTGCTAAGCAGGACCCCATTTCTCATAGTCCTGGAAAGCCACCTCTACTTCCGTATGGGCCAAACTTGGCACACTTCCCTTGGCTTGGGCTCAGCTCTGGGTCTTCACCCTTCTGTACCCTTTTCTCTGGTAGGTTGCTCCTAAGCCCCACCCAGGTCAGCTCCATGTCCGGGGTGTCATCGTCCCCCAGCCCCCACCATGTAATCACATTCACTTTCCTTCCAAACACTGCCAGCGTTCTGGAGCTGAAACTTGTCCCCATGAATATAAAAACTCGCTGTTGCCATTACGAATTCGAGAAGGACCTAGTGGGTTTCATAAAATGACCTTATGAACAAAAGACATGGTAGATATAGGGGTCAGAAATGCAAGAAAGAGAAATGACTTTCAGCTTAATGGTGCAACATAGCAGCCCAAGGAGGGATATTTAAGCAGTGAATTTTCGCCTGACCAGGCGGTGACATAGTAGATAGAACATCGACCTGGGATGCTGAGGACCCAGGTTCAAAACCCTAAGGTTGTTGGCTTGAGCACAGGGTTGCTGGCTTGAGTGTGGGATCACAGACATGACCCCATGGTAGTCGGCTTGAGCCCAAAGCTCACTGGCTAGAAGCCCAAGGTTGCTGGCATGAGCCCAATGTCGCTGGTTTAAGCAACGGGTCACTGGCTTGGCTGAAGCTTCCCAGTCAAGGCACATATGAGAAAGCAATCAATGAACAACTAAGGTGCTGCAACAACTTGATGATTCTCATCTCTCTCCTTTCCTATCTGTCTGTCCTTATCTGTCCCTCTCTTTGTCTCTTTCTCTAAAACAAACAAACAAACAAACAAACAAAGTGATTTTTCTAGTGAATATGCCTGTAGGGGATTAAATTGTGTCCCCACCAAAAGGTATGTTTAAGTCCTACCCTGGCACCTGAGAATGTGACCTTATTTAGAAATAGGGCTTTGCAGGTATAATTTCTTAAAATAATCACACCAGATTAGGGTAAACCTTAAATCCAATGGTTGTTGTCCTTATAGAAAAAGGATGTGCCAGACACAGACACACTCAGGATGGCAGGCTGTGTGAAAATGGAGGCAGAGCCTGGAACACTGTAGCTACAAGCCCAGAACACCAAGGATTCCTGAGAGCTACCAGAGCCTGCGATGTGCCAGGGAGGCTTCTCCCTGAGAGCCTTCAAAGGAAGCATGGCTCCGCTGATGCCTTGATTTTGCACCCTGGCCTCCAGAAGTGAGAGGAATAATTGTGCGTTGTTTTTAACCACGCAGTTTGTGGTTATTTGCTTTGGCAGCCCTGAGAAACAAATGCAATGCTCAATTGGGCAATTTGAGCCAAGAGGTACATTTTATCTACATGTGAATTTTCTGCTAAAAAGCTATAACAGAGCATTTGCAAGATAAAGCTTAATAAGATGAAGAGCTCTGGCATTTGACCTTCCGAGTTCTTTTGGTATTATACACAGGTGCCCTGGTTACACTGTTTATTTCCCTTTAGCGGCTGCTGGAGCCCAGAGCTTTGGCGCTGGGTTCTTCTTCACAATGAGGTTTAATGTGCACGCTCAGCGCTCTGAAGCCTGAGTACTGTGGGTGGGGCACTCAGCCAAGGTTGGTCCAGCCTTGACCAGTTCTCACCCATCCTTCCCACAAGCCATAGGCTTCACAGAGGCCCATACCACCCCCAAAGACCTGGGCATGGTCTTCGGAAAGGGTCACCCTTGTTCCACACCTGAGTCAGCCTTGGCAAAATGCCAGGGAATACACCACAGTGTCACCTGCTGGTCTTGCCTATCGGTGCTCCTTTAGGTCTATATCCATCATTCCCAGATCAGAGAAGTGTTTCTTGTTTACGGCTACTTCCACCCCACCCCCCACCCCGTGGCAATGTACATGGAGAAAAAACCAACTAACCTAAGGAGACAAGGCCATTATCTTTAACAACACCAAGAATCACTACTGTGCCCAGAATCATGAACCATATAGCTGGAACCACTTAGAATCAAGGCCCAGACACTTGCTGTTATATATAAATAATTAAGTTCTTAATCATAGTTTTGGCTAATAATAATTCCCAAATTATAAATGACCCAGGGCATTGCAGCTCCAATGACAGAGCACACTAGGCAGTTGGAAGAATGTTCTGTGTGGTGGTACTTCTCTGTAGTGCCACCAGTAGGCAGGGGACTAGCTGCCTCTATCCTTAGTCATTCAGAAGAATAAAGACATGGATCCAAATTCAAGTATAAACGTAGCACACAGATGGCAATTTTCAAACATTTTATATCACAATAGGAGAGTTCTTACTGTAATACACTTAATTCCAGTGATCGTTTACCTCAATGCTTCCTCTCCCCTCTCACTCTCTGTTCTTCTAAAGTTAAAATTTGAAATATTTTTTTCCTAATTAAAAATGGAACTGCCTTACAACCCAGCAATTCCACTTCTGGCTATATAGCAAAAGAAACCCAAGACAATAATTCAAAAGAATATATGCGCCACTGTGTTCATTTACAGTAGCCAAGATCTGGAAGCAGCCCAAGTGCCCATCAGTAGACAGGGAGATAAATATTCTGTAAGACACACACACACACACACACTCACACACAATGGAATACTACTGAGCCATAAAAAAGAATGAAATCTTACCTTTTAAGACAGTATGATGGACCTAGAGGGTTTTATGCTAAATAAAGTAAGTCAGACAGAGAAAGACAAGTACCATATGATTTCTCATATACGTGGGATCTAAAGAACAAAATATACAAATAAACAAAACAGAAACAGACTCACATAACAGCAAACAGGCTGACAGCTACAGGGGGGAGGCTGATTGGAGGCTGGGTGAAAAGGTGAAGGGATTAAGAAATACAAATTAGCAGTTACAGAATAGTCACAGGGATGTAAATGACAGCACAGGGAAGAGAGTCAGTAATGTCATAACGAAGTATGGGGCCGGTGGGTACTGGAAATAGTGGGGGACCACTCTGTAAAATGCAGAATGTCTAACCACCATGCTATACATCTGATACCAACACAGAATAATAATGATTGTGAACTGTAATTAAAATTAAAAATATTGATTATACAAAAAATATAGTGAGCAAAAGCAGCTAGATAAAAATGTGTATATACCATACGATTCCAAAAGAAATTTGAGAACAAGAAAAATTAATCTATAGGGTCAGTAAGTAGATTAGTGGTTGCCTCATATGAAGGGTGCAGGTACTTACTGAGAAGGACAACCAAGGAGCTCTTTGGGGTGATGGAAATATTTGGGGTTTTTCTTCTTTTTATTGAATTTATTGAGGTGACACCAGTTAACAAAATTATACAGGTTTCGGCCCTGGCTGGTTGGCTCAGCGGTAGAGCGTCAGCCTGGCGTGCAGGGGACCCGGGTTCTATTCCTGGCCAGGGCACATAGGAGAAGCGCCCATTTGCTTCTCCACCCCCGCTCCTTCCTCTCTGTCTCTCTCTTCCCCTCCCGCAGCCAAGGCTCCACTGGAACAAAGATGGCCCGGGCGCTGGGGATGGCTCCTTGGCCTCCGCCCCAGGTGCTAGAGTGGCTCTGGTCGCGACAGAGCGACGCCCCGGAGGGGCAGAGCATCGCCCCTTGGTGGGCGTGCCGGGTGGATCCTGGTCGGGCGCATGCGGGAGTCTGTCTGACTGTCTCTCCCCGTTTCCAGCTTCAGAAAAATACAAAAAAAAATTATACAGGTTTCAGGTGCCCAATTCTCTAACACTTCTCTGCACCGTAGTGTTCTAGCACCCTCTGTCCATCACCATTTATTGCCCACACCCTCTTGCAGCTTCCTCTAGCACTTACCGCACTGTTGTTCGTGTCTGTGAGTTTGTTCTCTTTGGTGATGGAAATATTTGATATCTTGATTGTTGGGGTGGTTAAATAGATATAAACATATATACACATATATCATATAATATATGTGCCAACTCTCATCAACCTGCACAGTTAAAATGTTACGTTTTATTAAATGTTAATCATACTCTAATAAAGTTGATATTAAGAATAAAATATAATGAGATACAATTACATACTCACCAATATGACTAAAATTATAAAGATTGGCAAGACCAAGTATTTACAAGGATATAAAGAAATTAGAACTCTTGAACAATGATGGAAAACATTTTTGACAGTTAAATAAACAGCCTTCCTATGACCCAACAATTCTACTTCTAGCTTTATTCCCAAGGGAAATTAATACATATGTTCACAAAACAATTTGTACAAGAATGCTCATAGAAGCTTTATGTGCAACAGCCAAAGACTGGAAACTACCCAAATATCCATCAACAGGAGAATAAATAAACAAATTGTGGTGTGTTCATACAATGGAAAACTACTGAGCAATAAAGGAACAAACTAACAATGTTCACACCGTGGACAAGTCTCCAAAGCCTGTGTTAAATAATGACACATAGAGAGTACATACAGTTGAATTCCGTTTATAGAGATCGCAAAAGCAGACAACACTGACCTACGTGGACAGAAATCAGAACGGCAGTTGTCTCTGGTCAGGAGAACTAACCAGAAGAAAGCCTGAGGAAACTTTCTAGGGTGACGGAGACATTGTATATATTATATGTATTAATCTGGGCAATGGGGGGTGTTTCTCAAAATTCATCAAGATGAACACTTTAAGATTGGTGCATTTATCTGCATATAAATTATACCTTGACAAAGCATGAAAAACAAAAAATAAAATTCAAACCCAGGAAGATTTGGGCGAGGGTGGAGAGCTCTTCAGAGCTAATATTCATTTGTACTTATTTTCTCATTTTCCTATATTTCAAAGATGCTATTTGTCAAGAATAGTCTTCACAAACAACCAAATTCCTCCGAGAGCAAAGTGACTTGGAGCTCCAGTCCTCCGAGTGCCCGAAGAAACAAACACAGGAGCCGCCGAGATGTGGAAGCCCCGAATCTCTGAACTCACAGAGAAGGAATTCTAAATTGGGAACCCAAACATTCTCTGTTTCCTAGCAGACGTGCATGTGTGCAAAAGCTTCAGGCAAGCGAGGAGGCTATTGAAACAGAGGTCTGGTCGTCCCAGATGTTGTCCAGTGCATTCAGAATCAACTCAGTGCCCGCTTTAAAGAAATGTGGCTTTCTCCCAGAGTAACTCATGACGACTCGTGCACTCCGCAGTCACCATTAATCTGACTTGTGGGCCCTGGGCTTGAAGACCTTGTGGGCTAAGTTTGTCAGATGCCTTGGACAGAGAGTGCTTGCCACACAAAAAGCACTGCTTTGCCGGGGGGGGGGGGTAGTTATTGTTGCTATCACGAACTATGAAGCCACATGACTGCTCAATCACCAAGGACTCTCCCCAACAAGAGCAACACCACAGTCCAAATCGTCACACCACTGCTCCTAGGACTCAGCAGCGGCAATTTTATATTGAGACATCTAGTTACACACACATTCCTCAAAGGTAGCAGCCTCTGGTCAAGGGGTCCTGCAGTAAACTTAGTTGTTTAGGAAGCCTCTGCAGGTGTAGAATTGCGACCACAGGCTGGTACCATGTGGCACGTGTAATCTGGCAATTCTCAAACTTAGAAACCTCGATTCAGGGCTGGCTTCATGAGCACACAACCTGTGCATGGCGCTCCATGCTCAGAAGGGCTCCGAATGTGCTTGAATATTCAGCTGTGACCATCTTGAGATTCTAAATCCTTTTTTCAAACAGAGTCTTGCGTTTTTATTTTGTACTGGGCCCAAGCTCAAGATGGCAACCCCAGGGTCTCGAACATGGGTCCTCTGTGGCCCAGGCCACTGCTCTAATCACTGCACCACTGCCTGGTCAGGCAACAGTTTTTGGAAAATGAATGTTGTTGGGCAGATAAAATGTATTATGCTCACTTTGTTAAAGATGACGCCGCCCACGTGGAGGCCGTCACCCAGGTGATATTAATGTGTGTTGGGGATCGTTGTAGCCTGGGGCTTGGTTTTGGGATTAAGCCTTCCTCACCCTTTTTGATGTGGGGTGGTACAATCCAATCATGCCTCAGAGAAGTGACTCTACTAGAGACTTCCCTATTTTGTATATTGGATTAGAGGTTGTGAAGCTACAATATAAAATGGGGGCAGAACAGAGTTTGTGCTCTTGGTTCCTGAGATTATCTTCAGAGGAGAGAGCAGAGCGGAGAGCAGAGAAAGGCCACGTGGAGTAGGCCAGGAGAAGCAGCCAAGATGGCGGAGTGCTGAGTGAGATGCCAGTTTGTGTAGAGTTTGTATCTGGGATAAGGAAGGAGATGGGGAACTGAGGAGAATAAGGCTGGTGAGCTAGAAACCTTTGATTCTAGGAAACTCGGATAAGTCAGTAGCTTTGTGAGTACTGAATGTGATTGGGTTTTGGAGCCCAGTGTGTATTTTTACTTGCCCGCCGGGTGCAAGCTAGAATTAAAGACTATGGCCCACCAGTTTGTGGCTCCGCTGTTTCTTTACCGACTGTCCGAATCCAATGCGAACCTGCATAGGCCAGAAGGCTGCTGTGATAGTGGCCCTGGCCTTGGCTTCTGGCTTTACAAATGTTAAGTAATCATTCAAGTTTTAGCATGTTAGCTACTTTTTGCTTTCAATCCTTTTTAGCTGAATAAACCAAGATACCCAGAAAGAAATCAGCACTACATATATCATAGCCCAAGCCCAGAGTCCCCTGGACCACTGAACAACAGACAGGCGAGGCACCTGAGCATCTGGGATGGCAGTGCGTTCCCATGACAGCGCCTCCTGTGGCTCCACTCCCAGCTGCAATTCCCTTGCACCAAAAGCTCACCACTGCCCTTTCTGACACAGGGTAAGCAAGTCTAAGAAGGGTGAGAAGCAACACCGTTTTTTAAATTTTTTGATTGGTTTTATTCTAACCACTCAAAATTCAGCTGTTCTCTTATGTCACGATAGCATTAACAACCAAACCCTTAGAAAATTCATCCACAGAACATACAACATCAGAAGTCAGCTGCTTCTGGCCTTTACCAGTACGAACTACTACTGCATCCCTTGGAGTGTTATCATTTACAGAGGATTTCCCGCCTGTGCCTCTAATATTTCCATGGCTGTGCTAACTAGAGGCTTTTAGAACAGGGGCCACTGTGGAATGCTTGAGAACTTCCATGGTCCTCTGTGACTTCTTCCATTTCCAGGAGCATCTCTCTGGGACGGGAGCATGTGCTTCTCACACGCATGCGCATCCACACATTCCAGCAGGCATCAGGCCTTAAAAGCCCACATCCATGTGATGAGTTTGGGAAAGGACACTGAAGCTGAAGAAAAGAAGGGACCAGGGACCATGGGCAGTAGCAGTGATGCTTAAAGGGATGTGATGGCAACAGTCTGAGTGGCGGGGCTCTGGCGAGTGGAGGGAACTTAAGCAGCCAGCAGAGTAGGGATTCGTGGTGGAAGGCTATGCTCGCAATGAGGCTGGCGGGCGTCTCTGTAGCGGGGACCCTGGAGAAAGAATGCACCCTAAGCACAGGTGTCCAATGAAATGTAAGACATCTAGTTCCGTTTGAATTTCAGGTAAAGGAGGCATACTTTTGTAGTATAAGCATATCCCAAATATGGCACAGGATAGATTTATATTTAAAAAGTACTTCTGGTTTCTTTAAATTCACATTTATTTGCTAAATCTGGCAACCCTAATTCCAAAGGAAGAAAGCCCCTACTCAGGTAGAACCAGGTAAGAGCGACAGGGTAGAGGAGATTCTTAATGCTGCTTACTGCTGAAGATATCCCAGGACAAAGCCCACTCATTGCCCTGCCATGAAACTGGTTAAGAAACTGGACGCTTTAACGGAAAGGGTTCCACTTTCTTTGGGACCATGAGCTACAACGGTGAATGTTTCTGTCGGCCACTGATATCTTCCATGACTATAGGAAGAAAGACTACATGTGTAGTGAGGAAACAAACCCCTCGGAGAAAGAAGCAGAGCCAACAGACTGCGCCTAGAATCAAGTTAATTCTTGTAGTGCCACTGGCCTCAACTCCCTTACCTGTAAAGTGGAAGACTAATTCTTACCGTGTCAGATTGCTAAGAGAGGGATTGAACTAACATTTGCAAAGTGCCCTGAATGGCTTACTTTCCATTTGAAGGCCTTCGATAATGAAGTGGGCCCACCTTACCTGCAAAGAAGATTAATGCTGTTATTTGATCGGTTGGGGGTACATCCTGGAAGTCAGTGTGAGCTTGAAACTGGCTTCCCTTGAAAAAGAACGTGGCATCTGATGCAACTTTGCCCTGGTTACAGTCTCTGTGCTTAGAGGTGGCAGCGGGAGGGGGAGGAGGGCAGGAAGAAAAGAGGGAGAGGGGGAGGGAAAGAGAGAGAAGAGGGAGGGAGAGAGAAGAGAGAAGAGGATAAGCAGGAGTGAGGGAGTAGAAAATAGAGTCGTATACTCAATTAAAATTACAAACATTTTCATGGATCTTTTATTTATCAAGGATCTGTTGAGCTTCACTCATTTAAAAAAAAGCTAAAATTTACTGAATGCTTCTTGTCATAGAAACCATCTTTAGCATTTAATTTTCAGTATTACATTTACCACTTAAAAAGAAAAAAGAAAGACTATTAAATAGTAGCTTTTTACATTTGAGAAAAAAGAAGCCCAGAAAGGTTAAATAATTTGCCCAACATCACACAGCTCAGCGAGTGAGCAGGGACTGAGCCTGCATGTGCCTAAAGTCTATGGTCCTGTTCTCAGCCATTCTTACTCCAAATGCCACCGAAGGCCAATTACTAACAACGAAGCAGCACATAACACACCCCTCAGCTAGGCAGCATAACTGCCTCAATTCTGTGCACTTGAGGTCTTCAGCGTAAATAAAACAGAACGCAGTGCAGCGTCTCCCCATCTGGAGTTTCACAGCCTATGGCGGAGACAGATGTAAGTACATCATTTCAATGCAGGATAATTGTCTAATCAACTTGCTGGAGAGCCTCAAGAAGTTTCATTGGGAAAATGCTCTTCATTACACGATGAATGACAGCTTATCAGGACCGATCTCGGCAGAGAAGGGGGAGGAAAGAAGTAAGATTCTCAAAAGGCACGCCAGGCACAAGGTGTTTTAAGAGAGGTGAGCAGTTGAGAGCATTCAAAGCAAAACTGTAGGAAATGCCATCTCATTTCCAAAAATACTCCGAGCCTGCGTAAGGTGAGTTTTCCTTCACAGCCCGAGGCAGTTCTTAGTCATGAAATAACATGATTTTTAAAGGTCCCTCTGCCTTTTTTCTCTTCCACAAACATAAGTGAAATGAACTTTGAGACTGCAGAATTTTCTAGTGTTTTATATAGTTTTTAGGGGGTCAGATACTCAAATGTTAAGCGAAAGTATAATTTTATAAACTGCAACGTAGATTTACAGACATCACTTGTTTTCCTTGTGACGACTTGAGCAGGGACAGTGAGCATAGCTGCTGTATCTGCCCATTTCCTAGGTTCAACAGGAAGGCATTTCCTGCCAGAACTGAGCTAGCTAGTTCTAGAGAACCCCGCCCGAGCTCCCGTGCAACTCGGTGGCCCTCCATTCTTCCTTTTGATGCGCAGAGGTAGCGATTACTGAGCAGATGTCTTATTGATCACATCTGGCTCGGGAGACCAAGCAGTGCTTGATTCTGAACTGCACACTTGGAAAGCAGCAGGAAGCATACGATTCGGTTAGGCTGGCACCCAGAGGGGAGCGGGAAAATCGGGAGGCATGACAGGCAAGCCCAACACAAACACACAAGCCACCTCCTAATAAGGAAAAATGATGTTTTGGCCATTCTCTTGCAAGGAAAAAAAGGCTGGGTTATAGTGACCTGAAAATAAACTTACTCAGACGTCATGCTAGGTCAAGTAGGAAACCCAAAACAATCACTGGGTTACCATGGGTGAATTCTACATCAAAAGTCAAATGAGTTCAAGGAACCAAAGAAAAGAAATTTTAAGGGTATTTGATTTTTGTTGGGGGAGTGAACAAAATTTAGGTCTCCGTGTATCCATTGTTCATTCATTTATTCACTTATTCAATGCATAATCTTTGAGCGTCTATGGCAGGCAGGCACTGTTCTAGGTCTTGGTAATATACCAGTGACTAAGCCAGGTGAAGAGAGGAAAACAGAGAATGAAAGAGTAACTCAATTATAATTTCACATGATAAGAAGTGCAGGAATAGCTTACTCCTCTCCTTCCTTCCTTCATGCCTTTCTTTCTTCATACATTATCCAATCCAAGGGCTCTAAAGTGGGCCTTGCAGGGTAGGGATGTATCTGCACAGGGCAGGGGTAGGGTGTCAACCAGTAGAGTGTGCAGAGCGCAGGAAAGAGGCACAGGGCATTTCCCCAAGGTGACCTGCTGCTGGAGGTTAGAGCCCTAGTGACATGGGGGTGGTATTCACACGGGTGGGAGAGGGTGCTGGCTTGGGTGGCACCTGAATGGGGTGGCTAGGGTGTCCATGTGCCACTTGGGGGAAGTGGTAGCACCAGCCACTTAGCGTGGGGTTTTGGAGCCAGATGCCATGAGAGGCAGGCAAATTCGGGATTTCCGAGCCCAAGGGAAGTGAGAAAGGCATCTATGTAGAGTTGGAGGCGTTGTTGGTGACAAGGAAGATGAGGTACATCTAGGGGAATTGACCCACTATGGTTATATTGATGGTCGCATGACCAAACTCCTCATTGTCAGAGAAGCGAAGGAAGGGAGAAAACGAATATTATACGTGTGGTATTGGATTGGAATTAAGGATTTAAGTGAGAATTCACAGATTTAAATAAATAAAAATAGATAAAGAAGGAAACACATATGTAGATGTAAATATATGCACAGGTTTCCTGGGATCTCTCCAGAGAGGTCTAAGAGTTATGACAATAGCAAGAGTATACTTTGTGTCCAGATCTTAGTTTCTAAAAGACCATTTTCTACTAAATAGAAACAGTAGCTGATTTGAGTGCTGGAGCAGGAAAAGTACAAAACAAAATGGATTCTCCTGCAGGTGAGCTTCAGATAAGGCTGCCAGCTTGACCTCAGTCCTATAAAAGACCCCGAGGTAGAAGAGTCTACTAAGCTGCTCTGGACTCTGCCCCGGGGAAACTGTGACATAATGAATAAGCCTTGCGTTAAGGCACTAAGTTGGTGGCGATTTGTTATATAGTAACACAGAACTAATACAATAGCAGTACAGAACTGATACAATGTCTGTGAGGGATAAAAAACGTTCTCCCTGCTTCAACAGCTTTCAGTCATTTATTCCGTTATGTGCAGACCAAAGTGGCCTGGCTGTACACAGAGTGGTGTCGTGTGCAGAGCCTGTTACCTGTACTAGTAGCGTTTAGTAGTAACATCATAATAAGCTACTGTTTATTATAAGATTGATTATATCCGCTATTATAAGATTTGAAACAGAAGCTACTGTACTAATTTTATATTCAAGTGAGCAAGATGCACAGAATTATCATGTGCTCCTCATTAGCATTGATATTGGAGAGTGATTCATTTGGCTAGCTGCATTATCCTGAGCTAGCAGAAAATATTATTATACTTATTAACACCATTTTTGCAGCATTCTTATACAAACAGACTTCTGCATCTGTGTTTCTGAAATGAAAGCACAGGATTGAACCCAAGTCCAGTAGGGGTGTCAGAATAGAAAAGCCGTAAGACCCAGTTCCAGGCCTGTCTGTGTGGCCCCTGCCTCAAGGTCTTGGGCTACGCATCTCACCTCCCTGAACCTCAGTCCCATCACCGCCAAAGTGGGGGTACACTCACCTCGCTGAGTAAAAGAAAACCAAAGTGTGATTTATTGAAGCGTTTGGGGGGGGAGAGAAACCTTTTAAAAGAGAATATATTATCCCAGTTCTGAAAGAGTATTTGTTGTTGTTGAAATAAAACTATACACATATAGGAAAGGTGAGGCCAATTATTCCTGGCCATGTTTTGAAGCCATTTGGTAAAAAGATCATTTCCTGGAAGCACTTTAAAATGAACATACTAGCTGCATTTGGTCAGGGTCTCTAAGGCACTTGTGATAACAATCTTAAGAACCATCAACTGAGGTAAATGGAGGAAAGCACTTGTCCTTTTGTCTGTCCCAGTAATTAAAACAGCACCCTGGAAGGAGACCTCTGTGTTGTAATCTTTTCTGGCTGCATCTGCAGAATGCCAAGGAGAGTGAAAACTGAAACATTCGGGCAAAGCAGGTACTTGGCACTTCGGTTGTTTCACTGGCTTAATCTTTTCTCCCCCTAATATACTGATTCTAGCTGGCTTTTGTGTGTAGACGTAATCGTGGTGTTTATAGCTGAACTTGGGGTCGTCCACCTTTGGCCTGTCATGCGTTTGATCTGAAGGTATTTGTAAAGTTTACATGTATGAAAAGGTTTTCTCAGCTTCGTCAAGCAGAGTTTTTCTCCCTTCTAAACATACCACAGGACTCTCCTTTTCTCCAAATTAATAATCCTGTGCCTCTCCACTATTTTCCTTTCATAGACAAAATGGCATCTCCACATTGTCCTTCTCAGTGGCCCTGCAGAAGCCTCCAACGTTCCCAAATCCTCTGCAGTTCGTGTCTCTGCCTTCAGGCATGTATAAGTGACCTGTTTCCTCACGCCGCCTGGATGCCCTGGACTCCGAGTGCCCTGACCTCTGGCTCCCAGCGTTCATGTTCTTGGTTTTCCATCCAGCTCATTCTTCCTGCTGGAAGGGGCGGGGCTGGCAGCCTCCTACCGGCACTGCTGGATGCCAGGGCCAGAGGAGGGAGCCGCGAGGAGATCTCCCTGGACAGAGGCCATCTTTACATCCTGAGGCGCCTGCCTTTGCCAAGCGTGACTTCAGGTGGAAATAATCTTGGAGGAAGAAGGCTTACCGAGCTGTGTTTTGCATCTTGTGTGTACCAGCTTTCTTCTCAAAGACTGAGTCAGACCTAGGTGGTTGTGGGTCGTTTTGTTTATTTGCTTAATTTTCTCATGGGAAGAGTAACAAAATTCTCCAACAAAGTTCTTAGCACTGGAGGATATCTGAGGAAGGGAAAAATTGCCTTGGCCATTTGTAAAAATTTCCCTGTATGTGATTTTATAAAATGAAAGTACTGGGAAGGGCGTTGAAAGGCAACTGGTCCATCTTTTTTCTTTTTTATTCAGATGACAAACATTTGTTGGGCCCTTTCTTTCTTTGCAAGCTACTTCCTAAGGCGCTTCACCATCATCCTCACTGTGGTCCACCCGCCCCATCTGTGGGGACCCCTCTCTGTGCCTGTGTCCCCCACTGCCACCTGACTAACTAGCTTATTACATTGGACCTCCCTGAGAAGAAAAGATATTTTTCCCAAGCACATTTGTTACACTTTTCACTAAATCCCTCAAGATTCAGAAGCAAAGAGAAACATTTGTTTGCAAAATGAAACTCACAAGAATAGCAGACAGTGCAGGTGTGCTGGCAAGCTTGTGAAACTCAAAGATCCAATATGGGAAGCAGTTGGAAAACGTTTTCTATAAAGAGGCAGCTAGGGAAGATTCTCAGCTCTGGGGGCCATTCACAACTACGTAACTCTGCCTTTGCCGTGTGAAGACAGGAACAGACAATACTGAAAAGGTGATCAAGATTGTGTGGTACAAAAACAGGCCGCTGGGCATAGTTTACAGATGGCTGATCTAATATATTGTCAGTGACAGTGTAAATCTGTACAAGCAGGTTGGAAAACTAAGGCTGAATATATATACACGCACACACACACACACTAACCCTCAGCAATTCCATTTCCACATATGCACAGGTGGCGGCCCAACACCAGAAATAAGGCAAATGTTCATCATTAGTAGAACAGATAGTAAATTGTGGTATAGTCATACAATGTGATACTTCACAGCAAAGAAAATGGGTGAATTACATTCGACCACCTGGAAGAATCTCACAAAAAGTGTTAGAATATTTGATGTGTGATTACAGTTATCTAAAGTGTGAAACTAATCTCTGTGGTTGGAAGTGGGGAAGCTGTGTATTTCTGGCGGTGGACGGGTAAGTCCTAAAAGCGACCGTGTGAGGGGTGCTCGGGGCTCTGCTTCCGGTGAGACCCTGTGTCATGAGCAGGTACTGGTGACATGGCTGTGTCCACTTTGTGAAAATGGGCCCACGTGGGCATTATGATTTATACACTTTTGTGCATGGATTTTATACATCAATAAAATATTTATAAATAAAACCTGTGAAAACTTCTTCAATATCTCACACAGTTCAACTCTCACTTCCTCACTGAACCTTCCTTCAAGGCCCTGGGACAGAACTAATCACTTTCCTCTGATTCCCATGACACACTGTGCATTCCACTGTGTACTAATTCATAATCATTTATATATCTTCTTGCCGTAGCTAGACTCTGCTGCTTGCCAACAGGGAGCACACTTTAATTATCTTCGTGTACCCGAAGATGAACATGTTGAACGACCCAAAGTAGACTAGAAATAGACACTACTGCACAAGCTCAAGCAAGCGCTCTGGGTGTTCATCGGACAGTCGCACCATGGACTGATTACTGTCTAGCCCTTGCCAAAAAGTCAATGAAGTCATCTGATAATCCAAAGAGACTGTTGCAGAGTCTCAAAGGAAATTTCAACCACCTCTCTCTCCCCGCAGCTCTTCAGAGACTCCACTCCTTATTTGTTAGATTGCAAACAAGGACAGTGCCCAGCTCCTATTTACTCAGCACCCCAAAACCTGCCTTTAAGTTCACAAGATCTGAGCTACACCCTCTGTTTCCTTTTGGCAAAGGGTGGAAACCAGACATATCCATTTGTACACACACACACACATAAAATCTATGTCTTTTGCAAAACCAAGGTTGAAAATGTGCCTATTTTATTATCCAATGCCTCATATATAAAGCCCTGCAAGATATATTTCTCTTTAATTCAGTGGAAGAAGAAATAATGGTGATCTTGCTGATAAACTTATACATTAAAATTTTCTTTTGGGCCTGACCGAATAGAGCATTGACCTGGGACGCTGAGGCCCCAGGTTCAAAACCCCAGGTCGCCCGTTTGAGCTCAGGCTCGCCAGCTTGAGCGCAGTGTTGCCAGCTTGAGCACAGAATCATGGACATGATCCCAAGGTCACTGGCTTGAAGCTCAAAGTCGTTGGCTTGAGGCCCAAGTCACTGGCTCAGCTGGAGCTCTCTGGTCAAGGCACATTTGAGAAGGAATCAATGCGCACACACAACAAAAACAAAGTGAAGCAACTACGAATTGAGGCTTTTCATCTCTCTCCCTTCCTGTCTCTCTCTCTCCCTCCCTCTCTCTCTCTCTCAAAACATACAAAGCTCAACTCCGTCTTTCATCCTGTTATGTGGTATACAAGTAGGTCTTTAGGAAAATGAGGCAAACACATGGACACCCATTGGCCTACTTAGCTGGGAGACACAGGCTAGAGATTCAATAAAGATCAGTGATAGAAAATGTTGGTTTTGTGTCTTTCCTAGAGGTAAACACATAGGGAAAAATAAATAGAATCAATTAACAGCCACAGACAATGTTATAAAATATTTCACATGCCACATTGAGAAAGCCCTATGCTAAAAGTAAACTCCAAATTTCACTGGTGTTTCTTTTATATTTTCCCTAGCCCTGATAAATTAAGACATCTGGAAGAACATGGGATATTTTTTCAAAGTAGAAAATGACTGAGAGGTCTGGGCGGCTTTTATTTATTTTAAAAAAATATTTTTTACTTATTCATTTTAGGGGGGGGGGGAGAGAGAGAGAGAGACAGGAGATGGGATGAGCAGGAAGTATCAATTCCCACATGTGCCTTGACCAGGCAAGCCCAGGGTTTCACACTGGCGACCTCAGCGTTCCAGGTCGACGTTTTAACAGTGTGGTGATTGCGGGGGTGAAGGGGATAAAGGACAGTAATGGGAGAGAGTCTGTGTCCATGAATTTTTCTTTCTTTTTCTTGTCCTCTTTTGCTCAATCCCTCCATCCCCCTCAGCCAGCCCCCACCCCTGACAGCTGTCAGCCTGCCCTCTCTTTATGAGTCTGTCTCTATTTTGTTTTAGTTCACTTTGTTCATTAAATTTCACATATGTGTGAGATCATATGGTCCTTGTCTTTCTCTGCCTGGCTTATTTCACTTAACATAATGCTCTCCAGGTCCATCCATGCTGTCGCAACAGGTAAGATTCCCTTCTTTTTATGGCCATGTAGTATTCCATATGTAAATGGGCCACAGCTTTTTTATCCACTCATCTACTGTTGGGCACTTGGGCTGCTTCCAAATCCTGGCTATTGTAAATAATGCTGCAATGCACATAGGGGTGCATATATTCTTTCGAATTAGTGTTTTGGATTTTTTCCAATAAATTTCCAGAAATGAAATCTCTGGGTCAAAAGGCAGTTCCATTTTTAATTTTTTGAGGAATCTCCATACTGTCTTCCACAGTGGGTGCACCAGTCTGCATTCCCACCAGCAGTGCAGGAGGGTTCCCTTTCCTCTACACCCTCGCCAGCACTTATTGTTTTATTTATTGACGAGAACCATTCTGACAGGTGTGCAGTGATGTCTCATTCTGGTTGTAATTTGCATCTCTCTAATGATTAGTGATGTTGAGCATCTTTTTATCTGTCTAGTAGCCATGGCACATATTTTTATTTGCTGTGAGAATTTATAGAATTGTATGTCCTTTGAGAACCTAATGTATTTGCAGATTCCTCCTTGTCATCCTTGAAGGGTTTAATAAACTCCAATTTATTGGATAGTCTATCTTTTCCTATACCAAACTCAGCAGTGAGAGACAATGCTACTTTTATTTACATGAATTCGCAATCCATCAGGGTGCCCATGAGTTAGAGGTTTTAATCCCCATTTTGTAGGCGAGAAACTGAGGCTTATAAAGGTTGGGGACCTTCCTAAAATCATTCACACACTCAATGACAGAGCAGGCCATCTGATTCTCAGTCTAGGACAGTGCATCTCAACTGGGGGTGATAGTGCCTTTTAGGGAGCAAGAGGCAATGTCTGGAGACAGTTCTGGTTGCCACAGCTAATATGTAAGGGAGGAGTGCCACTGGCACCTAATTGGTAGAGGGCAAGGATGCTGCAAGTTATCCTACAGTGCACAGCAGCCCACAATAAGAACTCATCTGGCCCTGAGTGCAACAGCACTGATGTTGCAACAGCACTGATGTTGAGCAACCCTGATCTAGGTCAGTGGTTTTCAGTCACCAGTCTGTGGACCACTGCTGGTCTGCCAGAAATTTCGTGCTTGTCTGTGATACAGTTAACCACCCTGATGGATGAAGAATATAGACCCAATGATTACAGACTCTATAATCTTTATACAACATCAGGGTGGTTAACTCTTTCACAGACCGGCACAAAATTTCTGGTGGCCCTGCGGTTGAAAACTACTAGTCCAGAGAATATTCTCACACACGCACATATGTGCACAAACACACACACTCATAATCTGGCTGCTGCATGGACATTTGTACCATCGAGGACATCTGGACCACAATGCATTCTACTCCACTGCAACCACAGCCTATAGAGTCAGCTGGAGGACCTAAAGATCCAGAGTAAGTCTGGAGGCTTTCCCCAGCCAATGCTGGCCATCATATATGAAACAGGAAGTGTGGCACGAGAAGGGATGTTAAACCAACAACTCGCTAGAAGAACCCCAGCTGAAATTCTTTCCCTCTATGATAGTGCTTACTGTTTTCCTAGTCTTCAAATCCTTGAATATGTAAACTCAGGTTACAAATATTTTTCTGTATCATCCCGAAGCACAGAAGTTGCAGGTTTAATCCCCGGTCAGGGTACAGACAGGAACAGATCAATATCCCTGTCTCTCTCTCCCTTTCTCTCTCTCTAAAAAAAATTAATCAATAAAAAAAATAAACTTGTTGTTTTAAAAAAACACAAATTATTTTTAAAAAAGAAATATATTTCTTGTAGGAGCAGCCATAAAAGTGTCAATGGACAAATATCAATGATTTATAAGTTATCTCCCCCTGTGTTTGAACACCGAAACTACTTAGTACATAATACCTCAAGATTCTGGGTACCAATACCTCCTGATGTTTTACCTCCTTTTTCACTTTTCTTCCTTCTTTTTTTATTGTTAATTTTAATGGGGTGATATTGATAAATCAGGGTACATATGTTCAGAAAAAACATCTCCAGGTTGTTTTGACATTTGATTACGTTGCATACGCATCACCCAAAATCAAATTGTTTTCCGTCACCTTCTATCTGGTTTTCTTTGTGCCCTTACCCTCGCCAGCACTTATTCTGTGTTGTTTTGCTGATGAGCGCCATTCTGACTGGTGTGAGGTGATATCTCATTGCGGTTTTAATTTGCATTTCTCTAATGATTACTGATGTTGAGCATTATTTCATATGCCTATTGGCCGTCTGTATGTCCTCTTTGGAGAAGTGTCTATCCATTTCTTTTGCCCATTTTTTGATTGGATTGTTTGTCTTCCTGGTGTTGAGTTTTACAAGTTCTTTATAAATTTTGGTTATTAACCCCTTATCAGACGTATTGTCGAATATGTTCACCCATTGTGTGGTTTGCCTTTTTATTCTGTTCTTATTGTCTTTAGCTGTGCAAAAGCTTTTTAGTTTGATAAAGTCCCATTTGTTTATCCTGTCTTTTATTTCACTTGCCCGTGGAAATAAATTGGCAAATATATTGCTGCGAGAGATGTCGGAGAGCTTACTACTTATGTTTTCTTCTAAGATGCTTACGGTTTCACGGCCTACATTTAAGTCTTTTATCCATTTTGAGTTTATTTTTACTTTTCTTCCTTCTTAAAATATCTGAGGTAATTTATTCTTTGCCTTCTATTGAAATAAGACCCTTTATTTCAATTATAACCAATAAGACTTAATATCATTGCATAATGTGATTTTAGGATCACACAATATCTTTCTTTTCTAGTCCTAGAAGAAATTACTATGCCAATCTAGTCCAACTGTTTCTAGATGGACAGGAAAGCCTGCCCCTGGGAGGGGAAATAACTTGCTGATTGAAGAAGCAAGGCTAGAGCTGAGACCGACATCCACGCTGCCCATTCTCCACCCACCCCTTGCCTCTCTCATGGTGTCACCATTCGTGTCTTTGTGGGAGAAAAAGCCAGGTTTTCACCGAATCACCTATTCCATATACAAGTTGCCACACAAACTCCAAATGTTCCCCTCCCTTTTTCTAGTGTTGTTTGAGGACGAATGCGTGGTGCGGCTCCCTAGGCTTCCGTTTATTTGATTCGGCAGACACTGAGGGCATGGTCACTGTGTGCTGCACACTCTTCTGGGCACTTTACAGACACTCATTCATTTACTACACCTCCTACCATAGTTGTAGCTGTGAAGACTATCGAAATCCAAACGCAAGATGGACTTTCTGCTGGATTCTGAAATACCCAGTATTATGTATGTTTAATTATGAGAATGATCAAGTTAGGGGACTATAGCCTCTCTTCCATGTGTCACATGGAAAGAATGAGAGAGAACAAGCTCTCTGATGTCTCTTCTGAGAAGGACACTAATCCTATTGAATCCGGTCCCAACCTTGTGACATCATTTAACCTTAATTATTTCCTTACTCCAAATACAGCCACACTGGAGCTAGGACTTGAACATGAAGTTGGGTCGGGGTTGGGGGAGTACATACATTCAGTCTGGAAGAAGCTCCTTGAAGGCTCGTGTCATCTTAACCAGCTAAAGAGAATACCATCTGAGATCCTGGTACCCAGGATCAGGAGGAGATGGGAGGAAAGGGGAGAGCCTGAGGGTTTAAGAATGGGTATGGTCCACTATACAGCCTGTATCTGGTCATAATAATAACTTGGAATTTTAGCTCAAATTCTTTACAGAATCCAGTGTTGTGCCTTTTGTGCACCTCAGAATCACGTGATTCCCTATTTCAGATGTAAACATTCTATTTTCACACGTAAACACTGAGCTTCCACAAAACCAAGTGGCCCTCCAACACCGCAGGCAGACTGTGCACACTCGCAGTCCTCCCTGATGTTTTCCTGCAGGAGGATGACTGGTCATTGATTTAGTATTTTAAAAAATCAGGGTGCCTGCTAAAAAACACAGTGTTGTTTTAAGAAATGTTCTATTCAGGAATTTGCAGTCATAAGTCTAAAACCCAGAAGGTTATCAGAAAAGAAATCCCAAAAGTGAGAAAGGTTAGAAAAACATGAGACACTTTGTCCTGTGTTCAAAGTTGCATCAACAAATGCTGAAGTGGAAGGAATGTGGGTACAGCACGCCAGGAAAAGGTCCAGTGCTTCCAGAGGCCCCACTTCCAGGAATAAACCCCTCTCACCTTCCCACGTGAGGAACAGAGGACCCTGGGGTAACAAGGAACATTCCGATGTTAAATGAAGGCTATTCACAGACAACGGCTGATGGGTCCAAACGCTCACACAGGAAACATTTGGGTGACCTTTAATGTATCACATTAGGCCATGGGATGCCCAAAATCATGTAATATGTACTGTCTGGTAGAAGAGATATTGAATGAGGGCAAAATTATAAATGGCATTTTACTGCAAACGACTAGTCACAGAAAACTATTCTCTCTAGGAAGAATCTAAGATGGAGTAATTATTCCCTTCTCTTCTGTCTCGAAGGAAGTTGGAGCAAAACTAAGACGGAGATCATTATACTTTCCAATAAAGGAAACGGAATGTGAGCATGGTAGATTGCATTAAAGACTCCCAATTCTGCAGTTTCCTTCATTCACACCGTATGGACTTCCTGTCACTGGAGTACATTTCCTGCCTGTTGAGTTTATATTCCACCATGTGACTTGCTCTAGCCAATGGAATATTGGCCTGCATGTTGCAACTAATGTGGCTGGGTGACTGGGCTTACAGTCCTGTGCGTGCCATGGCCATAAACACAGCCTCCCCAGGACCTCCACCACTCAGCCTGAGACCTGGAGTGAACACAGACGCTGGACGTGATCCTCCACCTGGTGAGAAGCCGAAACCAACTGGATCCAGAGTCTGAAGCCAAGTCACTGGGCCTAGGCTTACAATGGCCCAGCATACTTCCACCCCCCAAGTCCCCATGCCACACCAACCTGAAGAATAACAAGTGATCATGGTGGTCCCTTTAAGCAAGGAGTCCATAAATTATGACCTGAAGACCAAATCCACCTGCTATCTAACTCACCCACCAGCCAGCTAGTAATGGAGGTGACATTTTTAAAGGGTAGAAAAAAATCATAGGAAGATTTTGTGATGCATAAACATTATATGGGATTCAAGATTCAAGTCACAGTGTCCACAAATAACACAGACATTCTCATTCCCTTATGTATTACCTATGGCTGCTTTAGCACAACAATGGCTGGGTTGAATAGCTGTGATAAGTAGCAGAACCAGAGCATCTATTAGAATGGTCTATAAAAGCCTCATATTGCTTCCTATGGTTAGAGATTCTCGAGTAAATTGATTCTATTTCCTGTGTGTCTGTGGATTGCTTTGCGTTGAAATGCAGTGACTAAAACAGAGGGAGAAGACATCTGCGGAACACTTGCAACTCCAGAAGAATTCAACATTTGCCTCCCACTGACACCGGGCAATACTGCACCCAGACAAGAGATCAAAAGAGATGCGTGCAGTTCCTTCCCTAACCCCTGGGAGGGCGTGGACCCCACCCCGCTCATCCTCTATATTCCCCTCAGTGCCTTGCACATTTCAAAGCCTGCAACTAAGTGGTAGGGATCACTGGATCCATTATTATTTCAGTCCATCGCAGAATATCCTAACTAGCCCACTCTGCTGGTGGGTTGCAGGAGTGTGGAGGTAGGAAGCCCTCAGGCCAGACAGGTGGGACCTGGGGAAGGCAGAGCCCTCAAGGCTAGTCTCCCCAACCAGAAGCAGCCTTGCCCTCTTACCCTAGCATGCCACCAAATGGTGATTACTTTCTCTACATACCATGACGTGACAATGGTTAAGATGCACTTGGGGCAAGTAAGCTAGGATATAACATATAAGAAGCTTAGTTTAGTCTGATAGCTATTTAATTTTAAAGTACAGGGGATACACTATTAGGTCTCTTTAATTAATTTTTCACTAATCAAGAGTAATAAAAATGGACTTCAAATTATTCCAAGACTCTCATTAATTGTCCTGGAGATCAGGATGTTCAGAAGTGAACAAATCAAGCTCCGTATTCTCTCTCTCAGCCTGTGTAGGAACCTCCCTCCAGGCTGTGGTGGATTAATTTTATTTGATCGTGCCAATTAATAGTCTCTGCAGATACACGGCCTTTGAAATGTGACTTTTCAACTATTGCCATCAAAAGTTGGGTCTATTTCCCCACCTTTGACTCTGAGCTGGCCCCACACATTGCACTGGCTAATAGGCCGTAGTAAAAGTGATAGCGCTTCAGTTTTAAGCCTAAATCTTATAAGGTCTTTAATGCTTCCACTCTCTCTCATGGATCCTGGCCATGAGAAAAGCCTAGGAAAGTCTGACAGAAGACCAGAAACCATATTGAAACAAGCCCGATTTTCTCACCCTGACCATTCTAGACCAGCCAACTTTCAAAAGTAGAAGAGACGCAGCCAAGATCAGCAGAGCCACCTCCAGAATGCACAACTCACTGCACATGCATGAGACAGCCCAGGCGAGATGAGAGGGGCCACTCAACTGATTCATGGATATGTGACCAATAAGAAATGTTTACTGTTTGAAGCCACTGAGGTTTGGAGAGGTTTGTTCTGCTAACTAGTACACAGATATATTAGCATCAAGTTTCTTCCCATTCTAACAAAGCAAAAAATGATTCTTTTCTTCATTTCTAATATTCAAATATACATTGATTCATGCATTCAACAAAATATTAATTGTCTATTTAGTGTCAGGTGCTGGAAAAGGCTCCAGGGTTAGAGCAGTGAAATCCACACAACCAATAATTGACCGGAAAATGACATCTCCAACGCGGCACTCTTATCTTTTATTTTATTTTATTTTATTTGTTTTAGAGAGGAGAGAGAAAGGGAGAGAGAAAGACAGAGAGGGAGAGAGAGAGGAGAGAGAGAGAGAGAGAGAAGGGGGAGGAGCTGGAAGCATCAACTCCCATACGTGCCTTAACCAGGCAAGCCCAGGGTTTCGAACCGGCGACCTCAACATTTCAAGGTCGATGCTTTATCCACTGCGCCACCACAGGTCAGACAACACTCTTATCTTTTGGAGCCTAATTGTATTTGAATATTTTAGAATTACTGCAAATTCATCATTTTCTAAATCTTAAATGATCATTTTCTTCCCCAGGACCTTCCGTTAAAAAAACAAACAAATCAGCAACAAGAACAACAAAAGGTGGCCTGTGGTGGCACAGTGGATCAAGCATCAACCTGGAACACTGAGGTCTCTGGTTCGAAACCCTGGGCTTGTCTGGTCAAGGCACATGTGGGAGTTGATGCTTCCTGCTCCTCCCCACCCTTCTCTTTCTCTCCTCTCTCTAAAATGAATAAAAAACATTTAAAAATAAATAAATGTTAAAAAAACCCAAAAGATTTTACTCCCACCTTTGTTACTACACATCCATTCATTTGTGCATGAAAGAGGGATCATGAACTGTGCTCAAGTGAGTTGAGACTTCAAAGAATAATACTCAAGACTACCTTCAGGGAGGTCCAATTCTTACTGGGTGCAGAGTTAAACCACATTTCCCAGTTGTCTTACATTTAGGTGGTGTTGTATGACTAATTCTTGCCAAAGGGAAGGAAGTAGAACTAATGGGTCACTTTTGGTCCAAGGTACATAAGGGCAAGTGTGACTTTTATACGAACAACCTCTCCTTCCCCATCCATAGCTATCTTGGTGTGTATATATTTTTCTTCTTTTTTTTTTTTTTTTTTGTATTTTTCTGAAGCTGGAAACGGGGAGAGACAGTCAGACAGACTCCCGCATGCGCCCGACCGGGATCCACCCGGCACGCCCACCAGGGGGCAATGCTCTGCCCCTCTGGGGCATCGCTCTATTGCAACCAGAGCCACTCTAGAGCCTGGGGCAGAGGCCAAGGAGCCATCCCCAGCGCCTGGGCAATTGGTGCGTATATATTAAAGAGGGTGGTTTTACACAATGGAGAAGGCCTGGATTCCAGAGTGAATACTTGAAGGAGAACTCCCAGGATTTCCACCGGACTTAAACCATTTGCTTTGGTCTTTGCATGAGCAAGACAAGTCATTGAGATTTGAGGTTACTGTTTATAGCAATTAGCCTATGGCAGGGTTTCTGGCCTCAGCACTACTGACATTTTGGGCTGGAAATGTCATTGTTATGGGGAATTATCCTGTACACCGTAGTATGTTTCAGCAGCATTGCTGTCCTCTACCACCATAAGCCGGTATAGCCACATCCTTTACTAGCTGTAACAACCAACAATGCCTCCAACCATCACAAATGTCCCCTGAGGAGTAAAATTGCCTCCGTTTGAGACCTACTGCCTTATACTGCCCAATACACCAATTTCTGATCTATCTGAAGGCTTCTCTCTTCTCGTATATTCGTTTCCCAATTTTATCATTGGAAATCTAAAAATCTAAAGTCCTCTGTGTGATTTTTGATATCTTCTTAATTTGACCCACTCTTACTTTTCAAGTTTCTCTTTTTAATTTTATTTAATGTTTTGTTCCACATATAACTAATACCGTGCAGTATTGTCTTTCTCTGCTGGGCTTATTTTACATAGCACAATGACCTCTGGGTTCATCCCTGTTGTCATAGTGACGGAATTTTCTTCTTCTTTTTTAAGGCCAAATTTTATATCTACATCATATTTTCCTGACCGATCATCCACTGATGATCACTTAGGTTACTTAGGCTATTTTCATACCTTGGCTGTTATGAATAATGCTGCAGTGAACGTGGGAGAACAGATATTTCTATGAGATATCTATTTCGTTTCCTTTGTATTTACCAGGAAATAGGATTGCGGGATCATAGGAGAGTTCTAATTTCTTGAGGAACCTTTATACTGTTTTCCACCAAAGTTCTTGACAATTACCATCAACTGAGTCTCTATAACATCGCCCTCTGCTTCTTTGTGTATGCCCCGCTCACACTCACCGCACACACTTCCATCTCTGTCTGCTCCTATTATCCACTCCCATGAGACTCTCAAGCCCACCCTCACCTATTTCTCCCCTCTGTACATCTCCATCACCACACAGGTATCTAATATGGAGTGAAGAATGAGTTTCGTGTCGCAGGTGAACTATGACTAATGCACGTTGGCTGCCGGGAGCACGGCATAGAGGTGAGATCGTTACACAGGCTCGGCAGCAGCATGTTATGATCAATTAGTAATGTTTCCATGAACCGGAAACAGAATGGAGGAACCCATACCATCCCAGATTGTCTCATGTTGCTCTCGGCTGACTTTCCTTAATCCTATTATAATTTCTGAAAATCAGTACCAGTGTTTCACACAGGAAGAAAACTCTCTCAGATGATCAGACAATAAAATAGCCATTTATAGGTCATTAAAGGTTCAGAGAACTTCTTGAAATCATGTCTAAACTTTTACTAGAACATTAATTAAGAAGGAAGTTACATCCTGAGACAGTCATCCCCTCGGTCCTGTGTTAATCACATGGTATTTTAGGGAGCTTTATTTTCATTGCTTCAGATTACCAGTTTCAGCAGCAGCTGTATCTTCTGTACTTTCCGAGGCATCAAATATATCCCCTCCTTTTTTGATAAACAAACCTTTCTATCAATAATCTTGGCAAAATTTCTGAACTTGGGAAAAACCTACAGGCCATAGAAAGTTACACATTTTAAAAACAGTTAAGAATGTCTGCCTTCTAAATGTTTCACTTTGATTCTTCTTTCAGAACATATTTTGTATTAAAAGAACCAAATGTGTCATTATCGTGGGCACAAAATCATCTTGTTTACTAAAAAGTGATTCATTCAAATTGGTAATGGAAGAAATATGTCCCCTTCCAAGAACAGTAAACTATGTATTTGCTCAAACTATTCTCTAAAATTTACTTGAGTTTATCTCAAACTTTCATGTGGTTCATGAAATTTTACTGGTATTTCTAAAATAAGAAATGAAACCACAGTTATTGAGAGGGAGTCCAAAGACCCCATGAGTATCTGCATTGCTCGAGCGCCCCAACAAAGAAATTTCCAATGGAAACTAACAGTTTTCCTGTTGAAGTCAATTGACGATGATAAACATTGATCATCCAGGTTGCCTGTCGATCTTATGTGGCTATTTCTAACCCTATATCTGGGGAACTCCAAACTCCCTCTGCACTGACACCTGCATTTGTAAAAGCAGCTATTGAGCCCTTCCTATGTGTCACATGGAATGCTCCTAGTTGAGACGCTATTCTATACACACTACGTCTCCTGCACCTGCCAGCTTCTCTCTCATTCCCATGGCCATCACCCTTGTACTGCATCTCTTGACTCTTAGTTGTGCCTCTACTATCTGTGCTGGAAATTTTAAATAAAATTGGCCCATTTCTCCCTGATGACAAAAATATAACCAGCCAGTGGGGGGCGCATAAAGGCAGAGTTGGGTTCAGTAGAAGCAATAACAACTGGGATAATAGAGAAAATGAGAATGGCAGTCCAATGCTCAGGTTTCAGCATCAGACAGCCTGGCTTAATAACCAGGCTCAGACACGCACTGGCTGAAAGCTTTGAGAAATGATTCAATCTCTCATGCCTCGGTATCCTAAAATGTAAACTGGAGATAATAACAGGATGTACCCCATTAGGCAATTGGGAGAATTCAATGAGTTAACACAGGCTAAATGCACACAAATTCATAACACCCATGAGTTTTCAACAACTTAGGGTACTATTTGTGCTCTCATTTTTATAATAAAGGAAGTGAATCACTTACCCATAAGGGCAGAGAGTGCTAACTAGTCAGCAATACTCTTTCCTCTTCTTTCAAGATAAATGAGTAGCCTGTACTGCCCAGCCTGCTCTGCACTTAGGAGTGGCCATTGGCTGATTTCTAGCCAGTGGAATATGAGAGAAAGGGTTGTGTGTTATTGCCCGGATTGGCTGGTATAACCCTTCCGCTGAAAGCTTTCCTTTCACAATGTTTCCCCTTCCAACCAGCTGGAATGGTGTGATCCCTTTCAATTAGGTCATTTACACTGGGCCATTTACACTGGTGTGGCCTTGGAAGCGATATGCCAAAAGTGAGAAGAGGACCGTCCTATGGGGTCCTTGCACAGAGGAGAGCTGGGTCTATCCTCCGTATCCCCCATAGCTCCATCCTAGTCTAGCTTGAAGTATGGAAGCAATACTTAATAATACATACATACATACATACATACATACATAAATTTCTATTGTTTTTGAGCCATTGGATGCTTTGGTCTATTTGTTACCTTATTCTAACCCAGGATTTCTCAACCTTGGCATCAGTGGTATTTAGAGCTAGATAATTCTTGTCTGTGGGGGCCTCTCCTGTGCATTTCAGGATGCTTAGCAACATCCCTACCTTCAAGAAGCCACTAGTAGTCCTCCTCCCAACTGTGACAACCAAAAATATCCCCTGAGGAACAATAATCACCCTGGCTAAGAACCACGCTTCCAGCCTATCCTATTAAGATACCAGTCTTCAGGGGTACTCAGGGTGCTGTGTGCACAGTCTGTTTCCAGGGCTGTTTGAGCAGGTGGTTGATTATTTTGAAGTTTGTCCGTGATCTACAATCCCTTTCAATTCGGCCATTTACACTGGGACCTGCATTGTTGGAAAAGATCATTCACATTTACTGGTAGATGGATTCGTAAAGATAACTCAGTCCCTAAGGAAAACAGGACCTGGAGATGTTATAGGACTTCCCACGGCTATGCAGAAAGCAGAGCTCCCAACTCTCAGTTTAATTTTGCTTTTAATACACCATACTGCCTAGCATGAGACTGATGGATACATTGTTTTGTTTTATTATTACATACCTTTCTCACCAAATAAAATCATCTAATTTATCTTTCATAGTTTAGTTCAAGGAAAATGCCCAAAAAAAGATGTGAGGAGGGCAGCTCTGAAGGACACCAGTTATTCACCATGTACTGTATATAAAGATCTGTCAATCCTTTATTTACAATGACCATAATTTACAGAGGAAAAAGTCTACGCACGAGTAATTAATTGACGTCAGGCTCTATTTACACATGTTGTTAGTAACTACATGGGGCCCATCTGTCCAGAATGGATATTAACCAGGCTCACCAACCTACTAACTCTCAAAAGGCTAAACTCGTTCTCAAGGCACTGAGTATCAGAAAAAGAACTGAGAGCTAATCTGCTGTACTATGGGTACCGATGGCAGAGTCTGAAAATATAAAAACCCTTCTTAATCCATATTTTGACCTTGGGTTCTCCCAGAAGCAGATAATGAGATGGGAATTTGCATGCAAGTAGTTTAACTGAGAGGAGGTCCAAAGAAGTATTTGAAGGGGAAGGGAAAAGTGAGACAGGAAATGGAAGGTAGCTAATTCAGAATACATTAATGAGCAGTTGACTACTGTGGGCAACTGAGGCTCAATCCTGCTACACCCCCCCCCCCAGACTGTGTAGGTGCTTGACTCATCTTCTCATCCAAAAGGCAAAGAAGCCGGTGGTGTTAAGGGTTGCTTCTTGGGTAGAACTCCCTGCCATTTCCAAATTGCCTTGCTATTGGCTAAACACAAGGAAGAGGGAGGGTGGCAGAGGAAGCCTTCCAAGTAAAGAGTTTTGGGTGTTTACAGTGTAAAGCCTTCAGGTGGGTGTGGGCAGGGCACCAGAAAGCATCTGCTATGGTCCAGAACGAAGTCACTGACCTTCTACTCCTCTTCCCCCTGCCTTTCCCCTCAGCCCCAGCAGTCTTTTGCCCACGGAGCTCATTTCTGCATTCAGGGAAAGGAAGTTCATGCATTCTGGGTCGATCTCTAAGGCTGAATTGTTCTAATTTAGAGATTCCGAACCAGTGGGACATAGATATTTTGAGGTGGGAGTGGGGAGCCTCCGATTATATAAGGAAACCTTCAAATCTCTTTTCACATAAGACATCATCGGTAAAAAATTTATCTCAACATATATATATTGCTATTTTTATATGTTGTTTGATGCTATTGTGAAAAAAAATCATATGAAATCATTTTAAAGCACAACTTCATTTGCTAATTTCTGTCGTTATGTGCTTTTTAGGCAAACAAAAACTACCACAATTAATCATTTGAATCATGGAAGGTTAAAATAAGGGGTGGGTGTCTCCATAACTGAAAAATTGGTAAACCATTGGTTTGATGGTTGGAGAACACTAAAGGAGAGTTAGCCCCAGTGATGGTTTGCTGACATGAAGGGTGTGTGTGTGTGTGTGTGTGTGTGTGTGTGTGTGTGTGTGTCTTCAAGTCCATCTGCTTCCAAAGTATTATAAAATGCCACCTAGACTACACTGAAATGTTCAAGAGTCCAGGGTGCAAAGTTAAATGTGAGCTTGAATCCTAGCTCTATGACTCAGTAGTTGTTTGAGCCTAGACAAGTGTCTTTCTTCTATGAGCATTGTGAGATTTAAATAAGATCTATGTGGAGAACTTTCCATTGAGAGCCCGAGAGTGAGTAATCGATGCATGAGAGCTGTCTCAGCTTACTCACTCTTCTGCTGTACCTTCTCATTTGTTCCCAAATCTCTTTATCAATGGCACGAGGTAAATTTGGATTTGAGGAAATAAAAATATTTGGGGCAAAGTATAAGTATGCCCCAAATATCGCATGGCTCTAGAAGGACTGGAGGCAATATGCTTTCAGAAGCCCCGGAATGCAAACCTCATTAGCTCTGCGGTCTTTGCAAAGCATTGCACAGGTCATACTTATGCTAAATACCACATAATGCATGGATGTATTTATACTAAAAAATTTCACTGTTCCTCTGAAATTCCTGTTTAACTCGGTGTGCTGCATTTTTATTTGCTAAGTCTGGCAACGTTCCATTACATGAATATGCCTAATCACACAGGTACAAAAACCTTTAAGATTTGTGGACATGAGTTTCAGTTCAGGTTTACAATTTCGATAAAAATTTTTGAGCAGCGTGGCTGGATATGTTTCAGGAGACTTCATCTGAAGATTCATGCTTTTGGACAAGTAATCACTGAAGAACCAAGACTTCACATTCTGAATCTCTGTTTGGGAAGAGATGGCCTATTGAGCTATTTAATTTATTCTCGTAAAGAACAGCACTTATGGTGCCCTTCTGTGACACATTTATATGAAAGCTTCGCTAACCTCTCAGTACGGACAAGACAAAACACTGCCAGCTTATCTGGGCCGCATCTGCCCATTCCATTCGGGCACACGTCTGCGTGAACCCCGGCTGGCCTGACGTCAGCTCTGTTGCTCCTCATATGCCGCTGCCTGCATTTTACTAGCAGGGTTGCCTAGCATGTTCCTCAGGGTTTACAAATACAGGAGACTACAGAAGAGGCTGCCTGTCCTTTCGATCCACAGAATGTTATCAGTACAGATTCTACAGATGCTTTGAAAAGACTACAGTGGACAATGATGCTGTAGATCCTAGGGCTTCTAAAATAACAGACTGCCCACACCCACCTCAAACTGAACTGGCTCCAGCAAGATCTGCATGCAAAAGGACCCAGATTCTGGACATTAATGGCCAGGTCCCCGGGTCAAGTACGACAGATTTCCTGAAGCAAAAGTCTTTATTAAGATTTTGAGCCTGACCAGGTGGTGGTGCAGTGGATAGTGCATTGGCCTGGGACACTGAGGACCCAGATTTGAAACCCTGCAGGCTTGAGCATGGGCTCATACAATTTGAGCACGAGCTCACCAGCTTGAGTGTGGGATCAGAGACACAAACCCATGGTCGCTGGCTTGAGCAAGGGGTCGCTGGTTCAGCTGGAGCCCCTGGTCAAGGCATATTTCAGAAGGAATCAATGAACAACTAAGGTGTTGCAATCAAGAATTGATGCTTCTCATCTTTCTCCCTTCCTGTCTGTCTGTCCTTGTCTGTCCTCCCGCCCTCAATTAAAAGATAAGCTTTTGAGTCCTCCACCAGGTCTCCAAGGCATACATAAACAAACAAATAAGTAACCTGAAACTCAGCTGTAGCTTCTCCTGCACCCATATATGAGTTTAATGGTTTAAATTCTCAAAATGTTACTAAAACCAACACAATAATGAAACAGAATAAATGCGAAGATCAGCATAACTATCAGCAGAGTGGTTGACATTCTAGACTTTGTTATGAAAAATATTAACCTTAAAAGAAATCTGGCTGACAGAGACCAAGAAATACCTGTGACTCCGGTGGCTCTCCTCCCCCAACCATGTCCACTTTTAGTTCTCCACCCTTGGTCTCAAAGTGATCTTTTCAGTGTTCAGCATGATGTCTGGAACATAGTAAGTGCTTGACAAATGTCAGCTCTCAGCACTACTAATAGATACCGCCCTGCTTGAACTTTGACATTGGTGGACTCCAAGCTGGCTGCTCAGCGTCCCCTACAGCTCAGACTTCGTGAGACCAAGGGCAGTCTACAATTCCCACTCTAGACCAATGTTTCTCAAACGACCTGCACTGAAAGACTGGGGTTTGTTTTTTTTGTTTTTGGTTGTTTTTTAAGCCATTGCAGACTCACACTTTTACAAAATGTAATAAAAATAAAATAAAGTACTAAAAAATTGTGGAACAGGCACAGAAAACACAAGTCCAATTTTTTTCAACTTAGATCCAATAGATATAAAATGATGTTGTCAAATTTCTGTTAAAGTTTCTAAATATATTGTCACTCACTTTGTTTTTCTCACTACAGATTTGCAAGGACTGTCCGAGGACCAGAGCCAATCTGGGAATCACGCATTCAGTGACACAGATCTAATGTCACTGCACAAGTATTTCACCACTAAAAACATACTCTCACACTAGAAGAACATTATTGTTATAATCAATGAGCTGACTTTGGTTATTTTGTTTATAACTCTGGTAAGCCAAAGTAATGTGTTGGGTTTGAAATTTTATCTAACAATATTTTTTCTGGTAGATTAAATTTCTGGTTACATATAATATTTAGGCTGATGTTAAAAACTGTAATTTCCTGACCACACAGACTGTCAACGGATGAAGGCATCTGCTCAGGGAATATAATTTATTTCTGCTTAAAAATGTATTGTGAGTAATATTGTGTGTGTGTTGAGAATATGTCACTCTCGAGTTTACAAGCCCATTGCAATAACCATGCTGTGTTATTGCTTGAAATACCTATCCCACCCTGTCTACCAACGAAAATTCTGCTTATCTTATAAGATGCAGATCGAGTTACCTCTCCAGTGCTTTCTCAACATCCATTCACTCATTCGCCACCCATTCGTCCACCCATCCAACAAAGGCATACTGCCAGCACCGTTCTAGGAACTGGAGATATGACAGTAAACAAGCCATAGCTCCGGCCTTCTCGGCCCTTGCATTTCAGAAAAAAGGAGATAAAACAAACTAACAAGTATGTTCATAATATAGTATCAGATGAGTGTAAAGTTTTATGAAGAAACTAAAACATAGGCTCAACTTGCCTCCCGTATCAGAACACAGGGAGGGATTTCAGAGACTATTCCTTCAGTTTCCCCAAAGACCATGTCTAACTATTACCATTCTAGATACACACAAGAGAACTTGATTCATTACACACAATGGATGCCTTAGCGGACTGAGGTCTTAGTTCTCAGACTGAGATAGAATGAAACAGAGAGTAACTGGCCCACTTGTTTAGCTAATGTGCGAAAGGCAGCCTCTGCCAGAAGTATACAGGTGAGTAGAGATAAAAAAAAAAATAAAAATAAATAAAAAACCACCTCGAAGAGAGAGCCAGGTGGGGACCTGAGGAACGAGCATTCCAGACAAGAAAAACCAAACAGAAATCCCCAAAGAAGCAACTTTTGAGTCTGAAGAACAGCGAGGAGGCCTGTTTTCAGTCTGGGGACTGGTCGCCCTCTCCTGGCAATGCAAAAAGTAACAGGAACTAAAAATTGGCCTCCTCTGGCTAGTCCAAATTCAGATGTTTGTCTGACTGCTGCTTTAGCGTCCTCCGTATGCATCAAGTTTCCAATTATGGTCAACAGATTGGACAATAACTGTAAGCTTAAAAACATCTCTGTGTATCATAATGCTCTCTTCAAATTTAACTTGTTAGGTTGTTTTCAGTCTGGGGACATGCTGCCCTCTCCTGGCAATGTGAAAAATAACAAAAAATAAAAATCCACCAGCTCTAGTTAGTCCAGGACATCCTGCCCTACGCCATGTCCCTTTGCTATTTGTAATAACATACTCATGTCCCTATACATATCCACTGGAAGGCTTTTACCCTTTAAACTTGATACATATAAAGGGGTGGTGAAGAACATGGCTAAGAAATGACATCAACTAATAAAAAATGAATGAATTAATAAAATTGTATTTTTAAAGTAATAAGGCAAAATGTATTAGATATTGTTGCTACACTGCCATGTGTTCACTAAAACCAAATCCCTCTCCTTCTGTGCTGTGGTCATGTGACTGGGTTCTGGCCAATGATGAAAGCAAGAGGGATGGTGAAGAACTTTCGGGCTGGCCCAGAAAAATCTTCTACAAATCATCCAGGTGAGATTGTCTCCCTAGCCTCCGGCTGGAAATGAAGGATTCCTAGGCCCTAGGGAAGCAGTCAGCAACCCACAGCCTGCCCCAGGCTTTTCACTCCCCACGAGCTAAGAACAGTTTTTACATTGTGGTTGAAAAAGACTAAAAAATGAAGAATATTTCATGAACATTATATGAAGTTCAAATCTCAGTTTCCAAAATAAAGTTGGAATGGCACACAGCCACCATCATTCATTTATAGTGCCAATGCCATTTTTATACGACTGCAGAGTTGAGAAGCTGGGACACACATCCCACGATCCACAGAGCCTAAAATGTTTACAAGCTGGCCTTTTAAACGAACACTGCTGATCCCTTGCCTCCTTCTGAGTCGAGCTACAAGATGGACGGAACTGGGGTCCCCAAATCACTACAGGGAGTCTGCCCACCAAATATTGGACTGGCACATAGGAGAGAAACTTGCCTTTGGTTATTGCACTCAGATTTCAAAACATATCCTTTTCAGGACACGAGGTTTCTCTCTCTCTCTCTCCCTAGGACAGGGGCAGACAGATGAGTGAGACTGCATTAGGTAAACTGAATAAAAAAGACATAAGAATGCACATTTAAAAGTATATTTTAAAGAAGATATCATGTTGTACTTTATATTCACAGGGCTTATTTAAGTCCTGAGGGGGGATACAAGGGTGAGGAGAACAAATTTTCAGTAACATGTTAAAAGACTGTGTGGCATATCACCTCATTCCACTAGGTGGCACTTAAGAGCATTTACACTTTCAAAACTATTTTGGGATCATCACACGGTCTTTAACATAATAGTTGGTATTTAGCGACGACTACTGTATATTCATTATTAGTGCCATGGATACAGAAAAACAAAAATCAGTACCCCTCCCTCCAAAGTATTGATCATTTATAGATTTAGATTAAAAAATGTTCAACTGAAATGTAAATCATCCTAACCCCCAAACTAAAGTCTTCTCATTCCAATAAACTTGGTGCTCATTTGATAATTATTTAAATCTTATAAATGTTTTTTTACCCAAATGTTATGGGTCCCACTCTACATAAACAAAATACTGCCTCCAAAGTCTTTATTTACAGAGGAGAGAGACTTTATTAACCTTGTCCTCAAGGTGCATTTCTATCATGACAGTTACTGACATAACACTACGCAGTTATTTTTTTATTCTTACCACACTTAGCCCAAAATACATTGTGCATCCTCAAGAAAAATTTACTGAATCAGAATCATAGTTTCTAGGCCATGACAAAAGGTATGGACTATATACCAGGGGTCGGGAACCTATGGCTTGTGAGCCAGATGTGGCTCTTTTGATGGCTGCATCTGGCTCGCAGACAAATCTTTAATTTAAAAAATAACGTTAAAATATAAAACATTCTCGTGTATTACAATCCATTCATTTCCTACCGCTCATGTTCATGGTTGCAGGTGGCTGGAGCCAATCACAGCTGTCCTCTGGAACAAAACCAAATTTTTATTGGATAATGCATAGCGTACACAGGTCGTTGTCAGGTCAGGAAGTAAACTTCCCTTTTAATCAAGTAGTCAGCTAGCTAATTGCAGAAACCCTTTTGACGAAAAAGATGGCTAAAAGAAAAAAAGATGAGGAGTATCGTACTTTTCAGCAGGAATGGACAGAGGAATTCACCTTTGTGGAGAGAGCAGGTTCTGCAGTGTGTCTAATATGCAATGATAAAATTGCATCGATGAAACGGTCAAATATAAAGCGGCACTTCAACACACACCATACTACATTTGCATCGAAATACCCAGTGGAGGACAGCAGGAAGAAAGCATATAAAGAGCTACTGTGCAGAGTGTAAGCTAGTCAGCAGCAACTCCGTGTTTGAACCCAACAAGGTGACTGGAATTCGGCTAGCTTTGCTGGTGCTTTAGCAATTGTAAGAAATGGAAAGCCATTCACAGATGGGGAGTATGCCAAAACATTCGTGCTTGATGTTGCCAATGAAGTTTTTGACGATTTTCAGATAAAGACAAGATAATCAAATGAATAAAAAACATGCCTCTGTCGGCAAGAACTATTCACGATTGTACCATCATGATGGCAAATCAAATTGAGGCAACACAAGTGAAGGGCATAAATGCAGCACCATTCTTTTCTCTCGCTTTGGATGAGGCAACAGATGTAAGCCATTTATCCCAGTTCAGCGTGATTGCAAGGTATGCTGTCGGTGACACACTACGTGAGGAAAGTCTTGCTGTTTTGCCTATGAAAGAGACAACAAGAGGGGAGGATTAATTCAATTCTTTCATTGAGTTCGCTAAAGAAAAAAAATCTACCGATGGATAAACTTATTTTGGTGTGTACTGATGCTGCTCCGTGCATGGTGGGGAAAAACAGAGAATTCATAGCGCTTCTTCATGAACATGAAAAGAGATCCATCCTAAGTTTTCACTGCATCCTACATCAGGAGGCGCTTTGTGCTCAGATGTGTGGCGAGCAGCTTGGTGAGGTGATGTCACTGGTCATTCGGGTGGTCAACTTTATTGTTGCCTGAGCTTTAAATGATCGCCAGTTTAAAACACTGCTGGATGAAGTTGGGAATAATTATCCTGGTCTGCTTCTGCACAGCAATGTGCATTGGTTGTCAAGAGGGAAGGTGCTCAGCCGTTTCGCGGCTTGTCTGATCGAAATCCGGACTTTTCTTGAAATGAAAAACGTCGAGCATCCTGAGATAGCTAACATGAGTGGCTCCTGAAGTTCTACTATCTCATGGACATGACTGAACATCTGAACCAGCTGAATGTGAAAATGCAAGGCATTGGAAATACAGTCTTATCCCTTCAACAAGCAGTGTTTGCATTTGAAAACAAACTGGAACTCTTCATCACTGACATTGAAACAGGTCGTTTACTACACTTTGAAAAACTAGGAGAGTTTAAATATGCATGCACAGCAAGTGACCCTGCTCAACATCTTGATCTCCAGCAGCTAGCGGGCTTCACATCTAATCTCCTGCAGTCATTCAAAGCACGCTTTAGAGAATTTCGTGAGTGTACTCGTCTTTTTAAGTTCATCACCCATCCACACGAGTGTGCAGTGGACAGTGCTGACCTGAGTTACATCCCCGATGTCTCCATCAGAGATTTTGAGCTACAAGCTGCTGACCTGAAGGCCTCAGACATGTGGGTGAATAAGTTCAAGTCACTGAATGAAGATTTGGAAAGACTTGCATGACAGCAAGCAGAGTTGGCGAGCAAACACAAGTGGGGAGAAATGAAAAAACTTCAACCCGCGGACCAGCTGATTGTCAAAACTTGGAACGCGCTTCCCGTCACATACCACACCCTGCAGTGTGTGAGTATTGCTGTACTGACAATGTTTGGCTCTATGTATGCATGTGAGCAGTCTTTCTCACATCTAAAGAACGTTAAGACCAACCTATGATCACGTTTAACAGATGGAAGTCTCAGCGCCTGCATGAAGCTTAACTTCACCACGTATCAACCAGACTACAAAGCCATCAGCAAAACCATGCAGCACCAGAAGTCGCATTAATGGTAAGAAGTACTTTATTCATCATTGGTTAGCAACAGCATAACAACGTTATTAAAAAGAATTCAGAGACTTATTGTACTTTAAAAGTGTTGGTCTTACATAAAATGCACTCATTTTCTTGTATTTAGTGTTAAACATATTGCATGGCTCTTACAGAATTACATTTTAAAATATGTGGCGTTCATGGCTCTCTCAGCCAAAAAGGTTCCCAACCCCTGGATTATATGGTAAGGGTAATTAAAGAAATGTTGAAAGGTTTTGTGTTTTGGGAAAGACCACTGTGGCGTGGAGAGAAGAATTGGAGGGCTGAAGTCAACAGTAGATACCAGTTAGGGGGCCTGGACTAGGGCCATGGGCCTCTCCATGGAAAGAGAGAAGTGGAGTCAGGGGACTCGAATTTCATCTACATGGTTACAGTCCTTGTCTCTGTGGCAGAGAAAGCTCGTGCAGGGCAGGTAACTGACTGAGTGAAATGCCTTCCCCCTTCCTAAGTCCAGTAGCTCAGCCAAGTTCCCGGAACCCTACGAACTGCAGGCAATTTCACCCATGAAATGAAAACACTGCCCACTTCACCAGTGTTCTCCTGGGGATTAAATAAAATAACATCAAAAGAAGGTGTATGATGTAGTACCTAGCAATTCACAGGTGAGCAGCAAGGCATGTTCTCGGTTCCAGTGTCTGCTCTAGAAAAACCCCTCCCACCCTTGTACCCATGTTGAGAGTGTAGCTCCCTGCTGGGTTTCCCGGCGCTACAGCGATGGTGCAGGGCAGGAGGACCCCTTAGCCTTGGCACGAATGACATCTGAGGTTGGATCACTGTTTGTTGTAGGGGGCTGTCCATTGCCACTTGGAGCTGTTAGGATTATCATGAGATCATTTGAGCAAAACACTTTTGCGTTGTCTAGACCAGGGTCTGTCAAAGTCGGCACTATTGCCATTTAAACCTAGATCATTCTTTATGGAGGGCGCTGTCCTGTGCACCGTAGAGTGTTTAGCAGCGTTCTCAGCCTATACCCACTCCCTCCCTCCAGCTGTGACAAACAAAAATGTCACCAGACATCACCAGATGTCCCCTGGAGGGCAAAAGTCACATCCAGTTGAGAAGCACAGGGGTCTCCAAACTTTTTACACAGGGGGCCAGTTCACTGTCCCTCAGACCATTGGAGGGCTGCCAAATACAGTGGTCCTCTCACTGACCACCAATGAAAGAGGTGCCCCTTCCAGAAGTGCAGTGGGGGCTGAATAAATGGCCTCAGGGGGCCGCATTGCGGCCCGCGGGCCATAGTTTGGGGACGCCTGGATAGGACATGGTCTAGAACAGCTTTGTCCAATAGAAATATCATGTGAACCACAATTGAGAGCCACTGTGTTATTTTAAAAATTTTAGCACGCATATTAAAAAGTTAAAAAAAAACAGATACAATTAATCTTAAACTACATTCTACTTCACTCAATATTGCCAAGACATTATCATTTCAACACATAGTCTACATAAGAATTATGAAAAACATAGTTTATCTTTTTCATATTAGTCTTTCAAATTCGGTATACCTACTTAATCCCTGCAGCTCAGCCCCGTTTGGACTTGCCACTTTTCAAGCGCTCAGCAGCTACCTGCAGACAGGGGCTACTGTCCCGGACAGCGCAGGTACCAGGTGCTCTCTTGTTTTCTTCCCCTCTTCCACACTAACCTTCCTCAATCTTATTAGTCTTATTTATTTATTTTTTTCATTTTTCTGAAGCTGGAAACAGGGAGAGACAGTCAGACAGACTCCCGCATGCGCCCGACCGGGATTCACCCGGCACGCCCACCAGGGGCGAGGTTCTGCCCACCAGGGGGCGATGCTCTGCCCATCCTGGGCGTCGCCATGTTGCGACCAGAGCCACTCTAGCGCCTGGGGCAGAGGCCACAGAGCTATCCCCAGCGCCCGGGCCATCTTTGCTCCAATGGAGCCTTGGCTGCGGGAGGGGAAGAGAGAGACAGAGAGGAAGGCGCGGCGGAGGGGTGGAGAAGCAAATGTGCACTTCTCCTGTGTGCCCTGGCCGGGAATCGAACCCGGGTCCTCCGCACGCTAGGCCGACGCTCAACCGCTGAGCCAACCGGCCAGGGCCTAGTTTTATATTTTTAACCACTACTGGAGATGACCCTGTAAATGTCACATAGCTCCTTTTTATTTTTTATTTATTTTTGGGGTTTTTTTTTTGTATTTTTCTGAAGCTGGAAACGGGGAGGCAGCCAGACAGACTCCCGCATGCGCCCGACCGAGATCCACCCGGCACGCCCACCCGGGGGCGATGCTCTGCCCATGGGGCGTCGCTCTGTCACGACCAGAGCCACTCTAGCGCCTGGGGCAGAGGCCAAGGAGCCATCCCCAGCGCCCGGGCCATCTTTTCTCCAATGGAGCCTCGGCTGCGGGAGGGGAAGAGGGAGACAGAGAGGAAGGAGAGGGGGAGGGGTGGAGAAGCAGATGGGCGCCTCTCCTGTGTGCCCTGGCCAGGAATCGAACCCAGAACTTCAGCACGCCAGGCCAACGCTCTACCACTGAGCCAACCGGCCAGGGCCACATAGCTCCTTTTTAACCACAGTGAAGTGTGGGATAAACAACAGATCATGAACCAATGGTTCCTCTCTGTTTGCTCCAGCATATGGCTACCACTACATTCGTTGACATACAATACAACTTCAAGGGTGCCGCCCTCCTGCCCTGTATTTCTGATGTGCTCTCCCTAGCTGTGGTTATAGAAGTCTTGTCCCCTCTGCTCACTGACCAACACTTGCTTTTCTAGAATTATTCCCATTGAAATGCAGGCTCCAGGCACCCTTACTGCCTCCTTGAGTAACCGCTTAAATCTCTACGGGGTGGGTCAGTAAGCGTTAATGTGAGGTTCTCCAAACAATGCGGGCTCAACCAATATCTGCCAGGGAGCACTGGGTCCTTACATGAGGCTATCTGGTTCGTTCACTTGGGCTTAAAACAAGAGTGCTTGCTAAAATGAGCAGGCCACAGAGGCCGCTCCTCCTTAGTGGTCAACAGCTTTGATGTACTACAAAGGGGTGCCTGTAGGACGTCTGCGCTTCTCGTCTGCGCTTCTCGGGTCGCCACATTTTCTCTGCATTCCAGAGCCGCCCATCTTTGCTCAATCCCACACCCACCTGCGCTGAAGGAGACCTTGCCTCTGCGCCTGCATTCCAGACGCTCATTACCAGAGGCCTGGCTTACATCTGACAGCAAGTATGGCGCAAAGATGTCCCCGATTAATGTCCTAGAGAGGATGAATCTGTGACACGTTCAAGTCATACAACAGCAAAAGCATTCAACTGCCCATTGTTGTTCTGCATATCTCCCTCCGGCTGGAATTTAAAACTATGTTGCTGTGGCTCTTGAAAACCAGCTTCATATTTTTTCTAAAGTATGTGTCTTCCTTGCCATCGAGTCGATGAAATTTGTGCACTTACTCATTCTGTGAGGATTTTGTCAGCATCCTTTTGAGGTTCTGCTTCAGCTGGTTTTCTTTGCTTAGTCAACCTCAATAGTCCCACAGCATAACACAGAGCAAGGCTGGTGGGCCAGAGCCTGGGGAGTGAGCTGCGCCAATTAACCAGCTTCCCGGGCGTAGCAGACGCAGTCGCTGCCCCTCACATGCCCTCAGCAGTCACTGTTCCAGCACAGATCAATGACACCCTGCCGCACACGCAGCAGCTCTCTAAGGGCTGTCTGTGGGCCAGAGAGCATGGAACAGGCCAGAATGGTAGGGAGCGCATGCTCTGGGAGGCAGCTCTGAGCCAACGGTACATGGGAGCCGGATAATAAATGCCCCAGCCTCCTTGCCCTTGGGTGGGATAACTCCGAGGCATGTTTCACACTGGCTCCCAAGTTTCCCTAATAGCATGGCAGCCCACTAGCTAACACAGATATTTGACAGTATATACTTCTTTTTTGTTTGGTTTTTTTGTTTGTTTGTTTTTGACAGAGACAGAGAGAATCAGAGAAAGGAACAGACAGACAGGAAGGGAGAGAGATGAGAAGCATCAATTCTTCACTGTGGCACCTTAGTTGTTTAGTTGTTCATTGATTGCTTTATAATATGTGCCCAGATGGGGGAACGGAGGGCTACAGACCCCTTGCTCAAGCCAGCGACCTTGGGCTCAAGCTGGTGAGCCTTGCTCAAACCAGATGAGCCTGCACTCAAGCTGGAGGCCTCAGGGTCTCGAACCTGGGTCCTCCGCATCCCAGTTTGATGCTCTATCCACTGTGCCACTGCCTGGTCAGAAGACAGTATGCTCTTTATTGAGAGTCCTTCCTCTTCTATCTCCTCTGTTTCTTCTCTGTTCCTCTGCTCATATTCCCCAAACAACCTCCTGAACTCGAATCCTAGACTTGGATTGTCCATCTCAGAGAACCCCACCCAAATCATGCTAACTTTCATTAAGAGAGAAATAGTTTGTTTCTTGTGAACAATGACCATCAAGAGAGATGATAAAACCTTAATAAAGGCTGAAAAATAATTAACCTTATTGAATTAAAACATGGCCCAAAATCATACTCCTGGACTGAAATGTTACTGTGAGGAAACAAAGAGTTTATACAATTATTTTCATATTTGTTTCTTCTATTTGAATTCTTTCTGTGCCATATCTACCAAGGATAAATGGTTTGAACTCTCCCAAATAAATGCATACTAGGATTTTGCATAAATGAAAATTAGTGGTTAGAATATTTTCAGTGGAATATCCTCCAAATTTCTAGACCTAAATACTTAGTAAATTCTGATTTGTTTCTGTCTCAAATAGGTAGAATGCACAATCACAATCACAATCACAAATACTTCCGATATAAATTCTCTTTTCATACACAATGGAGACGCAGAGCTGTCCCCTAACCTTCTGCCACAGTAATAGAGGACCCAATTTGACCTGGCATATACCCAGCTAGAATAAATATGATGTTGCCAAGCTTCCATTACAATTAGAAGTGGCCATGCAATTAAGTTCTGGGCAATGGGATGTGAGCAGAAATGTCCTATTACAACAACAGAGAACTGCCTTAAGAGATAGTCCTTCTCAACTGTGCTGATTTGCCAACCAGGGGACATTTGGAAATGTCCTGGGAGATTTTTGGTTGCCACACCTAGAGGTTGCTACTGACATCAAATGGACAAAGACCAGGCCATGGTCTCTGTGCAAACTTACTACAATGCACAGGACAGCACCCCACAACAAAGAATGATCCTGCCCCAAATGGTAATAGCACTGAAATGCTGAAACTCTGAATTAGACATTGGTTCTGGAACAAGAACTAAGAAAAAAAAACTGCTTCTGGTTCTTTCAAGCTCTGCACAGAATCTCAGTGCCTTTGGCTTCTCTGATATCTACAAAGTAATGAGACAATGCTGTCTCATGCTATTAGCCATGGTATTTAAAGTATTCTGAGTCCTGGATTTTTGCTTACCCTGATTCATGTTCTCTGTCACCCACTAAAGCTCTGATTCTCTTAACTTTCTGGTCTCAGGACCCCTTTAAACTCTCACAAATTACTGAGGGCGCCAAATGCTTGTGTTTATGTGGGTTTTACATATCGCTCTTTATTGAATAATAAAAACTGAGGACATTTTAGAACATAAGCACACACTTCATTAGCTATCAACATGATGACATCACCACACACCACGTGATCTCAGCAAAATTCTATTGTATACTCGTAAAAGAATGAAAGTAAAAACACACAAGTAATTTCTTCATATTATCATGAAAATAATTTTGGCATCAAGGAACTCCTGTAACTCAAACCCTCAGTTCCTCAGATTATACTTAAAGAACCTAGGACTACAGAACCTACTTTAAAGATGTAGGTATTGATAAATATTTTTATTTTAGTATGATTTGTGATACAAAGGGCTCGTTCTCCTTGTAAATACATGCTCATCATTTCTAAAAGGTTCTGAGAGTACTTTTTTCTTTTTTCCTTTTAGTTGAATTTATTGAGGTGACACTAGTTAACAAAATTATACAGGTTTCAGGTGCCCAATAATACAATACATCATCTTTCTTTATAGCTTCTTCAAAGCCCAGGAAATATACAGATAAAATAGATGGTGACTTTCGTTATTTTTAATATTAAATATGTGCACTGAACTAGCTTATTGGTCTTGGAGATCCTTTGAGAAAAACAGTCAGTTGTTCTGAATTTCCTCTAATATGAAACATCTGGAACTATCAGAAGATCATGGTTGCATGTTTAAGGAGTCCGAGCCCAATGAAATCTGGTAATGAAAAGGGATTTTGAGATCTTGAAATATATTTCTCTTTGCTTTACCTAGCCCTTCATGAATCAAATTTATCTCTAGAAGAGCAACACAAATTGTAACTCCAAAAAAAATTAATTTCCCAGAGAGGGGAGCCAGAATGGTTTTTTTCTTTATGAAGATTTCAGAACTCAATATTTTTGTAACTTTATCTGCTTAATAATTTACTCTTAGAACGTCTATAATAATAACCAATTATTGAATTGCTCGTAGAGAGGACTGGCTATCTATGCAAAATCTCAGGATTAAGACATCAGTAAATAGAAAATGGTGAGCTTTTCAGAAAATATATCTAATTTTTAAAATATTACAGTACTTCATTTTGAAACACTCATTTTCTCCATTTCTTAATACTCTGGACACTAGGTTTTTTAGCATATATTCCTGGAAACTAATTCAATTGTTCCTTTTAAATAAAGATCATGATTAATCAAACTTAGCACTATTGACATTTGAAGCCAGGCAATTCTGTGTTGCAGGGACTGTCCTATGCATTGAGGAATATTTACTAATATATCTGGCCTCCACCCACCAGATGCCAGTAGCACTCCTCAAGTTGTGACAACCAAAACTGTCTCCAGACATTGCAAAATTGTCCTGATATAGGTCCACCAATGTCCCATTCAACTGTGTGAGAAATGAGTCACTGACACAGCAAACTTGATCATCACAAGCGAACTGAGAAGACTCTGGAATATGGCTCAAATGATCTCACTACTGCACTACAGTGGTTACTAGGAGGAGGGTGAAGGGGAAGAGGGATGGAAGAGGGGGAGGGACATAAAGAGGGACAAATAAAAGGTGACAAAGGATGATTTGACTTTGGGAGATGGGTATACAACATAATCGATTGTCCAAATGATGTGGAGATATTTGCCCCAAATCTATGTACTCTAGTTGACCAATGTCACCCTGTTAAATTTAAATGTCTAAATAAAAAATTTAAAAAAATTATATCACTAAATCCTAGCAACTCAGGGTATTATTATCCTCCCCCCTTGGTTGTTCACATAAGGATGGGAGCCTGCCGATGTCAAAAGTGAGTGACAAAACAAAGACCAGACCCAACACTGGTTAACTCCAAAGCCTGTATTCCTAAACAGTGTGCTGTAATCACAGCCCAGAAACCGTGTAAAGCACTGTGTGTGTGTGTGTGCATGTGTATGTGCCTGCATGTGTAAGTATATGTGTAGAAAGAGAGAAGGGGAGACTTCTACATTCTAGTGCTAAGGTTTTAAAACTTGCTTGCTTTTTTTCTTTTTATTAACTTTAATTTATTGTGTTAACATGGATTCAAGTATTCCACTCGATATAACTCCCTCACCTTCACCCCTGTCTCCCATTGCACCCTAAATCTTCATTGAAGCCAAGATTTCCTAAGGAACAGAGCAATGCAGTCAACACCATATACTCATAGATGGAGTACCCATTTTCAAAGAATAATACAAAGAAAGTGCCCTAATACTAAAACCATAGCAAGTGTAATTCAATCTTTGATGATTTAGAAGGTACCTTCAGCCCTAGGACTCCCCAAACCTTTTACTTATATAGAGGCTGCTTTAAATACATACTTCTCGGCATTTGGGGTTATTATGAAACATGCAAAATGAAACATACAACATGTGAAAGGTATGCTGTCCATGTCATGGATAGCTCTCAGTAAGACATGAGGAGAAATAATGAATGAAATGATTTTTAAAAAGTGAATGTATGACTACAGGATCTATATCAACAGCAGATACCTTTAAGTCTAGTTGGTGTTTATTTAGAACTCAAAATGTTTGAAAGCTTAAAATTCATGTATAGGGAAAGTTCCACTGACCAAAATCCTCAGAAGTCCCAGGCTTACCATATGTGGGGCAAAGCGGCAAATACTTCAACCACAGCGAAACCCGAAGTTGCCTTAAGAATAAGGCCACGGTTCTATTCTAATCAACCCTAGAGGCTGCCTGTCATTTTGAAATTGGCCTCATACCACTTTATTTCTCAGGTAGAAAAATCTGGAACCCAGAACAAGTGTCTTTCTAAATCTCCACTATACTTGTTGATGCCCTGCTTAGAATGGGGTTTTCAAGCCAGGGTTAGTCCCAGTATCATCAGTTCTCATTTGGAGCTGAATTTATTACTGACATATTGGTCATTTGAATAGCGTGATTTCTGTCTTGTGAATTAACTCATTGCCCGTCAGCTTTCCTGAACCCAGGCTGCTGCTGTGCAGTGGTAAGAAGATCAAACATTTCAGCAAATAGAAGAAATGGCAAATATTTTATGCTTGACCTCTATAATGTAAGTTTCCCAATAGGGCTGCCACTATTTGGTAGAAATTAAAGCATAATGTAAAAAAACTCAAGCAGAGTCTTTGAAGAAATGATTGTATCAATCTGAAACTCCCTACAAAAAAATGGGTAGCTAGCTGATTGCATTTAATGTTCAGCTGGAGAAGCATCAAACCTCAAGTTTAATTCACTTTAGACACTAGCAAGCTGTGGGAGCTGGGGAAAAGGCTTTGCCCTCTCTGATCTCCTCATCTATAAAATCAAGAAGTTTAATTCTCCACACAATAATACCTTTCCACAATGGTGACTTCAAGTAGATATTGTGCTTCTTATCTATAAATATGAGATTGAGTAACAGCTCTGATCATTTCAATAACCCTTAAATTTAAAACATAAAAGTTCAGGTAGTGGTATAATAAATTTTCTTAAAAGTTTTGCACAATAAAAGTTAATTCTCTCAGATAAAGCCACTGGACATTTTTTAAAAAGACTGAAGTTTCAAAATGGCTCACCGCCTATGACTTCCATTAACAAAACAGGGCACAAGCCAATATTTTGAAGCTTAAGCATGGGGGTCAGGTGGACACCCTGACCTTATCCTTCATTTTTAGCTGATATTTGGAGGAAAATATTCTTCTGAACTTTAGTCTCAACATCTCTCAAATGGGAATAAGACTATTTCGATCTGAAAGTTGCTCAAAGACCACATGAGCTGATGTCGGCACAAGGTAACATCTCAAAATGTGATCATAAAAATGTTGACAATTTTATTATTCACAGAGTATCTTACCATGACAGCATGTTTCCAACCAGCTGAAAGAAAATGAAGTGGAACAAAATAGTAATGGGTCACGTTTTTGTGAAAGGGTGTAAGAATTCCCAATTTAGGAAGGTAAACACGGGCAACGCCCATGGGCAGAGAGTCAAGGACAGAGCCCCTGGGATTTGCTCTGCAGCTGACCCTCTGTTTTGATTTCTTTTGAAGTTTTGCTTTCAAAATAATAAAGAAAAAAGATGAAAAATTAGCTTTCTCCTACTGAGAGAATTAATAAAAGATCTATGATTGAAGGGCTGGCTATTTTATTGTCTTTCATGGAACTCCTGAGATATATTGTTTTTGCTTTTGATGCTGAGACATTATTTTATTTATATTTATATTTATATCCCTAATGCCTAGCACTTATTGAGTTTGCAATAAAAGGTAGTTAACTGTCGATAAATATCTTTCTCCATCCAATAAGCCCTTTTAAATCATCATAGTAGAAAGAATTTAATTATAGTAGCAAGAATCTCTAAAATATGGATATTTAAAATACTACAAAATATAATACATGAGGATCAGGGAAGTATTAAGCCTAAACTTATGCCTGTTCTTCCCCAAGTTCCATCAAAGTGTTGTCTGGTGTTCAGAAGGTTACAAAGCAAGGAGTCAAGACTCACACTTGGAAACCACTTTCAACTAATTCTATTAGACTTTAGACTTAAGTAATTTCCTTCTCCTCTGACTGTCTGTTTTCTTTGAAGGACCATGTGTTGCTGTTTGGTTTTTACAGTGGCTCTTCCCATCTCCATGGACTGTCTCAGGTAGCTGCCTGCTCACCTGTTAATCACGTCTCGGCACCTTCCAAACTCCTCTCACAAAAATTGAAGAAACTCAAAACTCCGCCCACCCCTCTCTTTCCTAGTTCTCCATCCAGTGTTCCTCCCTGTGTCAAACATCAAGAAAAACTGGAGATGGAGATGAGCATCTGATAAAATGTTATGTGTATCGAATCAATTTGTGGTTCTATTTCTCCAATAAAACAGTGCCTGGAAACATGACACGTGTTGATAAATGAAGAGGGGGTAATGGGCAACGTACTAAGTGGGACCCAGTAACATGTGGGCTGTGTTAGTTAGTAAAACAGGGCTGGACTCACGAGTAAACACCCAGGACATTTTCTGAAAAACAACGGCTACAAGAAAATCTGAGCCGTCTCAGCCTCACGTTCTTTGCAGTCATCTGGGCAGCAGAATCTTTGGCCTGTCCAGAAAACCTAAAAATAGCTATGGCTCCACATGATGCCCTCTAGGTAGTGACTTGCCAGTGGAGCATGTCACAACAGTTCCACTGCAGTGTGAAAACTGATGCTTGGATTCCCAAGGGAGGGATCTGCCTAGACTCGGGAAGCTTGCCACTTGGTGGCGACGCCACCTGCCATGGTGGCAGAAAGCACGGGGGATCGCCAAGGGGTTATGGAAGGAAAACTAGCTCTTCCAGACCCTCACTTCTCACTTACATTTGCACGCGAATAACCTGGGGGTTTTGTTGATTCTGCAGGTCCGGGTTGGGGCCTGGGGTTCTGCATTTCTAGTGATCGCTGAGGTGGTGCTGATGTTACTCGCCTATGGCCCACACTTGGAGGGAGGAAATGGAGTCTTTCTAAGTGGGGTTGGTTCTTCAGTCCCTTCCCTTTGATTAGCCAACTGGTCCACTGAGCAGTCGGAGCTTAACAGGAGCAGAAATAGAGACACAAAAAAGTCAAGGTGAGCGGGCAGCAGAGTGGGCCTCTAATAGACTTTGTCCTTTTTGTTGGCATCACTTCCTCATGTGTTATGGGCCAGAACTGGGTCACAGGACAATATGGAAGCTATCTGGGAGGTTGAGGAAGATAGTATCTGGTGTTTTCAGACACTTCCGGGGGAGAGGGCACACTCTGCCATTAGGGAGAAGAGGAAGCACTCCAACAAAAAGACACAGTCCTTGAAACTACATTGGAAAGATGCACCCATCCAATTTCACAAATTGTTATGCAACAAAAGGCGGAGAACCACTAATCCAAGCAGTCCTTCTAAAACTGCCCAGCGGGCAGTACCTGTATTTGCCCCGAGTTTCCCAAATGAAAGGAAGGGAGTGAGTGATAAATGGGCCTCTGGGAACCCAAGTCGATTCGCAGTGTAGAGCAATGGGCTGACCACCTTTCAGGACCTCATGGATTCTGGACTCACTTAGCAGTGGTTCTCACTCTGGGCCACCTGTCAAAGAGTCGCCTGGGCAGTTGTGAAAAAAGAAAAAAAATGCTGATTCTTGGGTGCCACCCTCAGATCTTAATCTCCCTGGAATACAGCTTGGGCACCAGAATTTATAAAAGCTCCTGAATGAATCTAATATATTGAGAGCTGCTGCCTTGGAGCTGTGCGTGTCAGTCTGTAACGTGCCCACCAATTACCTGAGGGCCTAGTGTGCAGATCACGTTCAGCAGGCCTGGGGGGGCTTGGCTTCTGCAGGTCGCAGAAGCTGCACGCTGCTGGAGGTGCGGGCGCTGCTGGAGGTGCGGGCGCTGCTGGAGGTGCGGGCGCTGCTGGCCCGCACGGCCCCTGTCTGGCAAGGGCTTGAGCAGAGGCACTCAGAGTGGGGTCCTGGAACCGCTGTGGGCTGAAACTAATTACTGTCATTCCATGACCAGCAGAGAATTTGCGAGTGCTCTTTAGAAACCTTTTTTTGACATTACTGAGACGGCCAACTGCCTAATCTTGCATTTTATAAAAGTAAGAGATCAGAACAAAACACCTGTCTTTGGACAGAAACCCTATAAAGCAGTGGTCCAGAGGGCAATTCCCTCCATCAATGTGCAGATCTAATAATCGCATCTTATTAACTATTGAATGCTGCGTACTGGACACAGAGGGCACTTAGGAATATTGGTCAAATGAAAAAAAAATGAAAGGAGGAAGGAAAGAAGGAAGGAGAGAGGGAGGGAGGGAGGGAGGAAGGGAGGGAAAAGGGGGGGGGGAGGGAGGGAGGAAGGGAGGGAGGGGGAGGGAGGGAGGAAGGGAGGGAAAAGGGAGGAAGGGGGGAGGGAGGGAGGAAGGGAGGGAAAAGGGAGGGAGGGGGAGGGAGGGAGGAAGGGAAAGAGGGAGGGAGGGAGGGACTGAGGAAGGAAGGAAGGAAGGAAGGAAGGAAGGAAGGAAGGAAGGAAGGAAGGAAGGAAGGGAGGGGAGAAAGAAGAAAGGAAAGAAGGGAGGAAAGGAGGAAAGGAAGGAAAGAGGGAGGGAGAGAAAGGAGGGATGGATGTTGGCCACCTGGTTGTGATTAGGGATTGGTTGGGAGAAGGCATAAGCTTATGTAGAGTTCAATATGCAGAGAAAAAGGCTGGGAAACTGGGAGTAGGTTGCAATTTAATTTGGTTTCGAACTTTGGCTGCTAGCTTCTACACTGTACTCTGGAGACACACAGATGGGCAAAGGTAGTCCTGGATGCCCCAAAGCTCAGCTTATCGCCCTGCTACTCAGCGTGGACTGGCAGCATCACTGCTCTGAGAAACGCACAATGTCATCTGGCCCCAGACCTGAGGGGTCAGAGGCTGCATTTGAACAAGGCAGTGACTGCACGCGGTACAGCTAGAGACATGTTGCTCCAAGCAGGTGCTTCTCAACCTTGGCTAAGCATTAGAATCACTTAGGCAAGTTTGAGAAACCCTGAGGCATAGAGCACACCCTAGAAAATTCAGTCTGGACCTCTGGAAGTGGTGTCCAGGCACCAGTCATTTGTAAACCGCTCCAGCGGCTGCAGGGTGCGCCCAGGGTCGGGAACCCTGCTTCTCAGGTACATGGAGGTGGAACCACAGGCCGAGGAATCAGCACACACTGAACAGGCAACAGCGCGGAAGGAGCCTCGCTGGATTGTGAGCTGTGAAGTCCATTCCCCACTCTGCAGAGAAACTATAAGGGGGCCATTCTGTGTGCTGGGGGAGGGGGGGGATTGGCGGGCAGCGGTGGCGATGTCAAAGGGCGGGATAGGGTGGCCCCTCCAACAACTTGGTTTGAATGAGGGAGAACCAGCAGGGCATATCTGAGACAAATTCTTCAGCGGAGGCTGGGTGGGGAAATCCAGGGAACCAAGGCAAATGTTCAAAAGCAAGAGAGAGAGGCAATATTGAAAAAAGCTCAGGAGGTGGAGGAGTGGTTAGAACAAGGAAAAAGGGCCAAGAATCAGACTCACAAACATCAGGGTATCTTAGTATTGCCATAATGGGCAGGCAGGTCTGTGAAATGGACCATGAGCCTGAATGAAGGAAGGGTAAAGGGTCAGGATGGAAACTATGCTGTGAACTGAAAGAAAGTCAATGGTCAGATCGTGAATTATGCACATTCTACAGCACAAGTCAGCTGGTTTCTCACAGCGCCATTTACAGGCTAATGCTCAGGAAATCAGGAAATTTCCTGTCTGAGCTTTCCATCCCAAGCAGATCAAGTTTTACTATATCTAGAAAGTCAAGGATTTAGTAAGGAAGGAAATGTGTTCCTGATACTAACCTCAGAATTTCAGGTTTCAGAAGATGAGTCTTAATGGGTTGTATTAAGATATGTTGGCGTCCTTACCACCATCACCTCAGAATGTGACCTTATTTGGAGATGGGGGTCTTTACAGGGATAATCAAATTAAAATGAGGTGCTCAGGGCGGGTCCTAATCCAATAGGACTGGTACCCGTGTGTGTGTGTGTGTGTGTGTGTGTGTGTGTGTGTGTGTGTGTGTATTCTTGCTGTCTTAAAGGACTGATATCCTTATAAAAGGAAGAAATTCAGACAGAAACATACACAGGGAGAACACAATGTGACGATAAAGGCAGAGGTTACATTTTTGCTTCCATAAACCAAGAGATACCAAAGATAGCCGGCAGAACTCGGAGATAGGCATGGACGGCCCTTCCCTCTTGGCGTCAGGAAGGACCGGTTCTGCTGATCCCTGGAGTCAGCCTTCTACTCCGTGGAACTGAGAGACCATCAGTCCTGAGCCATGGGTCTGTCCTCCTTTGTTACAGAAGCCCCAGCCAACAAACACCATGAGCTATACGCGAAGAAGAAGATACAGATAAGATCAAGGCCTGGCAAGTTTAGTTGTTGTAAAATTAAGATAATGATCATGATAACTATTAGTAGAGAGTATGTTTCATGAGGGATGGGATTTTTTTAAAAGCTTTACTTGCAACAAATCAGGCTTGAGTGGGGAGATAATCCAATCTAGAACAAACAAGCAAAATACTTGTTTGGAACTTTTTTAAAGAAGAGCTACGATCGGATGAGCTAGTCAGAAACATGGAAAACAGTCCTTTCTGACTTATCCTGGAAGCAATTCACCACTGACTTTACTAAGGCAGATAATAGATTCCGAAAGGCCAAGGGGGCGGGGACAGAAAGGGTTGGGAAACAAGAAAAAGCCAAATGGATGAATAAGGGAAGGAAGAAGAACAGAGAATATCAACATGTGTTGCATAACCAGTTCTTGAAAAATGTGTCAGCGAGTGCCAGGCCAGCTTCAACTGGAAGTAACTGGCCCTGCTCCTTTGGGAAAGCGGGACAGCGACACCAAGTCAGCGTGACCATCGTCATGGCTTTAACCAATTTTAGGAAGGCCTTCCAAGGGCACAGAGTCATGAGAATGCACCATATTTGAAAGCTACTAAAAATGCTAAGAACCATGGCAAAAATCTAAACATTTTGGCCTAAATGTAATCAGCTAGAAGTTCCTTTTAAAAATCATCCCATTCAATCTTTTGATGTTAGCAATTTGGGGGTTTGAACCTTTTTTCATCAAAAAATGGACCAAAATACTCTGACTTTTGAAACTTTCTTGGTAGTCAGTCTTTGGTACGCTGCATGAATAATACAAAATCCAACCTGGGTCTCCCACATCCATTTGAGGTTTTTGGATAATCTCTCCCTGCCAGAGATTCTCATGATGAAAAACATGTATGATGACATGTCAGAACACAGGAAGGTCAAGACTGGAAAATGTGGTGAAGCAGATCAAGATAGAAGGACAATCCTTGTCCACTGAGCCTTTTAGATGAGCTACTGATGACTAAGTATCTGGTGAGCGAATACTCTGTGACTGGTCTGTGCTGGGCTCCATCTGGGACAACAAACATGTCTGACGGGGTACCGAAGGGTCCAATACGACAGAGGATGATAAGGACAATCTTAGAAAGAGATCTACAAATACAAGCCAGTTTGTGAAATGTGTCCTTTGATGGCATAAACAATTAATTCACTTCAAATTCATTCTATGGTATCTACAAAGCTACAAAGAAAACTAGAGCCCATCTATTAGTCAGTTTGGGCTGGTATACTAAATACCATAGATGGGAGGCTTAAACAAGAAACACTCATATCTCATGTTTCTGGAGATGGGAAGTCCAACACTAAGACGCCAATGGACTCAGCGTCTGGTGAAAGCCTCTTTCTGGTTTGCGGACAGCTGCATGCTTGCTGTATCTTCGCCAAAGGAGATACAGTGATAATCTCTCTCACATCTCTTCTTATATGAATGTGGGGCAGCAAGGGGCGGGTGGGGACACACACTCATTCCATAGCACCAGACAGACACTTGGGAAGGAGTCAGGGCTGATTCTTTTTTTTTTTTTTTTTTTTTTTTTTTTTTTTTTTAGTGACAGACAGAAAGACAGAGAGAGGGATAGATAGGGACAGACAGGCAGGAAGGGAGAAAGATGAGAGGCATCAATTCTTCATTGTGGAACCTTAGTTGTTCATTGATTGCTTTCTCATATGTGCCTTGACTAGGGGGCTACAGCAGAGCGAGTGACCCCTGTGCTCAAGCCAGCGACCTTGGGCTCAAGCCAGTGACCTTTGGGCTCAAGCCAGTGACCACAGGGTCATGTCTATGGTCCCACGCTCAAACCAGCGACCCCACGCTCAAGCTGGTGAGCCCATGCTCAAAGCCGGCAACCTCCGGGTTTTGAATCTGGGTCCTCTGCATCCCAGTTCGATGCTCTATCCACTGCGCCACCGCCTGGTCAGGCCGAGGTGATGCTTTTTTGTACATGGTGGTCCTGGCTTAGGGTGTGAGGTGAATACAATACAGTGTACAGATGATGTGTTGTGGAATTGGGCACCTGAAACTTGTATAATTTTGTTAACCAGTATCATCCAATATAGTCAATAAAAAGGAAACACAGCAAAGGAGTCCATGTGTCTAGAGACAGATAAGAGTAGAGGTCAGAGTGGTACCAGAAGGGGGTCAGAGTGCATTGGCCAAGGCAAGAATCATGGGTATGACACTGATTACATGGTAGCCCACTGAGGAGTGTTGAACCAGAGGGGTGGCATGCTCTGTATTACCTACCAGTAAAAGAGAATACTGACTGCTCACGTCACCCTTCAAAAACCTATTTGGAATCTCTATGCTATGCCAAATACCAGGCCTTTTAACAAGTAAAAAACAGTCTCTACCTCATTCTGTTGCTATCACATATCCTTACCATGGAGATCACCAGCAGCAGCCCTGTCAACACATTATCATTAACTTTGCTATCACAAGCATCATCTTCAAAACCAGTGCTCAGTACACTCTACTGAGTAATGGGCCCAGATCTAACACCTTTTATCAGGAGAGCTTGGTGTTTGGGGCCAGCTGGATGTACATCTGACCACCATGTACTGACAGGGGCTCACAAAGTGATTGGAATGGCGGTGAGAAAGACCCACAAGGCCAGGCCACACGCCAGCACAAACGGGTCGACCTGTACCATATTACAGCAAGGCGGCTATCTGACTAGCCGGCTCAACTAGCAGCTTCCGGCAACAGATTCACTTATTATAAATAACACAGTTTCTCAAAAAGACTAACATACCCCGCAAACACATACACACAGACTTATATTTTCTTGTGAGGCTGTTTGAGGACTACAGCAAAGGAGTTTCCCCAGAAAAGGAGATCAATTACTATTAGGATAACACAATATAGCTAATTGTGCTATGGTATGATTCTAGGGTTACTTTTATTTCAGGAATTTAATTTCAGAACCTAAATTTCTTCCTCAAGCTCTAGAAATGAATCTGCTTTCAGAATCTTGAGTGCTTCTAGAATATCCAGTTTTTTGGTACCTATATTATAGTAAATTTATGGGACTGCGTCCCCACCCCGCTAGATCTTAAAATTCCCAAAGAAAGAGATCATGTCTTATTCACATCTGCACGCCAATAACTTATTTGGGGTCTGGCAGATAGTAGGTGATCATTAAATCTTCATCAAAATAAGTTGTATTTCCTGCTTCTTCCCCCACAACAGCAATCACGTTGTCTATTGTAGGATTTTGCTGTTGTACAAAGACACTGTGATAAAAAGGAAACAATGTTATTTCCAACCAAGCTTTGCTAACAGAAACAGGGCTGAAAGAAGAGGAGATGGGGTTTGATGTTTTTCTCTTTCCAAGAAGTTAATACCTGTTATTCGGCTGGCGGTTTCCTCTATAAATCCTATCACCCATGTAGAAGTCCTTTCTGGAAGAAGATGAAAAGTTCTGAAATGAGACTGTGAGAGACAGCATTGCAGCTATGAATAGAATGCAACATGAATGCTAGATTACTCATGATGAGGAAGATAGCGGTACCGCTGCTACAACAGAAATGAGACTCTAATGAAGCATTTGCAGGGGTCAAACATGGCACCAACAGACTGTGGGTGTTAACCCCACAGCCACAACAATGTCTTGAATTTTAACAGTTTTGGCTTTGTTTTTACTGAAAGTCAAAAAATAAATGGAAGAAGACAAAAAACAAAAATTCCGTAAAAGAAATAGAGATACTACAGGAGCCAAAGCATGAGAACAACATCATTTCAAGAATAAGCCTTTAAAAGCAGGAGGCATACTGCCTTTCTTTTTATTTGTCAAGGATGAGCCTGGTGATTCATCCCAGTGTTAGTTCTCAGGGCCAAACCTGTAAGCACAAGGAACCTCACCCCCAAACCATCACCATGGTAAGTAACATCAAGTCATCCTGAATTAGAAGACTGTCAATGGTGCCACAATATCAAGTGGGAATTTGGGACCAAATCATGAGAAGGAAGGTTTCTCACCTCCAACATGCTAATCAAACCCAGGCTTGCTTTTCAACAAATCTTAACTCCTAAGTGAGACCTAATGTTAATATGGCCTCCAATGACTTGTATGGATGAGAAATGTCTCCGACTGGAAGCATACTCCCTAAATCATTCTAAACAGAAATGGCTTGTTGACCCACCACAATGCACGAGTTAAAGAAAGCAGGAATGGGACCCTCACCAGGAATTACTGGGATGGAGCTACTTTCTCCAAGCCCATACACTCCACAGTATTTGCAGCCAACATTAAAATCCAAGCAATTTGCCTGGACAATGATGAAGCCTGACCGTCATTACACTTTAGCGGGGCTGCGGCATAACCCTGGGGCATTATTTATTGTTGGTGTTTGCTTCTTCCCCCCAAAGGCCGTGGCTGATCCGGAACATCTGGGCTCCATCGCTGACTGGGAAGCTTCTGAGAGCCCTTGTGCCGAGTGAGGCAATGGAAACAGAAAACGATGTCGGAGGGTTGTCCACAGGCATTTGGACAATGCCAAATGTCATGTGCTTTTCCAAAGAACATTCAGGATGCAAATAAAAATCAAATAACACTTCTTCTTGGCAAAAGAATGGACTTAATTTGCTTTTGTTTTCTTCTCTCTTGCTTTTAACTTGAACTGGGCTGCAGAGGGTTATGGAGACTTTATCAACTCTAGACGCTCTCCTAAGATAAAGAGCTTTAGCTCAAGTTGGAAAAGGAGAATTGTTACTTCTAGGAAGAAGCCTTCCACAATGGCTCATCCAGAGATATAAACTCCCTCTACCTCCAGATTAACTGTTTGGGGGATTACTGGGGACTGTCCTTCTGCCCCAGCAACATGTCTGTCCCTGCTATAGCTACTTTTCAGCTGAAGTGACAGTTCTTCCAAAACATCAGAGTCCCATGTATTTGAGCAATTTCAAAATCATGATCCCCTGGTGGCTGGCAGTGGTCCTTTATGACGAGGCCTTTTTCTTTCTCCATCACCTCTGCTTCTATTACCTCAGGTGATTTACAGTGGTTTAAGGGCTTAGCACCTTTGCACATGCTAAGTCAGGGGTCCCCAAACTACGGCCCACAGGCCGCATGTGCTCCCCTGAGGCTATTTATCTGGCCCCCACAGCACTTCCAGAAGGGGTACCTCTTTCATTGGTGATCAGTGAGAGTACTGTATGTGGCGGCGTTGCTCATGTACAGTACTACTTCCGGTGACGCGCGATGCACACGTCACGGCTCCAGAAGCATGTCATATCACTTGTTAGGGCTAGCAGTGACAAATATGGAACTGGACATTGACCATCTCATTAGCCAAAAGCAGGCCCATAGTTCCCATTGAAATACTAGTCAGTTTGTTGATTTAAATTTACTTGTTCTTTATTTTAAATATTGTATTTGTTCCTGTTTTGTTTTTTTACTTTAAAATAAGATATGTGCAGTGTGCATAGGGATTTGTTCATAGTTGTTTTTTTTTATAGTCTGGCCCTCCAACGGTCTGAGGGACAGTGAATTGGCCCCTGTGTAAAAAGTTTGGGGACCCCTGTGCTAAGTGGACCCTCTGTCTGCTTGGAATGTCTTCCCATTCCTTCTCTGTTCAAATCCCTGTTCACCCTCCCAAACGAGGCTCCAGTTTCAGCTTCCTGCTGTGATTACATTGTTGATTCTACCACAATCATCCATACTGTTTTATACCTCTTAGTTCTCTCTCTCTTTGAATTCATTAAGGTGGAAGCTTAAGTTATTAATTTGAGTTTTCTTTTTAATATAGCCATTTGAAGTTATGCATATCTCTTGGAACAATGCCTTATCTGTATCATAAAGTGTGATATATTGGTTTTTTATTCATTTAAAACATCTTTTAATTTCACTTGCAATTCCTTCTACAAAATATTGATTATTTAGAAGTGTGTTGTTTAATTTCAAAATATTTATTGATTTCTCAAATTTCTTTCTATTGATTTATAATTTAATTTAATTGTAATCAGAGGTCATACTTTGTAGGATTTTAATCCTTTTAAGTTTATTAAATCTTGTGTTTCAAAAGAATTTAAAAGTGGAACTACCACAGTTTTTTGAACAACTGCTCTCAGACTTCCAAATCTTCAAATTTAAAACAATCTTGGAGGCTGAAATGCCAAGTCCAGAATTTTGTAATGGAATGGCATAATCACTCATTCACACATTCTTAAAATGCTCATGTATACATCTCTCCAAGCCTATTATCATATAATTGCTATATCAAGAAAGCAGAAAGCTCAAAGTCTATGATCCCACACAACAGGACTATTTGGAGTTATTCTGTTTCAAAATGAATAAAACTGTATCATGAATTAAATATCAGGAAAATATAAACAACACAGAAAACTATAAGAAGACAAAGTTTAAAAAATCATCGCAAGTTCCAAACCCAGGGATGATTTTGTAACTCACTCTCTAATTCTCACAAAGAAAACAACATAATTTACTTATGGGATTAGCTAACAATTTCAAAACAGAGTAGCACATAAGACCCTCAGTGATTCTGAAGGAAAACCCCTCCCTTTTTGCCATTCCAGTGCCAACAGCGACCTTTGCTCTGGCTCCCACCATTGAAATGCAATGTCACTCAAGGTTCGCTGGCTATTTTGAGAACAAGCAAATCTAATTACTCAAGACTTTTGCAAGCTCACGACACCCGGAAAAAGTTAATGCTTTATGTTAATGTGATTCACTTTCTATTTTTGGAACTTTATTACTTTGAACACATGCCAGCTGTCATATTTCTAATTTAATGGCCTAATTGTGAAATTTCTATATCACGTGTACCGGACTGGCTAATTTCTGGTTTGCAGAGAAAAATTACAAGTAAGTTATTTTATAAAATATGACCATGGAGCACCTAGGATAAATGCATCCTTATGACCACATATTAATTTCATTTTTAAAGGCACTGAGGGAAGGGAGAAGAATATATCTTTTTATTAGAAAACTCATAAGAAAACAAAAAAATATATTAAAAACATATATTACTTGAAGTAAATAATTTCAACATTAAAATTCCTCAAAGGAATTGATTACCAACCGAAATTATGTGAGCCAAGAGTTGGAATACCCACTTACTGAAAAAATCTTAAGAGAACTCAATTCAATAATCATGAACATGTTTGGGAATATAAATGACATGAGTCACAGAGCAGGCATTATCAAAATGTGTCATGAAAAAAACTGAGTATTATTGTACTTCCCAGCTCATTTTCAGTTTAATGAATCCCACCAGATGCACATAATCAGATGTGCCTTAATTGAGAAGAGCAAGCATGTCTTTTTCTTACACGCCTGAACACACATGTAAGTAAACATCTGCTGGTTAATCAGAAAGGTACTCCCATGAGCCAGGACAATAATGCATTTATACAAAGACTAGAACACACTTTGCATATATTCAGCCTTTATAATAATTAGTAACTTGATCACAGGTACCAGTTCCTAATTTCATATCATGCTTTAAATCTAGAGGAAACTGACATAAATTCGCATTTATGTTTACACGTTAGTACATGTACTGGTGAAGTGAACACTATGTTTACACATTAAATCAATGTGCAGTTAAATTATGCAACATATACTGGTATTGTTGGTTTCTCCTACAGCTGAAACATAATACCCTTTGATAAGTTATTGCTGATTATCCTAGAATTTCTGGCAGGCCTTATATTCCATAGCATGTCTCTTAGCATCTTAGTTTGGACTTGTCACCGTTATATCAGCCTAGAAACTAAAATGTCATGTTAGACCCTGGCCAGGTGGCTCAGTGGATAAAGAGTCATCCTGGTGAACCGAGGTCACAGGTTCAATCCCTGTTCAGGGCACCTACAAGAACTCAATTAAATGGAACAACTAGGTGGAACAACGAGTTGATGTATCTCTCTCTCTCTCTCTCTCTCTCTCTCTCTCTCTCTCTCTCTCTCTCCCTTCCTGTCTCTCAAATTAACCAAAAAGTTAAAATAAAATATTGTATTAAAGGTCATGAAGACTTAGATGCAGCCCCAAAACCTCTTATAAAATAGTTTGTTGGCATTTATCGGTGTCAACAGAAAAATCACATGAAGTCTAAAAATGTACCTTTAGTCCAAAAAAATAATAGCAAGAAGAGACAGTAAACCAGTGTTTGGTGCAACAAAGGGACATTTCCAATATACCCAGAGAGGAAAGAATACAGCTTGCAGTTATATACTATATAACTTTGGGAAATATCTTAAATTTGGGAAATGATCTATATCTACTTTGGGAAATGATCTTAAAATTTATTATTTTCACTATTATTATCCTTTTCTGTTTCTAACCATTATTAAAAAAACTAAATTTCAATACTAGAGATTGTTGCTGTGAAGTACTTTCCAAACAGATTTTTTTTTAATCTTCAGAACAATACTGATTATAATTGCAGTAAAAATTTCCTAGAAGAACCTGACTGGTGGTGGCGCAGTCAATGAAGCATCAACCTGGAATAGAAATATCAGTTGCTAAGATATTAAGAAAATTTGAAGTTAATAGTTTAGTTGGGCTAAACTGAGAGTCCCTAGTTGCTTAGATAGAGTACCTATAATTTGGCCTACCCAAAAGATCAATTTCTTTTACAAAGTTCTGGTTTTATAATGTGTTCTTGAGAAAAAATACATAATAGTTTGATATTTGCTATCTAAATAGATAAAACGTCTTCATAAAACCAAATCATTAATATGCAAAAACTATTTCACATTGTGATGAAAAGAAAACTGACTTCTAGCATTCTATGAGGAATAAATCAGACTTTATGATTTGTAACATGCAGCAACATTTTTTAAAAGCATTAGGTCAATTTCTTGGTTGCTTCAGCCTTCCAGTCCTGTACCCAGGCCAAAAGCACAGCTTCTGGAAGCAAATATTGTAAATCAGATGACAAGGAGAATAGGCCACTGAAAACAACCCTGACAGTGGTTCCAGCTCTCCTGGCCTGGTCCCATACCCTGCAGGACTGGTCTGACAGAGCAGGTGTCCAGGGATGACCCACTGGCCGGTCTTCTTACCTCCCGGGGAATTTTTCCAAAGCTTGTCTCTGGTGGAGAGGACTCATTAAAGACTGGACCTGGTCATACAGGAGGAGAATTGGTCAGCAGATTAAAGTGTACAACATATTTTGCCAGAAAGTAAAGAAATCTCAGAGTATAACTACACTATGCAGAGTAAGGACAGGGGTACAGAGTTGCCCAACTTTCCTGGCAGCCGTGCTGGAAGCAAAAGCTCAGTCTCACCCCAGCAACGGGTGAGGGGACACCTGATTGGTGGGTTGCTCTTTTATCAGTCAGCAGCAAAGCAGACGCACAGCCCTGGCTCAATGCTGTGCTGGTGGTCGTAGCTGTTTCATGCTTGGAGCACGTTTAAAAAGTCCTAGTCTCTTTCTATTTCATGTGAATGACTGTTACAAATTCCTAAGGGCCAGTATGTCCCCCAGTTGCTATTTCTCCCATAACCTCTATTGGCCTGTCTGGATTAGAAATGTTTTTTTGTTTTGTTTTGTTCTGCTTTATTTTGTTTTGTGGTTTTGAAGAGAGGCAGGGAAGAGAGAGAAATAGGAACATCGAGCTGTTCCTTTAGGTGCCCTGACCAGGGACTCAAACCAGCAACCTTTGTGTTCTGGGAAAATGCTCCAACCAACTGAGCCGACCAGGACTTAATTTTTACTGATTTTTAGAGAAACAGAGAGAGGAAGGGAGAGAGAGGAGGTGGAAGGGAAGCATTCATTTTTGTTCCACTCAGTCATGCATTTTTGCATTGCTTCCTGTGTGTGCCCTGACCAGGGATTGAACACACAACTTTGTTGTATTGGGACAACACTCTTAACCTATGAGCTAACCAGCCAGGACCTAGATCAAAATGTTTTTAAGAGCATCTTCAATTTTGGAAAAATAACATTCCCTTCTTTGAGTGTTCCTGGCTCACAAATCAGCTTCAGGAAATTTCTAGAAACAGTATATGGCCTATACTGTCTGTAAGCACCTCAGTACCATGCTCTTTCTTTTATGCTGGGCCCTGTATCCCAAGGGCTAGAACTCCAGGAGCTACGTTTCCCAGATTCCCTGCCTTCACAATCCAGAGTGAGGGTACACAGCTCCGTGTGAGACACACTTACAAGGCAGAAGAGATGCCAAAACCCAATATGGTGACAGGCACGTGTCTTAGCTTTGGCAGATGGACAATGGAAGGTGCTGCCAGCTGCTTCTGGGTACAGCAGGTCACCAAGGTCATCAGTGGAGTCTCCCTAATGCTACTATTTTCCTAATATCTAGATTGCTAGTTGAAATCCCTTCCAATTCTTCAGTAAGACTCTAACTCATGTATTAAATCACTTTCTTCTTGAAATATCTAAGGGTTTTCTGCTTTCTCAACTGAATCCTGGTTACTGCAGAATGGCTAAGTCATAACTGGGGTTCACTATTGGTGGAGAGGCCAAAAGGAGTTAACTGGACTCCACAGGAGCAACTCGGGTACCCACAGCATGCACCAGGCAAAGGGTCACAAGTATGACTGAGCTCAACACCAGCGATGGCAGCTGTCAGGGAGGACTCTGACTCACAAGGAGAGGTGAGATTCTAGTTCCTGGAAGAAATAGAGTTGACTAGCTTTGGACCTGACCTCGAAATCTAATATTGATATTTGAAATGGAGATATACTTCCTCTTCACCCAGGGTGCAAATTTAGTGCGAGCAAGATAAAGATTGTGTGTGAACCCAACACAGCGGTACCCTGTGTCACCTGGCTGGTGATGCAGGAAAGACGGACTGTAGCTCTAGTGAGGCGAGGAAGCTATCGGAGCAACCGCAGCAGTGAAGGGAGCAGGCAGTGGGGAAATGCTGCTCTATCTCTGACTCCCCAGGGCTCGCTCACCAGAGCCCAGTATTTCTGCGGTCTGTGCCCTTTCACCCTCAGGTTCCCCTTCTGCAGCTTGGAGACCCTTGGAGGTTATGGTCTCCCTTTTTGCTGTCTTTGTAGAACCACTGATCACATTAATGTCAGGCTTTATGTCAATTCACGGCTAGATAAAAGTACAGTCAGTAATGCCTCGGTTTTCGTTGGCTTCGGTTATCATCTGTTTCGGTTTTGGTCATTTGCCTCGGTTTCTGTCCGCGTGCTCACGTGACCTTGCTACTAATTTTGTGAAAACAAAGGGTGACCCACGTGTACTCCTGCTCAGCGTGGCATTGTTACTCATTGTGTGAGCATCACTCCGCATGTCTAGTCAAACAATTCCATTGTTTTCCAGTGTTTTTGTGCTTTTTTAAATTGATTATGAGCATTAATACTACAATTCCATGTCAGTGACTACTGCGTCTACAGTATCTGCACCTCTCTCTCCCCTCCTTGCCATCTTCCATATGCCAAGAAGAGTCTTCAGAAAGGTAAGGCCATGTTAAATGTTCATTTATTCTTTACGTTAGTCTTTTATATTCATTTTATATTAATTCCTTATTGTTTTTAGTATTAAACACTATATTTATTCTCTATAAAATGTGTTTTTGGTATGTATTTTGGAGTGTCTAGGACAAATTAATTGGATTTACATTGATCCGTATGGAAATAATTGCCTCGGTTTTCGTCAGTTTCCGATTTCGCCAATTTTTTTCAGATGGATTATCGGCGAAAACTGAGGCATCACTGTGTAAACAGAGCGTCACTTAAAGTCTCTGGGACTTACTGTTTTCCACAGAGGCTGCACTAGTCTGCATTCCCACCAGCAGTGTAAAAGGGTTCCCTTTTCTCCACCTCCTCACCAGCACTTATTCTGTGTTTTTTTGTTGATGAGCGCCATTCTAACTGGTGTGAGGTGATATCTCATTGTGGTTTTAATTTGCATTTCTCTAATAATTAGTGATATTGAGCATTTTTTCATATGCCTATTGGCCATCTGTATGTCCTCTTTGGAGAAATGTCTATTCATTTCTTTTGCCCATTTTTTGACTGGACTGTTTGTCTTTCTGGTGTTGAGATTTACAAGTTCTTTATAAATTTTGGTTATTAACCTCTTATCAGATGTACTGTCAAATATGTCCTCCCATTGTGTAGTTTGTCTTTTTATTCTGTTCTTATTGTTTTTGGCTGTGCAAAAGTTTTTTAGTTTGATATAGTCCCATTTGTTTATCCTGTCTTTTATTTCCCTTGCCCGTGGAGATAAATCAGCAAATATATCACTGCGAGAGATGTCAGAGAGCTTACTGCCTATGTTTTCTTCTAAGATGCTTATGGTTTCACACCTTACATGTAAGTTTTTTATCCATTTTGAGTTTATTTTTGTGAATGGTGTAAGTTGGTGTTCTAGTTTCATTTTTTTTTTTTTTTTGCAGGTTGCTGTCCAATTTTCCCAACACCATTTGTTGAAGAGGCTGTCTTTACTCCATTGTATGCCCTTACCTCCTTTGTCAAATATCAGTTGTCCATAGATCTGTGGGTTTATTTCTGGGTTCTCCATTCTGTTCCATTCATTTATGTGGGGTGGAGGGGTGGGGAGGGGGTGAGGAAGGAGAGAGAGGGGGTAGGGGTAGGGGAGGGGCACAAAGAAAACCAGATAGAAGGTGACAGAAGACAATTTGACTTTTGGTGAGGGGTATGCAGCATAATCAAATGTCAAAATAATCTGGAGATGTTTTCTCGGAACATATGTACCCTGATTTATCAATATCACTACATTAAAATTAATAAAAATAAGATAAAAAAAGTCTCTGGGACTTGGTTTCCTTTCGTGAAGCCCTGATGCTAATCCTATTACTCAGGGGTCTCGGGAGGATTAAATGAAACATTTCATGTGTAAGACCGTTCGAATGTAAAGAACTGTGGTAACCCTCCTGGAATGGCAGCCGCCGTGGGCACTATGCAGGGCCATGCACTAAACAGGGAGTTAGGACCTCTCGGGCAGCAATGGGTTGCAAAGCATAACAAAAGCCAAAATTAAAAACAAAACTATTTTTGCTGTTTTGTTTCTTTAAAAATACTATCACTTGCCAAAACTGTTTGTCTTTCAAAGACATGGCTTAGAGCATGCTCAAACAATTTCTAAAATGTGGAAACATTTGTGGAACTTGTGGGAAAACACAATTTCCAAAAGCTTAAGTCAGAACAAAGCCACGAGAAATAACAATGTCCACATCACCGACACACACATCAGCGCACACCCGTCCCCAGTGCAGTCTGGCCCACCCACAATGCAGGCCTCAGAGCAACTGGTGACAGCACTGATAAACAGCATTTCATCAGCAAATCTCTGAGCTAGCTCAGGGTTGCTCTAAACATATCGAGTTGACATGTTTGAAACATGGAGTCTCGGTTTGTGTTCCCCTACAAGTGGACCCTGTGACAACGGTCTGAGTGTGAATAGTTTATGTGGGAAGTGAGACAGAAAAAGAAAAGAAATCACTAGAGGTGTGTCGTCAAACAGGTTTCTTCTGTGGGCACCGGAGCTCAGTCCCACTGGGAAATGCTGGGACAGAGTGTAGGACATGTTGAGGGACTGAAACGCTGGAGCACTCCCCCAAGTCCTCACCCACCTCCACAGCCTTAACGCCCAGCACTTGGTCAGGAAAGACAGAAAAGAATGCCCTCTTTGCCGGTGTTCTGGGAATGCTGAGAAGGCAGCAAATAGTTACCCAGCCCCAAACGTCAACAGTGTCACAGTTGAGAACCCTTGTTTTAGATAACGAAAAGGTTAACATGTAAAGCAAAAGAGGCACATGACTTTGCAACAGATGTTGCAGGGGGCCTAGTTTCGGTGTTGAGGGAAGGGAGCAGGCTAAAAGAATTTCAAAACGTTTTAATTAGAAACTGCTCACCTCTCCTTACACTTTAATAACACGTGGAATCCAGGTAAGGTGATCAAAACCAAAGCTCTGCCTGACTGGTGCTGGCGCAGTGGATAAAGCATCAATCCAGAACATTGAGCTCACTGGTTCAGAACCCCACGGTCGCAGGCTCTGGTGTGGGCTCAGCAGTGTGGTATTGCTGGCTCGAGCAGGGGAATTGTCCACCTGATTCCAAAAGTTCTCCAGCTTGAGCCCAAAGGTCGCCCACATGAAAGGCCCAAGGTCACTGGCTTGAGCAAGGGGACACTGGTTCAACCCCGGTCAAGGCACAAGAAACAATCAATGCACAACTAAAGTGAAAGCAACTACAAGTTGATGCTTCTCATCCTCTCTCTCCTTTTCTCTCTCTCTCTCTCTCTCTCTCTCTCTCTGTCTCTCTCTCTTAAAAAATACATAAATTAAATTAAATTTAAAATAAAAAACACAATAAACAAAACCCAAAGCTCTGGCTCTAGCACCAATGGAAACAATGTTGTACCCTTGAGTATTTGTATTGCTGACCGCTACAGAAGTCAGGGGGAGTGATGTCTGGAGCCCGGTGACCTCTCCCAACCACACACCCTTCACTGAGGTCTGGGTATCCCCATATTTCCTCTGGCATGTGCTGCTATAAACAGTCTTGGACGTTCCTCCTCATACTTCTGACGCTTCGGGCCTTCATACTTCTTCACACCATCCAGGGGGCCCACAAGGACTCAACAGGCATTTCTGCTGGCTGCCATGAAGTCTTCATTCCATGACATCTATTTTCCTCACATTTAAAAAGTTGGCTTAACAGAAGCCTCGGAATGTGGTGAAAATGCATAGAGAAAAGCTCTGAATAAAATGCAGAGTAAAAAACTAAAAATAAACTTCTTGTGTATAGCAAGCTCAAGTTCTCAGTTAAAGTAAAACGAAACATCTGTTAGGGACCTTTCAGTGGGTCTTTCAAGACGGAAAAGGAGAGGGGCAAGGTGAGAGGGGCTCTGAAAGTGACACCAAGTCTCATGAATTAGGACATTCAGTTTATATCCATTTGAGGAACTGGCAGAATCCGAGCCGAGTGAACCCACCTGAATTAAAGGAATGGCGAAGAAAGCATGTCCTCTTCTTTCATTTCTGAGCCTCCAAGAGATTTTTAAAAAATCCTCATCTGCTTCTCGGATTTCAGAAGCAAGTGCAAGTTAAATCTGAGATCATTGACATGACTTTTGCTGCTCATTTGATAAAGAAACATGGTTTCTTTTATGAAATTCTAAATATTTGCTAATATGTTGAATAGTTACTCTCTGGGCTGGCGGTTGGCGATGACGACGATATACTGACGATGATTATGATGGTGATGGTCCGCAATTGAGTGTTTAGTGTTCCTGCGATTATGACTAACAGAATATATGTCATTGTCTCAGTCTCTCAACGCGACCACAGGATATTATTATTACCCTCATTTTACAGCGCAGAAACGGAGGTTTGGGGTTTCAGAGTCGGTAGTGGTAGCTGCTGGAATTTACCCAGTGCTGTCTGAGCGCCTGTGCAGATACCATCTCTCCGGTAGTGGCATTTTGGAAAGAGCCAGTATTACTTCGATACATAATTTTAAAATACTAAATCTACAATTTTAAACATAGAAATTCTTTAAATTATATGCCTGTAGGTTGGTATTGGAATTGGTATTGGGTTTTCCTTCTAGGACATTCTCTCTGGGTACTGCCCACTACTTACTTCCATAGAGGGGCAGCCTGACAGATGGAAAAGGCAGAACTGTAATGCTAGATAGGTCAGCGTTCAAGTACTTGCTTCCATTCTCTCTAGCTGTATGAATTAAGGCGACTTCGTTACTGCAGCAGATGGAATTCTAAAGCTGCCCCCCCCCCAATTCCCATCCCCTGGTAATCAATCAAACACTAATATAAGTGCTGCAGCGAAGGGGTTTTGTAGATGTAATTAAAATCCCAAGTCACTGAATCTTAATGGAAATTATTTAGATATGCATGCTCCAATCACATGAGCCCTTTAAAAGACAGAAGTCAGAGATTGGAAGTGTAAGAAGGATCTGGCATGTCACTTACTGCTGGCTTTGATGATGGAGAGCGCGCAAGCCAAGGAATACTGGTGGCCTCTCAAAGCTGAGAAAGACCCTCCACTCACAGCCACCACGGCCACAGAGACCTCAGTCCACAACCACAAGAAACCAAATTCTTCCAGCCACCTAAATAAGCTCAGAAGTGACTCCCCCAAAGCTTCCAGTAAACACATCCATTACATTTGTGCTCATTTGTCATGAAGCCATAGAAACTAACATGGTTCCGCGCTCTAAGCTATGTCCTCAATAATGAAATAAAGGGTGGTCCTGCAAACCTTGCAGAGTGCTGGGTGGTTAAAATGAGGACGTAGCTGCTGTCCCTACAGTGTGCCTGTCACAGAACAGGCAGTCAGTAAATGTTGCTAATTACTCTGGGGGTCAAGGTCAAGGGGCTGGTGCACTTGAACACAGACAAAACATGACTCTAGCATAAAACCACAAACTAAATAGAAATTTGAATTAAATGATGATAAAGTATAAATTAAAGCAAAATGAACATGCACCCTACAAAGCTTATAGAGGAAGCTACTAACTCATGAAATACATTCCAGGAACTGACTTTAGGCCAGTGGCTTGTGAGTGGGTACGCATTTTTCCATGAGAATAACATTAGGATCTAGTGATTAGGGCTCAAGTTCATTAAGCCTCACTAACTTGTTAGGTGCCTACATGTCTTTAGAAGAACCAAGTCATAATAAGCAAGGTTTCTTTGAGGAAAACAACCCTTCTCATTTACACCATACTTTTTACTCTAAAATGAACTTACATCTATTTTGTATTTTAACCCACATAGCAATATTTTGAGGTAAGTGCAGGGAGGCAGAGACAGCAAGCTGATGACTCAGGATTTGTGCTAAGCAGAAGGTCTACATTTCCCCACACTCCTCACAGCTGGGATGAGGACATGTGACCAAGTTCTGGTCCATGGAATGCAGGCAGGAGTGATGTCACCTCCAAGTAAGGCTCGTAGGATCTGCCATTCTTTCAGGCTCTTTCATGGAGCACACAGATTGAACATGGAGGAGCCACCGAATGGAAGAAGGCTGAGTACCTGAATGGCTATGTGGAAGTCTACCCTTCAAACAACTGATTCCATTCCAGTGCATACAAAACATGAAATTTTAGTGTGTTAAGCCACAGAAATGTTCAGACTGTTCCATCAATTAGTTTTTATTGCAGCAACTAGCCTACCCTATTGTATTTGAATTTTCAAATAAGGTGCTATCATAACCAAGACCTAATGTATGCAGATTCTGCTTAGCCATCAGGTAACAGGAAGACAGGAAAGAGGTATCAGAGGTTGGAGAGACAGGTGACATGCATGTTATGCAGCAGCGAGGCACTTGCTAAAACTCACATCTGTGATGATCTGGTAGACCAACCACATACCTTCAGATGCAGCACCTTTAGAATTAAAGTGTTAACATGTGTTGGCAACTCTTGACTGCATTTAGAGCAAGAGATTCCAAGAAAAAGGGGGCTGGAGAGAGAATTTCAATTATTCAAACAAAAATGATAAAAACAGTGATTCCAAAATTTGAGCCTAGAAGGTTGGAGAAGCTTCTAGATGCCCACCAATAGAAAATAAAGTCTTGAAACGTTAATTTGTGCCTGGCTCCCACACCCATTTAACAGATGCAGTTCCAAGCAATTACATATTTGCCAGAGATCACATGACTTTATGAAGGGACAGATCCAGAATTCGAACTCGTATCTTGTGAATCTGGCTTCAGTTTCCTTTCGTACATTTTACAGCCAAAATGCTACAGTAAATCATAATTTTTCAAAACTGTGTCGATGGTTCAGGAGCTAAACAACAGTGAATTTCCTTGGGAACCAAATAAACTCTTCGTGCTTTTTATGGGAACTAGAACGTGAAATGACTGCTTCAGTTGCCCTAAAATGGGATCCCTGCACTGTTTCCATTTCCCATTTACAGGTCCTCGTTCTCCCTTTTATCTATGAGATTTGCCTCTTTTGGAGCAATGCTAATATTCTATTAAAAATTAGATTTGACAACTTGCTTTTTTGTCGGCGGGGACTATGGTATATATTTATATACACTATTGCTCTGATAAAATGTTCACAGTGGATGCCGAATAATTAACTATTGATTACTGAGCGAAAAAAATACTGAGTAGTACAAGACACATGCTAGAATTATGTGTGGTTTACTTCCACTGTTAGGTTGTAAATTACATGCAGAGGAGAAGACTAAGTTTATTTCACCCTGTGACTAGTCTTAGAACAACATCAAGCACACAGAGTACCCAAAAACTAACTGCTTATGAACAACTGAAAAGCACTTAATACTTTACATGAAATAGACATAAACATATACTATCAGATTGGAATCTGTGTTAATTTGGGTTCGCCCAGAGGCATATGCTGAAGCTAAGATTCAGGGGCCAATCATTTGTTTAGGAGGGGTATTAGTTTCTTGTTACTACTGTGACAATTTACCACAAACTTAGCGGTTCAAAACAACACAGATTCATGACCTTACAGTTGCAGAGGTGAGAAAAGCCAAACAGGTCTCACTGGGTAAAGTCAAGGTGTTGGTAGGCCAGCATTGCCTTTGGAGGCTCTAGGGGAGAATCTATTTCCCTGCCTTTTCCAGCTTCTAGGGGTGGCCTGCATTCCTTGGTTTGTGGCCCATTCTTCCATCTTCAAAGCTCATGGTGTAGCACCCCTCTGACCGTCCCTCTATAGTCACACCTTTCTCTGCCCACAACCTGGGAAGAGTCCCCGCCTTGAAGGGTTAATGTGACAACACTGGGGTCACTCCAATAATCCAGGCTATTAATCTTCCCCTGTGCAAAGTCCCTTTGCCATGTAAGGTAGCATTTGCACAGGGGGGTTAGGACCTGGACTTCTCTGAGAGGCCATTATTATGCCCACCACAAAAGATGACACCAGAAAACAAGGGAGTAGAACAAGGAAGAGACAGAAGTCAACTAAATGTGAATTAACAAGGCAGCCTTTACCAAGGGCAATGGGATCACAGCTCTTCCAGGATGCTCGAGACACAAGGCAGCATGCTTCAGAGCTACCCCGGGGCAGGGGAAGGGCCCACCAACTGCTCACCCATTGCCATTTGAAGGCTGCCATGATAATTAACTCTCTGACACTCTTGGCTTGCCCTGTGATGGCAAGTGTATTCCCAGAACAGAAAGAAAGCACTAAGAAGAGAGTTACAGATGTTCTTCTCAGGAACTTGCCATCAGGAGGAAGCCATGTTTGAAATCGTCTTTTTCGACCATATCCCTTTCAGAAGGGCAGAGGCCCAGAATGTGGGAGGAATTGCCCAAGTTCACATGATCAAAGAAGAACACTTGTGGTGGCTTCCACTTAGTATCCCAGGCCATTATATATCAGGTGCTACTTCAAGGGCTTGGCATATGCTTCCACATTTCATCTCCATAACTCTTTGACATGAATATTAATATTGTCCTAACAAACTTGGCCAACATCACACACCTAGGAGTAGCTTTAGATGTGACAAGTGGCTGTTTGGTGGAACAGAAGTCTTTGAAAGATGGGTTGGCTAACTATAGCTCACAGGCCAAATTTGGGTTGCCCTTATTTTTGTACAGCTCATGAACTAAGAACTAAACACATTATTCTAGATGTAGTCTTAACGAGCTTAAAAGATGCAGGACTATATCACCTTCTTAATTCTAGATGCTATATTTCTATTAATGCAATCCAAAAAAAAAGGAGCTCAACAAGCTAGCTCTATTATCAACTTACTCCATAAGTTGATAATAAACACATAACAATTTTTATTTTAAGCATGTTCCCTCTCTTCAGGATTTATACAGGTACAGTGGTGCCTTGACACACGAGCACTTTAAATCATGAGCAATTTGAGAGATGAGCAGTCACTCGCTGGATTTTTTGCTTTAAGTCATGAGGAGATATTTGAATCACGATCTTCCACCACCCTCCACTAGATGGGCTGCCTAACATTCTGAAAGGAAGAAACAAACTTCCATGGAAAGGTTTCTGTTGAAACGGCCTCTAAGTGAAAGCGAGGAAAGTGTGGTGAAAAAGCCAAAAGTCAGTGAAGAACATGATGATGATTAAGCAAAGTAAAAAAAATAGCAAAATGTTTAGTGATGAAGTTACATAACATACATAGTGCATCAGTTAAATTTTGCAATTAAATGTAGCGTTAAGTGTGTAGAGAGTAAGTTATGTTAAGTGATAGCACATGAAATGCAAACCTCCTCTGCCAGTCTCCGCCCTCTCTGCCAGCATCTTCACCTGACCTTTAAGGTAAATACACTTCATAAACCAGTTTACTTCTTTACATTCTTTATTATTATGTGTATATATATACATATACATATATATGTATATTTATTTGTTATTTGTAAAGTACATTTTCTTATTTAAAAGCATATAAAACAAAAAATTCATGTGGTTTTTGGGGGCCAGAACAGATTAATTGCATTCCTATTAATTTAAATGGGGAAATTTGATTTGACACACGAGCAAATTGTCACAAGCTGGGCCGTGAAACGAATTAAACTCGTGTGTCAAGGTACCACTGTAGTTTCTCTGCATTTACCTTTACAAATTTTTATTTACCCTTGTTACAGTTCATTTCGTTAGGTTCAGCCCACTAATCAGGGGTATGCAAATCTTTATCTCTGGCTCTCAACATCTCCTCTCACCTTTACAGCTACCTATGGGACACTGGCCTCTGAATGACTCCCCAGCTCTTAAAACACAGCAGAGTCAAAACAGAACACCTCATGTTTCTGTCCACACTGCATTGCCTCCTATGTGATCCTCACCCTCTAACTGCCCAGAGGATTGTATCATGGTCATCATCTCGAGGGAGCTACGTCCTAATATCTGACACACTCTCTAGCATATATGAGTACACTCACTAAATTTCAAAAGAAAAAAAAGAAGGAAGGGAGGAAGGGAGGAAGGGAAGAAAGGAGGAAGGGAGGAAGGGAGGAAGAGAGGAAGGAGAGGAGGGAGGGGGAAGAAGGGAAGGAGTGTATTTTTTTTTATATGTAGATCAGGTACACGGTGGCATAGGAACAGGTGATGTAGATAAGCTTCATAGATGTGTTATATAATGAAATGAATGAAGTAAAAAGATCCAGGTAACGTGTTTTGAAGACCAGTGCAAAGAGAAGCTGGCTTTTTCCAGAAATACCGGCGCAGGAGCGCGTCTTCCAGATCTTCAGCAGCAGGATGACGATGACCGCCAGATAGGATAAGTCCCCGGTGAGCAGGAAGATGTTCATGGTGGCGGCGGCTCAGACGGCCCCAGAGAGGAAGCGACGAAGATGGGAAGGAGGGTATTTTACACTTTTTTTTTTGCAAGAGAGACAGACAGACAGGGACAGACAGACCAGAAGGGAGAGAGATGAGAAAAATCAACTCATAGTTGCAGCACCTTAGTTATTCATTGATTGCTTTCTCATATGTGCCTTGACAGGAGAGCTACAGCAGACCCAGTGACCCTTTGCTCAAGCCAGCAACCTTTGGGCTCAAGCTGGTAAACCTTCCTCAAACCAGATGAGCCCACACTCAAGCCGGGGACCTCGGGGTTTTGAAACTAGGTTCTCCACATCCCAGTCCAACACTCTATCCACTGCGCCACCACCTGGTCAGTCAACCCTCCCCACTTGATATCACAACACTAGTCATGTTGATGGCGCTCTTCCTCTCTGGTAGATCCGTGCTGCTCACATTCAGGCACATAGGTCCAGCCCTGGTTCAAGTGAAAATTCTATTTCACCAGGTCTCACGAGTGGCCGGAAAGTGTATTTCTCAACAGCTCCAAGAACCCCACTCGAGGGTAAAACAAAGTTTGAAAACGAAATTTTAATGCCAAGTTATATTACTTCCAGGTACTTAATTTCCTCCACAGTGTGACAGAGCCGCAGGAAGCACAAGTTCGGAAAAGAAGCTGGAAATGAAAGATGCCATTTAACGAGTTTAACTGTGAACATTAGAGATTTGTTCAAAACAGTTGCTTTTTTTGGTAGCCATCACCCTATGGGCTCTTCTCTTATCCTACATGACATATTGTTTCACTTTCAAGGGGGTGCTTCTGGCGTCTAACGAGGTATGCCAGTGGTCTGCGCTGCCTGCAGCGGCTGGTGATATAATTGGGAGGTGCTTTCTGTCCTGATGTTGAGACACTAAAAGGGAAAAGACGAAGCCAGAAATGATTTCTCTGGGGGTACACATACCCGGTTAGTGCTCACAATGAACCTGTTAACATCTTCTCCTCTGCTTCTCCTCCCGGGAGATTTTGTCTCCTGACAGTTTTGAAAGAGACTTTCCCAAGTGCTGAGTCTCTATTTTTTACAGTAAAGTGTTTGCCTAGACCAGTGGTCGGCAAACTGTGGCTCATGAGCCACAAGCGGCTCTTTGGCCCCTTGAGTGTGGCTCTTCCACAAAATACCACGTGTGGGCGCTACCTCGATAAGGAATGTACCTACCTATATAGTATAAGTTTAAAAAATTTGGCTCTTGGCCCTGGCCGGTTGGCTCAGTGGTAGAGCGTCGGCCTGGCGTGCGGAAGTCCCGGGTTTGATTCCTGGCCAGGGCACACAGGAGAGGCGCCCATCTGCTTCTCCACCCCTCCCCCTCTCCTTCCTCTCTGTCTCTCTCTTCCCCTCCCGCAGCCAAGGCTCCATTGGAGCAAAAGATGGCCCGGGCGCTGGGGATGGCTCCTTGGCCTCTGCCCCAGGCGCTAGAGTGGCTCTGGTTGCGACAGAGCAATGCCCTGGAGGGGTAGAGCATCACTCCCTGGTGGGCGTGCCGGGTGGATCCCGGTCGGGCGCATGCAGGAGTCTGACTGCCTCCCCGTTTCCAGCTTCAGAAAAATACAAAAAAAAAAAAAAAAAAAAAATTGGCTCTCAAAAGAAATTTCAATCGTTGTACTGTTGATATTTGGCTTTGTTGACTAATGAGTTTGCCGACCACTGGCCTAGATGAAGTCATCTCTTTTGGAATTTGAGACTTTTCTATGAAAATACAGCTAAACCCACAAGCTGTAAAGAATCATCATTATTCACTTAGAAATACCTTTTAGGTGGCTGGGGCTCTGGAATTTCCTGGATTATAGGTTTGGGGAAGTTTAGACAGGCCAAAGGTCTCTTCCCCCCAGAAAAGTGGTCCTAGGGAGTTTGCCACGTCCTAAATTGAGAGGGACCATGGAAAGTGGGTTATTTATAATTACTTAATCAAGATCTTATATTTGATACATTTTAATAATTAACATTTATTGTATACACATTGATAAAATTTGAAAATATTTACTGAGAAATATTGTGATTGTAGTTTTTAAGTGTAGCTTAAACGTTATACTGTTCTACTACAGTAATACCTTAGTGTTGCAATGTAGTTAATACTACAACACTAAGGATTTGTAACTTTCTCTTTATTTCTTAGCTCAGAAAGCAAGTAGAGATGCTTCCTACACATGTTTGTTTTTCAAAGTGAGACCATAACTGCCCTAATGTTTCTCTAAGAAATATCCCCTTGCATAGATATAGCATTTTTGATCATCAGGGCAAAAGTGACCCTTCATGTGCACAGAGTGGAAGTGTTAGGCCCATTTATGAAATAATATCCCATTATTTAGATGGCAGTATCTCCAAACTGTTATTCACCAGCCAGTCTTAGGAGCATGGTGTGGGGCAGGGGTCCCCAAACTACGGCCCGCAGGCCACATGCGGCCCCCTGAGGCCATTTATCCAGCCCCCGCCGCACTTCCGGAAGGGGCACCTCTTTCATTGGTGGTCAGTGAGAGGAGCACATTGACCATCTCATTAGCCAAAAGCAGGTCCATCGTTCCCATTGAAATACTGGTCAGTTTGTTGATTTAAATTTACTTGTTCTTTATTTTAAATATTGTATTTGTTCCTTTTTTTTTTTTTTACTTTAAAATAAGATATGTGCAGTGTGCATAGGGATTTGTTCATAGTTTTTTTATAGTCCGGCCCTCCAACGGTCTGAGAGACAGTGAACTGGCCCCCTGTGTAAAAAGTTTGGGGACCCCTGGTGTGGGGTATGCCCATGCTGGGGCCCTGCCCAGCAGTATCGAGCATAGCAGGGCTGCCTTTACATCATTTTTATGTTGAATCCCACTCCTTTCATTATTCTTTTCTTTCCCTTCTTTTCCAAGTGAGAGGAGAGGAGATACAGAGACAGACTCCTGCATGTGCCCCAACTGGGATCCACCTGGCAACTCCTGTCTGGGGCCGATGCTCTGCCCATATGGGGCCAGGCTCACAACAGAGCTATTTTTAGTGCCTGAGGTAGAAGCTCTACAGAGCCATCCTCAGTGCCAGGGCTGATATGCTCAAATCAATCAGGCCATGGCTGTGGGAAGAAAAGAGAGAGAAAGAGAGAGTGAAGGGGGAGAGGTGGAGAAGAAGATGGTCACTTCTCCTGTGTGCCCTGACTGGGAATCAAACCTGGGACATCCATATGGCAGGCAGCCGCTCTACCATTGAGCCAACTGGCCAGGGCCCTTTTATATTCTTCAAGAAGTGTAAAACTGGCCTGACCAGGTGGTGGCACAGTGGATAGAGCATCAACGTGGGATTCTAAGGACACAGATTCAAAACCTCAAGGTCACAGGCTTGAGCGCAGGCTCACCAGCTTGAGTGCAGGGTTGCCTGCTTGAGCGTGGGATCATAGACATGACCCCATGGTCACTGGCTTGAGCCTAAAGGTTGCTGGCTTGAAGTCCAAGATCGCTGGCTTGAGCAAGGGGTCACTCGCTCTGCTGTAGCCCCCCGGTCAAGGCACATATGAGAAAGCAATCAGTGACCAACTAAGGAGACTAAGAAGCTGCAGTGAAGACTTGATGCTTCTCATCTCTCTCTCTTCCGGTCTGTCTTCCTGTCTGTCTGTCCCTATCTGTCCCTCTCTCTGTCTTTGTCACAAAGAAAAATAAGAGGAAGGGTTCAGTCAAGTTAGCATTGTAGGGGACACCACCGGCGACCAACTTTATGGCCTCTGTAACTCTCTACATCCACCTGCAGGTATATATTTATATTTAGTTTTACTGACTTTGTAGCAGTCATGCCGAGCTCGGGGCGACTGGCTTCCACCCACCGCAAACTCGCCCTGGAGTAAAATGACCAGTTCCACTGCCCATGCATTCTTGCTAGTCTGTTTTTCAAGTGCCTCATCTTTTAATACAAATGAGTGGCTAGAAATCATTATTTGCGGACAGCCTTTGATATAACAACAACAAAAAGCCTAAAATATAACAAAAAGTTGACTTTCAAGAAAATAGATAATTCAAAGAACAGAAAATAACTTGAAAATCTGAAAATGCTCAGAAATATTTGGGAAATTCTTGCATCCATAAAACAAAAAACAGCACGAACTTTAGGAAATGACAATGGGCACATGACGCCTTAAGGGACACAAGAGGACCGATTGTGCAAAACCATACAAGAATGGTCCACATAGGAGGTCAATCATCCAGATTAGAATAAGGAGTTCCAAATGAATGGAATAAATTCTAAGCAACAGGCAGATGGAATTAGAAAGTGGAGAAAATTAATAACATGATCTGTAAGTCATGCATTTTTTTATTCCCAAAGGGGGGGAAAAACAATAGTAAATAGAAACTACAGAAAAACAAACACTTCAAATTGTACAAGGAAAGAATGCTTCAAATATGAAGCAAGCTCAGATGTGGCCTGGTTCGAACACTGCCAGGGGTATGAGAAGGGGAATCTACTTGGGCACTGGCACGTGGATGAAGACTACAATCCCAGATGAGGAAACTCAGTCGCAGCATCTGACTTCGCTAGTCAGTGAACAATATTTAAGTGATTGTTATAGTGGAAGTATGAGTTACAGTTTTCCATTTCTAGAGTACATCTCTAGGCAAAGCAGGTAAGACTTATCACAGCTGTGGGACAGAATGGAATATTACCAACTCTGACAGTGTGCAAGCACTCGGGGAAGGGAGGCAATGGAAGAGTGTTGTTCTCAGGAAGCAGGAAGTCCAGATACTGTCCCTACTTAAAGAAGATCACTTACCACTCTATATGTTATATAAACATCTAACTATGCTGTTCACCTGAAAATAATATAAATAATAAAATGGCAACAAATACTTACCTATCTCAACAATTAATTCAAATGAAAATGGATTAAATGCCCCAAGACATACAGTGACTGGATGGATAAGAAAATAAGACCCTCCTCCAGGCAGTTGCCCAGTGGATAGAGCATCAGCCTTGGAAGCTGATAACTCAGGTTGGAAACACCTAGGTTGCAGGCTTGAGCGTAGGCTCATCCAGCTTGAGTGCAGGATCACATGCTTGAGTGCAAGGTTGCCGGCTTGAGTGTGGGATCACAGACATGACCCAATGGTCGCTGGCTTGAGCCCAAAGGTCGCTAGCTTAAAACCCAACGTTGCTGGCTTAAGCAAGGGTTCACTGGCTCAGCTGGAGTCCCCCAGTCAAGGCACATATGAGAAAGGAATCTATTAACAACTAAGGTGCCACAACTATCAGTTGATATTTCTCATCTTCCTTCCTATCTGTCCTTGCCTGACTGTTTTTCTCGGGAGGGGGGGAGGCTTATATAACAAGCAGTAGTATTTACAATATTATTACTGCAGCAGTATTTACAATAACCAGAATATGGAAGCAATTTAAGTATCCATCAGCAGATGAATGGATAAAGAAATAGTGCATTTATACTAAAAATCATTGAATTGTTAAAAAAAAAAAAAAAAGTTGTGAATTCCCCTCACCAAACTTTCATGTATGTCATGCTGCCTAGGTGACAATATGATGACCTACAGACTAGAACAAAGAAAACTGGATAACAGATGCTTTGTGCTAAATGGCACATCACTGAGCACTTCCTATGTGCAGGGTCCCATGTTGGTCCTGAATAGGGATTTTCCCTTTAAATTCTCCCCATAGGCCTGAAAGTTAAATGCTATTATTATCATCAATTTACAGATGAGAAAAATGATGTACTGGAAATATAAGCAAAGTCAACCAGCTGGTGATCAGTGCTGAAGCTCATATTTGAACCCAGGGAGTCTGGGGGCAGAGCCTACAATATCTCTCTCTTTCTCCCCCCCCCATAAAGTATTTTAGCTAATTGTTAACTGTCCTAGTTGACACTTAGGTGGTAGAACAGCCCTGTCTTTACCAAAGAAAGGAAGGTGGGAACTCAGCCTGGCCACTTGTAACTGACATTCTCCAGGCCCCCATTGCTGTTGACCATAGTTGGCCATTGTTTAATGATTTCCTTCTTTGTATCAGTACATAGATTGCCTTAACTCTGATAATCAGCTTCAAGCTCATCCTTCTGAGTTTTCCAAAACGTAAAATATTTTGGAAAAATCAGCCAGCCTTTTTTTATTGGAAAAACACTTAGTCAAGCAAAACTGCCTATTTTCAGAAATGCCTTGAATGAGTAAAGCACTAGTCAAATTCCACATTGACTGTGTTTCCATGAGTCATATATAAGAAAAGGAAGTTCACGGGTGATCACAAGACAATGGCATCTGAAAGGAAACTCCTGCCGAATAGACAACTCTGATGTGGTTAAAATCACAGCTAACACACACATAATATTTACTATGCCCTCAGTACTGTTTTAAGTGCTTTATATTTACTCATTTGATATTCACAATAACTCATAGGGTACGTTGACTAGTCCCTTCTTTAAGTGATGAAACAGGAATGAAGGTTTACACAGCCAGGTCAAGGCAGAGCTGGGGTGTGGAAGCAGACAGTTCACACTGTGAACTGCTACCCTCACTAACCACTCTGGATGATTGATGGATGAGCACGCTGGAGCCTCTGCAACTAGAGATTACTGGGAAAGATTAATGCAACACATTGAAATCAAGTCCATTTCACGGTTGTCATCATTTCCACACGCTCAGAAAAGAGTTTTGTCAGTAAGTGATGCTTGTTGCAACTTAGGTGAACCTGAGCAAGTTGTTTAAACACACAAAAGAAGCCATAAGGGCTACTCCAAGTTAGACGCCAGATGAATTACCAGGAAATATATGGGCTACACAGCCAGGAAGTCATTCCTCTTTTTCAATCAAATCGTATTTCTCATGTTTACATGGGATGGAATTATTCAAGAGAAAAAGCGAACAGTATAGCCAACTAGTCTACTATAATTTCAAACAATGTCATGGTTCATTAGATATTTCGGTGTGCTCAGCCAATAAGTGTTTTTTAATGGAGAATGATTACAAACCTAAGTAAATAAAAAAATCCATAATAATAAATCATGATCAAGTAGGCTTTACCCTAGGAATTCAAGGAGGTTCAACATTAGTACAGCTACTAATAGAACACCCTATGTATTTATTTTAAAGGATGATAAAAACATTATCATTCTAACAGATGCTAAAATATATTTTACAAAATGTCAGGGGCTTTCTAGATTAAAAGAAAAATATAACTACTAATAAGTCAAGATAGAAGGCAAGTGCTTTATCTTGGTCAAGGGTATCTACCAGAAATTAGAAGTGGTCCCGTTATACTCCGGAGCAAGGCAAAGAGGCCTATATTCAACATCATACCATAAGCCTTCATCAATATATAAGACAAGAAAATGAAAAAGAAACCTTAAATGTGGAAAAGAACTATGCCAAACTGCTACTATTGTCAGGTGAATGATTTTCTACCTACAAAAGCAACCCTGTTAAATTAAAGTTTACTAGAACTAATATGAAAGCAATAAGGTCACTGGATATAAGACCAACATATAAGTTAATGGATTTCATATATGCCATCAATAACTAAATTGAAAAGATAATGGAAAAAGAGACTTCATCTAAGTCAGCAAAACTATCAAGAAACAAGCCAAAAAATAAATTTAAAGTACTGAGGTATTACATTCATAAGAATTGCACCAGATCAATATGAAAGTTTTGCAAAAATAAAAATCTGGCAATTGTCGGTAGCACTTTGATGAATAATTAGCACCAAATGGGAGCATGTCAGCCACTAAAGTCTCAAGAGGGAGAGATGCTGAATTATTCACTTTGGCTGCCCAATCTCATTTGTCAAGTAATTGATATTTTGCCAATGCAGCCAGCTTCAAAGGCAAAAGCAGCCTCCGTCCCTCGGGCATTTATCTTCATGCCGTCAAGTGTGTCTCAGGCCCTCCCCTGGCAGAAGGGCCCGCGATGCCTTTCTGACCAGCATTCTGTCACACAATGCCCTGAACAGGAGGGACTGCCCAAAGGCTGCTGTGTGGCGCAGTTATTGTGAATTGCCTGTTTCAAGGAACATGAACGACTTCATTTATTGAGCAAGAGCCCACCTGGGTCTCTTCTTATTCAGACCACGTTGCTGTCAAAGCTGTTTGGAGATGTGTATAGCTCCAAGATGTTATAGTAATGAATTCAGGTGTAATGTAAAGGCACAGAATTACATAGACTGCAAAGCAATGTGTTTGGTAATCCACCAAATGAAGAAAACATACATGTCACAGAGAAAAGGACTCTAGATAAAAATTCGGGAGATGATAAAAGACCTAGAGGTCTATAAAACCTGCAAGAAGACCCTAAGTCAAGATTGATTAAAGGGTTCTAAGAGCTACAGCCAGAAATGAAGAATGGCGAGATTCGCAAGGAAGAAGATAGGAATGCAGTTATAAGCGTAACTAATTGTATGGTTCCAAGCCATTAGTTTCCAATCATTTAAAACAGGAAAAGAATCTGGGATGTTTGCTCTCTTCAGGAAAAGACTGAGCTATGACTCTCCCATAGGGTCGGTCCGGAAAGATGTCTCCTAGGAATAAATACATCAAGGCTGCTGAGGGGCTGTTGAGGGGCTAAAAAAGTAAGTCTTTCAGCAGCAATGATTTCCTAAAAGGATTAACTCTTTAATATGTCCATAAATTCTATGGACCCAAGCATTCTTCACCCCCACCAAAAGAGCAACTGGATAAGAGTTATTAAATTTATTTACTAGAACAAATCTTTACATACCAGGATTTCAGTAACCTTATGCTTTTGGTATATTTAACCCTTTTCCCTGACTTCCAAGGTGATATGTGTTCGTTGTAGAAAGCATTATTATTTGTCATTGTTAAAAACAGAAGTATACCTGACCAGGTGGTGGTGCAGTGGATAGAGCATCCTGGGACGCTGAGGACTCATGTTCAAAACCCTGAGGTCACCAGCTTAGGCATGGGCTCATCGAGCTCGAGCACAGGCTCACCAGCCTGAGCATGGGGTTACCAGCCTGAGCTTGTGATCATCAACATGACCCCATGGTCACTGGCTTGAAGCCAAGGTTGCTGGCTTGAGCAAGGGGTCACTGGCTCAGCTGGAGCATCCTGGTCAAGGCACATATAAGAAAGCAACCAATGAACAACTAAGATGCTGCAACAAAGAGTTAATGCTTCCCATTTCTCTCCCTTCCTGTCTCTCTTTCACAAAAAATAAGAATAATAAAAAACAATAAAAAATAAAAACACAAGAGTGACTTTTACAGATGTGTCTTGTCATTTACGGAACCTCCCTGAGGTGTGCAGAGTTGGAGGTAGAGACACCCACTGCTCAGGTCCCGAGCCCTGCTTTCCATCTCTGTCACTAGTCATTCTTACAGGAATCTGAGAGAGCCTCACTTCGGGGAGGATACAACATTTTGAAGACTGTGAGCTTAGGTTATTAGTTTAGGAAACCTTCTAAAACTCTATTGGCCACCATTTCAAGACCTACAAATGTCGACAATCACCACTTCCCACAATAATTGTGAATGTAAGAGGGTGCAGAAGCTTTGTACAAATGCCTGTCCATTCCTCTGAAATGTAAACACAGAGTTCCCATAGAACCCAGCAACTCCACTCCTAGAGTTATCTCCAAGAGAAGTGAAAACGTGTGCATGCAAGAATGTGTACACAAGCGTCATAGCAGCATTGTTCATAACGGCGGGAAAAGCAGAAACAGCCCAACTGTCTGTCAAACGATGAATGGTGTACTACACAGCAGGACATCACTGTGCAGCAAAAGGAATATAGCGCGATCCACACATGCTGCGGCACAGATCACCTTGGAAACGTTATGCTAAATGAGTCAGTCCCAAAAGGCCACATGTTGTATGTCTGCATTTATATAAAATGTCCACAACGGGCAAATCCATAGACACAGAAAGGAGAGTAGTGGTTGCCAGGGGCTGGGGAGGAGGGGAGGAATGAGGACTGACTGCTAAAGGACACAAGATTTCTTTCTGATAAAAATGTTCTGAAATTAGATAGTGATGATAGTTATACAACTCTGTGACTATACTAAAAAATGCCTGATATGTACACCTGAAAAGTGTGAATTTGGGGTATGTAAATTACAGCTCAAGGAAGCTGTTGTTAAAAAAATAACTTTGTGCCCTGGCTGGTTGGCTCAGTGGTAGAGCATTGGCCTGGCGTGCAGGAGTCCCGGGTTCGATTCCCGGCCAGGGCACACAGGAGAAGCGCCCATCTGCTTCTCCACCCCTCCCCCTCTCCTTCCTCTCTGTCTCTCTCTTTCCCTCCTGCAGCGGAGGCTCCATTGGAGCAAAGTTGGCCCGGGTGCTGGGGATGGCTCTATGGCCTCTGCCTCAGGTGCTAGAATGGCTCTGGTTGCAACAGAGAAATGGCCCAGATGGGCAGAGCGTCGCCCTCTGGTGGATGTGCCGGGTGGATCCCGGTCGGGTGCATGCAGGAGTCTGTCTGACTGCCTCCCCGTTTCCAACTTCAGAAACACACACACACACACACACACACACACACACACACACAAACCCCTCTGCATTCTGTTATATGTCAGTAATCCTACTGTCAGTATTTGTATGTAGGATAATGAGGTACAGTCATCCGCCGTACTGGAATTTATACTGGTTTTAAATAATGAAAATCTGTTGTAACTGTTTGCAGTTTCTCATGTATGGATATCAAGCAGAAAACTGCACAGAAAGATACCCTGTTTCTAGAAATTTGTGAGTGGATTAAACTATACTCACTGAGAAAATATATGCACTTGAAAAGCCTGCCTTTGAGAAGCATTTCAGCAAGCTCTTCTTATTTTCTATAAAAACAGGGAGCTCTTCTAAGTGAAGGAAAGAAGGTGTTGGGTTACTATCTACTGAAATGCTTAGTCGGAACAAAATTATCTAATGAGGAACCCGATAGGCTGGTTTGGAGGGGAAAGGTTGATACATGAAAGTGACAAAATCCAGAGCAGCCCACTTATGTGGTGATGTCTCATTAAGAGACTTGCAGAAGTAAATTTACCTCATGGCAAAAACTTTTGCCCTCACTCCCCAAGTCCCCCCTTAATCTGTGTGAACTTTAAACTTAATGCTAGTTTAGGAAAACCCAGCCAACCAGCCTAAAACCCAGTGATGAGACAGGCTTACAACACTCCTTCCCATTAAAATGTAAGAAAGTAATTAGTCAGCCACCATTGAGAAGAAAAAAAAAAGACTAATTAGGTATGCATTTAAGAATCAGCCTTACATTAAAAAAAGCAGGGGTTGAAAGAGAAGAGAGAATGACAGGGTAAGGGGAAAACAGAATGCAATACAAATTATAGCAGCTTTCCTGGTTCTGAGGGCTGGATGGCCCCGAGTGAGGGTCTGATACTTTTTAAACATAATGCAATGATAAAAAGGTTTGAAAGAATCCATTCAGACTTTAGAAAGATTTAGATCATGATTCTACAGAGATGGAGTCTCCCAGAGGTCAATTACCACATTATAATTCTTTGTATCCTCCCTTTCATATGACCTACATTATTTTTGGCCAATCTTAATTTCCAAGATTTGGTTTTATCATCCCCATAAATATATACGTAGTTGTCAAACCATGCCCTGATGTTTGGTTTAGAAAATAATATCATCTATTTCTAGCCCCAAACACAATGCCTCAAAGAACATTTGGTGAATTACTAAACAAATGATTAAATAATATGAATACAAATAACTTAAAGAAAGCACAATGATTTAAGAAACTGAGGAAATATTTGAAAACAAATACTAAGAAGTCATTATATAAAACATAGCACATGCATACGTCAGAATACGTCACCATAATTTAATATGTTTCCACAGAGTTTTATGACACAGGAGGATGTTTTTGTCTTGTTAGTAAGTAAAAGGACACAAAGACACAGGTATAGTAGCATCTCAGTTATGTTAAGAGTCACAGAAGCCTATCAAGAGCATCTCAGCATCATTAGTCACCTGGACAGTGTGAACACAAACCACAATCACATACCACTTTATACCTGGGGGGCTATTACCAAAGAGAGAACAACAAGACTAGGCGAGAATGTGGAGACAGCAGAACCCCTAGGTATTGATGGGTTGTAAAATGGTGCAGGCGTTTAGCAAAACAGGTAATTTCTCAAAAACTTAGAGTTGCCAGATGACCCAGCAATTCCACTCCTAGGTATATGCCCAAGAGAATTCAAACCATACTGAGAAAGACTTGTACTCAAATGTTCATAAAATCCTTATTCATAATAGTCCAACAATTGGAAACAATCCAAATGTCTGCCAGCTGGTAAACAAACAAAAAAGCGGCTTATCCATACAATGAAATATTATTTGGCAATAAAGTAATGATATATGCTATAACATGACTGAACCTCGAAAACATTATAATGAATTAAGGAAGACACAAGAGACCACATATTTTGATACTATTTATATGAAATGTCCAGTGAGTCAATCCATAGAGACAGAAATAGATGAATGGTTGCCAGGGGTTGGGGTGGAGGGTAATGAAGATTAATGGCATTGAAACAGGCTGGTTTTCTTGGGGTATTGAACATCTTCTAAGATAAATCTGGTTCTCCAAAAGTAGACCTGAGATGAAGAATTGTGTGAAAGTGATTCATAAGTATTCCCAAAATAAACCAGAAGCAAAGTGGGAGAGTAAGACCAGGAAGGTAAGGATGCCAAGCAAAGATGTGGTATCAGGCCAAGAGCCCAGGTTAACTATGATTCAGTGCCTTGGGGGGGTGAGGAGCAGGGGAATACAGGGTGGGTTGCACATCTGTCATCTGATCAGGAAGCTGGAATACTTATGACCACATACACTTGTACACACACACATACACAGCACCACAATGCCAGTCTGTCACTGGCTGTCCCTGCCACGCCCCACCCACCTGCCAAGAGGAGTAGATTCCTGGGAACTTGTGGTTTTCTGTATGTCAGCCAAGTGCTGAGGCTCGCTGGGGTAGGTCCTCCAAGAAGGAGACACAGGTACCGGCTGCTGGGACTGAAAGCACCTAAGAGCCCATGCGCACAATAAATGGAGCGAGGATGCCAGAGAATAAGGATGAAACCCTGGCCACAGCTACAGCAAGCATTTCATTAGATAGGCAGAAAAAAAGCAAAATGTTTCTGAGAAACTCAACACTATTCACAGTGTATATATAATATGTAAAAAACACACAGTGTATTAATGATATAACCCACAGGTACATAATAATGAAGGTTTAACAGTATTTCTGACATATTCTATAAAAAGATGTGGTTACTGCTTTCTTTGGAGAGAATTCAAGTCAAAGACGGCACAGAAAGAGAGACGTCACTAGCTCCAGGGAAACCTGGTGGAGAGGCTGCACGTGGGAAAAGCACAGCTGGAGAGCCTCTGGTGAACTTCCTGTGCGGGAGGAGATGCCCTCACCGCCTGTTAGGGCCTATTCACACCTTTAATTCCTGTCAGCCCCAGAAGTGAGCCCATTAAGTACAAAAGTTTGGCATGCTAAATAAACTGCATTGTGCGGGAAGGAAGGAAGTATATTTAATATAGCTCATTGGCTGGTCATTTTCTAAGTTTATTTGCAGAAGTTGATTTCCTTCAGATTTGCAATGACTGACCAGTCAGTTTATAAGATCTAGAAACCCTGTAGATACCTTAAACTAATCTGGAAACAAAAAAATTCCTGAAGAAAACGTCAGAATAACAATTGTCATGTCCAGTCATGCTTTCTTCACAGTATTGCTCAGGACCATCATGACCACTGGGGGGTTTATTTGTCCTCTAACACTCTAAAGTTGACCACTCATGCAAAACCTCCTGTTGCCATGACTACTCTGTGAGGAGCAAAAAGTGTGACCTTTGGCTCTTATAGAGTGGCCTGTAGAATTATCCAAAGCTGGCCCGGGAAAATATCAGTGAGAAACCAACAGAAAAGGCTACATGCTATTCCAACTCCCTGCCATTCTGGAAAAGGAATAACTATGGAGACAGTAAAAAGATCCGTGGTGGCCAGGGGCTAAAATGTAGGGGGAGCCAGGGAATAATAGGCAGAGCTCAGAGGGTTGTTAGGGCAGTGAACTACTCTGTAGGATAGTGTAATGGTAAGCACACGTCATTACACATTTGTCAAAACCCACAGAATGTATATACAACTCCAAGAGCAAACTTAATGTACATCATGGATTTGGGGATGATGATGTGTTAATACAGGTTCATCAATTATAGCAAAAGTGCCACTTTGGTGCAGGATTTTGATAGTGGGGAAGCTGTGTGTACGGGCATATGGGAAATCTCTGTATATTCTCAATTTTGCTGTGAACCTAAAATTGCTACTGAAAATAAAGTATGTTTAAAAAAAAAAAAGCAGGGAGCAGAATAAATGGTCCTCTTAGCTATTAGCTCTTAGTAGCCCTTAACTCCCTATGCCCATTCACCTGGACTGTTGGCAAGGGCCAGCTAGGTTACTGGCAGTCTCTAGAAATGAAAATGAATGCAGGCCTCTCATAAACAAAAATTATTATGAATTCCAAGATGGTGACAACAGCATTAAAGCAAGCATAGGCCCCTCTAAACACAAGGTCTCATGACTGCCCAGGGCACATGCCAACAAAGCCTCTCTGGCCATTGCATATAAGGTTGCCACTCCCCTGCTTAAAACATTTAGGAGCCCCAGTGAACCATGAGGAGGAAGTCTGAAATCCTTAACTAGTGCCCTGTGGCCTTGGGGATCATTCTACCTCGCAATGGCTTCGTTTCTCACAGCCTTGCCCTACTCTCTCTGTTCTAGGCACCTAGAGCTTCATTCTACTTCTGGAATTTTCCATGCTTAGCCTCAGTGTCTTAGTATGTATTTCCATTACCAGAACTCTAATTCCCTCAATTTTTTTTATCACTAACTGCTACTGATTTTACAGATCTCAGTTAAGCAGAGAAATGATGGCTAAATAAATCAATGTTTAGATTATATGTTAAATAATATATCAAATGTGAAGACTATTTCAATACTAATTTAGAAAAAAAATCTTTATGCAAGAAATAACTTTCTAACTTGAGGATATGTAAATATATGTTTACAAAGCAGTTTTACCTAAACTGAGGCCGACTGATAGTTTTCAATACAGCTTGCCCTACTGCCAATTTTTGAAGAAGCACAAGTTAATGAATACTTGCTTTTGTTTACAAAATTAAAAAAAAAAAAGAATCCTGCAATGATGCTGTCTTCTGGATGAACAGTTTCCTGCCAATTTCTCAATCCTCTTAAAAATGAAAGATTAAAACAAGGCTTAGATGAGTCCTCCAGAAACACCAATTTTATATTATACTTTCAATTAGACTTATACAAAATTATTCAAATTATCCAAAAATGAGCAAGCAAGCACTTAGAGAATAAAGTCTCCCCTCTGACCCCCAGGTTGGGACTTTGCAATCTGTTCAAGTCTGGCCTCTTAATTTTCTGGTCTCCTGACCTGCAGTTATATACAAACCCAGGCAATGTAGCTCTTAAGACATTCTAAGGTTTCACACCATATTCTCTTTTTTTTCATTCATTTTTTTCTATTATTCATGCATTCACATTAATTTTTCTTTTTTTACTTGTTAACTGAATTTATCAGGGTGACACTGGTTAACAAAATCATACAGGTTTCAGGTGCCCAATTCTACAACACATCTCTGTACGCCATATTGTGTGTTCACCACCCCAAGTCAAGTCCCGTCCATCACCATTTATCTCCCCTGTCTTGTCTTTGATTACATTATTTTCCTGATTTGTTGAGTGCTTTGAAATATCTTGTCTCGGCTCATCTGATCCAAGCATTTTGTTAAAACAGCTCATGCTGTGAACCTATGTTCTCATGCGTATCCAGGGTGACCAACCCATCCTGGTTTGCCGGGACTTTCCCGTTCTACCACTGAAAGCTCTGCATGCCAGAACTCACCCCCTCAGTATCCCAGGCAAACAGGGGTGCTTGCTCATCCTGCAAACGGTCATGGAAATTAGCAGCTCATCTGTGTTTTCCATAAACTTAACACAGGGCTTTAAGCGTAATGCTTACTCAGAAGAAGTATTTTTGATTAATTTCAATTGCATACATTTGTGTCACTGTATTTTACACAGCCATTTTCACAAGTGATTTTCTGTGAATTCATCATAAGGTCCAAGTACTGTTATAATGAGATAAAATGGTCTGTCAGTTCCTGGCAACCTAGATAAAAAGAGAAGTTTAAAGCCAAAATGTGCATAGCTTTTCAAAGTATGGTAGAGCTAGGAAAATCTTTGTTGAGTATGCAGCTTATCTGTGACAACCAAGAAATACCTGAATAGGACTGAAGTTTATGGACAATGAATGTAGCTGATTAATATCTGTCCTATCACCTTTATTCTTGGTGTTAATGGGAGGATATGAAATCGTCCCATTTTTCCTTGTCAAATATATTACATTAAAAATGACTCTGAATCCCCAAGGGGGAAGCAAATATTCTGTAAGCTGTAAGGAATTATGGAGTTTATCACTGTTAATATAAAAAGCACAGCCAAAATCAACATGTTTAATCAAAAACTGACATCAGGTCAGGGCTTGAACTTGGCTCTTGAGAAAAGCTAGCGATCAAGATCAAGCAATAATGTTCCAGGCAGAGGGAAGAGTGTGTATAAAGACTTCCAAGTGAGAGACCATGAAGCATATTGAAGGAACTGAAGAGTTTATTTTGTTTGAGATAAAATGCAGAGGACAGCTAGCGATATACCAGCGATGAAGAGTTAGAGGTGAATTCAGATCCCGGAGGGTCTTACAAACAAGGCCATGGAGTTTGGAACTGATTTGAAGAGCACTGGAGAGACATCAAAGCTTTTCAGTAGAGAAGTGGATGTCAGGTTTTCATTTTCAGACAAGCCACTTGAATAACAAAAGGAGAGAGTACATCATTGATAGGTCAAGTTGGAGGCAAAGAGTCCAGTGCTGAGGCTGTTACAGAGACTGAAGAGATGTTTAAGAAGTAAGACAGGTCACTTAACAACTTACTGGACACGAGGTAGGAACATGGAAGGGAGAATGGCTGAAACTGGCATTACAGTGTCTGGCTTCAGCAATCGAGGGGCCTGGCGCCCTTCACAGGTATGGGCACTCTGGGAGAGGGTTGTGTGGGGTTGGGCAGGATGATGAATTCAGCTGCTTTATATATTGATGCCTAAGCTGAGAAAAACTTACAGGGAACACCAGTGTACAGTGACATGTTTATAATCCAAATAAATATTTCTTTTAAGAAATAGCTCAACAATCAAATACAGTTTCAAAACAAGCATTTCCACAATAAGTGGAACAGAGGTGCCAATCTTTTCGTAAGCCTGCGCTTTCAGGGATAAAATGCCCTGTGTGCTAGGGAAGCTCTTTTATTTCTGTAAACTTTCTCTGTGACAGCAAAACTGCCATGCACCATTCTCAAAAGCCATCTGAGCAGAACACAGGCCAGGTGCTGCCCATGCGTAAATTCCTGAGAACCCAAGGGTCGTCAAAGGAAAATGCCATCCAGAAGCAAAGTGAGCATTCTGACTCCATAAGAAGCCTTAGGACACATCTGGACGATAACCACACCAGCTCAATGAAATCGTCAAAAAGTCAGATGTTCTTGATGTTTAACATTAAAAAAAAAAAAAAAGCCTAATATTCTATTTCAAGACTACACCCTGAAAAAAATCAGGGAAAGCCTCAGCGTTGCCGTAATATAACAAAATCTTTTACAAAACTGAAATTTGTGAAGATGTTATTGATGCCCGACCCCTAACCTTCACCTCTGCCTGTTCAAAGCTGCCTGCTGGGAATACCTGTAAATCTCTGCCTCAGGGTTTTTCTGGATGAAGGAGAAGACTTCCTTGTACAGGACAAGCTGGAAATGCCAGAAAGTTAATGCCCCTGGAAGCAGCCCTTGCCCATGACCAATGAGTTGCTGGCGGGCAAATCCATCAATCTCCTAGGCCCCAAACGGAATAACACTGGGAGATGTTCTGCACTGTCTTCCAAAGTCTTCTGGCAGGATCGAGCCTGCGAAGGGTAGTGGGCAGGCATCTGCTGAGCGCATGCACTTCAGTTTGGAGGTGTTTCAGGAAACTAGTGGAGAAATGTGACGTGAGATAGGAAAGGAGAGGTATCCAATAGTTCAAGGTCACGGCTGTGGACAGCTTGGGCTCAACCCTGCTGGGAACCTCTGGGAGACAGTAGAGAACATGACAGATTTATCCCAACAAAGCTCAGGAAGCTGTTGTATTCATGTGCCAGTGCCCATTGGTCACGACGAAGGGTAGATCCTGGTAGCTGTGGGCTGCTTGGCATTTCCAGTCTGCACCATACAGAGGCCAGGCAAACTGCAGTGTCCAGAGAAGCAGAGGTGTGCCAGCAGATGGAAGCCAATGGTTGAAGCGCCCAGGAATGGTGAATGCTAAGGGACACTGACAACATCTCCCACAGAAAGGCACAAACCCCACAGAGGGTGCCGGAGAACAATTCCCAGGGGTTGAACGATGGAAGTCCTTGGAGCTAGCAGGGTTTGGGGAAGGCTGGGAGAGAAAGGCAGGGACACTGGGTGGAGAAGAGTCTGTCAAGGAGGCCCATTAGGGGAGAGGCTGCCGGACCCATCCGAAAGAGAGCTGGAACTGGCGCAGGCTTGATGCCAGGGAGAAAAGGAGGAGCTAAAGAGAAATAGAATCCAGAGGATGGGACGAATTATGTGAGAGTAAAAGTCCTGAAAAGAAGATGATTCTTAGATTGATGGTTGCCAGCAGGAGGTGGGGTTGAAGGGGCTGGGTGAAATGGTGAAGGGATTAGAAGTACATATTGGGCCCTGGCTGGTTAGCTCAGTAGATAGAGCATTGGCCTGGCATGCAGATGTCCCAGGTTTGATCCCTGGTCAGGGCTCACATGAGAAATAACCATCTGCTTCTCTTCCCCTCCTCTCTCCCTCTCTCCTCACCCTCTTCCACTCCTATAGCCAGTGACTCAGTTGGTTTGAGCACAGTCCCAAGCACTGAGGATAGCTGGTTGATCTCAGTGCATCAGCCTCAGATGCTAAAACTAGCTCAGTTGATTCAAGCATTGGCCCCAATGGGGTTTGCTGGGTGGATCATGGTCGGGACACATATGGGAGTCTGTCTCACTATCTCCCCACGTCAAAAAGAAAACAAAAAAAAGAAGTACAGATTAGCAGTTACAGAATAGTAACAGGAATGTAAAGTACAGCACAGGGAACAGAGTCAGTAATACTGCAATTATTTTGTGTGGTGCCAGGTGGGCACTGAAAATATCAGGGGGAACATTCTGTAAAGTATATGATAGTCTGACTACTATGCTGTACACCTGAAACTAATACAAAATAGTATTGAATATAAACTGTAATTTAAACTGTTTTTAATTTTTTTTTTTTTTTTGTATTTTTCTGAAGCTGGAAACGGGGAGAGACAGTCAGACAGACTCCCACATGCACCCGACCGGGATCCACCTGGCATGCCCACCAGGGGGCGATGCTCTGCCCACCAGGGGGCGATGCTCTGCCCCTCTGGGGCGTCGCGCTGCTGTGACCAGAGCCACTCTAGCGCCTGGGGCAGAGACCAAGGAGCCATCCCCAGCGCCCGGGCCATCTTTGCTCCAATGGAGCCTTGGCTGCAGGAGGGGAAGAGAGAGACAGAGAGGAAGGAGAGGGGGGTGGAGAAGCAAATGGGCGCTTCTCCTGTGTACCCTGGCCGGGAATCGAACCCGGGTCCCCCGCACGCCAGGCCGCCGCTCTACCGCTGAGCCAACCAGCCAGGGCTTAAATTTAAAAAGTATTTTAGCCTGGCCTGTGGTGGTGCAGTGGATAAAGCATCAACCTGGAAATGCTGAGGTCGCCGGTTCGAAACCCTGGGCTTGCCTGGTCAAGGCACATATGGGAGTTGATGCTTCCAGCTCCTCCCCCCTCTCTCTCTCCTCTCTCTCTCTCTCTCTCTCTCTCTCTCTCTGTCTCTCTCCCTCTCTCTCTCCTCTCTAAAAATGAATAAATAAAATTAAAAAAAAAGTATTTTAAAGGTAATTCTCAGATGTTAGTCTTGAGAAATCAGATGGGTGCACCATTGATTACACCAGGGACACAGAGGGACAGACCATTTTTGCTCCAGAGTGAGCACACAGCTTAATTTTCCACACATATTGAGCTGGAGGGTTCGGGGTACCGAGTACAGTATGCTACGAACAGTACTGGCTGGGATTCAGAAGTAATCTGTGCTGAAGGCGGAGATCTGATGTCATCAGAATATACACAAAAATCTCTCTACAAAGATTTTTCTTTTTTTAATTTTCCAGCTAGAGTTTATATTACATATTATTCTGTATTAGTTTCAGGCGTACAGCATCGTGGTTAGACAATCATGTACTTCATAGAGTGTTCCTCTTGATAATTCAAGTACCCACATGGTAACATACATGTGACGTACATATTACCACAATATTACTGACTCTATTCCCTGTGCTGTACTTTACATGCCCATGACTGCTCTATAACTACCAATTTGCACTTCTTAAGCCTGTCACCTTTTCCACTCACTCCCCTAACCCCCGCACCTTGTCCATCGTTGGTCTATTCTCTATATTTGAGTCTATTTCTATTTTATTTGTTTTGTTCTTTAGATTCCACATATAAGTGAAATCATACGGTATTTGTCTTTTTCTTACTCACTTACTTAGCATAATAGCCTCTAGGTTCATTCATGCTGTTGCAAAAGATAAGGTTCCATTCTTTTTTATGCCCGAGCAGTATTCCATTGTATAAATGTACCACAGTTTTTTATCCACTCACCCATTGATGGGCACTTGGGCTGCTTCCATATGCTGCCTACTTATTGTAAATAATGCTGAAGTGAACAAGGGGGTACATATATTCTTTGGCAAGGACATGGATGGAGGAAAGGGACCCCTCGTGCACTCCTGGTGGGAATGCAGATTGGTGCACCCACGGTAGAAAACAGTATGAAGTACTCTTCTTCAAAAAATTAAAAATGAATCGCTTTATGATCAGGTATTCCACTTCTGGGAATTTATCCTAAGAATCCAAAAACACTAACAAACAGATTTTTTTAATATCTACTATATGCCAAGCCCTGTGCTAGTCCCTGAAGATATGTAGCGGTGAGTGTGAAGGAAGAAGTCCTTTACCCCGTGGAGTATGAGTACAGCTAACAGCTTCCGCCTACTGTAGATGCTGGCAGAAAGCAGGCGGCAGAGAACACATCCAGAGAGAGCGTGGACATGGACAACAGAAAAACTCTGAGCTATTCCAACATCAGAAGGACAACCAGCAAGGGGAAAACATTTGAAAGGAACCAAGAACAAATGGCCAGTGGAGTAGAAAACGTACCAAGGAAGATAAACAATGAAGAGAAGTCACAATAACCATGTGGTCTTACCGGTCATTGTGTGCTGAGCAAAAACGTAAAGGCAGTGAGTTCAAGAGGTGATTAAAGATCAAAAAAGAACTAGAGCTATGGCATAAATGTGGGCGTTATAAATATTCCCTGCAGCTAGATATTTGCTATAAATAAATGTAACTAATAAAAGTCTAACGTTGGATCCTTCATAAATATTTCTAGCTTATTTTGTAGATGATGATATATCAATAAAAAAAAAGCTATACCTCACATTAGTACAATGCTTTAAAGTTTACCAAACAAAATGCATGTCTGGGTAGCTGCCAGGATTCTTGGCGCAAACAACAGAAATCTGGCTCTCACTTAAAAATAAAAGGGTATATTGCACTATATTGGACGCATGTCAGAGTTTTCTAGGGAGTCAAGCTTGGAAAATGCACAGAAATGAAGGGAGGCAAGGTAACAAAAGTATCTGTTCTGGATCTGGGGCACTGCCACAGTGCCCGCTCACTGGTGGCACGAGTGGCCACTCCACCCTGCCACCCGTCTCTAGGCCCCTTTGTCTCAGCATCACTCATTCAAGGGGCCCTGCTCAAGCAGAGAATCTGATTGGCTGAGCCTAGGTCACACGCCTTTGCTCTGCCCACCTGGGTGTGGACCAGCTCTACGCTCAGTCTCTATACTCACCCAACTCTTTTGGGCTTTGTTAAACTCCCATGTGGTGAAGTATTGTCTCCATTCCACGTGGAGAAGACTGGGAATCAGAGCAGTTACAGGTAAGCATTAGCATCAGGATGCAGATCCTAGCCTTCTAACTTCAAGTGGAGAACATTGCACTGTGTAGGATTTTTTATGGACTCATCCTCTGCCCAGAAAATCAGTATGTGTAAGAACGAAGGTCAGTGGTCAGTAAAAATTCCCAAAGACTGAGACCCACTGACCTGGCCCACCTACTTGACAATTATTCTCAAGTCACAGAGATTGTCATTATGTTCATTCATTTATTTTGGCCTTGAGTGTGATTGTGTACTCAAGAAATGACCAAGAACATGATATTTGTTCAGAAATATCATGTGGAGTTCTTACCATGGAATTGAACACCAAAGTTTTTAAGCTCAGTCCACTGGCAGTGACTCGCTGGCAGCCATCAGACCCTGAGCAGAAATTGTGAAATTCCTGAATCAGTTTTCAGTGATTTAATCCAGTGAGAGTATATGTTTTATATTGGGAAATAGCAAATGCTATTCAGATGAAGGAAATCTATAAATTCCAATCCTTTTTTTGAATTGACCAAGCTTTGATGAGAAAGTCTTTTTATCTCTCACACACAAAAAAGGTAGAAAATAATGCTCTGGAATGTGTTTAACCCTCAGCCAATTGTGGTTCTTGCTTACAAACACATGGATGCATGTGTGTGATGTTTAAAGACCCTGTTGTGTATACGTGTACATGCATGCGGGTGTGTATCTCTGTGTGTGAGTGTGTATTGGGAAGATGTTTTAAATACATGAGACTTGAAATATCAAAGGGTCAGTGGTTTTTGTGATTCTAATAGTATTGTTTGATTTATGAACAAGATATTATTTTTGGCCTTATTCATATAGTGGTGAAAAGCAATTAATGTCTGAATACAGTTTACCAAGAAAAACTATGTACTTCATTCTTCTATTTTCATGTTTTATATTCACATAATTTATTCTTAAAGCAGAAAACAGGGTTTTGGGGAGAGGACTTAAGTTTTCCCTAAAGGTGTACTTTTCTAGTCTGGATACAAATTGTGGTAGTCCTTTTGGGCTGCTATAACAAATCTACTATAGACGGTGGGGGGGGATAAATAAATATATATTTCTCAGTTCTGGAGGCTACAAGGTCCAAGATGGAGACATCAGCAAATTCAGCGTGTAGTAAAGGCCCACCTCCTGGTTCATAGATGGTGGTCTTTATGCTGTAGCTAGGGATCTCTCTGGGGTCTTTTTCATAAGGTCACTGACCCTGTTCCTCTACCCTCCTGATCTACTAACCTCCCAAGGCCTCATCTTCTAATAGAATCACCCTGAGGTGTAGGATTTTAACATATGAATTTAGTCCTTTGCACATGCTCTGTATCATATTTCTCTGATTTAATAAGATGAAAGAATATAACAAATCAAAATAGAAATTAAAATAGTCATAACTGTTTTTATGGATGAAGCCATTAAAAAGGTTAACCTAGATCACTAAGCTGTGGCTGTGTGTGCTGGCAGTGAGCAGCCTCCTCCAATCCCCAAAAGAGTCTTAAGGCTGGGCTCCTGTCTGGGAAGTAGCACCGAGGTGGTCCAGCCCTGATGGTGGCTCGCAAGTGGCCTTTTACCCCTGAGCAGAAGTTGTGAAATTACTAAATCAGTTCTCAAGTGATTTAATCCACTGATGTGTGTGTGTGTGTGTGTGTGTGTGTGTGTATAATACATATACATATATATATATACATATATATATATATTTTACAGAGACAGAGAGTCAGAGAGAGGGATAGATAGGGACAGACAGACAGGAATGGAGAGAGATGAGAAGCATCAATCATCAGTTTTTCGTTGCAACACCTTAGTTGTTCATTTATTGCTTTCTCATATGTGCCTTGACCGTGGGCCTTCAGTAGACCGAGTGACCCCTTGCTCGAGCCAGCAACCTTGGGTTCAAGCTGGTGAGCTTTGCTCAAACCAGATGAGCCTGCACTCAAGCTGGCGACCTCGGGGTCTCGAACCTGGGTCCTCTGCATCCCAGTCCAACGCTCTATCCACTGTGCCACCGCCCAGTCAGGTTAATCCACTGATACTGAAAAAAATTCATTCTGGTAAATAGCAAACACAATTCAGGTTAAGAGAATCTATACCAATGAACATTTGATGTGAATATTGTCCTCTTCTGACTTAGACTCACAGGTTGCTTAGGATTATAATATACATTTCCTTTGTTTTGTAATAGCTCCATATTTGCCAACTTGAGATTAAAAGCAAGAACAACGTTTTTCCCACAATACTTTCCCTCTTACTTTGGATCAGCCACTCCAGCCTCCAACCAAATTTCTCTCCTGTTAAAAAGAACTCTGACCAATTGGCTTTATGGGGTCATTTCCCAGCCTTCACAGAGTGACAGTAGGACCGAGAAGCTCACGGGTTCTCACCTGTCACACCTGGCACCACACTCGTGCCACACACATGGGCAGTTGAGGAGGCAGGTATCCAGGACGGACCTTGAAATCCAGGGCTGCTGTCCAGCCAGTTGGTGGGGTTGGCAGGCCTATAGCATTCTGGGGCCGAGCCAGGACACTTAAATGGCTCTCACTTCACCAGCTGCCATGGCCATGAACCTCAGGCTCCAGAGACCACTATACTACCACCCCTTTGAGACTAGCCCTCGTAATCCAATTCAGAGTCTGAGATCGCATCTTGGCCCTTCAGGGATGGAGCGCCTTCTATGGACCCTCCCCCGGCACAAAGCTCACCTGGCTACTCCCACCCCAGTAACACTCAGTCCCTGGTGACTCACCCTGGTCAGCCTTCAAAGTGTGAGTCCCCAGGCACAAAGCTCACCTGGCTACTCCCACCCCAGTAACACTCAGTCCCTGGTGACTCACCCTGGTCAGCCTTCAAAGTGTGAGTCCCCAGGCACTTAGCTCAAGCTTCCCCACCCCTCACTCATGTCAATAGCACTTTGTGTCCTTTTATGACTAATGGCTGCCTCCAAGACTCCAAGACTCGACTGTACACTCCATGACAACAGGGATTTTGACTGCTTTGCTTATCATTCATTGTATTTGGTGCAGCGCTGAGCACCTAGTACTAGCTTACTCAGTGTTTACTGAATAAACCACAGGGCCTATGATCTTTATTTTCTCTGACTTGCTCAGGTAGCACTTCTTGTATGAAGCTTTCTCAGATTGCCTGAGAAATGACTGCCCCTTTTATCCCTTCTCTATGCCCCCTGTACCCTCACCGGCAAAGTACATAAAAGCACAGCAGGGACGAACAGGGCTGCTGGCGCACAGAGGCACTCAGGGAGGAACAGGGCTGCTGGCGCTCAGAGGCACTCAGGGAGGAACAGGGCTGCTGGCGCGCAGAGGCACTCAGGGAGGAACAGGGCTGCTGGCGCTCAGAGGCACTCAGGGAGGAACAGGGCTGCTGGCGCGCAGAGGCACTCAGGGAGGAACAGGGCTGCTGGCGCTCAGAGGCACTCAGAGGAGGAACAGGGCTGCTGGTGCTCAGAGGCACTCAGGGAGGAACAGGTCTGCTGGTGTTCAGAGGCACTCAGGGAGGAACAGGGCTGCTGGTGCGCAGAGGCACTCAGGGAGGAACAGGGCTGCTGGTGTTCAGAGGCACTCAGGGAGGAACAGGGCTGCTGGTGTTCAGAGGCACTCAGAGGAGGAACAGGGCTGCTGGTGTGCAGAGGCACTCAGGGAGGAACAGGGCTGCTGGTGTTCAGAGGCACTCAGAGGAGGAACAGGGCTGCTGGTGCGCAGAGGCACTCAGGGAGGAACAGGGCTGCTGGCGCGCAGAGGCACTCAGGGAAGAACAGGGCTGCTGGCGCTCAGAGGCACTCAGGGAGGAACAGGGCTGCTGGCGCGCAGAGGCACTCAGGGAGGAACAGGGCTGCTGGCGCTCAGAGGCACTCAGGGAGGAACAGGTCTGCTGGTGTTCAGAGGCACTCAGGGAGGAACAGGGCTGCTGGTGCGCAGAGGCACTCAGGGAGGAACAGGGCTGCTGGTGTTCAGAGGCACTCAGGGAGGAACAGGGCTGCTGGTGTTCAGAGGCACTCAGAGGAGGAACAGGGCTGCTGGTGTGCAGAGGCACTCAGGGAGGAACAGGGCTGCTGGTGCGCAGAGGCACTCAGGGAGGAACAGGTCTGCTGGTGTTCAGAGGCACTCAGAGGAGGAACAGGGCTGCTGGTGTGCAGAGGCACTCAGGGAGGAACAGGGCTGCTGGTGCGCAGAGGCACTCAGGAACAGGGCTGCTGGCGCTCAGAGGCACTCAGGGAGGAACAGGGCTGCTCGCACGCAGAGGCACTCAGAGGATGACCCCAGGAAAGGAGAACACCAAGTTCAAAATAGGAAAAGGGTTAAACAAGAGAAAGCAGTCACCTGGAGAAAAATGAATTGAGTTCAAGAATGTGAAACCATGAGTTTAAAAATAGCTATATGTATTAGTCAACTAATGCTTCAATAATGTTACATAACAAACAACCCCAAAACTCTGTAGCTAACAAAAACAAGCATTGTTTCCTTGCTCAGGCATTTTGGGTGGCTGTTTCAGGCTGGGCCAGCTGGGTTTGGCCCCAGGCTGCAGGCTGGGTCCAAATCTGTCCTACGACTCCCCAGGCTAAAACTACTCCCCAGGCTAAAACCGTTACTTACTGTGTAACTGACTGGGCTCCAGACCTGCGTTTAGGAACTCCCCCCACATTCTCCATCCTCACCAAATGGCAGCACTTGTGGAAATCTTAGGGTTAGGTTCTCTACAAAAGTCTGAGCCAAGGAGCTGCAAACAGAACATTTCTTATAGAATCCTCTGGAGCCCTGGTCGTCAAACCGCAGCTCGCGAGCCACAGGCGGCTCTTTGGCCCCTTGAGTGTGGCTGTTCCACAAAATACCACGTGCGGGCACTACCTCAATAAAGAATGTACAGCCCTGGCTGGTTGGCTCAGCAGTAGAGTGTCGCCCTGGCATGCGAGGGACCCAGGTTCGATTCCCGGCCAGGGCACATAGGAGAAGTGCCCATTTGCTTCTCCACCCCCACTCCCTCCTTCCTCTCTGTCTCTCTCTTCCCCTCCTGCAGCCAAGGCTCCACTGGAGCAAATATGGCCCAGGCGCTGGGGATGGCTCCTTGGCCTCTGCCCCAGGTGCTAAACTGGCTCTGGTCATGGCAGAGTGATGCCCCGGAGGGGCAGAGCATCGCCCCCTGGTGGGCAGAGCGTAGCCCTTGGTGGGCGTGCGGGAGCACCGGTCGGGCACATGCGGGAGTCTGTCTGTCTCTCCCCATTTCCAGCTTCAGAAAAATACAAAAAAAAAAAAAAAAAAAAAAAAAAAAGGAATGTACCTACTTATATAGTTTAAATTTTTAAAATTTGGCTTTCAAAAGCAATTTCAATTGTTATATTGATGATATTTGGCTTTGTTGACAAATGAGTCTGCCGACCCCTGCTACGGAGACCAACCTATGAGGAAGCAAGGGTGGGGGACAGGCAGCACTAGGGACTGCCCTGAAATGCAATGGGGCCCCCTGTGACCAGACCTGGGGCGCTGGAGCCAGGCTAGCCCCTCAGAGGCCAAGGGGCCAGGACTTTTGTCCCTAAATCAGCCAGGCAAGGGCTACAGCTCATCCTCAGGGGAACTCTAACCTTGGGAGGTCCCACTTTCTGGGGCCAAAGACAATGCCAGCAGTTGGACCGCAGTCGGCTTTCCCTTCCGAGAGGCCCAAACAAAGCCCCCATTGTGGTTTGTACCCACCAATCTGCTTGGGAACCTATGCTAAGTAAGCGGAGGAGAAAAGCTGGAGACTGTCCATGCGGGACCAGAGAAGGGCGGAGTAAGAGGGGAGGGGAATAGTCTCCATCTGGTCACTAAGACTGGTTTGCAGTCTGTACTTGAGGTCCATAGGTTTCTGAGACTCCACACCCAAGCTTCAAGTCAAAACGACAAAGGTTGACCCAGAGCAAGGGAGCTGTCCACTCTTCCTCCCTTCTGCAGGGAAACCAGCAGCATGCTTGGCGCGTACAGGGGCTGGTCTTGGTTTGTACTGATCTGGGTAATGGGTAGAAAGGAGACCTGAATTGAGTCCAGAGAAGACAATGTGATCTAATGATAGCCCAAATGCAACTCCAACCCAGGAGAAAAAATCAGATCCAGAAAGGGGGCAGTGCTGTGAAAGAGACAAGATCCTGAGTTGGCTGAGCATTGAGAGGGGTGGGAAGAGGGAGAGGAGAGGAGAGGGGAGGGGAGGGGAGGGGAGGGGAAGGGAGGGGAGAAGAGAGGGGAGGGAAGAGAGGAGAGGGGGGAGGGGAGGGGAGTGGAGGAGAGGAGAGGAGAGGAGAGGAGAGGGAGGGGAAGAGAGGGGGGAGAAGAGAGGGGAGGGAAGAGAGGAGAGGGAGGAGGGGAGGGGAGGGGAGGGGAGGGGAGGAGAGGGAGGAGAGGAGAGGGGAGGAGAGGAGAGGGAGGAGAGGAGAGGGAGGAGAGGAGAGGAGAGGAGAGGGAGGAGAGGAGAGGGGAGGGGAGGGGAGGGGAGGGGAGGGGAAGGGAGGGGAGGGGAGGGGGAGGGGTGGGGAGGGGGAGGGGGAGGGGAGGGGAGGGGAGGGGAGGGGAGGGGAGGGGAGGGGAGGGGAGGGGAGGGGAGGGGAGAGGAGAGGAGAGGAGACTTGAGAGGCACATTATGCAAAGATGGTCACCATGCTGTAATGAGTGGAATTTAAGGACTTGGATCATTGAAGACCTTTCGTGTCATGGAACTTAATTTCACTTTAATTGTTTGAAATGTAACACACTCTTTAAAATACAACCTAATTCTTTTATTGTAGTGAATATTTCGACTTTTGGAGTTTGTTGGATTTGTGTTTATTTGAATGCGACATTCAGTTAGACTGGATAGGAAGTGGCTTAGCTGTACCCAAGTTATACAAATGAAATGAAAGAACCAATGAAAGATTTGCAAGGACGGAGGTGCAACCATTTGATGGTTCTCCAAGTGTTGTCTCAAAGCGTCCAAGCTTCTTCGTCGTCCTTGTAGAGCACGGGATCAATGAATGAACCCTGAAAGAGCAAACGAACAGGTCCACGGGGTCACATTCTCTGCTGGAGTGAAAGAGAAACCAGTGGCCAGGATCTCCTTGGGCCTAACCCAGGAACTGGCGCCAAGGACAGTAGGAGCATCTTCTTCGTCTGAAAGACCCCACTGCCCAACTTCCTCTCAGATCTTTTGAGACTCAGCTTTACTTTTTAAAATCTTCAGACTCTATCTGGACCCAACAGTGAATTCAGTCATTGTTTCTTTAGGTGGCAACTGCACTTGCAAATGAAACCTATCAGTCAGAACTAAGTGGCTGAAATATGTTAGGAAGACATTTAGCAAAACATAAATGCTGCTCAAAATGTGGTAATTAAAAGTGCCACATTGCAAAATCACCTCATTCAATGTTCAGTTCTCCCCAACCTGTTTCCTATTTCCTTTGTTCTTCTTGTTTCCCTCAACAAGATGCTCAAGTAATTCTCCAGCAGTGTGTATTCAAATAAGTGAGATTTCCTTCTTACAGTTGCTAATTCATGAACTAGATTCATAATTCCTATATGTTTTATGGATTACATTTAAAATACTAGGAGCATCTTTATTTTTATATAAATATTTTTTAATTTTTTATCTATTTTAGAGAGAGAGGATGGGGGGAAGAAGAGAGACAGAGAAACATCAAAATGTTTTCCTCTTAGCTGTGCATTCAAAGGCTGCCCCTGTGTGTGACCTGACCAGTGATTGGACCCACAACCTTGGCGTATCAGGACAATGCTCCAACCAGCCAAGCTCCCCAGTTCAGGGCTACTACAAGCATCTTAAAATGCTTAGCTGTTGCCAACAATGATCTAAGATTATAATCTGTATAAATATGTTCTTGGCAGACTAAAATTTTTACCCCTTTGCATTTTCACAACATAAAATTCTCACCTCTTCCTGCGTTCAATGTTGCTTTGTAAAGAACCTTATTTCTCTTATCATGGTTTCCACTGTCTCAAGTGATAATATCAACAGAAGTCCAAAGAGGTGGTGGACAGTCACTATGCACAAATTACACAGTTCATTGACAGGCAACATTTCCTGTCTAGAGTTACCAGAAAAAGCCAGAAGTAGGCATGACTGTATATAATAGGAGGATTGCTGTATATAATAGGAGTAATTACAGCACAATAGTTGATTCCACATTCTTTGTTTAATTAAAAGCAAGTTAGGAAGATATTTCCACCATTATTTAGTGTTCAGAGAGAGGTCAGGTGATGTTTGAGCTGCCCAGAGGAAAACTCCACGAAGCGAACAGAATTAGAATTACAGGCAAAGAAAGTAACTAACAATTTGAGGTTATGTTCAGGATTTTAAAATCTCCATCTTCCTTTGTAAATATATATTTTAAAAATAGCTATGAAGGAATGTAATCTAGTTCTTATTATTGGCTGCTTGGTTACTGTTAAATGAGGTCATGTATAAAAGTATAGCTTGTCACAGTGACCTTATATTCTACTTAAAATTTATGTTTAGTTGTAGCCAGAAAGCTGGGCCTACAAATAACTTGTAATCTTATGGCGTCTCTCAACAAAGTTCTGAGTCAAACAGTGCAGAATCTTAACAGCACAACTAATATTACAGGCTATAATAAAATGAAGGGAAAATAATCTCATTTTGGTTCTTCTTAGGGTATTTGCTTTAGAAACACAAATTTAAGAATGAAATCAGCCATCTGTATTTAATTGTATCTCATGGATTACACAGACTACTACAGATGCTCCTTGTCTTATGATGGGGTCTGTACTGATAAACCCATTATAAATTGAAGATATCCTAAGTTGAAAATGCAGTTAATACACCTGACCTACTGAACATTATAGTTTAGCCTAGTCTACCTTAAACATGCTCAGAATAGCCCACAGTTAGGCAGAATTATCTAACACCAGGACTGCACTGTAGAGCATCTATAACATCTTCCAGTGGTTAAACCCTGGGGACAGAAAAATACTGAAAACAAACAAGGCAAATACCCTCAAAAACTTACTCCTTTTGAAAAAGCAGGAGACTATTTTTCAGTATACAAGTAAATAATGAAAAACATTTTACATACAGAGATACACAAACACTCTTTTGGTTTATAAGTAACAAAAATTCAGTTCAAACTAGCTTAATCCTCCAAATACATTGGAAAGATCTTGTGTGTCCCAATCTCATGGGACTAGAAAGGTCCCGTGTACAGTAGGCTTGGGGGAAAGTAAAATGATCATAATCCCATGTGATTGTTCATCTGCACATGGCTGAACAAAACTGCTTGCCAAAAGGCAAGCTTGATAGGAGCAACAGCCCCTCTCTTATTCAATACTGTACACGCAATCTCTCATTTCTAGCACACTGTAGACTTCAAACTAAGGTCTCCCAATCCCAATTTGGAATTTCAGATTCTGAGCCAATCAGTTATCACTACACATATTATGAATATTTGCTGGGACGCATTCCTTTATTTTTATTTATTTATTTATTTTCAACTAAGTAATTAATTTTAGCAAGTGAGACAGAGAGAGGTACAGATAGGGACAGACAGACAGGAAGGGCAAGAGATGAGAAACATCAATTCTTTGTTGCGGCACACTGGTTGTTCATTGATTGCTTTCTCATATGCGCCTTGACCAGGAGCTACAGCAGAGCGAGTGACCCTTTGCTCAAGCTAGCGTGACCTTGGGCTTCAAGCCACTGACCTTTGGGCTCAAGCCAGTGACCATGGGGTCATGCCTATGATCCCACGTACTAGCCAGAGATCTCGCACTCATGTGATTACCAGGAAAATAGAAATGTTCTAAATGTAGACAAATCCAATTCACAATCTTTCATACTTGAGTGCACAGCTGGAGAGTTATTCTTTTGGATAATATCACTTTTCAAGGAAGGTGGGCTTTAGTAAAAAAAAAAACTTAATAGTAGAGATTAATAATACCCTAATCTCTTTAGTAACTGAAGCTAATTTACGAGAGCTATAAACTTTAATCTATTTCCAACTTTAAAAGCAGAGAACATAAATCAACCAGAAAAGTATTTATGGCTAGCTACCAAAATTAAAATTGATTCTCTTTTGGACAAAAGTAGCAAGAGCTCTGGATTGGAGGAAAGATGTAGGATCTAGTCCCTGGTCTGGAACCAGATACTATACAGCTGTAAGCAAATACGTTGGGCTCTTAATCTTGACTTTTTCCTCTACAATGTTAAAGTATTGTGTCTGTTGGATGTCTCTAAGCTACTTTATAGCTCAAAACTAATTTATGCTTAAACAGCCATGCAGGTTTGTTTTATTAATTTCACTTGGTTAACATATAAATGAATAACATCTAAAGACATTTCAGTCTTAAGTTTTGTGTCCATGACAATGCACGTCTGGTGACTCAATGAGAAAGGGCAGCATGATTTGACCTGTGGTTTATTCGGTGTGGAGGGATTCAAGTGTGTCTTCACTTGGCTTATAGTCAAAATGCTGACATGGAATACTGCCCTCTAATAAAAATAATTCTCATTATGTTTGGCCAGAAATCTGTATGTGATGAAGAGTGGGGTCCACACAACCAATTGGCATATCAACTTTGGTAACTTGGCCTCCTCTCTTCCTCCTACCAGACCCCTCCCCCCTTCTATCCCTGTCCAACATCATTAATCAAAACCAAGGCTTAACTATAAATAGTTGCTGGAATTGACTTAACTAACTTTAACATGGAGGGAATGGGCTGGAATAGGTTCCAACTTGGCTACATTTAGCGTCATTCCTGAAGGTTTTCCAGCAAGGTCTAAACCTCCTGCTGCCCTCTTCTCCTTCACAGTCTGCACCACCCTTCTGCGTTACAACTGCTGGGGAACTTCACTTCTTACCGTGTAGGACAACCTCACTCTCTTAATTGGCAACATGCAATGCCTGTGCTCGGTCCCAGAGATAAATACACAGTGTCATAGAGACATGTCCTAATAAGTCATTCAAAAATGTCTAGAGGTTTTAATTAGTCTGATCAATATGCCAAATACTGAGTTTGGCTAAAAATAAAGCAGGTTTATGGAGGCTTTGGTTATAAATACAAAAAAAGAAAAGGATAAAATTACTGGGGTATGAAGGTAATAAGAAAGTATCTAAGCCTGACTGGGGGTGGCACAGTTGATAGAACATCGACCTGGGACACTGAGTTCCCAGGTTCGAAATCCCGAGGTTGCCGGCTTGAGCGCAGGCTTACCAGCTTGAAAGCAGGGTCGCTGGCTTGAGCACAGGATCATCAACATGATCCCAAGGCCACTAACTTGAACTCAAAGGTCTCTGACTTAAAGCTCAAAGTCACTGGCTCAGCTTGAGCAACCCCCCCACCCCACCCCCGTCAAGACATGTATGAGAAAGCAATCAAAGAACAACTAAAGTGACAACTATGAGTTAATGCTTCTCATCTCTCTCCCATCCTGTCTCTCTCTCTCTCAAAAAAAATAAAAATAAAAAAGAATAAAGAAAGCATCTAAAGGAATTGAACTATCAAAATAATCTGAAATATAATGAAAAAAACTTTCATTTTCTAAAACTTTCTTTTGTGATTTATGAATTTTAAGTTCATGCTGTCTAGTGCTCTCTTTACTACAAATATGTAGTTGTAATAAGTGAAATATAAAAAAAGGACACCAAAAGACAACAGCAAAACAGAAAACAAGCCATCCATTCTCAGGAACCAGTAGTGGTCAGTGTGACATCACAGCGTGCTGGGTGCTGGGAGGTGGCGTTGTCTTCCCAGTGGGGAACTAAACATCCTCTACTTAATATGAAGAGCTGAACCCAGCCTCTAGGTTTTAAGATAGACTGGATCTGGACCCTTCTGCTTGTTAAAGGAAGTTAAAATCAACTATTGCCATTTAATTCCATGATTTACCATTGGTTAGCAAGAGGGAGCAAATAATTCTGTTCCATAGGGAACATTTGGCAATATCTGGAGTCATTTTTGGTCATATGTAAAGGGAAAGAAGTGCTACTAGTATCTAGCAAGTAGAGGCCAAGGATGCTGGTAAGTACAGTACAAAGTACAAGACAGTGCCTCACAACAGAACGTCATCTGGTCCAAAACGCCAAGTTTCCCTGTTCAGAAATCGTCAGTTATCTGGAGGTATAGACCTGTGAATGCAAGATCTGTCTAGAATAACATCTGTATGTTCCAACAGCTGCTACTGGGTTGGAAATTGCCCCTGCAATATTTCTAATACTGCAATTTGACAAGAACTCAGTATCATCATAAAAGATGTGGGTCTGCCCTGGGGGCCTAGGGAGAAGTCAACTGGGAAATGCCAGACACAAAGCAATGTCAGTAACGAGGGGGGGGGGAATAGTGAAAAGGAGAATTATGATCCAGGCTCATAAACAGTGAATTACCTACCTAATGGGTAAAGGAACAATGTCAGAAATTCAATTTGTAATAGACAGAGCAATGCTCAGATTTAAGGTTAATTATTCAACGTTACATACAAAAAATTATCTTTGAAATGTTACGAGCAGTTTATTGGCAGTATATAGTTTACTTGAGCTAGTTGGGTTTCTTTGTGTTTTTTAAGTGGACATATTATACATACAATGTAAAAATCTGAATTAATATGTAAAAATCATAAGAGCAAATATTTTTATAAACAATAATTAAATGTAAAAACAGAAAATTCAGTTTATTCATAATCCAAAGAGCTATAGGCTAAATCTCAAAATGCTGACAGCCCAGGGTGAGGGCAGAGGACCAAAGGGACAAGCGGAGGGTTTCGTGAAATCCATTTTAAGAAACAACTTCCAGAAGAGACACATGCGAATTTTCATTCAGTTGTCCAGAGAAATGTTTGACTTGTGGCAAATCTTCACATCCCTTCCAAAATGATGATGTGATTATTTTGAAAGAAGAAATGTTCTTCTGATTCTAATTTTTTTTTTACAGAGACAGAGAGAGTCAGGGAGAAGGATAGATAGGGACAGACAGACAGGAACGGAGAGAGATGAGAAGCATCAATCATCAGTTTTTTGTTGCTACACCTTAGTTGTTCATTGCTTTCTCATATGTGCCTTGACAGGGGGGGCTACAGCAGACCGAGTAACCCCTTGCTCAAGCCAGCAACCTTGGGTCCAAGCTGGTGAGCTTTGCTCACACCAGATGAGCCCGCGCTCAAGCTGACAACCTCGGGATCTCAAACCTGGGTCCTCCGCATCCCAGTCTGATGCTCTATCCACTGCGCCACCATCTGGTCAGGCTGATTCTAATTTTTGATAACTAAAGGGAGTTCAGAGAATATTATACATTGGTCATTTTGCTATGAAAAGTGAACTCAGAGAGATGACTCTGATATTTGACTTCAAACATTTGAATTTCAAAGAAATATTCACTGTCTGTGCTTATTGTTTGTTCTGCAGATGTATTGGTCATCTTTGCACTTTATTAGATGTGACAACCAACATTGCTCTTGTTGTTATGATCTCATAGCTCCCAGTAAAGTCACATCTTGAAAGGAAAAAGAGAAAAGGAGAATGAAAATACAAAAACAAGAGAGCGCCGAAAAAACAAACAAAAAAGTTCACTCAAAATTAGCCTGTGAACCCAAATTACAAAACATGTGAAGTAAATATAACATGAAAAAAGACAGTCAATAATATTTATATGCAGAATGTGAATTCACTGATAAAATTAATTTTAAAAACTAGCTTGACAAAATCTTTTTAAAAGGTATGTTTAAAATGTTTAGCAAAATAAAAGATAAAATCAAACCTACAAAAAGAAGAAATTACATCACAAAACAAGGCAAAAAGAAGGAAAGAACAAGTGAATATAAAAAGAAATTAAGTAAAATTTGAAAAAAAAATATAGTTTTTAAAATTAGAAATCAAATAATTGGATCATCTTTAGATGTGAAATAGCTGAAAAGTTAATTAGTAAATTAAATTTGCACAGAAGCCAGCAGAAAAAAAAAAAACTAAACTAAAAACTGTGAAAGAGCATTTAAAAATCAGGAAACATTGTTTAAAAGATCCAACTTTAGAGGCTTTTAAGAAATTTAGAACCTCTTATTAGGGATTCAAAAAACTGTTTGGAACAACTGATGAGCAGTATTTGAACATGAATATACAAGAGTTTTCCAGAATTAAAGAAAAAATGAGAATCTTCAATTAAAAATATTCTATGAGTATTCAGCAGCATAAATACAAATAAATGTCATACCTACATACATTTTAGCAAAGAAAAAATAAAAAATAATTTTTTAAACATGAGGACAGTTTAAGAGACCTCAGGGACAACATCAAACATAACAGCATCCACTCCATAACGGTACCATAAGGAGAAGAGAGAGAGCAAGAAATTCAAATAGAGAAACTATTTAAAGAAATATTAAAAAGTCCCTAACCTGGTGAAGGAAAAAGACACACAAGTCAGGAAGTACAGAGCCCCAAACAAGATGAATCCAAAGAGACTCAAACCAAGACACATCATAATTAAGCCTAACTGGGAAGTGGTGCAGTGGTTAGAGCATTGGACTGGGATGCAAAGGACCCAGGTTCAAAACCCCAAGGTTGCTGGCATGAGCACGTGCTCATCTGGTTTGAGTGTAGAGTTGCGAGATTGAGCGTGGGGTCATAGAAATGGCCCCATGGTCGCAGGCTTGAGCCAAAGGCCGCTGGCTTGAAGCCCAAAGGTCGCTGGCTTGAGCAAGGGGTCACTCGCTCTGCTGTTATCCCCCACCCCTGTCAAGGCACATATGAGAAAGCAATCAATGAACAATTAAAGAGCCGCAATGAAGAATTGATGCTTCTCATCTCTCCCCCTTTCTGTCTGTCTCTATCCCTCTCTCTATATCTCTGTCTCTGTCATAAATAAATAAATAAATACACATCATAATTAAAATGGCAATGGTTAAAGAAAAGAAAAGAATCTTAAAAGCAGCAAGAGAAACAGTTACCTACAAGGTGCTCCCATAAGACTGTCAGTTGATTTCTCAACAGAAACATTTCAGGCCAGGAAGAAAAGTCCATAAAATTTATCTCTCATTTATATATTTAAGTAAGAAGTAAAGCAGGCATCCCCAAACTACGGCCTGCAGGACGCATGAGGCCCCCTGAGGCCATTTATCCGGCCCCCGCCGCACTTCCGGAAGGGGCACCTCTTTCATTGGTGGTCAGTGAGAGGAGCACTGTATGTGGCGGCCCTCCAATGGTTTGAGGGACAGTGAACTGGCCCTCTGTGTAAAAAGTCTGGGGACCCCTGAAGTAAAGGAACCCCTCTTAACTTGATAAGCATTTTTTTAAAACCCAGGACAAAATGATAGATGACCACTTCCCCTCAAATCTTGTCTGAAGACCATAATCAATATAAACAAAATGAAACAAAACAAAAATAAGAGTTGAGCGATATAAGAATTAGAAAAGAAGGGCTATACTAGCCCATACTGGTGAAGATATGATGATCTCCCATAGAAAATCTGAAGAATTTATAAATAATTAGGACAAGGAAGAGAATCTAGCAAGGTTGCTGAATGAAAGTCAACACACAATAATCAATGGCCTTACCATATACCCATAATAACAAAATTAGAAAGAAAATACACTTTACAAAATACGAAGATAACTATACAGATTTTAGGAATACATGAAATTAAATTAGTATGAGGTATATTAAGAAAATTTTAAAATATTACTAAGAATAGAAATCCTTACTTTAGTAAGTGGTGAAGTATACCATTTCGTGATTAGAAGACTCAATAGCATACATAAGTCAACTTTCCTAAATTAATCTATAAATTCAGAGCACTTTCAAACAAAATTCCAACATGACTTCTCAGGAACTCATTAAGTTTATCATAAAACTTACAGAAAAGAAGGGCCCAAGAATAGCCAAGAAAACTTTGAAGAACACCCTGTTCATCAATAGGAAGAAAGGATGACAAAATTGTTGTTATATTTATAAGATAGAATGTTCTATAACAGTTAACACGAATAATTAGAACTATGATGAGCAAAGAAAACACACGGCAGAATGATACCAATAAATTAATACCACTTAAAGATTTTGTTTTAAACATGCAAAATGAACAATTTAGTCATTAATATGTAAGTATACAGGTCAAAATAAATTGTCTTATTATCATGTTTCTCCCACTTTTGTTTAAGATTTTATTCACTGATTTTAGAGAGGAGAGAGAGAGAAAGGCAGGGGGGAGGGAGGAGCAGGAAGCCTCAACTCACAGATGCCTCTCACATGCCCCTTGACCAGGTAAGCCCAGGACTCCAAACTGGCGACCTCAGTGTTCCAGGTCGATGTGCCATCCACTGTGCCACCACAGGCCAGGCTTGTTTCTTCCAGTTTTAATGAATAATAATAGCACAGCAATAGCAACCATGTAATTAGGCCAGCGTGATTAGGAACACAAACCTATCTCCAAGTGTTGGCTCTGCCCTTACTGGCTTTGTGACTTTGAACATATTATCTAATCTCTAGGCCTCAGTTCCCTCATCTGTAAAGGGAGGATTAACAGAATTCACATAAGATTAATAGGAGGACAAAATATAATTACTGATCTAATTCACTCAATACCCGGTCTGGTAAATAAAAATCACTGACTAAATGATGATTGTGCCCTTGCCGGATAGCTCGGTTGGTTAGAGCATCGTCCTGAAGCGCAGAGGATGCCAGTTCAATATCTGGTCAGGGCACATACAGGAACAGGTCAATGTTTCTCTCTCTCTCTCTCTCTCTCTCTCTCTCTCTCTCTCTCTTTCTCTCTCTCTTTCTCCCCCTTCCTCTATCGCTAAAATCAATAAACAGACAAAAAAATCTTAAATGATGACTGTTACTGCTACTGCAGAAACCATCTCCCCTGTAGGGTTCAGAGACTGGCAATAGCAAGCTCCAAGCCTTTGGGTAGAATGCACCATTCAGAACAAAGCTATTCTTTCCACAAATTTCAAATTCTAAAGGTTACTTCTCCAGTCAACTCACCGTCTTTTGTCTCTACTTTTAGACCCATAGGCAAACCTTCACTAACAATAAAAGTGTACTATATAAATGTCACTGTAAATTTGAGGGGAAAAATGAAACAAAGACGAGCCATTGTCTTTGCAATAAATTACTTCACTATCCAATTGTTTAAGCCACAACTGTGAAGGGACTGGCTTGTGTAGTATGAGATTACAGAGAAAAACAAAATGTACTAGGTGAATCTGACTGTCACCTAAAATGTTTGACTTACGAAGAAATATTTATGATTTTGCTGTCAAGGCAAAGTTCCTGAAATAGGAATCCAAAATTATTTCATAGACAATTATTTGAAAGTTATAGAGAAAACTATATTACTATAACTTTGGAAAAGCAACTGTCTCCAATATCATCTTCTGATTCAGGAAAGATAAATGAATCTATAAAAAGGGAATTGCATTATTATTCACTGTCAAGAATTTAAAGGATTTTTTATTGAAAGCCTTACTAGTCTTTTCTGTGTGTGACAGAGACAAAGACAGGGACAGACAAACAGGAAAGGAGAGAGATGAGAAGCATCAAGTCTTCATTGCAGCACCTTAGTATTAATAGTTCATTGACTGCTTTCTCTTATGTGCCTTGACCACGGGGCCACAGCAGAGCAAGTGACCCCTTGCTCAAGCCAGTGACCTTGGGCTTCAAGCCAGTGATCTTTGGACTCAAGCCAGTGACCATGGGATCATGTCTATGATTCCACGCTCAAGCCAGTTACCCTGCACTAAAGCTGGTGAGCCTGTGCTCAAGCTGGATGAGCCCGCATTCAAGCCGGTGACCTCTGAGTTTCGAAACTGGATCCTCCATGTCCCAGTCCAACGCTCTATCCACTGTGCCACCACCTGGTCAGGTGAAAGCTTTACTAATCTTTTTACAAAAGCTTCCTTTTAAAATATTATATGTTGGGTTCATTTTGCATCTGTGCAAACAGCAGCAAGACTATGTTCCCTTCTATGATGTTCTACAGTATGTTGATTATCAGAGCACAAAGAAATTCTAACCATGCCCAATTCTAGGTACCACTGTGAACTAGAATAAGAATAACTACTTCCTCCAGAGTGCCCCTGAAAATGCCACCCCAAATCTGATATATCAAAGCAAGTGGGTAATGATACATGAAGTCCCTTTCCTCAATACGGAGACTTTCTCACAAAATAGATAGAAGGATGGTTGGGCAAAACTAGAATTTTTTCCCTGTTTAAATCTTTCAGGTGACTGTAAATAGGTCCTGCTCTGCTATCAGCACAAAAAAATCATGTGTTCTAATCATTCCACAGCTCATTTTGGTCATGTGTCTACATTGACTGTTTAATTATTATTGACATGTGATCATCACAGATACTACAGGACGTGGGGGGGTGCATGCGTGTGCACACATAAGTAGGAGAGTCTTGCAGGGTTAATATCTTTATTTACACCAAATTAAATTTATCTCAAGAGAGAGCTAGGAAAGGAAGGGACTTGCCTACTTTCCTGCATCTCCACTTCAGCCTTCTGCCATCCCCTTCAGTGATCACAGCATCAGTGCAGCCCATAACCTCACAGTTCTTCAATTTCCTCAGAAAACTCCAATTTATTCCAGTGGCGGCATTCACGAGGATGGTCATCTCACCTTGGATATTTGTCATCGTTTGGAAGTGTTTGAGCTGCAAGTGTTCTCTGATTACAAATGTCTATATCCTTGGCCCTGGTTAGTTGGCTCAGTGGTAGAGCATAGGCCCTGCATGTGGACGCCCTGGGTTCAATTCTCGGTCAGGGCACAGAGGGGAAATGATCATCTGCCTCTCCACCCCTCCACCTCTTGTTCTCTCTTTCTCTCTCTCCTCCCATCCTGCAGCTGTGGCTTGAACAGTTCCAGCAGTTTGGCCCCGGTACTGAGGATGGCTCCATGGCCTCCCCTCAGGCACTGAAATTGCTTGGTTGCTGAGCAACGGAGCAGCAGGCCCAGAAGGGCAGAGCATCACCCTTTAGGGGGCTTGCCAGTTGGATCCTGGTTGGGGTGCATGTGGGAGTCTGTCCCTCTGCCTCCCTGCCCCTCACTTAATAAAAAAGAAAAAAGTCTATTCTTCCATTTAACATATGTCCTTAATCTTTCTAAACCTCCTCTTTATTGTCATTTTTAACTTATTCGTTCATTCAGCAAATATACATTATTTATGTCCAGCACTGCATGTGTGTGGGGGTACTATAATGAATAAGACCAACATGGTCCCTGGCCTAATGAAGCAATTATGAATATGGAATATATATCTCTCTTCATTAGGATATTGAATTCTGAAAAAGAAATGTGCTACAAATCACTCCTAACTCCCGAAGGCTGTATTCCATTATTAAAGCATATACTCCCTGCAGTTGGAAGGCAGAGTCCCTCCTCTGCGCCCAAGAATAAGCTGCTCCCCAAGGCACCAAGTGGCCACAGAACGGCTGGCCTGAGGTTCCTTTCACACACCCTTGAGAGTTCTCTGCCAAAGCTGACCTCATGTCTTAACCACAAACACACAGCTAATAATAGCTTCTGCTCTTAAGTTACAAAATACAATTCTTAAAGGCAATCTTTGAGTAACAGCCAAATGTCTGAAAGGAAAATTTACAGAGCCTAACCAGTAACTACTACCAAAACAAAACTCCCAGCAGCCACACGGCACTTCCAAGTTTCACCAGCAAAGTCCTTTGAAATGAGTCCAAGGCTCCTCCAACCAGTGTGTGCGTCTGTTCACCCTAGAGGTCAGCTCTATTAATTACCCCTGCCAGCTTCTGTTTTCTCAAAACAAGTAATAGATGAAAGTTTTTTGTGACAGGATCAAGAAAAATGTGTAACCAAATATTTTATATCTTTATGTATATTTATACATCATTGTTAGTAGAATTTGGCATATGTTTAGTAGCTCTGAGGGAAATATTTATGTAAAGTGTTACATTTAGTTTTTTAAGAGCTGACATCTCCTGTATTTTTCATCCTTCAATTCAAATATCAAATTATAACATCTTCATTCCACTATTCAGAATATTAAAGCAAAAAATCCATCCAAGAAGTTCAATTTAAGTGACTTCCAAATGGGCAGATTGTGAACTGTGAAGATATCAAACTCCATGGGCAAATAAAATTCCTCCTGTGTGGCTCTGGCAGGTAAAAAAGTACTATAACCTTTATGAAGACAGGGACCATGTGTCTTCTATTCACAACTATATGCTTAGTAGGATGGTTGGCATGAACTAGGTGCCAATTAAACATGTAATGTTTGAATTAATAGTGAGTGAGAGGGAGGGAAGATGGATAGATGGATGGATGGACGGATGGATAGATAGATGGAAAGGTGATGAATGCATAGATATGGCTCTGTATTTATTTTGATGAGTGGAGCAAAATTTAGGGGTAGAAAATAATCAGTGAGTTATGGTAAGATTCCTGATCTGTGTTAATGACACTCTTCCTCTGACTGGCAATAAGACAAAATACTCTGAGAAAAGCTTAGAAGTTAGGTCAGTGGTCGGCAAACTCATTAGTCAACAGAGCCAGATATCAACAGTACAAAGATTGAAATTTCTTTTGAGAGCCAAATTTTTTAAACTTAAACTATATAGGTAGGTACATTGTTATTTACTTAATTAGGGTACTCCTAAGCTGGCCTTTGCTAAACACTCAAGGGGCCAAAGAGCCACATGCAGCTCGCCATGTTCAGTTTGCCAACCAAGGAGTTAGGTGAATTAAGATATAAATCCTGGAGCGATCTCTGATTAGCCATGCAATATTAGTCAAATAACATCATCTTTCTAGGCCCATTTCCTCATCACTAAAATTGCAAAGTAAAATTTACTTGGAAGGTTACTGAGAGGATGAAATAACAATGAAAGAACTCATTGGACCACCTGGCAGTGTTTTCCAATGCTGCCCTAAAGGACATGTCACTCACATACAGGGAACAGAGATGGCCTCAGAAAATTCAGACCTGAGCAGGTGGTGGTGCAGTGGATAGAGCATCAGACTTGGATGCAGAGGAACCAGGTTCAAAACCCTGATGTCACCAGCTTGAGCACGGGCTCATCTGGCTTGAGCAAGGGCTCAACAGCTTGTGCACAGGGTCGCTGGTTTGAGTGAGGGATCACAGACATGACCCCAAGGTCGTTGGCTTGAGCAAGGGGTCACTCGCTCTGCTGTAGCCCCCTGGTCAAGGCACATATGAGGAAGCAATCAATGAACAACTAAGGAGCTGCAAGGAAGAATTGATGTTTCCCATTTCTCTCCCTTCCTGTCTATCTGTCCCTATCTGTCCCTCTCTCTGTCTCTCTGTCCCTGTAGCAAAAAAAAAAAGAGTAAAGAGAAAATTGGGCTCCACCTACCCAGGTGGTGGCGCAGTGGATAAAGCAACAGCCTGCGATGCTGGGAACCCAGGTTCAAAATCCCAAGGTCGCCGGTTTGACTGTAGGGCCATCTGGCTTGAGAGCAGGCTCACCAGCTTGAGCACGAAGTCCCTGGCTTAAGCATGGGATCATAGACATGACCCCGTGGTCTCAGGCTTGAAGCCCAAGGTCGCTGGTGTGAACAAGGGGTCACTGGCTTGGCTGGAGCGGCCTGCTCTTCTCCCCATCGAGGCACATATGAGAAAGCAATCAGTGACCAACTAAAGTGCCACAACTATGAGTTGATGCTTCTCATCTCTCTCCCTTCCTGTCTGTCTACCCCCCTCTCTCTTTCTTTCTAAAAATAAATAAACAAATAGATAAATAAATAAATAAAAGGAAGGAAGGAAGGAAGGAAGGAAGGAAGGAAGGAAGGAAGGAAGGAAGGAAGGAAAAATTCGGGCTCCTGGAAATCTATAATCACTTCAAATATACTATAGATAGATAAAATATGTATGTCTGTGTTGTCACATTATGTCTTTAAGTAAAATGCTCCTGAAGATGAGCTGTGATCATCTCTTTCCTGAGAAAAAGGAAGTTTATTCTGACTGTTGCCTGATTCCTCATGTTGTATGTGTTCCAGTCTAGTTTTAAAATCTCACAGTGTGGGCAGAGGAAGGCCCCGAGTCTATAGCAGAGGTCAGCACAGAGGTGGATTTAATGGAGGAGCACCAGGCGTGCGCCCTGGGCCTCGCAAAACCCCAACTTGACACTTTTTTCTAATGACACCAAGTTGTCTCTTTCTTTTAAGGGGGCCCAATATTTTCTTCTGTGGCCAGGGCCTCAACTGACCTTATTCCGCCTCTGGGTCAGCAAACATTTCCTGTAAAGGATTGAACAGTATCTGTTTTAGGCTTTGAGGGCCGTGGTCTGTCACAACTACTTGGCCTGGTATTGTGGAATAAAAGCAGCCAAAGACAATAAATAAATAAATAAATAAATAAATAAATAAATAAATAAATAAATGGATGTAGGCATGTCCCACCAAACTAATTGGTTGACACTAAAAGTTCAATTTCCTATAATTTTCACGTCACAAAACATTCTTCTTCTTTTGATTTATTTTACAACAATTTCAAAGTGTAACAGAATTCTTAGTAGTGTGTATATAAATTAATGAAACCATAGACAGACCTGTCGTCCCATGGGCCATAGGTTATTAGCTCCTGGTGTAGAGCATGCAGTTATTTTAATATTGTCTGTAGACCTTTCATAAATCAGCAGTATTTGTATGTATGTATTTATTTATTTATTTATTTGTATTTTTCTGATGTGAGAAGTGGGGAGGCAGAGAGACTCCCACATGCACCCCACCGGGATCCACCCGGCACGTCCACCAGGGGGTGATGTTCTGCCCATCTGGGGCGTCGCTCTGTTGCAACCAGAGCCATTCTAGCGCCTGAGGCAGAGGCCACAGAACTATCCTCAGTGCCCGGGCCAACTTTGCTCCAATGGAGCCTTGGCTGCGAGAGGGGAAGAGAGAGACAGAGAGGAAGGAGAGGGGGAGGGGTGGAGAAGCAGATGGGCGCTTCTCCTGTGTGCTCTGGCCGGGAATCGAACCTGGGACTTCCACAAGCTGGGCCAACACTCTACCTCTGAGCCAACCTGCCAGGGCCAGCAGTATTTGTTTTAAATATGATGCTGATATTGTGATGATCCAACGTTGAAGGTTTAAAAGTGTAATAATTAGCCCCTCCTTCAGGCTGGTTAGAGCTGAAAGTGCAAAGTATGGGTTCTAGCCTTCAAACACACACACACACACACACACACACACACACACATTCAAACACACACACACACAAATATACATATATATATTCGAATACACACACACATTGTCTTTAAATTTATCTTTTATAAAAACTCTGAAAAAAACCTACAAAATAAAAATTGGCACCTACTCTGCCAGAGGCTATTTCGTCTTCTGTCTTATAAAAGCCAACGAAGTGGCCCAGGCTGAGACTGAAGGCCCGCGGCCCCATCAGCTCCAGGGAGGAACCAAGAGCAGGGGGCTTGGGGACGCAGCGGCTTGCCCCCGCCCCCGTGGCCGGAAGTGGGGGTCACCCCGTGACCTGCGGCTGTTGAACGCTTCCGACTCCGCACAGTTTTGTCCCTCGGCGCTTGCCCCCGCTGCCGCTGTCTGTGCCTCGAGCCTGGGCTGTCGCTCGCACTCTCACTTGCGCTCACGCCCCACTCACGGAAGTCTCTCACAAACATCGAGGACGATGGCCACGTCGCAGCCCGACGATGACGACGAGCCGAGCCTCAGCTTCCCCAACTACCCCGAGTACCCGATGGGCTCCCTGTACGTGGGGGACCTGGAGGCCGACGTGACCGAGGCGACCCTGTACGAGAAGTTCAGCGCGGCCGGGCCCATCATGTCCATCCGGGTGTGCAGAGACGTGCTCAGCGGCCGCTCCCTGGGCTACGCGTACGTGAACTTCCAGGAGCCCGCCGACGCCGAGCACGCCCTCAACACCATGAACTTCGACCACATCAATGGCAAGCCCGTCCGCATCATGTGGTCCCAGCGCAACCCTGCGCTTCGCAAGAGCGGTGTAGGCAACATCTTCGTCAATCACCTAGACAAAACCGTTGATAATAAAACGCTGTTCAGTATGTTTTCGCCCTTCGGCAACATCCTGTCCTGCAAAGTGGTTTCTGATGAAAACGGCCCCAAGGGGCATGCCTTTGTCCATTTTGACACAGAGAAGGCAGCAGACAGGGCGATTGAGCAGATGCACGGCAAGCTTCTGAGCGGGCATAAACTGTTTGTCGGGCGATTTAAGCCGCCAGACGAACGAGAAGCAGATCGCAAAGCCAAGGCGAAAGATTTCACCAATGTTTACGTTAAGAATTTCGGGGATGACATGGGTGATGAGGACCTCTGGGAGCTCTTTGTTAAGATTGGACCTCTCACAAGTGCCAAAGTCATGACCGATGCAAGTGGCAAATCCAAAGGTTTTGGATTTGTGAGGTTCAAATGTCATGACGACGCACAGAAAGCTGTGGACGAGATGGATGGAGTGGAGGTCAATGAAAAAATACTTTATGTTTCTCGAGCTCAGAAAAAAATGGAAAGGCAGACAGAACTGAAACAAAAAATAGAAGAGATAAAGCAAAATAGGCTCAGCAGACAAGCAGGTGTTAACCTTTACGTGAAAAATCTGGCTGATGATATTGACGATGAGCGTCTCCATAAAGAATTTTCTGCATATGGTACAGTCACTAGTGCAAAGGTTATGGTGGAGGGCGGTCGCAAAAAGGGCTTTGGTTTTGTATGTTACTCCTCCCCGGAAGAAGCCACTAAGGCAGTAGCAGAAATGAATGGTAGAATTGTGGCCAACAAGCCACTGTATGTGTCTTTTGCTCAGCGCAAAGAAGAGCGCCAGGCTCATCTAGATAGCTATTATATGCAGAGACTACCAACTGCAGCAGCCATGCCCACCCAGGTCATGCCTTACCAGCCAGTACCTCTGAGTTACTTCATGCCAGCTAGCGCAGAGGCTGAGAACTATGCTGCATATTATCCTCCTACCCAGGCTGCTCAGCTAACACCAAGTTCTGACTGCACTGATCAGCCTGCGGGACTTGATCCATTCCAAACAGTGCCGGGTGCTGTTGGCCCAGCCTCTCCAGGGCCACTATTTGGTACCATGACACCATCTTCTTCAGAGTTTCCACAAGTCGTCTCGACACAGCCAGAGCATGTTGCTAAAACATCAGCACCAACAACGGGTCCGTGTTCTAAAGCTGCAGCTGCTGCTGCTGCTGGTGCTGCTGCTGCTGCTGCTGATGCTCCTGGTGCTGCTGCTGCTGCTGCTGCTGCTCCTGCTCCTGCTGCTGCTCCTGCTCCTGCTCCTGGTGCTGCTGCTGCTGCTGCTGCTCCTGGTGCTGCTGCTGCTGCTGCTGCTCCTGGTGCTGCTGCTGCTGCTGCTCCTGGTGCTGCTGCTGCTGCTGCTCCTGGTGCTGCTGCTGCTCCTGTCCGCACCACTCTACAGTATAAATACTTTGACAGAGTTTGCAATCCTCAACAACTTCATGCACAGCCCCAAGCTACCAAAAAGCAGCCTACTCTTTCTCTACAAGGCGACAAGTCTTTGATCGCCTCCACGCTGGCATCCGCCTCTCCTGAAGAGCAAAAGCAAATGCTGGGTGAATGGCTGTTTCCTCTGATTCAAGCCATAGACCCTGTACTTGCTACTAAAATCACCGGCATGTTGTTGGAGATGGATAATTCGGAACTTCTTCATATGCTTGAGACTCCAGAGTCTCTCCGCTCCAAAGTGGATGAAGCAATCACTTTACTGCAAGCCTATCTGGCTGCTGAGGAGCAATGAACAGTGCCACAGGGGGTCCAGCTTCATCAGGCACCACAAGAAGAAACTTGGGCCTCACTGAAGAAAAATGTCTACACGTCGAAACACGTAAATATTATGGAAAGAAAACACTGCAAAGCATAAATTTAGAAATAAACTTTGAACTTTATAGGCTGAGAAAATGCCATGTTTAGCCAAGATAATGCTAGTCCTAGATTATTTATTGATTTTAAAGCAACAAAAAACACAAAAAAGTAGTAAAATAAGAAAAATGAGTTAATATTTTATAGAATGAGAAAAAGTGTTCAGCAAACAAAAATTTAGAGTATTTATTTCTTTAACTTTATAATTATTGTGGTTGGATTATGAAATTTTTGCTTGAGTAAAAATGTCTTATATAGTGAAAAAGTTTAATATTTTACCTAGAAGTAAAGCACTATTATCAACTACTTTATTAAGTTTGAGAATACTTAAGCTAAGCACGTGTCTTCTACTGGACATAGATTAGCAAACATCAGGTTAAGAAATAAAAGATAAATAATTTCTTCTGGTTTCTACTTAATTGTTGAAGTGTGTTTTACAGTGGTTACTATTAGAAAGCATATTTCATTTCCTAATATAATATATAACACATAACAATCTCCTATCCTGCTGTTAGAAAGCCTTTGGAATTACTATTTCCGTGACTTATTAAAACCTGCCTTTGATGGATGGACCTGGAGAGTATTATGCTAAAAGAAATAAGCCGGTCAGAGAAATCCAAGTACCATATGATTTCACTCATATGTGGAATCTAATGAACAAAATAAACTAACACACAAAATAGAAACAGACTCAGAGATACAGAAAACAGACTGACAGCTGTCAGAGGGAAGGGGTGGTAGGGGGTAGGGTGAAAAGGTGATGGGACTGAAAAAAAAAACCCTCATAGACACAGACAATACTGTGAGGATTACCAGAGGGTAAGGGGGGTTGGCGAGGTAAAGGAGGGCAAAGGGATAAATGGTGACGACAGGAGACTTGACTTGGGGTGGTGAACACGTAATACATCATACAGATGATGTCTTATAGAACTGTACACTTGAAACCTATACAGTTTTATTAACCAATACCACCCCAGTAAATTCAATAAGAAATTTTTTTAAAACCTGCCTTTCGAGGTAGAGAATTGAAATGCCCCCAACCATAGTTTAACTTGTAACTGGCAAAGCTCCAATTTAATTTGAACATGAACCATCTAAGTTAGAAACTTGGCATTATTTTTCTTCTTTATTTTTCTTTAGAAAATTACATTTTCAGTTGGCCTAAATCTGCATAGATGATCACAGTATAAAAATTTTAAATATAATTTCTACCTTTATTTGACACATTAACTCAGCAGGAACTGCTGCTGCTCAACTGTCAATATTTTTTCCAGTTTTCACCAATACATAGAAGCTGTATATAAATGAATACAGTTCACTGTTGCTATGAATTGAATGTGTCCGGCCCAAACTTCATGTATTGAAGCCCTAGTCCCGATATGATGGTATTTGGAGGTGTGGCCTTTGGGATGTAATCAGGGTCAGTTGAGGTCATGAGAATGGGATCTCCCTAATGGGATGCGTGGCCTTGTAAGAAAAGGAAAAGACCAGAACTCTCTCTCTCTCTGTCATGTGAAGACATAACAAGAAAGCAGCCATCTGCAAGGTATGGTATTTTGTTGTAACAACCCAAGCTAGGACAACTGTATTGCTATATGTAGTTTGAAACATGCTTTCTCTTTCTGTGCTGCCCTCAGCAAGTTGTTCTTAGTCTATTTTCAGCCAAATGAGGATTATAGTGGCAGCTGACTTGGCATTATCATGAGGATCAAAAACAGTTAATATTTGTAAAGCATGTAAGGAGCATTTGATGAATACTGACTTACAAACATACTCATATAATTACTTCTAGATCTAGTGGTTTAAGCTATATATACTTGGCTAATTATTTTATTCAAATATTCAGTAAGCTTGAACCAACTAATAGTCATGTGAAGATATAATGAGAGAAATGAAAATTAAAATAACAAAGAGATACTATTTCTCAATTCAGCTGTTCTGTTATTTTTGAGGTTTTTTTTTCTTTTTTACTATTCAGTGTTGACAAATAAAATACTCTGAGGCATGTTAAATGGCCTAATCTTTCTGGAAAGTAATTTGACAATATTCCTAAATACTTAACATTATTCATAAACTTTGACTCATTGATTCCTCTTTTACTCTTAATGGAATAATAAAATGTGTAGTGGAAGATAGATATATGAGGATTATTTATAGTAGACAGTAATTAAAATATAAATATCCAACAATATAAGAATAATGAAAATATGGCACAGCCTTACTATGTTTATCTTGGCAGCCATAAAAATTTATATTTTTAATCATCTTTAATGACAGGAAATTTTTATTAAGAGAATGTTATGTAAAAATGCTATAAAACTATAAATGGGACATTCTCTAATTGTATTAGTGATCTATTGCTATATAATAAATTACCTCAAAACTACACAGCTTAAACACCACACATTTGTCATCTCACAGGTTTTATGGGTCAGTAATCCAGGCACAACTTAGCTGGGTCCTCTGCTCACAGCTTCACAAGGCTGTGATCAAGGTGTCCACTGAGGCCGACAATCCTGAGGTTGCTGGCAGAATTCAGTTCATTGAGGGCTGTTGGACTGAGGCCTTTTTTTTTAAGAGAGAGAGAGACAGGAAGGGGGTGGGGAGAGAGCTGAGAAGCATCAATTTATAGTTGAGGCACTTCAGTTCTTCATTGATTGCTTTCTCATACGTGCCTTGACCAGGGGCTTCAGCCAAACCAGTGACCTCTTGCTCAAGCCAGCAACCTTGGGACCATTTCAGTGATCTTGTGCTCTAGCCAGCAACCCCACACTCAAGTCAGCAACCTCAGGGTTTTTGAACGGGAGACCTCAGCATCCCAAGTCGATGCTCTATCCACTGCAAGCCACCGGTCAGGCAGAAGCTTTACTTTCTTGCCGGCTGTTAGCTATAGAGGCCACCCTCAGTTCCTAGCCATGCAGGCCTCTCCAACATGCCAGCTTGCTTCAAGAGAGTCTTCTAGGAAGTCAGAATTCATGATGTTTTTTGCCCTAATAATGGAAGTGACATACCTCAAATTGACCATATTCTCAAGTTACTGACAGGGAGGGGCTGACACAAGGCTGTGGATTCCAGAGGCATCACTGGGGACCACCATAGAGACTGCTTACCACATGTATACACATTTATACATTAACATAGTATATAAATATGTAGAAAAACTGCAAAGAAATACACCAAAATATTCCAACTAAAAATTTCTAAAATAAAGGATTATGGGTGATTTTTAGTTTTATCTTCACATTTTCTACATTTTGAGGGGTTTTAATAAGTATATTACTTTTATAATTACAAAAATATCTGTTTTATTCTCAAATGATCATTTTTATGATAAAATACTCCTATAAAGGTCTGGTTGTAGTTAAAATGTCTAAATCCAGTGGACACTTTCAAACATCTGGTAACTAAATGGGTACTCGGGATATGATGAACTGTATTTGGCTTCCTTTTAACCCTTCCTACTATATAAATTTATGAACCCGGGAGAAAGATCTTTAAATAACCAGTTTGTTTTTCTTAGTGCCAGTACCCATAGTTTTAGTCACAGTCATAGAGAAGAATGTTACTACACTGGCAAGTCAACTATTCAATAAGAATTTTTTCTCTTCACTTTGGGCATTGCAATGTCCTTGGTGCTTCAGGGAGACATAGTCCTTGTGCTCAAGAAGGTTACATTCTAATTAGTAAGAGAGAAAAAAGACACATTAAGTAACAGCACAGAGTTCTTTCTTTGAGGTATACAAAACACCCTCATTTCCGACATGCCTGCACCACTGTTGCCTGAATAATACACACAAAGGAAGCCCGAAGTACTCCACAGATTCTTCTTGGAGGAGGTGTGACGGAGGCCTTCCAAACTGGGTACCACCTGAATACTTGTGGAAAAAAGAACAAGGCATTCCAGCTGAAGTTTGACCAATACAATCTCAGGTTATGTCTTTTACTCTTATGTAAATTATTCCTAACACTCCTTTCCATACTCCAAAGCATCCCTATTTTGACAATAAATTATATGAACATCCTAACTAAAAGTAGAAGGCATTCCTGTTCACTCAAGTTGAGTTAATCTGCTCAATAGATCATCCTACCAGAATCAGCAAGAGAATGGTTTGCTCATTTGGGTTATTTCTTCATTTATTTGATGTGAATTTAACTTAAAAGGGTAATTTAACTTTTTTGATGTTGTTTTATTAAGTGACAGGCAGGCAGGCAGAAAGGCAGAGAGATAGACTCCTGCATGCACCCCAATCAGGATCCACCCAGCAAGCTCATTTATAAGCGATGCTTTGTCTCTCTGGAGCCACTGCTCTGTTGCTCAGCAACCAAGCTATTTTAGTGCCTGAGGCGAGGCCATGGAGCCATCCTCAGTGTTGGAGCCAACATGCTCGAATTATTTGAGCCCTGACTACAGGAGAGGAAGGGGGGGAGAGGGGGAGAAACAGTCACTTCTCCTGTGTGCTCTGACTGGAAATTGAATCCGGGACTGCCACATGCCAGGACGATGCTCTACCAGTAAGCCAACCAGCCAGGGCGGTAGTTTAACTTTTTTATTGTCACTGTAGAATAATAGCCAATTAGAGAGAGGGACTGTTAACAAGAAAGGATTTTTTTTCAGGTTCCCCTGCCTCCTCTAAGCACAACCCACGGCCCTCACCATGACAATCAATGCATATAATTGTATTTTTTTGTTGTTGCCCAAAACAGTTTTCAACTGATGGCAGATGGAAGGGAGAATTCAGGCTATCAATTTGACCTGAGTTTTATGTTTACTGTAAAAATGCATATATATGTCTCCGTTCATCAACCAAAATTTTAGACACTTGCTCTGGAGTGAAGGTAAGAACATAAATATTTTTTAATACATTTCTGGGAGATTCTGATACCCACTCTCCCAATCCTCCCCAACCATAGGTACTACTAGTCTAGTTGATCAATTATACCTGTGTACAGTTTGACCTCACCCGATGGCCAGCATATCCGCAGGACACCAGTGAGCTGTAGCTGGTCACTGGCTACTGCTTATAGACATGGCTGACACCCTCAACATCCCCCTCGTGGACTGTGGCACGTGTCTTTAACACTAGGCCTACCACACCTGCCTGCTTTTTCAACCTCCAGACCTGAGCAAGAAGGGACCTCCTCGTGCTGCTCTAAGGCGGGCTCCATCCTCACCTTTGTTCCACATGCCTCTCCCCACAAGGTCAGGTGTCCTCAGGACAAGTGGGCCTGCCTGTCAAGCAGCACCCTTCCTTTCAGCCCTCTGCTTTCCTTACTCTACTGTGCCTCTGACCCCCCAGAGGATCTTCCTCCAATGATATGCTAAGTCAGGATTTCTGAAGTGGGTCTGGGGTTCCATGTTTCTAAAAGCCCTCCTGCTGCTGTGAGGAGCAGGGGTCTGTATTATGCTCTCTACCCAGGCGAGAGTGTATTTTTTAATTGCATATCTTTTTTTCTTTTTTCTTCTGCAGAGCAATCAGGATACGAGCGCAGACACTAGAAAGATTCCTAAAGTTCATGGTGACAGGCATGTCTAGAGTCTGTAGAGTTTACAAAGGTCTCCACGGGCTTGGGGGAGAGGATTACGTAGGGTTTCTAGGATTCTCCGGGACAGGGATTGAGATGAAGTTTCTTCCCCAGATTACGTCTAAGAATTAGAGTTGAAGGTTCACAGAATTAAATGACTTGCTTGCCTGACATCAGTCAAGATTTTGGAAAGAGACTGCCCCTCCATGATCACCAGGTCACACGAAGTCATTCAGCATTGTTGTCATCACAAGAAAATGACAACTTGCTCCAGAGAGTTCACTGGTGACTGTGCAATGTGAAATCCAAATTCTGGTCAGGCCAAATTTAACAGTAACTTCATGCAACCAAATACACGCTGGGGCAAAGTAGGTTGACAGTTGTGCGTGTGGAAAATACAATAATGAATAAATAATAATATAATAAAGTGTGTTTCACATACAACTGTAAACCTAATTTTGCCCCACTGTTACAGAAAATTTTAAGCCGTGATCAATTTGATAAAAATAGGTGCATACTTTCACTTTACAAAGTGAAACTAAAAAAGCCTTTACACTATCCAAGTTGAGCTACCTTCTAATAAAAATGTTGTTTCGAGGTAGTGCCTTACTTATACACTTGTAAGTTTTCAATTTAAGGAAAAAAGCTTGGCCAAAAAGGGAAAAATAATCTATTAACCAATATGCAATTAATAGGAAAATAATCTATTAACCAATATGCGTTAGCACGATCGAGATTTTTTTTTTTAAGAAGAGCTGTTTTTAAAAATCCTTGTTGCATAACATTCGTTACTCAGCACACGTGGGCTGATGGTGCAGGCTTGGGCCTCAAACAGAAGAGCTGAAATAGTCGGGATGCTTAGGGCAGGCAATTCCACTAAAATATGGCAAAAGGCAGCAGTGATCATATTTGACACAAAATCGGCCATTGTTCAAGACTGCTGGGACCATATCAACTAATTTTAACAATTCCTAGACTATAAAATACTGTTTTCTAAATGTTGCTTTCACTTTCATTTCTTCTGAATTGTTCCTCTAATAATGTATAGAAGCAAAAATCATTAGTCTAATTATTTGAATCCCTATTTGAGAGAAAAGGCTATTGTATCAATAGAAAACAAAAATTTTGACAGTGAGGTTTTGTTTTCTTGTTTTGTTTTTTTTTAGTGGGAGAGAGACACACAATACATAGACAGACAGACAGGAAGGGAAAGAGATGAGAAGCATCAAGTCTTTGTTGCGGCACCTTAGTTGTTCATTGACTGCTTTCTCATCTGTGCCTTGACCAGGAGTCTGCAGCCAAGCCAGTGACCCCTTGCTCAAGCCAGCAAACTTGGGCCCAAGCCTGTGACCTTGGGCTTCAAGCCAGCAAGCTTGGAGTCATAACTATAATCCCACACTCAAGCCAGTGACCTCGGGGTCTCGAACCTGGGTCCTCAGCATCCCAGGTCGATGCTCTATCTGCTGCACCACCGCCTGGTCAGGCGATAATAAGTCGAGTTGTAACTCAAGTTGTCTCTGTGTAAAAAGCTGGAAAAGTCACTTCACTGACTTTAGATAAGTTTCTGTTTCCCAAGTTCTTACGAAATCTAATTATTTTTTCTATAATTGCTTTTACCCTTTCCTCTGAAGTGTTAGCTGTAATAAATGCAAATTATGATAATGTTTTATTGGCATTTAAAAATATTGGCTTGGTGGCTTAAATTAAAAGTATCCCTTTGGGACTCTCTGAAATTAGTTTTTAGGTAGTTTCATCAATGTTTAGGTAGTAGGTAGTGACAAATTCATCCTTACAGGGAAAGAAAAATGGGCAAGTTCAGTAACACATAGGTTGTTTTCCTGTCAAAACAATATGGCCAGAGCTAAATTACTGACAATTTTCAGTGAAATAAACAGCCATCCTATATTTCATTCCCAGAAGAAAGCAAACCTAAGGATTTGGCAGGTAGAGACAGTGAATGGAACAAGTTTGCTTACAGTGGTGGGACACCTTCTGAAAGCAAAATACAAACAGGTATCACCGGAAGAAACAAAAGTGGGAAGAAGAGACTGTTCTTAGTCATTTCATATCTAGAATTATCTACTTCAGTGCAAACTAAATACTGAATAATGTTTATAGTTGGACTACAGAAAATGGTAATGTCAAAAAAGATCAAGTGAGCCTGACCAAGCGATGGTGCAGTGGATAGAGCGTTGGCCTGGGACACAGAGGACCCAGGTTTGAGACCCTGAGGTCGCCAGTTTGAGTGTGGGCTCATCTGGTTTGAGCAAGGCTCACCAACTTGAGCCCAAGGTCACTGGCTTGAGCAAGGGGTCCCTCGGTCTGCTGTAGCCCCCCGATAAGGCACCTATGAGAAATCAATCAATGAACAACTAAGGAGCCGCAACAAAGAATTGATGCTTCTCATCTCGCTTCCTTCCTGTCTGTCCCTTTCTGTCCCTTTGTCTCTGTCTCTCATTTAAAAAAAAATCAAGTGAAAAACAAAAAGAGCAAGTGTAAAAGTGAAAAACTCAGAGGGAAGCAATGCAAATTTAGTTGTCGGAGGTAATCTGCCAGAACTAAACCTTAATGAAGGGATTAAGCATACGCACGCACGCACGCATGCGCACAGATAGCAGTGTGGTGACAGCCAGAGGGAAAAGGGGCAGGGTAGACAGAGGTGGCCCAAGCAGGGGAAGTGGGGACAGAAAGAGACTTTGCTTGGTCAGTGGGCACACAATCCAGTGTGGAGATGATGCTTCATTGAGTTGTACACTTGAAACCTGTATGGTTTTATGAACCAATGTCACCCTAATAAATTCAATTTAAAAGAGTTTAAAAAATTGTTGGCAAGTTGGCATACTTTAAAAACTGAAGCTTGAAAATAATTCAGGCTATGTGCGCAAATAACCAAATTTCAAGCATTTAGATGAGTTGTTTATATGACCAAACAACCAATTTGACTGAACTATTTTAGATCGGTAGTGATTATTGTCATCTAAATGTTATCTATACCCTCCATTAAAATCTCCATTTATTCTCAGTTGCAACAGTAATTCTTCCTGGCATCTGTGTATAGAGAACAGGAGTCAGCAGGCCAGACAACTCTGCACTGCTCTCCTGTCAGAGAAAACAAGACCACATTACTCCCCCTCCATATTAAATTCAAGTTCTCATCCCCAGCAAAAGAAGAAGGTATTTCCAGCAGACAAAAGAAAACTCATATATAGCCCCAGGCTAACTAGTAATACTAAGACTTAATTTTTTAAAATTTAGAAATGTATTAGCTAGTAAGAGAGCAAGGTTCAAGTTCTAATTTTGTATACTAGAATGAATAAGATTAAATGGATAATGAACGCTATCTTCAGACAAATGTCGGACTGCAGAAGAATGTCACATTTGTAAAGGGGAAAGATTATAATGTAGCTAATCTGAAAACCAGAAGTTTCAGGAAGCACCAATGGACGGCCTCATCTGAAAGGATTCTGGATGCCCAAAGCTGGGAATGGTACCCCCGAGTCTAAGAAACATGAACGGGTAAGGCAATGCCAACGCACTAGGGCCGGAGGCAGCAGAAGCAGAAGGCTGACACGGAAAGGGAGCATTGGGGCAGATGATGAAAAGAGTGTAAATTTTTTTTTTAATTTTCCTTCCAGATTAGAGAAATGCTCGATGCTCTGGCTTAGCAATAAATTTTCATAGAATTTTTTTTTCATAGAGAGAGAGAGAGAGTGTGTGTGTGTGTGTGTGGGAGAGAGAGAGAGAGAGAGAGAATGAGAGAGAGGAGGAGAAAGATTAAAAGAGATTATCACCAACCTGCTTCACCACCAACTCCCAACCCCTATGCCCATGGCCTTAACTGTTAAGGGTTCTTTTTCTTTTTTTGAAGGTTAAAAAAGACCTTTTATTTATATAGACTGAAATGATTATATGCTAAATTAAAGAGCTAGATTGTACAAGAAAACTGCTTGAAAATTCCTTTTCTGGCCCCGGCTGGGTTGGTTCACTGGATAGTGTTGGCCGGGTGTGCTTTCGTTCCGGGTTTGATCTCCCGTGAGGCACACATGAGAAGCGACCACCTGCTTCTCTCACCCTCCCTCTTCCCCTCCCACAGCCAGTGGCTCGATTGGTTCGAGCATCGGCTACAAGGTGCTGAGGATAGCTCGGTTCATTTGAGCATTGGCCCCAGACGAGGTTGCCAGGTGGATCTCGGTCGCGGCACATGCAGGAGGAGTCTGTCTATCTCCTTTCCTGTCAGTTAAAAAAAAAATTCCTTTTTTGATGTCTTCCAAGAATTGGATTCCATTATACATGCTTTCTTCTTTCTTTAGACCTAACTTCAGACTGAAGTTGAATAGAAATATGGCTTACATTTTCCCTCAAATCATTCTTGGGCTCCAGAGAAGGTGCTGGACCTTTGAGTAGACAAGCAGGTGGCTGGTTACAGTACCTTGTAACTCTGGAGGCTGTTCAGTAGTATACAGGACCCAGCTCTCCTAAATGGGGTCATGCAATTAGCAAAATACCTAAAACAGCCAAAGCTATTCTAGCTATGGTTAATGGACAGATCAAGAAAAACTAAGTAGCCTGACCTGTGGTGGCGCAGTGGATAAAGCGTCAACCTGGAAATGCTGAGGTCGCCGGTTCGAAACCCTGGGCTTGCCTGGTCAAGGCACATATGGGAGTTGATGCTTCCGGCTCCTCCCCCTTCTCTCTCTCTCTCTCTCTGTCTCTCCTCTCTAAAATGAATAAAAAAAAAAAGAAGAAAAAAGAAAAACTAAGTAAATTCTATCCAAAGGTATTTGCTGTAAAGGTATATGAGAGCCATACTTAACATTTTAAAGCCTCCTTTTAAATGTTAGCCAATTTTATTAACATTTTAAGTGATTTTTAGAGTGTAAGAAAGTAATTTTAAAGCTATGATGTGCCAAAAAAAAAAGTATGTTTGGATGACTATTGATGTTATCACAGGAATGAATCACATCTCCACTTTCTTACCAATGTGTTCTCTTACAGTAATATTTTTGATAAGCTTCTGATTCCATAGTTTTAAAATCTAATAAAATGTAAAGGAAACATAAAAGCAATGCCCCAGGGAAGCAAATATGAATATTCTAATCTCTAATTGATGCTCTGTCATCAGGCTAAAGTTGTATATGCCACATCCATTACTCAAGAAAACATAAACTGCCTGACTAGGCAGTGGTACAATGGATAAAGCATCAGACTGGGACACAGAGGACCCACGTTTCAAAACCCCGAGGTTGTCGACTTGAGCATGGAATCATAGGCATGACCCCATGGTCGCTGGCTTGAGCCTAAAGGTCATTGGCTTGAGCCCAAGGTCACTTGCTTGAGCAAGGGGTCACCTGCTCTGCTGTAGCCCCCCCCAGTCTAGGCACATATGAGAAAGCAATCAATGAACAACTAAGTTGCCCCAATGAAGAACTGATGTTTCTCATCTCTCTCCCTTCCTGTCTGTCTGTCCTTATCTGTCCCTCTCTGTCTCTCTCTCTCTGTCTCTGCGTCGCAAAAAATAAAAATGAAAGAAAAAGAAAACATCTCTGCATCTGCAGAGTCTTGTAGGTTTGTGTCTGTATTTGGTTTCCCATCTGAACATAACAAAAAACTTCAAATACTAATCTTTTCATTGAATTAAAGAAGAAAAACTCTCCTACACTAGAATTGGGTGTCATCCTAACTTTGCTTTTGTTTGCTTCCCAAAGTCGTGGTGTTTTTAAAAATAAATGCAAATCTAGTCAAGAACAGTGCTGCTCTCACCTTGAATGACCTTCTATTTTAAAGTATGCAGTGAGGGAATACGAGGATATATCAAGAAAATAAGAGGTTTGCTCAGATGCTTAAAAAGTGCTTTCTGGTTTTGCTGCTTTACCCTGTTACTGGGACTCCAGTTGTAATCTCATGCGACAGTGATTGCTTCTTCCTTGAAACTGTTGTTTAGGGTGCTTCTTTCTCAGAGCTACTGCTCATATTTATCTCCAAGCCTCAAATGTTTAGAAGAGTCTCCTCTTCATATACTGACAGCCTAACTACCTCAAGACACAGTAAAGGCTTCCCCTTCCACGAGGCCCTGTGATCATTCCTAAGCACCCCCAACTCTCCCTTCTCTCAGTTTAGATGGAGTTACCACATGCCCCAGTACAGTTTGATTCCCAGTGTAATTCTTCCTGTGTACTGTCTAACCACAGTAGTCATCTGTATGAAAGTTGGGCAGTTTTACATCACAAGATTTGGACAGTGACAGGGGCATGGGTGTTTGACAAATATTTGCTGTTAGATGGACGGGTGGATCAATTCTTCTCCTAGCTGGTAAGTGGGAGACAGTCTAGGGAGAAGGCTTGTCCTTGACACAAGCAGTCCCCTAATCATCCGATTTCACATTCTGCCTCACTTTGACAATTCAGCATATTTTTCAAAGCAGCAACCCCCCTGAATTAGCAGTGACGGGACTCACTGAAACCATGCACAAAGGGAGGGAGAGGAAAGAGTAAAATCTATTCCCTCACATGGAAGAAGGGTGCTGGGAGGTCCAAGAAGATTGTGCAGGTGGGAGGGAACTTCCCCCAAAGCCAGTGATTTGGTTCTTCAGCAACAGAGTGCATGGCCCGGTATTTGGCACAACGTCCTGTATGGCAAGCGGCTCAAAGGAGGAGGAGGACCCTTCAGCTGTGAGATGCTGAATAGTCTCTTTCTACCTTAAGAAATTAAGAAGGTCATACCACATGTGACATTTTGATAAAGTAACAGATACATTTGGTCACACAGACATTGAAAAACTTCAGGGACAAATTCAAATGTAAGAAGCATGCACTGAAATTATGTATAGCTATTTCCCCAACCTGCCTTTGGAGCATTTCGGCACAATATATATTCTGCACGCCTGAATACACTTCCTAGTTTTTAAAAGGCAATATTCTCCTGTTCAAGTGCTCTTAGGCTAAAGAATTTTCGCAGCCTGCAGGAAGGAGAGCCTAGAAACTGCTTCAGCACATTCTGAGCATGCCCATGTGGTTTCTGCTCAGCTGCAGGTGATTATCAATCATAGCATTCTGGCAAAGGCTTGACAACATCATTTGTTTTCTCATCTTTTTTTCTCTCATTGTGCTTTTCTCCCTATAGAAAAATACCGCTTTAAAAATAACAGACATCCAGACTTTTACTACATTGCTTGATGGACCAATGAGTAGTTTATAACTGGACCTTTCTTGCACTCGTGTTCAGTCCACGGGCACAGAACCATTCCATCTTCTCCAATTCACCATGTATGCACGGCAGTACCAAGCAGTACACCAGAGACTCAACACTAAACATAACGTTTCATTTGTTATATCCAGTACACTTTGGAAACAAGCGGCAGAATTCACACAGTCCATTCGCAGGTGCCAAGCGCCTACACCCACTTTGATGCTGTTGTCGCTTAAAAGCATCTTAGAGCTACTTTTTGGAAACTCTTCTGAAATGTTTACTCATAACATGCCTTGTAGTCACACCTTGGTTAGGCCAAAGAATTACATTCCCAGTAAAATCAACTCTCATATTTGCCAAAGGAGCAAAGGACATGAATTTGTTAAACCTCAGTGTAGCCAGAAACCACACTCCCAGCTATATATGCAAGAGAATTGAACACATATGCCCACACAAAGACTTGTACAAGAATGTTCAGAGCAGTGTCATCCTCAACAGCCAAAAAGTGGAAATAGCTTAAATGTCAATCAACTGAGAGATGGATAAACCAGATATGGCCAACCCATACAATGGAATATTATTCAGCAACAAAAAGGAATGAAGTACTGATCCATGCTACAATGTGAATGAACCTTAAAACCATTGTGCTAAGAAGCCAGACACAAAATACTACATATTAAATAACTGCATGTGTATGAAATGTCCAAAATAGACAAATGCAAGGAGACAGAAAGAGAGGCCAAATTAGTGGTTGGCAAGGGCTGCAGGCAAGGAGGAACGGGAAACGACTGCTTAATGGGTAACAGGGTTTCTTCTTCAGATTTAAAGTAAAATGCTCTCAAATTGATGGTTGCACGCCCCTGTGCCTAGATTAGAAAACACTGAATTCTACACTTTAAATGGGTAAGTGGCATGATGTGCGAATTAAATCTCAATAAAGTTTTATTTAAAAAGTGAAAGGAAATGATGGCTATAATATTAATAAATGGGCTCACCTGTAGCACTTCCCTCCTTGAGTTTTTGTGAACAGCACATCTGAGATTTTCCAAAAGGCGCTGAGGAAGGAAAGAGGCTTCTTAGCCATTACCCCATCCATGGACCCCCATCCCCCCATCTAGCCGTCCACGCAACAGCAGCAGACAGGACAGCCCACAGGGCACAGCTCCTCCTGCACTGTCCCAGGCGCCCATGCTCAGGACCTAATAGGAGCACGTCTCCTCTTCCACATCCTTTCTTCTTGGCAGGCAGCCAAGAAGAAAGCCACTTACTTAATGTGAAAAGTATCAATAAGTATAAAACCTGTGAAAGCCTCACTAGTAAGCATATATTCCCATCCCAAAATTGTGTACTTGGCGCTTTACACACAAAAATTTCTGCACAAGTTCACCCCCCAGAGGGTTACAGTGTACACTTCTTGGTATTGGGAAGAAATGTTAGCACCTTCCTCACAGACAGAAGTAACCACTCTCTCTTCTATGCTCCCAACACAATTTGTTAACTTTTTACTGGTTTTTAACCTAACAAGTAATACATGTGTATTTCAGAGGAACTGAAAAATACAAAAATGCAGAAAGAGAATTTAAATTCATCCAGAGATATCATAACAATTATTTTGATGTTTTTCTTTTCTATACCACTTCAAAATTCCAAGTGTTTGTCTCTCTCTCTTTCTCTCTGTCTCTCTCTGTCTCTCTCTCTCTCTCTCTCTCTCTCTCACACACACACACACACACACACACACACACACACCTGTAGATTGGGAACTGGCCCCTAGCAATATGGCAGAAATTTCCATTAATAGGAGGAGTCTATTCCACCATCCTTTGAATCTAGACTGGTCTGTAACTTAACCAATAGAGGGAAGCAGAAATGATAGTGAGCAGTTAGCAGATTACAAGTCAAGAGGGTTTGAGGCATCATCTCCTTCTCTGATAACTGAATCCACCATGAGTGCAAGCCTGAGCTAGCCTGAAGTCGTAGCTGAAACTAAGACATGATAGTAGCCAAGTAGACAAAATTGTTGAGAAAACCCATTGCTTCGATTTGACTAAAATTATTTTTTACAAATATGAATATCTGAATATCTGATTTAATCTGCAAATGTCCACCAAAAAAAGCACATTTCAAACAGTTGTACCACTCAGTTTTAAAAGAATCCTTATGTTAGACTTCCCTTCTAAAAGATACTTAATTAGTAAATATCACAGGAATTAATGACATCAATTTTTGGCAACCAAGAATATTTTTTTATTGATTTTTAGAGAGTGGAGAGAGAGAGAGAGAAGGGAGAGGAGCAGGAAGCATCAACTCCCATATGTGCCTTGACCAGGCAAGCCCAAGGTTTCGAACCGGCGACCTCAGCGTTCCAGGTCGACGTTTTATCCCACTGCACCACCAAAGGTCAGAACCAAGAATATTTTAAGTTTAAAATCAACCTCAAAGGTAACCAGATCAGTATATTTAAAGAATGCAGCAAAAGCCAGCCACATTTAGCTTCTCTTTGTACAGCACCCTCCAAATCCATATTTCATTCTCTAGAGATATTCACGCAACTGCTGAGGATGCTAGCCAATGGTATTTTTCCCAATGGTATTTATTATAAAACAATCCTGGCAAGTGAAAGAAAACAGCACACACTGCTAATATTTTGGTAGAATTATGTGTTTATTCTAGCACTGTGAACAAGAGAGAAGGGAGCATCGAATGAGCGCAGAGGAATGCTGCTGATGTAAACGAATATTGACTCAAAGGCCGCCCGTCCTCCTCCTTCTGATAGCGGCATGACAAAGAGTGTTTTGAGCTTGGATTTCTCCCAGCCTCACACCCCAACAAACACAGTACCCAAAGAAATGCTTGTTGATGAATCCAATTAAAATATGGAAAGAGGACCTGAACAGACATCTCTCCCATGAAGACATACAAACAACAAATAGATATATGAAGAGATGCTCACCCTGGCTAGATAACTCCATTGGTTAGAGCATCGGCCCAAAGCACAGAGGTTGCTGGTTCGGTCCCTGGTCAGGGTACATACAGGAAAAGACTGATGTTCCTCTCTCTCTCTCTCTTTCTCTCTGGCTAAAATCAATAAATAATTTTTTTAATATTACATCGATCTTTAAAAAAAGAGATGCTCCTCTTCACTATTAGAGAAATGCAAATCAAAACTACAATGAGATACCACTTCACACCTGTTAGATTACCTATTATCAACAAGACAGGTAATAACAAGTGCCAGAGAGGCTGTGGAGAAAAAAGAACCCTCATCCACTGTCGGTGGGAATGTAAACTGGTACAGCCACTATGAAAGAAAGTATAGAAGTACCTCAAAAAATTAAGAATAGATTTACCATACAACCCAGCAATCCCTCTACTGGGTATCTACCCCCAAAACTCGAAAACATTGGTATGTAGAGACACATGCAGCCCCATGTTCATTGCAGCATTGTTCACAGTGGCCAAGACATGGAAACAACCAAAAAGCCCTTCAATAGAAGACTGGATAAAGAAGATGTGGCACATATACACTATGGAATACTACTCAGCCATAAGAAATGATGACATCGGATCATTTACAGCAGCAGTTCTCAACCTGTGGGTCGCGACCCCGGCGGGGGTCGAACGACCAAAACACAGGGGTTGCCTAAAGCCATCGGAAAATACATATATTTATTATTTTACTCATGGGTATCTGCATTTGACAGGAATCAAACTGCATTCTTTTTGATACAAATTAAATTATAGTATATGTATCTTAAAAGCTAAAATGTAATGGAAAAACTACTCATGAATGGGTGGAACAACAAATTGATGTTTCTCTCTCTCTCAATAAATTTTTAAAAACATTTTAAAAAAAGACTGTAGGTGACTGATTCTAAACGCTCCTCCCTGTGAGCCATGCTGCAAATTTTGAGTCCAGCTGAAACTCTTCTGGGAAGTTCTGTGCAGGCTCAGGCTGACCTTGTACTGCTACTGATCCATCTCTAGTGAACATTCAGTCATGCGCAAAAGGTTACAAGGTAGTTGAGAACCCTGGAAGGAATCTCAACCAACAGAGGATGAAAACCCCTGAGGACATTATCCAAATCCCCATCTTTCTGACAAATCAAAGAAGGCCACAGATATTTTCTTGCTTTTCCCATCAAGAGATGGAACCTATTTTCCTTGCCCTTGAATATGGGCTGATTCTGTAACTCCAACCTCACCAAATACCATGAGATCATCATGCAGTGAGGAAGCCCAAGATAGCTACTTAGAGAAAGGGGCAACATGAAGCAACACTGAGGCACCAGGCATGTCAGTAAAGACATCTTAAACTTCCCAGGCACCCCAGACATCAGCACAAAGCAGCCAGGGAAGGGAGCCCAGCTGATGCCACGCAGAGCAGAACTGCCCAGCCGCCCTGATCTAATTCCTAACCCACAGAATCATGCCACCAAGTTCGCATGGCAGGGGCAGGGTGGGGAGGATGTTATGCAGTAACAAAACTAAAACAGAGGCAGATCATCCTGAGAAGAATTCTTTGTGTTTCCCAGTGGTCCTTGTGGAACCTCAGTCACCACTTTGTCACAGCTAGCTGTGACTTCCACCCAAGTCCACCTTTGAAGGAACTCAAAGACACAGATCTTTTACCTCTCCTACAATTGTCATGGAGCTTTGAAAGCTTCTATTTTCAGGCCTGGCCCGTGGTGGTACACTGGAGAAAGCAACGAACTGGAACGCTGAGGCTGCTGGCTTGAAATCCCGGCCCTGCCTGGTCAAGGCAAACATGGGGGTTGGTGCTTCCTGCTCCTCCCCCCGTCTCTCTCCCTTCTCTCTCCCTTCTCTATTTCTCTCCTCTCCAAAATAAATAAAATCTTTTTAAAAAGCTTATATTTTCATAAAAACAATTTATCCACATTGCTCTAATTATCTACGGCAATGACCAACCATTCATTTTAATTTTAAAATTTTATTTTGTTATGAAGTTTAAACTTGTATGTATAAATATATAGATACAGAAAGAAATTAGAGTGTGATCTAAAACTCTAAGAAATCTTTCCAAATAAAAGAAACAAACTTTTCTGTATTGCAAAAATATTACATACAAACATTTAATTAATGACTTAGAATCTTTGTAGGTTAGTTTTCTTTTTGACCATTCATTTCTTATTCAATAAACTTAAAAAAAAGCTTTACCTTTTAAGAACAAGTTTAAATTTGAATGAATGTTGACATAAGCTATATCTACCATACTTTTATATAAATTAGAAATGATACCTTATAAGACTAAAACTGATGGCATGATTTTAAGAATTTCCTGTAAAGGGGATAGTTCCAGATGAAGAAAGGCAAACTAGACAATCATGGCCCATTGACTCTTCTGCATCTAGGTCCCCACTACCCAAGGGAGAACCAAAACTCGGAATAATACTGCAAAGAACCTGACCAGGCAGTGGCGCAGTGAATAGAGCACTGAACTAGGACACAGAGGACCCAGGTTCAAAACCCCAAGGTCACCGACTTGACCGCAGGCTCATCTGGCTTGAGTGCAGGCTCACCAGCTTGAGTGCGGGGTTGCTGGCTTGAGCGTGGGATCATAGACATGACCCCATGGTCGTTGGCTTGAGCCCAAAGGTTACTGGCTTGAAGCCCAAGGTCACTAGCTTGAGCATGGAGTCACTCGCTAGACTGGAGCCCCCTGGTCAAGGCACATATGAGAAAGCAATCAATGAACAACTAAGGTGCCGCAATGAAGAATTGATGCTTCTCATCTCTCTCCCTTCCTGTCTGTTTGTCCCTATCTGTCCCTCTCTCTGTCTCTCTGTCTCTGTCACACACACACACACACACACACACACACACACACACAAAAGGTATCCTAGCCCTGGCCGGTTGGCTCAGTGGTAGAGCATCGGCCTGGCGTGCAGGAGTCCTGGCTTCGATTCCCGGCCAGGGCACACAGGAGAAGCGCCCATCTGCTTCTCCACCCCTCCCCCTCTCTTTCCTCTCTGTCTCTTCCCCTCCCGCAGCCAAGGCTCCATTGGAGCAAAGTTGGCCTGGGCGCTGAGAATGGCTCTGTGGCCTCTGCCTCAGGCGCTAGAATGGCTCTGGTTGCAACAGAGCAATGCCCCAGATGGGCAGAGCATCGCCCCCTGGTGGGCATGCCGGGTGGATCCCGGTCTAGCACATGCGGGAGTCCGTCTGACTGCCTCCCTGTTTCCAACTTCAGAAAAATACAAAAAAAAAAAAAAGTATCCTAATTTAGTTAAGGAGGAAATGAAGTAAATGGGTTAGAGCTGGACTCTGATCCAGACTGCCTGGGTTCAAATCCCAGCTCTGCCCTAGGACCTTGAAGAAGTTACAAAGCATATTTATGCTTCAATTTCCTTATCTGTCAAATGGGGATAATTAAAGTACCTACCTGGAAAAGTTTTCATGAGGATCCCATGGCTTGGTTACAGTCATGAGCCACATAATTGTATTTCAGTCAACGATGGACTGTATATACAATGGTGGTCCCATAAGATTATAATGGAGCTGAAAAATTCCTATCACCTAGTGATGCTGTAGCCATCATATTGTCTCACTATTTAGATATGTTTAGATATGCCAATACTTAGCATTGTGTTACAATTGCTTACAGTATTCTGTACAGTAACATGCTCTACAGGTTAGTAGCCGAGGAGCAACAGGCTAGACCTTACACCCTGGGGGTGTAGTAGGCTGTGTTATCGAGCTTTGTATAGGTGCACTCTATGATGTTCTCACAACAAGGACACATTTCTTGGAACAAATCCCCGTCATTAAGCAGTGCATGACCAAGTAAGTGCCCGGCATACAGTAAGTACTAAGAGATGCTACGGGGAAGGGGCAAGATTTAATAAAATGGAATACTTGCCCCAGTCACACAGCTCGGAGGCAACAAAGGTAGGACTGGGATGAAAGTAATACTTTAGTAAAAATATTTATTCTGTACTTACTGTGTGTGGCAGGAACCCTGGTCTTTCCACCATGGCAGTTGAAGAGGGCTTAGGTGACCACCAAGTGAATGAGTAGACCCAGCTGAGTTGGACAACAGCAGAAGGCAACTGGAAATTTATCTTGCAAGCTGTTAAGTAAGGTATACTTTTCTTTCTTTATTTTTATTTTTTGACAGAGACAGAAAGAGTCAGAGAGAGGGATAGGGACAGACAGATAGAAAGGGAGAGAGATGAGAAGCATCAGTTCTTCATTGTGATATCTTAGTTGTTCATTGATTGCTTATTCATTGATCTCTTTCTCATATGTGCCTTGACTGGGGGGCTACATCAGAGCAAGTGACCCCTTGCTCAAGCTAGTGGCCTTGGGCTCAAGCCAGTGACCTTGGGCTTCAAGCCAGCGACATTTGGGCTCAAGTCAGTGAGCATGGGGTCATGTCTATTATCCCATGGTCAAGCCAGTGACTCCGTGCTCAAGCTGGTATAATTGGGCTACCTTTTAATCAGTCTCGGTATTCTCATCTACAAAACAAAGATTGATACTATCACCCCACACAATTGTTGACCTTCTACAAATACTAATTGTTATTTTGCTTATCATTATTACCATCACCCAACAACTGAAATAAGTGAACAAGGAATCAATCAGGAGTCCCAGTTTGGGCAGAGTGATACATCACTCAAAAGCCAGAAAACCTACTGGTTCATTCCAGGATTTCCCTGGACAAAATCATTAGCTATAAAAGAGGCCTTTCATAAGAATCCCCGAGGCAACATTGCTATTTTCACCTCAGGTTCCTCTTTCCACCCACATTGGGTTCTCAGAGTACTATAATTGTTTCTCATCCTCTGAGAGATCAAGTTACTGGCAGCACAAGCTGAGTTGATCTGATGCTTATTCATACTTCAGCTCATGGATAGGGTATTAATTCACCTGTTTCCATAAGCTGTCCAGGTATATAGACACAAAAACATTCTTTTTCCTAATCCGTGGGCCACCCGACTCAATTCACTTACAACATTTCCAAAGACATGGATATTCTAGGCTCTGCCTTCTCCTCCTGAGTCCCTCAGCCGCTGAACGGTGGTTTCACAAGTTGCTTTTCATTCTAACGGCTCCTGAGAAACTTGGGTTGCCTCACAGCTCTGGCGGGATATGGCCAGGCAATTTCAAGACTGTAAATAGTTTTTCAAGTCTCTGCCTATTCTGAAAAACAATCTTTTTAATAGCTTCCTTTCTCCTGTTTCCAAAGTGTAATAATGACACAATTTCCACAGGAACCAATCTCAGAAAATCCTAGGCTGGCTGTTGACTCCTCCATCCAATCTGCCAGAGCCATTACAACCTCCCTTACTGCAGCTATAAGGACAGCATTTAATAGCCAATCAGGCTTGGCCCTACCACATAACTTCTCCTCTATATTTATGTTTCTGTTTTATTGAAAAGATGATGTAGCAATGATACTGGTATATTTTCTAAAAGTCATAAACATCATTTTTAAATTGACATCAAAATTCACGTATCATAAAATTCACCCTTTTAAAGTCGACCATTCAGCGATGTTTAGTATATTCACCAGGTTGTGCAAGCATCACCTGCTTCTAGTTCTAGAACATTTTTGTCATCCCAGAAAGAAACCCAGTACCCATTGGCAGTGACTCCCTCCCTCCCTACTGCCAGTCTCTAGCAACCACCAAGCTACTACTTGTCCTTACGGATTTGCCTATTCTAAACATTTTATATAAATGGAATCGTACAACATGTGGACCTTCGTGTCTGGCTTCTTTCACTGGCCATAATGTTTTCAAGGCTCATCATGTTGTGACACATATGAGAATTTCATTCCTTTTTATTGCTAAATAACTTTTTATTGTACAGATAGACCACACTTGGTTTATCCCTTCATCTGCTGATGGGCATTTGGTTGTTTCCACCATTTTGGTTATTATGAAGAATGCTGATAGGAACATTCATGTACAAGTTTTTGTGTGGACACAGTTTCACTTCTCTTGGGTATGTACCTAGAGATGGAATTGTTGGGTCGCCTGGCGACTGTGTGTTGAACTTTCTGAGAAACTGCCAGAGTGCTTACAGAGCTGTCGCACCAGCACAGCCTCAGCAGCCAAGTCTGACAATTCACTCCCTGCACTGTCGCCCACACTTGTCATGATCTTTTATATTAGAGCCATCCTAGGGGGTCTGAACTGATATTTCGCTGTGATTTTGATTTGCATTTCCCTAATAAGTAATGAAAACATCATTCTTTACCAATCACCAAAGTAACTCATTTCATTTTCTCACACATCACATTCTGCTTCTTCTTGCCCTTTTGAACCATAGTTGTGATTCCAGTCTCGCTCCCTTTAATATGAGCAATGGCTCAGAGCGGATGGAGTAAACTGCAGAATAAGGCGTCATGCCCCCAAGGCATGTCTCTGGGACCGGGAGAAGCACTGTGGGAACACAGGCTCCCTCCGTCATTGACTGGATGATGGATTCTGATGTGAAACACGCCCTGAGCAGGGCACCTGACTGGAAGCACTGCGATTCCACTGTGGGAGAACGAGCTCACCTTTCTGCAAATCCTCAACATGCCATGACACGTACCAGAGTCAAAGTTCATTGAAGGTGGCATCTGGTGGAGCCATAAAGTAGAAACAGGGCTTTCTCAGATAGCTATGGGACCAGGCAACCAAAAGCAGAGTAAGGAGAGAAAACCAATCTCTGCAGGAAACCTCTACATTAAATCATAAAATCTGTATCCTGAAGTTCAAGGCCCAGACTTACTGTCTGCCCCTTCCACTCCCATACTCTGTTCCAGCTGGATTTCTCTAAATCCTTACACAGATACATCGCAAGTCCCCCAGAAGATACCTAAAACCATATACAATATGGAACCCTATATACCCTGTGTTTTTTCCTCGACATACATATGTACATACATACCTGTGATAAAGTTTAATTTATAAATTAGGCACAGTAAGAGATGAACAGCAATAACTAAGATAAAATAGAAAAATTATACCAGTACAGGGGGTCCTCGGGTTACTATAATCTCCACATAAGATGTTTCAAGTTTATAATATGCACTCCCATAAAAACTTTAAAAAATTAAGATGTGAATGTTAAGGCAGATTTCGAAAGAGAAGTCATCAACCTTCCCTTCTAGCCCAGAATAATTATTTAAGAAGGTAGAGAGGCCTGCAACAGGTCCTGTCCCTCTACATCAGCTGCTTCTCGAGATGAAACACCTGTAGTGCAAGTAGAATCTTCTCCAGCATCTCCTGCATGTTCCTCAGGCAGTCCTGATTCACCTGACCCAGTGTCTCCAGCACCTTCTGCAGGTTCTCCTGCCTCTCCAGCTTCCTCCTCCCAGTAGGTCACTCTCTCCCGCCTTGCAAAGTCCCTTCCAGGGTGCAAGCCAACCACAGGAATAAAGGGAAGGAATTTGTCACACTCTTTTTTTTTTTTGGTCAGTTTTTCTGTTACTACAGTACAGTGTACGGTACAGTATATTTATGTCCTTTTCCTTTTTCTGTGGCTTAGCTGTGTTTTTTATGTTCTAGGTTATGATTTTACAACTGTGTTAGGATAGGTAAGTGACTTAGGATAGGGTGTGTTTCAACTTACACCAAAATTCAGGTTCTGTCATTGTCATAGGAACAGAACTGTGCTGTAAACCGAGGACCCCATGTATACTGTAATAAAACTTGTGTGAATCTGGTCTCTTTCAGAAAACTAGAAGGACTTTCTTTTCTCTTCACAATTTCATGGATTAAAGATTCATTCTCACTATAAATCTTAGCAACCTCAGCATAAAATTATTTTTCTTTCCTAATTTGTTTTTTAATTTACAGAGAGGAAGGGAGAGGGAAAGAGAGACAGGAACATCGAGCTTCTCCTGTATGTGCCCTGATCAGGGATTGATCCAGCAACCTCTGTGCTTCAGGATGATGCTCCAACCAACTGAGCTGTCTGGCCAGGGCTTAATTTTTTTTAACTTATTGACTGACTTTTAGAGAGACGGAGAGAAGGGAGGGGGAAGAGAAGCATTCATTTGTTGTTTCACTCAGTCGCTCATTACTTGGTTGCTTCCCGTGTGCACTGACTGGGGATGGAACCCACAATCTTGTTGTTTTGAAACGACACTCTTAACCGACTGAGCTAACTGGCTAGGATTCTTTTGTAATTATGTAGAGAACTTTCATCTTTTCACTCTGAGGAAGCACTTTATGGTTTCTCTTTGGCATATCCAAATAGCCAGGGACATTATTCAGTAAAATACTGGTGACTTGAACACAAACACTGTGACACCAGAACAGGTGATCTGATAACCAAGATGGCTACTAAGTGGATAGGGGACAGCACTGGGAAAGGATGAGCAGCATCCCAGGCCAGATGGAGCAGAATTCCATCACACTACTCAGAATAGCATGTGACTTAAAGCTTACGAATTGTTGCGTGACAGGTGCTGGCACAGTGTATAGAGCATTGACCTGGAACACTGAGGTCCCAGGTTCGAAACCCCAAGGTTGCCAGCTTGAGCACTGGGTCACTGGCTTGAGCGTGGGATTATCAACAGTATCCCATGGTTGCTGGCTTGAGCCCAAGGTCACTGGCTTGAGCAAGGGGTCCTTAGCTCAGCTTGAGCCCCCCCGTCAAGGCACATACAAGAAGCAATCAATGAAGAACTAAATTGAAGCAACTACAGTTGATGCTTCTCATCTCTCCTCCCTCTCTTTCTCCCATACTATCTCTCTCTCTCTCTTTCTCAAAATCAATTTTTTTAAAAAAAACATGAACTGTTTATTTCTGGAATTTTGCATTTAATATTTTCGAACTGTGGTTACCACAGATAACCAAAACCATGGAAAGTGAAACCACAGATGAGGGAGGACTACTGTACCATGTCCCCTCTTAACTACCGGCCGCTTCTTCTAGCTGGAGCGCTATCTCCCTTCTTTTTGTCTGGCCAAAGTCTCCTCCTCCACCGGTTTCAGTTGAGACGTCCCAAACCTCCTTCATCCTGTATCAGCTTATGGTTAATGAAACAAAATTAGCACAAATGTCGTGGCTTCAGACAACAACACGTATTCATTTACAGTCTTGGAGGTCAGAAGCCCCACTGAGCTAGGACCAAGACGTCAGTGGAACCACACTCCTTTGGCAGGTTCTGGGGGAACACCCACTTTCTGTGTCCTCTAGCTTCCATAGGCTGCCCCGCTCATTGGCTGAGGACTGCTTCCCCCATTTCCAAAACTAGCAGTGTGGCATTTTCAGCATCTCCATCTCTCTCTCTCTCTCTCTCTCTCTCTCTCATTCTATCCTCATGTCTCCTTCTCTAACTATGACTGTCTTGCTTCCTTCTTATAGACACCCTTGTGATTACATGGCTTACCCACATATTCCATGATAATCCTGCCATTTCAAGATCCTTGATTTAGTATATTAATCTTTAGTATATTGAGTCTTCTAATCCATGAACAGGGTATGTTCTCCATTATTTAGGTTTTAAAATTTTCTTTACATCAGAATTTTGTAACTTCCAGCATATACATCTTTTTTTTTAACTTTGTTGATTGATTTTAGAGACAGAAAGAGAAAGGGGGAGAACAAGAAGGAGGGATAAAATGAGGAGGGGGCAAGGGAGAGAGAGAGAGAGAGAGATGCTTTCATTTGTTGTTCCACTTAGTTGCACATTTATTGGTTGCTTCCCGTGGATGTGACCTGACCGGGGATTGAACCTGGAATGTTGTGTTGCAGGACAATGCTCTAACCCACTGAGCTAATCGGCTAGGGTCCAGCATATACATATTATGAAAGTTTTATTCCATTTATAGCTAAGTGTTTCATTTCCTTTGAAATATTCCAATGGTTATAAATGATATTGTGTTTTTAATTTTTTCCCACATGTTTATTGTTAATATATAAAAATGCAATTGATTTTTGTCTATAGATCTTATAAATTTAGCAAGCAATATTATTTAACAAACATTTATTAGTATTCTACTCTTTGTAAATCATATCATATCTTATGAAGACTATTAAAGTATAGTTAATCACTAATTTTTTAAAAAGATGCTTAATTTAGTCACACCTGCAAAGTCCCTTTTGCCATGTAGCATATGCACGGGTGCTGGGGATGAGGACGTGGACATCTTTTGGAGGCCATTATTCCATCCACCAGAGTCCTGCTATCATGTTGCCACAGCATCTGAACAAGCACAAGGACTTATTTGAAAGTACTGCTTTCATAAAAGAGTAAGCACCTTGTGGGGTCCTGTGTGATTGTTCTACACACATCCCCAGGGTCAAGGGCACGGCCAGCACTCAACAAACATCTGGCGTCTGCCCAGCTGCGTGGCCACTTTGGCTTCGCTGAGCCAGAGTTCCTGGGGGCAGGGGAGAAGGCAGGCTAAGCTTATGTTGTAAAAGGCTCAGAAATAACAGGCTAAGCAGTTTTTATTTCTTTCTGTACACTCTGAGCAGCAGTAAACATTTTGCTCAGGGAGTTAACATGATTACAATTATGCGTTTGGAGTAGAAGGTCAATGAGCCAGATGGAGAGGGGCGACTGAAGGCAGGGTGACCACGTGGGACACCATAGCAAATGAGGACCCAAAATGGGCAGTGGCAATGAGAAGGAACAGCTGGAGAGAGATGTAAGCGCTTGGGCACATTCCACATCAAATCCTTTCTAGAATAGAGCAAATGAGAAGTAAGCACAACAGGATTTGATAACTTATTGGAGAAGACAAGAGAAAAAAAAAAAGAGAACATTGGAGACATCTCCATCCATCTCTGGTCAAACTAATCAGGCGGGAAAATGGTGACACCTACCAGGATAAGAAGTACAGAAAAGGTGATGTGCTCAGAGGAAGGGGGTGCTGATCTGTTCGGCTTCAAACACGTCGCATGTGAGGAGTCCAGTGGCCATTGTGTGCACAGGTCTTAGAGAAAATCTGAAATAGATGCCAGGAGCTCATGCGCAAGACTGCAGCTACACCCAGAGTTAGGGAGTGTCCCCAAGAGGGATAATGGCTCAAGTCACAGAGTGAATGAGATTAGCAAGGGAGAATGATTTAAAGGAAGAACTGCCGAAGCATGGGGATGGGTACACACAGACAAGCACAGAGAGAGAGGAGCAGGAGACCTTAGACGTGGAAAAGCCAGCAGGAAGCGGGGAACCGGGACTCCTCTGTGTGTGGCGGGGAAAGGAGGCGGACGGCTAAACCGTGCCTGCAGTTTTGCGCACAGGTCCGCCAAAGGAGGGCCAAGAAGTCTCGGACTTTGGGCACCTTCGCGAGAATTGCTTCAGTAAGTAGTGGCAGCGGAGAAGACATTGCCAAGGTTTGAGATGCTCCTTGGTCACTTACTTTTTCCCCCAGAAGTTTGCCCGTTTACATTGAGAATGAAGAAAGATTTCAGAGTGGTTCTGCCCTAAGCATGTTGTCTGAATTGAGTTGAACCCTTTTAGTCCCTCACTTTAACTATAAAAGAAGGAGGCTGCAACTAGAAGGGACCCAGGGTCCCTTTTGAATGTAAAATGGGCTCTTTCCAATCCTCAAGGCCCCCAATTCCAGTGTCAGTTCAATTCCAAGGCATCTGAGACGTCTTCACATTCTTCTCTATTTAAGTTAAAATTTTCCTTCAAAGCAAATTCTAGCAGAGATACTTCAAAAGAGAGAAAAGGAAAGTTCCAGAACTATTTTCCTAATCTATAATTTGTGAGGCATTATGCTGATTACAGACATAATTCCCTATAAAATGCCCTTTGTCAATTTCCACTATGAAACTGTCTTACTCTAATTACTTCCTCTTTGGTGACATAGGTGAGCCTCTATTTTTAATCACAATATTCCTCCCTGCCCATGTTTTAAATTTTAATTCCAGTTTCCATCATTATATATTTAACATTCAATTCTTCCCTACATATATATTTAGACATCCCAATTTTTTTCTATCCTTTTGAAAAGCATTTTTTTTTTCAAATTCAGAGCCTTGGTTGATTTATGCCAAAAAAGGAAGAAGAAACTGACAAACTGTAAAGACAGAGCATGAGAGAAAACGGTACTGGAAAGCAAACCCCAGAATTGCATTTCTTGTATAAAGTACATATTACACAAGGTTTCTCCAACTTGGCACTAAGGAAATTTAGAGTAGCGTAATTCTTTGTTGTGAGGACTATGCTGTGTACTGTAGGGTGATCAGCAGCATCTCTGGCCTCCATTCACCAGATGTCAGTGGCATCCCCTCATCCCAACTCTGGCAATCAAAAATGGTACCGAGGCCCTGGCTGGTTGGCTCAGTGGTAGAGCATCAGCCCCACATGTGGAAGTCCTGGGTTCAATTCCCAGCCAGGGCACAGAGCAGAAGCCCCCATCTACTTCTCCACCCTTCCCCCTCTTTTTTTCTCTCTATCTTTCTCTTCCCCTCCCTCAGCCAAGGCTCCATTGGAACAGAGTTGGCCCGGGCACTGAGGACGGCTCCATGGCCTCTGTCTCAGGTGCTAGAATGGCTCCGATCACAATGGAGCAACACCCCAGGTGGGCAGAGCATCGCCCCCCGGTGGGCATGCTGGGTGGATCCCAGTCAGGCGCATGCGGGAGTCTGTCTGACTGCCTCCTCCCTCAACCCTCCCACCCATGCTTCTCACTACAGAAAAAAATTAAAAAAAAAAGAAAAAAATGGCACTGGGTGTTGTCAAATGTGCTGAGGAAGCCAACTTGCCCCAGTTGAGAACCATTGGTCTATAGAGACCAACCTATTAGAAGTAGTTGAATAGTGCAAGAAAACAATTTCCTAAAATAGAAAGGTAAGGTATTGTTTTTATTTATGCCAACCTCCCATTTGTTTTTAGAATCCTTGGCCTGGTTTCCCCATGCCCATATCAGCTGAGTATCTAGCCTCTCCCTTGTTTTACTGTACTGATATATGACCCACCAGACACCAGAGTGACCTTTCTAAAACATATATCTGACCATGTTACATCCTCACGCTTAAAAAGTCACCAATTTCTCCCATTTTCTCCCACAGGGTTTCTCAACCTGGACACTCTTGACATGACTGTTGGGGGCCTAACCTATGCATTAAAGGTTGTTTAGCAGCATCGTTGGTCTCTAGCCACCAGATGCCAGTAGATCCTCCCCTATAGTAGGAGGATAATGTGTCACCAAAGACATCCACACTCTAACCTCTGGAACCTGCGAATATGTTACATTACATGGCAAACGAGAAAGAAGGTTGCAGCTGGAATTAAAGTTGCTAGTCAACTAACCTTAAAGTAATGAGATTATCCTGGATTATTCAGGTGAGTCCAATGTTATCACAAGAGTCCTTCAGAGAGACTGAAGGAGAAATGACAGAGATGCAACATGTCCGGCTTTGAGGAGGAAGAAAGTGGGCCTCTGGAAAAGCAAAAGATTCAGAGCCCAGAGCCCTTGAGAGGAACACAGCCCCTCCAGTGCCTCGACTTCAGCCCAGAAACCCATTTCAGACTTCCATCCTCCAGAAATGTAAGATAATAAATTTGTGTTGCTCTAACCCACTAAATCTGGGGTAATTTGCTACAGCAGCAGTAGAAAACTAATACATCACCATCCCCAGCTATGACAACCAAAACTGTCTCCAGCCATTTCTAACTGTGCCCTGGGGACAAAGTTGCCTCCAGTTGGAGAACTACTGCTCTGCAAAACGTACACTCCAAATTCCTGAGATGTGCACAGTGGGCTCTTCATAATTAATGCTACCCAACCTGTTGTACTAGTTAGTACCCAACACAGAGCAAAACGCAGGCTATGCTCCAGGCACTCCGAACGTCTAACTTCAAAAACACTTTAGTCTACACGCTTTACTTCTCTGCAGATTTGAAGCCAAAGGTGGCCTTGAAGGGTAGGCAATGTGCTTGGCCCTCCTGCCACTTTTAGCCGTGCCCATAGTTTTTATCTTCCAGGCACATCTAATTTCTGGTTTTATTAGCTTATTACATACAAATCCATGTGGTTGCTATGAAACCGCCGGTGCCCTAGCCTCCTCCTCCAAATAAACCATTGCCCTTAAGTCCATCTATGTCTTCTTCATTGGAAACTGGGGCATCACCAACATCTCTGTGCCTTTGTACATCTACTCTTTTCCCTTTCTTCAAGAAATTACTTCCCTTGTTCTTATAAATGGCACTCATCCTTGAGATCAAGTTCAAGTTCTCTACACAGTGAAGCATCCCAAAGACTCCCCAAGGCATGGTGAACCATCACACCACCACCACCACGCCTGTCCCTCATTGTGTTGTGATCCTTCTGCACTGTAACTATTGGGTATTCATCCACCCTCAGCAGACCCTGAGCTCTTCAAGAGCTGATCCCATATTTTAGCCTCTCTGCACTCCTCATGGCTAGAGAAATACTTGTGGTCAAGAAGTGACTTGTGGCATGAGTGAAAAAAAGAAGTCATGGGTAGAGAAAAATCAATATAATTATGGGTTATCAGAGCTGGGAAGCTCCAGATCAGCAATGAGCATAATCCCAGCTCTGATCCAAGAGGATTAGAAGAACCCCAAAGTTGGAAGGAGACCTTGTCGGTGATCAGACAAGTTGAGAGGCATGCGCCAATTGTATCACCATTTATCCTTTTGTCTTCTCGCTTTTTCTACTCAACAGGTATTTTACCCAGCATGTTCAGGAAGCAGATTTTATTAAAGTAATCATGAAATATATAGTGAGGAAATATAAGGTCTACCGGAAAGTTCTGTCCGTTTCTATCACACCAAGTTTCGACAAGTAAGCACGTTTATTTGGCGCATGTGTGCCTCTCTATTTTTATCACTTAATGTATACATACTGACATAGCAAGTTAACTAAAACGAAGTTGATTCACGTTAGTCTTATGTGTGAAGCCATAGTGTACCCATGGCTACTGATAAAGTTCATTTACGCCACTGTAATTTTTACGAATTTCAACAGGAAGAAATGCTATAGAAGCATGTCTGTTGCATCCACCATATTCCCCACACTTAGCACCCTCCAACTATCACTTGTTTTTGTCCTTACAAAATTTTTTGAAGGGCAAAAAATTCAAAAATGAAGAAGATATCAAACAAGCACTGGTTCAATTTTTCGCATCAAAAGGTAAAACATTTTTCAAAAATGGGATATACAAATTGCCCTCCCGCTGGCAAGAAATCATTAATAATAATGGCAATTATATTATTTAATAAAGTTTATTGACGGTAAAAAAAATTTGTATTTTGTTTTATTCCAAAAACGGACAGAACTTTCCGGTAGACCTTTTATTAATAGAGTAGTAGACGACTTTGACTAACAGCTCCAGGTTTCAGGTCATACAATGGCCGTTTGTACACTTTGAGCACAAGTCATAGAGCTGCAGGCATTTATGAGACTCTTGGAAGCGGGAGCCATTGTAAGAACATTAACTTTAAAAACAGAGAATCTGCTGAAAGAACTAAATAGAAATGGATGTGATCCATCACTGGCTAAACCTGAAGGAAGCTAAGTTCTTAAGTTGGCCTATGGATCCAACAGAAAAGAAACAAAAAAGGTAAACAAACCCTAGGTCCCAGGGAACGTGATCCGCAGAGATTTGGAACTGGATGCAACTTTACCCCAAGTGAAAGCACTTCCATAAGTGCTCGCTAGAGGGCCAGCATGGAGGGTCTCCATTCAACCCACTGTGGCAGTGATTCTCAACTGGGCGATCTGGACTCCTAGAGACCTAGGACAGTGTCTCTAGACATTACCCATTGTCACGCTGGTGGGGAGGATTGCTAGTGGGTAGAGGCCCAGGATGCAGCTAAACACCCTACAGTGCACAGGACAGCCCCAGCACAAAGAATCATTTGGCCATGAGTGTCAATGGGGCAGAGGCTGTGAAACCTTGAGCCACAGCAAACAGGAAAAGCACAAGAATCAAATCTGTGGCAACCAAATCTTCCCCCTAGGGTCCATAAGTAACCTTGCAAGGTGCTCATTTGCTGGACTTTTGACATCATTAGCAAAGATTCGCTTTTAGGACAAAGGACCCAGCTTGCTAGCTGGTGAGAAAAGCAAGCAATGCTCAATAAGATGAATTTCCTTCGTTTTTTAGAGGGTTCCAGGGCATTGAGCCTTTAAAAGGTAACCCAGGACATGACATTGCAGACCGGGGGTTACATTAGGGTATTTGGGCCTGTACTAAACAAAACCAGCCTTGGGTCTTCATGTCAGGACTCTGGCCAAACACTCCCGCCTGCCTCAAAACCAAAGGGAGTATGCACGCGTGTGCATGCACACACACGTGAACATTTATGAGAAAGTGTTGTTCTTTGGCTAAATGGGTACATCCTTAGTTTCAAGCATTGACAAGAGGCAAAGGTCACAGTAGAGGAGCTTGCAGACTACCCAAATACCGCATAGAACAGGTAGAAGCCGCCAGTATGGCTGCAGTTCACATACCTGTCCGTGGGCTATGACATTTAATGGCAACAGTCTCTGTATATTATAGTCCAAGTATGTATGGTTGCTAAGGAAACAGGGACATTCTTAATGATACAATCAGGTTTAAACACGAATGTCAGTGGCGATCTCATCCAAGAACTTGGCTTGTTTTTGCATTTCTCTTGCTCTCAACTCCAACAGATTAATCTGATGATGTGTGCTGCTGATATAGAGCAGGAATCTAGCTAGCCCCTTCTAGATACCAAGAGAAATTCAGTATTTAGATATTGACATTTAGCTCTTTCTCAGGCTGAGTTCTCCGGTTTGGAGAAAACGTCTTGCTCTCTGGCTTGACTTTTCTCTCTACTCAAGAACATGAGCAGAACAGTCAGCAATGTTTGTTAGTTTTTCTAACCCATGCTCCCCAGCCAACAGCTGCAGTGACTTTGACAGTCACAAATATTTTACTAGTATATGATGCCAATATTTCTGATAAATACTGCTGATTTTTCTAAGACGATCTATTATAAGTCACAATCTCATAGTCATCTCGTGCTAACAGCGAGGTATGAGCTTGGAGGTTATTTTCAAGCTGTTTTTCTTGGTTCTGTTTCCTTTATTTTAGTCTAGAACTCCAGCAATTGCACGGTATTGCATTTCATTTCTGTCATTCTAACTGTACTTTAAAATATTTAATTACAATCGATGGAATCTCCCTTCCTTTATGGAAACAGATCCAAGGCAAATCTATAGCGTTTGTGAGTCTGAGATGAGAGTTATTCGTTTTAAAAACAATTACTATTTATTTTCTAAAAACATGGTGCTTTCCAAGTACTCATCAACCAGTTTCCCAGTAGCTGTTCTCCATTCTTCCTAAGCAGAGAGCACACACTTTAAAGGTAACAAATAACGTAGCTCCCTCTAAGTTCCTTATGCATTATATCTCTTACTAATAAAATAAGTGAAATAAAGACAACTGCTAGTCGTCTTTAATGGACCGTGGGCAGGTTTCCATGATTTTTCACAGCATTAACCAGAGGTTTTTCCCCAAAAACTAAACTAGTGTTCTATATCATAGAGTTCTGAAATTAGTCCGTTAGGGAGAAGAAAATATCAAAGCTAGAGAATTCTAGTAGTTACTGTCCCCTGCCATCCAAACACACAAAACTACATACATATACTATCAGCAACACCCTCCAGAATGATGTTCCTGAATCCTCTGTAGAACAACCAGATGGCAGGCCTATTTCATCTAATCCTTACAAAGCGCTTAGAAATAGATCGTTTCAATTCCTAAAAATATCAACTTTCGGTGGCGGGATCCAACAATCCTCTGGCCTGGCCCGCAGCGCAGACAGGAGGGTCAACGAGCTCGTCCCATGTTCCTCAGCGCCCACCACTGCTCCAAGTGCAACCAATAAGCCCTGACAAGACACACACGTGTGGCCACTAGAGGTGGCCCATTTGCAGGAACCATTCCCCAGCCAAAAAGGAACAGTCACGCCATGGAAAACTCTCACTGGGTCCCTGGCTCTGTAAATGTGATCAAATTAAAGAACTGCCCAGGTGTCCGTCCTTGGGCTATGCGGACCCGCGCGCGGCACCAGACCCCTACCTCGGACTTCCACGCGACGTAGGGCTGGCCATGGCTGTTGGGTGGGGACTGGAACTTTCTCTGCTGGAGCCACCTCCTGGGAGAAGCGAAGATGCTATTGGAGCCTCCCCCGGAGGAGCAGAGGATGGCGCTGCGGCCACTGCCCGGTCCGGCCAGGACCGAAGGCAGGTCCCAGGCCATGCTCTTCTTGAGGCCGCTGCGACCCAGGGGGACCTCATAGTCAAAGTGGAAGCTGCCAGAGGGCGACTTCTCCTGTGGGGTACTCGGAGTGGAAAAGGATGAGCAGAGGGGTCTCGGGGGTGGGAGGCGGTTGGCCCGGGGCTGTGGGCCCCGAGGAGAGGGCGCCGAGCGGGGCCCGAGGCCCTCGGCCGCGGGCAAGGGGGAGCAGAGGCGGCCCCCGGCGGCCCCCGGCGAGCCGCCCTCCACGCCCACCTCGCCCCCGCAGCCGCGGATCAGAGCAGGGTCCAAGCTGCGGGTCTGGCGCAGCTTCCTCTTGGAGAAGCCCTGGGCTGAGGCCGAGCCGCTCGAGGCCGGCGAGGAGCAGGAGAAGACACTGTGGAGCAGGCTTTGCGCGGACATCTCGGCAGGGCTATGCCCGAGGGCCACCCTCTTCCCGCTCTCGGAATGCTAGCGATTTGGGGCGCGGAAAGAAAGGGGGCGCAGGCGACGCTGCCAAGCTCGGAGTGTGGTGGAGGACAGTGCCAGGCTCACGTGCCACCAGCGCACTACAAGTGCCCGGTTGGAGGCAGAAGCAGGAGATCCATCATCAGCCTTCTAGGAAAAGGGTCGGAGGGCCTTCTGCAGTGGCTACGACCTTGCCCTGGATCCAAAGTTGCGGAGGGGGTAAGGAAGAGGAGGCGGACGGTCCGGCGCTCGCTGGGTTCCCAGTTCCAGCCCGCCAGCGCCACTCCGCCTTTCCAGCCGAGGAAGGAGACTCCGGGCTCCTGCTCCCTGGCTCTAGGCAGCCCCGAAGTCTCCAGCAAGCTCCTCCTCGCACCCTGAGGACGGTCGTGGGGGGCTAGGGAGGAGGCCGCCTGGGCGTGCGCCCAGGGCGCGTCTAAGCTCCCAGGGCAACAACAGGGACTTCCTCCAGCGAGGGAGCTAGGCGCCGGGGCTGCGCCGCGGGGGCACTGTCGCCGTCTCCTGGGGCCCCTGAAGCTGCGTGTCTGGCCTCCACTTGGCTGCTGTGCTCACTCCTCCAAGGGGTTAGGCACGAGGATGTCTCCAAGCTCCAGGTTCCACAGGTTGCCAGTCTTACCACAAAGTGGGGACAAGGAGCCCACTTCGCCCAGGGCCTTCCAAGGACTGGGAGGCTACGACGGGAGAGAATTCCTGGCAATGCTCAGGGAGCTAAGGAGAAAACCCCAGGGGCGGGTACCCATGCTCCGCTCGGGGGGCACTCTTGATATCGCAGCCCAACCTTGAGCCCAGGGAAGGCGCGGAGAGGTCTCCGCACGCGCGCTCAGGCGGCAGCCGGGACCGGTACGGCGGGAGGGAAGCCAGGTCTGGCGCTGAGGCGGAGCCAGGAGCCGGAGAAAGCAGAACCTGGAGCAGTTTTCCAGGCGTCCAACCTGGGAGCCGCCCCTGATACCGGGTCTCCTGGGGAGAAAGCCGTGAGGACGGAAGTGCGGACCTTCTCCCGGGTCTCCCCTCCCCCAAATCGAGGGGGCGCCAGCTCCACTCACGTTTCTGGAAAGGAAAGGAAGTGTCAGATTGCACCCCACCCACTGGTGTCAGATGGGCAGCCCAGGACGGTTGCTCTGAAGTTGAAGTTAAATGTCCTGCCCTCCTTCCCCCTCCACCCCTGCTGGTTTTGTTTTTAAAAAGGCTAGAGATTCCTTCCGATGGGCTTGAGATGGGACCTACTAAGTGCTGGGGGGTGGAGGGGTGGCTCGCTGCGAAAATGTACTCTGGGAGGAGGGATAAGCGAGGCCGGGCGGGGTCAGGCGCCTCCGGCACGGGGCAGGCGCTGGACGCAGCGTCAGCCGGGAGCTGCGGAGATTGGCGCTCCCAAAGCGCTGGGTCTCTGGTTCGGCTCTGGGACGCCTCTGGGCGCAGCGCGCCAGGGCCACATTCCTAGGAGGCTGGAAAATGCTGGCGATGTCCGTGTTCCCTGCTTGGAAACCAGTCTGGGAACAGCTTCTTCTGCTACTGTCCCACCCCTGGAATCTATAAAATGCAAAAGCTCGCCTGCCTCTCCGCGGGCTTTTTGACGTAACATTTAAGTTTTGGAACGCTTCTTAACCATCTCATTAGGGGGAGCAGAGATAATGCTGGAAATACCAGCGTACTTTATATAACTCTCTTCGTGTGCCCCTTTACCACATCATTTCAGGGTGAAGAGAATTTTATACAAATGTAAAGGCGACTTTCCTTTACCATTTCTTTTATTAAAAAAAGTACAATGAACGTATGCATACAGGTGTGTCTGACACACACAGTCGCTTTGTTGTGTATATATCAGCATTATCCAACTTTGATTTTGGAAGATTTCTTTTATTCCCTATAAAATTTTCAGGGGGAAAATTAATTTCTTTGTCTTTTTAAAAACTGTGTTCGATGTTCCTAGATATTCGACTATCTAGGAGAAGGCACGCTATGAAATCTATTGTAATTCACAGAAGAATTCGATGCCTCAACAAGGGCTTTTTCCTCACCCCAGGCTCTCTGATGTACATTGTAGTTTTTTTGTAAACGCGGCAGAACAGGCTGCGCCCAGGGAATTCCTTCCAGTCACACTAGGAGCTATCTGCTGCCTGAAGACCAAAGAGCTACAGACTTTACATTACACTGCCATCCATGTCTTCTCACCCAGAAACTTCAGCATTTTCAATGGCTGGCGATTGGGTGTTCTGTGGGGAGGCACAACATTTAAAATCGCTTACTGCTTACTTCCTTGCCTGACTTCCACCAAATAACATGTGGGGGATTGTTGGTGTTTGCGTTCTTCTCTCCTCAAAAGGAGTCACTTTAGAAGTAAAAGAGGGTGGGTCTTGCCTGCCCTTGTCTTCCTTAGCAATACCTTGTAACTTGTCACGAGTAATGAAAACACTTAATGTCTCTACCTTTGGATACCATTGCATGGAATTGGTTATGCCTCACTGGAGTTTGGCATTTGGGGTAGATGGTTAACAAAGTCACACTCCATAGAATCACTTATAACTCAAGGTGGTTGAGCAAATGTAATTTAGGGTTCATATACATTCTGTTTCTCTAAGCCCATATGATGACCACGGGGTTGAAAATGCAACCCTGGCATAATTATGTCGGGCTCATAAGAATGCCCTCCAGGCACGAATTCACACATTCTTGGTCATGGAGAGCCAGTGAGCAGAGGAGCACGTCTATTGGCACTTGGTGCTTGGAGCAGACACATCCAGTTCATTCATCATCTTGTTTCTAAGGGGTCCTGACCCTCCATTAGCCTGGGGCTTGCCTCACAGTTGGAAACAATGAATAAATTGTTTAAATATTCATAAGTAAAGCTCAGGCTCCTTTAAAAAAACCCAGTATAAGTATATGTACTTTTAAAACACAGTGAAAAAAATGGCACTTCTGGAAAGAAAACGTTTATAAGAAAAGTATTCGAATTTTTAAGTGATATTTTAAAAACTATTTTGATTTCCAACCTGATTGCTATTAGGTTTATTTTGCGGTCATTGTGGCTTATGGTATATTCATTCATTCTTAGTTAGGGCATCCTAGTTTACTCTTGTGTGTTATACAATCACTTTGCTTATATAGACCTACTCACATGGACCTTTCTGATTGATTGTCATATTATGACAAACTTGATTAAGGAAGATCGCGGTTTCATTTACCAATTACAAAAACGGCTGGTCTGCTCTGCTAATCCCCAGAGCCTTTCTCACTATTCATAAACCTGCTTAAGAACCAATAGAAATGGTAGCCCAGAAACAAATAATCTGGAATATATATATACTTTAAAAATCAAGTCTCTAAGACTTTGCTCCTTCATTTGGGCATTTGCTATTGAAAAGTAGTATCCATATTTGTGGGATTTTTGTTTTGTTTTGTTTGCCTCAGAGCTCAAGTTAATCAAAGCCTTAGGATACCTTTTATTAAAGGACAGAACAGTCTGTTCACTATTCATTCCCCATTATACTTATCCCAGAAGTTCATGATTTAAAAAAAATCTGTTCCACCTGACCTGTGGTGGCGCAGTGGATAAAGCGTCGACCTGGAACGCTGAGGTCACCAGTTAGAAACCCCCAGGCTCGCCTGGTAAGGGCACATACAAGAAGTAGATACTATGAGTTGATGCTTCCTGGTCCTTCTGACCCCCTCCCTTTTCTCTCACTCTAAAAAATCAATAAATAAAATCTTTTTTTAAAAAAAAAAGAGTATGAAAAGGGGAGGGGAAAAAATCTGTTCCATCTGGTCATGGCATAAGAATATTCTAATGAAAGTTCTAGAGGCCTTGGTCTGACATCAAGGTATCCTCTTATCAAGAATCCCAGAAAACTTATCAGTTTTCTCTCTACTCCCTTGACACCCTGTTCTATAAACATATACATGTTACTACCCAAGAATATGGTCCATTAAACTTAACTTTCCTCTTTCTTAACTTTATCCCTTGAAATTTTTCTTATCTGCAGCCAAAATTCCTCTTTCCCCTTGGTGTTAAGACCCTTGAGCTATTTGGAGATTTTGATCCTGCCCCTTGAGTCTGACTCTGTGGTTTGGCTACACTATAAAGTTCATATTTTGCTTGAAAAGCATCATTGTAGACGATGTCCTCTGGATTTCCTCCAGTCGCTCATTTCTTTGCAGTCCTGAGGTCCAATATTTCAGGTTAGGGCATCCTGTTTTGCCCTTGTTTTGTTATATAATCCCATTGCTTATAGAGTCCCAAGTCACATTGCACTTCCTGATTGACTGCCCTTATATAATATTTCAGATTTCTATCTGATTGGCTCCCAGGTCTTAGTCAGCATCACTGATTTTTGTTTCATCCTGTCTGTCTCTCAAACTGGTTCTGATCCCTCTGGTATCATTTCCACCTTAGCAGCGTGCAGGGTAAACGGCTCATAGCACCTCGCTCTCCCGTAGAAGTCAAGGGTTCTGCCTCCAAGCTCCTGAACCAAGAAAAGAGGAACATGATTGTAATCTGCATTGTGTGAAATATATGAGAAATGTGTGGAGAACTTTTACAGGGTTTAGGAATGCTAATTACATTAAATAGCCAGATTGCCCTACGCCTAAACTACTTCTTGACTGCAAGCAAGGAATGTTTTGCAGCTGAACTAAGAATGTTTCTTTAGATTCCTATTCTGGTATCTCCCTGAATGAATATAATTGCCAAGAAACTTACACTACAATTGATGGATGTTAGTGGAGGTAAATCTGCAGTTGCAGGATATTTCCATATGGATAAGATTAGTAAAAACTTACTTTCTTAAACACCAACCCAGCACTGAGGAACAGGAATCATTTTCCAAAAAATGGAAGGGTTGTCATAGTCACTCTCCAGAAGGTAAATATAATGATTTGCAAGATGTAAGGGTTATTTGAGAGCTTGAGTCCTAACTGGTACTATGGTGTGAGAAGACAGACAAAGTTGTAAGTTTCTCTCTTCACCTTACAGAACAATGTAATATTATAATACCAGAAGAGATATTCAAGAAGAAAAAGGGAAAGGGTGCTAAACATGACTATACTGCTTTCTAAATCAAACTTAGTGTTGTACTCAAGATCATTTGCTCAGACAGTTTGTTCCTGACCCTTTAATCAAAACAATATAAAAACAACACTTGTTGGAATTTACTGTATAGTGGGCACTGAGCTGAAATTATACATGCACTATCCAAATCAACAGTCACCCCCACACAAAATTGTAATACTTAACCCTCAGTTTTATAGATGAAGAAAACCAAGACCTACACCAGTCCCGTAGGTTTCCCCCTGGGTAAGTGGCAGAGATAGTATTCAGATCTATGTGATCTAACTTTGACCGCTAACTCTTGTGGGACTAGAATTGCAGATTAAGGTGCCATTCGATTTAGAAATGCTTTGGGACCCTTTTGGAATGGATTTCAATTTGTTGATTTCTTATCTAGTTATGTGACCTTGGGCACAGCACTTTACAGTTCTCATTCTCACTGTCCACCTGCAAAATCATACCCACTTCAGAAGACATCGAGATGAGTAACAGACCTAATGTATGTCGAATGCTTAGCACAGAACATTCTAAAAAAATGAATATAATGATAGGGTTATATAAGCAATACAAAATCTATTATTTTTAAATTATATCATAAATCCAGATATATTGAACAACCATACCTAATGTGAGTTCACCTGGTCTTACACTCAGAAGACCTACTCAGACCTTTCGAACTTGTTAATGAATTGTTTGCTTAAAATTATTTGAAAAAGACCCATGGTCAACCCGGTGACTAGTCACAGCTGAGATTTTCACCACTCTCCTCAAGTTTCAGTGAGGTGTTGTCAGTACCAACTAAATTATATCAGCATGGGCTTTCAAAACAGGGCTCTTTCTTGAGTTAAATGAAAGACAATTTGGGGTTTTCTATATTCAGGATTTTTTCTGCCTCTTTTATTACATTTCTATATCAACAGGCCAGTTTCTTGGCTCCATATTTGGGATCAATTTCACATTGCCCAAAATTAGAAACACGACCCTCTTTTTAAAGCAGGCACCCAGTTTAGGTTTTCATATCCATCTAGTTAAGATCAAGATCTATAACAATTTCTTTTGACATTATATTCAGAAACCTAAATGACTATTTTTATAATCTATCTCACTTATCCCCACTGCGTGTCTAATTTCACCATCCCTAACCAATCATGGCACAGTGGATAGAGCGTCAACCCGGACTGCAGAGGTAGCTGACAGGAGGCCTGCGGTTGCCAGCTCAAGCCCAGAGTCACCAACTAGATCCTGAGGTCACCAGCTTGATCTCAAGGTTGCCAACTTGAGCCTGAAATCACCTGTTCAGTCCCTGGTCAAGGCACATATGAGAAGCAATCAATGGATGTACAATTACATGAAACGAGTTGATGCTTCTCTCTCTCTCTCTCTCTCTCTTTCTCTCTCTCTCTCTTTTCCTGTCTCTCTCTCTCTCAAAATAAATAAATTAATTAAGGGAAAAGTTCCTGTATCACTTGCAACACTGTCCATTCTCTCGTTGTCTGTGCGAATATTAGCAACGTGCTGTATGTTTTCTAGTGTTTGATCCTCACCTTCTAAAAGCAGTCTGCATAGACACGCTGTTCTACCCTTTCACTTACATGTTGATTTCTCCAGTTGGTGTGAAGATAGTATTTTTAAATATGAACCCTTTTGTTTTCAGGGCACCCATCAGTGAGGCAGCTGAAAAGCAAGGCTGAACAAAAATCTTCAGCCAGGTTGCAGTATGGATGTGCTTAGCAGAGTGCCAGGGGCCATTCATAAAACAAGCAATTGTTTACCCGCAGCCAGCATTAAAAGAATATTCCAACAGCAAATCCTAAATGCATGACCGTTGTCATTTTTGTTTTTAGTTTCAAAAATCAGGAGTCTTTTAATAATAATAATACGAATTGTCTAACAACCAAATTGCATTTCGGCTTATCAACATTTTTGAATATGCACGTTGTGCCGGAGCCTTTCCTTCCTTGTTAGTTTCACTTTCTTCTGTCATTGAGGGTGAAGGTGTCTCAAAGTAAATGCATTTTAGCTGAACCTGGTGTGTGGCTCACCTGTACTTTATTACTTAAAGTATTTCTTTTTTTGTATTTTTCTGAAGCTGGAAACAGAGAGAGATAGACTCCCGCATGCGCCCGACCGGGATCCACCCGGCACGCCCACCAGGGGGCGATGCTCTGCCCCTCCGGGGCATTGCTCTGTTGTGACCAGAGCCACTCTAGCGCCTGGGGCAGAGGCCAAGGAGCCATCCCCAGCGCCCGGGCCAATCTTGCTCCAATGGAGCCTCGGCTGCGGGAGGGGAAGAGAGAGACAGAGAGGAAGGAGAGGGGGAGGGGTGGAGAAGCAGATGGGCGCTTCTCCTGTGTGCCCTGGCCGGGAATCGAACCCGGGACTTCTGCACGCCAGGCCAACGCTCTACCACTGAGCCAACCGGCCAGGGCTTAAAGTATTTCTTAACATCTCCCTGTAATATGTTTTAGAACTTTTGAGGATGAAGAATTATGAAATAATGTAAACCATTTTTAACATTTTGTTAATTACTCTGAAATTTCCCATAGTCTAAACATTTTTTCAATATTTCTAATTTTTCAAAGTAACTAAATAATGTGGAGTTTTTCCTCTAAAATTTTCATTTTCCCCCCCATAATCTTCACTCATCTATGTTGAATAGAAACAGGATAACGTATTTGCCCAACATGTGCTTCTAGTGACAAGATAGGGTGGGGTGTGTAAAGAAGAGGGGAAGAGAAAAATGGGTGCTGTGCCTTGGCCTTTATATTTGTTTCTCATCTACTTTACTTAGAAATAACCTACCAGCAATAAACTGTATCAGTGAGCATTGACAGCTATGCATACCTATGAGACCACCAGCAAAATTCGGATTCAGCACGCTGCCATCACTTCCTGGTATGCTTTTATTAATGCTCCAAGAACATTGACAACTAGATTATGCCCCACATAATGGTTAAATTGGGCCTTCAGTCAATATAGAAAGGGAGAAAGAACTAAATAGAGATCAGAGCTTTTTACTTCTTGTGATGGGTTCTGTTGTGTCCCCTCCAAAAAGATACATTCAAATCCTAATCCATGGTACTGGTGAATGTGACCTTATTTGGAAACAGGGTACTTGCAGATGGAATCAAGTTAAGATTAGGTCAGACTGCATTTGTGGGTGAGGGCGGGTCCTAAATCCAAGGACTTGTGTGTTTAGAAGAGATAGAACACAGCTTGGATAGACACACATGCACGTACATGGTGGAAAGACCACATGAAAATGAAGCAGAGAGAGATTGGAGTGCTGTGTCTACAAGCCAAAGGTTACCAAGGATTGCAGACAACCTCCAGGAGCTAGAAGAGAAGCAGGAACCAGACTCTCCCTGACAGCCTCCAGAGGGAACCACTCCTCTCACCCGCCATCTTGATGGTGGCTGTCTGGCCTTCTTAACTGTGAGAGAATACATTTCTCTTGTTTTAAGTCATCCAGTTTGTGGTAATTCGTTACACTTCTTAAGCATAGTACACCACAGCTTGGTTCTCATTCTTTCTAACTATGTAATAAAACCCAGAGCCAAGGAATTAATTGATCAAAAAGCAATCTCAGAGAATTTAAAAGTAAGAATGGCTAATGAATGCTGTCAGCGTTTCATTTGAAAAGAAAGGAGAAAAACGATCAACCCATCAGACATCATGCCTAGGTGTTCCGCATGATGAGCGCCATCACTGTCATAGCAGCAGCTTCGCTGCGGCTGGGTCCCACACGTGGGTCTAGCCCCCCTTCGGGATGGCGTGGACTTCTCCCTCTGGGAAACTTCTGCCCTTCTGTGCATTTGTTTCAAGAAAAGTGTTTGGGGTTTAATTTTGTAATTGACCAATGGCACATAGAAGTGTATCACGGACGCAAGCCAGAAAGAGAAACTAAAATCCGGAGAACTGTGATGCTTTCATTTAACCTTTTTTGGTGTTTAATTCACTCTGCATTAAAGAGGCTGAGCGCACCCCTGAGATGCAAATGCGTTCAAGTGCCCGGCTCAAGAGAAATAAATGCCTTTGAAAGAACGGCTGGGAGCTGATCAAACTCCTCAACGGACATGGAAAACTGAAGCCCACTGAGGTTTGCTCGAGACAGACCACCAGCCAGGCAGTAGAAAAAGCAGAGCTGCTCAAGTTCAGGACTGCACGCCCTTCATTTGCCTCCTGTACAATTTATTGGGAATTCCTCGGGTATTTTTCACAGTTCACTGCTTTGTGGCATGACACAGATTAGAGACATACCAAAGAACTCCCACCCCCTTCTCTTTTAAAGACATACGAATGAAATAAGTCACACAAGGATTGTAATAGCAGGTTGTAGACCAGGGAGCAAAATGTAAGGGGTTTTCTCCTTTTTAAATGGAAATGGCTTGCCCTGGCTGGTTGGCTCAGTGGTAGAGTGTCGGCCTGGCGTGCAGGAGTCCCAGGTTCGATTCCCGGCCAGGGCACACAGGAAAAGTGCCCATCTGCTTCTCCACCCCTCCCCCTCTCCTTCCTCTCTGTCTCTCTCTTCCCCTCCCGCAGCAGAGGCTCCACTGGAGCAAAGATGGCCCGGGCACTGGGGATGGCTCCTTGGCCTCTGCCCCAGGCACTAGAATGGCTCTGGTCGCGGCAGAGCGACGCCCCAGAGGGGCAGAGCATCGCCCCCTGGTGGGCGTGCCGGGTGGATCCCGATCGGGCGCATGCGGGAGTCTGTCTGACTGTCTCTCCCCGTTTCCAGCTTCAGAAAAATACAAAAATAAATAAATAAATAAATAAAAAATGGAAATGGCTCCACAAAGCAGTGTCACCGAGTTGGCAAATGCTAACTGCCCAGGAAGGATAATCATACAGCTAATTGTTAGTACAGGCTCAGCTACTAACTAGCCCAGTCCACTCACCTTATGCAAAATAAGTCCCTACTCACTTCCCAGGTCTTGGCTTAAGCATCACTCTCTTGAGAAGCTCTCCCTGATTTCCCCTGTAGCTAAATTAGGTCCATGTGATATAGTTTCTTACTCTCAGACTTCTTCATGATAGCATTTACCAAAACAATAACTATATGGTACTCATTAGTGCAGTTATCTATGCTCAGGCTTTGACACCCTCAAGATCATATGCTTCCTGAAGCGAGTGACATCATTGTTTAGTTTCCCCCATGTGTTCCCTGTGCCGGAATAGCTCATATCACATAGGAATAAGAGTTTAATCAATAATTATAAACTGCCTGACCTGTGGTGGCGCAGTGGATAAAGCGTCGACCTGGAATGCTGAGGTCGCCGGTTTAAAACCCTGGGCTGGCCTGGTCAAGGCACATATGGGAGTTGATGCTTCCTGCTCCTCCCTCCCCCTTCTCTCTCTCTCTCTCTCTCTCTCTCTCTCTCTCTCTCTCTCTCTCCTCTCTAAAAATTAATAATAAAAAGTAAAATTAAAAAAATAATTATAAACTGAGCTCTCAGCCCCAGTATTCTTATCTGAATTTTGGCTCTTCTGGTCCCTGATGGCTCTTGCCTTCTGCGTCTCAGAAAACTTGGAATTATCTGTAGGCATCAGTGGGAAGTATCTTTATTGATCTTACTCGGTGCGGGAGCACTAAAATAAGCAATAATAATATGGGCATCTGCTTATCAAAACCATTGATATTTCATTAAATGCATGGCCTCTGAGTTGGATGTCCCCTACTTGGAAACCTAGGGGTGTGTGTGTGTGTGTGTGTGTGTGTGAGAGAGAGAGAGAGAGAGAGAGAGAGAGAGAGAGAGAGAGAGAGAGAGAAGACACATCAACCAAACTTGGACAAAGTTATTTAATTCTTCAGAGACTCAGGTCTTCTTCTGATACATGAAATTAACAGTTAAAGATGTAAAGCATTTAGTACATTTTCTTTTTTAATTTTTTAAAATTTATTTCAGTGAGAGAGGAAGGAGGACAGAGAGAGAAAGACAGGAACATTGAGCCATTCCTGTCTGTGCCCTGACTGGGGACCGAACCAGTAACCTCTGTGCTTTGGGACAATGCTCTAACCAACCAAGCTGCCAAGCCAGGGCATAATACATTTTCTGATATAGAACAAACACATAATAACTGTTACCTATTTTTTTTTTGTATTTTTCTGAAGCTAGAGACGGGGAGAGACAGTCAGACAGACTCCCACATGCGCCCGACCGGGATCCACCCGGCACGCCCACCAGGGGTGATGCTCTGCCCACCAGGGGGCGATGCTCTGCCCCTCCGGGGCATTGCTCTGCCGAGACCAGAGCCACTCTAGCGCCTGGGGCAGAGGCCAAGGAGCCATCCCCAGCGCCCGGGCCATCTTTCCTCCAATGGAGCCTTGGCTGCGGGAGGGGAAGAGAGAGACAGAGAGGAAGGAGGGGAGGGGGGTGGAGAAGCAGATGGGCGCTTCTCCTGTGTGCCCTGGCCGGGAATCGAACCCGGGTCCCCCGCACGCCAGGCCGACGCTCTACCGCTGAGCCAACCAGCCAGGGCTATTACCTATTACTAATAAAATTTATTAGCATAAATTACAGAAATAAGGCACATGATATGGCTTATCTAGACTTGTCTATCTGTATGTATTATCATGAAATCAAATACCTTATAAGAATAATAGTAATAATACCCAACCCTTAATGTGCATCAAGCACTTTGCCAAGTGCTTTATATGGATTACATATTATTTAATCCTCACAACTTGATGAGGTAGTTATTATCTTCAGTGTCCAAAGAAGGAAACTGAGTCACTAAAACGTTCAAGACTTGCCTAAGTGAGCCAGGATTTTTCCACATTGACTGGTCACTGTTGGAGCCAATAAACTAATCCCAACACACGATACTAACTGGGATTTTTTAATATTTTCTGTATAAGGTGTGTGACAAAAGAAAAGTCATGCTAATCTTTCCATTCACCCAATGTAGACCACATAGAGAGCTGGGAGTGTCGGTCTGGGGGTCAGGTGTGGAGGAAGGTAGGGGAAGGGCTAACCTTGCCCAAGCACCTATTCTATGCCAAAAACCTTTATACAGATTCTTTCTCTACCACATTGCTGTGGTGTGAATATTTGTATCACCATTTTATAAACCAGTGATTCATAGCTACATCTGTCTAACCTCAAAATCCATCTAATTCTCACTATACTTCATGAATGTTGAATCTGGCTAAAAAAGCGAAACAATCGCTGTCATCACAAAACATGAACGGGAGAATTTGCCCTTCGTCATTTCTGAATGTAGATGTAGTCATAGCTGTTTCTCGTGCATATTTTTATTTATTAAGAGTTCTAGCTTCCTTCAGGGTAAATCTTTAAGTTTTTTGTTTTCTCTAGTATCACTATCTAGTGCTTTAATATATATTAAAGCACTGTGAATATATTCTTTTGAGCATTTTTTATGTACTGCATATTCTTCTTAAGTTGCGAAGCCCCAGCCTGACCAGGTGGATAGCACAGTGGATAGAGCATCGACGTGGGACACTGAGGACCCAGGTTTCAAACCTGGAGGTTGCCAACTTGAGCCCGAGCTCATCCAACTTGAACACGGGTTCACCAGCTTGAGCACATGGTCGCAGGATTGAGTGTGGGATCACAGACATGACCTCAAGGTCTCTGGCTTGAGCAAGGGGTCCCCTCCCCCCGTCAACACACATATGAGAAAGAAATCAATGAACAACTAAGGTGTTGCAACAAAGAATTGATGCTTCTCATCTCTCTCCCTTCCTGTCTGTCCCTATTAGTACCTCTCTCTTCTGTCTGTCTGTCTGTCTGTCTCTCTCTCTCTCTGGCCAAAAAAAGAAAAGCTGTGAAGCCCCAAACAGACCCAGTACTCTTGTGAAGAACATATTCAAGCTCTGTTTAGTTTGATTGTGTGTGTCAAATAAGGAGTGAGGCTTTTATTCACCTTTTATAATTTGCTTGATGTCTTTAGGGTGGTGGTAAGTACATCAAATTCTTGTTATCTATAATGTCAAGGGAGGCCAATGCTGTTCAGAACAGCTCCTTTGGCCCAAGTGAGTTGTCATGAATGGAAAGTCAGTGTTCCTGAGCCAGATGATCCTTGGGGCCTTTCCAAATTGCCTGCTGGAGCAAACAGTGACTTCTTAAATGGAGATTTATCTGACAAAGCAGAGGTCCAAGAAACGATCTATTTGGCTCAAGCATATGACGCAAGGTGAATTGTTAAGATAATGGAAAAAACGTGTTTAAACTACTGTACGTGAGAGCCTGATTTGTGGAAATAATCAACTTTGATTAGATTGCATAAACTTTTTATTCTAAATATATTTATATATCACTGCTCAAAAAACTAGGGGATATTTCAAAATGAATATGAAGCGATAAAATATCCTCTAATTTTCTGTAAGCAGTGTCTATATCCTCTATTGACAGTAAGCACTTACATCTCAGTAGCTGCCTAGCAGTTTTTGTGCATGCAGTTATGGCCTGGGTCCACATCTCCTCTTTGACCTAGTTGTTAGTACCTCCACCAGTGATGAGATTCATCCAAGTTGGAGAAGCATAGCATCGAGTCCATGTAGTGGAGAAATGGAGAAAGCTATGGCATGGAAATGGCAAGTGACATGTCCATGATAGATGAGACTGTGTTCCATTCAGTGTTTTTACCCCAGAGTATTCCACAGTGCCTGATACAAGATAGGCACTCATTAAGATGAAAAAAATGAATGAGTGAGTGAATGAATGAGAGATTAATGGAGCTGGCATTCTTGCCACCTGGCACACTGAGGTCACCCTCCATAATGCACTTCTGAATTGCATATGTGACATTAATTCATTCAGCTCATTGCATTTTATTGAGACACAAGTCACATATCATAAAATGTACCCAATTTCAGCTCAGTTCATTTTAACTCAATTTAGGCAAACAGAGTTGAGTTACATATATTTATTTAAAGTCTTTTTGAAGATTTATTGGGAAACAAGGTGAACAGGCACCATTAAAACTAGTTTTGGAATCCATCTCTTGATTTACTTGTGAATGCATCACTTGAGACCAGTTGAGAAATGAGTATATTTTTCAAAATATATATTGACTATAACTAAAAGAGATCGCCTGATATATTTGTAACTTAGTGGAGAAATAGTCCCAGCAATGAGGAGCTTGCTCTTTTCAGTAAGAGTCTTGCTAGTGAAAAAGAGCTTCCAAAGGAGAGTCATGGGATTTTCCAATGATTGACCAGATCCAGAGGCTAAGACTTCTAAAAAGGAGCCAGATGGATTTATTATTACTGATTTCCAGCAAGATAAAGTATTTGTTTTCACAGATTGCTTTAGTGTACTGGTTTCACATTTACTGTTGTTTTAAAAGGCAAATTAAAAACACTGGAAGTGAGAGGGCCAGATAAAACCCAATCCCAAACTGCCCTGGAGGAACAGTCATTGATAAAGGGATCGTGACCCCCCTTCTGTGGCCCTGGACAGCCCAGAGCCCAAGGGATTGTTTGCTTTTTAACTCTCTCTATTTGAAAAAGATTTAATCCATGGTCAACTGGCTTCTTTCTCTTCTAGGAGCTCAAATTATTAGTCTCATACTGACTATCACCAACTTTTTTTTTTAGTGAGAGACAGATAGGAACAGATAGACAGAAAGGGAGAGAGATGAAAAGCATCAATTCTTCGTTGAGGCACCTTAGTTTCTCATTGATTGCTTTCTCATATATGCCTTGACTGGGGGGCTCTAGCAGAGTGAATGACCCCTTGCTCAAGCCAGTGACCTTGGGCTTCAAGCCAGCGACCTTTGGGCTCAAGCCAGCGACCATGCGGACATGCCTATGATCCCACACTCAAGCCAGCAACCCTGCACTCAAGCTGGTGAGCCCACACTCAAGCCAGTGACCTCTGGGTTTCAAACCTGGGTCCTCTGTGCCCCAGTCCAATGCTCTATCTACTGCATCACCACCTGGTCAGGCCAGGCTGTCATCAACTTTAAAAATTTTTATTTTGCAGCCTGACCTGTGGTGGCACAGTGGATAAAGCTTCGCCCTGAATGCTGAGGTCTCACGTTCAAAACTCTGGGCTTGCCTGGTCAAGGCACATATGGGAGTTGATGCTTCCTGCTCCTCCCCCCTTCTCTCTTTCTCTCTCCTCATTTAAAATGAATAAATAAAATCTTTAAAAAATAAAAATTTAGGCCCTGGCCGGTTGGCTCAGTGGTAGAGCGTTGGCCTGGCGTGCAGGAGTCCTGGGTTCGATTCCCGGCCAGGGCACACAGGAGAAGCACCCATCTGCTTCTCCACCCCTCCCCCTCTCCTTCCTCTCTCTCTCTTCCCCTCCCGCAGCCAAGGCTCCATTGGAGCAAAAAGTTGGCCCGGGTGCTGAGGATGGCTCCATGGCCTCTGCCTCAGGCACTAGAATGGCCCTGGTTGCAACAGAGCAATGCCCCAGATGGGCAGAGCATCGCCCCCTAGTGGGCATGCCGGGTGGATCCTGGTCAGGTGCATGCAGGAGTTTGTCTGACTGCCTCCCTGTTTCCAACTTCAGAAAACTAAATAAATAAATAAATAAATAATTATTTTTCAATTACAGTATACATTAAATATTATTTTGTAATCTTTTCAGGTATATAACATAGTGAGTAGACAATCATGTACTTTACAAAATGTTCCCCCTGATATTTCCAGTGCCCACCTGGCACCATGCATAGTTATTTCAACATTACTGACTATATTCCCTATGCCTTACTTTACATCCCTGTGACTGTTTTGTAACTACCAACTGGTACTTCTTAATCCCTTTGTTTTTTTCCCAGCCCCCAATCCTTTCCCTTCTGGCAACCATCAGTCTATTCTCTGTTTCTATGAGTCCATTTCATTTTTTTTATTTTGTTTTTTCGATTCTACATATAAATGAAGTCATATGGTTATTTGTCTTTCTTTGTCTAACTTAATTCACTTAACATAATACCCTCTAGGTCCATCCATGCTGTCGCAAAAAGTAAGATTTCACTCTTTTTAATGGCTGACTAATGTTCCATTTTATATAAGTACTACCTTTTTTTTTTAACATAGTTGTCTATTGATGGGCACTGGAGTTGCTTCCATTCGTTGGCTATTGTAAATAGCACTGCAGTGAACATAGTGCTGCATATATTCTTTTTAATGTTTTGGATTTCTTTAGATATATCCCCAGAAGTGGAATTGCTGGGTCATAAGGCAGTTCCTTTTCTAACTTTTTGAGAACCCTCCATACTGTTTGTGGCTGTACTATTTGCATTCCTACCAATAGTTTAGGAGGGTTTTCTTTTCTTTACATCCTTGCCAACACTTGTTTGATCATCAACTTTTTAAAAAGATTTTATTTATTGATTTTACAGAGGGGGGGTAGAGCAAGAAGTATCAACTCATAGTTGCTTCATTTTAGTTGTTTATTGATTGCTTCTCATATGTGCCTTGACCAGGCAAACTCAGGGTTTCGAACCAATGACCTTGGCATTCCAGGTTGATGCCTTATCCACTACGCCACCACAGGTCAGGCTAATCATCAATTTTTAAAGGACGGTATTAACTCAATGAAACCATCATCTGATAAGATTGAAACCCCAATAAAAGTAACCTGCTGGTGAGAAAGACCTTTTCTAGTTTTTGTTTTGTTTTTGTTTTTTTGGAGGGAGGCAGGGGTCAGCTGTTATGTTCTATGTTAAAGTGCTAAGGGAAATGAAACCTCTCCCAACATATAGCCCCTTTTGTGTGACAACCACAGTACACCTTGGAAATACTGACTTTCCCTCATGACCTTTATAGACAAAGAAAAGCTCTGGCACAGTACTCCTGACTAATCTGACCCAAATCAGACATAGTTTCAACAGATGGGTTTGACCCTCCAAATTCTTGTCAAAACATCTCTTGAGCTACATCTCCCCAAAATGGACGAGCATGGTTTTTTTTTACCCTTAGTCAGTCAGTCAACAAATATCAAGCAACCATTTATGTACTAGGAGTTCTCCTATATAATATAACAGTAAACAGGAAAGAAAGCTTCCCTGCCTTCAAAAAAGTCATCAACTTGCAAAGGGAGGTACATAACCCATCAACAAGTTAATGTACAATTTCAAGAACTAGTATGTACTATAAAGAGTAGAGAACAGAGGGGCTGGTGGGCTGCTTCAGCTACAAGGATGAAAAAAGACCTTCTGAGGATACTGTAAACAATTTGATTTCTATTTCCTGAAGTAAACTCAGACTGAGACAACAACCCAAGGCAAACGGTGAGCGTCAATACCAGGAGGAAGCAAGGCCAAGTAAAGGGTGAGCCCTAACAACCCTGCCGCTTTCCCAAAGGCATGCTTCACTGTGCTCATGAGAAAAGCCAAGTCTGCTTTTTTAAAGATCCTGTTAGACGCTTTAATCACTTGCCTGCTGGTAAACGCAGTGGCTTTTTTACCTTTAGAAACCCATGTATTCTAATTCAACCCACAGATCTGTAATCTCCCTGAAAAGACAGCACTTCTGTGATTAAAATACATATTTTTTGGTAAAAATGCTTCACTTACACTCAGAATACAGTTTCCAGAACTAAATATAGTTTTGGCATGTATGCCATTGGCTGACATCCTGCAGTCCATTTGCCTTTAAGGGCATGTCGCTTTCCAGTTCTCATGCCTTCAGACACCGCTGTCAGCTGGCTTCGCAGCCCTGCGAGGGCAGCATTTCAGTGACCTCCTATGTTTTCCTTAATTCTTTAAAAACCTTACACAAACATTGTTGTTCATATTAGGTTTTGCAAACCTTTGCCCTTCTGCTTTTTTTTCTTTTGCAAAATCCTAAATTTGGTGCTTAGACTAATTTGACCTCAAAATATATCATCTTTTAAATAAATACAAGACTTGACAAGGTCCAGAGACTGGTGCTGAAATGGAAGACAGGATCTTCTTCAGTTTTCCAAGGCCAGGTCAACAGAGCTACAATTATCCCAATAACTCAAGGGGGAAATAAAACACTCTATTTGGGGGAAGGAAAATAAACATTCAAAGGGACTATCAGTTGCGGCGGGTAGGGTGGAGATCCATGAGATTTAAATGAGTGTTACCTGAATTCTTTATCTGCCCAAATCTTTTGAAGTATTTTCTGGAGTCTATTTCACTTTGGGTTATAAAATCAGCCCTAATGTCATTATTTCTTGGTCATAAACATGCAAGAAAATTCAAATGATCAGCAGTAAACAGACTAATTAAACATGACTCCATGATTCAAAAAACTCCTCCTGACTCCAACTAACCATGTTAGTTTGGTCAAACCTCTAAATAACCTCAGCCCCTCTTGGTTGCTAGTCTGATGATGAGGACAATGATAACATTCCATATGCACGTCAGCCATCTTTGTTCACTCCCTTGTCCACAATGAGTGAGAACTATTTAAATAGATAACACATGCTATTGCCGTAATAGTAGAATCAGTTTTTAAAAGAAACAATCGTGTGTCTTACAAAGCAAAGCTTCAGCATATAACTTTTATTACTTGTTAGGCTTTGAGGGAAAATTTGTAGAGCACAATTTCTAAGCCATTTGCCTCATTATTTCCACAGAAACCACAAGGGGAATTAAATAGGAGTGCTGAGCCATTATATGAGAAACTCACATGGAAAATGGCAGCTTTGTAATGAATTTTCTGAGTATTGCAGCACTGCAGAGATGATAGAAGAATGCTTTTTAAAAGCAAAGTCTCTTTCTGTCCCCATCTCCCCCCCTTTGCCCTCCTCTCCCTTTTCCCTCTGGCTATGGCCACCCTGTTGTAAGAAAAAGAAAAATGAGGGCTGAACCAAGCAAGATTAATGAGGATGCGGACTCTTGGAACATATACAGATTATGCATATCAGTAGGTTCGTCCTAGGGCCAGGTTCTTCAGCCCAATTATCTATGAGACTCACATAAATTCATAGTTCCCAGAAAGACAATTGTTGCGAATAAAGACAGAAAGCTGAGAGGAAAATGGGTGAGGGGAAGAAATTTCATCAACCCAAATCGTTTCCTCTCTACCCAACTGGGCGATTAGGAAGAGAAACATAGGAAGGGAGGCAGAGGAAAAGGGAGGTGCGTCAGCCACTGCAGGCTGACAGGTTGCAAAGGGGTTGGCACCCTCTCGGGAAGGATGCAGAGGAATGCAATGAGAGATGACGAATGAGAAAGTGCCCTCAGCTCCCCTGTGACAAGCATGGCTAGCTGTCTAGTGCTGCATTGCTATACAATTCACATTGCTTTCTTCTCCAGGGACCACCATCCAGCAAATCATGCAAATGGCAAAGTATATCCGAGAGGCAGCAGAGTAAAGGGCAATGAGTAGACAAAATGGCTTTGGATTTCGTCTCTGCTCCTTACCAGTTCTGTGCCTCCATTCTTCTGCTATCAGTTGGTATAATAGCTGTCTTTGCTCCTGGCCTAGTATAAAAATTCAATGAGTTAATACTTGCAAAATGCTTAGAACTCTGCCTGGCACATGGTGATCACTCAATGAGCATTTAATTAATAAGCTCAGTTATTCCTATCACTTTTTTTTTTAGAGAGAGAGAGAGAGAGAGGGCCAGACAGACAGGAAGGAAGAGAGATGAGAAGCATCAACTCATACTTGTAGCACCTTAGTTGTTCATTGATTGCTTCTCATATGTCCCTTGACCATGGGCAGAAGGCCCCAGCTGAGCCAGTGACCTCTTGCTCAAGCCAATGACCTCAGGCTCAAGCCAGTGACATTTTGGGCTCAATCCAGTGACCATGGAGTGATGTTTATGATCGCACTCTCAAGACGGCAACCCCACGCTTAAGCTGATGACCTCAGGGTTTTGAATCTGGGTACTCAGCATTCCAGGCTAAAGCTCTATCCACTAAGCGACCATTTGGTCAAGCACCTACATTCTTTATTCTGTGTATTGGTAGGTTTATCAGCTGATAGATTACAGGAAGTATTTTTGATTGCTCATAATTCATACTTCAATTTCTTACTTCCCAAGTCAGAGTAATATTTCCATTTATTTTTATAATTTTTAAAATTCTGGGAAAATTCTTTTATAGAAATTTCCAGCCCTGGCCGGTTAGCTCAGCAGAAGAGCGTCAGCCCGACATATGGAAGTCCTGGGTTTGATTTCCAGTCAGGGCACACAGGAGAAGCAACCATCTGCTTCCCCACCTCTCCCCTCCTCCTTCTCTCTCTCTCTTTTTCTCCTGCAGCCATGGCTCAAATGGTTTGAGCAAGTCAGCCCTGGGTTCTGAGGATGGCTCCATGGCTTCACTTCAGGCACTAAAATAGCTCAGCTGCCTGAGCAATGGAGCAGTGTCCCCAGATGGGCAGAGCATTTCTGTGTAGGGGGCTTTCCAGGTGGATACTGGGGTCAGGGAGCATGTGGGAGTCTGTCTGCCTGCCTCCCTACCTCTTATTTAAGAAGAAAAGAAAAAAAAAGAAATTTCCATGAGCTTGACCAGGCAGTGGTGCAGTAGGTAGACTGTTGGCCTGGGACTCTGAGGACCAGGTTCGAAACCCCAAAGTCACAGCCTTAAAGCCCAAAGTCACTGGCTTGAGTCCAAGGTCACTGGCTTGAGCAAGGGGTCACTCGCTCTGCTGGAGCCCCCCTCATCAAGGCACATATGACGAAGCAGTCAATGAACAACTAAGGTGCTGTAACAAAGAATTGATGTGTCTCACCTCCCTCCCTTTCTGTCTGTCTGTCCCCTCCCCCAACTCTGTCTCACAAAAAAATAAAAAATTCCCACGACAATTTCTTTTTCCCGAAATGAACCTGGTTTGCAGAAAGTTGATGAATTCCATGATGGCCACCCAATATTTTTTACCTACACAGCATGTACACACAATGCGTCGTAGGTACTGAGGACTTCTTCTCCTCCGGGAACTGCCTTGACGTTCTTTCACACTGGGCCTTTCAAAGAATCCATTTGTGATTTTATGGAAACATTTCTAATGAATGGTGCTGCATTTGAAGTTAAACACACTTATTCTGTGGAAAATGTAAGTAACACTTGGCATGGAGAAGAGCAAGGCGATTCTGAGAAAGAAACCAAAATATTTATATATTTTTCCACAAAAGACGTGCACCAATGATCTTAGGGTCTAGAGAAAAATGAGCTTTGCCTTCGATGCTCAGACATATTCATTTACAACAACATGAAAGATGCCATAAGCTTTCTCTTTGTTACTGAGTTGCCACAAATATGTGAGTTGGGTGAACTGAGTGTGTTCTTAGCACTATCTTTAGCTGCTAGTCTGGTGGTCCTGTTGGAGCCAGACTTCTCTTGTTAACTCAAACTTTTTTGGCAAAATGTAAAATAGCTGTTTTATTATTCCTTGTATTTTGGCAAAGATAAGTTTGAAGTTACTACTACTCTTTGACTGTGTTCTGTCTCTTACACGACTTCACTTTTATCTAGCTGCCTGGTGCTGTTACATCTTCAGTTGGAATATTATGAAAGTGATTGACATTTGATGAATTTTATTTCCTCAAACACATTTTGCTGCCATTTTCCCCCCAAAGAAAGTTCTTTGAGTGGAATCGTACTACATTTCAGCAAAGGAACTAAAAAAATATATATTTCACTACATAATTTCTTTCCTTGTTTTTTCTTTTTAATTTTTTTCCACTGATTTGAGAAAGAGGAAGAGCGAGGGAAAGGGATAAAGAGAGAAAGAGAACTATCAACTCATTGGTTCACTTAGTTATTCCATTTCATTATGCACTCATTGATTGTTTCTCAAATGTTCCCTGATCAGGGATCAAACCTACAACCTTGGTATTCTGTGATGACATTTTATCCACTGAGCTTCCCGGCAAGGGCTCACTACATAATTTCTTACAGGTTTAATTTTGGACCACTATGTTATTTAAAGAAAAAATAAGAATAGATTTCTCTCTTAAGTAATATTCTACAATGTCTCCCAAACATTTTTCTAAACATCTATGTATACATAGACAAATACATGTATACATATAGACATACATATATATGCATATGTATAGACATAGGTGTTATAAATATTCCTACCAAGCTTTCCTCTTTATATAGAATGTTTTATAGTGGTTTGTAAGGTGGAGTAACTTCTCTTCAGTCAATGATGTCCGGAGACTTGAACACAGGCACTTTCAAAATTCAACTCTCAACAAAAAAAGATAAATAAATACTGGATGATCACTTCCAAAGGCCATTAGATAGGTAGGTAGGTTTTAAATAAAACTGCTCATTTAACAACCATTTCTCCATTAAGCAGGTCATGCTTTAGCATATCACGTGACAGAAAGTATACATTCTGGTCGGAAGCCGGTATTAACAGTGCTGAAGAACGTGATCTGAGGTCTATCCTCGAGCCGAGTGTCCCTTCTCCTAGGCAACTTTCCTACTGGGCATCAGTAGGACGCACACACTGCCAGTTAAAGGTCACTTTTCACCAGGCAGTTATATTCCTACCTCATACCTGCGGCCAAGAACCTGGTGCAGGCAACCTAAGAAGCAAGTCACTCAGGCCCTTGACACCAAGCTCCCTGGCCCTGATCTCCCAAGGACACAGCGAGCAGCCCTCCTTGGCTTGCGAGAGCTCACACTCGTGCAGATCAACCCTAACTTTCTCCTTGGGGAGCTCGCCATTCTACTTAGCTCTCCTTGCAGATTTCATTCTGTTAGTCCTGTCTTAGTCAGTTCGGGCTGCTATGACAAAGTGCCGTGGACTGGTGGCTTATCGACAACAGAAAGCTATTTCTCCCAGCTCTGGAGGCTAGGAATCCAAGATTGTGGTGTCAGCATGGTCACATTCTGGTGAGGGCCCTCTTCCAGATTGCAGGTGGCCGTCCTCTTGTTGTGTCCTCCCATGGCAGAAAGAAGACAAGGGAGCATTCTGATGTCTTTTTTTTTTTAAATGAGGTCACTCTCCCATTCAAGGTTCTCCTAATCCCATGGCATTGTGGGATAGGATTTCAACATACGAATTTGGGGAAAACAAAAACATTCAGTCCATTGCAATCAAACTCCATGTCAGGGGGCGAGTAGATTGAGTAGGACCTTGAGTTGTTTTTTTTTTAAATATTTTATTTATTGATTTTTTAGAGAGAGAGGAGTGAGAGAGAGAGACAGAGAGAGAGAGAGAGAAGGGGGAGGAGCAGGAAGCATCAACTCCCATATGTGCCTTGACCAGGCAAGCCCAAGGTTTCAAACCGGCGACCTCAGTGTTCCAGGTCAACACTTTATCCCACTGCGCCACCACAGGTCAGGCCAGTAGGACCTTGAGTTTTGACTGGACGTGTTCCAATGTTTCTATTTTCAGGGGACCCTTTGAATACTCACCAGTGCATATAACAACAACTGCATTCTAGAGACTATAACTACTAATGGGAATTATAAAATTTTGAATGAAACTACATTTTCTTTCCTACCACCGGCTAGAAAAGGACAAGCAAACACTTATCCTCTACAACTAATTTTTTTACTTTAGAAATGAAAATAGTATCTATTTTGCCCATCTCACTTCTGGCACCATGAGAAAAGACATAAGCTTCATAATAAAATTACCTTGAAAGCAATCTTAAGTCCACAATTGGGAAAAAAAGACAATAGCCCCTAAGGACTAGAGGTGAAGTAAAGAGTCAGCCCAGGGGAGGTGCTTAGGAATTCCAGGACTGTCACAGAGTGTATGTCACAAAAAGTGGAGCTGAGGGAGGGGTATGCTCCTTAGTCTAGAACTTACAAGGCCCTGGTCAGAGCAAGCAGACGTGCCTTCCCTGGTGAAAGAACTAAGTCTCCTCCAAACATGAAGTGAATAATTTCAATAATTTTTATTTTTTAAGTGAGAGGAGGGGAGATAAACAGACTCCCTCATGCACCCTGACTGGATTCTACCCAGCAACCCCCAATGGAGGTTGATGTTTGAATCAACCAAGCTATTTTTAGTGCCTGAGGCTGGTACACTCAGACCAACCCAGCCACTGGCTGCAGGAGGGGAAGAGAGAGAGAAATGAGAGAGGGAGGGGAAGAGAAGCAGATGGTTGCTTCTTGTATGTGCCCTGACTAGGGATCAAACCCAGGACATCCACATGCCAGGCTGATACTCTGTCTACTGAGCCAATCGGCCAGGGCTTAATTTCAATAATTTTGATTTTTAAAAACAGCAGTATTTCCTTTTTTGTGGTTGCACAACACATTTGAACTAATTGAATATTTGGGGTGCATTCCTCCATTTAAGTGAAATAAAAGCATCAAAGAGGGAATAAGAAGGAAATACCAAGAGAACATGTTCCACACTAGTGGACAACATGGTGGGCCAAAGCCAAATTCTGCAAACCATTTGCAAGATTTACCATGTCAGCAATTAAAGCAGCCAAACAACTAGGTTCGTTTAGAAGAACAGAATTTTGGAACCAGAAGTTATCTTGGCACCAATATAATCCATCTTCCTTCGTCTTTGAGGAAACTGGGGCCACACAAAGTCACCCCGAGCTGGGTTTAAAATTTTTGAATATAGGGTTCTTGTGCCCAAGTCTTCTGACCGGCCGGGCTACGCTTCCTTTGAGTATGGGACTAAAGTAACTTCAGTCCAGGGTCACTTTCAATTCACCACCCCGGCGCTGCTCCAGGATTTTTAAGAGTTTCTGGCTGTCTAGGTCATAATAGTGAACACCTGTTATGCCTCACCTAACTTCTGATTCCTGCATCTTCAGTTACCTCTCTAGACTTCTTGCTACCTTCATATTCAAACTACTTTGTCCTGGGTTGAAGACACAGAGTCTCCTCATCTTCATTGCCAAGATGGAACTCAGAGAGGTGCTGTGTTGTGTAGCAAAGTTTACCAAAGAGTGAAAAAAAGTGAAGAGGAATTGCCACGTTGTCCCAGAAATCACTTAAAACTAGTCACCCACGTGTTCCTAGGTCTCTTCAGCTACAGCTGTTATAGAGAAACATCTTATTGACTCTTTCCATAAGCCTCAATCTCTCCCTTCTTCCCCCCACTTTTCAGACCTTAAATCTATTTCTTGCAGAGCACCAAGCAGGTGTCTCCACCTTCCTCAAACTCCTGATCTGACACGAGGTCCAGTGACAGACCTCTGCAGAGGCCAAAGTCACATTAAATATTTTCCTAAATCAAAGAGGAGTTCTTTTCTCGAGTTCTGTCTCCTAGCATACAAACATAAATGCAGTTTTCAAACACAGCATCATTTTTCCTAGGTCGTGGATGTAGTAAACAAAATAAGAATCAGAGATGTTGCAATCATCAATTTAGAAGCCATCTGCTCAACTTCCAGGCCCACTGGTGGTTTACAAATTCAGTTTGCTCCCTGGGTATCTCGCCCACCCAGCCTCCTCTCCATCACTGGCATTGCATGGACCAAGCCCTTACCATCTTACCCGGGACTCTGACCGTTGCCTCCTCAGCTCATCTCCCTGAATCCAGCCTCTTTTTCTACCAATTGCATTCACCTGGCAAGCAAAGTTTTGTTTCAGAGATCAAACTTTACCAGGATGCTCTCCAAGTTAGTCATCATAATGACCATCACCAGCTGTCAAAAGCACATTGGTTTTAACCAGCTACAATCTAGGCCTTACTTAGCATTCTATCCTCACCCCCTTCCATTCTCCTAATGACGTGCCTGGCTGCTATTAGAGCATGTCTTCTCTTTCCACACCTCAGCATCATAAAGAGGCCTTTTCCTCTTTTTGGAATGTGACCCATGACTTCAAAAATATCTTAACACACCTGTTTTAAAAATCAAGGCCCTGTCTACAGCCATACCACCCTGAGCTCGCCCGATCTCATCTAAAAATCAAGGCCCAGATTGAACATCACTTCTATGAAGTCTCCCTCTTGGTTCTCATAACCTTCAGTCCATGCCTTCCGTATCGCATTTTCCATATTATTTTGTTAGTGTGGAAGTGTCCTCTACTAAAAATAAAAAGAAGCATTGGCTTTTTAAAAAACTTTATTTATTCATTTTAGAAAGAAGAGAGAGAGAGAGAGAGAGAGAAAGAAGGGGGTTGGAGCAGGAAGCATCAACTCCTATATGTGCCTTGACCAGGCAAGCCCGGGGTTTTGAACTGGCAACTTCAGTGTTCGATGACAGAACATTAGCTTTAACTCATCTTGATTTCCTAGTACTCAGCACAATAATTAGCTCTGAGTAGACGCTTAAGAAATATTCATTTAATCGAATTAAATAGACTAAGTATTGTTGAGCCAGATCCAAAAATAAAGCAAGATATTTAAGGTGCTACATTAAGCTTTTTAAATGAACTTCAACTTATTTTTTTAAAAAATAAGGGAAAAAGGAAGATCCTGCTGTATTTCATTTAAAACCAAGGACAATAGTGTTTCCTGGATAATTTTGGGAAAATTAGCTCTATTTATGAAAAAAAAATCATTTGAATTGGTATCTCAAACCATTGTGCAAAAATGACTTCAAAATGAATTAAAAATCCAAAACTGAAAGTCATCCATGGAAAACAAAGCAGTGATCAGAACTAAAATACATAAAAATGGGTAGATCTTAAAAACAGAGTTAAGTAAAATCATAAGAAACATAATCAAATCTAGAATGCAACAACATTTATGTAAATTAAGATAATAAATATCAAAATACAAAACAACAACGAATATTTTCCCAGGATACTTTCTTCTGCGAGGACACATATTGACCACACTAGGGTATATGCCTAAGGCAGAATATAGAAGGAAGAAAGTTAACAAAATTAAAGAGAAAAGAGACGATCCCTGGACTGATGAAAATAATGGACCATGAAAGAGGATCTTTCAAAGGTACACCCATATGTAAAGAGATATGTTGAACCTGGTAGGGTGGTGTAAGGAAGAGGAAAATCAAGGGGAAAAATACAATTTTTGTAGTGTGTAATGTAGGAGATGGTGTATTATGCACTGAAGAACATAAGCAACACAGTTGTGGATCTAAGGACTAAATAATGAAATCAAAAGGTTGAGCAAATGCAAGAGAATATCCCGAGTTTGGTCTCCTAAACAATGGGTGTGTAGGCCCACAGAGTGTCTGCACTGAGTGATGTCATGGGATGCGCTGGCTGCCCAAATCATCTGTGGCCCCTTTCTGCAGGCGATGGGGTTGAATGGGCGGGGGCAGACCTCAGGTTTCAGTTCCCTGTGTCTGGGACTCGCTGGGTGATCCCGACAGGCCACTATACCCCCTCTCCCTCCTGCTTCTTATCAGAATGTCCCAGATAACAGCTCGGATGCCTCACCACAGAGGGCTGTGAGAGCAAGCAGAAGGGCTGGGCCTTACCAATAACTTGTTTCCCTCCAGATAGCCAATGCATTCAACAAACAGGGGGGACTCCAGCTCCCAGGCGGACAGGAGTGCCTGCTGCCCATTGTCAGCAGCCTGCAACCACAGTAGTGGCATTAGGAAGGGAGGGAGCTTACAAACAAGAGAAGTGGCCCAGCCGTTGAAGCCATCTGTTGCCTGCTAGCTTTTGTCTCTGGGACTGCTAAAGCTTACTTAGCGTCTGTCCGTGTGACTTTGGGAGAGAGCATCCAGAGTCTGGGGTCTAGGGTCAAGTAATAGAATCAGATCTTCCAGTGACTGGAGACGCTTAGCCCCCAGCCCATTTCTGGAGCAGGGGGTCATATGGAGGTCATGTGATAACAACCTGAGACCTACATTTCAAAAGCCTGAGGAAGGCTGCCCTAGAAATTCCCTTCCTGTTTTGATTGAAGAGAAACCGAGAAACCGTTAACTACTTTTAAGGGCCGAAAGGAAGGTTCACCTGTTTTACTCATCTGCCAACACAAACAAGGAAAATCCCCCCTTTACATAAAACAGTGCATCTGGACTTATTAAATATTATTGCTATTTTGACACTATTTATGTTTAGTATGCCCTACAATTAGATTGGAGGTAAATATTTATAAAATGTGGACAATTAATTTTTTTTAAATTTTATTTATTCATGTTTAGAGAGGAGAGAGAGAGGGGGAGAGAGAGAGAGAGAGAGAGAGAGAGAGAGAGAGAGAGAAGGGGGGAGGACTGGAAGCATCAACTCCCATATGTGCCTTGACCAGGCAAGCCCAGGGTTTTGAACCGGTGACCTCAGCATTTCCAGGTTGACGCTTTATCCACTGCGCCACAACAGGTCAGGTGACAATTAATTTTTTAAAGATCTCCGAACTTACCTGTATTCAAACAGAACAGTAATTTCTAACCTTTAACAGTGGGACCTACTGTGTGAAAAACATGAGCTCTTCCAGGCGTACACAGAGAAGACTGACGCTGAAGTCTCTTCAAGAGCAATTGCTGATAATGCCTTATTCGTTTGCTTTCTTCCCGGGAACCAGCACTGTGTTCACACCATCTGTCATTCAGCTGCACAACGTACTGTGCCATGGGGGCAGGTGAGTGACTCATCAAAAATGTCTGGAAGGAAAGACATGTTCTAGAGTTGGGCTTAGAACTTAAGCCTCTGACTTGATTTTAGAAAACTCAGTTGTTCTTGTTGCTTTATGGTATTAATTATATCCTGTCTACACAGGAACAAAAAAAAATAATTTTTTCTTGATGCAAAAAAAAATCCTGACTTTAGTCTAAAAATGTACTCTCTGTTTTGGCAGATGGAGAGCCAAGTTGCAAAGGGCTTGTTCATAACTTGTCATCAGGTGTGTGCTGTAAGTTCGACATCGTTCGCGTGAAGATAACGCGAGCAAGGAGGAGGGGGCTAGCAAAAGAGGAGAAGTAACTTTATCTTTGATCCATTGAGTGGCTTTTTGAAACCTGAGTCATCAGTTTAGGGCTGTCCCGTGGGAAAAGGCCAGGAGAGGATAAACAAAAGAAATGGCAGAAAAGCACTGCTCTGTGAGCGTCTGGCTGCACAAAGAGGAAGCGTAGACACAAATCAGTTTCAAGACTGAACGTACGGCTACGTAATGTTTATGATGCCATAAACATAAAATGATTATTAAACCTGCTACTGAGATACACTATTCCACTCAATTTACACAGTCATGTACTGACAGCAGAAAACATTTTACTATCGTAAAGCATCAGGAAAAGAACAGCAGTGTCGTAAACTGAACTAGATATATCTGATGGCTCTGGTACCACTGACGTTATTCCTTGCTTACCATTAATTAGTATGAGGAAAATCAACCCCCCAATAACAACTCATGCAATTCAACTCCTTGGCAAGATGTTACTCTAATCTGGCAAGACAGGCACAGTAAAAAAGCTCATAATGAAGAATAGAGGAATTAACTTTTTGGACATGAAAATTCCTTTGTGATTATTATAGCTGTGTGTAATTTCTTTAAATATCCTGCGATACTGAATCTTAAACAACAAACTAAAGATAACGGTGTATGCCCCAGTCTATTGCTATCTTTAATGGATCATTGAGAAACATACTCTGCAGAGGATGAAACAGAAGTTTCTTTAATTTATGAGATATAGTAAAGATGTTAAACATTGATAAAATAGCTGCCATTTATTGAGCACCTATGAGGTATGACATAAGTGGGTTTGTTAATGTTTTCTCAATCCAACAAATATTAAATGTGTAATTGATAGGGAAACTCAGGAGTTAAAATTTTACCTTGAGAACTAGTAGCTTTAGTTATAATCAGGAGGCTTAATGGGTAATGCAAGTAAAAGCTTTCTTCCAAGAACCGGGACACCTGAACCCGCCCACAGATCTGCCATAATCCACCGTCGAGCCCCAGAGGTTGCAAGCATTCCACCGGTTGTACCCCAGGGGGCTGCATGCAAAGTCTTTGTCCTCCAAGGACAGACAGAACACCCGCTGACTATGATCTAATTAACTTCCCTGAGTGCCAAACCTCCTCCCTACCCTTTTCTTCCTCTTATGAAAAGGCTGGCTGAGATGAGATGTTAAAATGGTTTTAGATACATGCCCCATCTTCTCAGGTCTCAGCCATCTGAATAAAGTGCCCATAAAGATTCAATCCCTGTATCTACTTATCTCGCTGAGTGGTGACAAAGCAGCACAAATGCTGATGTTTCCAGTGTCATTTCTGGTGACTCCAGTGAAATAGCTTCAGACTCTGTTCGACCTGAGTATGTAGCAAGAAATGCAGTGACTGTCTGGACTGGGGGGCCCTGGGGCACAGATTTGGAGACCCCTCAGCAGCTCCTGAGTGAATTCACTTGGGGCCTCTCCTCCATTCCTTGGCTGGCACCCTCTGTGGCCTTCACCTTTGATTGAATTGCCGTTCTTTCTGGTTATAATCCTGGGTTATGTCCTAGAACGGTCATCAGGTTAAGATGCCTTCTGGTTTCCAGTTTTCAGTTTTACAGAACTCTGTCTCGTAGAATGGGGGTGGAGAGCTTCCTTTCCGGAAAAATCCATCCTTTGGGGTGAATTCTGGCTCATTGGTCTACCTATGCTTGAAATGGGATGAAATCCTCAAGGTGGCACCAAAGGTTAAAGGTTGAGGTAAAGCAGGGTAGAAGGAAAAATGGATGGCTGGTTTTAACTTAGCCTTTTCCCTTCTCCCTCCTTCCCTCCCTTCTTTCCTTCCTTCCTTCTGAGACAGGAAGGGAGGAGAGGATGAGAAGTATCTATTCATAATTGCTTTCACTTTAATTATGCATTGATTGCGTCTTGTACATCCCTTGACCAGGGCCAAACCAGTGTCCCCTTGCTGAAGCCAGTGACCTTGGCCTTTTCATGCCAGTGACTTTTGGGCTCAAGTGGTGAGTTTTGGGATCCTGTGAATGATCCTCTACTCAAGCCAGTGAAGCCCATGCTCAGATCTAACAACCTCAGGGTTTGGAAACAGCAGCCTTAGCATTCCGGGTTGATGCTTTATTCACTGCACCACCACAGGTCAGGCTCTGGTTTTTCAATTGCAACTGCTTTCTGAGGGTCTAACCGAAACTTTTTGATAGTAGAAAGTTGCAAGTACTTAAATCAACTTGTGATGGCCAAAATGGAGCACTTTTTTATTCTTAAATTAATTTTTATGCAAAACTAGAAAACACCAGCTCTAAACTTAAAATAGCCTCATTTCTGCAGTATTTAGGTACTCTGGACATTATTGCCTTGAAATTGAAATATATAAGGAGCACTCATTTAAATTTAACTGGAATGGAATTCTGGATCCTGACCTCGTTTCTCTGTTTTTGTACTCTGTAAGGTCTGGCTATGTGGATTGTTATGCTCTGTGCCCATTCTCTCCAGTGTTGAGGGCTGAGTAGCAACTCTGATATTAGGCTTGATTAGGTTTTATTTATGTGTCATGCTCATGTCCCTACATTGTATTTGTCTTATTTGTATGTGAAAATGTACTCGTGTTTATGAAATAGGAAGAGTCAGTTTGGGTTGAGAGCTCTCATCTGTCTGTCTGTCTGAAATTCTTGCCATTCTATGCACATTAGGAATCCTTTGTCCCCACTGTTTAGGCTTTGTGCCATCTGGACCTTATAAAGGTCATTTGCGGTACCAGTTGGCATGGGATAAAATTCAAAGACTAGTGTCTCAGTCCTTCCTTCTGAAGGATTTGATTTGTAAATGCTTGTTTGAACTTTGTCTTTCTTTTGGATTTTGTTTAAGTTTCCAAATAAAAGGCTTGGTTTCGGTTCCATCAGAGAGTTCATTAGACTGTATTTTAGCTAACTGGTCTACTTGCAGCTAGACCTGTTTGCCAGTCCCAGAGAAATGGACAAAAGTTCCATATACCTAAGTCTTTATGGCTCTCAGGGATGACACTGAACTATATAGATCTCTCTGTAATTGCTGCAGAGCCCGAAAGAAAAAAACAACATATATATCCAGATGGAAAAAATTCCCCAGTTGGGTAAGTGAATTTGTCAGTCCTTTGCCAACATGTGGGTGGCAGCCCAATTCCTGAGGTATTAAAAACAACTGTTCTTGTTCATAAATAAAGTCTTTACTGAACCAGAGGTGTGGCTTCAGAAACAATTCAAAGCCCAGCAAATACTTTTTCAGTTTCATAATTATCATGAGTAAGGTAATTCAATTTTCTTTTTAAAAGCCTGCCCACTGAGTGAGTTTTCCAGCATAACCATCTATAGAGGTGATTGTTGGTGGTGTATTATGTTGTTATTGCTTAACATATGTCAAAACACTATGTACACAGGACCTCCGGTGCCACTTTGGAATCAAATAACTGTTTATTTATTTTAAATTTATATATTATTTTGGTTCAAAATATGTTTTCCACCTTGACTCATCTTTCTTATCAGGATTGAGTCAAGTGGATTTGATCTGAGTCAACATTCTCTCTTTTTTGTGTGTGTGTGTATTTTTTCTGAAGCTAGAAACGGGGAGAGACAGTCAGACAGACTCCTGCATGTGCCTGACCGGGATCCACCTGGCATGCCCACCAGGGGGCGACGCTCTGCCCACCAGGGGGCAATGCTCTGCCCCTCCGGGGCATTGCTCTGTTGTGACCAGAGCCACTCTAGCACCTGGGGCAGAGGCCAAGGAGCCATCCCCAGCGCCCGGGCTAACTTTGCTCCAGTGGAGCCTCTGCTGCGGGAAGGGAAGAGAGAGACAGAGAGGAAGGAGAGGGGGAGGGGTGGAGAAGCAGATGGGCGCTTCTCCTGTGTGCCCTGGCCAGGAATCAAACCCGGGACTTCTGCACGCCAGGCCGATGCTCTACCACTGAGCCAACCGGTCAGGGCATGCGTCAACATTCTCAAACCAGTTACCACCATGTGGTAGGCATGATTTCTGAAGAGGAATTGCCCAAATGCCCTGAGCAAAGGCACCATCTCTACTCAATGTAATGACTCTCAAAGCTTTGTACAAGGGAATATGTGTCCTCTTCCACAGAAGTACGTTCAGGTGAGGTTGCATTAGAAAGATCAGCCACAGTGATTTGCAAAAGAGCAAGGAACTATAACTCCTTATATGCCCTCCTTGCTCTCATCTAAGGTCCTTGTTTCTTATTTTACTGAGAAAATGAGACCTCCTCTTTTCTTTATCACCACTAATCTATGCACTCTCCATTCCAACCTCTCTTGCAGAAGAGCTGTCCACACTCTAGTGCAGTGGTTCTAATTAGCTTTTACATCTTTGTGGCATCTGCAGTTAGCCCTTTTTCTATTTTTAAGAATAGTGGGGATGCCTTCTCTAGTGTATGAGTTTTGTCATTTGCTTGTCACTATTGTTAGTCTTTTAAAATACATTTTATTTAATTTTAATATACTCTACTACATCTTTATTTTCTGTTATCTTTACTACTCTTATCCTTCTATATTCTTTGAGCAGTTTCATTTATTTTTAATCTTTTTTCGTATAAGCATCTGAGTCTATAAACTTCATATTAATACCACATTAGCTGCATCCCCCAAATTTTATGTGTAGTACTTTTAATATTTTTAAATGTTAAGTATTTTAAAATTTCCAATATTACTTCTGCTTTGAATTATATATATTTTTTTCCTAATTTCCAAAACTGCAGCTTATGTTCTTGTTTTCTAATGTTTTGTTTGTCCTTGAATTCTTGATAGAAAAAGGTAAGATATGTGATAATGATTTTTTGACATTTGTTAGAATATTTTATGTTTCAGTATGTAGTCAGATTTTGTAAAGATCTACATATGCTTGAAAAAAATATGTATTGTATAGCTGTTTTGTATACTCTCTTTCTCTTTTTGCCCTCTCTCCTCTTTCTCTCCACATATAAATGATCAAGTTTGTTTATGATATATTTCATATCATTATTGTTTTCTTTCTTTTTTAAAAAAAAGATTTTATTTATTGATTTTACAGAGAGAGAAGATAGACGGGAGAAAGAATGAGAAGTATCAACTCATAGTTGCTTCACTTTAATTGTTCGTTGACTGTTGTATGTGCCTTGACCAGGCAAGCTCAGGATTTTGAACCTGCGACCTCAGCGTTCCAGGTTGAAGCTCTATCCACTGTGCCACTACAGGTCAGGCATTATTGTTTTCTTTATCTATGATTTATTCATAAAGAAAAGTGAAAGTTATCCTTGTGACTGTAAGTTTGCTATTTCTCTTTATAATTCCATCAATATCTGTTTTACAGATTTTAAAGTTATGCTATTAGACAATATGTTTTATATTGTCAAAATTTCTGATGCATTAAACCTTTTATTAATATTTAATGATCCTCTTAGTAATATATTTTGCCTGATATTATATATGTATCATATATGGATATACCAACTTTCTTTTGATTAATATTTGTCTGATATAACCTTTCCAGTCATCTTACTTTCAACATTTCGGTGCTCTTTTGTTTTAGGTATGTGTTTCTTGTAAACAACATGATTTAGAAAAAGGGTGTTTTTGATTAAATTCAGGCTGCTGACCATTGCTTTTAATGAGAGAGTGAGTTATAATTAGATTATTGTGATTACAAACTACTTGGGGTTCATTTTCCCATATTATTGTATGCCTCCCCTTTGCTCTAGTTTTTCTTATCTCCTTTTCCCTTTTCTCTACTTCTTCTGTCCTTTGAGTGAAGTTTTCTCTCTATTTATTTTTTCCCTCTGCTATGATCTGACGTCTGGTCCTGTCTGACTGCTCTGCACGTCCTAGAGACTTGTACACTGGCCACTACTTCTGTTCCCTTGATATCCCCACACCCCCATAAACAGTGCTCCAGCAGGCCCGGGGGATATCTGCTTGGACAGTTGCTCATGTTTGCACAACAGCCATTCTAGGTAGTTGGAGAAATATTTGGCTTCATTTTCATTCAGACAGATAAATAGGCCCAATCTAATCTCTCTCTGAGGATAACGTCAACTACCATGAATGTTATCAGTCGGTATATTCTCTAGACTTCTCAGTTATTTTATCTTAGTAGTTTACTACACTGATAAAGCAAAAAGATTTGCTAATTATATAGCTCAGCAAATGTCTGTTGCTTTCATGGGTTACAGCAGTGTAAGTCCCTACCCCTACTCTTGACAAATGGTAACTCCATTTGGGAAGAAGAGAATTCTGTGCTGAAAACAACAGCAAACATGAGAACGGTCTGTGGTTAAGGGCCAGGCTGGGCGGTAGAAAGCTGTACTATAGACATTCAGAAATAGGAATTGTGAACTGGGGTGGGTGGAAATGACATTGTGGCAGAAGCAGAAGCTGAGCCCAGTGAGTAGCACTTGAATAGCACATCCACCTATTGCATAATGTACCATTCTTTTCATAGTTAGCTATTCACCTGTCTATCATTGTTTACTCTGCCGTGCTTCTCAGAACATGAGTCACCTGGAGTCTCGTTAAAGGACAGAGTCTGGCTTACTAGGTCTGGGGTGGGACGTGAGAGTCTGCATTTCTCTAAGGTGATGTGATATTGATATTGCTGGGCCAGAGACCGCACTTTGAGTAGCAAGATGGGAGACTATTAGTTCTCTGAGGTAGAGACCATGTCCCATTCACCTTCTCATTTCCAAAATCTAGCACACTGCCTGCACATAAGTAGTCTCAATAAATGCTACATGAACTCATGAATGAATGAGGATTAGGAGAAGGAGCATCATTCCCGTACAATATTATTTAGAAGGAGTAATGGAAAGGGCAATGTTGATGCCGGGAGGTCAAAATGTTAGTTTGCTAGGGCTTGAGAACAGGGTCAATTAGAAGTAAATCATTACACTCCATGAAAACCAAGCCTAGAATTTTATATTTGAAAAATCTTGAACTGTGGAATTAATAAGAACTGTAGACAGAGGACAGGGTAATAAGAGATGATTTTAAAGATGAATTTTTCATTAAAGCATAAAACATAGGGATTTCTTATGCCAATAATTGCCATGATTGAGCATCAAATACTAATCACATTTCTCAGTTACAGGATTTCTGTAAGATGGGTGCTCACTAACTGATACTTTTTATATACAACTAAGTCTTTACCACCAGGGCTGGTCTAAACATGCTCTTACTTTTGGAGCCTCCATCTACATTATATAAAACATATTACAACAAACCCACATCCCACGGGAAGTATAATTCATTGCTGTAAAAAATAGTTAAGGATTTTATAACTGTGTTTTATGATATTTGGCCAAAAGTAACTTTTGATTTATGAATTGGTTATAATTTTGCAGCAGTCATAACTTACAGATGGTTTTCAAATGTAATGAAATGTTTATGGGCACTAAATTCATTAATTATTGAAGTTGACATAATTTAGGATTTGTGGACATTTAACTAAACATTTGTTCATTTATATTTTAGAGTTCTCACTTTGTGTTTTTGATCCCACAAATTTAATTTCAGTTCTTAAATATCTTTCAATCCCCAAAGAACCCCAAAGCTTTAATTATATGCTCATAATATATAATGAATGAATTGGCCCTACCTCTATTTCCTGCCTGCTTTAATCCTGCACCAAAATTATGATCGATCTTTTTTTATAGCCATAGAGACAATTGGCAATGACAACCACAGTAATGCAGAAGAAACCAGCCTATGTAAGATTGCCTTAAGAGTGAATGTGTTCACTTTATTCCAAAATATCAAGTAGGAAGTTATTGCTCATTTCTGCAGTATTGGTACATACCCTTTCTTTGAAAAGGGTCTTTGCTGCCCACATTCTCTTTGCTGTAAGACTTCTTATGTTCAGATACTAATTGACATGAATTTTTAAAGAGATGTTACTTAAAGTATGAAGCAAAACAAGCTATCCTTGAACCTAATCGAGTCTATGGACTTCATCACCTCCCAGTTATCTGCACTATGGCAAGGTTTACTAAAGATTGAGACTTCCAAATGATAAAAGAGTATATCATTGTGAAAGCATTTACATTGCTTTTAGATGTTATTTTAGTCTTTATCTCAGATGTCCTGGAGACTTAAAATACTTTAAAATGTTGGGTGCACCCTGTTAGGATCTCATGGCCTTCCCTACTATGCAAGATAGTATCTTTCTGATACTACCCTCAAATCATCTTTCTGATAGACTACTATTAGGAAACTAGCAATACCAGAAAGCAGAGTGGGTATTCTCTGAAAGGTGCAAAGAAGGAAAGAAGGACATTTTGAGAACCTACGGCATACTTGACACCTTCTCTACATCCTCTCGTTTAACCCTCAGAAGAATCCTATGTTGTCAAAACAGGGAGTAGGGTATGGAAAGAGTCTGGGGTCCGGCCACTGAAGAAGGTAGCAGATGCAGGTGGTCAGCCAAAGCTGTATCTGAAGCCAAAGCCTTGTCTGTACGCTGCATTTCTGGAAATGGACTTTTTTTTAGGTTCACACCATCCTAGGACACAGAGATAATTATCTTGACTTAAAATTTTAGTTTACAGGCTTCATAGACTATTTAAAGATCGCATATGTATCGACAGACTGACTTCTTGAGCAAAGTTGGTGAAAACTCACTCTAGTATTGAATAATTGAAATCTGATTTTATTATTGATACTATTAATTAAAATTAATTTAATATTGATATGAATTTTGTTCCTCTCATTTCCAGAGAGTTTGTTCAACTTACTTACAAAGTAAATCTGCTTCTCATTTTTGTGCAAAGAATTTGTTGTGCGATTTTATTGACATCCACTAATTTATTTGCCACTAGTTAAATATATTACTGTAACACACATGATTTCTTAAAATAGGAGCTGGTTATTTTTCCTAAAATAATTCCTCCTTAGAAGCCCCATTTGCAAAAGTCTATTTCAGGCACGCCTTTTGAACTTAATTTTGATCTATGTTTACTTGTATCACCAGTCTGCTATTTATAGACGAGGGATTAACATTCCCATGTTCCTTTTGACCTGTTATTCCCAACATCTAATTTCTTCCCTGAGACCTAATTAAATATAAATTAAAGTATTTAAGAGTCCAGATTACTTAAGTGAAGTGATGTGGTCTATGTTCAGTAAGAATTTAAATATTTTCTTAATGAAATGAAAGCTGAGTTTATGTACCAACAATTACATTTTGTGTAATAGTGACAATCACATCAGTCTGTGTGCTATAAGAGCTGTGAGAAGCAATGGACCCATTGGAGCGGCTAAGTAAGTCTTCAAAGGGTAACTGCCTTTAGTGCTTTGGGGCTACAATAACCATATGCCATAGACAAGGCTGTTAACAAATAACAGACATGTAGTTCTCACAGTTCTGGAGGCTAGAAGTAGAAAATCAAGCCGCCAGCAGATCTTGTGTCTGGTGAGGGCCAGCTTCTTGGGTTATAAATGCCCATCTCCTTGTCGGGTTCCCACTTGGTGGAAGGGGCAAGGGAACACTCTGGAGTTTCTTTTCTAGGAGCATTAATCCCACTCGTAAGGTCTCTGCCCTCACGACTTAAGACCCCACGTCCCAAAGACCCTTCCTCCAAATATGATCACATTAGGGATTAGGTTTCAACCTATCAATTTTAAGGGGACATAAACATTACCTGTAATAGTTACTGAGCATCTTTTAGCTGTATATTAAGAAGTTAGATATCAGGGGAACGCTCTATAGAAGAGGTTTAACAAAGAAAGAACCCAGAGAGGCGAACTGCTCACTACCCACTCTCTCCTTCTCCCCAGAAGACTCATTTTCCCAGCCTGTCTTAGAGCAAGAGCTGGCCGTGTGACACTACGATGACATGTGTAACACAAGCCAAAGCTTTCAGAGGGTTCTGAAAAAGCCTCTGCTCTCCTGATTAAAGGAGACAGCTGGGATGGGCCTTTCCCTTTTCCCTCCTTGAATGCAGTTATGAGGTGTCAAGCTGCGGCCTGCTTTGGATCCCTCACCAACAAGCCTGAGGGGGAAAGGCAAGGCGGGCACAGCTGTGTTGGGCTTGGTATCACGGAGTCACGGAATCAATGTTCTCCGTCAACTCTAGATTTCTTATTTATTTATTTATTATTTTTAGATTTTATTTATTCAATTTTATTAGAGAGAGAGGGGAGAGACAGAGGAAAGAGAGAGAGAGAAGGGAGAGGAGCAGGAAGCATCAACTCCCATATGTGCCTTGACCGGGCCAGCCCGGGGTTTTGAACCGGCGACCACAGTGTTCCAGGTCGACGCTTCAACCATGCGCCACCACCGGTCAGGAAACAACTCTAGATTTCCTGATGTGTGAGAACAAAGCATGGTACGACGCTGTTAGCTGTTGTGTCACGTGCAGCTGACTATTCTAACAGCACACTTGTAAAGTGTTCTTCTGAGACTTTGCAGTGCAGAGTGTGGCCCATGACCCAGCAGCCTTGGTGTCACCTGGAAGCACGTTCAGGCGCACCTCAGACTCTCTGAACCAGAATGTCAATTTTCACAAGGTCCTCAAGTGATTTGTATGCTCATTATAGTTTGAAAATCACGGTTCTAAGATATTATGGAAACAGAGAGAAAAAAATATACTCTGTTTAGAGTATAGAATAACGGTCATTTTTTCCAAACAAGATATTGAAGGGAAAAAAGGGGGAGCAGAGGGGCGCAGTTTCAAACATTGGTATATCACCTTCTAGGTGCCAGGCATTTTATATATATGTTAGCTGCAGTTTCTAGTCATTATACTATTTAAACCTCAGCTACGATAAGCATTTATTCATTGATCCACATGATGAGGAAATGAGGCTTTAAAAAGTGAAATAATCTCCGGAGACAGGAGACAGAGCTGTTTATTGAACCTAGTTCTTCTTGGCTTCTAAGCCCATCGTTTTCTACTGTACTCCACTGACTTTCCAGCTACAGATTGAAAGGAGGTAGAATATGAATAAAACTGGGGTTTTTTTGTGATAGACAGAGAGAGAGAGACAGAGAGAGGGACAGACCAACAGGAAGGGAGAGAGATGAGAAGCATCAATTCTTCCTTGCGGCACCTTAGTTGTTCATTGATTGCTTTCCAATATGTGCCTTGATCATGGGGCTACAGAGGAGCAAGTGACTCTTTGCTCAAGCCAGCAACCTTGGGCTCAAGTCAGCAACCTTGGGCTTCAAGCCAGCAACCTTTGGGCTCAAGCCAGTGATCATGGTGTCATGTCTATGATCCCACCCTCAACCCAGCGACCCAGCGCTCAAGCTGGTGAGCCTATGCTCAAACCTGATGAGGCTGCGCTCAAACTGGCGACCTTGGGGTCATGTCTGTGATCCCATGCTCAAGCCAGTGACCCCATGCTCAAGTTTGTGAGCCTGCACTCAAGCCGGTGATCTTGGGGTTTCAAACCTGGGTCCTCTGCATCCCAGTCCGACGCTCTAGCCACTGTGCCACTGACCAGTCAGGCTGACTAAAACTTTTTTTTTTGTACTATTTTTTTTTTTTGTATTTTTCTGAAGCTGGAATCGGGGAGAGACAGACAGACTCCCGCATGCGCCCGACCGGGATCCACCCGGCACGCCCACCAGGGGCAACGCTCTGCCCACCAGGGGGTGTTGCTCTGCCCCTCCGGGGCGTCGCTTTGCCGCGACCAGAGCCACTCTAGTGCCTGGGGCAGAGGCCGAGGAGCCATCCCCAGCGCCCAGGCCATCTTTGCTCCAATGGAGCCTCGGCTGCGGGAGGGGAAGAGAGAGACAGAGAGGAAGGAGGGGGTGGGGGGTGGAGAAGCAAATGGGCGCTTCTCCTATGTGCCCTGGCCGGGAATCGAACCCGGATCCCCCGCACGCCAGGCCGACGCTCTACCGCTGAGCCAACCGGCCAGGGCTGACTAAAACTTTTGAAGGAAGAAAAAGCGTGCTTTAATGGTGAGGGACCAAGAGAATGAACTCCTAGGGTCCACATCTCTGGGAAGAATTTAGGAGGTTGGGGAGATTGAAGGCTCCATAGGAAAAGAGAACAGGATGGAGAAACATGGGAGAGAAGGGAGTTTACATTGTAAAAGGCAAATTGCAGGCACACACTTAATTGCAATGAAAAACTAAAGCTGTTAGGGACAAAGAACCAACCAATGTCATCAAATTGACTTGTTTTAGAAAGCCGCAGCCAGAATTTTAAATTCAAGCGGTTGTTTTCTGGCATGACATCCTGGAGATCATTTCTTATCTGTAACACTCATTTTTGTTCATGTTCCTAGGCAGTTCTGCTGACAATGCTGTTGGCTTAGCATTGCACATCTGGTCAGGGGGCCTCGTCTTGGCAAATCTGAGCTGCCTGAGATGGTATACATTCACATAACCTGTGAAACCCCGACTGAAATCAGCAAGCACCGGGACGTATTTACTTTTCCTCAGGAAGATAATGTTCAGTGGAAATGACCGGGAATGTGGACAGATATTGACACTTATAGATCAAGGGGAGATCCTTTGTCCAAAAAGCCTTGGCTCCTTCAGAAATATCATTATTAACAAAAACCAAAAGAGAAACTTCCTGTTAATGTCCACTGGGAAGGTGATAACATGCCTTGAATGTCTTACTTCACTGAGTGGATCAAAATCTCTATCATTAGAGATCCTCTTAATGAATTTAGAAACAAAGTTGAAGAATTATTCTCAGAAAAGCTCCACTCAGTAAATGTTTGCTAAAACTCCGAGTATGAAAGGAGGCCAAGAGACTCCTCTTTTCTGTTGGCGTCTGAGTATTTATTAAGCCAAGATAAGTGGAATTTTCTAATACATTGTTTGGATAGTGATAGTCCTTTGCTTTGAAAAAATATATGATCTAAATGTGTCCCCAGCCCTTTGTTATCTTTCTCATCATCCCATTTTATTATTTTCACCATGATTGTCCTGATCTAAAAGATCTCATTAATTTCTTTCCTGGTTTATTGCCTGTCTTCCTCTTCCAGTAACAAAGGCTCCAGGGCAGCAGAGACTGAGCATCTTAGTCATCACTGCGTGATCAGCTCCTGGGACTGTGCCTGGCACTCCGTAACTTCTTCGAAAATGAATGAATCGTGCCCAATACAAACAAACAAGACAAACTCCAAACTCACCTCTGTTTGAGACCTTTCATGGGCTGATTCCATGGGTTTCCCAGGCTTACTACCTCCCTTCTTTCATGTTTAACTGCAGCCACATTTGCCCTGTTATTGGTCTCCAAATAGAAGGACGTTCTCTCCATCAAGGTTTCTTACTGAGTTTCTCCCTGCCTGTGGACCTTCCTTGCCCTCTGCTGGCCCAGATTCTGTCCATGGTTCACTGATGCTTTTCCTTCCACCTGTACATGCCTTACTCTTTTCTGTACTCACATAGAGTGTGTTCATTTCATGTACTGGGCAACCATGTATGTTTCACCTGCATTCTCCTTCTCCTCTCATATTGTCTCATTCATATTATCAATTTATTATGCTATCTTTATTTTTTCTTTTCCTTTTTTTCTTTTTTCAGAGACTGAGAGAGAGTCAGAGAGAGGGATAGATAAGGACAGACAGACAGGAATGGAGAGAGATGAGAAGCATCAATCATCAGTTTTTCGTTGCGACACCTTAGTTGTTCATTGATTGCTTTCTCATATGTGCCTTGACCGGGGGCCTTCAGCAGACCGCTCAAGCTGGTGACCTCGGGGTCTCGAACCTGGGTCCTCCGCATTCCAGTCTGATGCTCTATCCACTGCACCACCGCCTGGTCAGGCTTATTGTGCTATCTTTAAATTGTTGTGTTTTTCTATTATTTTACACTGTATGTATACTAAGGAACTATATTTTTTTCACTTTGCTTTTCAAATAGCAAATTGCACAGGGCTTTTCACATAACAGACTTTAAAACAAGATATCAATTGAATAATAGATTGAATTAGCTAATTGACACTAATTTGAAGGTACAATGATAAGGGCCTGAGGAAGACGTTCCTTGTGATATAGAAATATTAAGAGACTAATAGTAGAGGAATTAATTATCTTGTGATTGGTGATAACCTATAGACCAGGGAGAAACAATAAACTTCTTTTAAAAGGTCAGATTAAAAAACAATTTTTTTTTTTTTTTTACAGAGACAGAGAGAGGGATAGACAGGGACAGACAGACAGGAATGGAGAGATGAGAAGCATCAATCATTAGTTTTTTGTTGTGCATTGCGACACCTTAGTTTTTCATTGATTGCTTTCTCATACGTACCTTGACCATGGGCCTTCAGCAGACCGAGTAACCCCTTGCTCGAGCCAACGACCTTGGGTCAAGCTGGTGAGCTTTTTGCTCAAACCAGATGAGCCCACGCTCAAGCTGGCAACCTCGGGGTCTCAAACCTGGGTCTTCCGCATCCCAGTCTGACGCTCTATCCACTGCGCCACTGCTTGGTCAGGCAAAAAACAATTCTTAAAAAGCAAGTTCCCATGCTATTTTGTGTAAGTAGTAAAATCAACTGCATTTCATTTTGGTGACATCAGATTTTAAAAGTTACACTTGCCATGTTTGGCCCTCAAAACTTTCCAATAAATAATACATGAAAAACAACTGACAATCCATACACTTGTGAAAGATTCACCTATGGTTTTCTCACCCACTAGCTCATTTGGCAATGTCCTTTATTATTGATAATAGTTCTCAAAAGCCAGTATTAGCTTGGTCATATCATGAATAGCTACCTAATAAGTATCTAAACCAATTGGCTGTTCTTACATGTCATCTAATGTAATGATTGTCCCCCACATTTCATTATTTCCTACACAGTAGGATATAATTTTTAACTGTGTAAATGATGCAAAGTCAGTGATTTTATCAAGATAAATGAGCAAAGAATCACACATGCTGAGTTATCACTTCGGCTTATTTTCAAAGATTGACGTTTGTATCTCAGCATGGTGGCAATGTGTGAATGCATGGAAAACTAGTCACTTGGTTTTAAAATCACAGGGTTTTTTTTCCATCTAGGATTAATCGAAGAGTCTTATGAATAAGAAGACTTAGATTTACTAGCAGCAAAGGCTTTTGATTGTTTCCCTATTGAATGTGAAAGTAAGAAATTAGCTCCTTTCATGATTTGAACTTTAATCTGATGTTGAAGATTTCTACTTTGCTGCAATATATGAAAGCACATTGCCTATGTTTTCAAAACTTTGACATAAATGTGAGATAACTGAATAAAACTTCAAATAATAAATTTTCTATTACAAAACACTTGGTTGTTTTACTACTAAACTTAAAATTGCAGAATTCACCCCTATTATATGATTTGAACTTTTCATAAACTTTAAAAAGAATGATATCCTCATTTAAAATACTGAAAAGTATTTATTTAACAGATGTCATTGGGATTTTGATGGGGATTGCATTAAATATATATTGCTTTGGGTAATATGGCCATTTTAACTATATTGATTCTTCTTCTCCATGAACATGGACTATCTTTCCATATCATCATGTTTTCTTCAATATCTTTTAATAATTCTTTGTAGTTTTCAGAATATAAGCCATTCACATTCTTTGTTAAGGTTATTCCTAAGTATTTTATTCTATTTTGCTGCAATTGCAAAAGGAATTCCAGAATATTTTTATCACCCCCCCAAAAAACCCTGTGCATTAGTTGTCACTCCTTATTTCCCATTCCTCCAGTCCACTATTCATTTATTTAAAATTATAAAACATTCAAGCACAGAATGAATTCCAAGCAAAACTCAAAGCTGGTTTTTAAATAGCACATGTTCTTGTAGCCCTTGTGCCCAACACAGACAATATGATTTCTAGCAGGTTTAAGTCTGGTCTTGAGCTCAGTATCTACTTCTATTTTTAGACTTCAACATTTTCTTCTTTTTTTCTCCTCCTGCTCTTCTTTCTCCTCCTCCTCATTATTATTATTATCATTATTATTATTATTATTTTGAGATCAGTGTGGGCTCTGCAGAAGTACAATGCTCACATTTACACAGTGTTGTCAGACCTGCGCACACCCATTAACCTTTCATCACTAAATTCTTCTCATCTTGTCTTCTGCTAAAAGCAAACTTGGGAATTTGCACATTCATTATAATAGACACTGGTATCTATTCGTTTTTTGGTTTTTACATTTTGGTTAGAATGTCAAAGTAAATTTCTAAAAAAGGAAAGACAAGGAAAAGAAAAAGAATGCCTTCTATTCTTGAGATGTCACTATTTTCATTTGCCATGAATTATCTGAATCTACTATAAAATTTCAAATGTTATAAACCAAAGTTAAATTTTTTTCTCTCTAAAATATATACAGGTGTGAAAATGGCAATGGAAGAAGGTTAGCCTAATTAAGGAAATCATGCAACAACTATGTATTGAGTGCCTAAAGTGTGCAAGGTGTGGTAAGAAAGTGATGGGGAAAAGACTACTGGAGGATGAAAGAGAAGGTGAGATAGCTATCACCCAGTATTTCTACATTTCTCATTTTATCAAGGATCTTTCGCTTACTTGTAGTTTCCCACATCTGCCAGCTTCTGGACACTCACCAAACATTTTTATTATAATGCTGGACCAGTTGCCATCCCCTTTTCTCCACCTCCACAACCATCACTTTGGTTCCTGGTCTTACTCTCTCTTGCCTGGATAAAAGAATGGCTCTTCACTTATTGCACACAGCCTCATGTCCCCTTCTTCTCCAGTCCCTGCTCCTCATGGTTACGTAAAGCATTTTTCTAAAGCACAGACCTATTTATGTCCATTCCCTGCTTAGACTCATCACTTGGCTTCACCTTGGCTGCAGGATAAATTTTACTCTTTAGTGTGGTATGTAAGGCCTCCAAATCTGACCCAGCTCATGTTTTCAGTATGAACAATCATATATACGGCCCTGTCTCCCATGCCATTCTAGGGCTGCCCACACTACTCATTACCTACAGAGCTCTCCCCCAGTCAGGTCATGCATCTTCCTACATCCCCCCGACCCGCCTCTTCCTCCTGCTCTTCCTTATCTCAATAGCTACTCCCACCCCATCTACCTAGAACACTTTCTCTTGTCCCCTAAAATCCAACTCAAATGATACCTTATCTCTCATGCCTTTTTGGGTGGAAATGTATCACCATCACAATAGGCAACCATTTTAGGACTCAAGACTCTCACAGGAGCCTGATCAGGTGGTGGCGCAATGGATAGAGCATTGGATTGGGACATGGGGGACCCAGGTTTGAAACCCCGAGGTCTCTAGCTTGAGCATGGGCTCATCTGGTTTGAGCAAGGCTCACCAGCTTGGACCCAAGGTCACTGACTTGAGCAAGGGGTCACTCAGTCTGCTGTAGTCCCCTGGTCAAGGCACAAATGAGAAAGCAATCAATGAACAACTAAGGAGCCACAACGAAGAACTGATGCTTCTCATCTCTCTCCCTTCCTGTCTGTCTGTCCCTATCTGTCCCTCTCTCTGTCTCTCTCTGTCATAAATAAAATAAAAATAAAAATAAAAGACTCTCACAGGATTTATTCCAAAATCCTGATATTTAGGAGCAGACCTGGGCTATGCCCTGAAGATAGTGAGTTTTTATTTTGTGTCTGGTTGTGCTAGTTGATAGGAATGAGTGATTGGGCACCCGGTGATGTAGGCTAAAATAATGATGGCTGCCCATCCCTTACGACCCTAAGGGAGTGTTTGATAAGACTGAAAGCTGAAAGGGAACCAAAGAATTCACCAATATCTGGTTTGGACAGTCCAGAGGAAGACTGTCCAAAGGTTTTCAGTGGTGAAAAAGAAGGTAATTACATATATGTGCCATTATTTCAAGTCAGCCTTTAAAAAAAGGTATAAAATAGCTAACTATAAATAGCAATACCTATAGCTTCTTCTGTTTTCTGGTTATTTTTCTTGTAGTATTGTTGTTGTTTTATGTAACAGAGAGAGACTGAGAGAGGGACAGATAGGGACAGACAGACAGGAAGGGAGAGAGATGAGAAGCATCAATTCTCCATTGCAGCTCCTTAGTTGTTCACTGATTGCTTTCTCATATGTGCCTTGACTGGGGGCTACAGCAGAGCGAGTGACCCTTTGCTCAAGCCAGCGACCTTGGGCTCAAGCCAGCGACCTTGGGCTCAAGCCAGCAACCTTTGGGCTCAAGCCGGTGACCATGGGGTCATGTCTATGATCCCACACTCAAGCCAGATGAGCCCCCACTCAAGCCAGTGACCTCGAAGTTTCGAACTTGGGTCCTCTGTGTCCCAGTCTGATGCTCTATCCACTGTGCCTCTGCCTGGTCAGATACATAGTATTGTTTTTAAATAAAGTTCAAAGAGGGTTGAAAATTATCTTTTATATTTTTTCATATTTCAGATGAGGATAAACAGCTGTACTGTGCTAATGTGTTGTAAAAGGTTTAATTTTTCCATCAGTGTCCAGTCAGGGAAAGGAAAATTAGACCAGGTGTTTGAACAGAAAGAATTTGACATAAAGAATTAGTCAAACATGCCTGACCTGTGGTGGCGCAGTGGATAAAGCATTGACCTGGAATGCTGAGGTTGCTGGTTCAAAACCCTGAACTTGCCTGGTCAAGGTACATATGGGAGTTAATGCTTCCTGCTCTTCCCCTCTTCTCTCTCTCTCTCTCTCTCTCTCTCTCTCTCTCTCTCTCTCGTCTCTAAAATGAATAAATAAAAAATCTTAAAAAAAAAAAGAATTAGTCAAACAGGTACAGAGCCGTCTGGAAGGATATAAAGGACCCACCGAAGTAAGACAGACGAGCACCTGCGAGAAGCGGCTACTGTCCTAGGGCTGAGGAAACAAAGAGAAAGAAGATTTGGGGTTATTAGAACCCAGGAGAACAGACAAGGAATTGCACAGCACTGGGACCCAGGCCTCTAAAGAGCGGCATCGCTTGGCTGGTGCTGCAGTCTTCACGCAATATGGCTGATTCCGGGTAGATGGAGGAAAGTCCTGGAATTGAGACAGCTGTCACTGTCAGGCGAAGAGCTACTGTGGGAATGACACTGACAGGGACAAGAAGCAAATAGTGGAGAGCAAGCCTCTTCCTTCCTTCAGCCTTGTAGTCTCCCCACCACCGCACTACCCCCCCCCCCCCGCCCTTGTCCAATCATAACAGGGAGGGAACTGGCAGAAGAGAAATGAAGTCTGCAGACACTCAGCCCCGACATGGCACAGAAGAATGTTGAAGACCGGGTTTGGGCTGAGAGACAAGAACTTAAAGAAAGGCACATTTCCTAGTATTCAGTTCCACGTTGATGGAGTGAAAGAAAAGTTCCCATGTAGGAACAAATGTATGCAAATGCACATTCTAGATCTATTGGCTTTTATAACTATAAGTTAATCATAAGCTACATAGTTTGTCTGGTAATGTACTGGATTCATGGTTTCAGGGCTCCTGTCAATTAATTCTCAGGAACAGATGCCTTAAAAATTCTGAATCCAATTTAAGGATAGGATCAATGTTAACGAGCTGTGTGTCTACTGGACATACATTTCAGAGTCAGGATCGCTGACCTCTACCCATGAGATGCCAGTACCGCCCCTGCCCCAAGTTGTAACAACCAAACCATGTCTCCAGACATTGCTACATGTCCCCTAAGGGCCAAAATTACCCTGATTGAGAACCACTGGCTTGCCACTACGTGAGCACGATGTTGATCAAACGTTTCTGATGATGGCAAAGAAAAATGAGCAATGCGTCTCTCATTTTCACCATCCCTAACTGGAATAGTCTCTCTGCTACATCAGTGTGAAACCTGAAACTGTTTTTTAAAATCCTGTTAGGCTTTGTTTTAGAAAAGATGACTTTTTGGCCCTGGCCGGTTGTCTCAGTAGTAGAGCACCAGCCCAGCATATGGACGCCCGGGGTTCGATTCTCAGTCAAGGCACACAGGAAAAGTGACCATCTGCTTCTCCACCCCTCTCCTCCCCCCTCTCTCTCTTTCTTCTCCTCCCGCAGCCATGGCTCAGTTGGAGCAGGTTGGCCCCAGGTGCTGAGGATGGCTCCATGGCCTCACCTCAGGAGCTGAAATAGCTTAATTGCTGAGCAATGAAGCAACAGCCCCAGATGGACAGAGCATTGCCCAGTAGGGGGCTTTCTGGTTGGATCCTGATTGGGGAGCATGTGGGAGTTTGTCTCTCTGCTTCCCCGCTTCTCACTGAAGAAAATAAATTAGAAAAAGAAAAAATGACTCCTCATCTTTGGGGAAACCATTCCTATATCTGGGCCAAAGTCTTTTCATTTGTGCTTGTAAAGGAACAGGAAGAATTCCTGAATCTGAGTGTGCCTCATGGCATTCCCAAGTACCAAGCTCAGAATACTGAGTTATGTTTCGTAACTGCTCCATACTATTTATCTTAAGCTTTTGTAGTCAAAAGCCAGAGCTCTAAGATGTCTGAACTGTGAAAGCTCTCAAACTGAATTTAAAAGAAAAACAAGTCAGGTGGAAGTAGAGAATGGTTTTCCCCAACAATCAGTTTTTAGATTCATTATTAGTAAAGAGACCATTGAATACAAACACTAGAGATGTAAGAATTTTTTTTATTTAGCAAAATACCTAAGAATGTTTGAAATAATTGTAGCTATATTTGAAATGTTTGTTTCTTTCTTTTTCATATGCTTTCAAGAGAAAACGCAACAGAAATAAAGACAGCACAAAGCAAATGAAAGCTTCCGAAGCACACTTGGTTAGGAGAGGTAATCACTTTGCTGATATTTCCTTAAATGTAGAAAGATGGTCACCTATCCCACCAGAGCGATTCTATTCAATTAGTAAATATTTCATACAACCAATTCCATACAATTAATGAAGCCATTATTAACTGTTATAAATAGTTCAATCAAAGCGTATCATTATTCACTGATGGTGTTAAAATAGTTCTATGCAAGTAAATTTAGCTTCTCCTTCTTCTGCCCCTGCCTTTCCTCTCTTTGTGCTGCAGACTACATACTGAATATGGAAAATGTACAAAATAAAGAGGGAAATAACTTAAAAAATCAGACAACATTTTGTTAATTTTATTTTATAAATTACATTTAGAAAGGTGACATTGATTAATAAGAGTACATAGGTTTCAGGTAACATTTCTGTAACATTTTGAACTATTGACTATGTTGTATACTCATCATTCAAAGTCCAATCATTTTCCTGAAGGTTAAGGATTGAATCTTTTTTTTTTCTTTTTTTTTCTTTTCATTTTTCTGAAGCTGGAAACAGGGAGAGACAGTCAGACAGACTCCCGCATGCGCCCGACCGGGATCCACCCGGCACGCCCACCATGGGGGGATGCTCTGCCCACCAGGGGGCGATGCTCTGCCCATCCTGGGTGTCGCCATGTTGCGACCAGAGCCACTCCAGCGCCTGAGGCAGAGGCCACAGAGCCATCCCCAGCGCCCGGGCCATCTTTGCTCCAGTGGAGCCTTGGCTGCGGGAGGGGAAGAGAGAGACAGAGAGGAAGGCGGCAGAGGGGTGGAGAAGCAAATGGGCGCTTCTCCTATGTGCCCTGGCCGGGAATCGAACCTGGGTCCTCCGCACGCTAGGCCGACAGTCTACTGCTGAGCCAACGGCCAGGGCATTGAATCTTTTTAAAAATATATTTATTTTATTAATTTGAGAGAGAGAGAGAAAGAAACATCAATCTGTTCCTGTATGTGCCCTGACCAGGGATCGAATCTGCAAACCTCTGTGCTTTGGGACATTGCTCTAACCAGCTGAGCTGTCTGGACAGGGTTTTTTGTTTGTTTGTTTTAAAGATTTTATTTATTGATTTTACAGAGGAAGGGGGGAACAAGAAGTTGTTGCTTTACTGTAACTGTTCACTGGTTGCTTGTCATACGTGCCTTGATCAGCCAGCACAGGGTTTTGAACTGTCCACCTCAGTATCCCAAGTCGACACTCTATCCACTGGGCCACCACAGGAGCTTTTTTATAGACGATATTTTAATGCATTTCATTCATTACAGCATTTGTTCTCTGCACTATTTTTGCCAGTGTGTTATTATTTATCAAAAAAATCTATACCTATGAATTGGGATTGTACTTTCTTTAAGTTTTATAGTTGAATTTTTTTTATTGAACATTATATTGTGCACATTTTTCGATAGGGCTAAATAGTCTTCAAAGAGATCAAGTATTCTCAACTTCTTCATATAGAGTAACGTTATGCTTAACCATGTTTATGTTGTTTTTTTCTAAGAGTATTCCCACTCATGGAAGTGAGCTTCTTTGATAATTTATCCAGTGTTTACATGATTTTTAAATTAAGTTCTAAGCTAACTATTAAAAAGTCTTAATTTTGTATTTCCTGGATTCTCACTTTATTTTTTGTATCAAAAGAAAAGCAGAGGGCCCTGCCTGGGTGGCTCGGTGGGTAAAGCATGGTCCAAGGGACCCAGAACAAGCAGTTAGTGAGCACACAGCTGAATGGAACAACTCAGTGGGGTGAGTTGATGCTTCTCCACGGAGGCCTAGCACTCCCTAAGGCCCCAGGTCCTCTGCCTCCAGAACAAGCAGTTAGTGAGCACATAACTGAATGGAACAACTCAGTGGGGCGAGTTGATGCTTCTCCACGGAGGCCTAGCACTCCCTAAGGCCCCAGGTCCTCTGCCTCCAGAACAAGCAGTTAGTGAGCACACAACTGAATGGAACAACTCAGTGGGGCGAGTTGATGCTTCTCCATGGAGGTCTAGCACTCCCTAAGGCCCCAGGTCCTCTGCCTCCAGAAAAGCGAAAATAAAAGGCCCTAGTGTCTTTGAAGACCCCATATGAACGACCAAACACGAGTCTCCACATTTCATTGGTGAGAACGAGAGGCACAGTCACACTGGGAGTAAGGACAGCTGGAAACCACAGTGCCAGGCTGGGCATGGTTTTGTGATAAGTATGACCTTCTGGGCATTGCTAGCATCCTGTTGTAATGAACAAAGTAGTTTAAAAAAATACTTAGTAATTGTTATGGGTTGAATTTTGCCTCCTCAAAAGATACAATAAAGTGCTAACCCCTAGTACCTCAGATCATAACCTTATTTGGAAATAAAGTCACTGTGGATATAATTAAGATGAGTTAAGATTAGTTAACATGAGGTCACTTTTAGTGGTTCATTGACTGAGAAGGTGGTGGCACAGTGGATAGAGCATTGGCCTGGGACACAGAGGACCCAAGTTTGAAACCCCGAGGTTGACGGCTTGAGCATAGGCTCACCAGATTAAGCAAGGGGTCGCTGGCTTGAGTGTGGGATCATAGACATGACCCCATGGTCACTGGCTTGAGCTAGGGGTCACTCACTCTGCTGTAGCCTCCCAGTCAAGGTACATATGAGAAAGCAATCAATGAACAACTAAAGTACCACAATGAAGAACTGATGCTTCTCATCTCTCTCCCTTCCTGTCTGTCTGTCCCTATCTGTCCCTCTCTCTGTCTCTCTCACTAAAAAATAAAAAAATAAAAGATGAGTTTATACTGAAGTAGGTGTGCCTTTAATCCAATATTACTGTGTCCTTGTAGAAGGCGAGGGCATACAGGAATAAGACAGCTGTGGGATGACAGAGGCAGAAATTGAAGTAATGTGTCTACAGGCCAAAAAACACCATGGATTTCTGGCAAACAGCAGAAGTCGGAAGAGGCAGGAGGGATCCTCCCTTAAAGCCTTCAGAGGGAGCATGGTCCTGCTGACAACTTGACTTCTGGCCTTGAGAACTGAGAAGAATAAATTTTTACTGCTTTAAGCCAGCCGGTTTACAATACTTTGTTATGACCACACTTGGAAACTAACACAGCAATCAATTACCGGCATGTAATATAAAATAGTCATGAGAACATCCCCTGGACTCACATGTTCTATCTATCTTTGACTCAAGTGTCTCTGCTTTCTATTTGCCAAAGAAAACATGGCTGATGGTGGAGGAAAGGGGAGGGGAGCTGGTTGAAGAAACCGAGCTCTTTGGTGAGGATTTCATCCAAAGTCCCTCAAAGAGGGAGTTAGAGCTCAGTGCATATCTTTCTCCATCTCTGTTTCTTGAATTTCCTGCAAATGATCCTGTGCATTTAGCCTCTTGGGGTCCTAAGGAGGTGGAGGAGTTACTGTAAGAGACAATAAACAGCACTGGGACATGAACTGTTCCTAGCGCAGGCCCACGAGGTGCCTTCAGGACCTGCTTCTCTGTCTCCCCGTGGCCCCTATGGCCTCTCCCTCAGGGAACCTCTGCTTACTTCTGTCTGCTCCATTATTCTCCATGTCTGAACTGGCCAATGTTCCCCGCAGTTTCCCATCCAGATTTCACCAGGAGCTAGTCCCATCGGCTCAGCTCCTTCCCCCTGCCCTATGAGACAAAGTCCTACACCAGGTTGCAACTGGGGACTCCAACCTGTGGGGACTCTCTACTCCATCCTTGGGCCACTCGGCTGCTAAAGATAGCAATCCCTGTGGTAAGAAGAGGCTGTCAACGATTCTCCATCAGGGCGCTGTGTCTGGGGTGTGCCCAGCTAGTAGGGGGCCCTGCATTTTGCTAGTTAGTACATCTGAGGTGTCTGACAGAGACCCAATATATGTCCTGTTAGTCTTTGCTCTATCTTAATTGCTTATTCTTGATGCATGCCATTTTATCTTTCGATGTGGTGTGGTTGTTCAACGTGACTAAAGGCACAAAAACAGAGCCTGGAACTTTCATTGGCTAGTTTCAGAGGCTACATGATGGGACCATGGTGGCTTCTCTGAGAGCTAATTCCTTCACAGAACTTTCCAAGATGTTACCAGGCAGCCTTTAAAATACTTTATATATAATAACTTCATACATAATAATGTTCATAACAATCTTCTTGAGGTGGACACCATTAATATCCCCATCTTTTTTTAGATTTTATTTATTCATTTTTTAGAGGGGGGGAGGAGCAGGAAGCATCAACTCCCATATGTGCCTTCACCAGGCAAGCCAGGGGTTTTGAACCGGCGACCTCAGCGTTTCAGGTCGATGCTTTGTCCACTGCGCCACCACAGGCCGGGCAATATCCCCATCTTATAGCTAAGGGAAGTGAAGCACAGAAAGATCAAGTAACCTGCTCACACATGTGCAGTAATAAGTGGATGAGAAAGTATTTGTAAGGGAACACCTTAGGAAAGACCTTGAAAAAGTAAGGACATGTGAACTGCATTTGGTAAAACACAGACAGACACTGAAGTTTCTGAGAACATAATGATTCAACAGAGGGAGGAAGGGACAGAGGCCCTTAAGGTCAGGGCTGGGGCTCCGCGAGGAGCTCGCGCAGAAAGCCAGGTTTGGGGGAGAGGTTCTGAACTGCGCAGTGGCAGAGGTGGTGAGACAAGGAGCAGGGAGTCAGGATCTCAGAGTCCTGCAGGACTGCCAGAGTAATGAGAGCAGCCGAACAGTTCCGGTTCCTGATGGCTCTTGCTGCCTCTTGACACACGGCTGTCAGGCCAACTTTCTGTCCCAATCACTGTTCCCCTCAGGAACCCTGATGGTCCTGTCTGGCCCTCTCCCTGGGCACGGAAGCTCTCAAGGGCTTTCTCCACTCCTGCCCCAAGTCTGACCTCCTGCTGATGAAAAGTGCCCCAAGGTCCTTGTTCCCCATTGAACCTTGCCTTTCGGGCGCTCAGTCACCCTTCCAGCCAGGCCTCAAGACAAGCGATCTTCTGAAATCAGTATCTTTACATGTGTGGTCCTTAGATCATCTGCATTAGAATCAAATGTAGTGTAGTACTGGTAAAAAAAAAAAAAAGGCTGGATCTTCAAATGACTGAGACATACTGGCTAACAGTGTGGCTTGCGGGTAAAAATATATATTTTTAGCAAGTATTCTAGATCAAACATAGATTACTCACTCGTGGGGTGCTCCCACCTCAACAAAAGCTAAAATTTAAACCTCTGCCTGCTTCCCGACAGAAGCTATTCTGAGTTTATCATGATGTAGCTGATATTTAAAATCAGGCTGTTCACAAAGTGTTCTTTTTAAATTATGTATAAGGTATCTCTGGAAGTAAATGTTGACGAACCTTTGAGGAATCAGTGGAAACGCCACCTGGTGGTCACATAGAGGAATGGCTTATTTTCAAGAGAATGAGAGGTGACTTGGTAAAAGTGGGGGAGGTTTAACTAGCGCCTTGGTATCTTAAGGGCTTGGCGATCACAGCCTCGCTTTTTATCTGGTATGCTCTGACTTTTTCCTGTATCAGCAGAGTTCTGACACACAGCTGTGCAGTGTACTTACACTTTCAGGCAGGAATGATTTTAATTAGATGATCTAGCCCAGAAAACTTGTTTTGTAAAGGGCCAGATAATAAATATTTTAGGTTTTGTGGGCCATCTGATCTCTGCTGAAATTACTCAGCTCCGCTGTTGTAGGGCGAGAGCAGCCACAGACAACATGTATACAAACTGGCGTGGTGCGTTCCAATAAATCTTTGTTGACGGGCACTGGAATTTGAAATTCATGTCATTTTCACATGTCACAAAATATTTTTCATGTTTTTTAACCATTTAAAAATTCCACAACCACTCTCAGCTCACAGGCCTTGCAAAACCAGGCCAGTGGTCAGGACTGCTGGATACAGGACCATCGGACCACAGTTTGCTGACTCCTGATCTGGTCTACAAATTTCCCTATCTGTTGCCTTCCGTGGGGATGACTGCGAGGGATACCTGCTGCATATTTGTGTTGAGGGTCTTTCCTTTGTGTCTCCACACATTAAAGAAATGTGGGACAGTAGGACTAATGTCCATGTTATCTGGAAACTTGGAACCCTGCAGAGCTTTGACAAAGACAACCAGGAAAAGCTTACAGCAGGCTGATTAAAGGACCCGCTATAGATGATTTCTTCTAAACATGAGCTCCCAGAAAAAAATTTACAGGATATGTGAGGAAATCAAATGCCATGAGAAGTGACAATGAAAGCTACATAACAGATGAATCTGATTTGATCATTAAAATAAAGGACTGAGTAATGAGTTGAACAGCGGAGCAGACACAGCTGAATAGAAGATTGTGAATTAAATTAAGAGAGATCTATACAACCATTATGGAAGAAAGTATAATGTTATTCAATAAATTAAGAATAGAACTACCATATGACCCAGCAATCCCTCTACTGGGTATCTACCCCCAAAACTCGAAAACATTGGTAAATAAAGACACATGCACCCTTGTGTTCATCGCAGCATTATTCACAGTGGCTAAGACATGGAAACAACTAAAGTGTCCCTTGATAGAGGACTAGATAAAGAAGATGTTGTAATATGTACAATAGAATACTACTCAGCCATAAGAAATGATGACATAGTACCATTTATGACAACATGGATGGACCTTGAGAACATTATACTAAGTGAAATAAGTAAATCAGAGAAAGAGCTAAGAACTATATTTCACACATAGGTGGGATATAAAACTGAGACTCATGGACACAGATAAAAGTGAAGTGCTTACCAGGGAGACAGGGGCAGGAGGAGGGGAGCAAAGAGGGACAAATATAAGGTGACAGAAAATGATTTGACTTCGGGTGATGGGCATACAATATAATCAACAGTTCAAATGTTATAGATATGTTTATCTGAAACCTGTGTACTCTTATTGATCAATGACACCCTGTTAAAGTTAATTTTCTAAATAAAATTTAAAAATTAAAAAAAGAGAGATAGAGAGATCTAAAGAGAAGAGCAAATCAGTGCAGAAGAGTAAAGATAAGAAAATTGCTAAATAGAAGCTAAGAAACAAAACATGAACTGGTGAAAGCTCCAATATACAGTTCATAGGACTCACAGCCGGAAGGATGGACAGAAAGGAAGAGAGGCAATGATTACAGGGATAATGGCTGAAACATTTCCAGGAAATATCCTTGCAGACATGTGGAAAGTTAATTTAAGTGTAGTGGGGGACTTGAAAACCTGGACTTTAGGACCAGAGAGATTTCGGGTTGAGCATGGTTCTATCTCCTGGGACCTGAAATCTTGAGCAGATAGCTTGTCTAGATTTTCGCATCTGCCGATGTATCTTCCACAGAAAGCTCGTGACAACTGTTTCAGTTACCGCGCTGTCACGGGGAAGCACGCGGAAGCTCTCGGCTGGATGCAGAATTGATTCCGGGACTGAGGCAGCACCTCGGACTCTCATCCGTCAATTCTTGAAGTGTCGATCTTTTCTCCCACGGTGGTCCTGTGTGACTCGTTTCTATTTGTCTTGATTTCCGCCTCGCTCTTTTGAGGGAGAGGGCACATTTTGTTTGCTTTTTACTTTCCCTGTCATCTCACACTGAGTCCTCATGGCCAGTTTCCCTGCTGAGAATGATCACTGCATCGTTATTGAGGTATTCCTCTTGGACTCTTCAATGCCGCTGGGATAGTTGGTGTGTCATACATACATAGAGTTCTCTTCACTTGTTATCCTCTTGACTCCAAGTTAGAGCCTTGTGGAACTTCTAAGAAACAGGTGTTTGCATGAATCCTGCTCTGGAGCGATCTGCCAACCAATTCATTTCAAGTAAATTGAGCAGAAGGCCTGAGAGAAAGAGGTCTGAGGAGGACACAAACCTCCCAGCAGAGGTTCTGCGCCTTTGTCCTCTTCTCACCTGTTTTCTTCTTCTCGGATTCCTGTTGTTCTTCTGCCTCTCCTCCTCGTTCCTGTGTCTAGTTTTAGATCACCATGTCATAGTTCAATGACGATGAATAAATACATCATTTCACAAATGATAGTGCTTTGGGATTTTTTCCCCCAGACAAGTGCTTCATAGAGAACATTCTAGAACTTTATGAAGTTTATTCTCCTGTGCGCACTTCAGGGTACAATGGTGCAGAATACAGTTTCTCTGAGAAACTGGCATTTGCTCCTGCAAAACTCGGTCAGGGGCTGTCCCAGGCACTAGGGTTGTTAGGAGCATCCCTGGCCTCTTCCCATTAGATGCCAGCTGTTCTTCTCCCAAGAACTGACAACCCAAAGTGGACCCAAGCATTGCCAAATATTTCCTTTGGATGAGGGAGTGAAGCCGTCCCCAGTTGAGAACCACTGATTTAAAAAAATATGCATTGCTCATTTACCTAGGTTTATAGTGTTTATAATTAGCTAAAAATGAAGAAACATCTACTGCAACACCTATACTGCTGCTGGATATTTTTATTCTTGTCATAACTGCTTTCACATCGTTTCAAGTGTTCTTAACACTAAAACTAATATGTAGCTTTATAATGTTAAGAGATTGTTATATAAAATTCATGTCACCATCTGACCAGGTGCTGGCGCAGTGGATAGAGAGTCAGCATGGGACACTGAGGACCCAGGTTCGAAACCCCGAGGTCACCAGCTTGAGCACAGGCTCATCCGGCTTGAGCACAGGCTCACCAGCTTGAGCGCGGGGTTGCTGGCTTGAGCGTGGGATCATAGACATGACCCCATGGTCCCTGGCTTGAGCCCAAAGGTCACTGGCTTGAGCCCAAAGGTCAGTGACTTGAGCCCAAAGGTCGCTGGCTTGAGCACAAGGTTGCTGGCTTGGGCAAAGGGTCATTGGCTTGGCTGGAGCACACTCACCTCGGGTCAAGGCACATATGAGAAAGCAATCAATGACCAACTAAGATGCCTCAACTATGAGTTGATGCTTCTCATCTCTCTCCCTTCCTGTCTGTCTGTCACTGTCTGTCCACACCCTCTCTGTTGCTAAAATCAATAAAAACAAATAAGTAAATAAATAACTAATTCACATCACCATCACGCTTGGTGCTTGTGCATTTTGGAGCCACAGCAGCGACTTCCAGCCTTTTTCATCTCATGGCTAATAAACTGATTAGTAAAATTCTGTGGCACACCAAAATAATTTTTTTTTGCTAATCTGACATAAAAATAGGTATAATTTTGTTTCATTTAGACTGGACATCCATTGTTGTGTTGGTTGTTGTCATTTTGTTATTTGACAATCTAAGGGAAAGTGCCCCTGACTCAATAGGACAGTGTTGCGTGCTTTAAAATTTCTTGTGGCACACTCGTGTGCCCACCACACACAGGCACAGCAGTAACCAGTTCTGAGCCCCGGGCCTAACCGCCATTTCTCCAGTGTGCTCGTACTTGCACACCAACCTATGTCCTAGTCACAATGGCAACATCTGGACTTCCTTCCTTGCTCTTTGATTGTAACCCCATCTTCTATCTATTTTCCATCCTGTCTCATTCTCAACTCTTTGTTTTGTTCTCTAGCCAGTTTCTCCTTTTTCCCAGGGTTCCATCAAGAATCCCTGCTGTCTCGAGTTTAAGCGGCCCATTAGATGGAACAGTATCAAAGGTTTTCTGAAAATTGAGATTATCCATGTTGCATGCATTACCGTTTTCCAATGTGTCTGTAAGCTGCGCCAAAGTATACAAAGAGCCAGTGAAGTTAGATAGATAACATCATTGTGCATAAAACCTCCTCACTCTGTCTTCTTGAGGCCAAAACACCCATCTGAAAGGGAGAAAGATACTTGTCAAATATGTTTTGAATGCAGTCCAAATATTTGGATGCTTGGCATCATGTCGACAGCCATCTGGAAGGCTGATACATTTTTCTTCTAGATACTTTGGTGGTGTGTAGCCCGAGCTTCTGAGTTGTCTTGGAATACTCGCAAATGTGGCTGGTTCAGCATTAACTAATGTTTATTGAGCCCTTAGCAAACGTCACACATACAGTACGTATTTGATCCCCATGAGCATCTTATATGGTATGTGGGCTTTCCCCCCTATTTTACAAACAAGAGTGATGAATCTCAAAGACTGAGATCACAAACTAAGCGGCAGACTCAAATTTGAACCCAGGGGTTCTGGCTCCTACTTCAGTCTCTCTCCTCTACAACACAGGGGAAGAGCACAGTGTCCTGGGCTGAAGATACAAGTTTTAATTCTCATTAGGTAGCTCTCCATGGTTACTACTCAAAATGTGACCCTTGAACCAATAATGCCAGCAACATTTCTAGCATGGTTAGAAGTGCAGAATCAGGGACCCGCTGCCGACCTGCAGAATCAGAATTTGCATTTCAACAAGATCCTCAGTTGCTTGCTAAGTATATTAAGCTTTGAAAATTACTGCTCTTCAGCTCTAAAGATATGGAAACATGATCACCTAGCTGGTCACTGGACTGTGTCTCTTTGCAACACTAGTTTAACCAGCTACTTGGCCTCTTCTTGTTGCCACTGCCTACCTCCCACCATGGGCACTCTTATATCCTTCTGGGTGAGCATTCTGCCTCACATCCCAGGCTGGAAAAGACCAAGAGGTTTCAACTCCTTTGCCAACACCAATGAATCTTCAGTGGTTTGCCAGAGCTCCGTGTTGATAAGGATTCTGAGGCTCTCTATCTGGCGTAGGCTGGTAAGAGTCTGGTGTTTATTACGTCTGGGGGTGAAGAGAAGGATCTGTCTGGGCATCTAGAAGTACTAGAGACACAGAAAGCGACAAAATACTTACTGGATGATGGGACACTGTATAGGGCAATGGTTCTTAATCTGCTTTCTAGAATTGAATGGGCCCCATGGATGTTTGCTTCAGAGAAAGGACAGTTCATGTACAACTTCACATGCAATCTCAGGGGTTTAAGTACCCTCTAGGCATTCTTGAATGCCAGGTTAAGAACCCTCGATGTATAGTCTTCTAGGATAACTGTTCAGATGGGTCCTTATTCCATACCTCTCATCAAAACGCATTCTGATGAATCAAAGAATTTATCATTACAAAAGAAAGCATGCATTTTAAAAATAATCTTGAGGTGATAGGGATCTTTCTAAACATAAGACAAAAATGTCTAAACAGTGAAAGGAAAGACTAACGAATTCAACCACAGAAGAGTGTGTGTGTGTTCTGTGCAGAAGTAGGACAGTAAACAAAATTGAAAGGCAAATGACAAAATAAGGAAAATACTTGCAATTCTTATCAAAGATAAACTACTAATTTTTAAAAGATTTTATTTATTGATTTTACAGAGAGAGGAGGAGGCAGGGAACAAGAAGTAGGTGCTTCAGTATAGCTGTTCATTGGTTGCTTGTCGTATGTGCCTTGACCGGGCAAGCCCAGGGTTTCAAACCTGCGTCCTCAGCGTTCCCAGTCAGCACTCTAGCCACTGTGCCACCACAGGCCAGGGGAAGACAAAAGACTCATTTTGTTAATATTAAACACATTGATATTAATACTAAAGGATAAGTTCACAAAATTTGATATAAAATTGTTTTATTTAGTATCTGAAAAGATGCAAAGATGCTCAGTTTCATTCATAATACAAGAAATTCCATTTTCAAATATTAACTTGGAAAATAAGGAAAAGACCGAGCACAGTCTTGGTGATGGTACAGGAAGGGTGCCATGCATACACTGCGAGTGGGGGCGCAGCGCGGTGCGCAGCCTCCAGCCCGGTGCTTGTCAGGCTGCCAGGCGCACACAGATCACTTGGGGGTCTTCTGAAATGTACGCTCTGGTTCCATGAGTTGGGCGTGAGGCCCGAGGTTTTGCATTTCTAACCAGGTCCCAAGTGAGGCAGCCCTGTGGTTCACAGACTGCACGCTGTGTTAGAAGTTCTACTAATTGGGCAGTGCTTAATAAAACTTCGAATGCACACATCTCTTAAACCAATTATATCATTTCTAGGAATTTATCCAGCTTATATTCTTGCATATGTGAAAAATGGGGAGCGCACAAAGAGGGTGAGTAGAATAACAAAAGACGCTAAACAATAGAAACATGGTATCCTAAGTGCACTGCACAGTTTCCTCCCTTCTCTGTTCCTACTCTGTATCACAGGGGTTTAGAAGACGAGAAACTGCATTTACTAGATTCTTGTGCTGCTAGGCTTTGTGACATGATTTAGATCTCTTTGGTGGGCCATGTGTACAAAATTGAAAATCAGAACGAGGCACTTTCTGATGTTGTGGAGTCTGGAAAGGAAGGTGAGGCAGACACGAGCATTTGCAGCAGCTGCACTGTGTGCGCGAGTTTCCCACTCGCTCCATCCCTAAGAGGCTCAGTTGTGGTGACAGTACCGGTGGTGGCAGCTTCCTGACTTTGCAATCACAGCAGTTATGGTGTGACCTTTACACCATCAGTCCCTGGACTCAGCTCCTGACTCATTTCTAGAGTTTTCAGGTTCCTGGTTTGCTGTAGTGAACCCCTTTCTACTTGAAATGCCTAGAGTGGGTTTTTCAGTCGTTGCTGGCGATGGTTTGTTTTCTGCATGTAACTGTTACTAAAACCACATTCTACACCAGAATTGAGAACTGGAGTTAAATATCTAACCGGTTTGGTTTTCATGGCAGTGATAACTTCATCACTATACTGGCTTATATCATCCAGCATATAAATAACCATAACCAGCTGAAATACTCTTCAAAGGCAAAAGAAACTTGGGATGCTAAATGAAGAAAGAAATGGATAAATGCCAAGTACAGCCTCAAGATTAGTTGTCACATTGAGGAATATAATGCCTACATATACTTTGTTTTGTTATTTTTTTAAAGTGAGAGGAGGAGAGATAGACAGACTCCCACATGTGCCCCAACTGGGATCCACCCAGCAACCCCATCTGGGACGATGGTTGAATCAACCGGGCTATCCTCAGCACCTGGGGTTGACGTTTAGACCAGCTGAGCCACTGGCTGTGGGAGGGGAAGAGGGAGAGGAGGGGAGAGGGAGAGAAAGAGAAGCAGATGGCTGCTTCTCATGTGTGTCTTGACGGGGTTGAACCCAGGATGTCCATACTGGGCTGCCGCTCTATCCACAGAGCCAGCCAGCAGGGCCTTTTTGCCATTTTATGTATATAATTTTATATATTAACTAAATCCCTTTCTACTATTATTTTATTCCAAGATGTGTAAATAGTGATTATTTTTTATCATTTAGTCCTTTTATAGGGTATGAAAGTTCAATTGTGACTAATTACAAAGAGTATTAAAATCAACCAGAGATGGATTCTGCAACTGATGGAATTTGTTCTCTCTTTTATGGGAAAAGCGTGAATGTATTTTCACTTGCATTAGGTATAATTGCATTACATAAGGCATGAGGCATGACCATGGTATTGCACTTTAAGGACGAGTGGAAGGCTGAGTATTTATGCAGAATAGCCAAAGGGGTGTTAGGCAGCCAGCTTTTGATATCCATTTCTACTCCCTTTTCTATTTTATTTAGGCTTTGCTGTTAGTTGCTTTTTTACGACAAGAAAGGGAGTACAACTGGTGCCCACGCTGAAAGTGAGACGAGGGCCGCCCAGTTCTCTGACACAGTGCAGGAGGCAAACAGTGAGACGTACATTGGTGTGGGCGCGTGCTGGCCTCCCTCTCCCAGGGTCTCCTCTCCAACTCCATGGCTATGAGACAACAGTGACACTCTGTGGCCACAGTGACAGCAGCTTCTACAATTCCAGATCATGGCTTAGGTTCTGGAACTTGGAAATCAACAGTCCAGTGGCAACCCCATGACCTTCACTCGTTGGTTCCCCTTCAATCACTTCATTGTCATTTAAATTCTAGAAATAGAGTGAATTTCTACTTCCTGCATTACATTCCGACTGCTACTAGAGGGCTGGTTAAACAAATTATTGTACATCCATATGTACGGAGAGAGTATATCTACCAAAAAAAAAATGATGCAGTTCTCCATTTTCATATATGGAACAAGATACAGGATATATTATTTATTAAACAATTGCTGTAGTTCATTCAGGTTGCTATAACAAAATACCATAAACTAGGTAGGTTAAAAACAACAGAAAAATGTTTCTCACAGTCTGGAAGCTGGAAGTCTGAGATCAGGACACCAGTATGGCCACGTGAGGACCCTCTTCTGGGTCAGAGACTTCTCATTGTAACTTCATGTGCTAGAAGGGGTGAGGGATCTCTGTGGGGTGTCTTTTGCAAAGGCACTAACCTCACCTGACTGGTGGATAGAGCATTGACCTAGGACGCTGAGGATTCAGGTTCAAAATCCTGAGGCCACCGGCTTGATCACAGGCTCACCAGCTTGGGTGGAGTCGCCAGCTTGAGTGCAGGATCGATGACATGACCCCATGGCCGCTGGTTTGAGCCCTAGGTCACTGGCTTGAGTAAGGGATCACTGGCTCGGCTGGAGCCCCTGGGTCAAGGCACGTATGAGAAAGCAATCAATGAACAACTAAGATGCCGCAAGTTGATGCTTTTCATCTCTTTCCCTTCCTGTCTCTGTCTCTCTCTCTCTTTCTCTCTAAACAAAAAAACAAACAAACAAGATTTAAATCATTTGGGGGACTCCTGCATACTACTAAGACATTTATACCAATAAACTGCTGAGATTAAAATGCCTATATATTGCTTGCTAAATGAAATGTCACTTACGCAGAGCAGTCACTTACAAAATTTAGAACAGACCTTCAAATATAATTTCCTAGGAAATAGCTTGGTTTCCAGAATGATCTGGCTTTTTATCTCCAAATTATAATCCTAGTCCTTCACTACTATCTTTTTAAAGTCTTGAAGAGGCTGATGATTGCTAGTAATTAGGAAGGTAACATGGCTACCTTCAGTTTGTATATGGAAAATGAGATTCAAGGGGTTCAAGTGTTCTCGGGCTAAAGAGAGGGTGATCGGGAAGAAACAGTGATGTCATGGTTTTTAGATTTATTTTGTTTTGATTTCTTCCACAAAATTTATGTTAAAACTCATCACCTTCAATTGCCTTCCAGAATAATTAGATAATTCAGCCACACTTTTGTCCCTCAGAACTTAAAATCTAGCATAAACAACAGTGATATGGATATTCAGTGATATAGTCAGCATAAAGTTTAAATTACATAGGTTGAAAAAATACACATTTATGTATTATGTGTGTGACATCTCATAATCTTTATTATCGTCACTGAAGGACGAGCCCGAAAATCAGAACTGTATACACTTTGTTGTTTTCATGCTTCTTTTGCAAGGCCTATTGGTCTCCAGTCTGTAAGAGAACTATCAACGAAAGAACTGGTTCTCATTTTTAAATTACTTGGAGGATGTCAGTAAGCTAATAAAAGTGAATTAATATTTAGGTCTCGTTGAAATAACACAGTTTAAACAACAAGTAAAAAATGCATGACTTGTCTCAAGTGCTATTTTACAACATCAGTTTATTAGAATCCTAAAAACTGTTTTTTTAAACATTGTTAGATGAAAATTTTAAAAGATTTCCAAAAAAGGGAAGTTTGATAGCACAAATCTATTTGGTCAGAAATGCTGTCTTTATAGGGACTCTAGGAGCTTTCTGTTTATAAATAAACCCAGTATTATTTGTATTTTTCCTTTGGGATATAAACAAGGGGAAAATGGTAAAAAAAAAATTCAATACAGTAAACTATAAAGTTAGCACGTTTAATCTATCTATCTTAGTGAGAAGACCCAAAGATGTTTATAAAGTAGGTGACTTAGACCAGCCACAATCCAGTACAAGGATTTAGGAAATAGAGTGAGCTGATGTGCCATCCTTAACAATGTTCTTCCACTGTCAGCTGCGGTCAGAGTCCCCACTGGGCAGTGAGCAGCTCCTGAAGCACTCTCTGATGTCTAGGCTTCAGGCAAAGCAGCTTTGTTCATGTTTGTAAGTCTCTGCACGGGCTCGTTTCCGCTCTAATTCTTTCTTCCCTTTCATCACAACTTCTTCTCCAGAAAAACCTCCCATGACCTTTGGACATGAAATTGCTTACCCCTTTCTTAGTCCCTCTAACACTCCGTGCTTCCTCTATCATTACTTTTATTTCTTCGCTGAGTTTGTAAATTCGTCTGTTGAGCAAGACTCTAGTTTCCTGAGGGCAGGAGCATGCTTTCGGGCTGTCAGTCGCTTAGCCTCTCCTCTAGTATCTAATGCTACTATGCCCTTTTGGGAGGAATGAATGATCAAAATGAGCACGCTGCATGACTCTCTCTTTCCTATTCCCATGGTCTCTTACTGTGTTTCTCCACCTAGGACACACATCTTTTTCAAAATGCAGAATTTGCACTGAAGATTTATTGCAACATAAACTTTCCTGCCTAGTGTAAAAGTACTGCTGGGTAGAAAAGGCACAGGGCTCTCTAGGATTCTCAAGTTCTGAATTGTATCCACATAAATTTCACTGTGCTCATTTCAGTATTAGATCAGGGAAGTGGACATGTGTCTTGTACACATTTTTAATAAGTTTGCCTACCCATACATCCCTGCAGAAAAGGCAAGTCTTAAAAATAATGTTCATGTCTAGTTTGGGGTTTGGATTTGACAAGCTTGTAGGGATCAAGGAGCAGAATTAAGTAATGGCTGATGATGACGACGACGATGATGATGTCAAGGATGACAACAAACAATTATATGTGCCAGGCACAATTCTAAGTACTTCACAGTATCTTATCACTTAATTTTCCCAGCAATACTATGAGGTACATATGAATACTCACTTGACAGATGAGATGTGTGCACACACACATATTTCATGAAATATGGAGCCAAATGACCTGGGTTGGAACACAGGCTCTCCCACCTGCCACCTCTCTGTGCCTCTTAGGAACAGAACCTGGCACATGAGGGCTTTCTGGGTGCTCACCATGCTGTGTCTTGTCTTCAATTGGTTATATAAGCATTCATTTCACAATAAATTGTTATATAGTTAGATTGCATGTACGAAACATTTTACCATTTTAAAAAAGGTTGAAAGAGAAAAAGGACTGGAGGGTGGGAGGGAAGGAGAAAGAGGAAGAAAAAAGAGCAGCAGAGATGGGGTAGGAAGGGAAGAGCCTAACAAAGTATTACACACCTGTCTACTATTATTATCTGAAAACAATTTCCTATGTGCTTGGATGCATTTTGTTGTTGTTTAACTTTTGTAAAAAGTTGGTTTGAGAAAGAGAGGAAGAGAGAGAGAGAGAGGGAGGCTGAGACATCGATCTGTTCCTGCATGTGTCCTGACCAGGGATCAAGCCCGTAGCCTTGAGCTTTGGGCGGACGCTCTAACCAACCAAGCTCTCGCGCCAGCACTGGATGCATTTGTGAATATAGGAACAGATATGGATCAGTAAGTTGCATGGAGTGAAGTGTCATTGGCATACATATGTAAATAGTGCTGGGGGGGTACTTGTGTGTTACCAGTGTTGTACCTCTTATTACTATTAAGACGTTTTTATTATGAAATACTACAAACACACAGAAAGTTAGACAAAATGAAATAACAAATACCTGCATACTGTATCAGTTCTTTATATTGTGTTCTATTTGTTTGTTATTTTCAAATAATAAATTAGTTGCACAATTATGCCACTGGAATATCTCCCCAATATATTCCCCTTCGCTTCTGTTTCTCTCCTTTCTTGGGGTGACCACCATCGTTAATTTATTGTTTATTTCCATGTGTTTTTATACAAGTATCACATATCATATGCACTATTATTTTGCATATTTTAAAAATTATGTTTTACGCATTATGATTTTGATACAATGGCTCTCTGCTATTTTATTTGATGTATAGTATTCTATTATATGAACATATAGTACATATTTTATCCATTCTCCCTTTATTATATATTTAGATCATTATCATAATTTTTTGCAATTACAAGCAATACTAGAAAGAATATTCTTATACTTGTTTCCTGTTACATAAAGAATTTTTCTAGCTATCTCCCTAAAAATGGAATTGGTAAATCAAAGGATAGTGCATCTTCAACTTTATCATTTATGACCAAATTGTTCTCCAAAGCATTTTGTTTTGTTTTTCTCCTTATACACTTCCACTAGCAGCATATAAGGATTCTCATCAGGCCTGATCAGGTGGTGGCACAGTAGATAGAGCATAGGCCTAGGACACTGAGGAACCAGGTTTAAAACCCCGAGGTCGCCGGCTTGAGTGAGGGCTCACCTGGCTTGAGCATGGCTCACCAGCTTGAGTGCAGGGTCACTGGCTTGAGCATGGGATCCTAGACATGACCCCATGGTTGCTGGCTTGAAATCCAAGGTCGCTGGCTTGAGCCTAAGGTCACTGACTTGAGCAAGGGGTCAAGGCACATATAAGAAAGCAATCAGGCCCTGGCTGGTTGGCTGAGTGGTAGAGCGTCGGCCTGGCTTGCAGGAGTCCTGGGTTCAATTCCCAGCCAGGGCACACAGGAGAAGCTCCCATCTGCTTCTCCACCCCTCCTCTCTGTCTCTCTCTTCCCCATCCGCAGCCAAGGCTCCATTGGAGCAAAGTTGGCCCAGGCGCTGAGGGTGGCTCCATGGCCTCTGCCTCAGGCGCTAGAATGGTTCTGGTCTCAACAGAACGATGCCCCAGATGGGCAGAGCATCGCCCCCTGGTGGGCATGCTGGGTGGATCCTGGTAGGGCACATGCAGGAGTCTGTCTCTGTCTCCCTGTTTCCAACTTCAGAAAAATACAAAATCAAAAACAAAAACAAACAAAAAAGAAAGCAATCAATGAACAACTAAGGTGCCGCAATTAGTTGATGCTTCTCATTTCTCCCTTCCTGTCTGTTTGTCCCTGTCTGTCCCCCTCTCTCTATCTCACTAAAAAAAGAAAAAAGAAAAAAGAAAATAAAAAATAAAAAAGAATTCTCAACGGTTAGTATCTGTACCAGAATTTTGTATTATCTAATCTTTACAGTTTTGTCAATTTGAGAATGCAAAATTAATATTGTTGCCCTAAACACTAACAGGGTTATACAATACATATTTTCAAGTGCTTGTACCATTACAATTTTGTCCCATGATTCAAAACCCCAAGGTTCCTGGCTTAAGTCCAAAGGTCACTGGCTTAGGCCCAAGGTCGCTGGCTTGAGCAAGGGATCACTGGCTCGACTGTAGCCCCTGGTCAAGGTACATTTGAGAAAGCAATTAAATGAACAACTGAGGTGCCGCAACTAGGAGTTGATGCTTCTCATCTCTCTCCTTTCCTGTCTGTCTCTCTCTCTAAAATAAACAAACAAATAAACAAATAAATAACACTGACATAACATATAGACAAAAGAGGATCCAGATCATAAGCTCATGGCCCTGTAATTTTCACCAAGGTACCCATGGCCACATTACAAAACAGAACATGACTAGTGTCCAGAATAACCTCTTTTGTCATTCCTTCCTTCCAAGAGAAAACACTAGCCCAACTCCTAACACTATGCATAGTTGTTGCCTGTTTCACAACTTCATATAAATGGGGTTATCCACTATGTACTGCCTACTTGTAAGGATTCTTTCACTCAGTAATGTTCTTGAGAGATTCATCTATGTTGTTTGTTCTCTTTGATACATTTTGTTCATTGTAGTAATAACTTATAATTTATGTATCCAGTCTTCAGTTGATGTAACATTTGGCTATTACAAGAGTGTTACAATGATAAAAGCAAGGAACACTTTTTAAGATTCACAGACTGAAATGTGAATGCTTAAATAATCAAAAAACTAATAAATTCCAGAATATAGTAAACAGCCAAATTTAGTTTACAGAAATTTTATTCTCCAGTCAGGGCTCATCAATAGTTCAAATATACAATGAATAGAAGTAGCTTCATTATTAGTAATACGGAGTCATCTTATGTGATTTTTTTTTCAGAGACAGAGAGAGAGTCAGAGAGAGGGATAGACAGGGACAGACAGACAGGAGCAGAGACAGATTAGAAGCATCAATCATCGTTTTTTTCTTGCGACACCTTAGTTGTTCATTGATTGCTTTCTCATATGTGCCTTGACCGTGGGCCTTCAGCAAACCAAGTAACCCCTTGCTCGAGTCAGCGACCTTGGGTCCAAGCTGGTGAGCTTTGCTCAAACCAGATAAACTCAAGCTGGTGACCTCGGGGTTTCGAACCTGGGTCCTCTGCATCCCAGTCCGACGCTCTATCCACTGCGCAAGCGCCTGGTCAGGCTAAAATTCTTATACTAAACTTCAGTTAAGCTTTAAAGAATCTTTGGCTTTGGGAGACATACATTATTATTTGCCACATTTTAAAAAATGATTTGATATTATAGACATTATGTAAAATAGGTTCTTATAAATTTCTCTGATATCCTAATTGTAAGGAAACTTCTAATCTGGCTTTTGTAGCTGATCTGACTTTCAATATCATAAAGACGGAACTGATTCTAGGACTGTGCCTAACTTGGTCATGGAAATGATATTCTGTGTGCGAGCGCTAATTTGATACATCACAGGTGCAGAGAGCAGAGGTTACATGGCAGTATTAAGACATAGACATTTGAAACTTCTTTAGACTTTTCCATGCCTTTTTCAAAGCTTGTAAAACCCGCTAGGAAGTTAACAAGTAAATTGAGAGAGTACTAGACATGGGAACTGGAATCAAGAGCGGAAGACATGTTTATTGGGCAAATCCCTTAATGTCCCTGAACCTTAGTATTCTCATTTTTACGTCGAGAAAATAGTTCCTACCTCAGAGCGCTGTTTATGGGATTAAATAAAATAATGAATAAAAAGCCCTGGCATTTGGCCACTTCATAAATAGCTGCTATTATTATTTGGTTCTGTTACATGGAGTAAGACTTAGCTTTGAACATTTAATTTTGACTAAGAAGGTTGAGAACCAAGTTATTTTTGGACTTATCCCTAGGGACAAACCTAATGCCAATAGTGACTTTACTCAAACTTGCCTGATAAACCACAACCTGAAGAGGAATCACGGCTCCAGTTGTGGCTTTTCCACTGTATTGTCTGGCCGTCTTTCCCCAATCTACTCCTCCTCTGGTAACCATTATTCTGGTCAATGGACCTATCCCTCACCCAACTTACTCTGTCAAAAACATCCCTGAGTCTCCCAAGACTCCTCCTTCCTTCTCCCCTTTCACATCCAATAGGTCACTGAGTTTTGTCAACTGTTTCCTAAATCCGTAATCCGTTGTTTCATTAAACATTTATTGTGGCAGCCCTGTCCTCCCTGCTTCAAGCAGCTGAGCACCCGAGAGAGGGCATTTCCCAAAGGAACAGCCCCCTTTTGTTGCAAGAAATGGTTAGAGGCCTGGGAGGGAATGCTGGAGTATATGATTCATCTAGGGAAGCTTGAAGGTTTTACTCTGGGCCATGGCCCACCAGAAAGGCGAAGGATGTGACCCAGAAACCCAGTGATGGGGGAGGCAAGTGCAAATTCCTGGAGGCAAGAAGAGCCCAGAGCGTGGAGAACTGGCAGTTCACTACACCTCGGAGCCTCAAAGCCAGTCTCAGTCGGATCTGAATCCAGAAACTGCAGAGCCCCAAAACTTGACGTTCCTGAAAAGGGAGAGAATATAGGAGCCTGTCTTCTGTTTCTGGAAGTTTGCCCTTCATGAATCTCCCAGCACCTGTCATTCGTTCATCAAATGTCTCCTGAACACAGCCTCTGTGTGGGTACCTGCTAGTACCAGTCTAGCAGAGGGGTCTACCTTTAGTTTTCCTCTTATTATTATTTTTTTACTTTTTTTATTTATTGATTTTAGAGGGAGGGAGGGAAAGAGATCAGTTTGTTGTTCCACTTGTTTGTGCATTCATTGGATTATTCTATGCGCCCTGACCGAGAATGGGATCCATAACCTTGGTGTATCAGGACTCCGCTCTAACCAACTGAGCTACCCACGCCAGGCTTAGTTTCCAAAGTATTGGGGAAGACAAACCTTGAGGGAGCAACTCTGAGAGCCGGGAGTTGGGAAACCACGCGGAAGCCAAGACTCAAGATGGGAAAGGACCTGGAAAGGACTCATCAGACTCACCGCCCACTGCTCACCCGCTGTCACCGGGGAGCTCCTGGCCTGCCGTCGGCTAGTGCTCGCCCAGGTTTGCCTTAGTGCTTTATTCACTCCCTCACTACCCTTTGCCGCCAAGGCCACTGCCATCCACACTTGCCTCCAGCCCCAGGTCCTCCGCGATTAACCACGCAGGGGGCTCGTAGCCCTGCTAAGGTGGCCGGCGGGGCGCGACCAGGGGGCTTCAGGACAGCAGCGGTGGGCAGGCTGCCCCACCGCCAAGTCCACCCCAGGCGGGCTCTATTTAAGAACTTCCCACATCCCGGCTGCAGAGCGTGAGCCGGCGTGATGACACCGTGGGAGCAGCCCACATCGGTAGCCTTTCCCACGAGGGCGGGAGGGCACGCTCTGCAGGAGGACCTTGGCCACGGCAGGCGCCTCCCGATCGCAACCTCTCTGAGCCCGGGAGAACTCGCGGGGTCACCCTCGCGGTGGGGAGGGCACGGAGCGCGCGCCTGGCGGCTCCGAGGTCCAGCGGGGGCTTAGGGCGGGCAGAGGCGGGACCGAGGGCGGGGCGGCCGTGGCCTCCGCCATTCCCCGTCCCTTCCCTCCCTCCCCCGCCTCAGAGCACCACCTCCCCGCCCCCAACCCCCGTTCCCCACCGCGCGCGCTCCGCCCGCCCCGGAGCCTCGCCCTCCGCCACGATGAGCAAATGAGCGCAAGCGAGGGCATGAAATTTAAATTCCACTCAGGGGAGAAAGTGCTGTGCTTCGAGCCTGACCCCACCAAGGCGCGAGTGCTGTACGATGCCAAGGTGCCGCCGCGGAGGGACAGGGAGGAGGCGCGGGGCGGGGGCCCCCGGACGGGATGCGGGTGCGGGTGAGGGTGCGGATGGCAGCGCCGAGCAGGGGAAGCCGTGGGCCGCGGGGCTCCCTGCCCGTGACTCCTGGGCCTGCGCGGTGCCGCGCGGACGGCAGGGAGCGCTCGCGGACGCCGCGCGGGGAGGTCGGGGCCGGCACGCTTCCGCTTCCGTCCGGCGCACGGATCTGCGCACGCGTCTTTTGAAATCTCGCTCCTGCGGTATCGCGAGTCTGTGGTCGCGCGTCTGTTTGCTCACGTGACGTCAGTGAGATCCGCCTGTCTAGGAAACCTAACGGATGGCGCGTTAAATGTCTTCTCATCCTGCGCGGAGCGCCGCGTGGGCTCCCGTGTGACGCCCTGACCCACCGACCCAGGTCCTAATATATAGCACCATATCGTGGGCTGTCAACTCGCGATGTCGTTGTCCTGGGGCCCCAATTGTGTTTGGGCCCCTCCCGTCGGCCCCGAGGGTTAGTTTGACCCGGTGTTTTTTTTTCCCTCAGGGCCTTCCTACATTTTTGTCTTCCATCCCTGAGTCGCGCCCTGTGCCCATCACTTAAGTTTTAGGGGGTTTGCGGGGGACGGAGCCACATCTGCAGCTCCTTAGCTCTGGGTGGCGACAGGGAGTGGACATCTCAGTCCGGCTCTGGGGCCTGACCGGGGGCCCCAGGTGCGTCTGCGCCGCGCTGCTCTTTGGGCGACTTCCCAAGGCCACCGGGTTCTGCGGTTTTAGGGTTCCGCACCCGCAACCGTAGTCTCTATTTTCTGTTTGCTTTCTCGCCTCCCTCCCCGCCTTTAGTCTCCTCAGGGGTGACACGCCCCGTCATTTGCCCCAGATGTTCCCTCTGGCGGCACCGCTAGAAGGGATGGCGTAATCTGCCAGCCATCTGGCCCTGGACGCAGCGGCGCCGGGCAGACTACAACTCCCAGAGGTCTCAGGGCTGCAGCTCTCTGGTCTGGCCAGGACTCTTTAGTGACAGATTGTCTGGCCAATGGCTTTAGAAGCTGCACCGAGTCCCGCACTCAGAAACCAATCACGGGGAGATTGGAGGGATGTTTCCTATTTTGAGGCATCCACTCAGGAAAAACATGTAATTGAAAGGAAAAATGTTTCAGCCCAGCTCTCGGTCTGAAAAAGGAGTGAAAGTGAATGCTTTCTTTTCTTTTAGAAGAAGGTCTATGATCTAGTTTTCCTGATCTAACCTCTAGTGTTCTGTATGTTCAATCATTTGTGGACAATATTTTCTGGTTTCAGATTGTCGATGTTATTGTTGGGAAAGACGAAAAAGGCAGAAAGATCCCAGAATATCTGATACATTTTAATGGTTGGAACAGAAGGTGAGTGTCCTTGTTAAACCGGACTGAAAATTGATCGTTTCTGCAGCACAGGAGCATTACAAACTCCTTTGTTAAGTTTTAGAAACACTTGTAGAAAAGTTTCATGTCCTGTTTTCCTGTTTTTGCTTTTTAAACAAATCTTGCCTATTCAGAAGAATAATTACTTTTAAGCCGATTGGATTTGGGTTCTCTGTGGGTAATTCTGGAAACTCCAGTTGCTTCTATGTCTAAATGAGTGCCTTTTTCAGTTTATTCGCATTTCTAGTGATTTTTAAAATATTTACATAGTTTTCTAAAATGTATGTAATTCTGGGACACTTTCATAGCAAGCTAAAACACTGAATTTTACATCCTTTTTTGTTTTTTTTTTCTCTTTTAGCTGGGATAGGTGGGCAGCCGAAGATCATGTCCTCCGTGACACCGATGAAAATCGGAGATTACAGCGTAAATTGGCAAGAAAAGCTGTAGCTCGCCTGTGAGAATCAAAAATCATGACAAATGTGTTTTCTCTTAGTGATAGAATTTGCATGATATAAAAGTAAAAATGTAAACGTGGTTTATTATGCATTTTGACTATGGAAAGTGTGTTGGGGAGGAGAGTTTTCCGTTTTATTGTAACAGCTGTGTTTTCTGAGAGGGTATTGTATAATCTGGAATGGAGATCCTCGTTCATGTTCTAAAGTTGGAGTATTTGTCAAGTGCTTAAGAAACTGTTGTCATCACTGGTTTTTTACCTCCAGACCCATGTCGGTCAACATTAAAATGCACTTCAGCTGTGGTTCTCGTTGCGCTCCTTTCCCCAGAAGCAGAGGGAGGAAGAAGAAACGCTGCCGCTTGCCTGGTGTTGATTCTGTCTTAAGAAGCCTCCCCGTTGAAGAAAAGGATAAAAAGGATGAGAACTGTGAGCGGCTTGACTTACTCTCTCTGGTTAAAAGCACTTTTACCTAGTCCTTTCCTACTGCAGGATTGAAGAGGGAGGAATCATTGAAATTACAGACAGGGAAATGTTTTGAGCTTATTACACATAATATTTGCCCCTTTTGTTTTTGACAGTTAAGGAAAGCGTCAGGAATTAGTCTTCATCAGTCATGCCCCTGATCACGGCCTTCTGTGCCAGGGTCTTTATACTCATCCCTTTGGGGTCTGTTCTCATGTGTTCTTATTGGTATCTTCAGGGCCTTGGCTCACTTTCCAATGCAACACATAACCATAGAATCCTAGGTAACTCAACACTTTCAGATCATTTTCTTGGGTGGTTTTGCGTTCATTGAAATTAGTGCTATATTTTTCAAAATAAATTCCTATTTTGAAAGGTACAGCATTCGTGTTCAGCATTTAAAACACATGTGGGACTGTGTTTATTATTAGCGGTAGGACACATGCCACTTTAGACAATGGGGAGACTTAGGGACACATATTACGGGTTCTCCTGATCATGTTTGTCTCTTCTAGCGATAAGCACTTCCTCTGACAACAGTAGCGAAGAAAAGGATGAAGCAGTAAGTGACGAAAGTGACACTGAAGAAAAGACTAAAGCGGTAAAAAGTTTTCATTGTGAAAATTCTTTGTCTTTGCTATATATTTTAGTGGTAAAATTCTCCGATTGTAATCATCTTATAAAATTACATTTTTAACCAAGTATTATAAAGTTATACTTCGTATTTATTTATGTCTTTATTGATTTTATTTAATTTTTTAGCGAGAGAGGGAGACAGGGACAGACAGGAAGGGAGAGAGATGAGAAACATTAATTCTTTGTTGTGGCGTCTTAGTTGCTTGTTGATTACTTTCTCATATGAGCCTTGATTGGCAGTCCCACTCAAGTGGGACTCCCAGTCAAGCCAGTGACCCTTTGCTCAAGCCAGCGACCTTGGGCTTCAAGCCAGTGACCTCAGGGTTTCGAACTTCAATCCTCTGCATCCCAGGCTGACACTCTATCCACTGGACGACCGCCTGGTCAGGCTATACTTGGTATTTAAGGGAAAGGAACTTTTATTTATAGTCACCATGTGAACCTGTCAGCGGCTCTCTATAGCCGTAAAGTATTTCCACAAATCATAGCATTTCCTTTTTAGTGAAATTGTGAACTTTATTTTTATACTGTGAACTATTTTTAAATGTTGCGTATTAAAGTTTATCATCTTCTGTCTGTCTTCAAAGTTGATGTGAATCCTACTGGTAAAATTAAATGAGGAGAAAAGAAAGTAAGCGTTTGCAGTGGGGTGATTATCCTGGAAGAGGTTAAGTTTTGGACTTTAATGTACTTTTCATGAGAACATGTATCATTATTGGTGTGGATGTTGAGACTTAACTGGGTTTGTGTCTTAGTGGGCTCTCATGTGTTAGTCCTTTGGAGATAGACTCTACTCTTTTAAGAAACTGAAACTATGGAACTGTGACGTTGCAGAAGGCAGGACTGGAGCTGCACATGAAGAGGGCAATGGAAGAGAGAGCAATAACTATAGACATCCCCGAGGTTCTGAAGAAGAAGCTGGAGGACGACTGCTACTACATCAACAGGAGGAAGCGGGTACACGGGGCAGCAGGGGGCCGCGCACAGCACGTGGGTCTACAGTGGAACGGTCGTTCAGCCCTATTGGTAATCCCAGGTTCACACAACTGAGCGCCATGCCTGGGAGGAGTGGCATTTCTGTGTTAGGTTTGTACTGATGGGGGCGCTCTGCTGCACAGTCTTCCCCAGCCCCGGCTCCCACTAGACTCCTCGCAGTGTTTTCCAACCACTGGTCTGCCAAAGAGTTAACCACCCTGCAGTTATATGGAGATTGCAGACCCAATGGTCTGCTGCCTGGTGGTTGAAAAGCACTGCTCTAGGGTGCTTCGCAGAGACCTGATGCCTGGTTTCCACCCGGAGGGTAAGACGGGATTGATGTGCAGTGGGGGGTGGCTGTCAGTACAGGCCTAGAGGGTTCCGCAGGTGGTTCTAATGGATCACTAACATGAGAATCACTGCCTGCATTTATTGAAAAAATGCTGCAGTCTACATGATGATATGATCAGTAGACAGAACACGCAATTTGAAAGATTCTCTTTGAACAGAGTAGGCTTTATTTTTGAGGTTAAAAAGTGATACAGACAGGACTACTGTTTGTTGGAGTGGACAGTTTCTGTAGTGGGGTGAGTGCATCAGTTGTGTGCCTTTTTGTTCACAGTTAGTGAAACTTCCGTGCCAGACCAACATCATAACTATTTTGGAATCCTACGTGAAGCATTTTGCTATCAATGCAGCCTTTTCGGCCACTGAGAGACCTCGTCACCATCACGCCATGTCGCATGCCACCATGAATGTGCATTATATCCCAGCAGAAAAGAAGTAAGTAGAGGAGAGGGCTGGGCGGCTCCTGGCTCGCTCTCTGTGTGTTAGAGAAGTGATTTTCATTGAGAGGAGGTAACGCTTGTCTCCATTTCCGTTACTATGAATTCATACAATATATCACTTAATATACAGTTCATTATCAAAGTATTATCCCTTTGAAACGTTCAATAACTGTATCTGGTCTGGATGCCACACCGAGACCAGTTTGTTCAGTGGTACAATTTAGGGACATAACTCTTCCTTGAGAAGCACCAGAATGAGCAATGAGAATTTTGTTCTCGCTTGTTTACACACTCGACTTTATCGTAATCTGAGTTATTTCCTCATAGTCCGCCTCGGCACGCGGGACTCGGCTGGAGTAGAGACGTTGGCATCCGAGCAGGTGTTCGCTGTTCCTGGGCCCACGCCTCAGCTCCCAGGGGTCGCGGTGTGCCGGGGAGCCCGTGTGCCACTGAACATGATGCTGTGTTCAGTGTTGTGAGTCACACTGGCTGGCATCTGCCCTGTGAACCAGTGTTCCCATTTCATTATTTGTCGGCATCTACGAGTTCAGTTTGTTGTTTCTGTGTATAGATAGGTACAGTATGTAGTTTAAAACTCTGCCTTATTAAATATGTACAGTGGCATTGTGACATTTCGGAAAGTGCCGTTTCTTGCATCTCTAATGCCTTTTGGTTTTAACCCTTCAGTGTTGACCTTTGCAAGGAGATGGTGGACGGAATACGAATAACCTTTGATTATACTCTCCCGCTGGTCTTGCTGTACCCATATGAACAAGTTCAGTATAAAAAGGTGACTTCGTCTAAATTTTTTCTTCCGATTAAGGAGAGCGCGACAAGCACTAGTAGGTAAGTGCCAGCAGAGACAACGTGGTGGGATGTTGGCCGCCCTCCCCCTTTCCAAAGACAGTGGATGAAGAGACCTTGGTCTGAGAAGGGTAGGAGAAGTGGGTTTGGCTCGAGTTCCTCACTGGTTGTAAGGCTTGGGAGGTGCCTTCTGAACCCCTTGCTTCTGCCTCTCTATTGTGGAAAGAGCATCTGTGTCCTCGGGTAGCTTCTGTTTAATGAAGTTTACGAAGGGCCAACCGCGTGTGGCCTTCAAGTAAATGTCAGTTCCCTTCCTGCTGTGCTGCATCGCCACTCTGTTCCATCAGTGGCCGAGCACGACCAAACTTCTGTTCTTTGAGGGGAAAAGTCCCCTGACCTGAAGTCCGCTGTGATCTGTATAAGCTCCCTCCCCTCGTGCCTGTTCCTGAGCCAGGGTCTGCTCTGCTTTCCCCTGCTCCCTCTCGCCTGCTGCCCCACTGGTGTTGGCCACCTGCTGGGCCGTGTGCTGCAGAAGCCACCTTTCCCTCCGTCTGTTCCGCCCCTGGTGGCTCACTGCTCCTGGTCCTCAGCCTGCCTGCCTTTCCTGTGGGTGTCACCGCAGGTGCAAGGCTTGTGCGGCTCACTGGGGCCTGCATTGGTGTCCCCGTTCCCTATTCCAAACTGCAGGTTCCCAGTGTCTCTCGTGAGCTGTGTCTGCACACACTGGGGCTTTCGGTAGTTATGTTATGAGATAACATGCTCTTCTTATTCTTGCGACCAGGTTTTCTGAACTTTGGCCCTGTTGCTGTTTGGAACCTTGTTGTGCTTTGCTGCGGGCGCCCTGCGAGCTGTAGCAGCGTGCCTGCTTTCACCACTAGATGCAGTAGTACTTCCCAGTTGTGAGAGCCAGAACAGTGCAGTGTCAGCGTCCCCTGGCAGGCCAGACACAGGAGGGCAGTGGCCGAGAGGGTTAAGATGGTAGAATGTGCTTAGGGACTTGTACGGAGACTGCCTGTTTCGGCCGACTTGAGAGTGGATGTTTATAACCCTCCTGCGGTGGAGCTGAGAGTGTGTTTACTGGTCCGTCTGAAGGAGGACACGGAAGAGCCAGCCCCTCCAGGCTCTGCCAAGAGCCCACCGGCTAGGGGTGCGTGACACTCCACTTTCTTCCGCAGGAGCCAGGAGGAGCTCTCTCCAAGCCCCCCTTTGTTGAATCCGTCCACCCCGCAGTCCACAGAGAGCCAGCCGACCACCGGGGAACCGGCCACCCCGAAAAGGCGCAAAGCGGAGCCCGAGGCCCTGCAGTCTCTGCGGCGCTCCACGCGCCACTCTGCCAACAGCGACCGGCTGTCCGAGAGCAGCGCCTCTCCGCAGCCCAAGCGCCGGCAGCAGGATGCATCTGCCAGCATGCCCAAGCTGTTCCTGCACCTGGAAAAGAGTAGGTCCTCTTCTGGGTCCAGGGTGGAGTCTGACAACTAGAGGGGCTGGGGAAGGGTCGGGGATGGTGCACAGCCCACCCAGGTTCGCCCACTCACCTGTGGAATTCCATCCGCGCTTGGCCCAGACTGAGGCTCGGGGCGTTTCCCAGGCCCGGGACGTTTCCCAGGCCCGGGAGCAGCGCAGTGAGAGAGGCGCTGCTCGGCCCCGGCCCGGCAGTTGGCTGCTCGTCACCTGCTGCTTTAGTCCCGTGTTGCGGCCAGTTCAGCCACTCTGCACTCTGTCCCTGGCCTTGATACCAGGCACCCAGTGGTTACTTGCTGCCCCTGTGGACGTGTCTCCTCTGAGTCTTCTCTGGGATCCGGCGCTGTGTCCCTTGTGTGTGTCTTCTTTCCCTCGGCGTCCTGTTTTCCCAGTCATCGTGCTGTGACTTCTGTTAGGACTTGACTCCTTTTCTTGGAGTGGTCAGATGCTGCTGTACGTGCTGTCTTATACTAGGACAGTCTTCCTGTTAAAGATTAGTAACTTCTCTGCTCTCTGTACCTGTCTGCCAGCATCTGTCATTCAATGCCATGTGGTTTGTAAGTGAATAATGAGCGTCTTTTCCTTCTGAAGAGACGCCTGTGCACAGCAGATCCTCCTCGCCTGTCCCTGTGACCCCCAGCAAGGAAGGCAGCACGGTGTTTGCCAGCTTTGAAGGCAGAAGAACCAATGAGATAAATGAGGTACAGTTAGTGTCTGGCTGGCTGTCTCCCGCAAGTCCTTCCTTGTGTGGCTGTTTCAGTCCCGTGGGAGGAAATCAGGTTTCCTTAGTATGATGTTGCCTTTGCTGTGGATGTTAACAGAATTGTTCATATGGTATGTAGCATTGTATATTTAGTTTCTTTTTTTTTTTTTTTTTTTTTTGCATTTTTCTGAAGTTGGAAAGGGGGAGGCAGTCAGACAGACTCCCGCATGCACCTGACCAGGATCCACCCGGCATGCCCACCAGGGGGCAATGCTCTGCCCCTCCGGGGCGTCACTCTGTTGCGACCAGAGCCACTCTAGCGCCTGGGGCAGAGGCCAAGGAGCCATCCCCAGCGCCCGGGCCATCTTTGCTCCAATGGAGCCTCGGCTGCGGGAGGGGAAGAGAGAGACAGAGAGGAAGGATAGGGGAAGGGGTGGAGAAGCAGATGGGCGCTTCTCCTGTGTGCCCTGGCCGGGAATCGAACCTGGGACTCCTGCACGCCAGGCCGACGCTCTACCGCTGAGCCAACCGGCCAGGGCCTATTTAGTTTCTAAAAGGAAAGAATTGTTTGGATTTCAGCCCTACACAACATTCGTCTTTTTGTTTTTTGTTTTTTTTACAAAGACAGAGAGAGAGTCAGAGAAAGGGATAGATGGGGACAGACAGACAGGAACAGAGAGATGAGAAGCATCAATCATCAGTTTTTCATTGCAACACCTTAGTTGTTTATTGATTGCTTTCTCATATGTGCCTTGACCGTGGGCCTTCAGCAGACCAAGTGACCCCTTGCTCGAGCCAGCGACCTTGGGTCCAAGCTGGTGAGCTTTTGCTCAAACCAGATGAGCCCACGTTCAAGCTGGCGACCTCAGGGTCTCAAACCTGGGTCCTCCGCATCTCAGTCTGACACTCTATCCACTGCGCCACTGCCCTGTCAGGCAACATTCATCTTTTATCTTAAGTATTGAAATATGAGTACAGTAAGTCTTCACATAACATCATGGGTGGGTTCTTCCGCCTGAAGCAAAACAACATAAAATAAAAGCAGCCTTACTATAGGCTAATTGATATAAACAAGAGTTAAATTCCTGTGGGATCTCATCATAATGAAGTGATATGATCTGAGGACCTGCTGTATTTTCATCTTATTGACTAGGCATCGGAACACTTAATCTGAAAAAGGCCAGAGCGGAAATGCTTGAGTCTTGGTGGGCTATACGGTGCCTCACAAGCTGCGCAGCTGCAGAAGTCTCCATGACACTACGTAATGAATGAGCAGCCTGTGTTCCAATTACACGTGGACACGAAGATTTCAAATCAGATAGTTTTCATTGTGATGAGATGTTCCTTTTTTGCTATTCCAACCACTTACAAATACAAACCCCATCCTTACCAATAATATGAATAGCCATCCCTCTGAAGGCCTGCTGTATGTAGCATTATGCCAGGCACTTGCCCTGAATTACCTCAGCTTCCTGCCTGGCCACCAGGTTTCCATTTCACAGGCAGGGAAACTGGGTTGTGAAGCTCTGTTTATCAGGGCACTTCCCTGGTGTAGGTAGTGAGAGTTTCAAGGACTGAGGAGATGGATGTCTTAGGCCAGCAGGACATTCCGTGGATCTCCCGAGCGAGGTGCGGTTTCCCTGTTTCTATGTAGGGGGAGGTGACTCTACTGGGCGGAGTCAGATTGTCAGTATTCTCAGCTTCCATGTCTATTTTCACTTGATTCAGTGGGGGAATTAGTTTTCAAAGTGAATGTAACAGCAGACATGAAGGGGTTTGGAAACAGCAGTGACAGCGTGTTTGGGTTACTTTTGCCGCTTCATTCTCGGACACAGCAGGGTCCCGACAGGAAAAGGGAGAGGCCCAGCAGCCACAGCTCGTTGTAGGTAGCAGCTGCTAGAGATTAGGAAAGCAGATATTTCCTTCATCTAATCTTAAGTCTCCCCCCCGACTTTTATTTATTTTTATAAGCTTTTGTTTATTTTGATACGGTGGTATATTTTTCCTATACATATAATTCTAGTTTTTTTGTGGTTAGAAGTATCTCCATGTAGCCAAGAAGGGTCCTGTGATTGATTTAAAAGGCAAAAATGTTTTGAAAAAGGATAGTAGAAAAGTATAATATATTATATATGCTAATGTATAGTCTGTATGGAAAACATATATCTATATTTTCTCCATGTCCCTGTACCATAATTCCACCACTAAGAAATGAACATTGACATTTCGGTGTACACTTCTTGGTACTTTTTTGTGTGTATTTCCATAATAATTATGCACAGTATTTTATATTGTGTATTTACCTTTTTGCAAGTATCGCGTTGCGCTTACCCTGTAGCTTGATCCTGTTCAGCATAGCCCATTATACCCCGTTCCTCCCGAGATCACGCCCACACAGAGCTCCGGCACGAAAGTCGGACCGGACAGGTCCCTTCCGAACTGCCGTGTGGTTTGTTGTCACTGTTTCCTCCCCGTCTCTGGTCCAGCTGCAGAGCAAGTTCTGAGGTGCCAGACGGGCTGGGAGCTGGGACGTGGGATTGGTGACAGCAGCCTGCTAGTCTGCGGAAGTCCGAGCGCATGTACTTCTGCCGGGCCTCCAGGTGCTGAGGTGCACTGCAAACGGCGTGTTCAGATACAACAGAGCGTTCCGTCTGTGCTTTTCCCAGGTCCTCGCCTGGAAACTGGTTCCTGACAGCTACCCGCCAGGTGACCAGCCTCCTCCGCCCTCTTGCATTTACGGGGCTCAACACTTACTGCGATTGTTTGGTAAGAAATTCTGGTCCCTGCTTCCCCCCACCCCTTGTTTTTTTGGTTTTAACAGTCTTGTTAGCTTGTATACAACTTGGGGTCTACGGAAAATTCCTGGCAGGTCACCCTTTCATTAAAAACAAAGGTACTTACTGAACCTGAAATTTATAAAACTTGCACGGCAGTCCCTGAGTTACGGACCAGAGAGGTCCTGTAGGTCTGCTCGCACGTTGAATGTGGATGTAAGTTGGAGTGGCTACATTCACTGATTAAGTGCAACATGTTTATCTTAACGTAGTCTTTATTTTTACCTCCTTATGCTTATAAATCCTTGAGAACATTTTCAACCCTCCAGAACCGATCTCATTTGTAACCTGAGGACTGCCTGTATGTGTAATGTTAGTACCGCTATTCTGTCCTTGTGTTCGCTCAGTTTTTCGTTCGATAATGTAGATGTGCATTTCAGTCACAATAAGGACAGAGCCCCAGACAATCCCTAGTGTGTGCTAGCCATTGTCAGATTCTGCCGATAGTAAATGGTTTGCTTTTCTTTTTAATGCAGTGAAACTTCCAGAAATCCTTGGCAAGATGTCCTTTTCTGAGAAGAATCTGAAGGCTTTACTGAAGCACTTTGATCTCTTTCTGAGGTGTTTTTATTACTGTGTCAAAACTTACCTCTACTGCGTATATGTGATTGGCCTGAATTTCTCTGTAGCAGATGTGGAAGCTAGCTCTAATATATGTTTTAAATACGAGCAGTATTACCTAAGTACAGTTGGTTCTAACTGCAGTTGTAATATTAGGGGGATTTTGGCTGTTTCTATTTTCCATGATTTATCTGCTTTCTGAATCAAGGCTACTCACTGTATGGAGGTGGTATTTTTTGTGTCACTAGAAGAATCCAGCTGGGTAACCTTGTAAAAAGAAAATTAATTTTTTACAGTAGAATTGATTAAGAATGATAATTTTGTACTTTTTATTCAGGAGTGTGTTAAGTATTAGACTCTTTGTCACAAGTACGTAAAGTAACTTGAAGATTAGCATTTACTGGTTGGATTTGAGGCTTTACTTCAGCATTAAGAAAGAATGACTAATGTTGACAGTGTGTGAGTTTATCCTTACATTTTTAGGCATTTGGGATAGGAGGAGCTCGAGGGAACGTGAAGCCTGATTCGCTTGCTCGTTACTGGCCCGTGGGAGTGAGTGTTAAGCCCTCTGTGGTGAAGTCTGGGGCCCTTCCCTGTCACGGTAGCATCTGTGTGTTAGTCTGGAACGGGCACACGGTAACTTCTGCTGCCCGCAGTCAGTCAGTGTTCTGGTTTGTGCTTGAGTGCTGTAAGCTGGGACTCTTACACTTCCTTGTGGCAAAGAAGGGCACAAAATGCTCCTTGCTTGTTATACCATTCGACTTCGGTGTAACTTAGCCACTAGAAGCATTGTGAATTTTTCAGGTGGCATTTGCTGAGTTTATGATTTATTTGTCATAGTTTTTAAAACAGGGAAAGGTAGAAATGGTCACTGAGGCCTGTTGGCATAGAGGTGTTTATATAGTCAAGACTGCTACCTAGCGGAGTTTAGGTTCTATCTTTTTGTCTGTACACTTGATAACGAAAGGATTCTGAGGAAATAGTCATTAACGTACAAGTTGGATGTATGCAGTGAAAGTAATCAGTATAGAGGCACCAAGATTATATTCATCCTTTCTTCCTAGTGCCAAAAAAGAGTGACGTGTTAGAGCGGTTGGCAGTTAAGACTATGCTTGCTGGACGTGGGTCCTTCCTGTGGTCATCACTGATGCCATTGTTTCTTTCCCCAGGTTTTTAGCAGAGTACCATGATGATTTCTTTCCAGAGTCTGCCTACGTCGCGGCCTGTGAGGCACACTACAGCACTAAGAACCCCAGGGCCACTTACTAGTTGCGGTGGCTCTAAGAGGACAGCCTTCCTGCCCGGCTCTGCGTGCTGGGTCCCCAGTGGAGGACTGGGGGGCGGTGGGAGGTGCACTACCCACCCCAGGGAGGCTCTAGCAGAGGCGGGCCCAGTTCTTTGAGTTATCACATATACTGTAGTTAGTTTTGTTAAGGAGGACCTCCTTGGTGCCTGAACAGCCTCCATGTCACCCTAGCCACTGTATATGCCACCTGTGATGGGGGAAAGAACAGCTGTGTTCCCAGTGAAATGTTCATGAAAGTGCGTAGCTTAGGCTGTTTCAGTAGACATTGGAGTTGTTAGCAATAAGCATATTTTTAGTTATTTGTTAGCACTAAGCAAAATTCTTTTGCAAAACGTTTTCATTCTGATGATGGGACTGAGTAACTCTGTCCAACAAATTTTAGTTTTTCTTGGAAACTGCAAAGTATTACCAAAATATTTTACAGGGAGTTGATATTGAAGGCAAAAGGAAATGTGCAGCTATACACTTGCTTTATAGTTCCCTTTCTGTAAAATCTTATTTTTGGTGATCTAAAAAAAGCCTTGCCTGACTTGTTTGAGATTTTACCGCTGTACTTCGTGGTGTAGTTTATGGTTCCCATTCTGTGTAATGTTATTTTTGATGTTCTAAATAAAGCAGAGCCCGTCTTGTTGGAAAGACCCAAGAGAGCGAGTCTCCACTCTGGCCTGGCCTCTTTCTTTATTGCAAAGGAGCAGTAAGGTAACTTGCTGACTTCTAATTGTTTGTTTGATTTCGTTTGACCTTTGTGCCTTTTTTGTTAATGCTTTTGGTTTTCCGTCTTTTGTGTCACTTGGCAGCTTGACTAGAAGGTGCTTACTGGAAGTTGGTACAGCCCTTCTCTGTCGCTGCCTTCTGGGCCGGTCTACGTCTGACACATTGGTCCCCTCCATCGCAGCCCGCTGGTGGTCTCTCAGAGCACCCTTCAGGTCCTCATCTTAGTCTCTCACATGCCTCCCCTCCCCTCCCACACAGTGTTTAAGAAAATCCCAACTCCATTCAAGGGATGCCAATACCGTCCAAGCCTTAAATAGAGCACGTGCCTTCTTGCTCAGCTCAGTTGATCTTCATTTCCAAAGATCACTGGTTATGAATAACAAGGGCCACAAGAAATGTTTGAAAAAATTTGTAAATGGTTCCAGCAGAGAAACTTCTGCATATACTGACTAGTGAGAATCGGACCTTTAAATCAGAGTTGGTTTCGGCATTATCTTAGTGCACTTAGTTGCTAAGACCTCAGGTTGTTGCTATCTAATCTGGCGTAGCTTTTGGATTCGCGCTAAGTGTCATCTCCACTTGCTTTATGCGGTATCTGTTCAAAGTCGGTGCCCCTGCAGCGTGCTCCAGAGAGTTGAAAACGTGTAACCGGTAATTCTTCCTGGCTGGAAACGGAAAAAGGCTCCCTTACAAAAATCTGCTTGTTAAATGTCTCCAGTGAAATGACACAGCCTGTCTCTTGTTGGAGCACTTATGAACTTCTATGCCTTGAGTTTACAGTTAATTCACTTTCTAAGAATGAAGAGTTCCTTTCACGTGCCATGGCCCGAGGCCAGCCGAGGTTTCTCTGCTCCACTGAGGTCACGCTCCCCCGAAGTCCAGAAGACCCAGCGCTGCACCTTCATACACTTTCCTTCCTAAGGGAACGTGGAGGTGACAGGTCTTCAAACTTCCTTGACTTCTAAATTCTGCATGGCAGGATATAAGGGACAAGTATATACTGATGTTATGATCTAAGCAAAAAAAGGTTAATAAACAGGTGAGTGACAGTAAAAATAAGAATAATGCAAATCGGAACCAGTTTATCTTCATAAGTTGTCATGTTTTAGCATTTTACAACATCAGTCTCCATCATTCTAGAAGGTCGTGAAAAACCGTGGGTAGTAAAGTACTTGGCTGTGTTTTCCTGTTGATTTGTACTATTCTCACTTGGGTTTACAGCCTTCAGTGGAACGATTTACTAAGTCGTTTTGGAGATCTGCTTTGGCACAGGGGAATTCCAGCGGCCTCAGTACTATTTACTGCCCAGTCTTCACTATTGTAAAGGGGACATTGGAGAAAATGTCAAGTCATCAGCCTCTATTAATTGTTGACTGTTATCCAGAAAAGAATTTGGGGTGAGCTTATTTTTGAGCTGTCCAGAAACATAGCCATTAGTGTCAGGATGGTCACTGTTTAAATGTGTTTGGGCAGTACATAAAACGAAGTCTGAAAACCTAAAGCACTCTCTTGGAGAGAAAACTTGGTCAGATTTTCTTCTGATATATAATTCACCTTGTCTTTTATATTTACAGCACATAAACCTTAACTAATCATTGCACCATTGTTAATTTGGTGGTCCAAAGGTAGACAGATTTAAATGTTTCCAAATCTTTACACACACACCATACATGCCATGTCCCTGTCCCTTGAAATTTGAATTTGCAGTTTCTCTTAAGAGGTAGGATCTATTTTCCTGTCCCCTGAATTTGGTCTGTACTTTTTATTTCTTGTGTTGAGAGTGACTTTACAACAGCTCATATCAAGGGAGCTGTTATGCTAGGTACAGAATCCTGACTAGTCTGGCTTTGCAACTTTCCTTAGCCACAAAAATATGGCAGAAGTGATTTCACTTCCTTTTGTTCCTTTGGAATCTAGCTTGAGATGTGAACAAGTCTGAACTAACCTGCTGGGTAAGAGAAAGGCTGTCTACTTATTCTCGTCACCCAGCCAACAACCAGTTGACTGCTCGGCATGTGAGTTAAGTAAACCATGTTAGAGCAGCCAGCCCCCAGCCTATATCTAGCAGCCCACTACTGATACATGCACAAGCCAACTAAGATGTGCCAAGCCTAGCCTGGTTTAGCAGACAGCCGGTGACCCACATATCGTTTATCAATAATAAATGCATATTGCTTTAAGCCATTGTGTTTTGCAGTGGTTTGTTAGGCAGAAATAGCTAACATTAATGTGCCTTTGTGGTGTGTATGTTTTGTACCGTATTGAGCAGCTCACACTTCATTGCCTGGCCTGAAATTGCTGAAATTCTGGAATGTTCAGAAGCCATTAACTAACCAAAGGACATGTACCCGCTCTTGTGCTCATATAACAAGAAAGGAAATAGAGAGAGAAAGCTGCGTGTCTTTGAAATCTTGTAGCTAGCACAACGTTTTCTTTTGTAAGAAATTTAAAGTTTGCAGAACACAAAAAAAGAACATAAAATGTTTTCACCATGAAATTAACAACTATTATGTTTTTTAAAGAAAGTAGATGTTTTAAAATTTTACTTATTGATTTGAGGGAGAGGGAGAGACAGGAACATCGATCTGTTCCTGTATGTGCCCTGACCAGGGCTCAAACCAGCACCTCTGCTCCGGGACAATGCTCTAACGTCTGACCAGGGCTCAAACCAGCACCTCTGCTCCAGGACAATGCTCTAACATCTGACCAGGGCTCAAACCAGCACCTCTGCTCCGGGACAATGCTCTAACGTCGGAGCTATCCGGACACAGCCCTGTTATTATTTTGTAAGGTTTGTTCCCAGCCATTGTATTAAAAAGAAGACATTTGGATTTCACTGAAATTCCCTTTGCTATAACCTGGACCTCTCTCTGTCCTGTCCCTTTCCCAGAGGTAACACTACCTTGATTTTGAGGTGTGGACTCAGATTGTACACAGGGAACTCCTTACTCAACTACTCTTCATCTTTTTATAGACATACATATATGTGTAGATATATACAGTGTGTCCATAAAGTCATGGTGCACATTTGACCGGTCACAGGAAAGCAACAAAAGACGATAGAAATGTGAAATCTGCACCAAATAAAAGGAAAACCCTCCCAGTTTCTGTAGGATGGTGTGGCAGCATGTGCGCATGCGCAGATGATGACGTCACATCGTGTAGACAGCGGAGCAGCCCACGGCCATGCCAGTCGAGATGTGGACAGTTCAGAGGAAAGTTCAGTGTATTCTGTGGCTCTCTAAATTCGAATCCATGACCAAAGTGCAACATGAATGTTGGCGCGTTTATAACGAAGTGCCACCACACAAGAATAACATAATTTGGTGGGATAAACAGTTGAAGGAAACCGGCAGTTTGGTGGAGAAACCCCGTTCTGGTAGGCCATCCATCAGTCAGTGACGAGTCTGTAGAGGCTATACGGGATAGCTACCTAAGGAGCCCTAAAAAACCTGTGCGTGAGCCCACATAGAACTATACTGAATAGGTTTGAAACTGGGAGGGTTTTCCTTTTATTTCCTTTACAGACACACTGTATATTGGATAAATGAATACATAAATAAGTAAATACTGGGTCTCAAGAATTGAGTAAAACTGATATAAGAAAGTGCCTCAAGTTTATCCTGCAATTCTCTGTGCTCCCTGGCACATTGCTGCATGCATGTGCACACGCGCGCGCACACCCACCCACCGGAATATGCATAACCCAGTCTGTAAACATTGGATAGACCTTACTCCATTTGACCCTCACAACAATCTTCTGTACTGGGCACGTATTATCTGCACTTCACAGCTGAGGAAACGGAGGCCTAGGGTATTGAGTTACTTAGACCTAGGCTGGCAAGGAGGTGAAAACCGCCTTGGGCCGCCAGACCAGGAGGAGCACAGGCTACAGCGTGGCTCCACTAGGCGCCCTCTCCGGGGAAATGGCCTCTGAGGACCAGAAGTCTCCCGGGAGGGGGTGTGCAGTCAGGCCTGTGTTTCAGAAAGATCCTTGTGGTGACTGCAGAGAAGGGATCAGAGTAGACCGAACTGGGGATGGGGCCGACAACGGGGAGGCTGCCGAGACAGGTGCCCGGGCTGGGCTGGGAGAGAGGACCAAACCCAGCAGCTCCAACAGAAGAACTGGCAGGACCCAGGGTCACTGCCTGGCGAATGAGGACAGAAGGACGAATGTCCCGAATGTGACTCCAAGGTTTCTGATCTGGAGAAAGGTCTAGCGAGGGGAGGGGTGCGCTCTCGGTGCATTGACCAATGACAAGCGAGAGGAAGCTAGTGCCCACCAGCAGGGAGGGGTGCAGAGCAGCAGAAGATGGGGCGGGCAGTTCAGGCCTCCAGGAGATAGGGCGGGGCCCCATGAGGTGGGGCGGGGCCGGTTCAGTCCAGGCCTCCAGGCCTCCATGAGATGAGGCGGGGCCCCACGAGATGGGGCGGGGCCGGTTCAGTCCAGGCCTCCAGGCCTCCACATACCTCAGAGCCTGCACACCTCTGAGCCATCTACCTTTCTACCACCCACCTCCAAGAGCACTGAAACTCCAAGTCTGGTGCTAGTGACTGAGGGCTGCCACCAGAGGTGGCTCGTCCCCTGGCTTGCTGGCCTACATGGGGTGAGAGGAAGGTTTTGTGCTTGCAGAGAAATGTGGGGAGACCCGGCATGTAAAGGGGTCCAGATGTGGGCAAGCCCCCACCCGTGCCCGCTGGAGCTCTCATTTCTCCTCTACATGGATGCAAAATAGGCATAGAGTCCATAATACACCTAGGTTTTAATAAAAAAAATACTGTACAGTGTGTCTGTAAAGTCATGGTGTACTTTTGACCGGTCACAGGAAAGCAACAAAAGACGATAAAAATGTGAGATCTGCACCAAATAAAAGGAAAACCCTCCCAGTTTCTGTAGGATGATGTGGCAGCATGTGTGCATGCGCAGATGATGACGTAACACCGTGTAGACAGCGGAGCAGCCCACGACCATGCCAGTCGAGATGTGGACGGTACAGAGGAAAGTTCAGTGTGTTCTGTGGCTCGCTAAATTCGAATCCGTGACCAAAGTGCAATGTGAATGTCGGCGCGTTTATAACGAAGCGCCACCACATAGGAATAACATGACTCGGTGGGATAAGCAGTTGAAGGAAACCGGCAGTTTGGTGGAGAAACCCCGTTCTGGTAGGCCATCAGTCAGTGACGAGTCTGTAGAGGCTATACGGGATAGCTACCTAAGGAGCCCTAAAAAATCTGTGCGTGAGCCCACATTGAACTGCACTGAATACAAATGAAACTGGGAGAGTTTTCCTTTTATTTGGTGCAGATTTCACATTTCTTTCGTCTTTTGTTGCTTTCTTGTGACAGGTCAAAAGTGCACCATGACTTTACGGACACACTGTATGTACACACACAGATATACGTATACCTATATGACACTTATAATACATATGTACATATACATAACGGCATCAATTTGTGTTTTTATATATCTGCACATTTAGTTCAATCCTTTTAACTGCTATCTAAGCAGAGATTCTCACAGATGTATCACCCTGTTTTAATTCCTGTACCATTGGTGGACATTCAGATTGCTTCCAAGTGCCCCTTTTACTAACTGCTGCAAACCCCCAGAGTCCCTGTATCCAAATGCCAGTCTTGCTCGGTCATACAGCCAGAATTGCCGGATGCTCAGACACATGCTCTTTTACATTTACTGGAGTCTAACGTTACCCCATTAGGCAGGGACCTGGCTTTATAAGATTACCAGGTGTTAAGTTTCAGGCCATTCGTAGGTGGGACTGATTTATAACACAGGGAGCTAAACGTAGAGCAAAACTGGATGAAAACTTGATACCACTTCAGAACATGCCATGTTCCTTCATCTCACACATCCCCCCAGTGTTTTTATGCAGTATTGGGAATTGTTATTTGAGGGGTCTCGGAAATTGAAAAATAACTTAATAAATTACAGCAGGGGAAGAGGTGATGGTCTGTTCCTTTGCTCACTAATCGGTTTCCAGGGTAACTATTGACATTGTGGAGAAGAGTGGATGGGTCATCCAACAAGTGTTTCAAACCTTGTGTTGAATAGGGCAAATGCACTGCATTCAATACTTTCTGAGGGGTCTCGGGTTTATTATTCAATAAGACAAATCAGTTCTTCTCTTCTTAGTGCAAAGGGCAAGTTTAAAAACTCGGGTTTTGCCATGCTAAGACATGATCTCACAAGCACACCATGCATGCTGTGATCAAGGTTAGGTCTAACAATACTGTCTCTAAACAGGAGAAAATCACTCTTGTTGCATATGCAGCAAGTAGCTAACAGTTTTTAGGTTTTACACATCCCCTGTCATAAGTGAATTAGTACACGAGGAGACTGTCCTCATGATCGACGTTCTCCAGAAATTGTGTGCGCCCCGCGCCCTTTGTCTTTTGGGCTCAGTCCGGACCAGCTGATCTAACAAGATGATGTCAACATCCCCGATTGCTTTCAGTGTGTAACCGTATTTGAAAGCTGCCCGAGGTTTTTCGATTTATGGCAGGTTACATTATAGATGCCCTGTAATGCAGCTGCTCTTAGTTTAAAATTCTCAGAACAGGCTATCAGAATTGCTGGTTTGTAGAAGTAAGACTCTAGCATGCATTTTGTATTAAAAAATGAGGAGAAATAAAACTACTGGAAAACGACATCCTTGTCCTTAAAACTTCCAAGTCAACCAATCACAAAGGCAAGATCGAAAAAAAGTAACATCCACGAACTTGCTTGTTCCTGGGAATCACTAAATGGAACATCTGATGCTAGTTTTACAATTCTGTCCTTTAAGCTTTTTGGAATCAAGGCTCTGGTTTGGGGGTATCCAGTATATTTTGTACCCTTGAGGGAAGTTTTATAAAGACATTTCAAGGTGTCTCCAGTTTTCCACGCACCGCTCTCTGCAGTGCTGTGTTTTTCTGTAAAGGGGAGCCAGTGCCCCACATTCGAGAATGCCGGCTGGATTCCGGCTTCTGCCAGTAGAGGGCGCGGGAGAGGTGGCGGAGGACGCACGCGCAGGGCTTGCCACGGGCTCGCACCTCGCCCTGGGGGCAGTACCTGCTTTCAGAGCGGCCTCCGGGGCGGCGCCCGGTCTTCTGAAATCGGAACCTCAGCCCCAGCGGCCCCTTCCGCCAAGCACCGGTCCGCAGCAGGCCGGTGGCCGCGGCGCGCCGCTCCACAAGTAGCAACACGCACTGTCTACAACGCTGATAGGCTTCGTTACCCAGGTGCCAACTTGCTGTCCAGACCAGTTACTGCGACTGACCCTCTCCCTGGTTGAAAAGGCTTCTAGAACGCCCTCTCCTACTCAGTTTTTGTCGTTCATTAACTCTTTGTCTTTTACCTTTTTTTTTTTTTTTTTTTTTTTTGTATTTTTCTGAAGTTGGAAACGGGGAGGTAGTCAGACAGACTCCCGCATGCGCCCCACCGGGATCCACCTGGCACGCCCACCAGGGGGCGATGCTCTGCCCCTCTGGGGCGTCGCTCTGTTGCAACCAGAGCCATTCTAGCGCCTGAGGCAGAGGCCATGGAGCCATCCTCAGCGCCCCTGCCAACTTTGCTCCAGTGGAGCCTCGGCTGTGGGAGGGGAAGAGAGAGACAGAGAGGAAGGAGAGGGGGAGGGGTGGAGAAGCAGATGGGTGCTTCTCCTGTGTGCCCTGGCCGAGAATCGAACCTGGGACTCCTGCACGCCAGGCCGACACTCTACCACTGAGCCAACTGGCCAGGGCCTGCCTTATACCTTTTTTAAATGATGTTTAATTTTTAATTAGTGGCTTTAGAGAGAGAAACACTCATTTGCTGTTCCACTTATTTATGTATTCATTGGTTGATAACTGGATTTGCCCCAGCAGGGGATTGAACCCACAACCTTCCTGCATCGAGTGGATGCTCTAACCCACTGAGCTACTCTGGCCAGGGCCCAACTTTTACCTTTAAGTCAGAAATTCGGTAGTTCCCAAATGCAAGCTGAGATGGAGGGACCGCGACAGACTGTCCGCCCCGCCAAGCCTCCAATAGGTGTCTTCCAGGCCTCTGCAGATAAGGCTGGCCCGACCTGTGCTAGCTCTTCAAATTTACTACAATTGCGCCTGCCTTTTGCTTTTCTTTTCTTTGTACCTTTTCAGTAATTGTTGTTAGGTTCCTTTTATAATTTAGGAGGCATTTTTCTCCTTTTTTATTGATTATATTTGTCAAAGGTAATCACTTTTTTTTTTACTAGAAATTTGCTCTTGGATTCCTAAACAATGCTGTATTTTTCTGTTTTCTAATATTTTTATTTATTTATTTATTTAGGCAGAGACAGAGTCAAAGAGAGGGACAGACAGGGACAGACAGATAGGAAGGGAGAGAGATAATAAGCATTAATTCTTCGTTGCAGCACATTAGTTGTTCATTGATTACTTTCTCATATGTGTCCTGACTGGGGGTGGGGGTGGGGGCTACAGCAGAGCAAGTGACCCCTGCTCAAGCCAGCTACCTTTGGGCTCAAGCCAGCGACCATGAGATCATATTTATGATCCCACACTCAAGCCAGCAGACCTGCGCTCACGCGTGAGCCTGCGCTCAAGCAGGCAACCTCAGGGTTTCAAATCTGGGTCCTACGCGTCCCAATCCGACTCTCTGTCCACTGCATCACCGCATGGTCAGGATCTAATATATTTATTTCAGTGCTTCCTTCTCTTCATTATACTTAGACTTTAAAAAAAATTTACTAAAAATGTTAAGGTAATTATTATCAGCACCAGTAGTAGTAGTAATATCACTAATCAACCAATCCCCATTTCCCTGAAAATCACACGATGCTAATATTTTCAGCCCCCGAAGTAAAACCAAGTTAAAACTGAAAAGGCGCAGACACATCAGAGCACGATTAAGAAGAAGGAAAACAGTCATCCGCCGTCCCGCCGCCGTACATCTGCGCCGTGATCATTCTGGAGCGGGTTTCTTCGAGTTCCCTCTTTGAAGCACCTGTTTCAGTGGTTAGTAGAAGTCTCTCTGTTCTTTCAGACTTAAATTACATTTGCCTGAGCCCCGTTCTCCACACTCCATGGGAAATCTAATCCCCTGCTCCGAGCTACTGTAACTACACAGGGAGTTCTAGTCTCATGTCCACATCAGTTTCTCCCCTCACTGCATTCCTCTCTAACCGTTTTCTCGTTTTTTCTGGGAGTACTTGTCAACTTGGACCCTGTGAGCACTAGTCAATTACAAGTTGCCTCTCATCAGCAGACTTACTTAAATTCAACAACTATCTTTTTGGTTTCCATAAAGTCTTTCTCCTGACCTGTTTTCTATGTAATAAGACAAGTCAAAGAGAAGGAAGTGCTTTCTTCAAAGATGAGATTCTGAAACCCCTGACACTGAGATGGTGGATTAAAAAAGAAATCAGCCTGACCTGTGGTGGCGCAGTGGATAAAGCGTCAACCTGGAAATGCTGAGGTTGCCGGTTCAAAACCCTGGACTTGCCTGGTCAAGGCACATATGGGAGCTGATGCTTTCTGCTCCTCCCTCTCCCTCTAAAGTAGATAAAAAAAAATCTTTTAAAAAATTTAAAACAGAAATCATTCCCCAGTCAGGGCACAGACAGGAGCAGCTGTATGTTGCTGTCTTTCTCTCCCAACTTCTCTCAAAAAAACAACAAAGAAAGAAATCATTCCAGTGTTTAGTTTATAAGTTGAATCTTCCTGCTGCTGCCAGGTGGCTTCACTGCCTTGTGTGATTCTCCGCGTCTTCTATGTAGTTTAGGAGAGGCTTTTCAATCAGCCTGCTCACTGCGGTCTGAGCAGAAGGGGGTTTCTTGATTTTAAGATATGAAGGATGGCCGGTTGGCTCAGCGGTAGAGCGTCGGCCTGGCGTGCGGGGAACCCGGGTTCGATTCCCGGCCAGGGCACATAGGAGAAGCGCCCATTTGCTTCTCCACCCCCCCCCCTCCTTCCTCTCTGTCTCTCTCTTCCCCTCCCGCAGCCAAGGCTCCATTGGAGCAAAGATGGCCTTGGCCTCTGCCCCAGGCGCTAGAGTGGCTCTGGTTGCAGCAGAGTGACGCCCCGGAGGGGCAGAGCATCGCCCCCTGGTGGGCAGAGCGTCGCCCCTGGTGGGCGTGCCGGGTGGATCCCGGTGGGGCGCATGCGGGAGTCTGTCTGACTGTCTCTCCCCGTTTCCAGCTTAGGAAAAATACAAAAAAAAAAAAAAAAAAGATATGAAAGATGATGATGGAGTTAGCTTGTTTTAGAACTATTTTTAAATATATTAAAAGGTTTTTAAAAATTTATTGATTTGAGAGACAGAGAGAGAAAGGAAAAAATAATCATCGATTTATTGTTCCACTGAGTTGTGCATGCCTTGGTTGAGTCTTGTATGCGCCTTGATCCGGGGAACAAACCTGCAACCTTGGCGTATCAGACAACGTTCTAACCAGCAGAGCTGCCCTGCCAGGGCAGTATTTTAAAGTTTTGAAATACTAAATGGAATATTGAAACCTTGAGTCGCTCTGTTGCTGTGTAATGACAAAGCTTGGTGGTCTCAAACAAGGATTTCTTCTCATGGCACCATCGGCTGCCTAGACGGAGCTAGGCAGTTCACCGCGGCGTGGTGTCGCCTCAGGCCACTCCTCCGCCTGTGTCCAGCTGGGAGCTCAGCTGGGCCGGGGGTGTCCAAGATAGCTTCACTCAAGACTGTCACCATAGCTCGGGGGCCTGCTATGTCTGGGGCCTGGCAGGGCCTCTCTCTTCAGCAAGGGAGACAGAATTTCCACGTGGCGATTCAGGGCGCCAACACCGAAGCAGAAGCTGCCAGGCGGCTTCTGCGCCATTCTGCTGTCAAAGCTGGTCACAGGGCTCCCCCAGACTCAAGGGGGAGGAAGCAGACTTTCTGTCTCGGTACAGAGAGCAGAATGCAGCACAACAAGGGGAGGGCTCTTTGGCAGCTGTATTTTTAGAGACAATCTGCCAAAACGTAATGTAAATCCCATTAATTACATTGAGGAAAATAACACACTAGACATTGAAATTTTACATATCTGATATTTATTGTGCCGGAGAGACAGTGAGGATAAGTAATGAAATGTCTAGTGCAGTGGTTGGTAAAAAGCCAGATAATAATTTAGGCTTCGTGGGCTGTCCAGTCTCTGTTGTAAGCACTGAACCTCCCACTGTAGGTGAAAGCGGCCCAAGAAGGTACATATGTGTGTAAACGCACAGACAAGGCTGCGTTCCAATACGACTGTCTTTGGGAAAAACAGGCGTGGACAGGAGTTGTCCCAGGGGCTGTCTTTGGCTACCCCTGGTGCATTCTAAAGGGATTTAAAGTAATTGTCTAAGGAAGATTCCAGATTCTGATAATCCCCACATAAACTATCTGAAACTAAAGTATGATGAGCAGTAGTGAGCTCGTACTTGTTGTCGTATCATTAACATCACTCCACGCTGTGAGCATCGTCAGGCAGGATGTGTGGAATCTGTTTACTACTTCTGAGCAATGCATGGCGAGACAGCCTTTTCCCTCACTTGATTACTATCGCCTTTTAGATTCTAGAAACTCTCTTCATGTCCTCAGAGGAAGGGTATTTGATCACGTGAAATCCTGCTTGGTAAGCCAAAGCAAACAGTGGGCTAGTTTCTATTTTGAAAATGCATTTACCAGCTTTATGTCCCCACAACTCCAAATATTTGGGTTCTTGCGTTCTTCCTAATGAAGCGGAAGGGAACTCATGATTTCAAAACCTTCTTGAGCATTGAGCACTTTTTTTTACTTCTGCATTTTTCTGTAAACCCTCAACCTCTCATATTTCATCCGTGATACATTAGTGCTTCATAAGGTCATAGTTTGCTGGTTGGTTTTTTTTCACGTCCAAGCATGTCCACAGGTGGGGGTGATTTTGGGGAATTTCCACCCTCAGCACCAAGGATACTTCTTGTCACCTATTTTTATGTATGTGCATTATATAAATCAAACATGCCATTCTTTCCATTGCTGCTTTACGGTTTGTATTAAATCCAAACAGAAGTATTTCTTTTTGCAGTTAAAAGAAGGAAGCTAAAAAACATGCAGTCTTACAAATGAGTAGTTTGCAACGTTTTAGTCATGTCTTCGCCCTTTGAGACTCAGCGAGACTACAGCATCAGCCACAGTAGCAGACGGAGTCCTGTTGCCTGGATGGTCTCCATCGAAGTGAACAGCTCTAATCTTTTCCTGCGATGTGCCTCAAAATGAGTTTGCTCTCCGGACATGCGGAGAGAGCCAGGCAAGGCAAACGGTGTTCAGTGTTGATGACTTCGTTGTGTATTTCGACCCGGTCAACTAAAGAGCATTTGAGCTCATTTTGGTCTCCTTAAAATATGGGTCTTGCTAGAACCATGGCTTGGCCTCCAGTTGGCTTGAGTCACTTGCTTTGGGGGCCCATTGGTCCTGTCGAGCTTCACAGTGGCTAAGTTGACAAATAGTTCATGTCTTGGCCCCTCTGACTGCAGCACCATTTTTCACAGTTGGCTGTTCTATAGCTCATTTGTCAACATGGCAAATTGCATTAAATTAAGAGGCCTAACTTGGGACTTGCGCCATGATTCTGTAATACTCATTTTGCCATGGTGTAACAGAGAGGTCCTTTCCACATGGTATGTATGCAGAGGAAAAAACATAGTTGATACAGGGTTCCATACTATCACGGTTTCAGGCATCCACTGGGGGTCTTGGACTGTATATTTAAAAATATTTTTGGTCTAGGATAACTACTGCATGCCTTAGTCATATTAGATACTCAATAAACATTTGTTAACTGCACGGATGAAAGAATATTTTGACTATAATGTTTTCTTAAGATATTGGGAGTATAGGGTTATATTCCCTCTTAAAATGAATGAGTTTAGATTGTTGTATTTTATATTTGTCTACTTCAAAGTTTCTACTGCATTTTATATGTATATGCTTAGTCTTGTGTTTCAGTTTCTTCCAATCAGGACGGAAACGATGTCCAGCTCTTGGAATTGCTGATCTCTTCTTTGGTTTCTTTTCCATCTGGAGTTTTTCTCCCTCTTCTTTTATCTTCTTGCATTTTATTTTATTTTTTTATTTTTTTTGTCCAACAATTACAGATGTTTTTAATGATAAATGAGTAATTCTTATTTAATAAGACAAACATTTTATATTTAATAAGATGTAGTCAACAGCATTTTATTTTTTGAAGAGATTAGCTCTTTGTGTTGTAAAATTGCTCACAGTCTGGATTCTAGAAATGTTTGTTTATTAATTTGAGAGAGACAAGCAGGGGAGAGAAAGACAGGAACATGGATCTATTTCTGTGCGTGCCCTGACCGGGGATCGAACCAGCAGCCTCTGCAGATCAGGAGCTTGCTCTAAGCAGCTGGGCTCTCTGGCCAGGGCCGCAGTGTGGATTTGGCTAACACAGTTACATGCTAATTGTTCAACATGTTTCTTTGTTCTCTCCGGTTCCTCTACATTAGTAGCTAGATCCAGAGGCTGAATCAGATTCAAGTTGACATTTTTTTTGGCAAGACTCCTTCATAGCTGCTGCTTTGTTGCTTACATCAAGCGGCGATTCGTGTCTGGTTGTCTCCCTTGTTGTGACGGGAGCAGCCATTGATGATTTCAGCACAGATCCATTCATTCACTGGGAGTGTGACGAACTGTGTTTGTGGTAGCCAGCCTCTAGGACAGCTAGGAGTGCTTCATGCCTTCCCAGATGCATGCCCTCTCGGGATGTTCTTCTGCGTCGTATCAGGGTTTCCCTGTACAACCAACAGAAATGATGGTGTGTCACTTCTGAGGTGAGGCCCTAAAAGGCAGGATAGCTTCTGCCCGCCTGTCTTTGAGGCCCCTCACTCTGAGCCAAACCAGCAACCATGTCATGAGGCCCACGTGGGAAGGCACTGAGGTCTCCTGCCAGTAACTCTGGGAGTGAGCTTGGAAGTCAAGTCTGCAGATGGCTGCAGCCATGGCTGGTACTCTGATTGCGCCTCCTGGAAAATCCCGAGCCAGACCCCTAGCTTAGCCATCCCTGAATTCTTGACCCATAGAAACTGTCTTCTTTGAAGCCTCTGTATTCTGGGGTAATTTGTTACTCAACCAAGATAACTAATTCAGTGTATTCTAATCCTTTAACACTTTCAAGCTTCATTTATTATGTGGAATACTTCCATAAAGAGAAACTTTCCTTCAAGAACTATTTGATTATTCAGTGGTATAGTTGGTATAGAAAATAATAGTTATTCTTTTAATTCAGAATTATAATCATACCATATATATTCTTTTGTACACACACACATACACATTCACACACGTGTATAGATAGATAGATTTATAGATATATTTAAGAAACTTAGAGTAATTTCTTATATTCTAACAGGTTGTCCTGAACATCCTGTTACTTGTTGTGTAATATTCCTCTGAGCTTATTTAACTATTATTCCTCCTTGCTGGAAATTTGATTTGTCTTTAAGATTATTTTTTTTAAAGATTTCAGTTATTGATTTTTAGAGATAAGAGAGTGAGAGAAAGGGTTGCGAGGCACAGGAAGCATCAACTCGTAGTAGTTGGTTCTTGTATGTGCCTTGACCAGACGAACCCGGGGTTGCAAACCGGCAACCTCAGTGTTCCAGGTCAGTACTTTATCCACTGCATCACCACAGGTCAGGCAATCTTTTTTAAAAAAATTAGAGTCCTAAATATATAATGACTGAAGCCAAAGTTATGGGGGATTTTAAGGCCTGATACATTTTTCTAAAGTACTTGTCAAAAAGGAAATACACTTTCTACTGGCTCCAGCGAACTCTGTGTGGCCATTTCACTGTGTTTTGTTAGGGATTTGTGTTATGTATTCATTCTATAGTATATTCATATGAAAACCTTTTGTAAAGTGCCTACTATATGACAGGCACTGGTTGTAAAACCAAAACCAAAACAAAACAGAACAAAACAACACTCAACTTTTTTTTATCTGGTACCACAGTATCTTACAAATTTTGTTTGAAATGTTTTATATCTATTTTATTCATTTTTAGAGAGAGAACAGGAGAGAGAGAGAGAGAGAGAGAGAGAGAGAGAGAGAGAGAAGGGGGAAGGAGCAGGAAGCATCAACTCCCATATGTGCCTTGACCAGGCAAGCCCAGGGATTTGAACTGGTGACCTCAGCATTCCAGGTTGATGTTTCATCCACTGCGCCACCACAGGTCAGGCCTGTATCTACTTTTAAAATACTATCTCTTGATCCCTGGCCAGCTAGCTCAGTTCATTAGAGCATCATCTTGAAGTGCAAAGGTGGCTGGTTTGATCTGCAGTCAAAGCACATACAGGAACAGATCGATGTTCCTGTCTCTCTCTTTTTCTTTCACTAAAGTCAATAAATAAAAATTTAAAAAGAAAAATAAAATATCTCTTAATACTTCTGTTTTACCCTGTGATCAGGCAGGCATTTATGGGGTCTGACCCGCCGCCAGGCTTGCAGCCTACAGAACCTTCTCGCTCCGACCCTCTTCTGTTTGGTATCTTTTATTCCCACAGGCTGGGAAGCCGGATAACCCCCCTTGTTAGGATGATGAATTAAATGAGGTGACTTTGATTCATCTACTGCCTCTATCCATTCTCGTAAATAGAAGTGTAAATCGCTTTGCAGGCCATATTTTATGTAGCTTGATTTATTATTTCTCACAAGAATAGCTTTCCTTGAAAGTCCTGGAGGGAAAGCAACCTTGTAAAGATACAGCGAGACATTTACTAACAAAGCCTCTTTTGTAACAGAGACTGGCATCCTTTAAAGCAAAGAGACATGGACCAGTTTTCTTTTAGCAATGTTTTGGGTGATAAATGGAGAGCCGAGATTAGATTTCTTTACAAGGGCCAGCTTGTAGATTCCATCTCTGAAGGAACCAGTGGTTCCTAGACCAAATCACCAAGTCGAGTTGCTGCTTCTCAGAGGCTACTATTGAGGTGGTTTCAGGTTCCTTGTAGATAAAAACTATATCCCCTCTGCCATTCTCAAAGTAAGGAAGAAAGCTTACCAAGTCAGAAAAGTAGAAAGACAAGTAGCCAGTGCCCACAGCCCCACCACGCAGGTTCCATAGCGTGGCTATTAGTAGGCCCTGTAGGGAAAGGATAGACGAACAAGACCACGGCTGGTAAGAGACGAGCGGCGTGGGCGCCCCACCCTCCCCATATTCCACAGAAGGGAAGGTCACAGTAGCACTTTTTGCTGTATATGCATCTAGGCCCACAGTCCAGTGGGGTCACTTGCCCCTTGTGAGTTTTCATTCTTACAGGAGAGCATGTCAGCCGCCATATCCAGGGCTTCAGACAAGTAACCTGAAGGCTGGCATTGGGAAGTCTAGATCTGGTTGCCAGCTGTTTGTAGGACTTGTCTAGAAATGCTAAATCCCCAGGACGCAAGGCCCTTGGAGTCCATGGGAACTTACATCCCCTCCTGTCTCAGAAAGGAAGCCAATGGCAAGCTGAGTTCCGGTGAGGTCCCTCTCTCTAGGAGAAAGGGTGGGAGCATCTTTCTTATGTAAGGCAGGATCCCAGCTGTGCTTTAGTCCATGTGGTCAGCTGGGGTGGGAATGGGTTCCTGTGTCACCCCTGTGCCCGCATTTCCTCCTAGCTGGCTGTGTGTGTGTGTGTGTGTGTGCGCACGCACGCCTGTTACTCTATCTTCCTGTACACACACACACACACACACACGCACACACACACACACACACACACACATAAAGTACCCAAACTGCAGCGTGGGTTCCAGTTACTCTCAGACAGGGCTGCCCACACAACCTCCGCAGCTTTAAAGCATCCAATCAATTCTGTTTTAAGTATGCTCTTAACTTGCAGTGGTTCTGCTAATGTTATAATCTTATTTTTAAATTAAAACTGCAAAGAATCATCTTTAAGTTTTCATGTGTTTTTGGAAGGTAAGCTGAACCCCAATTATGAAAAGTGGACTTGTTTGCACCTTGCCAGGGACAGATCTTTTATGTCAATCAAGCAGTACAGTCTGTCAATTTCTGTTTCTATTGTCAGGTCTGGCTACTTCTCAGCCCTGGGGGGATAAAAAAAATGAGAAAGGGTGAGATCCAGGCTGTGGCTCCTTCATTTCCCTGTTTATTTCAGTTGAAATTGAGGTTTTCTGCAGAGAAGCAGGAGGTCATTATAAGACCATTATGCGATTTCTGTCAAATCCCTCACACAGAGAACAAAGCAGAGCTGAGTTACCTGGTGGCAGATATTAGAAATTGAGGAGCAAGGTCAAGAAACAGATCTTGGCTAGGTGCCCTCTAAAATGTCTGCCGGGGCCCTGGCCGGTTGGCTCAGCGGTGGAGCGTCGGCCTGGCGTGCGGGGGACCCGGGTTCGATTCCCGGCCAGGGCACATAGGAGAGGCGCCCATTTGCTTCTCCACCCCCACCTTCCGCCTTCCTCTCTGTCTCTCTCTTCCCCTCCTGCAGTGAGGCTCCATTGGAGCAAAGATGGCCCGGGCGCTGGGGATGGCTCCTTGGCCTCTGCCCCAGGCGCTAGAGTGGTTCTGGTCTCGGCAGAGCAATGCCCTGGAGGGGCAGAGCATCGCCCCCTGGTGGGCAGAGCGTCGCCCCCTGGTGGGCGTGCCGGGTGGATCCTGGTCGGGCGCATGCGGGAGTCTGCCTGACTGTCTCTTCCCGTTTCCAGCTTCGGAAAAATAAAAAATAATAATAATAATAAATAAAAAAAATAAAAATAAAATGTCCGCTGGACGATCTGGCGGGGGGTTTGTGCGAAGAGGGAAGACGAAGAGGCCGCCTCGGTGTAGTACATGCTGGGCCAGAGCGACGTACACGTGCTCATCGAAGCCTCCCAGCAACTTCTGGGGGGTTCTGTGGCCCCGCTTAGCTGACAAAGAGACACGGAGCTAAATAACACCTAGCCAGTAAGGGCAGAGCGGGACTCCGAACCCGAAACAGAACAGCTTGGCAGTGAGTCAATCACACAGTAGGCCTAGTTAGCCCTAACTCTGGGGCAGCGTTTCTCACTCAGCACAGTTGACTTTTTCAGGATGGGTCAGGGTTCCTCATGATGGGAAGGCTGGTGTATGCATTCCATTAAATTCAGCAGACTCCCTGGCCTCTACCGGCCAGATGCTGTAGCATCCCTTTTCTACTTGTGTCAATCCAGACTATCTCCAGACATTGCCATGTGTCCCAAGGGGCACAAGTCAGCCCTGCTGGAGAACCACAGACTGAGTGGTGATGGTGAAGATGAGGGCGGGCTCCCAGAATGGTCTTGCTGTCACGTGCTGTGTGAAGTTATCGGTCACCAACCTGTATGTGGTGTGAAAACCATGTCCAGGCAGAGAAGCAAAAGAAAAAATAGAAAGAACTAAGTGTGGACAAGGGTCTGTACCACTGACAAAGCAGAGTTCACTTCATTTATAAGATACACACACACACACACACACACACACACGAAATTCTTCACTTACTTGTTCGTAAGAAGATAGTACCCCAAATATTCTTGTTTCTTCTCCTGTTCGTTCTAAGTACAGTAAAATATTATACTTTCTTTTTATTTATCTTTTCAACAGTTCATAATTTGACAGAGTGAAAGAATATGAATTCTTCAGGAGAAAATTGGGCACTTTTTATCATATAGTTACTATTCAATAAATAACAAGTAGACAACACCTCCCGTGATTTTGTGTGCTCTATGGTATCTATTTTAATGCATTCTTGTGTAACTTGTATTCTGTCACTTGTAATTTATGTCTCTTTGGAAAAGGAGATCTTAAGTTTTAATATATTATTAGCATCCCTTGAAAACATCTGCTTTGTAAACATCCCATCAATTCTGTTTCCACCACATGTTTATGATCAGGTTGGGAGATGGGAGACAAGGGAAGGGACGGGGAATAAGGATGTTACAGCTTTCTAAAACTCTGGCTGGTGTTAATTGAAAATGAAGGCACTTTATTCCCCTTGTCATTTTGATGTATCTCTGAATTTTTGTAAATGGATTTTCTTTTAAGCTTCAGAGATTACAAGCTATGCAATATTCTAGCGCTGCCGGTGTAATTGATTAGCCGTATCTTTCGTTTTAACAGTGCAGTGGCCAGAGTGGAAAAGAATAGATTCAGGTCCAGCCTTCTGAACTGAACTTCAGTCAGTTGCATTGCAGCCCAGGACAGATGCGTTTTCTTAGACGGTCTAAGTTTCTCTTTGACATTAGTGTTTTCAAGTGTAACACAGACTTAATTTTGCAGAAACTATTTTTTTTTATTCCAGGCTATGAATATGTGCTGGTTGGGTTATGGTTAATTACACTCAAATAGATGGGTGGAAGACCAAAGCAAGTCTTCTTTGTTTTTAGACAATAAAGCAGCTCAGGGTCAATAAATGTATCTGAAGGAAATTAATTTCCTCAGATAATAGAAAAACTTTATGAAAGCGTATTATTATCTCATAAGTTTGAATATGTTTCTGTAGAATTATAACATTTTAAAGAAAATTCCTATTCAGATATACATCTCAAACAGCAAATTGAGAAAAAGAGATTTCAATGCATCAGAATTCCAGTATGAGCTACCTGCCCAAAGTTTTACGAAAAGTAGGATTTTTTCTCAATTCCAATTACAAAAAACTGATTTATAAATTTAAAATAATGCACACCTGCTCATGTTTGAGTTCTCTAAACTGTTCTCAAATATAAGCTTTCTCAACAACAAACATATCGCTACTTGTTAAACATACTTTCTCAACCTCCATCGGAGTGATGAATGTAGCGGAGGGGGCGCCCTACCTGAGCCAGAATTGGGATTCTGCAGGTGGACTGCAGGCTGCTGACAGCCACGTGGTCTATCAGATACAAACCCGGGGGAAGCAGCTGAGGGCCAAACTCCTTGAAGTTTCTCTCAAACAACAGGGCAAAAGGGTTAGGGGTAGACTAGGAAGACTTCACAGTTCAAAGCCCAGTAAGGATAAAACTGGACATTTGAGGCAAGGTAAAATGGAGAAACCATTGTAAGAACAGCTCCTTGCAGGCTCCCAAATTGTCCACCAATCCCGTTGTATGGACATACACCACACACTTCTAGGGAGAAGGGACTTAAAATGTGATTCTTTTTTTATGTTTATTTTATTTATTTTAGAGAGCGAGGAAAGGAGAGAGAGCGAGAAAGAGACAGGAACACCAATCTGCTCCTGCATGTGCCCTGACCGGGATTGAACCGGCAACCTCTGTACCTCAGAACAATGTTCTAACCACCCGTGCTATCTGTCCAGGGCATGTGTCTTTTTTTTTTTTTTTTTTTTTTTTTTTTTTTTTTGTAATAGAGAGCACCCATGTGCTGCTGAAAGCCCTGGAGGCTAGTTAGGATTGTCCAAGGGACTCATTGGTGGGGACCACAGAGCATCCAACATTTTTAGAGCAGACCATGGCCACTTGGACACCGAGTTGTGCAGCTGCCACGATAGAACACAGGCATAAGATGCTATGACCTATGAACCCCGTGAAACAACATGGATGATGACAGGCGAGCTGCCTCTTCGATAGCAGGACACTTTAGTAAAACAGTGTTAGAACACTTGCTGTAATTTCTTAGGATAGTGCCCTATTTGGAGCCTTTGGGGAAAAAACCTATCTTGCCTGTCCTACCAAGATTCTGGAAAATTTCTTATGAATTGGAAACATACAGGCAACAATGTGTGTTACCCATGAAGAAGAAAGTTCTATTTAAGTATAATGTACAGGCAGTAACATGCAAAGACCATACGTGCACAGTTCAGTGAGTTTTGACAAAGAAATACATGTACGTACCCACCTCTTCAGTCAAGATCTGTAACATTTCACCCTGGCCTGGTAGCTCGGTTGGTTACAGCATTGTCCTGAAATGCAGAGGGTGCCAGTTCTATCCTCAGGCAGGGCACAGACAGGAACAGACCGATGTTTCCATTTGCTCTCTCTCTCTCTCCCTTCCTCGCTCTCTAAAATGGAACATTCAGGGGTGGGGGAGAATAATGAGGGACAAATATACAGTAAAGGGATGGTTTGACTTTGAGTGATGTGTACACACATGATCAACAGTTCAGATGTTGTGGAGATGTTTGCCTGAAACCTATGTACTCTTGTTGATCAATGCCAGCTCATTACATTTATTTTTCTAAATAAAATGATAAAAAGTGTTTTACAATATATGGAACATTTCTAATTCTCCAGAAAGTTCCCTCATGTGTCCATCCAGTCAAATCTACCCTGAATTCTTCCACCCAGCCCCAGGCCCCTCTACTTGATTTCTTCACTATAGAAGTTTTCTTTGTTCTAGAAATCGATAGAAATATGTGTTGTTTCACATCTAATTTCAATCACTCAACGTACTGCTTTGGAGTTGTTCCTGCCTTTGCATGTATCAGTAGTGTGTTTCTATTGCTGAGTGATATAACATTATATGGCTATACCACAGTTTGATTAAATACTCACTTGTTAATAGAATTTGGGTGTTTGCAGTTTTGGGTGAAAGTTCCTATGAACATTTATATATAAGTCTTTGTGCAGACATCTGTTCTCGTTTCCACTGGGTAACTACCTAAAGAGAATATTTGGAGGGAAGTGGGTGGAAACTATATAAGAAAGTGTCAAACTCTTCTCCAAGTATGTCAAACCATCTCATATCCCTCACAACAATCTGTGACAATTCCTGTGACTCCATCCCCTCGCTACCACTTGTTGATACTAATATTTTCATTTAAACCATTTTATTGGGTTTATAGTAGTATCTCATTGTGGGCTCAGTTTGCATTTCCTGAGGACTAATGGTGCTGAGTATATTTGCATGTGTTTACTGGCCATCTGTAATCTTTTGTGAAGTATATTTTCTTTTTTTTAAAGACTTTATTTATTCCATTTTAGAGAGGAGAGAGAGAGAGAGAGAGAGAGAGAGAGAGAGAGAGAGAGAAAGGGGGAGGAGCAGGAAGCATCAACTCCCATCTGTGCCTTGACCAGGCAAGCCCTGGGTTTCAAACCAGCAACCTCAGCGTTCCAGGTCGACGCTTTTTCCCACTGCACCACCACAGGGCAGGCCGTGAAGTGTATTTTCAAACCCCAGTTTAAAAACGTAGAACTGTACTTGTTGGTTTGTAGCAGTTCTTTCTATCATCTGGGTTTGTGTACTCTGTGTGGATTATGCGTTAGAAGTCTGATCATAATCTGTGGTTTGCTCTTTTATTTTCTTAATGGTGTCTTGGTGAGAAGAAGGTTTTAATTTTGATGAAGTGCAGTGTATCACCTTTTTTTTTTTTTTTTTTTTTTTTTTTTTTTTTTTTGTATTTCTCTGAAGCTGGAAACAGGGAGAGACAGTCAGACAGACTCCCGCATGCGCTGGACCAGGATCCACCCGGCACGCCCACCAGGGGGCGACGCTCTGCCTACCAGGGGACGATGCTCTGCCCCTCCGGGGCGTTGCTCTGTCGCGACCAGAGCCACTCTAGCACCTGGGGCAGAGGCCAAGGAGCCATCCCCAGCGCCCGGGCCATCTTTGCTCCAATGGAGCCTTGGCTGCGGGAGGGGAAGAGAGAGACAGAGAGGAAGGAGAGGGGGAGGGGTGGAGAAGCAGATGGGCGCTTCTCCTGTGTGCCCTGGCCGGGAATCGAACCTGGGACTTCTGCACGCCAGGCCGACGCTCTACCACTGAGCCAACCTGCCAGGGCACTTTTAAAAAAAATTATTTATTGATTTTAGAGAGAGAGAGAGTGACAGAAACATCGATCTGTTCCTATATGTGCCCAGGATTGAACCCATGACCTTTGCATATCAAAATGATGCTCTAACCAACCGAGCTATCTGGCCAGGGCTATCACTTTCTATTTTATGGTTAATGTGTTTGGGTCCTGTTTAATGAAATCTTTGCTTACTACAAGGCCAAATAGATATTCTCCTACGAATTCCTTGAGAAATTTTATGGTTTCTGCTTTTTACATTTAAGCCTGTTTACTACTTATATACAAATCTGTCAGAGACACGAAAACATTTTATTTGGCAAAACATCTCTTTGTGAAAATAATGGCATGCAAAACATGTGTCCTAAAAATAAGTTATTCAGAGTGACCTATTAAATCGCAATGGTGTATTGGTAAGCAAGCGATTTAGAAAATCATCTGCCTTTCATAGGGCTGGGAGAGCTTGCTAATTATTCTAACACTCACTTTGTAATAATACGGGAAAGAGTATCTGGCCGAATTCAGTTTTGCTAACAAAAGAATGTGCAGGCTCTTCCGTACATTTCTTTTACACAGATGCATTTCGCAATTTGAAGTAATTTCTTACCAATGGCATATTGTCTCTAGAAATAGTTATGGTTTTGGAAATCTCTTCTCTCGGTGTCTATGCAGAACAGCGAACTCATCAGCCCTTTTCTTTTCTGAGTGGCACACGGTGACTCGTCCAAGAGGTGCTGAGGGTGGTCTCTACCAGCAGCAAGGCCAGCTGTTGCAGATGACCTATGTCTGTTTCCAGGGAGAAGCCCAGAGTGCACTTTGTGGATAGAAATGCCCACCTCCCTTCCTTTTCCTGTCATCAAAGAGCCAAGGCACCGCTGTTGTGCTGGGGGGTACACATAGTTAGAGGGGCATCTAGGATACTTCTTGATCGTGTCGTGTAATTTCCTTATTAATTTTACCCACAGGAAATATGTAAATAAACAACTCTATCAGGTTCTCTAGAGACAGAGAATTAATAGAATATAAGTGTGTGTATATATATATATATGGATATATGTGTGTGTATATATATAGATGTGTGTGTGTATATATATATATATGGATATATGTGTGTGTATATATATATATATGTGTGTGTATATATATATATATATATATATATATATATATATATGAGGTGGCAAAAGTAAGTTTATAGTTGTGAGTACAGGACACCGAGGGGTTATTGTATTATTTGTTAATTATTGTATTATTCATCTGTATTATAACTGTAAACCTACTTTTGCCCACCCTATATGTACAAACATTACACATACATATGTATATATGCATACATTAGAGAGATTTATCTTAAGGAGTTGGCCCACAAGGTTGTGAGGCCTGGGGGATCCAACATCTGTAAGGCAGCTGGACACTCGGCAGGAGTCAATGTTGTAGTCCTAAGTTCTTGATATGGAGGGTAGGCCAGCAGGCTGCACACTCAGGTGAGACTTCTCTGTTATAGTCTTAAGGCAGAACTCTTCTAGGAAACTTCAGTGTGAGAACAGAGGGTTTATGGGAGATCTGGGTACCCTGCCCTTAATATTTGCTGGGAACTTTATATGTCCTAAAAAAAAATAAACTCTTAAAAAACAAAACAAAATTCCCGAACCCTTTCCATATTATACTCATTTATTTTAGATAAGAAAGGGGGGCGACAGGGAGGTCAAGTAGTAGAACCAGGACTTTATTCTAATTCTTTGCCTCCAAAGTCCGTGGTCTTTCTGCTCTGCCACATTGGAGGGTCACTGACAGCGTCCTGCCCTCACCCTCTTGGTTTTCACTCTTCCCACACAAGATCACAACTTCCTGTCAGGAGCTCCCAGGCCTCTCTGCCGTCCTGGGCTGCAGAAATGTGCTTGGCTGTGCACCAGGCAGCCCAGAAGGACCGGAAGTCCATGTTCTAGGGAGCACCCTTGATAATGATGGGCAGGTGTCAGGGAGAACTGTCCCAGCCTTCACCTGGGAAGCAGAACAGCAGGGCTGTGGACTGTGGTGATGGCCAGGGTTGAGATTAAGGGACTGACCTGTCTGTGATAAGTGGGCACATTACTTCAGAGGTACCATTTAGAAACGCTTACAACAATTGGACAGAGAAATTGCAAGTGTTTTGAGTCTAGTAATTTTAAAAAAGACTTGTATTTTGTGTTTTTTAACATTTCATTTCCCCCCCAGTGATTCATTTTTTCGTGTATTTATAGAAGTCTTGTTTTGCAATGGATTGGGCATATTTTAAAAAAATGGGTTTTTTACCACAGGAGTTTGAGAGACACTATTCTACAGTGAGGGGTTGACAAACTGCAGCCCTTGGACTGGCTGCTTAATTTTACAAATAATGTTTCATTGGAACATAGCTATATCCATTTATTTACGTGCTGTCTTTGTCTGCTTTCACATCATGGAGGCAGAGCTGAGGCCTGTGACAGAGATCTTTTGACCCTCTAAGTTGAAAACGTTCGTGCTCTGGCCCTTTACCAGAAGCCTTGGTGAGCCGCACCCGTCTCCGGTTTCCTGAATGCTACCACGCCTTCCTGTCGCCTTCTTCCCCTTCCCTGTCTGATTGCCTCCCTCCCCGCCAAGGTTTCCTACATCTCCTCCCAAATAAGCGCCTTGAACTCACGTTCTTGACCCAAGGGCGGCTTCTGAGGGAAGTCAACCCAATGCACACGCACTCTCCTTGTTTGTTCCAATCCTGGGCCAAGCTCACTAGCAGAGTGGGGACCACTCACCAGCAGCGGCAGCCTTGGCACACCAAGGAAGCTGTTGCATGTATGTCCAACTATAATTACAAATAAATTTTAAAAAAGAAAAGGAAGTGCAAAAAACCCCAAAGCCATAACACTGGCCCCCCACCTGTGACACCTGTCCCTTTTGCAACACCCTGTGAAAATTCAACTTTGTGGGCATGGATTTTTCCCATTCGTTTAGTCTATCTTACCAAGTGCCACCTCGGTGCCAGGGACGGTGGCGGAGAGAACAGAGACAGGGTGGAGGAAAGAAAATCTCCTCTTGCCCTGCATAGGATGCAGCGTGCCGGGAGCCGATCCCCGGTGCCCCTGGTGCCCCTGGTGTCCCTGCCCCAGTCGGCGGCTGTGCCTAGCCTGCCAGGACAATGTCTGTGCCGTCCCTACCCCCACCTCACTGCCTCCCCTTTCGTTCTCTGTGTCTGCCCCTCCTAATTACTCAGGTCACTTCAGACTTAATTCTGTCTTCTAAAGTATAACACTGCCATAATTAGGCCATATGTTAATTAGCAAGATGACGTCTTGTCACTCGTGAGAGATGTGGATCATCCCGGAAAGCGCCATCGAAGGGGAGGGCGGCGGGCAGGGGAGTGTGAGGCTGCAGGGACTGGCCGCCCAGCGCCACTGCCTAGGGCGTGGGGCAATGGCAGCGTGCGACAGGGCGAAGCGGTGGGGCCACACAAAGGAACAGAGCTGGACTTGACCTCTGTCACACCCCAGGAATGAGATGGAAGCCAGGTGGCACACCTGAGGCCGGGAAGCCAGCAGGGATGGCAGAATCCTCTGAAGGGCTGGAGGTGACCAGGGCTGAGGTCAAGGCCCCGGAGGAGGCCGTGGGCAAGGTGAGTGTCAGCTGTGCCCCCGTCTCTGGCCTCTGGAAGCTGTGGGGATGCCAGTCACAACTCAAGCCCTGTCTCGGCCTCTGTGGACTGTTCAAGTCCTCTCTAAGCCACCTGGAATACCGTGGTTCTGGTGGCCTGGGGGCTATTTCTCCATACTATTTACTAACTTCACGTCAGTTCCCTGTATTCTGCTAATTAAACTTATTTTCTGACAATGATGAGAAAGCTGGAAAGAGTATTGGGCAGGTGGTGACTATTTCCGATTTCAGATAGTGCCACCGTTATCACCTGGGAGACAATTTTTCCAGAGACTAATTACTCAGGGAATTCATGGTTGGGTGCAAGGACATGGGAATTATAATGACATTAACCACCCTCCAGTTCGCCGTCAAAACCTGATGCGATGGGAACTTGTTTTGTCATCACCCACATAATGGATGAAAGGAATAAGACAGTTACTTTAAGTTGTTTTAAGTGCATTTGCATAGATTTCAAAAGGCATTTGACACAGGAAATGCCTGTCAAAAGCATACGAAAGGGGAAATTTTGAGGGGTAAAGTGTGCACTAGTGATACTACTAGTAAGATGGTTATTACCATTGCTAATGTTTCTTGAGCTTCTTGAGATGATTATTACCATTGCTAATGTTTCTTGTACTCCAAGCCTCCATAGCCATAACTTCTAATACATCCACCAATCCTTCAGGAATAGTCCCTTTATCCTCATTTAACTTAAGGTTCCCAGACATTGGATCGTATTCAAAGATCACACCACCAGCCAAGACAAAACTGAAATCTACATTACTATTTTTTAACTCTAAAATTCGAGCTCTCGGCAGTACACCGGGCTCAGCAAACTTTTTCTGTAAAGGGCAGACAGTGAATGTTTTCAGTTTACTGGCCAGACGTGTGTGTTGTGGCTACTCCATTCTGCCAGAGGCCATACCTAAGTGAATGAGTGTGGCTGTGTCCCAGTGAAACTTTATTTAAGGACACTAAGATTTGTTTTTAATATATTTCTCACATATCATGAACTGTTTTTTGGAAGCTTTCCCAACTGGTTAAGAGCTCACAGGTGGTACCAAACCAGGGGGCAGGCCAGGTTTGGGCTGCAGGCTATAGTTTGCTGACCCTTCCACTGTACAAAACTGCCTAGCTAGTAATGACTTCTGAAAGCAATGAAATGAAAGCAACCGAGCTACGGATTTTACGTAGAGGAGTCATGGCAGCTACAGGAAAGCTCATTGGCGTGGAGCTGCAGGAGCGAGCCTCTCCTTCTGGCTCTCTCCTCATGTTAAATGCGTAGGTTTAGGGCCATCTCAGAACTTCTCGCTCTTCCTCTCCTCATCTCCCAGAAAAAGATCCCTCACAGTTCCACTATTCTCTGATTCTAATCCTAGTATGCCTACACTGAATGGTTCCCTTATGATCAGAATCTTATTGTGAGATTATTTGAGTGGTGCCCTTGTTGATACGAAGGAAGCCTGGGGGAGCAGGTTTGGGGCTGAGAGCAAGAATTTGCTTGTGAGCAGGTGACGTTTGAGGCACCTGAGAGACGTAAGTGGAGCCAGTTGCGCGTAGAACCTGGAGTTGGGAGAAAAGGCAGGGCTAGAGACTGAAATTTGGGAGTCCGTAGTGTGTAGACTGAATCTGGCTGTCTCATGACATTGAATAAAATCTTTTAGGGCAAGCTTATATAATCTTGGCACTGCTAACACTTGGGATGGGATGATTCTCCGTGGTGTACACTGTCCTGTCCTACAGTGTACATTGTTGGGTTTGCAGCAGCCTTGTTGGCTCCTACTCACTAGATGCCATTAACACACCTACTCACCCTACCCCCAGCTGTGACAACCAAACATGTCTCCTGACATCGCCAAGTGTCCCTGGGGCTGAAAATCACTCTTGGTTGAGAATCACTGTTTTAGGAAAAAGGCTGGAGATGGTCCCCAAGGACTCCAACATTGGAGGTCAGAAAGAGGAGAGGAGATGAGAAAATGGACCCAGAAGGAATGGCTAGTGAGATAGGAGAAAAAATTCTGTGTGGCATCCTGACTGTTCAGGCTGGAATTATTGTAATGGTTGATGACAGACAGAAGTGGAGGTCAGACCGGAAGTACGTAATGCTGCCAGGTCCAGGCTGAGCCCAGGGAGTTCTGCCATGTTTCCTCTGTGGGGCCCCCCATGGGGCTAGAAGGGCCAGGGGCGCAGGAAGCATTAGGTCATACATTTTCTAACTTCATGGAGCCTGCAGATCATGCAATGGACAGTGTTTACTATTAGGGTATTAAATAGGAGTTCACAAGTAACGTTTAGAAACCAAAGGTAAAGACATATTTCTTCTTCTTTCTCATTTTATTTTTAGAAATAATTCCCAGAGGATAAAAACGTTATTGTCTGAGTGCAGGAGCAAAACAGGAGCAGAAAATGAGTTGCTACAGTTTTGAGCAAAAGGGACTTCAGAGCTGGGCTGTTCGCCACCCTGAGATACAGAACGGACCCTATGGAAGTAAAAGGAAAAACAGTGACCAGATTGTATGAACCTTTTCTTTATACCTTTGAAAATTGAAGTGCTATGACTTAATAAAGACCCAATATAAAGGCTAAAAATATCAATCCTTTCAATCCTTCTGAATGAAATTAAGGCCATTATACAAGAGTGCCTCTTAGCACATGGCTGCTCTTAAAGGACCAGAAGAAGGGGAAACACCTGCTTTGTACTTTCAGTTAAGTCATCTCACTCAGGAAGGGGATAATGAGTTACCTCATCGGGCTGTTATGTAAAAGTGCCCAACAGTGCCCAGTGCATAGTTGGGCTTCCATAAATGTTTAGAAAGAATAACAATGAGTGTTCTGGTTGTGGTGGTGATAACATGTGACTAAAGTTGCAAAAAAATTTCATAGAACTAGACCATCTATCCCCACCCTCAAAAACGTGCGTGGAAAGAATGAAATCTGAATAAGATTATTAGTTCACACTAATACAACACCGTTGGGTCAGCTTCCTGGCTTTGGCGAGGTGCTATGGTTAGGTAAGATGTTGTTTGGGGAAGTTGTATAGCAGATATACAGAACTCTGTATTATTTCTGCAACTTCCTGTGAGTCTTTCAACGATTTCAAATAAAAATATATAATATTTTAAAAGAAACAAGTTATTAGAGGTTGAAAGAGATTGACAAAACTCCCTGTTTATGACTGTTGTACAGCTCAGGGTCATTGGTTTTGTGGTCAACTTTACCTTACAGATTCATTTTTAATTTAATGAAGATTTGTATCATGAGTAAGCCAAATTATCAGGTTTTATTTATAAACGACAAAACAGAATCTAATCACTATAGTTTAGGCTAATACAATAGGTTATAATCCAGATTATGAATTTAATAAATATGAAGCCCTGGCCAAGTAGCTTGGTCGGTGGGAGTGTTGTTCCAACACACCAAGGTTGCAGATTCGATCCCCAGTCATGGCACATAGAAGGAGCAACCAGTGAATGCATAAATAAGTGGACCAACAAATCAGTGTTTCTCTCTTTCCTTCTCTGTCCCTTCCTCTTTCTCTAAAATCAATACAATTTAAAAGGCCCTGGACAGTGGTGCAGCAGATAGACCATAGTCCTGGAGTGCCAAGGTCACCGGTTCAATCCCAGGGTCACCAGCTCCAGCCCGGGATCATGATCCTGGTGTCACTAGCTCAATCTTGGGCCCACTGGCTCAATCCCAAGGGCACTGGCTCCACCCCGAGGTTGCTGGTTTGAGCCCCAGACAGGGGACGTATGAGAAGGACTCAATGGCATAATGAGTAGATGCTTTTCTCTCTCTCTCTCTTTCTCTCGTCATCCTCTTTCTTTCTTTCTTCTCCTTTCCTCTCTCAAAAAAACTGCTTTCAGAACAGAAAATAAATAAATAAATGTGCAGTCATGAAGCCCAATGATAGGTGGAAATCTGAAATTAAACAGGATTGCCATTTAGTCTTCACTTTCGGCATATTTTATTTTTGGTTAGTCCAGGCCTCATCTAAGCTTGCCAAGGAGTGAGATTTTCACACAACACATCGTTAAATTCCTTGAGAAGTCGAAAAGTAGAGGTGGCTTGCCTACTTCTTTAGGTGAGAATTTCTACTTCAGCAGCGTTCGGGGAGGGCAAGCCTCCTCTATCTTGCTGATATGCCTAAGACGTGATCTATTTATATTACAAACCATATGCAGAGCCTGGCAAGCCTCTCTGGAAATGAGCTCATGGCTCTGTCCTAAAATAGGAAGCTGGGAGGGGAGGGGGCCACCAAAGACATTAAGTACCTTGAACAACTATTACGCCTCTTGGTGCTGATTGAACAGGAAGGATGAACAAGATCTATGAGTTCTGATGAAAAGGGTAAATAATAAATACCTGTCAAGGGGAACAAAATGCTCTCCCTGATCCTTGCAGGTCATCAAAGTCAAGTTCTTAAAGACTTGAGTACTTTTTAATGGGTTTTCTTTTGTGTGTGTGCATTGTACAAATTTCAAGTACAGATAATTTTAGATTTGTTTTACTAATGGGCCTCCTTCAAAGTGCGATGAGTTTTATCTAGACCAGGGGTCCCCAAACTTTTTACACAGGGGGCCAGTTTACTGTCCCTCAGACCATTGGAAGGCCGCCACATACAGTGCTTCTCTCACTGACCACCAATGAAAGAGGTGCCCCTTCCGGAAGTGCGGCGGGGGCCGGATAAATGGCCTCAGGCGGCTGCATGTGGCCCGAGGGCCGGGCCGTAGTTTGGGGATGCCTGATCTAGACCTTCATTCAAAGCAACCGGTATTAACCAGTGTTAAGTAATTAGATCAATCTGTAAGGAAATAGAGACGAGCACTTGCTGACCTCAGAAGGCTCCCAGACAAGGACAAAAGAGGTGAGAAAGAAAGAAGTATATTACAAAATGACAAGCATAGAAGAGGGCCACATACAAGGCTCAGAGGAAGGGATAAGTGGTTGCTCATTAACTGTTTAAAATGGCATGGCTTAAACGGAGCCTGTCAAAGGAGGTAGGTATTCTTGGGGGGGAGGGAGAAGGAGGTATTCTTGGTGTGTGTTGAACTTGCTACAAGGATTTAAAATTTTTGTTTTTCATTTAGGTAAACATTATATGTTTACATTTATCCACATATGTGCACATTTTTTCCAGTTATCTATATGAGTCTGTAATGAGAGCAAACACAATTCCAGTCTCTGCTTCTATGACTTTGACCACTCTCAGTCCCTCCTGTAAGTCGAGTTATATAGTATTTGTCCTTCTGTGACTGAATTATTTCACTTAGCACAATGTCCTCCAGGTTCATTTATGTGTCACATAATGCAGGATTTCCTTCTTTTTTAAGGCTGAGTAATATTCCATTGCATGTTTATGCCACATTTTCTTTCTCCATTCATCCATCCATGGATATTTAGGTTGTTTCCACACCTTAGTTACGGTAAAGTGGATGAGCCTGTGGATTTAATGCATTTGCACTATGTACTGTATAAAGCAGTATTTTGCTTTTGTTTGAATAGAGAAAAGTGGATAAGAAAACGGAGTCATTCCATATCTATTAGTCCCAACCAGCAAAACTTCCTTAGAAAGTGTGGTAGAACATATGCACTGAAGAACCCGTGCTCTCCAAACTTCAGTCACAACACAAAGGCATTCATTCAGTGCCTGCCTTGAAATGAACGGGAAGTTGTGCCTGTGACAGACCCATTCCCCTTCCTTTGTATTCTTATCATGAGCAAGGCAGTAGCAATTTTAACACTTTAAGAAAAGGCCCAAAAAGCTATAGATGCATTGGCAGTGCACCAATCAGAAATTGCACTCAGCTGCTACTAATAAAAAACCATCAAAGGGTGGCTTACATTATGGCTTTCAGTCCAGTGCGGGTCATCTGAGGCAGTTATGGTAGTTACATGATATAACCAGGGTTCCATGCTCCTTTTCGTTTTGTGCTTTATTATCCTAATCCTCCTGTTCTTAAAATGGCTTTCAGAGCTCCAGGATCATGTTTTTATTTCTGGCATAAAGAAAGGGAAGAACAAAGAGAAAAGAAGGCACATACCAATTATGTTGAGCCCTTAAACTTGCCTCCCTGGAAGTCTCCTTCAGTGGTTTTTACTGACATCACACTGACCAGGACTGTCTCAAATACTGCCAGTTGTAAGAGAGACAGGGAATTCCGTTTTCAGCTTGTTACATTTTCCCTTTAAATAATCTCAGGGCTGGTCTAGTACACACAAGAGAAAATAGATATTTGGTAGACAGAGAGTAGCCTGTGCAATACTGGGATCTTATTATCATTGAGTTCTAGATCCAACTTTAGCAACTGCCCACATGCAGACTTCTTGACGCATGAAAGAAGCAGCCTTATTTGTTACAGCTATTGTGATTCAGGTGTTTGTTAATTGCCGTTAAACACATTCCTGAGAGAAATATAGATACTGTTTATTAATGTTTAACTTTTTGAATTGACTCATTGATCAAGTATCAGGAATTCAAATATATTCAGGACTAGATAGGCAATGTTAGTGTGCGATCCTGGTTGGGGTGGGGGGCATGACAAACTATGTGGGCCCCATCTAAGGTGGACTGCTGCTGCTATTGAGCTGAGACGTTTGCTTTCATACAGGACTCCCAGCCCACTGTTGCCTGATAAAAAAACATTTAAAGCCTGACCAGGTGGTGGTGCATTGGATAGAGCATCAACCTGGGACACAGAGGACCCAGGTTCAAAGCCCTGAGGTCACCGACTTGAGCACGAGCTCACCAGCTTGAGCATAGGGTTGCCAGCTTGAGCGTGGGATCGTAGACACGACCCCATGGTTGTTGGCTTGAGCCCAAGGTTGCTGGCTTGAGCAAGGATGTCACTGGCTCAGCTGGAGCCCCACCAGTCAAGGCACATATAAGAAAGCAATCACTGAACAACTAAGATGCCACAACTATGAGTTGATGCTTCTTATCTCTCTCCTTTCCTGTCCCTGTCTCTCTCTTTCACTAAAAAAGAAAAAAAAATATTCAAGAGAACCAGAAAACCTGGTCTTTATGCATATCACAAGGTCAGGAAATTCTTTTCCCACCACATTATAGATATGAAGAAAAGAATCTCATTTTTTTATTAATGTGCAATTATGACCTCTCCCAATTTCCCTTCTGCTGGTTAAAAGAAGAAAGACAAAATACTAACCAACACACCTAAAAGTCATTCTTGTTTAAATATTAGTTCACTCTGAAAATTTAGGAAATGTAGCTTTCTTCTTTTTTAAATGATTAAGGTACAATGCAAATACCATTAAAATTTACCCTTTGAAAGTTTACAAGTCCATGGTTTTTAGTATGTTCACAAAGTTGTGCAACAATTGCCACTATCTAATGCCAGAAAATTTCATCCCCCCCAAAAGAAACCCATACCCATTAGTAGTCACTCCCCACCCCAGCCGCTCATCTTATTTCTGTCCCTATGGGTCTGCCCACTCCAGACATTTCATATAAATGGAGCCAGCCAATATATGGCTCTTTGTGACTGGCTTCTTTCATTTAGTATAATGTTTTCAGGGTTTATCCATGTGTAACGTGTAGCAATAATTCATTCTTTTTTATGTCTGAATAATATTTCATTGTACAGATAGATCACATTGTGTTTATCCGTCAATTGATGGACATTTGAGTGGGTTCCATTTTTGAGCTATTATGAATAATGCTGCTATGAACATTTAAGTACAAGTCTTTGTGCAGACATAGGTTTTCACTTCCCTTAGGTATATTCCTAAGAGTGAAAATGTTGGATCAGATGCAAGCTTTGCTTATAACTTTTTGGGGAGCGGCCAGACTGTTTTCCAAAGTGGCTGCACTAATTCTACATTCTCATCAGCAATGTGAGGGTTCCGATTTTCCCACTTCCTTGCCAATTCTTGTTATTGCCTGTCTTTTTTATTATAGATCTCATTGTGGTTTTAAAAAAAGTATTTATTGATTTTTGAGAGAAAGGAAGGGAGAAAGTGAGAGAGACAGAAATCTTGATCTATTCTTGTATGCGCCCCGACCAGGCACTGAACCTGCACCCTTTACATATTGGGATGAAGCTCTACCCAACCGAGCTATCTGACCAGGGCTCTTTGTAGTTTTGACTTTTATTTCCTTAATGACTAATAATGTTGAGTATCTTTTTATATGCTTATTGGAAATTTGCATATCTACTTTGGATAAATATCTATTTAAATCCTTTGTCTATTTTTAAAATTAGATTGTCCTTTTTAATTTTTTTTATTTTTTGAGAAAGAGAAAGGGAGAGAGATGAGAAGCATTAAGTTGTAGTTGGATCATTTTAGTTGTTCATTGATTACTTCTCATATGTGCCTTGACTAGAGGCTCAAGCGGAGCCAGTGACCCCTTGCTCAAGCCAGCAACTTTGTGCTCAAGTCAATGACCTTGGGCTTCAAGCCAGAGACCTTTGGGCTCAAACCAGCGACCACGGATCGGGTCATGTTGATGATCTCTCACTCAGGCTGGCAGCCTCAGGGTTTTGAACCTGGGACCTCTGTATCCCAGGTTGACACTCTATCCAGTGCGCCCACCATTGGTCAGGCTATTTGTCTTCTTATTGAGCTGTATATTTAATTTTTATATACTTTACAATATATGTTATTGTCCTATTTCACAGGCTACAAATGGTTGAAGATTGGCAACTAATATGGTTCAAAGTAATATAAAAATGCCCAGGTTCATCCTGCCTTTGTCTGAGAAGAGCACTGAGATGTGGGGGGAAGTTGAAGCTTGTGTAGCCTCCTGGTTGGAGGGCAGAGTTCAGCTCTGGCTCTCTGGGGGCCCCTGAAGCAATGTTCCTTATCTACTTGGATGCTGCTAGGGTGGCTGGCACTTGTGGCTCACGTCCTTGATGGGAGAACTGGACATCGGGCCCCTCTTGGCTTTGTGAAGGTCTTGTATGGCTATGGCTGCTTTGGCCTCAGCTCTGCCTATTTTTAACTTCATCTTTAATTATATATGCATATTGTAAACCCTGTGTTATATAAAATACACTGTTATACAAAATTGCCACATTCACTTCCAATTAGTGGGTTCATTGTAACATTTTGTGAATTTGACCAAGATGCCACCATTAGAAATTTTATCATGATTCACAGAGATCCACTAATTTTCAGTGAGCTCTGCAACATAAGCATTTAATGTATTATAATCAACTGATTTTTAAAAGGCCTTGTGCACTGTGGCACCAGAGTGAAGTTTGAAGTCATCTCTCCAGAAGTGATGACTGCATTACATTTATTTACCTTCACCATCAGGTCAAGTGACCTTTATCAGCATCCAAATTGAGTTTGATTGAGGTTATTTCAGGTTAATGTGACTTCCCCAAATAGTATTTTGTTGTTCAAAATGGAGTAATTGAGAGACTGCCTGTAATAGGAAACTCTTCCTAAAGACTCTATTTTGATGGTATAATTCTGAGGAAATATCTGGCCCTATATTTGGGTACATACAGAATTTTGGGAAGAAGAGTACTGGAAATTTTGTGGTGAGAGAAGTTAGTTAACTTTTCATCTATAGTAGAAGAAAATTATTAGCAATTTGATTTTGATAAGCCAAGAAATTGTGACCTGAAGTATACTACCTAGAGATATTGAGGCAACTGCCAAATGATCAAACACCAATGACAGCTTCAGTTAGTGGCTGTGAGGGCTGTACTGGGGCAAGGTAGGACCGAGCCAAGAAATGCTTTGTTCTTTATAAAAATGGCCCTGGCTGGTAGGCTCTGTGGTAGAGTGTCGACCTGCTGTGTGGATGTCCCGGTTTTGATTCCTGGTCAGGGCACACAGGAGAAGTGGCCATCTGCTTCTCCATCCCTCCCCTTTCCCTTTCTCTTCTTTTCTTTCTTTCTTTCTCTCTTCCTCTCCTGCAGTCATGGCTTGATTGGTTCAAGCACATCGGCCCTAGGCACTGAGGATGGCCCTGTGGAGCCTCTACCGCAGGCACTAAAAATGGCTCAGTTGTGAGCGTGGCCCCAGATGGGCTGAGCATTGGCCCATAGGGAGCTGGCCAGGTGGATCCCAGTGGGAGCGCATGTGGGAGTCTGTCCGTCTCCCCTCCTCTCACATAGAAAAGAAGAAAAATAAATTTTAATTAATAAAAAATAGTACTTAAATCATTATATTAATATATTATAATGAAAAATGTAGAAGTTAAAGCAGAATATTAAAATAGATCAAATGAGAGATGATGAAGCCTGTTATTAGTGGTGAGGATGGAAGGAAGAGGCAGATATTAGAGCCGTCTCGGAGGAGAGTTGATGACACTTTGTGCGGGAATTATGGGAGTTAACGGAGCCATAAGGATGCAGGATGACTTGTAGTTTCCCAGCTTTGGAGACTGGGTAAATATAGTGCCACATCAGAAATGCATGTACAGGGGAGTGAATGACAATTGGGTCTTTGTGAGCACACATACTCTGTACCTATGGCTTGTTCAGCATACAGGATTCAGGGGTGCAGGAGAGAGGCACTTGGAGAGACACGTTTGGGCTTCATGAACATACAAGTGGCTAGCTTGCCTGGAAGATGTGTTCTATGTACTATAACAAGGCTGGGACTGGGCTTTGGGAGCACCATCACTATTAGAAGGGAGGGGAGAGAACCCAATGAAAGGGACTGAGATAAAGTAGGACAGAAAGCAAGAAGGTCAAGACAGTAAGGGGAACGTGGCAAAGAAAGCATATTTAGCAAGTACATATTTGATTTCAAAGGAACACCAAATGAAACAAGGAATAAAAGTATCCACTGGATTTAGCAAAATTCTTCTGTATTTTCTAAATAAGACTGTGAACTCCTTAGCAGATACACCTTTCTTAAAACAGTTTATACAGCCTGACTTGTGGTGGCGCAGTGGATAAAGCGTCGACCTGGAAATGCTGAGGTTGCCAGTTCGAAACCCTGGGCTTGCCTGGTCAAGGCACATATGGGAGTTGATGCTTCCTGCTCCTCCCCCCTTCTCTCTCTGTCTCTCTCTCCTCTGCCTCTCTCTCTCCTTCTCTCTCTCCTCTCTAAAAATGAATAAATAAAAAGAAATTTAAAAAAAACCAGTTTATACATTTTTAAAATGGATTTTAGTGAGAGAAAAAGTGAGAGAGAAATATCAATTTGTTGTCCCACTTATTTATGGATTCATTGGTTGATTCTTGTATGTGCCCTGATGGGGGATTGAACTCATAAACCTGGTGTATCAGGACACTGGTCCAAAAAACTGTGCTACCCAGCCAGGGTCTCCAAGCAGTTTAGAAAAACCTTTTGAGGAAGGTATGATTCAGGAATATTTAGTTAAAAGAAAATATTCATCAAGGAGAGGATGAGACTGGAGAAGCAAGTGAGTGTGCTTTTGCCCAAATTTGCCTGTGGCCCTGCACAGTGATAACGGCTCAGAGGCCTGAACTGAGCGCCCTGAGTCTGTGCTGCAGGATCTCAGGTTTACTCTGTGTCTGGCTTGTGGGCCACTCTGGTTTTGTCTGCTTAGCGCCGACCCCTCCCTCAGTTTCTTTCAACGACATCTCTATGGCAAGGGCTTCACCTATATTGGTGCGGTTTCTGTTGACTAGATATCTGATTTGCCTCCACATACACACTGCTGTCTTTCAGGTTCCCACTGACATATCAAAAGGGTGAGAACTATGGGAAGACACTGTTTCAATGCAAGGGTGACCCTCAGACACAGCAACTGAAAGAAGTAATCAAAGAGGCACCAAATTTTCAGTCTCCAAACATCTTCCAGCACCCAACTAGGTGACCTTTCAGCAGTCACGCTGCAGAGAAAAGAATTCCTCCATCAGATGACCTTTAAAACCCCTTCCTGTCCTGAGTGGTATCCCGACATTAAAGAGAGCATAGTAATAAGGGAACCTCAGGGTCATCTGATTCACTTCCTACTGAATAAATATACCCCTTCTCCTGCCTTACTGAAGAGGACACTCCCCAGCTTCTTGGTTGTTTAAATTAATAAACTTTATTTTTTAGAGCTCTTTTAGGTTCACAGCAAAACTGAGTGGGAAGCACAGAGGTTTACCATCTGCCTCCCAGCCCTGGGATGCACAGCTGCCCCGCTGTCGCCACTCAGTGGAGGGCTCATTGGTGACAGTGCTGAGCCTGCACTGCCACTTAATGATCACCCGAAGTTCAATTTACACTAGGATTCACTCTTGGTGTCACATACTTCATGGGTTTTGACAAGTATATAATGACATATGTCTACCATTGTAGTATTTAAATTTCTTTTTACTTATTTAATTTTTTAGCGTGTGTGTGTGAGAGAGAGACAGACAGACAGGAAGGGAGAGAGATAAAAAGCATCAACTTACGGTTATGGCACTGTAGTTGCTCCTTGAGTACTTCTCAGACATGCCTTGACTGGAGGGCTGAAGACATCTTGGTTGCTTTCAAGTTTGGGCAATTATAAAGAAAGCAGCTATAAACATCTGTGTGCTCGTTTTTGGGCAGACGTAAGTTTTCAATTCATTTGGAGTTTTCAGTTCTAGGAGCATGGTGGCTGGATCATATTGTAAGAATATGTTTAGTTTTGTAAGAAACTGTCAAGCTATCTTCCAAAGTGGCTGTACCATTTTGCATTCCTACCAGCAATGAATGAGAGCTCCTGTTGCTCCATATCCTTGCTTGCATTTGGTGCTGTCACTGTTTTGGATTTTGGCCATTCCTTGGCTCCTCTTTGAATGCTCAGTGAAAATTTACCATGCTGGAAGTGCAGAATGCATTTAATAGCCAGGCAAGGAAGGCCTTATCAGCAATAAGCTGAGATAAAGAATGTTTACAGCCTGACCAGTTGGTGGCGCAGTACATAGAGCGTTGGACTGGGACATGGAGGACCCAGGTTTGAAACCCCGAGGTCTCCCACTTGAGTGCAGACTCATCTGGTTTTCTCAAGGCTCACCAGATTGAGCCCAAGGTCACTGGCATGAGCAAGGGGTCACTCAGTCTGCTGAAGCCCCCCCCCCCAGTCAAGGCCCATATGAGAAAGCAATCAATGAACAATTAAGGTGCCGCAACGAAGAGTTGATGCTTCTAATCTCTCTCCCTTCCTGTCTGTCTGTCCTTATCTGTCCCCTTCTCTGTCTCTGTCACACACACAAAAAAAATGCTTACGGTACCTATGTTAACATTTCTAGCCAGTCCTTCCATTGGCTCTCCAGTGATTTCTCTGAGTCTCACTAATAACAGAGTTCCAGTCATGAGCTCACTCGGTGACGATGCCCCTCACTTTACAATTACAGAACAAGGCCGTTTATTCTATTTTTAGAAGAATCTAACTCATTGTTTTTCAACCCCCGGTCCACTGACCAGTCTGCCAGAAATTTCATGCTGGTATGCATAAAAAGTTAACTTCCCTGATGTTGTGTGATGATTATAGACCCAGAGATCTTAGTCAAATTCGCTTATGCTCAGGGTGATTTCTGCCTTAATGGTCCCAGAAGTAATTCTTCTATTTTCACCAGCCCTCAAGTGTAAAAAGGTTAAAACTGCTGGTCTAACTGACATCAGGTTTTTCCTTAAGTGAATTTAATGTGCCTAATGAAAATTGTCTTGTGTTTGTTCAACCTCCATTATCTGGAGTTGTGAAAATATCTTCTCCTTCTATGTGACAGTCCTACCTGAGGATGGAACGCTATCATGTTTTTTCTAATGTCTTCTCTTATTGAGGGTGCCTGATTTCATCCAGGTGAATACATATATCTTTACACAAAGTGAAACTTTTCTGATAATAAGAAAATGCAATGATAAGAGGATATACACTTCAGTATGTGAATATAATTATAAATAATATTATACATTTAACCCAAGAGAGATGAACTTGTTTCAAAAAACCTAACACATATGTAAGCTGTATGCTAATACCTATAATCCATCTGCTTTTTATAGATCTTTCAGTTTTCTTGGTACGATTTCAGTCCGGATTGAAACTTGGCAAAGCCTTAGTCTGACAACAATTTTTAAAATATAAAATGTGAAAAAAGGAGAAAAGGATTTGTCATATTTTTTAATGACACGAGCACTAAGGCAAGGAATGACTCCTTTATCTTCTTTTCCTTTTTATAAACTTAGAAAGTAAAAAGGGGGAGGGTTGGGAGAGCACCCTTCAACTTAAATACTAGCAACTTAAAAAAATAAAACCACTTGCCTGACTGTAGTGGCGCAGTGGATAAACTGTCGACCTGGAACACTGAGATGAAATGCTGAGGTCGTCGGTTCAAAACCCTGAAGTCAACGGCTCTGAGCACGGGCTTGTCAGCGTGGGTTCACTGGCTTGACTGGGGCATTGTCCACAGGATCCCTAAGCTTACCAACTTGAACCCAGAAGGTCACTGGCATGAAAAGCCCAAGGTTGCTGGCTTGAACAAGGGGACACTGACATGGTCCTGGTCAAGGACATCTGAGAAGTTCAATGTACAGCTAAAGTAAAAGCAACTATGAGTTGAGGCTTCTCACCCTCTCCCTTCCTGTTTCTCTCTCTCTCAAAATCAATGAGTTCAGGCTTCTGAGCATTAGCATCCCATTTTCTGTGACGGAGCCATTCATCAATAAACTAGCCAATATTTGTCCATTGCAGTTCACATTGTCTAGGGCAGTGGTAGTCAACCTGGTCCCTATCGCCCACTAGTGGGCGTTCCAGCTTTCATGGTGGGCAGTAGCGGAGCAACCAAAGTATAAATAAAAAGATTTAACTATAGTAAGTTGCTTTATAAAGATTTATTCTGCCGAACTTAGCGAAAATCCGACATAACGTACTTGGTAAGTAATTATTATTATATGCTTTAACTTGCCGTAACTCTGCTCTATAAACTTTATAAAGTAAAGTTACTTCTCTACTTTATAAATCACCATTATTGTGGAATCGGTGGGTGGTTAGAAAATTTTACTACTAACAGAGATACAAAAGTGGGCGGTAGGTATTTTTTTTTTTTTCTGAAGCTGGAAACAGGGAGAGACAGTCAGACAGACTCCCGCATGCGCCCGACCGGGATCCACCCAGCACGCCCACCAGGGGCGATGCTCTGCCCACCAGGGGGCGATGCTCTGCCCATCCTGGGTGTCGCCATGTTGCGACCAGAGCCACTCTAGCGCCTGAGACAGAGGCCACAGAGCCATGCCCAGTGCCCGGGCCATCTTTGCTCCAATGGAGCCTTGGCTGCGGGAGGGGAAGAGAGAGACAGAGAGGAAGGCGCGGCGGAGGGGTGGAGAAGCAAATGGGCGCTTCTCCTGTGTGCCCTGGCCGGGAATCGAACCCGGGTCCTCCGCACCCGGGTCCTAGCGAACGCTAGGCCGACGCTCTACCGCTGAGCCAACTGGCCAGGGCAGTGGGCGGTAGGTATTAAAAGGTTGACTACCCCTGGTCTAGGGCTTGGCTCTGCTAGGGCCAGGTGGATGGACTCATCCTATTCTGTGACACTTCTAGCAAATCACTGAAGGTATGGGTGGTCTTGGGACCGGTGAAACACGAATGAAAGCTAATGTTATGCCTGGCCCATTTTGCTGCCTTCAAAGTGGCATTTAAAAGTCAGTTAAAGGACTGCTGATTTTCTTACCTTGTGAAAATTATTACTTTTTCCCACTGGGAAGAGACTTCTTTTAAAAGAAGGGGGTGAGGTAAGTGAAGATGGTTACCAGTACATACCAGGCACTGTGCTAAGAGCTATAACTCTATTCTGTTCTTTAATCAACAACCCTGGGAGGTCGTTATCACTCCTAGTTTGAACATAGGAAGCTGGCTCACTGAAGTTGACAAAGATGGGACTGGAGGAGGCTTCAGGGGCTTAGTTCAGTTTCATGAACATTTATTGAACAACTAATATATATCAGGCAGTGTGATAGGGACAAGAGGGAAATGATAAAGGCGTCTGAGAACCGATTATAGGGCCGTTCACTCTTTAGGAAGGAGCCAGCCAGATAAACCTAATTGTTACACTCTCATGAAAGCTGGAGACAAATATATGCCTACGGGGCTGGGAAAACTGAATCTAAATATTTTTGATGGCAAAGTTTAGGGTTTTTCTTTTTTTAAAATTCGTTATTACGAGAGCCCCCCTCTTTTTTAAAGGAAAATGTATATGAGCAAACGAAAAGCCCTATTTTGTTCTTGAATATGTTGTATTAGGTTATGAAATGGAGAAGTACCATATGTTCATGACAAGAATGTCTGACAGTGCAAGAGTGTACAATGAAAAGTCAAAATCCACGTCTATTTTTCAATAATTTCTTCCATTCTATCCTGCCAGAGAGAATCACGTTTCCCTTTTCCCGTTGTCCCATTCACTCCTTAATACTGGAAAATGTCAAATAAAAAGATATGAACCCAACAATATGAAATTTTAATGCTTCAAATAATAAATCATTTTCCTCACAGCCTTTCTGAGTAGAGTTTAAGCATCCTGACTGTCCATGGTCATATTGGACTGAATTTGTGTTTCTGGCTCTGAATTGTATTTCTGACTAGAAATTATATTACTGCCCTGGCTGGATAGCTTGGTTGGTTAGAGCTTCATCCCAAAGTACAGAGGTTGCTGGTTCGATCCCCAGTCAGGGCACAGACAGGAGCAGATCGATGTTCCTGTCTCTCTCTCTCTCTCTCTCCCTTCCTCTCTTGCTGAAATCAGTAAGTAAAAAACATTTTTAAAGAAATTATATTCTTGACTATTTTAGTTTATCTTTCAGTTCATTTTGAACTGAAAAAAAATGTGTATTTTAATGTTTTTCATTAAAAAATCCTACCAGTCAATTCTTTAAGTTAGGCATCTCGAATATTTATGTTGCTGTTGGATTTTGAAAAGATTGTTTTGAACTGTCCCTGGATTCAATTTTTTGAAAAGCTGAGATTTTGTTTCTTCTATCCTGAGAACTGAAAAAAAATTCTTACTTTCCTAAAAATGTGATAAAAGAACAGTGTGACAAAAATAGATTCATGCTCAACTGCTACAGAAATAGGCGACAGTGGGTAGACATGATAAATAATAGCCAGGAATAACAGGGGGTCGTGATTTCTGTCAGAGCTCGAAGGAACCCCGGAGCTCACCAGTGTGCCCCCTCGTTTTACATATAGGGCTTTCCATACTGCTAATGATGCCAAACAGAAATGAGTAATAATTCAGGAGAGGACAGTTTGTGGTTTGTTTGATATTTTTATCCTAGAGGCTATTTTTTGTTTGTCCCTGAATGTGAGTACTCTTGTGTATGTTTGGGAAATTTACAGCAGTACAAGCTGAGTAATTAAGGAATAGAAAGGCCACTACCTTGGATCTAATTCAGGAGAAAGGCTCTGTCTCATCAAGCTTATTCTTATGAATTTACATCAAGTAAGTTCAGTTCAAATTAACTCATCAAGAATCTAGCACAAATTCATGCCCTATATTCTAAGCTGCTCTTTATCTCATGGGAAATAGGATTTTCAACATGAAAAATTAGAAAGCAATATCAGAGTTCAAACATGACATGCAGACAAAAGGTGGTAGAAGGCTATTCATGCATTTTATGAGCTAAAGAAGGCAATTTTCTTATTTGTAAAATAAAGATTTTGGATTAAATTGACACAATGGTTTTTTTCCTTAATTTTTCATAAATATATAGAGTTGTGTAACCATCACCATATTCTTGTTTTATAATTTCCCTATTATTTTCAAAATCTTCCTTGAGCCCTGGCTGGATGGCTTGGTGGATTGGAGCATCGTCCCGAAGCACAGAGGTGGCTGGTTCGATCCCCAGTCAGGGCACATATAGAAACAGATCCATGTTGCTGTCTTCTCTCCCTTCCTCTCTCTCTAAAATCAGTACGTGAAAAAAATTTAAAAATCTCCCTTGAGCCCATTTGTAGTCAATTCCCAGCACTATACCCCCACCTCACCCCACCCCCAGCAGGCCCAGGCAAAAAATGTTGTGCTTTCTATAGCTACAAATTTGCTCTTCTGAAATTTCAGGTACATGGAATTATACAGCATGTAGTCTTTTGCCTCTGGTGTCCTTTATTTAGTATAACTTTTTGATGTTCATTCATGTTGTAGTTTATATCAGTAGTTTGTTTCTTTTTACTGTGAAGCAATATTGTATTGTATAGATATATCTCATTGTGTTTGATGAAGTCACCAGTTGATGGACATTTAGGTTATCTTCATTTTTTGACATTATGAATGATGCTACTACACACATTCACATTTCTCTCGTATAGATTACTGGAAGTAGAATTGCTGGTTTGTTTGATAAATTTAATTTTTAAAGAAACTGACATACTGTTTTACAAAGTTGCCATGTCATTTTACATTCCTACCAGCGTAAGGGTTTTAGTTTCTTCAAATGAGAAATGACGTGCATCTTTTCATATGCTTATTATTTTTTGTATGTCTTTTTTGGGGGGAAATGTTTATCTACATTTTTTACTCATTTAAAATTGGCTTATTTGCCTTTTTATTGTTGAGTTATAAGTTCTATATATATTCTAGATACAAAGAACTAAGAAATGAATTTTTAATTTTTAAACTCTTCTTATGAATTTTGTTAAACAAAGGATTTTGGGAAATACCTGATTTTAGCTTGAGTACAATAGTAATAGAAATTTTCAAGAATGCCTAAACTCACACCTTGTAATGCAAATTATATGCAGTTTACCTACAGTAACTTAGGTGTAAGTATATACAAACAAAAATCTCTAACAGATATACAACGAGGTTCTGCTCTCAATGTCTAATTCTTTATCACCAGGAAGTTAATGAAATCCCTTCATCTGGTATGACTTGTTTTGGTCTAGTGGCAAAACTTCCTTCCTCGTTGGATATTAGCTGAAAATAAGAGTCCAGACCATTGGGTTGAAAATGAATATAGGGTGAGGTGAGGGTTAAGATATCCCAGGTTAGCCACTTTATGCAAACTGGGCCACAAAATCCTGCCTTCTATGTGGGAATTACATGTCAGTAAGAAGCACCAGGCTTTATCAGTAACATGGGCCTCCCTCCATATTCTGAGTCTATGGTAAGAACACACTGTCTATGATTTGTCTTTTTAAATTTTTATTTATTTTTATTTATTTATTTAATTCATTTTAGGTAGGAGAGAGAGAAAGAGAGAGAGAGAAAGAGAGAGAGAGAGAGAGAGAGAGAGAAGGGGGGGGAGCAGGAAGCATCAACTCCCATATGTGCCTTGACCAGGCAAGCCCAGGGTTTCCAACCAGCAACCTCAGTGTTCCAGGTTAAGGCTTTATTTACTGTGCCACCACAGGTCAGGCTCAGTCTTTTTAAATTTATTGAGATTTGTTTTGTGCCCCAGTCTATAGGCTAGCCTGTACAGGGGTCCCCAAACTTTTTACACAGGGGGCCAGTTCACTGTCCCTCAGACCGTTGGAGGGTCGCCACATACAGTGCTCCTCTCACTGAACACCAATGAAAGAGATGCCCCTTCCGGAAGTGCAGTGGGGGCCCAGATAAATGGCCTCAGGGGCCCGAATGTGGCCCGCGGGCTGTAGTTTGGGGACACCTGCTAGAATGTTTGTTCCATGTATACTTTAAAAGAATGCTTACTATGAAAACTCAAAGAGAAGAAAAGTTGATTCTGACTATAAAGTATCCTGTGAAATGTGCTTTGAATCACTTTATGCTACCCTTGTGTAAATGAGGCTTCTTTCTATTCTCCTAAGGTAAATTTAACAAGAAGATGCATATTTATGATGCAGATTATTAAGAAAGCAAATATTATACTTGCAGAAATTCTTACAAAGGTAGCTGTGAAAGTAATTTATATTTTCCTATCCCTGGGTCTAATAAACAGTTGAAGGTGTGAAAATATTATTTATCTCCTCACCATGTTTTTCAACATTGTGCACATAATACAGGTTTATTAAGGCCATTCCTATTCTCAAACTGAACTATTTGACATTTACTTAATTAAAAAATTATTCATTTACTGCACATGGAAGAGCTACCCTTGCAGAGAAGGCCAAAATTATCAAGGATATCAATTTTGATTCTCTGCAATATGAAGTTGATATTAGTTAAAAGCAGGAAGCCTGAAGCAGCAAAGCACAGCGTTAGGCAATGTTCTGAGGCTTTGACACGCGGTGTTAAAACGGAATTTCGGGTTTCCAGCTGATCAAATTTTGCAAAGTATTTTTATTCTTGTCCTTTCAAATTTGAAATTGATCACTTTGAGACAATCTTGAGATGAGGTAGACATTTTCTAGGATAATTTTTTTAAAGATTTTATTTATTCATTTTTAGAGAGAAAAGAGAGAAGGGGAAGGAGCAGGAAGCATCAACTCCCATATGTGCCTTGACCAGGCAAGCCCAGGGTTTCGAACCAGTGACCTCAGCATTCCAGGTTGATGATTTATCCACTGTGCCACCACAGGTCAGGTTAGGACAATTACTTAAAAAATAAAAACCAGGTCATAACCATAGTATTCTTCCATTTTGCATAAAGGAAGGAGGCCTGCTTTCCAAGGCGGTGCTTTTTTGTGTTTTGGAAGCTAAATAGTTACGATTGCTTTGTTATTCAGTTTCTCACTATTTTTTGGAATAACAGTGAGGTTCAAGGTCAGGGAGGAATTACTGAATTGTTTCTCCCACATATTTTAAGTTTGCTTGTGGGGGTTACCTTTTCCACTACTCCACCTTCGTCCCTTGTTACATTAAGTGGTTTCCCATAGACTTGACCAGCTGTTGCCACCACTTACGATGAAATACTCATTTCTGTTTCCTGATGTTTTCACTCTGCCTGTGTCCTCCTTCCTCTTGTTGGGTGTGCTTCATCTGGTTTTTATTCTTGAGGATTTGGACTGTCATTTCCATTAACTTTGCTTAACTTTTACTTATGTGTTGCAAACTTCCAAGAATTATTGTTGATGTAAATGAGCCAAATTAGTAGTTAAATGCAACAAGGATACTTCTCAAGACAATATAGAATTAAGAACACATTTGCCAGAGCACTTGAGATTTATAGCAATAAGCACATATTTTGGAAAGAAAAGTTTCTCAATGTATTGTTTTCTCTTGAAGAATTCATTGCAGTGGGGCTAAATTGTCTATTTTATTCTAAGCACACTTATTACACATGCTTACTATTTCTCAGGTTAATCAACTTTTTGAAATTGACGTGTAGGTATAAGAACTTCTTGGTTGAGGATTTTCTTTTCTTTTTTTTTTTTTTTTACAGAGACAGAGAGAGAGTCAGAGAGAGGGATAGAGATAGATAGGGACAGACAGATAGGAAGGGAGAAAGATGAGAAGCATCAATCATCAGTTTTTCGTTGTGACACCTTAGTTGTTCATTGATTACTTTCTCATAGATGCCTTGACTGGGGGGCTACAGCAGACTGAGTAACCCTTTCCTTGAGCCAGCGACCTTGGGTCCAAGCTGGTGAGCTTTGCTCAAGCCAGATGAGCCCGCGCTCAAGCTGGCAACCTCGGGGTCTCGAACCTGGGTCTTCCACATCCCAGTCCGACGCTCTATCCACTGCACCACTGCCTGGTAAGGCTTGGTTGGGGATTTTCTATGGGATTTTGGCCTGAAGATCGCCTTCTTCCAGGATGGATCTGGACTGTGTGATTGAAATCACTCCATGACTCAGGTGGCGTTTGCAATCCTGACTCATCCCCTGCCAAGCCACATGTTGATACCAGAGATTTTCTCCTGATTATCATTAAAGTTCCTTTTCCTTAGATACACTTGGTTTTTCCAGGAAACAGAGCTGGAACTTAAAGCCATTTGGCACCTGGATAGCTATTATGTGTTCTCCCCCTGGGGTGTCAGCTCCCCAAGGGGCCCACGCCAATCACACTTTAATGATATTTAAGAGAAGAATTCTCTTGGAGAAAATATTTCTGCCTTGCAAGCATCTTATGAGGTTCTTAAAAGTTGATTATACAAATGAACTCATGAAAGAGATAAAAGTTTTATACATCAGTTGACTTTTTCCTCAACCCAGTTAGGAATAGATGGTTCCTACATTGCTGTAGGTGGCGGGAGGGGAGTTTTAAGGGCTTTCTGTAAAGCTCAAATGCCTCGCTGTGCTTGGAGATGAAGATTGATGAATCTTCATTTAGTACTAGTTGTTGTCTTGCTAAAAAGTTTTGGTAGTTCTCTGTTTACATCAAAGTAGAATCAATTTGTAGATTTCATTTTTCATCTAAGACTCTGAATTCGGTTGGCATTTTTTTTTCACAAAGTATTTCGTTATTTTTAAAACAAAGAAGCCATTAAATCTGCTATGGGACTCATAAACAACTTCAAGGCATTTAATGATTTGATATGTCTATGCTAATTGTGGATGTACTTGGTCCCAAGGTGAACAAGAGCCCAAAGCTCCAGCAGAAGGCTGGCACTGAAACGTGAGATAAGTGAGAACTGGAGAAAGGAACGGGGATAGCTGGAGTATTAGTAGGATTGTTAAAAGATATAAAAGAGGCATATTAAAATTTTGAAGAGTTTGAGCAAAAATCAGTTGGAATTGGGTAGCACCGAATTCCTTAGAATATCTTGATCAGTTTTAGCCGGGCAAACAGCAAACATTCCCAGCAATACTGATTCCCCAGAGGGAATCTCAGAGACACTCCCCTCACCACATGCAGAACCACTCCCGGAGATAACCAAGAACGAAGGCCTTGTACAGTTCTCCTGAGAGCAGGTGACAGTCATGAGGACCCTAGCCACAAATGGACTGCAACCTACATTCCCGCCTAGCTGTATCTAGCCACAAGTGGAGTCCAGCCCAGGTTTCTATCCAGCAGTGTTTTGGGGGACCCCAACCTGCCAGTCACCAAAGCAAGTTCAAATGACACAAACAAGAAGGAAATAGATGTCCCCGGGAGAGGAAGTATCAGTAACCAATGCCTTTTATTGCCCATCTGAATTTGGAAAGGCAAGGGTAATGGGAAACGTTACGTTACTCCCTGGACCAGGCACTACTGATAGACTCCTGAGCGAGCCGACTGGCAGCAATCTCCAGCCTTCTTGCAGAACTGGCTTTCTCAAGTTCGCCTAGGACGCCGTCTGCAGGCTCTGGAGCGAGGGTCGTGTCCCTGTGAGTCTCATCCTCATCACCAGAAAACTGTACAGATGGAAAAGTAATTTCCCCTCTATCCTCTACAGTGAGTGCCTGGTTTAGACCCCTTTCTCTGTGAGGACCTTGGAAAGGGATAGGTTATCTAGGATGGTTCAAATTTCTCCGCTGTAATTCATGAACATGTTTGGTTAGGCTCATCTCCTTGTTCAATCTTCAAACAAAATCTTCTTCACCTGAGGTGTCACGTTGGCCCTGGGTAGGAAGCAGTCCAATTCCAGCAGTTTCCAGACCCGGTTCAGAAGAAGAAATGCTCAAATGAAGTGTGAAAGCTTGTAATGCCGAAGCGGAGAAGCTCATCCTCGGGGCCCAGAGGGACTGGCCCGCCATCTCCAGGGACAGGGCGACAGCAGCAGCTGCAGGAGCAGTGCCAGAGCAGTGAGCAGGAGCACCCTGCGGGGGCTCCAGGGCACACCTGCCGGGAGAGGCAGGAGCGATGTGAGGAAGTGATTGATTGTCTAGCACTTCAGGCCTAGTTGGCTGTTCGTGAGGCATTGTCCTTAGCTTCTGATTTTGTAACCTTGAGGTGTTAACAGGCTTAGATTTGGGTTTCCTTACATAGGCCTCAACGGCATTAGGGCCGCTTCAGTGCAATGGCCTCCTTGTTTAATTTAACAGGCTCTTATATTTAAATCTCTCACCAAATAGTCGTTTATTGGGTCAAGTTGTTATGTCAGCTAATTATACTGTGTGAATTTTTCCATGACTGCAGCAATGAAGGTGTCCTTTCCAAGGTCTGTTGGATTTTTTTGCCTTAATGTTAGAACTGTTACAAATTTTGGTTTGATAGTTTCTATTTATCTTATGAAATGAAAACGAAAAAGAACACAGACATGAAAAAGAGAACGAAGAAGTTATTTTATTTTTATTTTTAGTCTGGAGTTGATAAAGACGCACCAGGCTAGAATTGGTCTCTCTTTAATTCACTTATTTATTCGGTTTGCTGTTTGCACAGTATTACAGGAATACAAACTGGAACTGTCCCGCGGAGGTTCTGTGGCAGGAGAGAACCTTCCTTCTCAAGTAGGGCTTGTCAGAAGTGGCGGGCGCAGCGGCGTTGAGGGCAGTCTCGGGGTTGGACTGGCATCTCAGCCAGGCCTCACAAAGTACATAGGGTCGGGAAAGAGGCTTGCAGGTGAGGAATGTACTAGAAGAAGGAAATGGCATCATTTTGGTCACCTATGGGGCTCAGATGGGGATTAAGGCAGTAGGGGATTTAAATAATTTAACAACCAGTTCTCTGCCCTAATGACTGTTTTAAGTATAAAAAAATGATATACCGTAAGGTAGTTTATTATTTCATACATTTAATAGTCAAATAAGAATAATAAAAGAGGTACACAAAACTGGATTGTTATAAGAAAAGATTTTAAAATATTAATAAAAAAGTTTTAATAATACCTGACCAAAAAAACAAAAAGACTCTTATTTAAGATATTTCTGCCTACCAGGCAGTGGCGCAGTGGATAGAGTGTCAGATTGGACATGGAGGACCCAGGTTGGAAACCCCGAGGTTACCAGCTTGAATGCAGGCTCATCTGGTGTGAGCAAGGCTCACAGCTTGAGCCTAAGGTCACTGGCTTGAGCAAGGGGTCACTGGCTCTGCTGTAGCCCCTGGTCAAGGCAGAAATGAGAAAGCAATCATTGAACAACTAAGGTGCCGCAATGAAGAATTGATGCTTCTCATCTCTCTCCCTTTCGGTCTGTCTGTCCCTCAGTCTCTCTCTCTCTTAGACACACACAAAAAGATATTTTTATGTTACTTCTTGATTGGCATCCTGACTTCCAATTTTTTTCACCTATGGACAGAATGAACATTACCACGGGCACCTAAAACACACTGGTGCGCAGATGCGCAGATGAACATTAAAAAAGAGTGAGGAATGTAAATCTATGATTTCCACATTGGGCGGCTCCCAGGCGCCCACCTTAGAGACAACCCTGATGACAAGTGCCATTTGAACAACCACTTTGCTGACTCAACAAAAAATTAGGTATCGGTTCTACCTAATTGGTGTGAATCGGATGAATCCCACCACTGTGTATGGCCAAGGAGATTGTCTTGAAGACTTGTTTGTAAGGCAAGCGTGCTGCTTTTAGTCAGGTTGCGTGGCCACCTGCGGAGACTTGATGGAATTGGTGAAGACTATGGAGGCCTTTAGCACCCCTTAGGCAGTTTTTAAGTTATTATAAGAATGATGACAGACTATTTCATGGTGCAGTTATAAGCTCTGACTAAAGTCATATGTATGGCTAAAGAAAACATTATTTTAACTCTAGTTAATGTAAACTAAAAATATAGTTTCTGCCTCCAGTTTAATGCTTTTGAATTAGACAGAATTGATGTCTTAAGTGTTTGATAAAGACAGCTTAGAAATTCTTTTCCCCTCAGTATCCCTTTAATACATTTTATCAGGAATTATGGCACGATGATACAATTTCTTAATTTACAATGCTCCTTCTTTATATAATTTGTGAAAGAACTCTTATGACAGCCAGAAATTATTTTGGCTCAATTTAGTATTAATAAAGACATATGTTAAAGCATGTGCTTGTTCGCCTGTCCCTCAGCTTTAAGTTAGGCTTGTCTTGCATTGAAATAATTCTAGGACCATGCTGTTGGTTGCCTTGGATATCATGAGACTGTCACAACTTCAGGCTGTGACTTTGCTGCTGGTGATAACAGGAGGAGACAATAGACTGCCAGGCAGAGGCAGAGAAAGGAAAACTGGATTCCCACACAAGCTGTGGCCTTGGCAAGTCACGTTGCTTGGGTCTGTGAAAATAACTTCTACAGGGAATATATGTCAGAAGGAAACAAAGACCGCTCGGAAAGTTAACAGGAGGGAAGGAGTGAGGGAGGAAGCAGGCAGGAGCCTGGGTGCAGCCTGAGGGCACCTGGATAGCATTGCATTGGCAGCACTGGATGCATGGTCAGACACCCCACAGGGCAAGGACAGAGGATGCCGCCTGAGGGATGCTAGAGCCCAGGGGAGTAAGCCAAGTCTTTGCACAGGGTAAGTAGAAGGGAAGGAGAAAGTGGCCAGTGGTGTTGATTTGCATGCACAATTGAATAATAGGAGCTTTTGTGCTCCTCCTTAGTGACTAATGGGTTTTTTAGCAAATGCAAAAGTAGTCAGGCCTCTGGTCTTTATATGCAAAACTATCCTGTCATTCTTTTGTTGCTCTGTGAATATTCTAGAGATTTTATGCCTCCTTCATCCAGGAAGACTTCCATTAAGCTGCTAATTCTCTAAGAACAGAGATGCATTCCAAAATAAAAAAGGAGTTTAAGGGACACTTTGCATTGGCTCCTTGATTTTGTTGGCATTCTATTTTTTTTGTGTGTGTGACAGAGATAGAGAGAGGGACAGATAGGGACAAACAGGCAAAAGGGACACAGATGAGAGGACGCATCAGTTCTTCATTGTGGCACCTTAGTTGTTCATTGACTGCTTCTCACACGTGCCTTGACGACGGGGGAGAGGGGCTCCAGCAGTGCCAGTGACCCCTGCTCAGACCAGTGACGTTGCGCTTCAAGCTGAAGAGTACACGCTCAAGTTGGATGAGCCCGCACTCAAGCTGGCAGCCTCAGGGTTTCAAACCTGGGTCCTCTGCATCCCAGGCTGATGCTCTATCCACTGTGCCACCATCTGGTCAGGTTTGTTGGCATTCTTGACTCTTGTTTCTAGTGAAATGTGAATGCTTCCTTTTGGAGTAGAATGGATTTTTCTCTAGTTAATGTTTGGTTTTGTGCAGAAAAATAGGAAAGAAGCCTTATAATTTATTGTTACCAGTTTCATAAAGCTAATTATTATTTAAATTGAGGGTAGTAGAAGTAGAGAAGTCAGAAGAACACCCATTTGTGACATTCCCAGGAGAAGAATTTTTACAGTGAGTAAAAACAAGTGAATTATACTGTTCTTTAAAAATATAGTATATAATACATTTGTACAAAGATGACAGTCAAACAGGGCATCATTTCTCTTACAGGTGGATGGAAAACAGACTAAGAGAAAAAAATAAGTGACTTACTGACCGAACTACCCAGACAGTGCAAAACAAAGGCAAGATTCTGTACCCTGCCCTTCGTCTTTACCTTTGAAAAATACAGGTGAGTGTTTGTAATCATTTTAGGAGTTGACCTAGTGTCTATGGAAACCAAGTGACCGAGACAGCAGTGCCGATCTGATTCAAAAATTGTTTTCATTTTCTTGCAGTTATAATTGAATGATATTGTTTTCTTATTCGTGAATGTGACAATGTGTGACTTCATTTTTTAAAGCACATCAATGTGAGTTGTGTAATATTATGAGGATATGCTACTTAGAACTAAATCTCTACAGGGAAGACAACTGTCACAATGGCAACAATGATAGCCACAGCTTATGGAGTGCTCATTCTGTGCCTAGCGTGGTGCTGACGTGCATTCCATAGACTTTCTAATCAATCCTTATGATATGCTTAAGTAAGTATTTTCAGCAATGTATGAATCTGAGAATGCATGAGGCATGAGGCTAAGACATTGGCTGAGGTCCATGGATATAACGTGACTAGTCCAAGTTCTTTTCTCTCTCTCCAAAGATAATTCTCTTAACCAGGAAAGATTATGTAACTGGTAAGTTGAGTGGTGATCAGGACACACCAGATCCTTTTTACACATTTGACTTTTCTTTTTTTTTTTTGTTTTAAGATTTTATTTATTTATTATAGAGAGGGGGGAGAGAGAGAGAGAGAGAGAGAAGGGGGGAGGAGCAGAAAGCATCAACTCCCATATGTGCCTTGACCAGGCAAGCCCAGGGTTTTTTTGAACCGGCAACCTCAGCGTTTCCAGGTTGACGCTTTATCCACTGCGCCACCACAGGTCAGGCACATTTGACTTTTCTAAAGGGATATTCAGATTGTAAAGTAAGTTGAATCAGAATGAACCCATTTCTACAAGGCTTTGACGGAATAATTATATGTGGCTTGGTCTTATGACATCTTATGTCTATTCATCACTTGTGTTGGGGAGAAGGATTCACAGAGTAGGGACAGTTTTCAGGCTACTAGTTCAGGTAGTAAAGGACTGTGAACATCAAGTTTAGGCAATAATGGGAGAAACCAAGTACAAAAGCACAGTTCCCAGTTCTAGGGTCCTGATGGCTCCCTGCCCGTCCATGGTGGACAGGTCCCATGCGTTTCGGTGGTGCTCTCTAAACTCACTTGTTCACAGAGGATCTCAGCACAGACATGGGAACATTGTTTACTGATGCATGCATCTGTGTAGGTATTTATGTTTATAGATTATGTGAATTAATAAAATGAATCATTATATTAATTTATATATTAAGAGCTCTTAAAAGAGACTTAAATATGCATCAAGTTTAGTAAAATTTAGTAAAATTTTGTAAAGTAATGAACTGAATGTTGTCTCATGCTTTTTAATGGTACTGGAAACTATGGTAGTGGTTTGTTTTCAATGGACTGGATTTTAGTCTTAAAATATTTTATAAGTTGTGATGACTTCATGCTACCATTAGCCATTTTCTAAGGGGGATAATACACTTTTGTGGTGAGACTGATGATTGACAGTAATGGATGTGAATCTATGTTTAGCTAGTCATCTTAATTTTGATTTTATGTGGCTGATTTTTCCTCAGAATGGATTGTTATCAGTATTTTTGAAACTGCATATCCCAACCTATTGGTGGATTATAATATTAGTAACAACTAACATTACTTTTAAGTAAATATTTTATTTGTTAATTTTTTTAAAGTAGAAAGAGAAAAAGAGAGAAAGGGGGCAGGAGCTAGAAGCATTAACTCATAGTAGTTGCTTCTTGTATGTTCCTTGACCAGGTAAGCCCAGGCCTCGAACCGGCAATCTCAGCATTCTAGGTTGATGCTTTATCTACTGCATCACTACAGGTCAGGCATAACATCACTTTTTAATAAAATAGAAAAGAAAAGGTTAGAGTACATACTAATAAGTATTGTTTTGAGAAAATCTTATTTTAATTATATGCCTATATCTTTATATTTTGATATAGAGGGTTGGATAAAACTAGGTTTATAGTTGTGAATATACAAAACTGAGTTTATTCTTATATTATTTATGAATTATTGTATTATTTATGCATATTACAACTGTAAACTTACTTTTACACATTCCGTATTTACATGTCTATATATGCACATCTAAATACTGAATCATGATGTGAAATGTGTCAGTCAGACACTTGAAAAAATTGAATTAGATCATTATCGTTTTTACCCTGGACTTGTCGCTGTTTAAGAGCTTATGCTATGAGAAGGAGAACCACAAATTCTACTATTTTCTTGCTTTTCTCTTGGGCTTGCGTTATTCGCATTACTTTCAATTCTTGATTATTTTTGCACACAGTTTTTTAAGCCATTCATGTATTGTATGAAGGTTCATTTAGATACAGCCAGAGAGTATAATCTGTAAATTCACTTTGGGGAGAAGGACAAGGCACACATATCAGCTGCAACAGAACAGAAGTATTGCAGGTGCTTGACAGACACTTTGATAACTCTTTTTCCCTCAAGCAGCTTCTAGTAATGGTACCTGGTTCCTGACCTTCAGATACCCTGCCTGAGAGCGAGCACCAGTGGCAGTGTTTCTATGACCTATTAGCAAGGCTTCACATCTTTCCTATCACTTTAGACAAAAAACCCTTGTAAACAAAAGTACTGATGCTTTTATCTTGTACCCAGTGGGTCGTCTTGGGCCCAGCCTGGTGGCGCATGGACCCTGATCTAAAGCCACTGTCTCCGAGGCCCGTGGCCACAGACTGCAGCCACCCCTGCATTCTGCTTTGACTTCCTCTCACACCAGTCTGCCTGCTCTGGTCTAAACATACTAAACACACCAAACAAGTTCCTGCTTCAGGATATATGAGCTGCTGGTTCTTTTAATTTTATTTTTTAAATTTATTTTAGTGATTTCAGAGAAGGGTGGGAGAAAGGAGAGAAAAAGATAGATAGAGAGAGAAACAATTTATTGGCTGAGTCCTGTATGTGCCCTGACCAGGGATCGAACCCACAACCTTGGCGTATATAAGTGATGCTCTAACCAACTGAACTACCTGGCCAGTGCAAACCAGTGGTTTTTATTATGATGACCCCTATGAGGCTGGCTCTTTGTCATCATGCAGAACTTGGCTTAGAAGACACCCTCTTAAAGAGGCCGTCCTTGATCACTGTATTTTAAACAGCTCCCTTATCTCTGTCCGTGACCCTCAGTCACTCTCTGTTTCATTAGTCTCTTTTATTTATTGATTTTCACAAAAGCTATCACCATCTGTTTCAGTCCCCCTCCTTAATTATTTTTTAAAAATTTATTTTAGAGAAGAGAGAGAAAGAAGGGGGGAGGAGTAGGAAGCATCAACTCCCATATGTGCCTTGACCGGGCCAGCCCAGGGTTTCAAACCGGTTCCAGGTCGACACTCTACCACTGCGCCACCACAGGTCAGGTGCCACCACCATCAATTTAAGCTCCTCTAGAACAGATCATTGTCTCGACAGCTTGCCCCCATCTCCCCAGATGTTGTTAGAGCTCATAAACATTTGTGGAAATGTTCAAAGAAAGACTTAATGCTTTCCCTGAAGCTCAGCTCCACTTGATCCAGTCTTCTCCTGTGTCCCTGAGACGTTCTCCCCCAGGGGGCATTTGGCAGAAGCACTAGATTAGAAGGAATGGAGCAGTGGTGTGGTGACCAAATGCTGTGAGAATGACTTGGAAGAAATGCTCATGACTCCGGGGTCGGATAGGGTTTCCAGTTCTGGGAATCCTGAGGGTTCATTTCTGATCATTTTCAAGCCACCTGGGCACTTGAGGACAGAGAACTACACTGCAGATGTATTATGCTGTTTTCTCTAATGGAGAGCAAACATTTTGTGGCCCATAGCACATGACCAGAAATTTGATCTCCAATTGGAGATGTTTTCTTGAGACACAGTTAGTGGAGATTGTTAAATTTGATCACTGTAGACAAACTATTACAGTGTGAACTTGGAGTCAGTCAACTGTACCTGTATTCTGCCTTGTTTCCGGCACGCAGTGGATTCTTAATAAGTATTAGTTAGGTAAATAAAAAAACATAGCCAGTCATAGAAGCTGGGTCTGGCCTGTCTGACACTATTTAGCTGTGCAATTTAGATCAAGGTCTGACAAACTATGGCCCATAGGCCATGTCCAAGTCACCACCAGTTGTTGTTGTTGTTTAATTGATTTTAGAGAGGGTGGAAGGGAGAGAGAGAGAGAAATCAATTTGTTTTTCTACTTACTCATGTATTCATTGGTTGATTCTTGTATATGCCCTGACTGGGGTTTGAACCCACAACCTTAGCGTACCTGGATGATGCTCTAAGCAATTGAGCTGCCAGGTCAGGGCCCACCAGCAGTTTTTGTAAATAAAGTTTTATTGGAACATGGTCCCACTCATTTGTTGAGGTATTGCCTTTCATACTACAGCGGCAGAGCTGAGTAGGGTTCTCTCTGGCCCTTTACAGGAAAAGTTTTGCTGACCCTCATGCTGGATGGAGAACATCACTGAATATCCCTGGGCATTGATTCTGTCATTTGTAAAAGGAGTTGAATGGATTCAGTGGTGTCCAAGATCCTTTTTGGGGCTCACATCTTGAGTTTCTGGAATCTAAGACACTATGTCCACAGGGAAATTCAAAGTGATATGGACTTAAGGTTACACTTAGAAAACGTATGATTTTGAGAAGTTATGTTTTTCTTAAGTGGATGTAAAGGTTTTACCACATTTATCTTGAAGACCTATGGCACGCTGCAGGTTGAGTTCATTTCTGTGGTTTGGTGTTTAAGTGCTTGGAGCAATAGAGTCATTATGCTGCTAGGGGCTTTCCCACTGCTTTGCCCAAAGCCTGTGCTAAAATAAACCCAAAGAGCTTGTAAAGTAAGTGATAAGTGGGTTCACTTACAGTCTATAATGCTTTATGCGTGAGCCTGGTGTATAGAGTTAACAAGTGAAGAATAGTGTTAAATATAACATTAAGATCCCAGTTGAATTTCTTTGACCTACTGTGAATTCATTTAGGGGCCAGATAAGAAAATTATTAGTTGCTACATTTTGCAGGAGAAAAAAAATCCTGGTTTGGGAAGAAAATTTTGTTTTTATTAAGTTCGAATCAATGAGATTATCTTAATTGGTTTTCTTGTTTGGGTTTAAATGATAAATGCGAAAGTAAATAAAAGCCTCATGGACACTTTTTAAAGATCATTAGATGTATAAACATTTTGTTCGAGTCATAAAATTTGCATCGGCTATTTCTTCCCATAGTGGCTGTCCTTTTCCCTCACTTCTCCTATTACTATTGACTGGATCCTGTATCGCAGAATGTGAACATAGCAAGCTAATCATGTCATCAGGGGTTTCTAACAAACAGCAAAAAAAAAGTGAAATACATTAACTTTTCTGTTCAAATAAGCAGTAAGTTGCAATTCCGTGACTCTGTCCCTCATTCATTAAATATTTACTGAGCATCTACTAAATGACAGTTTGTACCAGGAGGGAAAATATCTCGGTTATGTGTTATCTTTTATAGATTATAAATATGTAGAAATTTAGAGATTTGACACCATGATCCCACTTGATTTTCACCCCGCATTTGGAAGGGAACAAGAGCAAGGCTTCTGCCCACCGCTGAGATTTGTGTGGGCCCCTCCTAGGAGAGGCTGGAGTGACAGAGTGACGATGCGCCCAGCCTGGCACTGCCTGGGGATGTTCCATCTTCCTGGCTTGTTTACACGGGACCTCGGTGTGGACTGGGGAAAGCCAGGTCCCTTGCTGGCCTGAGGATGCGGGGCAGGGTACCCTCTGCATGCAGGAGGCCTGATTCCTAACTCACATAGTACTCTTTCTCCCAGACCCGAGCAGATGGCTGGGTTTTCAGCTTGCAATGAGAGGGGCCCTTCTGAGTCTACCTAATGCCTGGATAATTCTGGTGTTTGCTCAGTACCCAACTCTTAACCAAACTCAGATTGCTGCTTCTCTGTAGGGTGTGGAGTGTAGGACCGGGGTCTATGGCAAGTGAAAATTCTTTGCAGCCACCCATCACTGTTTGATGGTGACCTGATAATAATAGAGAAGCAGCAACTTGGACCTGCCAATCAGTGACTCTTTGCCTTTGGGTAGGAAAGTCTGAGCCATTCTGTCCTGACCTGTGAAATAAGGGAGTTGGACCAGATTATATCATATATTTGAAGTCTTTCTCAATTCTTACTTGCCATGATTTTTGGAATTCCGGTTGACTCCCAAGTAAATTCAATTTTTCTCTGTAGTTCACAACCCAGAAATATCACCGTGGCAGCTGCTGTCTCCGTAGTGCCACTCACATCCCCTTGACACTCAGCCTTCCAGCTGGCTTTGCTGGAAGCGCCTCTCTCTTTGCCGCGGGTCTTCACCTGGCCCAGAGGTATGCTTGGCTGCAAACACAGGGAGTCAGAATCCCTGTGATACCCAACTAGTGCCACATGTGAGCTGAAGGATAATGCAGACTGAGGAATATAATATACTTTTTTTGCCCTGATGAGGGTTACCGGATTCAGCAAATGAAAATACAGGACTCCCACTTATGTCTGGGTTTCAGATAATATCAAATGATTGTTGATCTAAGTGTGTCCCATCCCAAATATTATGTGGAATATACTTATACTAAAAATGTCATTGTTTATTTGAAATCCAGATATTATGAGAGTCACGTATTTTATCTGCAATTTCTAATCCCAGCACTCAGTGAGCGTTGGGCATGGCAACTAGACCAACTCAGAGCTGAGGAAAGGGGGTCATTGGCTCTGGCTTAGAAGATGCCCAGTGAGGAGGCAGTGAGGCAGCCCTAAGTCCCAGTGCCCAAGGATAAAGATGTGTTGAGGACCATAGAACAGATGGGTGTGAAGTGGTGAATAAGGAAGGATCAATCCAAACGGCTAAAGCACAGAGACAAAAACCAGGTACAATAACACTGCGACCAGCAGTCTCAAAAATGGTGGGGAGCGGGTGGCTGAGGGTACTGAACTTGGCCGGACGTTACTCATTCCTCCGGCCCTGCTGCGTAGTGCAGCGCCTGGCTCGGTCCTGGTGCTCAGTAAACACTGAGTGAATGCCAAGGAAGAAAGATTGATGGAAATACCAAATTCTGTCATTCTGTGAGTTTTATGGAAATGGTGCTCACTGAAAAATGCACAGGGCCTTTTTGAGCAATGATGCGTCTGATTATAGAGGAAAAGAAAATAGGAATTGCTTTGTGAATTCTAATAATGAGCTTTTCTAATCCTTCCCTCATTTTTCATTGCAGGTACAATTCAACTTAAATCTTTCATGGCTAGACAGGTTTTTGAATGCCACTTGTATGTTCAAAGCTAATTTACTTAATAGCCAACTGGTCTGAACCTTGAACAATATTACTGGAGCATTTAGATTGAGCAAAAGGATTTGGAGGGAATTTTTCCATTCAATTTCAAAAGACTAATCAATTTATGTTTTCAATGACATTTCCTTTTCTTTCTGCAGGAAGGGTAAAAGGACGATAAAATCTCATTCTATGTTTATTATTTCTAACTACAAATTCAAGGTTGAAAAAGATCTGTTTTAGCCTCAGTAAGCCATGTGATCTTTCCTTTCTCATTTACAGAGAAATAGAAAAATAAACAATAGCATGTGGATAACAGAAAAGTACCATCAACATTTCCTCAGTTTTCCTTAAAGTCAGCTAAGTTTTATAGAACACTAAGCAGGCTGTTCTCCAAAGAATGGTTTCAAATTCAAATAATTTATTCTGTGGATGACGCAGTTTTTAAGAGTCAATATGTTAATCCTATGCTAATAGTGTGTCAGCCACAGTAGCAGGGCAGAAATCTGTGTATGGAACAGTACTAAAAATATACCTAGGAATTCAAAATAATATATATTTTAATATAAAATTAAAGTTGCCCTTGTTCTTGGCATTCTATCAAAAATAAGTTTCCTCTGATGCTATTCAATATATAGCCAATGATAGTTCTCTGAGGCTCATTGTACCAGCTGTGTGGCACCATCATGGAATTATATAAAAGAAATAAAAGGAGCTCTGGTCTAGAGCATTGTTCTAAAGTGCAGAGGTTGCCGGTTTGATCCCCAGTCAGGGCACATACAGGAGCTGGTCTATGTTCCTCTCTCTCTCTCTCTCTCTCTCTCTCTCTCTCTCTCTCTCCCCCTCCTTCCCTCCCTCTCTCTCTCCCTTCTTCTCTAGTTAAAATCAATAAATTTAAAAAAAAGGAGAAGTAAAAGGAAGTCTCTTGTTTCTGAGAGTGTCAGGGTCAGTGATTTAGGTCAATTCTCTGGGTTTTTCTTTTTAGTTATTTTTTAAATTTTATTGATTTTAGAGAGAGGAAAGAAAAGGAGAAAGAGAGAAATGTCAATTTGTTGTCCCACTTATTTATGCATCGTTGGTTGATTCTTGTATGTGCCTTGACCGGGGATGGAACCTGCAACCATGGAGTATCAGGAGGATGATGCTTTAGCCAACTTAGCTAATTGGCCATGGCTAAAATATGTTTTAAAAAGCTTAAAATTAATGAAGAGCTAACAAAAGTACAAAAGGGTAGGAAGATGTAAAATACCAATATTGGCTAGGATGTGCCTAATTGGAGCCTTTGTATACCGTTGGTGGGAATGAAATGGTCCAGCTGCTGTGGAAAACAGTCTGGCAGTTTTGCATAGAGTTAATCATTGAGTTACCAGATGGGCCAGTGACTCTACTCCTGGGTATGCGTTCAGAAGAACTAATGCAGGCATGCGGACAGATACTTGTACACCAATATTCATAGCAGCGTTAGTCACAATATCCAAAAGGTAGAAACAGTCCAAGTGTCCATCAGAAGATGGATGGAGAAACAAAATGTGTTCTATCTGGGGATGGAATATTATTAAGGTGACCAATCATCCTCCTTTAGGGAGGACAGTCCTTCTTTGTAAGTTCCATCCTCCCTCGAAAAGTGTCCTCCTTTTTCATATTGGAAGACTAATCTGTAAATGTCTGTATTCGATCGATGCAGAGTTAATCCCTTGAATGTGATGTGATGTATTTGTATCTAAATGAGTACTTTTTTCTTACAATTATTATTTAAAATTAATAGGCATGTAAGCATAATTACAATATAAAATATTACAAATGTTTTTATTATGCATTTATCATATAGTGTATTGTTGCAATGAATAAAATGTTTCTTTTATTTACAATATTTTCTTCAGTTTATTTTTGTCCTTTTCATTGTAAAAAGGTTGGTCACCTTAATATTATTCATCTATAAAAAGAAATGAAATTCTCATACATGTTACAACATGGATAAGCTTTGAGAACATTATGTTAAATGAATAAATACTATATGATTGTGCTTATATGAGGAACCTAGAAGAGGCAAATGCACAGAGACAGAAAGTAGATTGGAGGTCACCAGGGGCTGTGCGAGGGGGTGATAAGTGTTGAATGAGGACAGTTTCAGTTTGGAAAGATGAAAAAAATTTGGAAATGGATAGTGGCTATGGTTGCACAGAATTGTGAATGAACACTTAATGTCATTGAATCGCCCACTTAAAATGATTGAAATGGTAAATTTTCTGTTCTGTGTATTCTATCACAGTTAAGAAAAAGAAAAAAATATGAAGGAAAAACTGAGAAACATGACAGGTAAATGCATAGGGAAGCTGCTTTTGACCTGCGGGTGGTGCCCTTTCTCAGAACAACCTTTTCTTTATAGCGTCTGGCAGCAAGAGAGAAATCAAAGCCCAGCGTCTTTCTGTTGGCTTTTAATATTCCTCTTCATTCATTTTATCTTGAATGTGCCCACCCGAGGCTTTCTGAATTAGTAGTTATTTACATAATAATGGCTGTATTGGGCCTTTGCCCCAGACCTTAACCCTGGGACATCACGGTGAAGGCCAAATGGATTCATCCCTTCTGTGAGGGGCCAGCTAATTCACAGGTAGGAAGTGGCAGAGTGGAGTTTCTCTGCTTATAGACAGGAAGAAGGGGCAGCTGCCTCCCCCTCTTCTCTCAAAAAGAGGGGATAAAACGTTTGGACTTAGTGATGAGATGAAAGTGATATTGGTTCTGGTACCATTTCTGAAGGAGTTTGTGTATGGTGTCGCATAAAAAGCATTTAGTAAAACCTGTGGTTGGAGAAGCTTATGCTTTTGCAGTAAGATATATTCAGAGTGAAATACATAGAAGGTTGTTCATAGATTCTCAATGTCCCATCTCCCTCTGTGTTGCCAAAGGAAAAGTCCAATCTAGTCTTCAATACACCCAGTATAAAGACCAGAGCCCAGATATTCTGCGCCACGGCTTAGCCCATGTCAAAGCTCAGCCTAGTACAGGCACTGCTCAGAGTCTGTGCTTAGAGACTGTGCGGCTGCCAGAGCACGTGCTCAATGTGGCTAGTGTGCTTCTCCCAGCAGGGAAGCAGAGAGAAGGGCAAAATGCCAAGAAGGGCGAATCCCTGGTAAGCCTGTGTTTGTATTTTTCCAGCTGGGAAGGCCTAGCTTCCCTTTAAACTAACCAATCAGTTTCTTTAAAACTTCTGTGGGCTTGTGTTGGTCCCTCCCACTAACCAATCAGAGTCTTCTGGACTACACTGACTATTGGTGGTCACCATTGTGGCTTCGACTGAGGTGCCAGAAGAACATGCTCGGAAGCTCCTTCCCCATAGTCTGGGGTTGAATTGCTTTTATCCTGGCAGTCTGGAAAAACCTGTTCTTTTCCTTTTTTTGTGTGACAGAGACAGAGAGAGGGACAGATAGGGATAGACAGACAGGAAGGGAGAGAGATGAGAAGCATCAATTCCTCATTGCAACACCTTAATTGTTCATTGATTGCTTTCTCATATGTACCTTGACCGTGGGGCTACAACAGACCGAGTGACCCCTTGCTCGAGCCAGTGAGCTTGGGTCCAAGCTGGTGAGCTTTGCTCAACCCAGATGAGCCTACGCTCAAGCTGGTGACCTTGGGTTCTCGAACCTGGGTCTTCTGCATCCCAGTTCGATGCTCTATCCACTGCGCCACCGCTTGGTCAGGCCCCTGTTTTTTTCTTAATGGTCTCATTGGCACATTGTTCTTAATGGTCTCAGGTACCGAGGGCTCAGTGGCACAGTGGATTTCTGAAATGTGCAGTTGGGCCTGTGAACACTTTAAGCCTTTTAGCAGTTTCAGCTGAATGGGATGTTGCAGCTTCTTACTGAAGCAGGCCATCTAGTTTTATTCAACTTGAATATTTTGACTCCTTCTTCCGACTGCCTTTTCCTCCCTTACTAAGTGGCTAACTGTATATGCCACAAAAGGATTCTGGGTTCTCACTCTTACCTTTGGAATGTAATTAAACCTTTTAAAGGTCCGGAGACTCATTTTCCCTGGAAACGCAAACACAGTCCGTCCGAGTTAGGCACATCTCTGTGGGATTCTCGGTAGCGATACACTTCTACATTACCTTCCCAGGGCTTGCTCTTAGCTCAGGAGCCCAAGTTTTCAGCAGAGTTTATTCAGAAATACCCAGCCATGCAGAAACACAGATATTTCCCCTATATCCCATACTGTTGAAAAGCACTTTTAAAAATGTTTATGAAGTTCAGTTTATCAACAATTTGTACTGCTTAAGAATGCTCTCCCCATCAGATCAGGGACGAGGCAAGTGTCCATGTAAGAAATATTCAAACCCGCAGAGAATTTTTATGAGTTTATTTGAGCCGAACTGACGACAATTGCTGGGAAGCAAAATCTCAGCAGTCTGAGAGAGTGGCAGTTTGGCACATTATTTTATAACTATCAAAGGAGGAGGTGTAAAGAGGGTTACATAAAATCCATCGTTGGTAGATTGGGGAAGCGGGAGAAAACAAAGCAGGGAAACTCTGGGATTGGATAAAAAGTCAAATAGAGAGACAAATACTTCTCTTATATTGCTAGGTACAGGACAGTTAATAATGAGCATTTCCAGCACAGAGAGGAGAGATGGTACGCAGAGAACAAGATAAAGATCGACCTTTGTCAATGAAGACAGCAGCCTAGGACATTACCACTTGCCACAACTCAGTTTTAGATAAGAAGTTTTAATTTCCAATCATCCTCTGTGGTTACTTTAGGTCCTTGAAGGGGACCCACCATACGGGTCTTTCTGAACTTGTCAGGTTTAGGATGGGGCCCTTTTTTGGTCCACCCGAGGATTTCCATTGTCACCACTTCTGTTCGACATTGTACTGAAAGTCCTAACCAGTACATTGAGGTGGGGCATGGAGAGGATTTGGAAAGGGAAGAAAGCTGAGTCTATTTGCAGATTACAGGATCTTCTATGTAGAAAAGCCCCAAGGATCCACAGAAAGCCTGCTGGAACAATAAGTGAGTTTGCAAAATGGAGCATAAGGACCTGCTATGTGAGGCAGAGTGTGACGGCTGCTTAGACAGGAGTACCACGTGCTTTAGAAGTCCTCAGGCGGGGAGACTCATTCTCTTGGAGAAAGTGGGACACATCACAGGAGGGCAGCTGTGATCAGGTGTTTGAGGGAGGACTGGTTTTGGTCAGGAAGAAGGAAATTGGTGTTCTGATAGAAGAGAAGAGAAAAAAACAAATGTTTGGAGGTGGAAAATCATAGGGACCCGATTGCATTCTTTAATAAAATTGGCGCTGGAAGTCCAGGAAAGAGCAGAGGGGAGGAAGGGCCAGGAAGGAAAGTTGGAAAGTGATGGGAGAGGCCTTGAATTTCAGACCCAGAATTCAGGACTTGATCTGAACAAATTTAAATAATTTTCAGCACCTTCCTTATAGGGGAATGAAATTATTTTCTCAACTATAAAATAGTTGTCTTATTTTCCTGTTGGGCAATCAAAAAAAGATGGTTATGTTTACAAGTAATTGTAAAGTTACTCAATTACAGTGTATCTTTAGATTTTTAAACTAGGCAAATAATTCAATTTTATGTAAAAACATAAAATGAAAAAATGAAATCTCTTCAGTCTGTTCCTCTTGGATGTTTATGATCCTGTATCTGAGGCCCTCTAAGTAACATGTGATCTAAGTCTTTCCTCTTCGCCATTGCACGGTCCATTCAGTAGGTGTATTTATTTATTTATTTATTTATTTATTTATTTATTTATTTATACGCAGAGACAGAGAGTCAGAGATAGGGACAGACAGACAGGAAGGGAGAGAGATGAGAAGCATCAATCATTAGTTTTTTGTTTCGACACCTTAGTTGTTCATTGATTGTTTTCTCAAATGTGCCTTGACCACAGGCCTTCAGCAGACCGAGTAACCCCTTGCTTAAGCCAGCAACCTTGGGTCCAAGCTGGTGAGCTTTGCTCAAACCAGATGAGCCCACGCTCAAGCTGGTGACCTCAGGGTCTCGAACCTGGATCCTCTGCATCCCAGTCCAACGCTCTATCCATTGCGCCACTGCCTGGTCAGGCTCAGTAGGTGTTTAATACATCTTTGACACCCAGCTATGGTGGACAAGGGTGGTAATCTAGTTGATAGCTTTTGACATTATTAAGAAGTGAGTGTTTTTGAGTTAAAAAAAAGAAAAAACCACAGCACACAGTCAAGGAATAAATATGGGAAATAGGCTAGAAACAGATTTTATTTCTTGAAGCTTCTGCCCGTAGGGCCAGCACTCAAGTGTAGATCCTTGCCCCGGCCAGGCCGCTTCGAGTGTCCTGACATTTCCCAAGGTGGACAGCTGCCACCTTCAGTTCAAACCAGAGAGGGGACATGGTTTACCTATCTCAGAACACCACTCTGCTCTATTAAAAACCTTTTTTTCTCTTTTTATCCCAAAGGAAATTGGGCAGAGGTCCTCTCTTTCCTTGCCCACCCTTTCCATAGGAGCCTTGAAGCACAAACCTCAGGCTTTCTTAGACTTATTCCACACCAATTTCCAAAACACGCCCAGAAGTGGACCGTGTGCTGACGGTTAACCCACGAGGAACTTGCCTTAGTTTTGATCATACCCACTTCCCCTCAGGAAGGAAAGTCTGAGGCTGTACACACTGTTCTTTCTCCCAAGACAACTTCCCTGCTGCAGGATTTCATTCCTAATGAGATGTCCACCATCACCTGTGGACTGCCGAACTACACATTTGCTCTTGAAACCATCTGCCTGGTTTTCTGATTGTTGAATTTAAATAGGCTGCTGTTATTATCTTTAATTGAAAGAACTTTCCCCACTAACCTAAGGCACATAAGGAAACATCCTAACCGGGGTTGAGGTGACGTGACTAGGAGGGAAACTGCATCCTCATTATCTCTGCCTTGATTTGTTTTGCTGTCAAAGATCAGCTGGGGGTAGTTTGCCAGAACAACCCTACTTGTCATGGGATGACAGAAAGCAAGGTAAAACAAAGAGTGTGTAACTAAAGAGAAATTAGCCCATTCCAAACCACGGGTTTTAGAGGCTTTGAAATTATAGTAGGAAAAAAAAAAAAGAAACTATAGTAGGGTTATTAGAATTCTACAGAAAACCACAGAGAGAGATGTATTAATTTATTATAAGGAATGGACTCACATGATTATGGAGGCTGAGAAGTGCTGTGACCTGCCATCTGCGAGCTGGAAACCCCAGAGCGCCAGTGATATAAATTCAAGTTAGAGTACAGGAGAAAACCCGTGTCCCTGCTCAGAAACAGCCACGCAGCCTGACCAGGAGGTGACGCAGTGGATGGAGCGTCGCACTGGGATGCAGAAAACCCAGATTCGAAACCCCGAGGTCTCCGGCTTGAGTACCAGCTCATCTGGTTTGAGCAAAGCTCACCAGCTTGAGCCCAAGGTCGCTGGCTTGAGCAAGGGGTTACTCAGTCTGCTGTAGCTCCCCAGTCAAGGCACATATGAGAAAGCAATCAATGAACAACTAAGGTGCCGCAATGAAGAATTGATGGTTTTCATCTCTCTCCCTTTCTGTCTGTCTGTCCCTATCTGTCTCAAGCAAGCAAGCAGAGCCCTGCCAGACAGCTCAGTTGCAGTTGGTTAGAGCAGCATCTGCTATGCAAAGGTTGCTGGTTTGGTGCCTGCTCAGGACACATACACAACAGAATGATGTTTGCCTCTCTCTCTCTCTCTCCTGCCTGTCTTTGGCATAATCCTATCTCAAATGTAAGTAACATTCCCCTCTTTTTTGAAAAGTTTTACTAAGGAAATGAGTCTAGAGCAGTGGTTTCAACCAGGGGTGATTTCTGCCTCCTGTGGGATATCCAGCAATGTCTTGTTAGGTAGAATGATTCTTACATGGCACTTTACATGACTGATTTAAGATTTTAAATAAGCTGACCACCTGTTTACCCCAGGAGGGGTGGACCCACATCACCTGAATGGGATATTCTTGCAAAAATAACGGGGCCCATTAAGCTGTTTGCTGCTTTGGATTATACTGTTCTCAACAAGCACAGGCCACGTGGCTATAAACCGCCTGCACTGGCACGGGCCACGTGGCTATACGTAGCCCCACTGGGTTTTGGGAGTGGAGATCTATTGTCTTCCTGGCTCTCAGGATGCTGCTTCTGTCTGTAAGTTCCCTTAATAAACTTTTGTAATGCTCAAGTTGCCGTCCCCTTAGTCCCTCGGTCTCAGGAAATTTCCCAACACGTCCAGAGCCATATTTTGGTTGTCACAACCAGTGACATGCTACTAGCTTCTAATGAGTAGAGGCCAGGGAGGCTGCCAAACTTTCCCCAGTGGACAGGGCAGCTCCACAAAAAGTATCCAACCCAAAGTGGCAATAGTGCCAAGGCTGAGACAGCGTGATCTAGAGAAAAAGGGACTTTCCACAGCACTTGACACGGGGTGCCCCAGATGCCCCCGTCCGTGGCATGGGGAGCTAGTGCTTTCAGGACCAGTGTTTGTCCGCTGAGCTTAAATTGCTAGGTAGGCTGTAGCATTGAAATTGGCAACTTTCAAACAGCTTTAAGGTAGACCTGTTAAATCTCAAATTTGGATGAAAAACAAGAAAGGCAGGAGGGAAGTTAAGCAGCACTTTAAAATCTAGGAGAGCTGCGAGAGTGGCACGCAGGTGGCTTTGCTCCAGCTCATGGTGCCAAATGTCCTGTAGTGAGTTCATGGATGCGGAGGAGCAAATATTCATTTTCGTCAGAGGCAAATGCTGAAATTGCAATTGTGGCCTCTCAGCCCTTCAGAAGGCGCCACTTGATTCCCACTGTAATTCACTTCAGTTCTAGCTGTGCTGGGTTGTCCTGACTCATAGGGGTCAGTGGTGGAATATCAGAAAGCTTGTTTCTTTGGCTCGTCCGTTTATGTGCTCCATGCCAAACCGGATTGCTTTTTCGCTTTTTTAAAATGAATAATCTGCACATCTTTGCTCATGTCAGGAAAGACCATCCCTGTTAATAATTTACAAAGACACAGTTACTCCTCTTTTGCATCTTCAAATCTCTCAAAGCACGTGATTGTCTAAGCATATCTGGTTTCCAAGTAGCTGACTGATGAAATATGATTGGCCTCCCAGCATCGATTTCTCCTCTCCTTCCCCCCTCGCTCTTGTCTAGCAGTTATTTGTTCGGATACAATCATTCTCATGAAAGAATAAAGAACAGGGTTCTTGCTTTCTATCCTCAGGCTGTGTTGGCTTCCTACCATGGCTGAGAATCTCGAAGGAGCAACTTGGCAGACCCTCTCCCATCCCTGGGGCTTCGGCAAGGTGCTGGAGGAGGAAGGAGGCCACGTGTGCCCGTGAGTAATAGTCCTCAGGTTAACACGGCGGAGGCTGGCGGCGTTTTCTGAGATTAGCTCACACTTTGAGGTGCGATGAATTGATCTGGACAAGGGTTGAAAGCCACATCTTGGGGTTATACGAGAATGATGCCTTTGATAGAAAAGTGATGAGATCATTTTGAGGTTTGTTTAGGTAATTCTAATACTTAAAAAGAATATTGAAAGTGAAGCAGGAGTATTTTGGAAAAGTACAAAACCATATATTACTTTGGTTGTTTACTTCTTCGAGACTCAATATCCAGAGGCACTTTCGGTAAAGGAGAAACTGATTTTAGCTGATTGTCCTTATACGTGGTATTATAACAGGCTCTGATTTACGGTAAACGTTTGACTACACTTTTGGGGAGGGAAATCGACTTGTGTGATGTTTATTTTCTTTTAAAAATGGTATCTTCTCAGTGACAAATGTATCAGTAAGGATGAAAAGTTCTGATTTTTAAACAGAAAATGGTATGTTGGTTATGCAAATTGGTTTATATTTAGTTGCTTGTTTATGTTCAATGGTCTTGATAAATAAGTTTCTCTCCTTTGAGAAAAACCACAATTGTACAGAAAGTTCAGATCATTCCTGAGTGGCTTAGGGTTTATATAAATGTATCATTCTTTCTTGGGGTTGTCTAGGTTTCAAGTATAATCCATTTGTTAGGAATGCATACATTTTGGAAGGCTGATTGGAAAGTTTCCAGTCATTCTGCTATTTAATGCTTTCTCATTAATCACTGATGCTGAGTATTACGAGCCACTTAAAAATTTGTGGAAGTGATATTCTTTCAGTAGGTTCTATGATTATTGAGTATTTAAGTATTGCAATAAGAACATTATGTGAGAGTCCATGTATAAAGTAACTGCCAAGGGAAGCTCTCCAAGTGGAAAAAATTCACTACCTTGACTTTTACTGCTTGGGATGTAGAGCCAAATATTTTTTAGAATATTCATAATTTTCTGGGATTGTAATTACTTGGTGGCACTATTTGTTTTCAAACAGTTTTAAGGGTTTGCATGAGTGCAGATAAAACCTCTTTCTGTTACGTAGTTCACTGTAAGGAAAATTGAGAAATGGACATTGTCATTGTATGGGACTAGAGTACAGAGGATTCTGACATTTTGGAACTTGCTACTTGATCCCCCGAAACGACTGCTTGTGTCATAATTTTATTTATTTTTAGTGCACAGATTTCCCCTGGTTTCATGCTTGAAGGATGAAATGATTGGCTATGTGGGCTAAGGAAAGTGACCACGAAAGACATAGGATCCTGAGATTTGTGTTTCTTGCCTGCTTGGTCAATAACATGAAAAGAAAAAAATCCAGCTCCAAGTTCATTGAAGCATACTGTTTATGGCTTTTGGAGAAAAGGAATGATGGAAGAGATAAGAAGTATTTAAAATCAAAACACTAAAGCCAAACCACTATATTGCAGTTTGATAGCTTGTTGGCCATGATTTTAACTACATGTATCCTGTGAAAAGTCTAGTGTTATTGTTTTATTAGAATTAGTGCTAGATAGGTCTCTAAAGACTGAAGCTCTGTGTTATCCCTGGATGTGCTTAGTAATTAGATGATTCAAGTAGTATATTATTAATCTTTGTTTCTATATATAAAATACTATTTCATTTTTATGACAACATAAAAAGCAACCATTATTATAACTTCAGCCTATGTCTCCAGTGGAAGGTGTTCTCAAGTATAGAACTAGATAAACTTGCTTCAGGATTTAATGGATTGGATAATTTTCATAGAGCAACAAGTGATGTTGGTCTGATTTGTTCAACTGAGTCTCACTCAGCTGCTGGCTACATGGGAGTAAGATCTAAAATATTTAGCTTGTCTTCCAATAGACAGTGCCGGCTGCCCTGACTGGAGGTCCCACACCCCTCATTCATGTGCCTCGGTGATCTGCAGGAACTGTCATTAGACTGATGTGAAGAGGAGAATGATTCACTTTCCTGAAGTTCTCTAACACTTGAAAATGAAAGTGACTTCAGATGGTTTTTGCTGTTGGTTAAAGAAGGGACTACCTGCCTGGTCAGATAACGGTTGGGGCGCCACCCTGATGCGCAGAGGCTGTCGGTCCGATCCCCAGTCAGGGCACGCACAGGAGCAGATCAATGTTCCTGTCTCTTTCTCTCCCCCTTCCTCTCTCTCTGAAATTGATAAATAAAAATTAAATAAAGGGCAACTAATGGGCTCTTTTGCCCAGTCAAGCAGCCACAGGAAATAGTTCGGACTATGGTTTCAGAACGAGCCTGACCATCACTTCTTGGCTGTGTGACTGTGGGCAAGTTTGTGAGTGTCATTCAACCTCAGTTGTCATGTCTGTAAAACGAGAATAACACCTACTCCTTGGGGTTGGAGGAGAGAATTACTATGGGAACAGCTCCTAGCACAGTGCCTGGCTCATCTAACTCACTGCTGATGGCGAGTCTTACTGTGAGCGCCAGTAACCGCGACTGTGGGCCCTTTCAAAGCCATCTTGTTTATGTTGGAGTGAAAGTTATAGGCTGTATTGCTACATCAATCTTCTAGTGAAAAGAATGATTCCTTTAGAACTTGGGAGACAGCGTGAGTGCAGGAAGGCAGGGGAGAGTTTACTAGATCTATGCAACTTCTTTGGTTTTAAACACAAAGCCTGGTAGAAAGTGTAATTAAAACATTAGTGTATTTTAAAAACGGGATGAGTTTCTGTTCAACAAATACTTATTGAGAACATACCAAGGTGCTAGGTGCTGTGGTACACACATAAAAGCCAAGGCTGCAATGAGATGCCACATAGCACCTACTGGAATGGCAAAAATGGAAAATGCAGGCCGTGCTGAGTGCTGGCAAGGAACAGCTGGAGTTCTCGTACACTGCCAGTGTGCCACCAACAAAATATTACTGCCGCTCTGGCGACCGTTTGCTCGTTTCTCATCAAGCAGAATATATATTTGCCATAAAACCCATATGATCCCACTCCTGGGTCTTTGCCCTAGAGAAATGAAACTCGTGTTCACAGAGGAAGCTTTCAAATGTTTATGGCAGCGGTATTCTAAGTTGCCCCAAACTGGAAACAGCCCCCAAATCCTTCAATGGATGAGTGGATAAACTGTGTTAATTCTTCACAATGAAATACTATTCAGCAATAAAAAGGAACAATCGATTGATGTACACAACACTTTAGATGAATGTCAAAGGCAGTATACTGGGTGAAAGAAACAAGTTTCAGAAGGTTGCATGTTATACTATTCCATTTTTATGATCTCAAAAAGATAAAACTGTTGGGACGGAACGGATCAATGTGCGGGAGGGGTAGGGACAGAGCATGATAGCGCGTTATGTGACAGAAGTATTCTGTGTCCCAACTGTGGACGTGGTTATAAGAACCCATTCATGTGATAACATGTATGAAACGGCATCAAAAATCAGGTTTACTGTGCTGATTTAAACCATGAATGATGAGAACACGAGGTTCTTGCCCTTGAGGGGTTCACAGGTGCAATGCCCTCATAACACAGGTAATTCCATTAGTGTGGTGGATGTAGTGATTGCAGCGTGCTGTGAGAGCAGAGCTGCCAACCAGTGTGACAGGCCACCCTGGCATGCCACGGCTGGGTTACAGGGGTTCCCAGATGCTGCTGCACGAGGACAGTGGCGGTCTGATACCCAGGCCGGTTGCTTGTGGCCATTTATCCTTAACCACTTTCTTTTTTTTTTTTTTTTTTTATAATTTTATTTTTTTAATGGGGTGACATCAATAAATCAGGATACATATATTCAAAGATAACAAGTCCAGGTTATCTTGTCGTTCAATTATGTTGCATACCCACCACCCAAAGTCAGATTGTCCTCCGTCACCCTCTATCTTGTTCTCTCTGTGCCCCTCCCCCTCCCCCTTTCCCTCCCCCATTCCCCCCTCCCCCCCCCCCCCGTAACCACCACACTCTTATCAATGTCTCTTAGTTTCACTATTATGTCCCACCTACGTATGGAATAATACAGTTCCTGTTTTTTTCTGATTTACTTATTTCGCTTCGTAACATGTTATCAAGATCCCACCACTTTGCTGTAAATGTTAACCACTTTCTACATGCACCAAGATGTGAAAAGGTTCAAGTCCCGGGTTTGGGATTAGGAGAGCACAGGGGAAGAACACGTTGCCCCATTGCCTGGGAGATGGGAGGCTGGTACCAGAAAAGGCTTCATGGGGAGACAGTTCCTGCAGTAGGAATTCAAGGATGAGAAGGAGCTGGGCAACAAGCTTCTCCGGAGGAGTGGGGGAAAGCCTTTCCTTACATACAGAGGGAGAGGCGGGGACAGAGGAGTGAGGCTGTGCACAATTCATGGACTGCCTTATACAGTAACGGAACACTCTGTGTTATGATAGTAGATTTTGAGCATAGTAAGAGGCAGATGGGGATGAGGCCATAGACAGGACAATTTGTTAAAAGAGGAGCTGGAGGAATGAGATAATGGGAGAAGATGCAGGTTTTGGTCTTAACTGTCAAATGCTGGAGAACCTTCTAACATGTTTAGCATTAATGGAAGACTCTGCCTCCTAGGAAGATCTTTTCATTCATTTATTTATCAATTTATTCAACAAATCTTTACTGCATACCCACCGGAAATGCTAGGCATTATTTTAGGTCCTGGGGATCTGGCAGTGAACAAAAAGTTTTATGGCACTGATGTTTTAGGGGCTAAATGATCTCAGCTTTGGATGCTTTTGAAGTGTAATGAACCTCCGAGGTGCTAACGCCTGGGAGACAGGAGCTACAAAGAGCTGTCTGAGCTGCAAATACAAGTTGGGAATCGCTAGCACAAAGATAGAATTGGAGCCTTAGATATTGGCTAAATAATCTATTTCTATACCTAAATAAATATCGAAAAAAATCCTCTGCACCAGAATTCTCAGTGATTTGCCACCAGAACTGGTCCTTCTGTGAGACAAGGAGAGATGTATCTGGTTTATGCTGTTATCTCGTGGCTGCTTATTCATTTGTCCATATTCCTTTTCTGTGACATTCTGGTAAAGGGCTCTGTAATACTTCTAGAAGAAACTAGTACAAATGTCTCTGACATGCAGAGCATTATACTAAGCTCTGGGGGTACAGGGTAGGGAGTGTGGGGTAGGGCGGGTTGATAAGAAAGAGTAGATCTGGTTCCTGTTCTGAAAATACTTCGAGCCTGAGGAGAAATGGCTGTGTTGTTAGAGCTATTATAACTCCGGTACTTATCGATGCCACCATGTTGATGTGGCCCCAAAACCAAATCATTAAACTTCCAGCTGTTCTGATAACCAGGAGATAAACAAATGGATATCCTTTCTGCATTCTGTGGACTCATCTCCTCTATAGTGGGCTTGGGACAAGGTGGGAGTTAGAAGTGGCAGTTGAAGGGATAGGTTCAGACATGATCTGGCAGGGAAAATACCCAGGACAGGGAACTATGTGCTAACCATTGTCCTTGGCTCCTAAAGGACTTTGTATTTTTCTAAACTGAGTGACTGCTCCTTCTCAGAAAACTCATGGACATCTTGAATGGTCTATACATTGCCTGTTAACTAATTTCACCTTTAAAGTTACAATGGCTTTACTTGTTTATATTCAACAAAGAACTACACTTACTCAACTAAAAAATTAACTTCTTTTTCCATATGATGACTCAGGCTAGTCACCCTTGCTGTTTTGAAGGCTTCGTTAGCAGTTTCATTGATCAGTGTTCTGCTGGACACCAAAGCAAAAGATGGGAGACATTTGTGTCCATATTCCGAGGCCCATACTATGAAGAAAGTCTTAACATTTCTAACATATTCTAATATAGATATATCTTTTATTCATTTAGCAAAACTAATAAATTTTCTTTGAATTCACAGTCTTAAGAGATGGTTGAGATAATCTTAGATACTTATTTCTAACAGACTTTGAGAGATCTTTATTGTCTTTTAATTATCAAATGAATATATAGTTGTAAAAAATTAAAAAATACTGAAGTGAATAAAGTAGAAAGTGAAATCTACATAACTGAGGAGGGGATAAGTATAGAATGAGGCTCAGCGAGGTCTGTTGTAAGTGTACGCCTTTGTCATGACATTTCACATTTTGTACGGGCCATTTTGACAAGGGACCTGCCTCAGGTTTGGTGAATTTTATTGTCCCTTGCATTTAAAGGGTCCATCAAAATAGCTGCATCAAAACCATTCTGCTCTGACCAGGTGGTGGCACAGTGGATGGAGCATCGGACTGGGATGTGGAGGACCCAGGTTCAAGACCCTGAGATGGCCAGCTGGAATGCGGGCTCATCTGGTTTGAGCAAGGCTCACCAGCTTGGACCCGAGGTCGCTGGCTTGAGCAAGGGGTTACTGGGTCTGCTGAAGGCCCACAGTCAAGGCACATATGAGAAAGCAATCAATGAACAACTAAGGTGTCACAACGAAAAACTAATGATTAATGCTTCTCATCTCTCTTTGTTTCTGTCTGTCTGTCCCTGTCACTCTGACTCTCTCTCTGTCAAAAAAAAAACACACAACACTACAAAACCATTCTGTTGTCCTGCTTCTGGTTATGTGGCCAAGATAATTGAGAGCAGGCTCTGAAAGAAAGATCTGCACTTCCATGTATATAGAAACTTTATTTACCATAGCCAAGAGGTAGCCTGACCAGGCAGTGGTGCAGTGGATAGGGAATCAGCCTGGGACCCAGAAGACCCAGGTTTGAAACCCTGAGGTCACCAGCTTGAGCATGGGATCATAGACATGACCCCATGGTCACTAGCTTGAGTCCAAAGGTCGCTGGCTTGAGCAAGGGGTCATTGGCTCAGCTGGAGCTCCCTGGACAAGGCACATATGAGAAAGCAATCAATGAACAACTAAGGTGCCGCAATGAAGAATTGATGCTTCTCATCTTTCTTCCTTCCTGTCTGTCCCTCTCTCTCTTGCTAAAAAAAAAAAAAAAAATAGAAGCAACCCAATTATCCAGTGATGGATGAATAGTTAAGCAAATGTACTGTATCTCTACAATGGAATATTATTCAGCCTTTAAAAGAAAGGAAATTCTAACGCATGCTACAACCTGGATGAATCTTCAGAGCAGTATGTTGAGTGAAATAAGCCAGTCACAAAAAGACAAGTACTGTATGACTCTGCCTGTATGAGGTACCTAGAGTTGTCAAATTCATATAGAAAGTAGAATGCTAATTGCCCAGGGCTGGGGGGAGGGAGAATGGGAGTTGTTTAATGGGTATAGAGTTTTTTTTGTAAGATGAAAAGAGTTCTGGAGATTGGTTGTGCCATAAAGGTAAATATATTTAACACAACTGAACTGTATACTAAAAAATGATTAACATGCTAAATTTTACATTATGTGTATTTTACTACAATTAAAAATATTTTTTTAAATGTTTAAGGATAGGCCATGTCAACCTGTTCTGCTTGGGTGCACACATGACCTATAAAATTGGCATTCTTGTGCTAGAGTCACGTAGACTTGAAGTGTTGCTGTTGTCACATTCTCTGTCTGCTGGTGTCTCTAAGGCAGGGGGTTCAATAATAGACCAGCGGATCTATGAACTCCATACTTAATGCAAATTTTTATCTGTTTAAGCATTTTTCTTGGGGAAAGGGGCCACCAGTTTTTTCAGGTTCTCAAGAGGCATATGTCTCCTTCTTCCTCAGGGGAAAAAAAGCCTAGAAATGCTGCCCAATACATTTTTTCTATTAGATTTCATTAAATTAACTGAATACAAAAGCTATTTTTTCAAAGCTTTTAATATATACTCAAATAAAGCAAAATCATATTAAGGCTTATTTATGCACTTGATTATTCCTTCTATAGTTTCAGTAGCTGGGATGACTTAGTGGACAAATACTTACAAAAGGAAGGTGCCCCTGTGTCACACCCGGCATAGAGAGTGCTTTCTTCTGCGGGGATGCACACCCCATCCAGGAATCGGGTCTGTTGGCTTCTCCGCTCTTCCAGCACAAATCAAGAAGCTGTATCCAGTAGTAATCGATGCTTCAAACCCCGCCTATTTGTGCTCGCTATTCACAATTTTCCTCTAATATGCACCCCTGTTTTCAGAAGATTTTTTTAGATGACAATTAGAGAGTCTCCTACTGTCTCAATAAAGTAAATTTCTAGAAGGGAACAGCTGACAAACATGTGGGAATTACAGAGAGGAGATCTATTTAGAGCTTTGTGTTGTTGTTTTTTTCCTGGTTACAAAGCACAAGCTCAGTGCTTTGAAAAGCAAACAGAGACGTCAAGAGGTCTTTCCTCAGGCGGCTGCACATATACTTGAAGGACCCTTCTCAGACAAGGACTGTGCTTTGCCCTTTGAAAGCTCACTCTCAGGTACAGATGGTTATCCTGTATTACAGATCCTTGCTGACTGAGTTGAACACAATCTTCCCAGGGGACTGGAGCTAATGGGCTGGAAGTTGTCTGTCTTTAATATATTTGCCCATAGCATACCACCTTCCCTTCTCAATATAGAACTCAAACCACCACAGCAGGGAATGTGCATGCACACACGCAAACCCAGGCCTTTTAAAAAAATATTTATTTTATTTTAAATATTTTTGTTGTTATCTGATAACCCATCTTAATACCAACTCTTCTTTTGACTCAGGATTTTCCTGCCAATTGTACCCTTTCTCTGGAATGTTCTATCACTCATGTTTCTACTCAGATGTCTTCTCTGTAGAAATTTTTTTCTGAATACCTTACCCAAAAATTGTTCCTGCTCACTGCTCCCTCCTCCTGATGCAGCTTAACTTTCTTTAGAATACTTGTAATCTTCAGATTGCAACTTTTATGCAATTTTTAAGAATACTTGCATTTTTATATATTTATTAGTTTACTATCTTTTTCCCCCCCACCAAATAATAGGTACTCAACAAATATTCTTTTATTCCAATTTTAAGTTATTGAAATATTTTCCATATTTGTCTATTTATTTGTAGTTTAATAAATAAATGAAGAAATGTTCAAAGGAAGGTTTAATTATAAGAGCTTAAGGAAAAAAGCCCTATACTCTCGTACTTCCTGTCTCCAAGCCTGTCCTTGAGAAAGTATGCATGCACTGACCTTTTTCATTTAATGGCTCTATGGAGTGCTATGTAGCTGGCACTCATCTATATGTTAGTGGGAGGGTAGCGTTGTGCCATTACTAAACTGATCTTTTGTCTCTCTGTGAACACTCAAACACTTGAGTATGATTCGGGGCTGGAACTTCTGTTTAATACGGGCACTGTCTGAGGTCTCACGTTACCAAAGAGATCGGCATTGTGCTCTTTCCCTCTGGATTTTCCTGGAGGAAGAGACAGAAAAATGATAAATGGTGTTTTTTCAAGGTGCTTACAAGATTAATTTCCAGTTTAGAAAACTGGATTTATTTATTATGCAATACACTTAAAACATGATTTCTAAGTGTATAATTTCCTTAAAGAAAATGCTTACAAAGGATATTATAAAATAAGTAAAAATCTATTTTTCACACCTTATGCATAACCACTGAACTCATTTTATTGGAATATTATTGGAAATTTTCAAATCTGAATGCTCACATTATTAGTGGCAACCATTTAATAGAAAATATTTTCCAAAATGAAGTACCTTAGAAGTGGGATGCAGGTTAGAGAGCTAAGGGTGATCACTACTTACATCAAATCCTTTATATTTATTCCTCAAATTTCTTTTGTGTGCACGTGTGTGTATGTGTGTGCGTGCGTGCATACAGCTTTCACCTTTAAAGTTCTATGTCATTATCTTTTGGCTTTCACATTATACCTTTATCATTTCCCCCTGTATTCCATCTCTGAAATTCTACTTTTTCTATTTCTGTAGCATATATTCTATAATATTTTTGAATTCCTACAATTTACTACTTCAGTGAAATTATGTGTGCCACGTACCTTAGCAACTAAGAATTTTAAAGATCTATTTAAAATTGTCATTCTCTGTATAAAGGACTTTGAGTATTTTCTAAAATATATTTGTCAATAGGGCTGACTTTTTTATTTTTGAATAGCAAATTTGAACACTATTACTCAGTTATTTATATATCTCTTTTTACTCCTCTACTGATCCAGGTTTAAGTTTTATTTCTTCTGGTGAACTGTTCTATGATAACTCCAGAACACACTGATTGAACTCCCAAGTGTCCATAGAGCAGGGGTCGGGAACCTTTTTGGCTGAGAGAGCCATGAATGCCACATATTTTAAAATGTAATTCCGTGAGAGCCATATAGTATGTTTAACACTAAATACAAGTAAATATGTGCATTTTATGTAAGACCAACACTTTTAAAGTACAATAAGTCTCTGAATTCTTTTTAATAATGTTGTTATGCTGTTGCTAACAAATGATGAATAAAGTACTTCTTTTTTTTTTAATATTTTTCTGAAGCTGGAAACGGGGAGAGACAGTCAGACAGACTCCCGCATGCGCCCGACCGGGATCCACCCGGCACACCCACCAGGGGCGACGCTCTGCCTACCAGGGGGCGATGCTCAGCCCCTCCGGGGCGTCGCTCTGCCGCGACCAGAGCCACTCTAGCGCCTGGGGCAGAGGCCAAGGAGCCATCCCCAGCGCCCGGGCCATCTTTGCTCCAATGGAGCCTTGGCTGCAGGAGGGGAAGAGAGAGACAGAGAGGAAGGAGGGGGGGGTGGAGAAGCAGATGGACGCTTTTCCTATGTGCCCTGGCCGGGAATCGAACCTGGGTCCCCCGCACGCCAGGCCGACGCTCTACCGCTGAGACAACCGGCCAGGGCCTAAAGTACTTCTTACCATTAATGCGACTTCTGATTCTGCATGGTTTTGCTGATGGCTTTGTAGTTTGGTTGATATGTGGTGAGGTTAAGCTTCATGCAGGCCTTGAGACTTCCATCTGTTAAACATGATCGTAGGTTGGTCTTCACATTCTTTAGATGTGAGAAAGACTGCTCACATGCATATGTAGAGCCAAACATTGTCAGTACAGCAATACTCACACGCTGTAGTGTGTGGTATGTGACTGGAAGTGCATTCCAAGTTTTGACAATCAGCTGGTCCACGGGTTGAAGTTTTTTCATTTCTCCCCACTTGTGTTTGCTCGCCAACTCTGCTTGCTGTCATTCAAGTCTTTCCAAATCTTCATTCAGTGACCTGAACTTATTCACCCACATGTCTGAGGCCTTCAGGTCAGCAGCTTGTAGCTCAAAATCTCTGATGGAGACACTGGGGATGTAACTCGGGTTGGCACTGTCCACTGCACACTTATGTGGATGGGTAGTGAACTTAAAAAGACGAGTGTGCTCACGAAATTCTCCAAAGCGCACTTTGAATGACTGCAGGAGATTAGATGTGAAGCCTGCTAGCTGCTGGAGATCAAGATGTTGAGCAGGGTCACTTGCTGTGCATACATCTTTAAACTCTCCCAGTTTTTCAAAGTGTAGTAAATGACCTGTTTCAAAGTCGGCAACGAAGAGTTCCAGCTTGTTTTCAAATGCAAACACTGCTTGTTGAAGGGATAAGACTGTATTTCCAATGCCTTGCATTTTCACATTGAGCTGGTTCAGATGTTCAGTCATGTCCTCGAGATAGTAGAACTGCAGGAGCCACTCATGTTAGCTATCTCAGGATGCTCGACGTTTTTCATTTCAAGAAAAGTCCGGATTTCGCTCAGACAAGCCTTGAAACGGCTGAGCACCTTCCCTCTTGACAACCAACGCACATTGCTGTGCAGAAGCAGACCAGGATAATTATTCCCAACTTCATCCAGCAGTGTTTTAAACTGGCGATCATTTAAAGGTCGGGCAACAATAAAGTTGACCACCTAAATGACCAGCGATATCACCTCACCAAGCTGCTCGCCACAATCTGAGCACAAAGCGCCTCCTGATGTAGGATGCAGTGAAAACTTAGGATGGGTCTCTTTTCATGTTCACAAAGAAGCGCTACGAATCTTCTGTTTTTCCCCACCATGCACGGAGCACCATCAGTACACAACGAAATAAGTTTATCCATTGGTAGATTTTTTCTTTAGCGAACTCAGTGAAAGATTTGAATAAATCTTCCCCTCTTGTTGTCTCTTTCATAGGCAAAACAGCAAGACTTTCCTCACATAGTGTGTCACCGACAGCATACCTTGCAATCACGCTGAACTGGGATAGATGGCTTACGTCTGTTGATTCATCCAAAGTGAGAGAAAAGAATGGTGCTGCATTTATGTCCTTCACTTGTGTTGCCTCAATTTGATTTGCCATCATGATGGTACGATTGTGAACAGTTCTTGCCAACAGAGGCATGTCTTTTATTCATTTGATTATCTTGTCTTTATCTGAAAAGTCGTCAAAACGTTCATTGGCAACATCAAGCATGAGTGTGTCTTTTATTCATTTGATTATCTTGTCTTTATCTGAAAAGTCGTCAAAACATTCATTGGCAACATCAAGCATGAGTGTTTTGGCATACTCCCCATCTGTGAATGGCTTTCTGTTCTTCACAATTGCTAAATCACCAGCAAAACTAGCTGAATTTCAGTCACCTTGTTGGGTCTTGCTTCTACTGTACTCTCAAAGCCCAACAATATTCAAGCTGGATTCAAGGGGAGGGGCTGCACTTCTGGATGGGAGGAACTACAAAGTCACTTTGCAGAAGGGCAAGAAGGGAGGGAGGAACAGCTGCCAGCCATTTTTCAGGTCATCTAGCACAACACAATAGTCTGAAAGGAATGTGAAGTCATCTAGATAGGGTGGAAAAATTTTGCATCTGAGAAAGCTGAAGCCTAGAGAGGTGACATGGCCTGCTCAGGGTACCACAGCTGGTTTCCTAGCCCCTTGCTACACAAAGTGTGGTCCTTGGACCAGTGACATCAACATCACTGGGAGCTTATCAGAAATGGAGACTCTCTGGCCACACCCCAGACCTACTGAAGCAGAGCCGACCCTTTTCCACCATTCCCAGGGGCTCTGAATGCATATTAAGCTGTGCCATGAGGTTTCATTGCTCCTTTGGCTACTGAAGGAGATTGAAGACCTGCCATTTAACAAAGAGGCTTGACTTGGCATAGAAAAGGCTTTGTTTACTTAATACCTATTATCTGTTTTTAAAAGTTCCATCCTTGGCTCTTTACCATTAATATTGAATTTAATCCTCCCAAGAACCTTGAGGGGTAATTTGTTTTATGATTAAAAAAAATGTTTTTTAATTATTCAATTAGATTTGACATGCCATATATTAGTTCCAGGTGCACAACATAGTGATTAGACATTTATATAATTTATAGAATGGTCACCCCGATAAGACACCATGCATATAATCATCATAATATTACTGACTGTGTTCCCTGTGCTGTACTTGACATCTCTTTGACTTTTTATAACTGGCATTTTGTACTTCTCAATTCCTTTGCCTTTTTCACTGAGGGGTCGTTATTATATTTCTATTTTACACAAAGAGGAGACTGATGCTCAGAAACCTATACTTGTACATGGACCAGAATTCAAACCTAGGGTTTTCTGACTCCGAATTCCATGTTCCTAATGATGGACCATATGCACGGGCAACTGCCATATGACAGCAGCGAAGGCGTCTACATGTTTAGAGGAAGAGATGGTTAGAGGGGAGCCATAGCATGTGGCTGGCTTGGGGGGCTGTCCTTCCTTTCCTGATGCCTCCCACTACCACCTTGCCTAGAGTGAGGAAGCTGGCATGGGCATGTGACAGATGGCGCTGCCTTGCTCTGCCGTATGCGCGCTGCTCCCTGTTCCTGGGCGCACAGCTGCCTGACACAGACCTTGCCAGTTGGGCAGCCGCCTCTTGAGGTGTCTCCAAGGGCTGCTGCTCAGAGTGCAGGCCAGCATTTTCTCTGCTCTCCATTTTAGACGCATCTTCCGTCTGCTCCTGGGGTCTCCACCTGGAGCACAGAGCACCCTTCGGGTTCTGATTGAGAGCCAATGCCAGATCTTGAGCTGCACAAGACAGGTGGCTTGTGGATGAAGCTCATCCAACAGTGGGCCAGCTAAGGCAAAGAGCAGGAAACGGCTCCCACTGGCTCTCTGCTCCTGGGAGAGCGAGGCGTCTGCCAGAGCTTCCTCCGGCAGCTGTGCGTGGGGTGCAGAGGCATCCCTCCTAGCTGTTCCCACACTGGGAACAAGAGGACAAATGGAGAATGAGGAGCAAGTGCAAGCAAGGGTATTCCTCTTCCTAGACCCAGAAGCCATGGGGAGAGGTGGGGCCAAGAAGGAAAGCTCCAGAATCCTCCCACACTGGACTAGAGAGAGTGATATTTCTGTTTGCTTTGGTTCCGTCCGCACTCCATGCCAGCACTGGACGGGTTAACAGTTGACAGCTAACACCGAATGTGCATGCAGCTAGCTGGCTCAGATGCTGCAGGTACCCTCTCTAGATTCAAATCCTCTCTGCCATCACTTTCTTTGGGTAAATTGCCTGATCTTGATAAGCCTCAGATTCTTATCTGGAAACTGGGAGTAATCATTTGATTTCCTCGTGTGGTTGTTTTGAGGAATAAGTGGTAAAACGCATGTAAAGGGATTACATAGCCCAGTAACTGACATTTAATACATATTTGATAAATGTTATTTAATAATGTTAAAGTTTTTGTGAGAGTAGTAACTGTCTTGTCTACTGATAATATCCCAAACTCCCAGAATAGCTCCTGGCACATAGTAGGTACTCATTATTTGATGAATGAATTAACGAATACGTTCTATAATACTATGACAGTTATTTTTGTGCTTGATCAGAGGACTCAATGGCTTTAGGTATAGAGGGTTGAGCACTTATGTGTGTGTGTATGCATGATTTTGTGTATATATAGGAGATGTGTGTATATATCACTTTCTTTGGGTAAATATATATATATATATGGACAGACAGATTTTTTTCAGATGCTGCTCAGTTGGTCAGAAATATTACTGCCTTTTTATTTTTCTGGAGCTAACTACTTCCCTCCCTCTCTTCCTGCCTCTCTCTCTCTCTCTCTCTCTCTCTCTCTTTCCTTTCTTTCTTGTTCTTATTTTGGCTTTGGTGTTAAAACCCTGTTTCAGAGCATATCTAAATAGGTTGCTTTCATGCTTACAGTAGAGTAGAAGAGAGTAACTTGGATAGAGGCCCAAGGTCTTTGCCAAGTGAAACAGTACAGCCTCTCTGCTCTAAAGAAGGTCTTTTGATAATGTGCTCACTTTCGTTGTGATTCAGACAAAACTCCAGGAGAGCCCTTCCACAGGCCTTCTTTGGAGAATGAGCAGTCTGCAGGCGTGCAGCTCCTCTTGATCTTGGCCTGTTGGAGGTCGAGGCTCTTAACAAGTACCTGCTCCTTGGATCCCACATGTGTTGGAAGGAAGACAGGATGAACAAAAGGACACACATGCACTAGGATACATCTAGAAGCACAAGAATCAGCACAGAACATCTGCGGTGCGGAGAATGGAATGACTGTTCAGTAATGAAGTTCTGAGCTGGTGTGACTGAGGGGACTTTTCACACTTAAAGAAAGGAGAGAAGCCCTGGCTGGTTGGCTCAGTGGTAGAGCGTCGGCCTGGCGTGCGGAAGTCCTGAGTTCGATTCCTGGCCAGGGCACACAGGAGAAGCGCCCATCTGCTTCTCCACCCCTCCCCCTCTCCTTCCTCTCTGTCTCTCTATTTTCCTCCCGCAGCCAAGGCTCCATTGGAGCAAAGATGGCCCTGGCGCTGGGGATGGCTCTGTGGCCTCTGCCTCAGGTGCTAGAATGGCTCTGATTGCGGCAGAGCGACGCCCCAAGATGGGCAGAGCATCGCCCCCTGGTGGGCGTGCCGGGTGGATCCTGGTCGGGCGCATGCGGGAGTCTGTCTGACTGCCTCCCCATTTCCAACTTCAGAAAAATACAAAAAAAAAAAAAAGAAAGAAAGAAAGAAGGAGAGAAGACTAATCTTGCTTGCATAGGTTGCTCTCTTGTCCCTTAGGTTTCCTGTGTTGTTTTTTTTTTAAATGTTTATTTTATTGACTTTAGAGGAAGAGGAAGAAGAAGAGAGGGAGAGACAGGGAGATAGGAACATTAATCTGTCCTTGTATGTGCCCTGACTGGGGATTGAACCAACAACCTCTGCACTTCCAAATGATGCTCTAGCCAACCGAGGTATTAAGCCAGAGCACCTGCGTTTTTCTAAAGAGATGATTTTATAGCAAGACTTGGGAACAGAGCCTGATCAGTGGTGGTGCAGTGGATAGAGTGATGACCTGGGATGCTAAGGACCCAGGTTCAACCCCTAGGTCGCTGGCTTGAGCACAGGCTCACCAGCTTGAGCATGGGGTCACTGGTTTGATCATGGGATCATAGACATGACCCCATGGTCACTGGCTTGAGCCCAAAAGTCACTGACTTGCAACCCAAGGTTGCTGACTTAAGCGAGGGATCACTGGCTTATCTGGAGCCCCCCGCCCCGGTCAAGGCACGTATGAGAAAGCAATCAATGAACAACTAAGGTGCTACAACTATGAGTTCGTGCTTCTCATCTCTCTACCTTCTTGTCTCTGTCTCCCTCCCTCCCTCCCCCTCCTCTCTCTCACTAAAAAATAAACATAAATAATAATAAAAAGAATTGGGAATAGAATATGTTTCAGAAACAAATCTGGGGATGGGTCTCAATCCTGGGGCTTCCTACAAAAAGCAAGGAAAGCTTTCTCAATATACACGTCTGGACCTCAGAATTTTGAGCAAAATTCCTGGACGTTCTTCCAGTTTTGTTTGTTTACTATATTATTAAATGAATAACCCTGGTCATTCTAGGATAAATTTAGATTTGCAAAATGCTTGCAAAGCTAGAACATAGAGTTTCCATATTGTCCTCACTCAGTTCCTCTCATTGTTAACATCTTAGATTCCCTTGATACATTGTTATATTTCTATTAATATATTGATATAAATATATTTTTCCCTGAGTTTTTAAATAGTTGGTAATGACGGTAGGGGTCTAAATTCCTTAGGGTTGATTATGGTCCTTATATTTTAGAGATAAGACTGATATTTACAAATAAATGATATGATTCCTGGGACTAACTTCAAAATAACGTGCTGGGGAAATGGGTGGAGATACAGCTAAAATAAGAGTGACCATGTGGTGATAAGTGTGGGTGCTGGCTGTTAGGTATGTGACTCTCATTGTACTATTCTCTACTTCTGGAGATTTATATATATATATATAAATGTTACCAGAATACAAACTAAAAAAAAAAGGTGATTTTCTCTTAGGATGTTTCTTCTTGTGATGAAAGCTTTCTAGGATGTAGGAGATGTTATCACCAAAGACTACTTTTGTTCATTTATTCAACATATATTTATTGTGCACCTACTATGTGTCATGCATTGGGCACATAATGGGGATACATCAACAGATGAAATGGAAAAAAATAGGCCTACTGTCATTGCACTGGCTTGCTAGTGCAGAAGACAGCAGTAACTGACTAACATAAATCAGTAAATTAATTCTATAATCTGCTGCACATAGGTGCTATGGGAAAGCTGGAATAGGGTAAGGGGACCAGAAGTGGTAGAAGGTGGCATGTGTGGTTGGGACATATGAGGGTTCATTGAGCAGTTGGGTGTTCAGTGTAGGCCTTTGTGAGAAGATGACGTTTGCATCAAGTCCTGAAGTAAGTGAAGGATTTAGCTCACGCAGATAATAGGACAGAATATTCTAGGCAAAGAACAGCCAGTGAGAAGGTCTGAGGCAGAAGCAGTCTGAGGTTTCAGCAAAGGAAGAGGCCCTTGTGACTAAGTGGGGTGTAAATGGGAGAGGAAAAGGCATTTAGGGAGGAGTTTAGGGCACTGATCGGTCTCGATCAGTTACTGTAATGACTGACACTCCGAGATGAAGGCCACCTGATAATTTCAAACAGAGAATGGTGTGACCTCGCTGCCGTGTTGTAAATAGACTTTCAGAGCCAGAGTGAAATGAAAGGGGGCGGGCAGGCAGGTGACTCCACTTGAGTGGTTTGTCCCCAATGCCTTCGCGGATGTGCTGCATGTAGATGGCTCAGTACCCTGTAATTTACAGCCAAAGATAACTTCCTCTTTCCAACCTCTCCTCTTCTCAAATATCCTTCAATTTCAAATACACTGCAGAACCTTGAAACCCAAGGTAGTTCGTGGGCCAGCAGCATCAGCCTTAGACATGCCCCATCACTGGACAGAGCCTCAGACATGCCCCATCACTAATCCAGGTGAGAGACTATGGGAGAGTCAGACAAAAGGGAAGCTCTGGAAGCAGGAAGAAGAAGCCGGATTCTGGAAATGATTTGAAAGGAGCCAAGAGCATGCTGACCAATGTGATGTAGGCAGTGTGCCATGAGAGAGTGAAGGATGTCTTCAAGGTTGGAGCCCAAGTGAATGGAAAGATGGAGTTGCCTTTGAAATAGGAAGACGGCTCTGGGTGTCTGAGAAAGGGTGCATAGGTTGTTTGACAGACCCTCCACTCTACTGTGCACATAACATCTAACTTAGTTTGTAGTTGTGCAATCGTTTCATAAAAACTATTGAATAGAATTTGAAGAGGTATTGAAAAATGCAGGAAGTCTGAACTGTGCATTTGTAGGACATTTTGTGTGATCTTAGCCACTCATGACAATATGTTCTACATTCCTCTCTCTGGCATCCTGACTTTTCACGCCTAAAATGCACCTGGGTAATAGAAAATGGATTCGCGGGATTCGCTTTTTTTTCAGGATGTGGCTGGTGTCTGTAACAACCAGAATGTAGCAAAATAATTTGTTAGTACAGATAAAAGGCTCAGGTGATTGTAGACTAAAACTTGACATCAAGCTCAAGCCTACTCTGACTTTCACTTGCTGTGACTCAGGAGTGATGGTGACTTTCTTTGCTGCTGACACTTCATACTGCCAGTCTCCCCTTTTAAGTATTTGTTTGTTTTTTATGGTCATCCCATTGACATCTTTTTCTTCTCATGAGAGCTAAGGATTAAGGTTGAAGTGATAGATAATAATGATTACTTAGCCATGGTCAGTGAGTTGCCCAATACTGCTTTCATGTTTATGAGGAGCTTTGAACCTAAGGACACATTCACTTAGATGGACTACTATGAAGAATACTGGGGTCATTGTATAGCAACAATAGAGCACAGTTCCAAATGGACAGCAGTTTTTCCTTTCCATTACTTTGTTATTCGCCATCAGTATAGCAGCACTCTTCCCTGAATCATCTTCTGCTATTACCACAATAATACAAAGCATTGGGTAGTAAAGAGTTATTCAAATGCCTGGTTTTTGGAAAAATAGTCTATTAGTGATTCAGGGGTCTGGGCTTCTGGACAATTTTGGTTAGACCAGTTTTTTTTAGGCCTGTTAAGAGCCAAGTTCTTTGTTTATCTTTTGCTTTTTCATCCAATTGTGAGCAATCCTATATGAAAGATATCATAATTTGACAGATTATTAAATTGCCTTTCAGTGAGATTTGCTATTTAACTCTCACCTTGTAAAAATAGAATTACTGGGAATCTGTTCGTGACTGCTGACACGTGGCACGGGAAATATCTCCTGTACCAGAACTGGAGGGAAATAGTGGTGGCCTTTACCTCCCCCTCACGCCCACTATGCAGTAGAATTTGCAGAAGGAAAATGAATGAATGATCAAAGGGCCGAGGTGATGACTGGAAGGCTGGTTGGGGGTTACTGCAGTCATCCAGGGGAGTGATGGGGGAAGCTGGCACAACTGGACTGGCCATGGAGCTTGTGGGAGAGAGGCAGATTCTGGAGAAGTTTAAAATATAGGGTTAACAGGCATGACTATGGTGGCGCAGTGGATGAAGTGTCAACCTGGAATGCTGAGGTCGCTAGTTTGAAATCCTGGGCTTGCCTGGTCAAGGCATGTATGGGAGTTGATGCTTCCTGCTCCTCACCCTTCTCTCTTTCTCTCTCTCTCCTCTCCTCTCTAAAATGAATACATAAATATTTAAGGCAGCGGTTCTCAACCTGTGGGTTGTGACCCCGGCGGGGGTCGAATGACCAAATCACAGGGGTTGCCTAAAGCCATCGGAAATTGACCTACAGGTTGAGAACCGCTGATCTAAGGAAAAATAAAAATAAAATAAATATAGGGTTAACAGGATTTGCTGATGGGATAAATACTAAGTGTAAGTCAAGGATAACTCCTAGGGTTTTGGCCTGAATAACTAGAAGAAGATAGTTGTGAGGCAGCTATTCTTAGAGGCCTAGAGGAAGGGAACTGAGGAAGATGGGGTTTGGAGAACAAAGCAGCACTGAGTAGGAGACAGCTGCCATTTTCCATTTTGTTTACAGCCTTTGAGTATGATTACCAGTCTAATCTGCCACTGGACAACTTCCAAAGCTTTCTAGTAAATGAAAATTATTGGGAAAGATAAGTGGTGTGTGTTTATATGTCAGTATTGAGCATAGACTTCGGCTCCAAAACGGAATATATTGCCCTCATTTTCTAAACTATAATATTCTCAATTTTAATATTCATGCGACCATAACATTCTTATTGAAGAAAATTGAATCAAACTTTGGTTGAAAAGCAAATGAAAGCAAACCACAGTTATATATAGTCTAAATTCCTTGACCCAGAACATCAAAATATTTAATGTAGCTATCAAGTAATAAGGCTGATTAATAAACCACGGGGAAACCTATTCTTAGCTCTTTATAGCCCAATTGCTCTGCCCCGACTCAAACCCAAATCGCAGTTCCATTTTGTTCAGCTTCCATCTTTTAAATTCCATGCTTTCTGGTTTGAAGTCAAGACGTTTTTAAATTACAAATTTAAAAGTCATTAAATTATATCAGAAACCTAATGATTGAACCATAGTTGTAAATTCAGATTCTATGTTCTCCAGCCAGGATGCTACAGAACTTCCTCTTTGTAGCCCTCCAGCTTGTCTTTTTTTAATTAAAGCTATTTTAAATCCTATGCTATTTTGATTTGAATGTATCCTGCTGTTTTGAGTCTAATTTTGAGACTATTAAGTGGAACATCAGGATACTGTGGAAGCATTGTTGATTTATTTTGAAATGGTCACATTTATCTCCTCTGTCTTTCTCTTGCAAGTGGGTGGGGGTACAAATAATTATCATTTTGGTCTAAATAAATTTTATTTTTATTTTTTACAGTGTCTATTTCGAGAAAAACCAGACAGAGCTCTCTCCTCATGAAAGGTAGATTTAATCAGACTGCCTTACTCACTGAATCCAAGTAATTAAGGAGAGACTTTGCCACGAAGCTCTAGGTTAAGGAAGGTGTATGTCTTTCATCAAATCCTGTTGATTGTTGACCGTTTTGGTTGAAGGACAAGTGAAACTTAAAGTGTTGGCTTCAAGGAAGGCAAGAGCTTGATTTGGGTTTTAAATTTAACATTCAGTTTTGTCCTACCAACATTGAGTCAAGTGCTTTTACACAATTAGCTGAGACCGATATCGAATTTCCTGTCTTGCTCCTCACTTTCACCTTTCTCAGGAAACAAGTCAGCATCGACTCTACATCAGCCTTGACCTCTGAGACCCATGGGAGCTCAATACTCATCAGCCACCTTTTAGGACTATCAACAGTGACCATACTAGGACTGAGTCATTGATCCTTTGATTGGTGTTCTCACGTTAATGTTAGAACTTGACCTTGTCCCATAGCTCTTGAGCTTTTATAATGTTTATTTTTAAAGATACAACAGTATTATTGACATTTAGAGAAAAAAATCTATTTTGGATTATAATAGAATAGCTCCTCAAATAGTAAGACTGTGTTGTTCTTTTTATTTCTTCCTGTGGTAGATAAAATGTTATATCCATAATAGCATTTCCCTTTTCCTTGCCACCAGGAACTCAATTTCATGTAAGTGGCAATGTATACAAACCTTTGGGGATGAGTCTCAACCAGTGGTCTAAACTGGTGGTCTAAATAAGTGTATGGTAATTCCATTTCCCTTGGACAAATACTTTCTTTTCTAGCCCCTCTTGTAAATCAAATGACTTTTGGCCAATGAGACATAAGGATAAGACTGCTGAGGGATAACCAGGAAAGCTTCTACTGCCTGACAAAAAAGGGAGTTTGGAAAGAAACCTCCTCTACACTGCACTTTCCCCCTCCTTCCTGCTTTAAATGTGGTTATAAGATGTGATGCCTGGATTTGTAGCATTCATTTTGCAAACATGAAGTTGAAGATGGCAAAATGGGAAGATAATGATCCTGAGACATTGATGATTTTGTTGATCTAAGGCATCAGACCAGGAATTCCCTACTGGTTTTATTTTGAGATAATAAAATATATTTTTTTACATTTTTAAATAATTCATCAGTAATAAACATTTCTTGTTGATTCAGCTTCTGTTGTGTTCTTGAGGCAAATCATCCACATACTTCACTTTGTGTATAGAAAGAACCCTGGTGATACAGTGGATACACGTGGGCCTGGGACACTGAGGACCCGGGGTCAAAACCCTGAGGTCACCAGCTTGAGTACAGACTCATCTGACTTGAGCACCGGGTTGCTGGCTTGAGCATGGGATCATAGACAGGACCCCAAGGCTGCTGGCTTAAATCCAAGGTTGCTGGCTCAGCTGTAAACCCCCCACCCCCCCCCCCACTGCCCTGTCCATCGAGGCACATATGAGAAAGCAATCAACAAACAACTAAGGTGCCACAACTATGAGTTATTGCTTCTCATCTCTCTCCCTTCCTGTCTTGTCTGTCTGTTTCTGTTTCTCCCTCTCCCTCTCTGTCCTTTGCTTAAAAAATTTCTGGCTTTCCAGCTGCTCTGTCATTCACCCCCAAGGCGTGTTACAACCTCAGGCTAACAGAGCTATGGCCAGTCCTCTTTAGTTTCCTACTGAATTTGTAATTTTGAATGACAATACCATCGTTCATGGAGTTTTCACCCGCTGCTACAAATCAAAGCAGCTCCCTCTAACAGTGTTGGGTTTTACAGTGTGAGCCCCACCTCACTCAACTACAGAATGTCCCTGCTTTGCTGGTGAATCTAGGGCAGGGCATGGGTTTGTGTGTATCATCAGTTCCCTGCAGGAGTGCTGCAGCCTCACTATTTTGCTCAGATGTAACCCAGTTTTGCATGGATTAATACATCTCAATTTGTTGTCTGCCTTTGGTTTATTTTGAGAGCCTTAAAATGGTTGGTTTTGGCATTTGTCTGATTTTATAATTGGGCTTTGAGAAGAGATTTGCTATTTGACTGTTGGTCAAATAAGTTTATAAATATGATGTATATGTTTGCTTGCTTATAGTTTGCATTGGGTGTGAGGGACAGGCTGTAAGCAGGCAGGGTCCTTATAGCCTAAGGCTTAGTTTTAAGACTAAGCTTTTCCCCACACCCTTGACTGTTGCATGATGTGGGGTGGTGCACTCTAATGAGGAATCCCATTATGCCGCAGATAAGTGACTTTGTATCATGGACTTCCTTGTTTGTATATTGGATTAAAGGTTTTGATTTCTACACTATAAAATGAGGCAGACCGGAAACTTGCTCTCTCTCTCGGTTCCTGAGATTAGCATTAGAGGAGAGAGCAGAGAAAGGCCACGTGGAAGAGAGGAGAAGCAGCCAAGATGTCAGAGTGCTGAAGGAGAAGCCAGTTTGTGCAGTTTGTGCAGAAAGAAGGAGATGGGGAACAGAGGTGAATAAGGCTGGTGAGGTAGAAACCTTTGATTCTAGGAAACTCAGATAAGTCAGTGGCTTTGGGAGCCCTGAATGGAAAGGGAAGTGTTTTCCCACTGTGTGTATTTCTTGCCTGCCGGGTGCAAACTAAGATTAAAGCTAATGGCCCACCAGTTCTTGGCTTCGTTGTTTCATTACCGTCTGTCCGAATTAAATGTAAACCTGCACGGGCCAGGCGGTCGTGATAGTGGCTGTGGCTACTGGCCTTACATTGACTTTCACTGAAAATTTTACTTTTACTTTTGTTATATATTGTTGGGCAGATAAAATATATTATGCTTACTTTGTTAAAGATGGTGCTGCCCACGTGGAAGCCCGTTGCCCAGGTGATTGCTTGGGATGGGTGTGATTGTATTAATGTGTGTTGAGGAAGGGCTTTCATACCAAAAGGTATTAAAAGGAAGAGAGATCATGTTGTTCCGGGAGAAGAGTGATGGTGTTCTAGGAGGATGGCAAAGAGCAGGGAGGAGAGCAGAGAAAGGCCACGTGGAAGAGGCCAGGAGAAGCAGCCAAGATGGCAGAATGCTGAAAGAGAAGCCAGTTAGTGCAGAGTTTGTGCAGAGAGAAGGAGATGGGGAACAGAGGTGAATAAGGCTGGTGAGGTAGAAACCTTTGATTCTAGGAAACTTGGATAAGTCAGTAGCTTTGTGAGCACTGAATGAGTGGGTTTTGGAGCCCAGTATGTGTTTTTACTTGCTTACTGGGTGCAAGCTAGGATTAAAGGTAATGGCCCACCAGTTTTTGGCTCCGTTATTTCATTACCGACTGTCTGAATCAAATGCAAACCTGCATGTGAATGGCCACGATGGCGGCTCCTGGCTTTACATATATTTAATGTTAGACCTTGCATTCCCAGAGTAAATCCTATGTGGTTGTGACATGTTATTCTTTTTATGTATTGCTATGTTTAATCTAACTTTTTTTTTTGAGACAGAGACAGAAAGTGGGACAGATAGGGACAGACAGACAGGAAAAGGAGAGAGATGAGAAGCATCAATTCTTCGTTGTGGCGCCTTAGTTCATTGATTGCTTTCTCACATGTGCCTTGACGGGTGGGGGGCTACAAGGGAGTGGCCCCTTGCTCAAGCTAGTGACTTTGGGCTCCAGCCAGTGACCATAGGGTCATGTCTGTGATCTCATGCTCAAGCCAATGACCTCATGCTCAAGCTGGTTGAGCCCTTGCTCAAGATGGTGACCTCGGGGTTTCAAACCTCGGTCCTCTGTGTCCCAATCCAATGTTCTATCCACTGCACCACTGCCTGGTTAGGCTGATCTAACATTTTATTATAATTTTCCCTATCTGTTCATAAGTGATATTTGTTTCTTGTTTTGTTTTCTTGTAATATTATTGTTTGTATTTGGTATCATTGTAATGTCCCACTCAAAAAATTAATTGAAAATAAAGAGTGGGGCAAAAGTAGGCTTACATTTGTTTGTATGGAATATACTACAAGTATTAATAATAATACAAGAATAAAGTGTGTCTTGCATACTCAACTGTAAACTTACTTTTGCTACAACCTGTATTCTGCCATCTCCTAGTTTCTGGAAATGTTTGTGAATAATTGGTCTTATTTCTTCTTTAAATATTAGCTAGAATTCACTATTGAAGCCATTTGTTGGGGGCAGGAAGTCTTTTAATAACAAATTCAATTACTTTAATAGATACAGGCTATTTTGTTTGTACCTGAAAGAGCTTTGATAGTTTGTGTCTTTCAAGAACTCTATTTTACTTAAGTTTCAAAATGTATTGACCTAACATTAGTCATGGTATTCCCTTAGTGTCCTTTAATGTCTGTAGGCTCTATGGGGATGTCTGCTTTTTCATTCCTGATATTGTTAATGCATGTGTATTTCTTCATTTTTTCCATCAGTCTGGCTAAGTTTTTTTCAATTTATCTTCTCAATAACGGTTTAATAGAATTTATTTATTGTCTTTCTATTTTTCTAGTTCTTTGCTGTTGGTCTAACACAAGGGTCCGCAAACATTGTCTGTAAAGGGCCAGATAGTAACTGAATTAGGTTTTACAGTCTGTATCACCTCTGCTCAGGTCTGCTATTGCAGTGCAAAGGCTCTGTGCACAGTATGTGGCAGGATAAGCATCGCTCTGTTCCAGTAACACTTTCTTGATAGACACAGGTGGGCTTGATTTGGTTTGTGGGCCACAGTTTGCCAACTCTGGTATATCTAGTAACCTCTGCTTTGCTCTCCTCCAATTGAAATACTGCATTTGTTTATCTTTACACTTGCATTTTTAACTGAGAATGGCGAAAAGGTATTATGTTCAGGAATGGTGACAGGTAGATAGGACAAACGAGGTTACTGCTTGTTTGGGCTGGTTTTGAACTCCCTGAAGTGAGAGCAATGTAAAGGCCAAGGTTAACAGAACTCTTCAAGTACTTTAGCAGACTCTGGTTACAATTAAAGAAGCTCTGTGGGACTGGCTGCCAGAATGTAGTACCGTGTTGTGGCAAAGGGCTTCTCTGTCCTTCTGAATGGACTCCAACCCCATTCTGACAACTTGGAGAGCAGCCACAGAGAGAATCTGGAGTAATTTCAGGGGGGGGGGCACGAGAGGCATTGGCAGCAGGTAGGCTGTTTCTAGAGAATGAGAGGCCAGTGGAGGGAGACATGGGTAGCAAGAGCAGGAAAGCAAACTGGGGTTGACATGCAGCCAGGATGGACTGAAGTCTGCAGACATTTTTGTGGACACATAGCCCCATCCTCTTGAGGACAGTCCAGTTGCTTTACAAATGAGTACTGTTGAACCAGAAGACATTTAAGCAGCAAGAAGAAGTAGCTGAGGTGAGCCAAAGTGGTGTCACAGCCAGACTTGGCCAGAGAATAGAAGATGGGCAGGTGGAACCTATGCACCTGCCCCCAGGGTGCTTTGATGGTAGCAAGGAAGTGGGATCTTGGCTCTACTCGTGGGTTTAATCGATGGGCTGGTTATGAGACCGAGATCAACAGTGCAGAGAGGGGAAGGCTTTCAGGGCTCCTTCACCTGTGGAGGCTGGCTCTGCCTACTCGGAAGCCAACGAAGGACACGCCCTGAGGTCCTCGCAACTGCAGCCGCCATGCAGGTGAAGAGTGAGTCTCTGTAAGCCCCTCTCTGCCTCTTTTCTTATTCTTTGCCTCTTACTTTAAAAGTTTTAATATAACCCTGTCAGCTTCACATTTTTATATGTAGCTCAGCCTTGGAATGTTACCCTTGGAAATGAAAACTTATGCTTAACTCCAGACAAAGTGTGCTCCTTTTCTCAAAAATCAAAAAGGAGATTATTTACCAGAGAGATTTTCCTCCCCGTCTTCCATCTAAATGATTGACACAGTGATCAGACAGTTTTAGTTTGCTACTGCTCTTGTACATTAGATAGCAAATGGCTTGTTGTGATAATAGCACATAAAACAAATATAAAAGCTCGGATTCCTAAGGACCAAAATAGCACTTGACGGATGAGTCCACTGGCCTGACGAGCTAGTGAGCTTACCTTGACCTGTGGAGGAGAAAAGCCCTATGATGACAAATTATGGTTTACAATTGTGCCAGCAGGTATCATTTTGGTTAAACATACAACTTTAAAATGCTCCATCAGTTCTTGTAAATTTTTATATGTGAAAATACTCTGTTGTCCAGTGACAATTGTAGAATGCGATAGCAGATTGATTATTTTCAGGAATGTATAGCAAAATAAATGAGATTACAAAAAAAAAAGAAAAAAAAAGAGGAAGAGGCTTCTAGTATACAATAGCAAAATGGGGAAGGGAATTTATGGATCACCAACTAGGCTCTGGGCATGGGACTGGGTCTTGTTTTATTTCTTTATATCATTTCACTTAATTCTGAGGTCATTACCGTTACCTCATTTTAGAGATAAACTAATACTAAACGAGATTAAGAACTGACCTTGAGGCCTGACCTGTGGTGGCGCAGTGGATAAAGCGTCAACTGGGAACACTGAGGTTGCCAGTTCAAAATCCCGGGCTTGCCTGGTCAAGGCACATATGGGAGTTGATGTTTCTTGCTCTTCCCCACTTCTCTCTCTTCTCTCCAAAATGAGTAAATAAAAATTTTTTTTTTCTGTATTTTTCTGAAGTGAGAAGCAGGGAGGCAAAGAGACAGATACCCGCATGTGCTCGACTGGGATCCACCCAGCATGTCCACTAGGGGGCAATGCTCTGCCCATCTGGGGTGATGCTTCGTTGCAACTGGAGCCGTTCTAGCACCTGAGGCGGAGGCCACGGAGCCATACTCAGTACCTGGGCCAGCTTTGCTCCAATGGAGCCTTGGCTGCGGGAAGAGAAGAGAGAGATAGAGAGAAAGGAGAGAAGGGGAAGGGGTAGAGAAGCAGATGGGTGCTTCTCCTGTGTGCCCTGACTAGAATTGAACCCAGGACTTCCACACACCAGGCCGACGCTCTACAGTTGAGCCAACCGACCAGGGCCAATAAATAAAATCTTGGAAAAAAAAAGATTTAAGAAACTGACTTTGAGCCTGACCAGGTGGTGGCGCAGTGGATAGAGCGTCAGACTAGGATACGAAAGACCGAGGTTCAAAACCCTGAGGTTGCTGGTTTGAGCGTGAACTCATCTGATTTGAGCAAGGTTCACCAGCTTGAGCCCCAGGTTACTGGCTTGAGCAAGGAAGGGGTCACTCAGTCTGCTGTAGCCCCCGGGTCAAGGCACATATTAGAAAGCAATCAAGGAACAAATAAAGTGTCACAATGAAGAATTGCTACTTCTCATTTCTCTCTTTTCCTTTCTGTCTGTCCCTATCTGTCCTTCTCTCTGTCTCTGTCTCTGTCACAAAACAAACAAACAAAAAAACTGACCATGAAATGGGGCCCATAGCTTTTCCATGGCCAAGCTGAGATTAATATTCATATCTGCCTCCAAAGCCAATGGTCCTTGTGTCTTTCTCTGCTTTCATGTAGCAGGTGGTTTATGGTCTTTATTGGGCCTGTGTATTTCAGAGAGTGCTAAGAATATGCAGATTCCTGTACCCTGGCCCCAGAGTTCCTAATTTTTGAGGAGCACAGTCAGGAGCTCCCGTTTTCCCGGCATGGCCCATGATTGTGACACTGACTGACTGGAGACAGTCCTGGGAGGAGTGCTAGTCTGGACCTGAGGTTCTCCTCGCTGGCTTTACAGGAGGTTTACAAAGTACCAATGCTTGGTGCCTCGCCCCAGTTTCTCTGGAGTGGTGCCCAGGGATCAGTATGTAAAATGAAGTCTTGACTCCGTAGGCCATGGTCATTCTGACGGACAGCGAGGGCTGTGAATCACTTGTCTAGTTGTTTCCGGCCTAAGTTTCAACAGTGAGCAAATACATAATCACTGACAGCCCTTACTTCTCTTTTATGTGTCAGTTGACTAGACTAAGGGATTCTTAGATAGCTGATAAAACACTATTTTGGGCTGTGCTTGTGAGGGTAATTCTGGAAGAGATTAGTGTTTGAATCGGTAGACTGAGTCAACAAGATCTGTCCTCATCAATGTGGGCGGTGTGGTTCAAGCTACTGGGGCCCAGCTAGAACAAAAAGGCAGAGGAAGGAGCACTTTTTAGACTTGTAACCATGTGAGCTAATTACTATAATAAATCTCTTCTGTATATCTACATATTCTATTGTTCCCGTTCTCTGGAGAAGCCTAACTAATATGTGGGCTCTACCTTCAGGATCTCTTCCAGATGTCCAGGTCTTAGAGGAAAACTAGTTCAACTAGTTGATATTGGATGCGTCATTCATTGTCAGTAAAAATTCCAAGTATATTATATATGGTTGTCTTGGAGTTAAAAAAGTACATATCATTGTCCCTTTGGCAAGTAAGAAAAACATGATTTTGGCAGGTAAAATCTGATTTTGTTTCAGAACTTCCTGTAGAATGAAGATCCAGAATTTTCCCAAAGCTCTGATACAGAATGGGAAAAAGACAAGGGCTGGAAACGGGAGGTGGAGTGAAGGTGCAGTGGTGAGGTATAACCCCAGGTCTAGTCTTCTTTTTCTTTCTTAAACACTTTTTTAATTTATTGACTTTAGAGATAGGAGGAGGAAGAGAGAGAGAGACAGACCATCTATCTGCTACTGTATGTGCCCTGACCCGGGATGGAACTAACAACCTCAACTATAACGTTGTATTACTTCATACAGCATGGTGAACTGATGCTGTGTTGCATCTGAACAGCAAATTGCACAATGCCCTTCAATTCTGGTGTCACTTGGATAATAATTAGATAAGAATATGAGTGCTCTGAGTTCCTATAGTGGAATACTGCCTACCCAGGGGTTGCAAACTCAAACGCCTATAGGGGGCAGGCAGGTAAACTAGATCGGAGTACCAAGCAGATGTAGAACAGGGAGGAACCACAGAGCCCTTGAGCATGCAAGTCCTACTGGAAAGCATTCAAATACACATTTCTAAACAATACTGTTTAGGTGGAACAAAATATGTCTAGTGGCCATCACTTTACAACCCCTGATCCAAACAAAACCAATTAGTATCCTGTTGCAGTTTTATATTGTACAGCTTTAAAGTCATAATCATCTAGCCCTGGCCAGATAGCTCAGTTGGTTAGAGCCATTGACCTGATGTGCAGAGGTTTGCCGGTTCGATCCCCGGTCAGGGCATATATGGAAAGAGATTAATGTTTCTTTCTTTCTCTCTCTCTCTCTCTCTCTCTCTCTCTCTCTCAAATCAATTAAGTAAAAAATAAATAAGGTCATAATCCTTTGAAGTAGTAGAAAATTCTTTACAACCTTTAACATGCCACTTTGTTAGCAAGCTCTCTTCTCTTCCTGAGAAAGAAAACAACACTCGAAGCACACAAAGAGCCCTATGTGTCCTTAAGCTGTAGCGGCTGGGAGCTAGACCTATGGAGAAATTATTTGTATGGATATTGTTATTCTCCGCATACTGTGCCAAATAGGAAACAAAATAAACTTCTTTCATGTATATGTTAAAGAACAGGGTAAGACACCACATATGCTGCCTTTGTCACTTAGATATTTTCACACTGAGTTGTGTTCAGAAATTTAAATTAATGTGATATCTCGATGCAGATACATGCTGTAATTTCTAAGCATGTAGCTACACACACACATTTTAGGGATAGGAGAGAAAAATAGCTTTCTAGCAACATAAAACCAAAGCTTTCAGGATGTGCTCATCTTTATTGTAGTTGACTTTTATTTCCTGTTCTGAGGCACACTGCGCTGACCTTATAAATGTTATTAGATGATGACCTGTAAATATAAATAAGAATTGTCAATAAGTAGAATTATATTTCTGAACACAAAGGTCAGATTCTCCTCTAAGCTGCATGAGGTTGCTTTGTGAGCTTGTAGTATCAAAAAGTAATAAAACAAAAAACAAAGTAATAAAAAAGTTTTTGAGAAGTATTTTCTTTTTTTTTTTGTAATTTTTTAAAGTTGATCTTTTAGAGAGAGAGGCAGGGAAACAGAGAGAGAGAGAGAGAGAGAGAGAGAGAACGAGAGAAACATGGATTTGTTGTTCTACTTATTTATGCATCATTGGTTGATTCTTGTGTGTCCTGACCAGGGATTGAACCCCCAATTTTGGCATGTCAGGATGACAGCTTAACCAGCTGAGCTACTCTGCCAGGGCTCAGAAGCATTTTCAATTAGAGAAGTTAAGCAAAAAACAAAACAAAACAAAACAAAAAATTTAAAGGATTTCTTGAGATTTAACATTCTTTTTTTCAAGTTTTGTGTTGATTTGAGAGAGAAAGGGGGAAAGAGAGAGAGGGAGAGAGAGAGAGAAAGAGAAGCACCAACTCCCCGTTCCACTTAGTTGTTCGCTTTACTTGCGCACTCAGTGGTTGGTTCTCGCCTGTGCCTGGACTGGGGTCCACCCCGGGCCCTCAGTGCGCCGTGCCGGGTGTACGTCCAATTTCCTGAGCCACTGCCTGGGGCAAGCAAAATTTTAAAAAATGTATTAACTGGTTTTAGGGAGAGAGACAGAAACATTGATCTGTTCCCATATATGCTCTGACCTGGGATCAAATTTGCAATCTTTGCATAATGATGACAACACTCTAACCGACTGAGCTATCTTGGGCAGGACAAGCAAATGATCTAATAATGATTGTTGAACCTGTGTTGCGGAGTGGGGACTCAGCAAACAGTCTGTCCCACAATTGTAGTGGTAGGAAAGCTTCCCTACGTTTTTATGGCAGAAAAGGAAATAGGCCCGACTATTTCATTCTAGCGAATATCGAAGCTGTATCCTGGGGGGTAGGATAATGAACAAGCCATACCCTGCCCTCATACGGAGTGGAATACGGTGGTGAATGATGTGGTACCCAGTAGCCACACTGGCTGTTTAGCCCTGGCTGGATAGCTTGGTTGATTAGAACAGTGGTCCCGAACCCCCGGGCCGCAGACTGGTACCGATCTGTGGGCCATTTGGTACCGGTCCGCAGAGAAAGAATAAATAACTTACATTATTTCCGTTTTATTTATATTTAAGTCAGAACGATGTTTTATTTTTTAAAAATGACCAGATTCCCTCTGTTACATCCGTCAAAGACTCACTCTTGACGCTTGTCTCGGTCACGTGATACATTTATCCTTCCCACCCTAAAGGCTGGTCTGTGAAAATATTTTCTGACATTAAACTGGTCCATGGCCCAAAAAAGGTTGGGGACCACTGGGTTAGAACATTGTTCCGAAGCACAATGGTTGCTGGTTCAATCTCTGGTCAGGGCACATGTAGGAACAGATTGATGTTCCTCTTTTTCCCTTCGTCTAAAATCAATAAACATTAAAAACCCAGTGTTTTAGTCCCACTGACCACATTGCAGGTGCTCACTAGCTACATGTGGTTTGCAGGTACCATACATAAAAGCAAAGACGGAGAATCTGTCCTTCATGACAGAAGAGTTCATTGGATGATGTTGGTGTAGGAATTACCTCTAGAGTCAGACTGGTGGGTTTGAAACCAAAAAGAATTATTTGTTTTATTGATTTTAGAGAGAGTGGAAGGAAAGGAGGGTGGTAGAGAAAGAGACATAGAGACAGGAACATCGATCTGTTCCTGCATGTGCCCTGACTGAGGATTGAACCAGCAACCTCTGTGCTTTGGGATGGCGCTTTAATAAACCGAGCTATCTGGTCAGGGCCTGAAAGGATTTCTTGAGATCATTGTGCCTCAGCTTCCCCTATCGGTGAAATTAGGAGGGTTGCAGGGACAGATAAGTGACTTTATCATGTGAGGTACTTATATAAGTACCTGGCCTATGGGAAGTGGACAATAGATACAGGGGTGCATTCCTCACTCGAGGTTCAACAGAACATTCTGAACACCCAGACGATGCAACAAATTATTTCCAACATGGAGACTGAGGAAGCTTCATGGAAATGGTGACATTTGCGTTGAACCTAGAGTGATGAATTTTAATAAGTGAAAAAGGGGAGTGGATGGGAAGGAAGATTACTTAGCCTCTTGAAAGGCATGGAGGTGTGAAATTACGTGGTGCATCTGGGTAATGGCTGATTGCCTGATCTGTCCACGGAGCAGGGGTCAGGAGAAGGCAACACTGGAAGGGCGGGGGAGAGACACGACCCAGTGCTGAGTGTGCCACACTGAGGAGACCAGGCTCAGTTTTATATAGAAAAGAAAGAGTCAGCAAGGGATTTTGACAGGACCATATCTAAGTTCTGGCAATATAACTATATGCTAATATTGTGAGAAATGGGTTAAAGCGGGAGGCCAGCCATTGGGAAGGAGATGATGAGATCTTAAACCACACCTGCAATCTTGAACTAAGGCTGAGAAATTGTGGAGGTAGAGGCAAGAGCAGTAGTGACAAGTTTTGGGGCTGAATTACATGTGGAGAAGCAGAAAAGGGGGATCTGAAGATAATTCCTTAGGCTTCTCACTTGGATGGAGATGCTTCCTACTGAAATGGGGATTTCTGGAGAAGGGCCAGGTGGGCATTGCCCGTCCAGCCTTCTTTGACCTCTCCAGACAATGCTGCCAGCTCCTACTTTATGTCTTACATTTTAGCTCTAGGTGGCAGCAAGCTACCAGTCACCAGCATTGCCTTGTGCTCATCTGATTCTCCCTGCAACAGGCTGTGATTCCCTGAGGACTAGACATGTCTACACTGTCACACGCCTTCTCGTGGAACCTGTCCTACCCTTTCTTAGCTGCAGACACTCCCTCCCACTATGATGCCAGACCCCCGTATTCCCAGCCTCCCTCTCCACTAAGGCGAGGGCACGTGATTCAGTCCTGGCCAGTGTGAATTTAGGGAGGTATTGGGCCTGGGCTAGTCAAAAGCTTTCTCCCTTGACAGAGGAGCAGTATGGGAAGCGTCTTTCCCCTTCGTCTTTATTTCATCGTTCCATGAAAATGTGACAATTAGAGTTGTGGCCACCACATTGTGACAATGAGGCAAATGTGAAGAGATCATAGAAGATGACTCTGAACCAGATATTTGTTGAGGCCTCAGACCAAAAAGGGAACTGCCTTTCTCCTCACACCCTCCAGACTTTTTTTAAAATAGGGACAGAAAGAGAGTGGGATAGATAGGGACAGACAGACAGAAACAAAGAGAGATGAGAAACATCATCAGTTTTTCGTTGTGACACCTTAGTTCATTGATTGCTTTCTCATATGTGCCTTGACCGTGGGCCTTCAGCAGACCAAGTAACCCCTTGCTCGAGCCAGCGACCTTGGGTCCAAGCTGGTGAGCTTTGCTCAAACCAGATGAGCCCGTGCTCATGCTGGCGACCTCGGGGTCTCGAACCTGGGTCCTCCACACCCCAGTCCGGTGCTCTGTCCACTGCACTACCACTACCACCCGGTCAGGTCCTCCAGACTTTTTACATCCCCTTTACTCACGTCTCCTGGGGGGCAAACTCTGGCCTGGTTGAGAACTATTGTTCTAGAAAGGCTTTGGTTATATTGTCCTTTTATTTTACAGCCGTACTCAAACAGTCATTATTTGACTTTATTATTATTGAAAAATATTGGCAACCTACAGGAATAACTGGTAATAAATTATGTGGTTTTGGAACCACGGGATTTCTGGGAATATCTATCTTATTTATAGCTTTGAGATTCTGTGTTAAGTCTATTTTACTTGAAATCTAGAATTACAAGGTTTTGTACATAGAACTACAAATTCCTTTTTCAGTAATCTAATCTATAATGGTCTTAATTTCAGCTCCTTGGGCATTAGATCTTAAAGGATATTGGTGAATCTTGCCAATATCTGTACTGAAAAAGGCCCAAAATTGTATTGGAATATTGTACAACAAACCTTTAGTCTCAAGATTATTTTCCTTTCATGGAAATTTATTTAAAGTTATTATTTCCCCAGTTAGTGCAGTATTTGATTTACTTTTAAATACATTTTACCCTTTTGAAAGATATGTGGGCAATCACTGTTTTTGTTTTATTTTTTTTGTATATATATATATTTTTTGTATTTTTTCTAAAGCTGGAAACGGGGAGAGACAGACAGACTCCCGCATGCGCCCCACCAGGATCCACCCGGCACGCCCACCAGGGGCGATGCTCTGCCCACCAGGGGGCGATGCTCTGCCCCTTCGGGGCATCACTCTGCCACGACCAGAGCCACTCTAGTGCCTGGGGCAGAGGCCAAGGAGCCATCCCCAGCACCCGGGGCCATCCTTGCTCCAATGGAGCCTTGGCTACGGGAGGGGAAGAGAGAGACAGAGAGGAAGGAGGGGGTGGGGGTGGAGAAGCAAATGGGCGCTTCTCCTATGTGCCCTGGCCGGGAATCGAACCCGGGTCCCCCGCATGCCAGGCTGACGCTCTACCCCTGAGCCAACCGGCCAGGGCCAATCACTGGTTATAAAAAAAAGTTTACCCTGTCAGGTTAACTGGGGCCTGGTTGAAAACTATTGTTCTAGGCAAATGCTTTGGTTGTATGTCAAAGTGGAAAGAACAAATAATAGGACTACACAAATATCTGTTACGGATCATGGGTGAGTGCATCAGAATCCATCAAACCGCCTAACGAGTTGGATGGTGGGGAGTCCAGGGCCTATGGGGCAGGGAGACTGCAGAGCAGTCAGGGGCCGGTGAGATCGTAGGTCTCACGGAGGGGGATGGGTCCAGCTCAAATGTTTCAGGGAACTCACAGAGAGTCGGGGTCAACGGTGGGCACCAGGAAATTGCGTTTGCTGGTTATCATCAGAGGGATCCAATGACAATCTGTGTACTTCAAGAGTTGAAGTTGGAGATGAGTATTTGGGGAAAATGCTGCTCAAATGAGGAGTTCCACCATGAAAACTTGTTTATGTTTCCAATTCAAGGCTATTCATGAAAGCTGCGTCATCATAGCCAATTCTATAGATTTGAAAGCTAGAACAGAGTAGAGCATCTCTTGAAGAAGGCCTGTCTTCCCCCTGGAGCTCCTCTGAGATTGTCAGTGTTTGTACACTGTGCCGCGGAGCTCAGTGGCCGTGACAGCACCGCACGCTGTCTGCTGGGTAGCCATTAACCTGTGCTGGAGTCAGGACTGAATCACGGAAGGACACTATGGCAAAGAAGAATAAGGAAATGGATATTTATTAGTGAGCAAATCTCTTTTTAGCCCTATAATTCCTGAATTCAAAAGAACACAGCTGCCATTTCTTTATGAGACATTGCAGAAACACATCAAACTCCCTCCCACCATCTCAGTTCCTGATATAATTCCCAAAGCTTTCTCCCTGATTTTGTTTCTAATAAAAATAAAGATTTTTTTTCCTCTGGACCATTGAGATTCTTCATTGCTAAGAGTGGAGGGATATTAAGTAAGGGGGGGAAAAGCCAAGCATGTTTTCAGCTTTTGCAGTAACTGTAAGCTTTAATCACAGTCAATGATTACTGTAACGTCTTTATGGCAACACCGGCATCACTATGAGGAGTGTGCTGCAGCCACTGTGCAGTGCCCTGTGCAATCCATGCACCGAGCGTCTCATCCTGCCTGCAGGTGGGCTCCGTCAGCCTCCCCTTCTCCTTCCCCGTGTCCTCTCTCTGGTCCCCAAACAGTGAGTCACTATATCTTCTGTACGGTAATTAGTCTTGTAAGATGAGCTCTGATTTCAAATGATGATTTATGGAACAAAGGAAAATGTCTTCTTTGATAAGACTGATACATGCAAAGCTTTGAATTCCCCTCAGGAGGAATTTCTTCCATTCCTAAAGTAGAATATAGGAAGAAAGCAAAATAATATTTAGTGGAAAGCTACTGTGCACTAGGACTTCCTTTCATTTACTTCTCCGGGCAGTGCTGGGAAGCAGGTTGGATTCTTACTTGACAAAGTAAAACTCAAAGAGTTAATGAAATTTGCCCAAGGCCACAGCACTGATAAGTGTGAAATCAGGTTCCAAGGACAAGGTTGTGTAGCTCTGACACCTGTCTCTTCCACTGGGGCCAGCTGCGGTTCATTCTTTGAAGTCTAGGAGCAGCGTCAGCCCTGGACAAAAGGAGAAGAGAAGGATGTTTTGCCTTTGGTGCCCCTGAACTACCTTTCTGCATGTGTCTAGCTAGATGCTCCCAGTGCATCTGAAAAGTCAGGGGAACACTGACCAGATGCTTTAACAAACACCCCCTCCCACTTCAGTGGCATAATGTGATAGGTGATTTAATTGTCAGCAATTGTTTAGTCTCCTACTGTGTTTGAAGACTATTATTGTCATCTGTTGCCATGTAACTTGAAATGCCTCTGTGTGGGGGGTGTCGGTCGGCACAGTCTGCCACAGACTGGGTGGCTCAAACAATAGAAATTTATCTCATGGCTCTGGAGACTGGAAGTCCAAGATCAAGCTGCTGGCAGGTTTGGTATCTCCCGAGGCCTCGCTCCTTAGTGTGCAGATGTCTGTCATCTTATGTCCTCACATGGCCTACTTCTGGTGTCTCCTTCTTTTCTTATAATGATGACAGTATTACTGGATTATTAGGTCACCCATATGACCTCATTTATCTTTAGTTTCCTCTTTAAAAACCCTCTGTCCAAATCCAGTCACGTTGGTGGCTAGGGCTTAAACCTATGAATTGGCAGTGGGGGAGGGGATTATTCAGTCCATAACAGGAAGTAAGTAGAGTCTCCACCCTAAGGAGGCTTGGCCATGTCACAGGCTTTTGCCAGGGGAATGTGAGCAAACAAGATGAATGCCACATCTGAGCAGAAGCTTAAGAGCCTACTGATGGTTCGTGTACCCCCTGTGCCATGGAAACAGCATGTCCACAATAGGGGCTGAGCCAGTGTTAACCTGGATTCTGAACTGAAGAAACCATAAGGAGCCTCGCTATAGCCAAGCAACAGTGATCATGTAACATGAACAACAAATAAACCTTTGTTGTTAGAAGCTGTTGAGATTTTTGACTGTTTGTTACCACAGCCTAGTCTAACAAACATTGATTGATACATTAAACAATATAGAAATGTATTTCTTGCTCAGTACAGTCTGGCACAGGTTGGATAGCTTTCCTTTATGTTCCTCTCTCTGTTTTTAATTGTTTTAGTTATTGATGTTAGAGAGGAAGGGAGAGAGAAGCATTAGTTTGTTGTTCCACTTATTTATGTATTCATTGGTTAATTCTTTTATTCTTTAAATAAAAATTTAAGATATATTGATTGATTTTAGAGAGAGAGGAAGGTGTGTGTGGGGGAGACAGAGAGGGAGTGAGAGAGAGAAAGAGAGAGAGAGAAACATCCATCTGTTTCTTTATGTGCCCTGACTGGGGATTGAACCTGCACCCTCTGGATATCCAGAGGATGCTCTGTGTTCTAACCAACCGAGCTTTCCGGCCAGGGCTCCTTCATGTTTCCCTTTTCAAACAGTGTCTCAGGAATCCAGGCCCCTTGCATCCTAGGGTTCTGTCACCTTGAAGCCCTCATTTCTTGCCACAGAGATGGAAACAAGAGAATGCCAACATACTCTTAGGAAATTTTCGTGGACGGACCTAGAAATGGAGTGTATCACTTGGTCTTCATTTCTTTGATGAGAATCTCATAGGCCAAACCTAAATGCAGTGGAGGCTTAGAAATATCATTTTCCAGAATTCTATTTTAATATTGGTGAGCATCTTGTCACTCTCTGCTTGAGCACCTATCCTCAATGTTTAATTCTGAGAGGAGTCCTGTCCTCCAGCTGTTAATTATCCCTCTAGAGTATGAACGGACTCTGGCATCAAGTATTGGATACACATCTGTTTTAACAAAGGGCTTGTAAAGATCAGAAAGCCTTGTGAAGCCCAAAGAGAGGAATAAAGTGCCAGCAATCTACGTGAGATATGATGGTACACCTATATGCATCTGTTCACAAGCCAAGCCGAACTCAGGTACTTCAGTGAGTGCTTGTTAAGCACTTAGCTGTGCCCACGTGAGACCCTCGGACAAGGTGCTGAAGGAAGTCGGAAGTGAGGAATTTCGCCTGAGAGGTAGCGGCATGGTTGTATGGAACAGGTGAAATTTGAACTGCCCCCAAATACTTTTCCACTGGTGAACGTAGCAAATGGTGTTCTCGTCAGAAGGGCACTATCACGCGAACACAATTATGCAGACACATGACAGAGCACAGTGTGTCACGGAGAGTGCCAGTGGCAAAGAGTGCTCAGATTACAGCCTGCATTGGACTAGGGCCAAGGAGAAAGTGATGACGTGGAAAAGTGAGGTAAAGTGGGTTGAGTGGTGGCCCCTGAAAGATATGTGCATGTGGAACCTGTGATTCTGACCTCATTTGGAAAAGGGTCTTTGTACATGCAAATAAATTATTTTCAAATGAGATTATCTTGGATTACCCAGGTGGGCCCTAAATCCAGTAACAAGTGTCCTTGTAAGAAGAGGAGAGCGTACACATAGAGAAGGCCATGTGAACAGAGGCAGAGATTGGAGTGATGTGGCCACAAGGCAAGGGATGCCTAGAGCCATCAGACACTGGAACACGCAGAGAAGGATTCTTCCCTAGAGCTTTCAGTGGGACACTGCCCTCCTGATACCTTAATTTCAGACTTCTGTCTTCTAACACTGCAAGAAGAGAAATTTCTGTTTTAAGCCAGGAAGTTTATGGTGCTTTGTTATGCTATCCATAGGAAACCACTACGCGAGGATATGGAGTGTCTGTTCTATATCTTAATGAAGAGTCTGGACATCATGCTGGGGACAGGGGTGGGCAGAGGAGGTAATATTGATAATCTTGAAGATATAACTGATGCGGTCTGCTTTGTACATCAGAAAGGCAACTGTGGTGGCCCTGAAGGCTGTCGAGCCATTATTGCCCTTCTGCTTGTGCTTGGGAACAGGGATGACGGTGAGCTGTAGTTGAGCCCTGAGCGCAGCACAGTTGACGCAGAAACCTCAGCCTCGAGGGCCACTGGCTGTGCTATGGTCATGAGGTTTCATAGTCTCTTCCCAGAGAGTGAGTTACCCCAGCCCCCGCTCACTGGATACTTACTAGCCTGCCTTGATCTAGCTCCCTGCAGAACCAGTTCACCACTAGAGGGAGGGGAATAAATCCTTTTCAGCAATTCTTTTCTGGAAAAGGCAGAAAGTTTGTAAGCATCTGGTTTATACATTGGCTCTTCTAGAATGTAGACCTCTGAAATACTCTGAGTGCAACAATATGTACGAGTGTCACATTGCTGAGCCCCAAATTCCATTGAGGCTTCTTTAGTTGTGCATGTGAGGTTTTTAACTGTATAATGAACCATCCCAAAATGTGGCAGCTTAAACCAACAGTCCTTTTATCCTCCCTGAGTTCTGTAGGTTGAAGAGGCTCTGCTGTGCCACTCTCCTGCTGGCTTTCCTTGGGGTCCTCCATAATTATAATCAGAGAACAGCTGGGTCTGGAGTCTTCTGGAGGCTTGTCTGGGACTTGAGGATGGCAGGGCCTCTATCCCTCCTTCCATGGCTTCTCCATGTGGTCTTTCCTCAAGGGGAGTGGGGCTTTTTCCATAGTGGTTTTGTGGCCCTAAAATTTGAGAGATACAAGAGGGAGGAAGTGCTGGAGGGAAGACCTCAACAGCTCTTTTGGAAAATGTTATTTACATTAAGAGATTGGTCAACTGAACAGATCGCTATGTCATTTTAAAGAAGGACTCTTTAGCTGTGTAATGTGCCATGAAATTCTTCAACATTTACTTCTTTGAGTTTGGTGTCTCAAACCATGTGCCAGGTATTAAATACCCAAAGCAAGTACTGTTTTCCTGTTGGAACAAAGTGATGTCTTCAAGAGGAGCAAAGAATAAGACAAGAAACATGCTAATAAGCTTTGGACTCAGCAAGCATGTTCCTGGTGCCTTCCCCCAACCCACTCTTTCCCTATATCCTCCTCTGCTTGGAACTCACACCTTTGGCAGGACTTGCCCCAATCCCATTCAGAGGCCTGCTCAAATTTTGTCCCACTCATCAGAGTCACCTTTCCTGACTACCCTTATTAAAATAGCATCTCTATATTCTAAATTTCTTCATGGCTTGTAAGTTGAGTGGTTGGTTTCCTGTTTATAATTTGTCTCTCTCCACTGAGAGCAGGGGCATTGCTTTCTCATTGGCACCCTATAGTGCCTGACACATAGCAGTTGCTCAGTAAATATGTATTATTCACAAGACCAAGTCCCACCCTGGCTTGGTAGCTCAGTTGGTTATATATCGTCGTCCTGATATAGCAAAGGTTCTATCCCTGATCAAGGCACATACAAGAATCAACCAATGAATGTGTAAATAAGTAGAACAACAAATTGACGTCTCTCTCTGTCTTTTTTTCTTCCCCTCCCTCCCTCCCTCCCTCCCTTTCTCCCTCCCTCCCTCCCTCTTTTTCTTTCTCTCTCAAATCAATTAATAAAATAAAATTAACCTTAAAAAAACAAGTCCCAAAATGTCAGTTTAATGTAATGCACAGGAGTCAAAGGCTTAGACACTCCAAGCCCAGGTACACATTTTCACAAAAGAGAAAAATAAACACTGCTGATGGAAGTCTCAACCATAGGTTCTAACGTGGAGACATCTGCACCAATTGTGCAAAAGCCTGCTGGTTTCGGATTGGTCTCATTATTCTCAGGTCGTAAAAAAATAATTGTCTGTTCTTAGAAGTGGTTCATCACCAGTATTTGCCCTTTTGTACTAACCGTGCCATTGCTGTGCTCTCTTTGAAGACAGCTTCCTACTTTGCACGACATTCCCCCTTCTTCAATTGCTGCCCTCTTTTTCTGTATTTAAGCTATGAGCTATCTCAGCAGTCTCAAATAATTGGTTGAAAATACTTTTCATTTAGATGAAAGTTTTCCAGATGTGTGAATTGCAGTATACCATGAAAAAGTGGAAAATCAAACATTTTATTTTATTGCTGCAAAATGATTTTCAATTCTCTTACACTCAAATCAGTACCCAGAAATTCCAAGAGATCAAACACTTCATTGCTTTTCAGTGCCTCCACTATCAGTTCTATTTCAGGAACCAATTGTACCCGCCCACTCTCAGTTGGGGAGAATAATTGTATTGTGCATTTGTAGGAGTGAAACTGAGTTTCCAAAATATTTGGTGATGTTGTTGAGGTTAGTTCTGTGTCTTTAGGGACGATCAATATCTTGCTAGAATAAATGTAGCATCAAATTGCATTACTTCAGTGGCAGGCTTCTAATTATGATTCCGTTGATAAATCTGGTGCTAAGCATGCAATAACCTTGCCTCTTCGTTTGTTTGCTCTGCGCTAATTTTCTTTTTAAATTAAACTCTTCAGAAGAGAGCCTAAGGTGTAGAATTTTTATTTCAGTTAAGTAGTCCTAGCTCATTCATGGCATATCCCCAGCTCTGTTGGTCCATTGCTCGTCATACTTAAAGCGTAGATGAGCGTTACCAAGATGGCAACTAGTTTAGTACCTGATAATCTCAATTTTCGAGAATTTCAAGCAAAGCGATATTGATTTAGTTGACTGTGCCTGGTTAATGGAAGGATTGCTGCATGCTTACTGGGTCAGTGCTTTGGGTACTAAGACTTGAAGCTGTTGGGATTTTGTCCATTTGCTTGCCTTACTTGGCTCTCTCCCTAACCTTGAAAACAGAAACGTGTGCTTGAGTTCTCATGCAAGCATGGTTCTGCCAACCTGCATGGCAGTTGGTCTACCTAGGAGGGCTGGAAGGAACATATTGGCTCCCACTCTCCCTAAGCACAGCCAATCAAAGGCTGCTGAGCAATGGAAAGCATTCTTCTGTCGGCTTGGGATAGTACCGTATTTCCCCATGTATAAGATACACCCAGTTTTTAGACCCCAAATTTTTCCGAAAAAGTGTGTGTCTTATACATGGGGGAATACGGTAGTTCCTAGACTAAAGCCAGTCCCAGGGTAGTCTCCATGGTCGGGGTGATTTATTTAACTCATGAGAGAGACTGATGTTCATTATAAATGTACAAAGTGCAGTTGGGGAAACACTTTCTGTTTCTATGTTATGAAGTAATGTGTTTTTGAGAAATATAACTGGGTAGTAGTTTGTATTTTGAGAAAATAACTTAGTGAAGGAGGCCTTTGTCTTTTGTAAAATGGTTACTTTTTTGTAATTGCTTACAGAGATGTGTTTCTGTGAGATTATAAATGCTCTGAGGTTATAAACAAAGTCTTTCTCTTGCACTGATACATCACCAACCTAGGACAGGGTCTGACACGTGCCAGAGTGTCAGCAGACTGTATAATGAAGGAATGAATGATATCCTTGAAGCTAATAGCAATTTATTACCCAAGATCATTGTTGTTGTTGTTGTTTAATTTATTTGTAAAGGAAGAGGAATATACATTATATTGTGTGAATAATAAAACAGGGGGATGACAAATTACATACAACTGGTCTCTCCTTGTGACTGTTGAAAGTCAAGTCCATTCATGTATACCAGTTTGTCAATAAACTTTAGCCTTTTGTGGCACTGGGTTTCCAGCAGTTTAATAAACTATTGGAGAGTTGTTTATAGTACTTTTGGGAGCTGTTAAGAGATGATTATTATGAGAAATACCATATGTTTACCTGTAGGCCATTCTGGTATTTTCTAGTAACTGCATTCCCCAGGCCCCCAGCGCTTTGTGAAATATAGAAGTTTTTACCCTTCCTCCCCGACAGTTAGCCATATGCCACCTCACATTGGTAGGTAAATCTTATATATCACTCCCTCTTGGGAAGGAAGAACAGCTTCCGTATACAAAGGCTCATTCCAAAATGAGAAGCATGGATAGTGTTTAGTGTAAGAAATACTTCAGCCTAAACTATTTAAAAGCTTAAAGACAGCAGTCCCTTTATTGGAATAAATCCCATGTTCAAAGTTTGAGGAAATCCAGTCGGCTTCAAGCAAGCCTATAGATTTATCCCCTAGTTTAAAAGACAGGCAAGGGAGATTGAAGGCATGGGAGTCATTTTTAGGACTGTTGAAATTGTATAGGGACACCTCTATTGCTCTGCAAGTTGAGAAGTCTTTGCTTCTGTGCTGAAAACACCAGGTCTTCTTCCTCCTTCCTAAGGTAATGGGTGAGGGTGATAGGATACCTGGTAATCGTCAGCCATCAAGCCTCAAGTGTGACCAGGGGCTTCTGGGAAGGACATGTGCAGTGATGAAGTGAGGAAAACACACTATGCAGATGCCTGTGAATGCTAAAACTTTGAAGATGGACAAAGGCAAAACATTATTGCAAGTTAGCATCTGGTTTTGATGCATATAAAACAGCAAGGTAAAGGCCTCTACTCATCCTGCCCAACGCCAGCCACTCTTTGAAGTAGTTGTGCTTTGGTGGAAATTTGTGTTAGATTTTTCATTTTAATAGTAATTTTGCTTCAGACTCTTACCCTGTGGAAAGTTGCTGGGTGATTACGCCGGCTATCATCCTAATTGCAACATACATTTAAACAATTTATTGTTACTTAAGTAAAAGTATTTAATTTGAAAAGTATTAAATAAAAAGGCACAGAGGAAGCACAAGTAAAATTCTGTCTGTTGTAGAATTAAGGAAGAAGCAGTATCCTTCCGCCTCGTGAAATTGATTGGAAATGAGCAAGTAGAAGGTTCCCCAAACATAGTGAGTTCATTATGCACTTAGGACTAGATTTTTTATCTGTTGATGTTAAAGATTAGCTTATCTTCCATCATTGGTCTCTTACTTTTAAAATGAGTAAAAGGAAATCACATGAGATCAATATTTTGTGTGTGTGTGTGTGTGTGGCAAAATACACATAAAATTCACCATTTTAACCATTTTAAAGTGTATATGATTCAGGGGCACTTACTATTTCACAGTGCTGTTCAACCATCAGAACTAGCTTGCTCCAGGACCTTTTAATCACCACAAAAGGAAACCCCATCCCCATTAAATGGTCACTTTCTATTTCCCCTCCTCCCAGCCCCCATAACCAAGCACCAGACGTGAGCAACCAGTAGAATCAGCTTTGTGTTGCTTTGGGTTTACTTAGTCTGAATATTTCATATAAATAGGATCCACTTTTTGAAAGGGGGAAATCCAAGCCAGCAACAGCCATCAGTTGATAAGTAGGGAAAGATCAAAGCTTTGATTTGTAGTCAGGGACCTTTGCTTCTCCCAGCTGGCTCCGCCAGAAGTGACGGACAAACTGGAGAATCTTGATACTTGAGTGGGAACCAATACTGTAATACTTAGGTCCTACAGGTGAAAATCTAGAGTTTCAGGTGAATTTCTATGCCCTAAAACCAGAAATTTGGACAGAATTCCCTAGTGGAATCTCAGATTGTTACAGTGACCTAAGTCTGAAACTTGAAATTACTCATGCTGACTTGTGAGAATTTAGCTTCCTTCATCTCTCCTACCCTTTCTTCTTTCCTTCCTTTTAAAAATAAGCTTTATTAAGCATGTAGTATGGTCAACACTATGGAATCTATGCCCTCAGAGTCTACACTTGTGTGGAGACAGACAGTAAAATAAGTACCTACGCTACTCTGTAAGTGTTGTGAAGAAAGAGAACACTGTATTATGAGTGAAAACAGTTGAAGTGAGCAGCTCTTTATACTGCATGATCAGGAGTGGTCTCTCTGAGGATATCACATCAAGCTAAGAGCTGAAGGAAGCAAAGAAGGCAGCCATGTGAAAAGTGGTGTATAGGAGTTCCAGGTAGCCCTGGCCAGATAGCTCAGTTGGTTCTAGCGTTGTCCCGAAGCACAGAGTTTGCTGGTTTGATCCCTGGTCAGGGCACATACAGGAGCAGATTGATGTTCCTGTCTTTTTATCCCTCTCTCCCTTCCTCTTTCTCTAAAATCAATTCAATAAAAACATAAAAAAAAGAAAGTTCCAGGTAGAAGAAATATCACATGCAGTGGCATTGTGGCAAGAAGGAACATAGCACTTTCCACCAAGAAAAGACCAGAAACCTAGTGAGCGAGATGAGGCTGCCGAAGTAGCCAAAGGCCCAGTCATGTAGGACTTTATAGTCCAAGGTACAGAATTTACTATAAAAGCAACGGCAGTCATTGGACAGTATTATCGTAAGTAGAAGATGGAATTGATCCACTATTAAAAATTGTAAATTCACTTGCTGCTATGAGGAGATAGGATTGAGGGTGGAGTAGACTCAGGGAGATCAGTTAGGCAGAGAATGAAAAGGTCTGGGTGAGAGAGAGTGGCACCCTGGACAAGATGGAGATCCATCTATTTATACAATGGTCATCTGTGGAATCCTACGGCTGTGCTAGGCAAATGGATTGAACAGGATGTTCATATTATTGGGATATTTTGTCCATGTACCGTCCCTCTTAGGGAACTTGGAAGCGAAGAAAATACAAATCGCAAATACAGTTGGTAACTTGTTACAGTTTAATAAACATGTATTGAAGTCTTCTCTGCCTAGCAGAAGATGGCACCCTTTTCCTTCGGAACTTTGAAAGCTTTGCTTCCGTGTTCATCTTCTAGTCCCAGGATTGCTGTTGAGGAGCCCATTGCTGTTCTGATTTTTCATTCCTTGCCTTGACCTAGATTTTCCCTCTGGAAGCTGGAGGGATTTTATATGTTCTGCTCTTTCATGATGATGGGCCTTGGTTGGGGTCTCTGTTAGCCATTTAGCTGGGCATTCCCTGGGCCAATTCACTCTCAACATTTGTGCTTGTTAGTACCTGACATTTTTGAAATAATTTCATCAATGATTTCCTGTCGGCCATTTTCTTTTTACTTTTCGTATATTGTATTACATTCAGATGTTGAACTACTGGACTTATTTTTTGTCTTTCCTCCCTATTTTGAGGACAGTTATGTACCCAATTTTACCTTCTAACCCATCCATTGAGCTATTAATTTTTAGTTTCTATGATCCACCCTTCGTTCTTTATTTAATCTCAAAGGCTGTTCCTTTGTATTGGATCTGGGAACCGGGAAATCTAATTGCTTCTTAAATGTACTCTTCACCCCCCTTATAACTTCTTGCTTCTCCCAGCTGGCATTTATTTAGAAATTTTACCTTGGTCGGATGGTTTGGTTGGTTAGATCATGATCCCAATACTCAGAGGTTGCCCGTTTAATCCTGTCAGGGCACATACAGAAACAGATCAGTGTGTTCTGCATCTCTTTCTCCCCTTCCTTTCTATAGAAAAACCATGAATTTGAAAAAATTTTCTTAAAATATGAAAAGGAAAAAGAGTCATCTATTTCCAGCAATTGGTGGAATCGTAGCATTTGTAATTTTGTGTAAAATTAATGGAATATAGATTTTCAGCAGCTCTGTCAATATATGGAGCTAACTTGCAATTGGAAGGTGAGAAAAATAGCTCTCCCAAGGAGATGCAGGCACCAGCCTAATATATTCAGATATCTGAGGCTGCTGCTCCCGTGACCACCCACTGGAGTTAGAACAAAGGCCACTGAGGCTGTTGCTAGTCCTTGCAACCTGAACTTTGAGCCATGATGGCAAATAGGACAGGAAGCCACACTCTGAGCTAACACTTCCCAAGCAGCTCAGGGAATCAGCACATATGTTTCTAAACCATGATTATGCTCCAAAATCTCTCTCACTTCCTTTCCTAAAGCAACACAAACGTTTTCAGTGTGTTATTACTGAGGAAAGAAAGAAAAATACATTCACTATTTTCTCCAATTAGAGAATTTTTATTCAGTGTTTTAGGAAATATTACAGGAGCAGTGGCTTTCTAACATGATTGCACACTGGTGTCACCTGGGGAGCTTTAGAAAAGTCCTGATGCCCAGGCCCCACCCAACTCACTTACATCAGAGTTGCAGAGTGCAGAGCCCCCGTCCCCATTTCACAGCTCCCTGTGGGAGTTTCTTATATATTGTGGACATGAACCCTTTATCAGAAATAAGGTTTGCTCATATTTTCTTCCATTCTGTAAGTTGTCTTTTCATTTTGTTGACTTCTCTTTTCACTGTGCAGATACATGTTTCTTTTATGTCGTCTCCCTTGTCTACTTTGCTTTTGGTGTTAATAGCCAAAAAGTCATTGCCAAGACCAGCTCCAGGAAGCTTTTCCCCTGTGTTTTATTCTAGGATTCTTAGAGTTTCAGGTCTTATTGTTTAAGTCATTCATTCGGAGCTGATGTTTATGTGTGAGGTAAGCTAGAAGTCCAGTATTATTCTTTGGCCCATGGATATCCAGTTTTCCCAACACCATTTGTTAAAGAAACGATTCTTTATTCCATTGTGTAGTTTTGGCTTCATTGTCAAAATTCAGTTGACTCCATATGCTCAGATTTGTGTGTGTGTATGAGAGAGAGACAGACAGGAAGGGAGAGAGGTGAAAAGCATCAACTTGTTGTGGCACTTTAGTTGTTCATTGATTGCTTTCTCATATATACCTTGACTGGGGCGCTTCAGCTGAGCCAGTGATCCCTTGCTCAAGTCAGTTACCTTGGGCTTCAAGTCAGCGACTTTGGGCTTCAAGCCAGTGACCTTGGCTCAAGCCAGCGACCATGGGGTCATATCTATGATCCCATGCTCAAGCCAGTGAGCCCGTGCTCAAGCCAGCAACCTTGGGCATCAAGCCAGTGACCATGGAGTCATGGCTATGACCCTGCACTCAAGCTGGCGACCTAAGGGTTTCAAACCTGGGTCCTCTGCATTCCAGGCAGGCGCTCTATCCATTCTGCCTCTGCCTAGTCAGGCTCCCATGAAAATTTGAATCGTGTCATTGCTTGGAGCACAGCTATTTCCTGAAAACGGTAAATGGGCAGTCCTCTGCACTGAGCGCTTGGAAGGCAGGAATTGTCTCATTTATCTTGGTAGCCTTAATGCCTGCCATGGAGTGAACACTTGGTAAACAGGCACTGAAAAGAATGATGGCACGAAGACAGTTTAATACCTGGAGCTTAAGCTCTAGGGGAAAGAGCAAAGAAGATATAAGAGGTGAAGGCAAAAGTTATCTACTTTATCTAGTTCACAATTTTGCCTTGTTCAAATAATGAAGTGGAGGCAGAGCAAATCCTGCTTGAAAGGACAGTCTAATGGCTCTAAGTACATGCTCATGGGTGGAAGTCAAGATTAACTAAGGTAATTTGAACAAGTAGGGCTCTTAGCACGGGTTTATAGTTAACCTGGAATAATTTTAGCTCTTATTAATTTAAAAATAGGTAGCAATCCTCAGGAAACTGTATAAGAGAGGGGAAATTTGCTAACCCTGTGATTTTCAAACTGTGCTTTACTGTGCTCTATGGATTGCGAAGCATATCTTCAGCACCCCTGGATGGGACATCTCAGGGCCCCGGGAGGGCAAGGATGGGGCTTGATCCATCAATCAACCCCTGCGCCAGCTGCAACAGCTCTCTGCTGTTTCACCATCGGGGAATGGCTTCCACACAGGCTTCTGTCTGAAGAAAGGGTCTTGAGAGCATCAAAACAACCTTGAAACCATTTGCATAATATATTTAAAAAAAAGACCTTTGGCAACAAGTGTTGAAGACCATGGCTTTTGGATAATTTTTTTTTTAAATTAAAAACATTAAAAAAATTATTGACCTTTGAGAGAGAGAGGAAAGAAAGGAGAGAGCAACAGAGAGACAGGAACATTGATCTGTTCCTGTATGTGCCCTGACTGGGGATTGAACCGGCAAACTGCACTTCGGGATGATGCTCTAACCAACCAAGATATCCAGCCAAGGCAATAAATTTCATTTTAAAATAAATGAATGAATGAGTATTAATAGTGTTCTGGTATTCTGGCTAATTACGATTTTAATGTAGCATCTTGACATAACAGTTTAAAAACTAATGCTTTAGCAATCATGAGTGTGTGTGGATCCTTGCAACATTGCCTACCTCCTCAGAAACCAAATGATGGATTTGGAAATTTGTAGTTTAATCACATAAGATATTTGCTAAGCTAGAATTTAATGAGATGTTACTTAAAGCTGCTAGAATCACCTTCTGCCTCATGAATTAGTGGTTCTGAAGGGCACTCTATCAGTGTTGTGACTTAAGATAAAATTAGATATTTGGAGAAAAGGCCATTGCGTGGATTCCAATTTTGAGGTCCCATTAATGTGCTAAATGTGACATCATGGAGTAACATCAGCTCAGTCTGGCATTTATTGTGTAGGAGGTAGGTACAAGAAGGCAGTTCTTTCATGAACTGACTGACCCATGCGGTCTTACAACAAGATGATTTTACTGTTTACCCTTCATCCCTGTTGATTCTCTTTTTATTTATTTTTTTATTTTTCTGAAGTGAGAAGCAGGGAGGCAGAGAGATAGACTCCCACATGTGCCCGGCCAGGATCCACCTGGCAAGCCCACTAGGGGCTGATACTCTGCCCATCTGGGTCGTTGCTCTGTTGCAACCAGAGCCATTCTAGCACCTGTGGCAGAGGCCATGGAGCCATCCTCAGTGCCTGGGCCAACTTTGCTCCAATGGAGCCTTGGCTGCGGGAGGGGAAGAGAGAGACAGAGAGGAAGGAGAGGGGGAGGGGTGGAGAAGCAGATGGGCACTTCTCCTGTGTGCCCTGGCTGGGAATTGAACCTGGGACTTCCACATGCTGGGCCGATGCTCTACCGCTGAGCCAACCGGCCAGGGCCCTGTTGATTCTTTAAGAATTCCTGTTCTGGAAGCCTCTGTGTAGAAAACAAAAACGAAACTTGAAACTTTCAGAGTACTAGTCTGTTCATATGTGGGTAGGAACTGCTTAGAATACCTAATCCATTAAAGACTTTCAGGAGGGGGACGGTTTCTGAAGACAAATCTGATTGTTTTGAAATCTTGTCTGGAGTGAACCCTGAAAAGTGTGTATGTATGCATTGGTGAGGAGCAGCTAGAGGAGGAATGGAATTTTTCCCTCTTTCTCTTTTCTCTCTCAGAATATCTCTGAATTCCAGGATTCTCAAGTGAGACCAATATGATTAGGAGTCTACTTGAGGTCAAGCAGGGCTGCACTTGGCCTAGGGCCATGATGGCCTGAGCAACATTATCACAGGATGGGGAGAAATGCAACCTGGGTCCCCACTGTTTAAAATGGACCTTTGAAACCAGCACTCAGTCCCGTGCAGAAAGGAAGCCGCCAGAGGAATTTTCACCTCTCATAGAAGTCTCTTTGATGACGATTCTTAGTATTGCCATTTAATATTTGAAGAAAGAGTCTAGATGACAGAACTTAAGTTTAAACTCAAAATGTCTGATGCCAAGTTCTGCTGTTTTTTTTTTTCTCATTCATGGGAAAACCATCCGTGTGTCTGGAATACAATGGAAAATGTTCCCTATTGAATTGTATGAATCCTGTTGGTGATGTTGACACCAGGGCCTGATGACACCAAAATCAGGACTCCTGCAAATGTAGGACTAATAAGATCAAGCAGACTCTCCACAAGCTTGATTGCTTTGGGCATACCATTTTTGGCTCCTGTTTCTAGTGTGGGTTCCGTTTATTATCCTACCCTAGGATTTACTGCTAAGAGATGTGGGTTTTTTGTTTATGAAAAGTGGCTTTAAATTTTTTTTGTTAATTTTAGAGATAGGAAGGGAGAGAGAGAGAGAGAGAGAGAGAGAGAGAGAGAGAGAGAGAGAGAAAGAGAGAGAGAGAGAGAGAGGGAAACATTGAATCTGTTCCTGTCGACTAGGGATTGAACCCACAACCTTTGCATATCAGGACAATGCTTTAACCAACTGAGCTATCCGGGCAGAAAAGTAGGTTTTTTAGAGGCTTCTATTTGGTACTCACTGGAGAAGGGATATATAAAGTAACTTCTAAGACCTAGATACAGCTATCAATTAGGCTGTTTCTGAGTGGCAGGAGACCAGTTGCTTGGAGGGACTGTGTCACAGTCACTAACCCAGAGTTCAAAGTGGGGCAGGTGGGCTGCGGTTGGGCCAAATCTGGGACTTCTGTACTTGCCTATGAGTTTCGTGCTGGCTGAGAGAATAGTTTTGTTTTTTTAGGGGGGGTGTAACTATTAGAAGGCAATTTTATTTCTTTTTAAAAATGAAGATATAATTCACATACTATAAAATTCACCCTTTTAAAGTGTCTGATTCAATGATGCTTAAGATGGTCGCAAGATTGGGCCCATAACACTAGTGCCTAGTGCCTAGTGGGTAAGTTAGTCCAGCCACTGGTCAGTGATATGGGTGGAGCTGGGGACAGCAGGAGTCCTTTCCCCTAAGGGGGGCTTTAAGGAAATAACAGGATGCATGTTCCTTCCCAGTCAAGCTAAGCTTCCTGCTTCTATTTCTTGAAGCTGCAAAATCGACACTTCTAGGGACAGCAGAATAGGCGCATTAAATCACAGCTGGAAGTCATATTTATCAGGGTAGCCTCTTCCTTAGGTTTATCTAAGATGCTGCAGTTTGCATCCCAGGGGAGCAAAACCTAATCTGCCTTCCCTAGAGCCCAATTGTAATCTTTGAAAGGAGTGGGAACTGGCAGCTGCCCAGCCTCCCTTCTCCCATCCCATGAGGAGGATGCTTGAAACTGAAGCAGCTAGTTATTCAAAGCTCAAAGGAGTGTATTCTTAAGGGCCCTGATTTTTTGCATTTCCTCTTGTCCTAGAGACTCTAGGAGGAGAAAAACTGATCCTAGGAATGTATTTGCACCTGTCACACCATGTGCATCCTCTCTCACCCTCCCCTGAGACCAGCGCCTCCCTTGGGGATGGCTGTCCTGGCAAGGGGCCTAGGGTTCCTTGGCCCAGGATAGAGGAATAATGAATAGACCAGTGCCACTCATGGTGGGGCCCATCGGCAGCATCAGCTTGTTCTGAAGCCTGTTAGGAATGTCAATTTTCAGGTTCTACCAAAATCAGAAACTGAGGGTGATGTCCAGCATAAAGCCATAACAAGCTCTCGGGAGATTCTTTTGGATGTTAAAATGTAAAGTGCCCGTTGGTTGGAGCAGCATCCAGATGCGCCAGGGCTGCGTGTTTGATCCCTGGTCAGGACACATGCAAGCGTCGACCAATGGGCGCATGAATGGTGGAATAGCAAATCAATCTCCTCTCTCTAAAAATCAATCAAAAGATTTTTAAAAAAATTTGTTGAGAAGATTCTTGATCAGGTGGGACTTGGAGTACTAGACACATGAGATAACCCTGAAAGCTAGTGTAAAACCAGTACAAAGAAATCAGGTGACCAACTCCAAACATCTCAAGCTTGTGCATGGCCGTAAATACCCACACATTATGCCATTTTTATATAGGCTAAAAATGAATGGGATTTCCCATGTCCTACCAGTATCTGCTGGTTTATCATTTGGTAATGTCCTTCAAGAAGCTCTTTATTGTTTATTTCTGCAAATAGATTAAATTAAGACAAGAAAAAATGTAGTGGAGAGTGAAAAGAAGGGATTTTTTTTTGATCCTGGGATTTAGGAGTCTTAAGATTCCAGCTATGGTACTATTTAAGACTTTTACCCAGATGTCCATTGTCAAATAAAAACCAATATGGATTTAGTAAGGAGGGTCTTACTGAAAGAGATCATTGCAATAAGGAAGGGGACTCTTGCAGTAAGAACAGAGAACTTGGCAATAGGGAGACCAGTTTGATTATAAGATCTGTAAGCATCTCAAAGGCCATGCAGCAAGAAACTTTTTTATAGGGAGTAACAAGGCTAGAAAGAACCAGGTACAGGGCAGTGGGGCGGGCAGGTGGTAAGACCTATTAGTTGATCTAGAGATGTCTTTCCTTGTGCTCAACTGTCTCTCCTGAGGGGCTGGTGAAACGTGGTTGTTGGTTGGTTGGCTGGCATGTCAATGCTGTTAGTAGGTATTTTGTTCAGACTGGTCAGTAAAGACAACCAGCTCGGCTAATTATTTATGGCAAGCGATGGGAATGTGGAGGATCTGGGTCTGATTTTCTGTTACATGAATTCACAAGTGTTATTGGAGTCATATGGGGAAGGTGGTTCTCTGTGGTTAGCCATTTCCAGAACACAGAGGGATGGAAGGTTTCTTAACCTGTGCTGTTTTCCAGGCCCCCAATGCTCAGATAAAGTTGACATTGTCACTATATATCATTTAAACATTTTTAAAACACGAACCTCTTAGCATTGGTGTAATAAAACAAATTCTTTTTAATAGAAGATAACAGTTGTTGACTTTAATTTGGTTAACCTATGAGTTTTATAATTAAAGAGAATTTGCTTTATTGGATAGATGGTAAACTTCTCTCTTAGGAGAAGTACTAGTACCCAAACTTAACATTAAATACATGCAAATACCTAGCATGGACCTTTGTAAAGTATTTTGAAGATAGACTTGAGTGAACTATTTAAAGCTGGATGCTAGGCCCTGGCCGGTTGGCTCAGCGGTAGAGCGTCGGCCTAGCGTGCAGAGGACCCGGGTTCGATTCCCGGCCAGGGCACACAGGAGAAGCGCCCATTTGCTTCTCCACCCCTCCGCAGCGCTTTCCTCTCTGTCTCTCTCTTCCCCTCCCGCAGCCAAGGCTCCATTGGAGCAAAGATGGCCCGGGCGCTGGGGATGGCTCTGTGGCCTCTGCCCCAGGCGCTAGAGTGGCTCTGGTCACAACATGGCGATGCCCAGGATGGGCAGAGCATCGCCCCCTGGTGGGCAGAGCGTTGCCCCTGGTGGGCGTGCCGGGTGGATCCCGGTCGGGCGCATGCGGGAGTCTGTCTGACTGTCTCTCCCCGTTTCCAGCTTCAGAAAAATGAAAAAAATAAAAAATAAAGCTGGATGCTAGAGTTGCAACTGAAAAAGTACTACATATTTTCTCCCACGTCAGTAAATCTAGTATATATAATATGTGACTGTGGCAAACAAAGACGTGCTGGCAAGTCATTAATTACAGTAATGATATAACAGTGTGGCTAAGATGGTGTTCACAAGTAGTCCCATTAGCACTTCCTACAAATAGTCATCATAGCTGAAGTGGTTTTATTTTTCATGTAGAAATCTTAGTAAGTAAAACAAAACAACTAAGAGCAGGGAAATCTTTAAGTAGAGGAGAGGGAGAATAAAAGGCTAATTGTTTAACATTTTTCAGTGCTGTGGTCCACTGTGACCATCAGCTGACTGCAACTTCAAAATAATGTAAATCCTTTCTGATATCATCCTGGAGTTTTGCCATTGTGTTCTGCAGTTTTGCACTGTTGTTCTCTATCATTCTGACTTTAACTATAGGGTCATAAATTGATTATAGGACCTGCTAATTCTTCAGGGAGGATTTGTTCTTGACCTTATAGGTGTCTTTTGAGGGCTGTTTTGCAAAGTAAGAAAGTTTTATCACCAGAGAAGAGTCCAAAACTCCTTCAGAATAACCACAGTGAGAACAATAATAAGAAAAACATTTCTTAAGAATTAATTATGACACTGGGACACTGTCTTAGGCACAGATAAAGTTAATTTATATATTGGACCCACAAAATTGGGGCTTCCCCAGTGGCACAGAACACGTCACAAATCTAAACTCAAATCAGTTTGCATTTATAGGAAATGTCTCATTGTCAAGGAATCATAATATCAATTCTAATCCTCCAACTCAGCTGTAGCTAGCTTATCATACCCTAGACAATGGTACCTGCTAGCCTCATAGGAAAATCTCAGACTTCATAGCTAATTGTACCCTGTTTCCAAGTTGCCATTTCCAACATTCTATGAAACTTGCTCTAGTCCATGCGGGGCTGGAAAAAGTAATTTTCTTTCTATTCTTCTAAAGTCTTCTGGCTGCACAAATTAATACAAGACAGGTTAACAGGATAAAATGACCAAATTTATTAAATATGTGTGCATGGGGGGGTCCATAAGAATGTGAGTCTGAGGAGAAATTGGGCATTTAAGACTTATATGCCCCCCTGGCAGGGTAGCTCAGTTGGTTACAGTGTAGTTCCAGTACGCCAAGGTTGCGGATCTGATACATGGTCAGGACATATACAAGAATCAACCAATGAATGCATGAATGGTTGGAACAACAAATTGATATCACTCTTTCTCTCCTGCCTCCCCCCTCCTTCCCTATCTCCCTCTTTTCACTTTTGTTTGTCTCTTTCTAAAAATTAATAAAAATAAAAAAAAGATTTATAAGCCATCTAGAGCTAAAGCGAAGGGGGTGGGAGGGTTAGGGCTTGGGACTTGAAAGGGCTGGAAGGCGATGCACATGGAGATGAAAAGCAAATGTTTGCTAAAGAAATGTTTGCTGGGCCATCTTTACCAATGGGACACAGGGCAGACTTTGATCAAACAGGCCTTGCCACCCAAAATGTGACACTTTGGCATATTGAATATTTTAAGCTGACAGAATTTAAGTGCTGGAAGGAATCGCAGGCTTTCTCCTGAAGCGGGTCATAGGACTCTCCTGTGAGAGGTGCCCTCCCTGTGCCTGGAGGGCAGCAGCGTCCTTATCTCTGAAGACAGAGGGTCACTGAGAGGAGTCTGAACGAATGGCCTCACTATGTCTTCCCCAGTCTACTGCCCTTACCTCGCACCCTTTAGTGTAATCACATTTCCTCATGACATTGTACTACTTCCTGGTCTCTATTTATTTATTTATTCATTTTAGAGAGGGGAAAGAGAGAGAGAGAGAGAGAGAGAGAGAGAGAAGGGAGAGGAGCAGGAAGCACCAACTCTCATATGTGCCTTGACTAGGCAAGTCCAGGATTTCAAACCAGCAACCTCAGCGTTCCAGGTCGAAGATTTATCCCACTGCACCACCACAGGTCAGACCCCTTCCTGCTCTCAATCAAGGCTAGCATAAGAAGACATAGGTTTAATTGCTTCTTTAGGTGTTCATTTTCTTAGGAAGGTTCCTCTGTCACAAAAAACCGTATATGAAATAAATTTGACCTGACCAGGCAGTGGTGCACTGAATGGAACATTAGGCGGGGATGCTAGGGACCCAAGTTCAAAACTTTGAGGTTGCTGGTTTGAGCGCAGGCTCACCAGCTAGAGTGTGGGATCATAGACATGACCCCATGGTCCCTGGCTTGAACCCAAAGGTCACTGGCTTGGCTGGAGCCACGCAGTCAAGGCACGTATGAGAAAGCAATCAATGAACAACTAAGGTGCCGTAAGAAGTTGATGCTTCTCATTTCTCTCCCTTCCTGTCTCTCTCTCCCTCACTTAAAAAAAATTTTGGATTTTTTTTTTCTGGTTAATCTGTTATGGGGCCATGCTGAGTCTTAAAATGTGTTACACCCTTTGAAAGATGATTCTATAGTTCTTTTTTTTTTTTAATTGATTTCAGCGAGAGAGGAAGGGAGAGAGACAGACAGGAACATCAACCTGTTCCTGTCTGTGCCCTGACTGGGGATGGAACCGGCAACCTCTGCGCTTCAGGAAGATGCTCCAACCAACCAAGCTATCCAGCCAGGGCAGATGACTCTATAGTTCTTACGGTTGCCATGGGCTTGGTTGCTGGTGTGACCACCGAGCCAGAGTCCACCCCACCCAACCCAGCTCTCCGTGCACAAACAAGTCCCTGCCTACTTCTACTCAGTCTCCTTATTACCATGTCATTTTCTCTGCTGGGACTGGAGTCTGCCTGACTCTGGACTCTATTTCTTGCTTTCCAAAAGGTAATATTATAATAAATTCAATTAAAGATGCATGTGAGGTTTGGAGAGAGAAGGACTGCTTTAGAGTACCTTAGCTTCTCAAAGATAATGTAAAACCATTACGTTAGGAGATGCTGAATATAATAACAATAGGAGATCACTCTACTGTTAGTATATATTGAATAGTTAGATTAACCCTTAATATGATTTGTGGCTGCTAGGGTTCTGTGATAAATGTATACACTTTAAAAATTACCCCTCTGCTATAGCCTGACCAGGAGGTGGTGCAGTGGGTAGAGCATCGGACTGGGATGTGGAGGACCCAGGTTTGAAATCCCCAAGGTCGCCAGCTTGAGTGTGGGCTCATCCAGCTTGAGCGCAGGCTCACCAGCTTGAGCGCAGGGTCACTGGTTTGAGCATGGGATCATAGACATGACCCCATGGTCACTGGCTTGAGTCCAAAGATTGCTGGCTTGAAGCTCATGGTCGCTGGCTTGAGCCCAAAGATCGTTGCCTTGAGCAAGGGGTCACTCACTCTACTGTTGTCCCTCCTCCACTGGTCAAGGCACATATGATAAAGCAATCAATGAACAACTAAGGTGCCACAACGAAGAATTGATGCTTCTCATCTCTCTCCTTTCCTGTCTGTCCCTATCTGTCTCTCTCTCTCTCTGTCTCTGTCGAAAATAAATAAAAATAAAAATTTCTCTCTATTGTAGCCTAAGTTTTTCCTTGCTTGTGGACAATTCTTGTTTAACCAATATACTTTCTTTTGCATAAACATTTTTCTGTACCAGGCTGTTTTTTAGAGATTTTATTTATTGATTTTAGAGGAGAGAGAGAGTATACCAGTTTTAAATAGCATCTTTGTTCTTTTTCTTTTTCATCCTTGACCTTTCAGAAAACAAACTTAGGCTGTTTCAAACGCATTAGAATATTCTATCCCACCTCACCCCCCCCCTACCTTGCATTGAAGTTAGAGCACTGAGATAGAATTATCACCCAAGGAGGCAGTCTGAAATAGCATATGTTAGGATCTGGCTAGCCCACAGGTTTGGAGTTTCAGAAAAGGGAGTTAGGTGGTGCTGAGTCTGTCAGCCTTACATGTAGCCTGTTCTCATAGAAGCTGGTTTATCATCAGAGTTACAGCTTATTTGTTCGCACCGGGAAATTCAGTTTTCGTGTATGCTAGAAAACCTGTTGTATCTGGGTATCACATTTTTGTTATATCAATAGAAAAGCTCTTGTGGTTTTGTGAACTAGAGAACTAGAACAAGAAAGAGCTAGATAGAGGAAGTCACTAAAGGGTGTCATCTCCTCCAAGATCCTTTGGATGTTAACAACTTCCTGAAGAGAATCTGCTAAAGAATCATTTTTAACAAAAGGCAAAATCATGACTTATACAATATAAAGTGAACACACAAAATATTTTATATAACTCATTACTTAAATGAAGGCCTCAGCAAGATAATCTCCAACTTATAGAGTTATAAGACAGCTCAAAGAAAAATAATCAGCTAACCCAAAAAGTTGTGCTCTGCACAAAGAATATAGGGGTCCTCGGGTTACGACAGTCTCGACATATGACATTTTGAATTTATGACATTCACTCCCATAAAAACTTAAAAAAAATGAGATGTGTTTTGGATTACACCGTTAGTGTACTTATGGACTGTGTGGGCAAACTAGTTTGGTTGCGTGTGGCAAAAGAATACACAGTAATGCAGATATGAGTGAGGGAGTTGAGTCCCCCAGTATGCTTACCTACATCATTTTGGAATGTTCAAAGTGCAAGTGTTCCATTTGTGTTGCTTTGTTTGGTGGCATTTTGACCTTTTGTTTTTATCATTACGTGAAAGGCGGAGAAGCAGAGAGACAGACTCCCCACATGCACCCTGACTGGGATCCACCCAGCAAGACCCCTACCAGGCATGCTCTGTACATCTGGGGCTGCTGCTCTGTTGCTTAGCAGCCAAGCTATTTTAGCACCTGAGGAGAAGCCATGGAGCCATCCTTAGTGCCCAGGGCCAACTTTTCTTGAACTATTGGAGCCATGGCTGCAGGAAGGGAAGAGAGAAGGAGAGAGAGAGAGAGAGAGAGAGAGAGAGAGAGAGAGAGAGAGAGAGAAGATGGAGAAGAAGAAAGAAGAAAAGAAGAAGAAGAAGAAGAAAAAGAAGAAGAAGAAGAAGAAGAAGAAGAAGAAGAAGAAGAAGAAAAAGAAAGAAAGAAAGAAAGAGAAAGAAAGAAAGGAAAGAAAGGAAAGAAAGAAAGAGAAAGAAAGAAAGAAAGAAAGAAAGAAAGAAAGAAAGAAAGAAAGAAAGAAAGAGGAGGATGGGGGAGGGATGGAGAAGCAGATGGTCACTTCTCTTGTGTGCCCTGACTGGGAATCAAAACTGGGACTTCCACGCTCTGGGCCGATGCTCTACTGCTGAGCCAACTGGCCAGGGACTTTTTGGCCCTCTTCATGGCTCCTAAACTGTGTTAGGATAGGTAAGTACTTAGGCTAGGGTGTGTTTTGACTGACATCAAAATTCGGGTTACATCACTGTCATAGGAACAGAACTGTGTCATAACCTGAGGACCCCCCTGTACTTTTCCCTTTGGACATATCCAGTGATCTTTTTGCTTTGTCCAAAAAAATTTTTTGACAGATACAGAGAATCAGAGAGAGGGACAGATAGGGACAGACAGGAAGGGAGAGAGATGAGAAGCATCAATTCTTCATTGTGGCACCTTAGTTCATTGATTGCTTTCTCATATGTGCCTTGACAGGGTGGGGGTGCTACAGCAGAGCCAGTGACCCCTTGCTCAAGCTATTGACCTTAGGCTTCAAGCCAGTGACCTTTGGGCTCAAGCCAGTGACCTTAGGGTCATGTCTATGATCCCACGCTCAAGCCAGCAACCATGTGCTCAAGCTGGTGAGCCTGCGCTCAAGCCAGTAACCTCGGGGTTTTGAACCTGGGTCCTCCATATCCAATCCACTGTGCCACCATCTGGACAGGCTGTCCCAATTCTTATAAACTAGTCTACATCTTCTTTTGACTATTTTAAAGGTTATTTTTAGGACTGATTTTTCTTGACCCTGAGGCACCTTTTCTCCCTCCCTTCTCCCAAACCTGGGTGATTAGAATCATTGAGTTGGATTTTCAGAAATACAGATACCCAGGCCCACTCTGGATTTTCTGATCTAGGTTCTTGAGAATTGGAGCCTTGAAACATACACGTCTTTAACAAAATTTTTTCTTAGGAATCACTGGATATACTACAGGTTAGAGACAAAAGGGTCTGGAAGGAGGAAATGTCAGTATTGATGAAAAGGAGGGTTGGGCCAGAGGAATATTTGAGGTGAAATTGGCTGGACCTAGTGATAAATTGAGTATTGTAATGGATGGTGGGGGAAGAGGTGTTTTCACAAGTTGAGAATGAACAACTTGTTGGGTAGAGATAAGGCCCGTCATCTGCTTTACCATATTTAAATCATTAAGATACCTGAGTATAGCTTTCCCTGCACCACTAATCTGGAATTGATTCCAACATTTACCATCACTTTACTAAGATGAATTTTGTGAAAGAATGCAATTCTCTGTATTGTCTTAGTAGTATTTTATATCAAAAACCGATATGCAAATAAAGGATGTTGTGTAGTTTTAGATTCCATTAAGTTTAATTAAATTGGCATTAAAAATCATAATGTGAAAATAAAATCAAAATGTAGTTTGTGTCCTAAAAAGTAATCTTAAATGAAAAGCCCATACTGTTTTTTATTGCAGGTTGTATTTGTGAAATTGTGATATTGGGGAGGAGTGAGTTTTTCCCCACCCTCTTAGGGTCCCTGGCTGGGTCTGAAAATTAAACTGACAAAGAGATTAACATGAGAAAAGCATAACAAAATGATTTAATATAAGCTTTATGGTATTCAGGAGCCCTTATAAGGAAATGAAGACTAGAAGAAGCTGTTAGGCTTGGGCGTTGAACTTGGGGGTGTGGGAGGCGGCTTAGCAAGGCTGTGTGATCACCTTCTCCTTCCCCCTGAATCCTGGGCAAGCCTTTCTCACCTGAGGGCTTTATGACCCATTTCAGGGCCTACGGGATCGGGGCATGGTGAGCTTCCTGTTGATTTCTGCAACTTCTTCAGACTGTCTATGCTGAGATGCCTGATTTTGGGGTATCTTGCCTGAGTTCCATTAGTGATTTATAATAAGAAATATATATATTTGGTCTTTGTCCCTGTTTCTGGCACAGAGCTGCTTTATTTTTGTAATTTCCTGAGAGCTCTAGAGTGTTTTTTTCAAGTACACCAGAGTTTATGTTAATGCGGTGACTTTTGGAAAGCCCCAGGTTACCTAAGCAGGGGGGCTGGTTGCCAGGGGAACCAGTTCTGATTAAAGGGTTAGAACTTTGATCCCCAGCCCCCAGCCTCCTAGAAGGGGAAGTGGGGCTGGAGTTTGAGTCAGTCACCAAAAGCCAGTGACTTAATCAGCCATGCCTCTGTAGTGAAGGCTCCGTAAAAACCCTAAAAGGACTGGATTCATAGAGTTTCCAGGTGGGTGAACGCGAAGCATCCGTGTGTCAGGAGGGTGACACACCCCGAACTCCAGACGATAGAAGCCTTTTTGCTCAAGACCCTTCTGGACGTGTGTATCTTCATTTGGCTGTTGTTCGTGTCCTTAAATGTCATTTGTAATGAGCTAGTAATCTTGTAAAACTAGTTTTCTGTTCTGTAAGCTGCTCAGGAAAATGGATGGTGTTGGTCAAATAAGTTTGTAAAATGTGATTTTTATGTTTGTTCACTTATAGTTTGCATTGGGGGCTGGGAAGCTCCAGGTATATGTGATCTGTGAAGTTGCAAATTACCTTGCTGCTTGGGAAGGGCCGTGGTCTTGCTAATGTTTGCTGGAGGAGGTTTTCCAGCCAGAAAGTTTTGAAAAGGAAGAGAAAAAGGAGAGAGAAGTCATGTTTGCAGAGTGAGAGCAAAGAGAATGCAGGGTGCTTAGGAAGAATCCAGTTTGTGCAGAGAGAGGAGAAGGTGTGCCATTGGGGAACCAGAGCTGAGGGGCTTTTGCGAGCTCCACTGAGACTGGTGGGGCCTTTGATTCTAGGAGAAACCAGAGAAGATTCTCCTGGTTGTGGAACAGGAGAATGTGTCAGGGCTTTGGGAGCTCTGAATGAAGAGGGAAGTGTTTTCCCTGTGTGTTGCTTATCAGCTGGTGTGAGACTTTGATAAAGGAACAGCCCATCATTTTTTGGCTCCACTGTTCCTTTACCATCTGTCCAAATCCAACAAGAACCTGCATGTGCATGGCCACGACGGCCACGGCCACTGGCTAGACAGATGGAACCCAAGGAGAGACCTGTGGCGGCCTCCAGTCAGTCAGAAGCACGGGTAGCAACCTGGGGACTTGTTATCGGTGTCGGAAGTACATGTGTGCTCTTTTGGGCCAACGTTGGTGGACCGCGCTCCATAACCTGTGGGTTCTGATGCTACCTCCAGTTGGATGGGTTAGAATGGAGTTAAACTGGAGGACACCCGGCTGTTGTCACAGAGTTGCTTGATGTGTGGAGAAGCCACACGTCCGGTGTGAGAAGTGAAGCAGTGTTGTTGTGGTCAGTGAGAGGACGGGAGACAGAGGAGTCTTTTGTTTTGTTTTTTACAGTATTTCTTTAAACAATTTCCATAAGTGAGGTGGACATGCCTTGTTCCCACCACAACTACTTTCTAAAGGATATAAAAGCTCTTAATTGACAAATGGTCTATCTCATAGGGGGGAAAATCACTTCAGCAAACGGTAATCGATGATGCCAGAGAGCGCTCTGTTGGAGGTTCAAGTGTCTCAAATGATGGGACATCACTAAACAAATTCAAGAAGCCTTAATCCATCAGTGTTGAAAACGAAGTGCCTGCAAGGAAAGCAGCAGGTGGCAGCTCTTGCAGCAGATGGAATGCATCCCAGACCCGGCCCAGCGCTGCTTATTACAGCATGCGCATTACGGTGTGGGCAGTAATAAGTCAATACCAAGCTGCTTCCTTATGGAGCACTTAGGGTTTCCTGCATCTCCCCTCCCCTCCCCTTGCCTCCCTCCAGCCTCCCCCTCTAGTTCACGTGGGTGTTGCCAGGGACCATTTGGATTTTAAAGAATGGAAAGTAAGATAAGTTCTTTCTCACCTGGATTGACCATTGACCAGCTGCTTCCTTTGGGGTGTCCATGGATTCAAGTCATTGGGAAAGCTGCACATTCCTCTGACAAAGAATTCCTCATGATACTTAGTTCATGCTCCAGAATAATTTAAGTACATTTAATCAGGAATAAGGCTTCTCAGTTTATTAAAGCTCATCTCGCTCCAAAAAAAATCATGTCTGCTTATTTAGAGCAATCTGTGTTTTGCCAAAGCTATTGCCTCTTCTCCAGGACCGTTATTTTCTTATTGTTGAATTCTTTAAATGGTTCACTTCTTCAAGAGTCCTTGGATTGGCAGGATGAGTCTAGTAAAATCACCTTCCTATTTAATAGTTATTGTTGGGACTAAAAATAAGTATTCTTTTGTCAGTAGTACATGGTTCCTATATGTTGCTTTCCACTCTTACAGCGTCTTAAATTAAAAAAACAATGCATTCATGAATACAAAAGGAAGTGGTGTTAGCTCTTTTCACTGCAGTGGGAGTTGGAACAGTGCTCGATTTGACTATAATTTAGAAGCAACCTCCTTCTGTTCCACAGCCACACAGGGCAAGAAGGTCTTTGCTCTCTAACAAGGAGAAAATAATAGTTTTCTTACATCTTTCACAATATTTGTAACACTTTCTGAACTCTGTATTTTAATATTTAGTAAGTCAATCTGGGGAGTATTTTTAAAGCACTGCTTGATAAAAGACATCCAAGACACAAACTTTATGTACAATACCCTTAAAATCTAGTGGAATATATATACAGGAATGGGAAAAAGCAGATTTATAGTGAGTATAGGAAACACAGAGTGTATTCTTGAGTTGTTTTTTTATTAATGTATTATTTTTCATAAGAACACCAAAGAGTAGAGTTAGCTGAACCTTTTCTATGCTATGGAAACATATTTGCATCTAATTATTATAATAATAGTATGATTTTAGCCTTAAGTTGCCTCTATTAACCATGGTACTGGGTTGAAAAGATAGCATGAATATGTAAAAATCATCTGTGACCTCAAAATATTTTAACTAAAAGTTAATTTTATCACAAATCTAGTCTTTTTCTGAAGTGAAATCAATAAGTAAAAGCAAACTGAGTTGAATTTCACTTTCCCCATTTAACCTTTTCAGTCATGCCAAGTGATGATTCCTTTGATTCGTACAGACTCTTAGATCCCAAATCCACCTGAAGGCTTCATTCCTTAAATCTCCAGTTTCTCAGTTTGTGTGTGTGTGTGTGTGTGTGTGTGTGTGATAGAGAAAGAGAGAGGGACAGATAGGGACAGACAGGAAGGGAGAGAGATGAGAAGCATGAATTCTTCATTGTGGCACCTTAGTTGTTCATTTATTGTTTTCTCAAATGTGCCTTGACCAAGGGTTCCAGCAGAGCCAGTGACCCCTTACTCAAGTCATCAACCTTTGGGCTCAAGCCAGCAACCCTGCGCTCAAGCTGGATGAGTCCACGCTCAAGTTGGCAACCTCGGGGTGTCAAACTTGGGTCCTTTGCATCCTAGTCCAGTGCTCTATCCACTATGCCATTGCCTGGTCAGGCTAGTTTTATTTATTTTTTAAAAACTAACTTTATGAATGAAGCTGATATATTTTTTTCAAGTAGGATAGATTAAACATTCTGAATGGCCACACTTATTTGGGTTATACTGAATATTCTTTTCCAATTATGTTTATTTTAGCCCCAACCCCTTTTCAGCCATATGCAAGTAAGTGGCTTAGGTGTAAGGTTTTTTAAAATATTTTTTTTTGTGGCAGAGACAGAGAGAGACGGAGAGAAAGACAGACAGACAGAAAGGGAGAGAGATGAGAAGTATCAACTCTTCGTTGCAGCAACTTAGTTGTTCATTGATTGCTTTCTCATATGTGCCTTGACAGGGGGCTACAGCAGACTGAGTGACCCCTTGCTCAAGCCAGTGATCTTGGACTCAAGCTGATGAGCCTTGCTCAAACCAGATGAGCCTATGCTCAAGCCGGCGACCTTGGGGTTTCGAACCTGGGTCTTCTGTGTCCCAGTCTGACGCTTTATCCACCACCTGGTCAGGCTTAGGTATAAGTTTTAATCACTTATCTGGTTTTTTTTGTTTGTTTTTTTTCCCCATGCTTTTCAGGACAAGAAGTAACAATTAAAAAAATGCTATTGTCCTGGAGTTTGAACTGTGCAGAGGCTTTAGATGTAATATAACTTCCCCATGTTGGGGTTTCTTCTCTTTCATTGTCTTAAGGAGTTGGAAACAGTGCCCCACCCCCTCCGCCATTACTGAAAACATACACAGTGATGAACCGGTTTGCATGGACAGCGCTGATAATATGGTGGTGTGTGTGAGACCCTGGTGGATGCATTGTTAAGTTTATCTTTAGAGTCACAATTTACTGCTTCAATTAGAACTGTGTCTCCCGAATCCCTGAATGACTTATTTGCACTGTGCACTCATAGCGATGAGCTTTTGAATTTGTAAATTTCCAATGCCTGTGCTCTTACTGCCCGGCCTAATAATCATTTGCATTTCCAGCTTAGCGAGAGCACCTGCTCTGACGCTGCAGGAATGGAGGGGAAGCCCACCAGCTTCCTTCAGCTTATCTCAGGACTGATAGGAGCTCGAGATTCAGTGAAGGGCATGACTACCTGGTAATTGTGGTGGTTTCTGTAAGGAAGCTGACCTGCCATTATGGGAGTAGGTTTGTTCATTGCAGATGCTATTGTCACTGTCCTCTTGGTTTTCTCTGAGAAGGAGAAATAGAAGGTTGGCAAGTCTCTTTATGGACGGCAGTGGCCAGCATCTAGAATATTGTGTCTCCTCTTTTCTCTATTTGGCTACACAAGTCCACCAATTTTTTCCATTCCATCTTCCCTCGCTCTTGCATCCCTTTCTCCTGTGACCTCTCTCTTCGCATCCTCCCCCATCCCCATTGTTGGAGCTGTGGGTCTAGGTCATGGTGAAAGCGACTGTTTTAGGCTAAGCACTGTGCTAATATTGGCAACAGTCCATGGTGGAGATGCTGATATTTTCTTCTGTGCCCTCTTATTTCCCAGGTAAGGCAACTGAGGCACAGAGGGGTTAGATAAGTCGTCCGGAGTTACACATGGGCAGTGGGTGGCGGAGAGGATTCAGACCCAGATCACCTGACTTCAGCACCAGTGCTCTCAGCCAGTAAGCTACCCTGTCACTCCGTTCAGCCATATGCTGCCTGTGTCTCATCCTGCCCGAGTATGGGAAGCAATAAAGTTGTTTATTCCTGCCTGACACAGAGACCAACCAAAATCCTATTTGCTTCATTTCAACCCCCTTCTTATCCAGTGGTAGTCAACCTGGTCCCTTCCGCCCACTAGTGGGTGTTCCAACTTTCATGGTGGGCGGTAGTGGAGCAACCAAAGTATAAATAAAAAGATAGATTTAACTATAGTAAGTTGTTTTTTAAAGATTTATTCTGCCAAACAGCGAAAATCTGACATAAAGTACATGGTAAGTAGTTATTATTATGTGCTTTAACTTGCTGTAACTCTGCTTCATAAATTTTATAAAGTAAAGTGACTTCCCTACTTTATAAATCACCATGACTGTGGAACCGGTGGGTGGTTAGAAAATGTTACTACTAACAGAGATACAAAAGTGGGCGGTAGGTATAAAAAAGTCGACTACCCCTGCTCTAGTCAGAGAAAATAAGGAACTTGTGGGGGGCTTACTTTCCAATATTTATGCTGAGTAAAGTTTTAGTCTTCTTTCCTGTCTATTTCTTATTCATTCCAATCCAGATATTCTTTTAACTGATGTATGCTACCTTCGTAAATGTGACTAGGAATGAGAGTTTTTCAGAGGTGCTATTAGCTATTGTTTAGTCATAGGGAAGTATTTTTAAAGAGTGATAGTCTCCTTAACCCCCGGCCAGATAGCTCTGCTGGTTAGAGCATCACCCCGATGGACAAGGACAAAGGTGGCAGGTTTGACTCCTCATCAAGGCACAGACAGAAAGAGATTGATGTTTCTATCTTGCTCTCTCCCTTCCTCACTCTATATTAGAAAAAAAAGGGGAGGGGGTGATAGTTCTGAGGAAGAAAAGACGGCCCTGAGTTTGTTGTTAGGAAAAAGAAGGGTGCCTGTAGGGGGAGAGGAAGCTCATCTGTTATTCCATGAAGCCATGTAGGATTGTTAAAACATGTTAAAATGTTTTCCGGGAAAGATTTGGGAATCACCTAGATCTCCTGCTTGTTTTGAACTCACTATATTTTGTTTAAAAATGCCTATTATTTATCTCATACTATGGTAACTGAGGCAGAGAAAATAGATCCCCACCCAAGAGTCTCATAGGTGTTGGATCACAGTTTGTGACAGTTAGGGGCCTTGGGTTGTAAACAGAAACTTCTAACAGGATGTTGACTATTTCTGGCATGTCTGTCACCAAGGAGGTCATCCCACTGCCGGCCACGAGTAGGTGTGAGAGCAGCAAACCTGGGCCTCGCACCCTGGGTGACTGCTTGACTTCAGTGGTGTCGTGTCAGTGGCATATGGACTGAAACAGAGTCTGCTTCTCATGACCGTTTTCTCTCTGCATGCCGAAAAGCCCTGAACGTCTCTCAGGTGACACTTCCAGCAGAGCCTTAATCTAGTCACTGAGTCCAGGCCCAGCTATGGAAATCTCTCCTCAATGCTGATGAATTCAGCTGTGAAGCGGCATGCCCCCAAGAGTGCTACTGCTGAGGCAGTGCCATCCTAGGTGTGAAGGTTCCAGAAGCTTTCCATGGGGTTAGTTAGTTAAGCCTTAGACCTGAAAATAGGAGCCTCCATCAAGGACTTGGATAATGGAATCATAGAATCATGGGCATTAAGATTCCAAATGGCCTTAACACAAATTTTAGGGGTTTGTCCTGCAGCTTGGACATCAGGTCCAAGTCTAAAGTTGCCTTGATAAATGGCAGTGATTATCAGGATCAAACAGTTAGAAGCCCAAGGCCATCTTGATAGACACCCACCACAGAAGTTCTGTGTGAAGTGCTGTGCTTTGTGAAAGGCTGGCTAAGATTGGGATTAAGGCAATACAGAAAGCCTGGAGTCTATATGATTTAATAAAATGTAATTGTCTTTGTTATGTAAAGTATGTAACAAACATGTCAGTGCAGCCTTACTTCACTCAAAGCAATTAGCTTAATAGACTGAAGGGTTTCCTATCCCCCAGCCCGCCACCCTTCTTGGAGTATGCTGGGTTATGGTGATAAACTGCCTAGCCTCAGATCCAGTAGCTGTGGCATTTTAGCGGTTTCTAAGATACTGGAGCAAAACCAGAGACAGATAATAGGTTGCTATATTTTTAGAAACTTTACTAATTTTGTGATGCCTATTGGCACCAAGAGAATTGGCAGTTTTGCAGGTTTGCATCTCCTGCCCAGATCAAAGAGAGATGCTTTTCCAAAGGTGTACATTATTAGTGTTCTTTTCCATTTTTCTTTCAACTCGGGAACCTTCACCCCTCCTGTCACCATAAGAACTTTCATCATATAATAAGCAGTGATTATCAAGAGGGGCTAAAGAGGAAAGCTTTTCATGTTGTTTTTGCTTCTCTTCCTGGGGCCCATCTGGTGACCTTATCTTCCTGCAGGTGCTTTTCACTTTGTAATACATGATTATGGCCATTAGATTAGTGATGCTGCCACATTGTGTGGAAGCTTTTTGATCACTCTTGCTTCTGCATTGTCCAGCATCTGCACATCATGGTCTGGGTAAATGCCCAATTATATTGACTCTGTCTAGAAAATGGGAGAAGGGTTTGGTTCCAGCACTAACCAACTATGTTCCAATCACAAAATTTAATAATGTTCTAAGTGAAAGAGCTGCAGGATGTCATTGCTCTTCTTAGATAGGAGCTATATGAGAACCACCAAGGGAAACAGAAAGAGTAGGTGTTTAAGTCAAGTCAGAAGTAAAATTTCTGCTGACTGCACACCTCTGCCACTTTGGCTGGGTGAAATGATTTTTCCGGGAAGATTTCAGTGATTGCCTAAAGCACTCGCTAGTTTTGATAATGTGGTTTGACCTCACTAGAGCTCTCATCACAGATGCCTGTCATTTATCTCAGATCCACACAGCTGAGGCAGAGAATTTATTCCCATCTAAGACTCTCACAGAAGTTGGATAACACCCTTTGGTTCAATCCAATTCCATTTGATTGTCTCCTAGTTTAAGTGTCCCCTACAAACAAATATAGTATTGATCTGCTTGTCTGTATGTGTAATTGGCAATTCTTCTTTCCCTTTTCCAGATCGTTTGTGTGTCTCACATGGTTGGTGATGGCTGAATTTGTCAGGGGTTTTCCCATTGGGCTTCCTAGATTTCTGCAGGTCATTATCTGATCTCCAGGGCTTATTTCCTGCCTTTCTGGAATCTCTGAGTCATCGAATGTGTGTTAACCATGGGCTGGCCTGCCATTCTTAGTCCAAAGTTGGAACCTGTTGCTACCTTACGTGCACCAGATTTTGTTAGGGCCGGAAAGATACGTTTCCTTTCACTTAACATTAAGGCTTTCTGGGTACAGTGTTCTACAGGAACACATTTTCTATGGGCCTGCCATTTCCTTTCGTTGATGATTTGGTTATTATTCATAGAACATGACTCAGGGATTACTTTGATTTTATAACTTTATTACTTATCTAGAATATAGATCTAATACTCAACAATGTGAATGTCAGTATAGAGTATGAGCTGGCCACTGGCAGGATCTGTGTCTTGTTCATCTGTTATATCCTGGCATCTTGAAGAGTACCAGCTCATAGTTGGAATTCACTGAATGAATGCATTTCAATGACGAAGGGAATGAATAAATGAATGAGTGATTTTGCACTGTTGGGCTTTTCCACATTAGTTAGTGCCTAGTAACTTAAAGGATATTTCATTGTTTTCCCAACATTCATTCCACACTCCCCCGTGGGTAACAGCAGTAAAGCATTTGGTACAGGTATTGCATGCTCCCGGCTCTAGGGAGAATTATTGACTGGTTTAGACCTATTGTCCCTGTTTAGATGCCATTAAGAAAAAAATGAGGAAAAACCCTGACATGTATTTTACTTCAAAGATGTTACAATATGAAAAATATGTATCTTACAATGGATGCAATATGGTAAGTTGGTTCCATCATTGAAGTTCAGGACTTTTGATAGTTTTGAAAAGAGATGTCCCTCTTCTCAAGTGCCGATGAGGAAACCAGTAGTTCTGAGACTCCTCAGCTACAAATATCCTAGACTCTGACTGGTGAGGGGTGAGGCTGGCCCCAAATGTGGCCAACAGTTGGAATAGCAAGGTAGAATGCCAAAGAAAAACTGGGTGGTTCTTAACATTATCCCATCTCTGGAGTTCTTCCGTTATGTGGATTAATGTTATACATTTCCTTTACCATTTAAGCCAGTTCCAATTTTACTTTTTAAATTTGATACCCTAAAGCATCTAAAATCCAGTATGACTTTTAATAAAGGATAGTGGGCTCAGAGAAGACAGACCATGTACTAGTCAGCAGTTGGAATGACAGTGAAAGAAATTATGCCTGACCAGGTGGTGGTGCAGTGGATAGAGTGTTGGACTGGGATGCTGAGGACCCAGGTTCGAAACCCTGAAGTTGCTGGCTTGAGTGCAAGATCACTAGCTTGAGTGTGGGATCATAGACATGATCCCATGGTTGCTGGCTTGAGCCCAAAGGTCACTGGCTTGAGCCCAAGGTCACTGGTTCAAGCAAGGGATCACTGGCTCAGCTGGAGTCCCCCCTCCTATCAAGGCACTTATGAGAAAGCAGTTAATGAACAACTAAGGTGCCACAACAATGAACTGATGCTTTTCATCTCTCTCTCTTTCTGTCTGTCTGTCCCTGCCTTCTTCCCCCACCCCCACCCTGCTAGAAAAAAAAAGAAAAAAAGAAATTGAAACCACAATGCAGTATAGAATGTGAATAAAAGAACAACAGATAGGGGGAGTAAAATTAGCCCTTCTACCTGTTCATCTTATCTAGATTCTCAGATCGTCACTAGTTCCTGCTCCAAGTTTGCTTGGAGAACTTTTTTTTTTATATCATGCAGTTTTAAAAAAAAACTTTCATTTTTTTTAGAGAGAGGAGACGGAAGAGAGAGAGAGAGAGAGAGAGAGAGAGAAAGAAAAAGGGGGAGGAACAGAAAGTATTAACTCCTATATGTGCCTTAACCAGGCAAGTCCAGGGTTTTGAACCGTTTGGAGAACTTTTCATTAGAACTCCAGAGAACTTTTCCAGGGAAAGTTGATAAGAAAATAAATTGGAACTGTACAGTGTTGGGGGTAAAAAACCCACAAGAAGTAACAGAGGCAGGATTGTATAGTGGCTGAAGGTTTAAGGCTAGCATTGAATGCCTGAGGTCAAATCCTGCTCAGCACTTGCTCCCTGCTCAGCACTGGCCGGATAGCTTGGTTAGTTAGAGTGTTGTCCCGATACACAAAGGTTGTGGGTTCGATCCCTAGTCAGGACACATATAGGAACAGATAAGTGTTCCTGTCTCTTTCTCTCCCTCCCTTTCTCTAAAATCAAATAAAAATAATTAAAAAAAGACTGACCTCAGGCACTGTGTTTGTATTCTCTTTTTTTTTCTCATCTGCCAAAGGGACTAATTGAGTGCCTACCCTTTGCATCTTTAAGAGAATTAAATGAGATCGATTCATGTAAAGTGTGTATCAAATGCCTTACAGATGTTAGTCATTAGTATCATAAAAATTTAGAAGTCATTTTCAATTATATGCTATATTCAGAAGAGATAGTAATCAGGTAACCTTAGCTTCCTGGGTATGTAAGAATAAATTAGTTTATATTAAAGCTCAATGATTTCAGTTGATAAAAAAAAGAAAAAAAACTTCAGCCAGTAAAAGCTGCTAGACCTCAAGATAGTAGGAAAGTAACATTCTTATCTGTGTAGCTTCAGTGAAGTCCTGTCTGCAGTTTGCCGAGTGCAATGTTCTGAAATGGAAGGCTTGCTTTACCTCACTCTCCCATGGAGTCATGTCTTTGGGCTCTTTTATTCTTTCCGCAGCAGAATTCAATAACTTTAATTTGCCAGGTTGCCCAGTAACTTCTACTTTAATGCCTCTTTTTAATTTACATTCTCTGTTCTTTCTCTTTCTTCTGTTGAAAGAAACAACTTCTGTGTCTATTAATTCAGGCCCTCATCCATTGCTTTGAATAAAGAAATTGTTATGTTTGAAAACATTTGGTTTTGCTTAACTGTATTATAAAATGTGCTATTGCGAAGAAAAGCGCTATGGTTTGAATTGGAGACCAGGGCTGTGTAGGCTTGTGCATACTGCTTAAGGAGGAAGCAAGGTGGAAGTCCATCTCCAGGTACTGGCAGGTTCAGGGCTTTGCTGCTCAAAGTGTGGGCCTTGCTGTAGCCAGGGCATCACCTGGGACTGCTCCCAGCACCTACCAAACCAGAATCTGCGTTTTAATCGGTGCCTCCAGTGGCTCTGAAAGTTGGAGAAGCTCTGCTCCTTGACCTGGACACATGTGAAGAGCTGCATCTATCAAGTTTATCTTCTGATTGAAGAGGGCCTTTGTGTGATTTTATGGTGATAAGTTTCCATTCTTTGTTTTCTCTGCTAACCATTTATGTATTAAGAAAAAACAAACAATAGAGAGCTGCTGGGGATAAGGGATGTTACACAACACTAGGGACTAAGCAGTAAAAAGTGTATTCTGCCAGAGAAAGTCAAAGGGCTGTAAGAATGGCGGTTAATAAATTCTACTCAAGTCTTGAGAAGAATCAGGATTCGCTCCAGCAGCAATCAGCAATGACTGAAGTTTCCTCTGCACCCTGAGATGAAAAGGACTTGGGTTAAGAGACTCTGGACACAGCTCACAGGGGCACAGCTGAAAGGGTGGGCACAGAGTCAGCTTCCAGGAGGGACTGGAGCCGAGAGTCCCGCAGAAACTAGAGAATTTGTGCGGTGAAACTCTGGTCAGCATGGAGTTGAAAAACATGCAGAGAGAAAAGATCAAAGTCAAGAGACAGAGATATGCAAGTGGTGTAGGAAAGAGCAAAGACAAAGGTTAAAAGTCCATATCAATAATCAGAAAGAGAGGCTCCCTCAGAGCTGAAGTGAGAGGAGGAAAGGAAGGCAGACTTGGGGCTTCAGCTCAAGAGCATCTTTGCTAACGAGACTCTCAGCCAGAGAGATGCCGGTGATACATGCAGAACGTGGAGGTGTGCCTGTGGTTCGGCAGGTCTGGCTGGGAGGGGGAGAGAGGCTCAGAGAGGCTGCCGCTGAGCAGGAGCTGTTGACCCAGGCCGGTGTCTGGGTGTGGGTGGCAGTGAGGGAAGGCTGGGCAGGAAAGATGACACCCACAAGGTCAGAAAAGCCGCGTGAGATAGGTTAATGGAGGAGCCCCGGTGTTCCCATTGCACCAGCCCCAGGACAGAGTTCCTGAAGGATTGCTGGGGGCAGGAAGACAACAGGAGGTCAGCTCGGGTTGGAAAGGCCGAGGAGTCAGGTGGACAGGGCCGTTGGCCTGGGATGCTGAGGTTTGCCGCATGTTGGATCTCTGGGCCTTTTTTCCGAGCCTGATGATGGGCTTGAACATCCCTGAGCACAGATCACGTGCCAAAGGGAGCAGAGGCTTACAGAGAAAGAGCAAGACACTGCAAGTCAGTGAAGCCTGTACCTCTGGCCTGTGTTTTCATTTTAAGTCTTAATCCAAAGAAGATGAATGAGCTTGGTGGGTTAGAGCATTGTCCTGAAGCGCATAGGTAGCAGGTTTGATCCCCAGTCAGGGCACATATAGGAACAGCTTGAGGTTCTCGTCCGCCGCTTTCTTGCCCTTCCTCTGTCTCTAAAACCAATAGAGAAACATTACAAAAAGATGATACCAATTTAAATATAGGACAAAACGTGCTATCAAGAAAATTTGCAGGCATTGTGGCCAGACACATGGGGCTTTGGAAAATTATGTTTGAGCTTTAGTTCTGTTTCCATAAAATTGAGAAAATGCTATGTTTGCAGGGTTGTTGGAAAGGTTTAACATATTCAGAACATCTAATTCAGTAACTAACTCAGAAGAAAGCTCTCCTCCTTGCTCACTGAGCCTTCCACCTACTGTGGACTAATCATGGACATTTCATTTTTCTTTTAGCATTAGGGGGTGCTATTTTTTTTTTTTTTGTATTTACTGCAGGAGGAAGATGATAATTCCATTTCTGGTGATTAATGGATGAGGACAAATCTAATTCTTCATTAAAAATATAATTGATAAAGGGAAAGTTGAACTGTGCCCAGCAGGTGCACCCAGCATGGCGGTAGGGACAGTTCTCATTCCCACCCCCTTCCCTGCTGTGGGCGGAGCCTCAAGGGAAAGCACGGCTACTTCAGAGCCAGTCCTTAAGGTTCCTGTCTACAAAGGGAGGGCCAGCATCTCAGCTTAAATCAATCAGAGTTGCTATTTGTTTGGTGAATTATGTGTAATGCCAACTGCTATTGAAGGGGATAGGTAATAGGTTAGTATCCTATCTTCTCCAGACAATGGATTTGCATTTTAAGCAGGGATCTCCAGATAAAAATGCCACCATTCAAAGCAGTGACTCTTCCTCTGCCAAGTTTTGAGGCTGTGGTGTATCCATCCATGGGAGAGCTGTTTGCGGACAGGGAGGCTTTATGCTAGTCCTGTTCTGGGCACTCCTGGGCGGTCCCACTCTGGGTGGATGTGTCTTTGGCCAGGTCAGTCCTAAACTTGCCTGGTGTTGAGGTGGGGAGTAGATTCTTCTCAAGCTGTTTTCTAGCTTGAGAGTTTAGGTTTTGTGTCAGAGGTATCTGATAATTTGTAGCTTATCACACAAAAAAATCTAGAGACAAATTTTCCATGAAAGAGTAAAGAACAAAAAAGAAGGCCTATTGGCCTTTTTTGATAGTACCATAGAAGATGAAAGTATTTCCTGTAGGAGCTATTTTTACTTTACAAAAATCATGGAGCTTTGATTTCCTGGTGCTGTCTTCCTTTTAAAAAAATCCTTTAAAACCCAACCCTCTTGACTACACATCCATTTTCAGGTGAGCTGTGGCCTGATCAATAAATTGATTTTTACTTAAATGGGAAGGAAAACCTACTTTTCTGTCAAGGGTAATCAGTCTGGTTGACCCTTTGAATGTGTTCATTACAATTGTCAAAGGAATTGAAAGATAATAGCGTTAGAAATTAGATCAGTTGATCAATTATAATGTGATTCCTCGGATCACACACTTATGTTTTGTATCAAACAAACCCATGGCAATTCAAGTTGTTGCCTTATGAGAACTGAGGCCAAACAAATGACCAGTGACTAGCCAATTGAAGAGATTAAACCTGCTCAAAAAGATCCTGTGAATGGCTGTGATTCAGCAGTCTCATTAGACCCAGTGCTTCCCTCTTTATTTACCATAACTCATCACCATTGAATGGACCAGTTCTGTGATCATTTTTCACTTTATTTCATCTTTTCTTTTAGATTGTACCAAAAAATTTTTAAAGATTTTATTCATTTATTTTAGAGAGGGGGAAAAAGAGAGAGAGAGAGAGAAGGGGGAGGAGCAGGAAGCATCAACTCCCACAAGCCCAGGGTTTTGAACCGGCGACCTCAGTGTTCCAGGTTGACGCTATATCCACTGCGCCACCACAGGTCAGGCAAATTGTACCAAATTTTTAATATCCATGGTACAAGATCATAGGGATTGCAGAAAGGCTTTTTCTTGTAAAAAAAACAAACAAAAGAAATATTAATTCTGTTTTATGGAAACAGTGGCAAACTGTACCTGATCAGTAAGCAAATAATATTTTTCTCGTTTATTAGGAGTAACAAATGTTAAGACAGCATTTACGTTGATATAGTTGACTGCTACTTATTGGAAAGTAGCTAAAACAGTAGAAAACAAATTATGAGAAAATGGCTGCATCCATGTAAATTTGCTTTCTAGAATGATCTCAGCCCATTGTGGTGCTGGGCTGTCGGCAATGGGATCTGTGTATGGAACGGGAGCAGGGACATCTGTCAGCGCACAGATATTTACATTCTGGTGCTTGGAACAATCTGACATCATTGGGGCTTCACAACTGCTTCTTCTTGGAGAACGCCTCCGAGGCCGACATCCACCCTGTGGTTCAGAAGGGGCTGGCTACCATTCAGATCAGGAGAATGTGTTCAGTGGTGTTAACTGTGGATGCGAGGAGAGAAGGGCACCCAAGATTCGGCAGCAGGTCTACTCTAGAATGATCGACATATCCAGGACATTCTGCATGTTAAATAAAAACAAAAGACGTTTGGAATTGACAACTGACTCAAAGACTATATGCTATCCATTTTAAAAGGGAAAATCCTTCTGATAATGACTGTAGAAGAACTCTAAATGGAATCACTGAAGTAATGAACTGGCTAGAAGTCATTCTAGCTGCTAGGAAAAATGGAATTGTAATGAGTAGAATGTCTGTAAAGAATAAATCAGGCTCCACAGTAAAAACTTTATTTTGAAGCAATTAGAAAATTACTGGTCCTGCCCAAGATAGCTTGGTTCATCAGTATAGAGTCATCCAAATACGCAAAGGTTGCTGGTTTGATCCCTCATCAGGGCCCATACAGAAACAGATCGATGTTTCTCTCTGTTAGTTTGTCTCTCTTTCTTTCCTCTCTGTCTAAAAATCAAGAAATAAAAACAAAAACAAAAATTATGGCACATAAGAAACTCTCTTTAAGATATTGTCATTTTTTGCCTGACCAGGCAGTGGCTCAGTGGATAGAGCATTGGCCTGGAATGCTGAGGGCCCAGGTTTGAAACCCCAAGGTTGCCGTCTTGAGTATGAACTCAGCTGACTTGAGCGTGGGCTCACCAGCTTGAGTGCAGGTTCACTGGGTTGAGCGTGGAATCATAGACATGACCTCATGGTTGCTGGCTTAAGCAAGGGGTCACTGGCTCGGTTGGAGCCCCCCAGTCAAGGCACATATGAGAAGCAATCAATGAACAACTAAGGTGCTGCAGCTATGAGTTGATGCTTCTCATCTCTCTCCTTTCCTGTCTATCTGTCTCTGTCCCTGTCTGTCCCTCTCTATCTCTCGCTAAAAGAAGATATTGCCATCTTTATTTTTTCAGCTTTATTGCGGTATAACTGACATAAAAATTACATATATTTAGGTTGTAAAACCAGACATTTTGATATACGTATGTATTGTAAAATTATTACCACAGTCAAGCTAATATATTCACGACTTCACATAGTTACCATTTTGTGTGTGTATGTTGAGAACACTTAATGTTTACTCTCTTAGCAAAGTATACAATACAGTATTGGTAGCTATAGTTAGCATGGTGTGTATTTGATCTCCAGAACTTAATCATCCTGCAACCCGAAACATTATCCCCTTTGACCAATATCCACATTGTCCTCTCCCCCAGGCAACTGCCATTCTCATCTCTGCTTGAGTTCTATGTTTTTAGGTTCCATGTATAAGTGAGATAAAGCAGTGTTTGTGTTTCTGTCTGGCTTATTTCAATTAGAATAATGCCTTGCAGGTTCGTCTGTGTTATCAAAAATGGCAGTATTTTCTTCTTTTTAAAGGTTGAATGATACTCCATTGTGTGTGTGTGTGTGTGTGTGTGTGTGTCTCATGTTTCTTTATCTATTTATCTGATAATGGCACATAGGTTGTCTTCATGTCCTGGCATCTTGAAGATCTTAATTCACATTGGGTTGGTACTTTTCTTGAAATTCGGGGTATATAGAACTGCAATGTTCCCTGTCTTCTCCCCTCTCCATACCACTGTCCCCCAACAACTCACCCTACATCGGTAGGTTTATAATTATTATTACCTTTGAAAATTAATTATGGGGAAGTATGTCAACACCATGTGGTGGGACTCATTTGGGGTCACATTAGGGTCTATCTGCTGCAGTGTCTAATCTTTAACAGCATTTCAAAATGAGTTCCAATATTTCAGGCATAAACAGTTCCAAGTTATGGTTCCGTAAATAATTATCATGTAAAGCAAGAAGCCAGCCAGCCTTCTAGTCTTGCCTATAAAGATCTCATGCCTTTGAGTCTATTTCATCTTTTTCTTGGAAACACAGAAAAAATGAGATGCCTCAGTAAAAGACCACGTAGGTGTACACTGCAGCAGAATTTCTAACTTTGTATCTCTATTCTAACAACAAACAGGGATTTAAATTTAGACGATAATTGTAGTTGAATAGACTTATAAAGTCAAGCTTAAGGGTAGTGGTTGTTTCTAAAGTTCCACCCTTCTCAAATCCTCTTTAATCTGAAACGTTTCTTCTGTGCTGTGAGCAATAGAAAAAATGGTTTCCATTACATTTGCCATTTGCCTTATAGTCACTTGAAAATATTTAAACATTTTTTTTCTCTAAACCAAATAAGAGACAAGACTATCTTTGAAGCCGAGAAAGCATGTGTTTCAGTTGAGGTGCATTATAAAGACTCAGAAGAGTTGAGTTGATTTTAGCTTTGCTTGCCCTAATTGTGAGGAGTGGCGATTGAAATCACACTGAAGTTTTATTGCAAGTGCACTCACATTCAGACCACAGGGATGTGTTGTATTTTGATGTCTAGACTGCTATCCAATGATTTAGAAGATAGATCTGCTCTAATTTTATTCAATGTGTTCTTTCTGGGTGCCAGACAAGGCTTTTGTTTGCACGCTGGCACCTAATTAAGAGAGGGGGAAAAAATCACTTGTCAAAATCAGCTGGGAATAATCAGAATGATCATTCCATGGCTAATAAATATTACATGAGCAATATGGGTGCATCAGTGATATTTAACCATTTCCCAGTTTTACTTAAAACTTTTTCTTCTAAAAGTCTCCAAGCCCAGGAGAATATTGGTGTTTTAAATCCTTGATCACAAGGAGAGTTTATAGGATGTCTATTTGCAGTGATTTGGCTTATTTACATACTTGAAAGGATTATTATAAAAAAACGAACATGTATTGCTGTAGCCAAGTGTTTAGCCTCTCAGGATTGGAATCCAGGGTGAGTTACCCAGAATCCCAAGGGTGAGACACCTGCGTTTCTGGGGCTATTTCAACACCACTCATGTTTTGTACCTTAATATTTTGACTACTTTTTTGTTGTTGTTTGAATTCCACTGCATTTAGAGAACTTGGAGCAATGGGATAGTTTACATAAATCTTCAAAAAAAAGTTTAAGTTATATTACACCTCTGATTCCAAAAATTTAGCTGGAATTTCAGACGAGAGATAGAAAGAGAAAATAAATAGATGGTGAAGAGATTTACTTAAAGAGGGAGGAGCGTTCCAGCCTCGCTGGAGTTCTCTTAATCGCCCACTTCTGGGCCCCCTCATACCCTCTGAGGGTGCCTGAGCATACCTGCCCCGCAGGAAGCTGCCTCCTCCTCTTGAAGGACTCCGGGGGCAGAGGGAGTGATTCAGGCCAAGGGAGAGCCTGTTAAATGTATAACCAACAAATACTTTGTTCCAACATAATGATTTATGACATTTGATGGCCCTTGTTTTTTGCAAATGTTCCAATTTATCCATTTGAAAATAGGATTGTATTCTACCCATACTTTAAAAGTTTGGTTTACCAAGTATGTTTTAATTGAAAAGAATAAAGCTATTTCTTTGTCCTCTTTTTTCAAAAAAGTCAATTTTCAGGTAATAGTCACATGAGGCACCTGCTGTAGAGCTAGTCCTATACTTAGCATCATGATCATTAAACAAATAGAGAAACTATGGGAACCATCACTTTCCCATAGTTTGTAACCAGCGCAGGGGCTGTGAGTGGGAGTTATTATATTTCTAGACCAGGATTTGGCAGCCTTAGCACTATGGACTTTGGTGGCTGGATAATTGTTTGTGGTGGGGGCTGTCCTGGGCACTGTAGGGTGTCTAGCAACATCTCTGATCTCCACCCAGTAGATGTTAGTCACATTTTCCCTCCTCCCCCTCAGTAATGACAACCAAAAATATTTCAGAATATTGAAAAATGTTCTGCACCCTGGGGGGCGAAAATTGTCCCTATTTGAAACCCCTGTTTTCAGGAAACCATAGAGAATAGAGAGGGGCATACAAAAATTAGCAAAAATAAACATTCATTTTAAAGTCAATTTGTTCTATAGATTACTGTGTCAAAACTGAGCTAGAGTATTGTACAAGTCAGGAATGTAGTATTCACATTTTTGGAAAAAAACAAGGTTGTGCCTTTTTATATGTTTATATAAAGTTACTTTTCACTTCAGCCCTGGTCAGATAGCTCAGTTGGTTAGAGTATTTTCGTGAAGCACAGAGGTTGCCCGTTCGATCCCTGATCAGGGCACATACAGGAGAAGATCTATGTTTCTATCTCTTTCTCTCTTTCTCTTTCCTTTCCTCTCTCTCTGAAATCAATAAATTAAAACAATTTTAAAGTTATTTTTCATTTCAGTAGTTTTTGTGGTGCACTAAATTCAAGGGCTGTAGTGAGTCTAAAGGAATATAGTCAATTATTTGCCCTTTAATGCATATTCAAGTAGGTATTTGTAAATAAGTCCAAGGGCAAAGAATGTGACAATGTATTGAGTCCTTGCTTGAGAATATTCATGTGTAAATTTTTCTTCAGTGAAGTAAGAACAAAAGCTCTTGACTGGTGGCCAGTTCTGCTAATTATTTTGTGATGAACAGGGTTCCTGTTTTGTTTTGTTCTTTGATTTCCAGAGAGTGAATTTATGTACTACTAATGGCAACTGCACAAGAATAAAAAAATAAAATCTGAGGCAATGAATTTAAGATTACTTGTGTTTGGCCTGACCTGTGGTGGCGCAGTGGACAAAGCCTTGACCTGGAATGTTGAAGTCGCTGGTTCAAAACCCTGAGCTTGCCTGGTCAAGGCACATATGATAAGCAACTACTACGGGTTAATGCTTCTAGCTCCTTCCCCCACCTTTCATCTCCCAACTCTCTCTCTAAAAAGTCTAAATCAAATTGTTAAGATTACTGGTGTTTGCAAGTAAGACACAGAACATCAGTTTTCAACTGGATGACCCCCGCACCCTTCCCCACTTGGCATTGTCCACAGATTATTGATTTTCACCACTGAGTGAAGGGATGTTATTGGCATCCAGTGGGTAGAGGCCAGGAATGCTGCTAAATGTCCTATAGTGCGCAGGACAGTTACTCATGACAAAGAATTCTGCAGCTCCAACTTCAGTAATACCAAGCTTGAGAAACCCTGGTATAGACATAATGAGAAAGGAGGTCTTTATCATATTAGGTGACTCAAGGGTCAGAGTAGGTACTGTATCCCCCAAATTCCTCTCCTATTTTCCTATGAGAGTTCATTCCTTTGAGTGTAGCATAGACTTCTTATTCTTTTCTTTTAAAAGGTCTTAAGAGACATACAGTATTAAGTTTCTAAAATACAGTCAGAACCCTCCAAGTAGTTTGCTCTTGTGGAGAGAAGACTGCGGGATAGTGCAAGTGCCACACCTTTGTTTGGGGTGTGCATTTGGGATGGGAGAAGTCTTGGCATTGAGGAGGAACTGCCGAAAGGGGCCGTGGAGTTTGTAATGTTGAACTGTGTTCTTGTTTCATTTTCTTATGGTTGGTGGTTTTTGAGGACATTCTTAGATTCATGAACACAGAATGGCAAACGGTGTACAGGGGTGTGTGTGTGTGTTTGTGTTTGTGTATAGGAGTCATATTTTAGATTACATCTAAAAGGTAATTCCTAGAAAATGTGATTTCTATGCTTGCTAGTTCTCCAGATAATGAGTGATAACAAGGCCCATTCACCCCAATAAATCAAGCACCTCAAAGTTTACATTTAGTTCATAGATTTCTAGAAGACATCAGTTCTCTGGAAGCTCTATGCTGAGTCCCCCATTCCAGCTCTGCTTCTGTGTTCTGTCTTTTCATTGTTGCATATCTAATACCATATGTCTGCACCCAAGTCAGCCCAGAATAATTTGAGATACTGGTATCACTTCATAAAAATTCTTTTTCTCAAAGTCATTTTCCACTGAAGCCTCTAAAATCCTTGAGCAGTTCTCTTCTTTTCCCCCCAAACAGCTTCAACATGTGGTCTTTGGACCTTTGTGTCCCTCTCAAGAGTATGTATTTTGTTGGTGGACTGAAATGTTTCTCATTGCTAAATTGTAGTTCTTTACAATGAAAGTTGGGTTTAATTAAGAGTTGAACAGAAACTTTCAAAGTGATTTAAAGATCAAAGATTTGAAATTAAGAATGTCACACCATGGCGTGATTCTTTGAGATACAGTTTCCCTAAATTTGGGTTTCCTGACATCTATTTCTTCATGATGGCATAGTGTAGCACTTTATTATTGTTGTAGTTATTGTATTATATATATTTTAGTCACAGATCATCCTGGAAGAAGCCCAGAAGAATTTCATTTTGTCATCTCAGTTTTTTCCACTCTTGCTTGAATCTTGCCAGCTTTAGTTTCTTAGGATCCCCATTTAGTTGCCAGTGAGCTGTAAGGGGAGTTGATTCTTTAACATCTCAGACTTATTTCCCCTGCTCACAGGCACTAAGTAAGGCTCTACTTTCCTTGGGAAGCACTCCTTAAAATCGAAAGGATGAGAATTGAAGATAATGAATTTTTTGATTCTTTTTTTTTTTTTTTACCAGTTAGCTTCTTAGGCATGCAGTTATTTAAAGTAGTAAGAGAAACATTTAAATTGTCAAAAATCTCACTGTGTCTGTTACCATAATTATTATAATTATTACTGTAGTTATCCTTGTTGGTCATTTGAAGTCTTTAACCCAATGGGGTTATCATCATCTCTTCTGTTGGCATCCGTCATACCTGGAAACAAATAGTCCCGGACTTGAATGAGAAGTTGGTTAAATTACTCACTGACATAGTTAAACATCTACTCCCATAATTAGTGTCAAATTGCACTTGAAGTAGCCAGCGTGTCAGCTCTTCATTATGACATGATTGAAATATTGGAGGCTGGAAGTGGTCTTCAATTAAACTTGACTTTTAATAAATACATCAAAGCTATTTTTGGAACCTTTCCAGTGTCACCTTAAAATTCCGTTACTGAGTTCTGTTTCATAAACACAATAGGATTTTAAATCTTCCTGAAAATCTGCCAGGTATAAGGATTCAGCTATTTAGATAGGCTCTCCATTTAGGGGGGGAAAAAAAAGATCAGACTGTGTACCTAGAAAATGCAATTCCGTTACTTAGTGCATTGATTTTGTAACATAATACACTGCCTCTTTGATAAATTATGGAAGTTGCCTACATTTCTGTCAGATGACAAGGGGAAAATTGAGAAAACACATTTAAATATTTGTTTCTGGTAAACTGGGAAACTATAAATAGGGTGCCTTAGCAGAACATACCCTCCCCACATGCCCTTTTGGCCCTTCCTCACTGACTTTGCAAGGAAAATAAATAAGGATTGACAATCATGTTCCCGAAATGGTGGCAATTAGGTGAAGAACATTCTCTGGGTAGGACATGATGTGACTTCAGGAAATGGATATATCACTATCCTCTTCCATCTTTTTAGTTCAGCAATAGATATAGCATTTAAAATACATATGGAAAGCTAGCCGGGTAGCTCAATTGATTAGAGTGTTGTTCCGATGCTCCAGGGTTGTGGGTTCAATCCCTACTCAGGGCTCATGCAAGAATCAACCAAATGAATGTATGAATAGCGGAACAACAAATTGACGTTTCTCTCTTTCTCTCTCTCCCCCTCTTTTTTCTCTCTAAAATCAATAAATAAAAACCTAAAATATCTTGAAACTATATACAGCAAATACAACTCCTTCAAAGGAAAATAATAATGTTTCCTGTTGTGTACTTATTTGATGTTGCTGTAAATTGTGAAGCTCTTGAGGCCATGGGCATTGGTTTATTCACCATTGCATATCACAGAGCCTGGCACGTAGCAAGTTCTCACTTAATATATATTGAACAAATGAAAGCTTATTTTAGGGTATCCAACAAATATCCATTGCCTATTGTGTTCAACCATTCTGTACACAACTTTGAGGGAAAGGGCCAGAGACTATAGTAAAATTTGATATAGTTCTGGCTTTCCAGTAGATTTCCAGGTAGTTGAAAAGAGAAGATGCATATACATGCACATATACAAAGTCAGTCCTTAACTAGATGCTGTCTAGACTAAAAATGTCATGGGGATATGAACAGTCCTTGCAACTCTATGAAGTCTGGGAAGGGTGATTCCTACATGAAAGGTGGCTTAAAATAAGGCTTTGTAGATAGGATCAAAGAAGTAAATATTCTCAGTGGGGTTCAGGGGGAGAGGTTCTTTTGCCTGAACAAAGGTATGGCATAAAGTACTAATTAGTCTGGCATACCAACACTGAAAAGATTAAACTCTTTGGTGGTGTTTGGAAATAAGGCAGCATTTGAATCTGAAATACAATGTAAAGGGAAGCCCTGCAGATTGTGAGAAGGTGGTTTGTAAGAATAGTCTAGACATAGACTTCAGGGTGGATGAGAACTGAGCAAAATCAGACTCAGGGATATTGGTTAGGAGGCTGTTTCAGTAATCCAGTTCTAAGGAGGAATCGAAAGACTATCTTGATATTTTGAATTTGGAAGAAGAAGGGGTACAGGCTTAACTGGGAGGCAAACATTGTTGTCATATTTCCTAACATGAATATATTAGTCAGTTATTGCTGCAGTAAAGCTGTGTAACAAATCATTCCCAAATGTAGTCATTTATAACAATAAGCATAAGCTCATAAATTTTGGGGTTGGGTAAAGTGACTTTTTGGGTTAGCTAAAGTGGCAACTTGGTGGGGCTTGGTTCCAGGTCCTGGAATCCCTAGGCCATGATTGGAACTCTAGGCTTCTCATCTGAAGCATGCATCTCATTAGGGGGCCCAGGTTAATGTGACATGTGGTACTTAGAGCATGCTCTAATCATGATCATAATAGGAGGGCAAAACTTAAAGCTTTACTTTAGGTATATTCATACTCCTTTGGTCAAAGTAAGTCACATGACAAAGCCCATGCAAATGGAGCAGGGACTTATAAATGAGGGAATCTAAGGGAATATTTTCTGAGCAATAATCTAAATTTTCAAAACTGGTATTTTTTTTCAATGTTTCTAGACAAATCATTGAGTTGGCTCCTCACTTGTGTAAAAGCTAACCTTCTTAGTAAAGTTGGAGCTTTACAATCTGCTCATCCTCCCATCCTAGTGCTATGTTCCCGCTTCACTCTTCTGCTCCAATGACATTGACCTGTTTGGAGTTCACCGTGAAGTTTATGCCTTTTCACACATTGTTCTTTTCTTCCTTGAATGCCCCTCTCCTTTCAATCCCTCAAGATACAATCTAAGTGTTGTCTTCTCTCAAAAGATTTTCCAAGCCTCGGAAGGCTTTGATCGATGCCACTTGTCTTTATTACCTGATACTTTATGCATAATTCTGTCACAGTACCTACCACATTTTAATGATGTGCCCTGGAGGTTGGCCATGTGGCTGGCTTATTTACATATACCTCCCTTGCATGTATTGATTGAATTTGGTTAGGATAATGGCGAAATCTTTAGAAGGAATTGGAAGCTTGGGAAGCAGAACTAAAGGTTTTCTTCTTGTTATTATTGTGTGGGTTGATAACGGATAAGAAATTGAAAAGTTTTCCCCTTAGGTCTTTCTAGGTTCGAGGTGAGGGTAGGATATCCAAGTGGCTCTCTATAGTTGGAACTCCTGGGACTAGAGTAAAGATGAGAGGTCTAGGACAGAAAACCCAGTTTTGCAGCCATCTGCATTAAAGTTGTGTTGCAGTTTTGACTATGGTGATGCAGTCTTTTCTGCCTGATTGCCATCTGAAATTCTGCTTTTGAAAGTTCTTCCCATAAAAGAGAATTTCTTAAAAAGCTTTTTTTGAAATCAATTTCTAAATCATATAAATCATAGGAAATGTGTGATTATTCATACTCAGAGGAGAAATGATTGTTACATCAACTTGACATATCCTACCTCTAAAACTTTTATTTCTTAATGTTGATGAAAAGTTATGCAAACTTTGCTGCTTGAGGAAACAGCTTGTCTTTCAAAACAGCATGCATCAGGAACAGCTGTGCAGTCACTTAAAAGAAATAGTTGACTAAGAAGTGCTTTTCAGTTTGTATGGGAAAATGATTTTCCTTTGCTTAATAAAAAAAGAAAAAATAAATCTGCTTTGGTTTTTAAAAGCAGAGATAGCTCAGGGTCCATATGTAAATGGGATATTAGTCTTTGCATAATTCCATATGTTTATGGGACACATAGTAAGTAACAGTTGATCATCTGATTGCTGGTGTATAAGGATTTCATTTAGAAAGCTGCTTCCTGTGGAGGCCTTGGGAGATGGTCACCTGTCAACCTGCCCCACCTACCCACACCACTTTATCCTGGGTCCAACATCCTGCCTCTGCACACATCCACAGGGCTCTTTTCAGAGTTGCCATATTGGTCCGTGACCTGCCACTCAGTCCAAAGGCAATAAAGACATTGCTGGCTCTATCTACCAAACCAAAATTGAATGGTTCAGCTAGCAACTTCTTTGTTCTAAAGAAACTAAAGGAAGAAACAGGATCCAGAAATGGCCCACCCTTATAAATTAACATGTAGTTTTAATAATGAAATACTAACTTTAACAACTGAATCAGAAAACTTTCAAGTTAAATAAATGTTTTCTTTTAACAACTCTGACAAAGGATAAACTCAAGACAAATAATATTGGGTATATTGCAGCTATCTCCTCAAGATGTGATTAAGGCAGGTTTGAAAGTTGATGGGGGAAGTTGTAGAAGTAATTGACAAATTCACCTCAGTCAGATGAGTTAGCACGTGCAGAGTGGCGTGCAGAGTGACGCCACACCTGTAACCATCACATCAGGGACTCTCCCAGGGCAGAAAGCAGGTCTGAATGGGAGATTGCAGAGAAACAGGCAGAGGAAGCAATTATCAAAGGGAGCACACCAGTTTCCCCAACTAAAAACCTCTGACATGATTATGAGCGTCTATGCGTACCGTTGATGGCTGTGTCTGTCTTTGGAGCCCATCAGAGATACTCAGAAAGTGGTAAAGGTGAGACTTTCCTTGTCAACACCCTGAGCACATGCTGAAAAGATGTCCTGTGATTTAAATTCTCTTCTACTTTTGAGGAAAAGAACTCAACTTACTAACACGTAAAAGGCCCATGTTTGAGAATTAAGCCTGAAATGATAAAATGATATGTCTTCTCAGATTTATTTTTGATCACGCCAATTTATATATTCTAAAGAGGTTTTTTTGTTGTTTTTTTAGAGAGAGAGAGAGAGAGAGAGAGAGAGAGAGAGAGAGAGAGAGAGAGAAAGTCAGAGACAGGGATACATAGGGACAGACATTCAGGAATGGAGTTGTTCATTGGTTGCTTGTTGTATATACTTTGACCAGGCAAGCCCAGGGTTTCGAATCGGTGACCTCAGAGTTCCAGGTTGACACTTTACCCACTGTGACAGCACAGGTCAGGCCAAAGACAGTTTTAAAAACCTTTTTTCCCCTCTATCTTACTGACTTGAGATTGTCTATTTGTTTGTTTGTTTTTACCATCCCTGCTCTGCCCTCTTTGTGCTCCTACCACATGGAACCTTTTCTGCAGGTTTTGATACAGTTTGCATTATTTTTCCCCAATTAATTGATATAGAGAAGAGTTGTGAAAGTATGAGGATCTGAGTTATAGGAGGTAAGATGATGCATATGCCAAGGAAGCATATTTGCATTTCAACTCTTATTTTAAAATATCCTTAGCCTGACCTGTGGTAGTGCAGTGGATAGAGCATCAACCTGGAATGTTGAGGTCACCAGTTCGAAACCCTGGGCTTACCTGGTCAAGGCACATATGATAAAGCAATCAATGAACAATGATACCATAACAACGAGTTGATGCTGCTCATCTCTGTCCCTTTCTGCCTGTCTGTCCTTGTCTGTCCCTGTCTGTTCCCTACCCCAGCTAAGGAAATAAAACCCCTCATAATAGTGCTTGGAATTATGCAGGAGAAACAAATATATAGTCTAGTAGAGTCTAATAAAAGACAACTTTGACATGAATATGCAGCAAACCTTAATAGGAGAAAAGTTCAATATTATAATAGGCCAAATATAGATGGTTTGCTTGTAGAGAAATTGTAAATATGATACTGAGTTCAGCTTGTTCTGAGCATCCTCTGCTTATTCCTTCCAGTTCATGGTAGCTGCCTTCAGACATATTTTCCTTGCCCAGGACATTCTTTTCTTCTTCAGGTTATATTCACACTTTTCAAGGCTGAGCTTGGGCACTGCTATCTCTGGGACAGTTGTCTGAAATCTCCAAATTAGATTTGGTGTCTTTTCTCTCTGCGACCTTAGCACCCCCAGGCTAGCTCCTTCATCATACTTAGTTACCCTACTTCCCACGTTTGTGAGCTCCTTCCCTATAAAACTGTGTCTTCTATTTCTTCAACCTCAAGCGCCATAACAGTATGTTGAATGAATGGTATTTTATCTGTAAATCTCACCTTTCTACTTGATTGAATTTGTAACTTATTAAATGCATTTTAGAAACTGACATGAATCTATTTATAGTCTTTATCTCGCCCAGTGTGAATAATCATGCATTTAGATGCAGAAATAAAAATGTGCTCGATAATTAGGTGCCATTCAGGACTCTACTCTTGAGTTATATAATAAATTGTATATGCATTGCTCACCTTTCTAAAATCAGAAGAACAAGGATACTTTTGAAATGCATATGACCTAAGAGTTTCAGATAGATGTTGGTGGATCTCTGCCTACACACTGCTCCCTGGCACAGTACCTATGCATAGTTAGCAGGCATTTGCATAAATTAAGGTTGGTTGTGCTTGCTGCTGTAATGAGGAATGAGAAGGAATCACATTCATTATATGGTTCCTGATAATTCTTTAAGGTGGACCACATGAAATTATACTGAGAAGAAGTGCAGGAATTTCCATTAAGTTGCCTTTTCTGCTGCTTTACTTGACAATCGCATAGCAGCATAATTGAAAATATAGGAAGGTGATAGGTGATAGTTTACATTAAGAAAGAGGGCAACCAGGCCTGACCAAGCAGTGGCGCAGTGGATAGAGCACCGGACTGGGATGCAGAGGACCCAGGTTCGAGACCCTGAGGTTGCCAGCTTGAGCATGGGCTCATCTGGTTTGAGCAAAGCTCACCAGCTTGGACCCAAGGTCGCTGGCTCGAGCAAGGGGTAACTCGGTCTGCTGATGGCTCGCAGTCAAGGCACACATGAGAAAGCAATCAATGAACAACTAAGGTGTTGCAACGAAAAACTGATGATTGATGCTTCTCATCTCTCTTCATTCCTGTCTGTCTGTCACTGTGTATCCCTCTCTCTGACTCTCTCTCTGTCTCTGTTAAAGAAAAAAGAAAAGAAAAGAAGGAGAGCAATTGGTACTAGAAGGAGAGAAGAGAGAGCAAAGAATCAAGAATCTGTTTGAGCCTGGCCCGTGGTTGCATAGTGAATAAAGCGTTGACCTAGAATGCTGATTTGAAACCCTGGACTTGCTGATTCAAAACCCTAGACTTGCCTAGTCAAGGCATATATGGGAGTTGATGCTTCCTACTCCTCCCACCACTCTCTCTCTTTGTCCCTCTTCTCTAAAATGAATAAATTCTATTTTTTTTTAATTTTAGTGAGAGGAAGGGAGAAAGAGAGACAGATTCCTGCATGCACCCTGACTGGATCCAACGGCAAGCCCACTAGGGGGTGATGATCTGTCCATCTGGGGCTGAGGCTCCATTGCTCAGCAATGGAGCCACTTTTTAGTGCCTGAGGCAGAGGCCACAGAGCCATCCTCAACACCCTAGGCCAGTTCATTTGAATCAGTCGAGCCATGGCTGTGGGAGAGGAAGAAAAAGAGAGGGGGGGGAGGAGTAGAGAAGCAGATGGCTTTGACCAGAAATTGAGCCCCAGACATCCACAGGCCTGGCCAACACTCTACCTCTGAGCCAACAGGCTAGGGCCTAAATAAAGTCTTCGTGTGTGTGTGTGTGTGTGTGTGTGTGACAGAGAGAGACACACAGAGAGAGACAGATAGGGACAGACAGACAGGAACAGAGAGAGATGAGAAGCATCAATTCTTTGTTGTGGCACCTTAATTGTTCATTCATTGATTTCTCATATGTGCCTTGACTGTGGGGCTACAGCAGACTGAGTAACCCCTTGTTCAAGCCAGTGACCTTTGGTCCAAGCTAGTGAGTTTGCTCAAACCAGATGAGCCCGTGCTCAAGCTGGCAACCTCAGGGTCTCAAACCTGGGTCCTCCATGTCCCAGTCTGTCACTCTATCCACTGTGCCACTACCTGGTCAGGCCCAAATAAAGTCTTAAAATAAGAATGAAAAAAAACCTTGATTTTCTTATAAAAAAATCTGTTTGCAGAAATAATGACCAAAAACTTCCCTAACCTGGTGGAAAAAAAAAGACACAAAGTCGTCTAGGACATGAAGAGACACCCATACAAGATGAACCCAAAGAGGCCCATACCAAGACACTTCATATTTGAAATGGCAAAGGTTAAAGACTAGGAGAGAATCTTAAAAGCCACAAAAGAAAGTTACCTACAAACGAGATCACATAAGAATGTTAGCTGACTTTTCAAGAGAAACATTTCAGGCTAGAAGGGATTGGCATGAAATATGCAAAGTGATGGAAAGCAAGGACCTATAACCAATACCACTTTACCCAGCAAAGCTGTCATTTAAAATGAAAGGAGTAATGAAGAGCTCCCCAGACAGGAAAAAGCTGAACGAGTTTGTTACCACCAAATTGGTATTACAAGAAATATTCAAGGGCCTGCTTTTAGGAGGAGGAGGAAGAGGAAAAAAAACCCCAAAGGAACATAGTTAAAAAAATAAAATGGCAATAAATACATACCTACAAATATACACTTTAAATATATATGGCTGAAATGCTTCAATCAAAAGATATAGAGTAGCTGAATGCGTAAGAAAACAAGACCCATAAATATACTATCTACAGGAGACCCACCTCTGAATGAAAGATACACACAGACTAAATTTAAAAGGATAGAAAAAGATATTTCATGCAAATGGAAGGGGAAAAAAGCTGGGATAGCAATACTTGTAGCTGACAAAATGGACTTTAAAACAAAGGCTATAAAAAGAGACAAAGAAGAACACTACATAATGATGGAAGGCATCAATTTAACAAAAGTATATAATCCTTGTAAACATTTATGTACCCAATATAGTAGCACCTAAATATATAAAGACATAAAGGAAAGATTGACAGTAATACAGTCATAGAAGAGGATTTTAACATCCCTCAAACATCAATGGATAGATTTTCCAGACAGAGAATCAATAAGGAAATGGTGACCTTAAATGACACACTAGATTAGATTAATTTAATGGATATCTTCGGAACATTTCACCCTAAAGTAGCAAAATATACATTCTTTGCAAATGCACATGGAACATTTTATGAAATGGACCACATGTTAGGACACAAAACATATCTCAATAAATTTAAGAAGATTGAAATTATATCAAGCAACATCTCTGATTTTAATGGTATGAAGAACAAATCAATCACACGAAAAAAACTAAAAACATACAAAACCATGGAGCCAAAGTAACATATTATTAAGCAATAAATGGATTAACAATGAAATCATGGAGGAAATCAAAAGATACCTTGAAACAAATGAAAATGAGAGCATGACAAACCTAAATCTATGAGACACAGTGAGAGCAGTTCTAAGAGGGAAATTCATAGTATTACAGGCCTATCTCAAGAAAAAAGAAAAATCTAAAATAAACAATCTAACTTTACAAAGGAGATTGAAAAAAAAAAACAAACAAAGCCCAAAATGAATAGAAGAAAGGAAATAAAAAATATCAGAGCAGATGTCAATGAAATAGAGTCTAAAAAAAAAACAATACAAAAGATCAGTGAAACTGAGAGCTGGTTCTTTGAAAAGATAAACAAGATGGACAAACCTTTAACCAGACCCATCAAGAAAAAGAAAAGATCTATATGAATAAAATCAGAAATGAAGAAGAAGTTACTACTGACACCACACAAATACAAGGGGGTTTAAAGAAATATTGTGAATAGTTATATACCAACAAGTTGGACAATCTGGAAGAAATGGATAAATTCCTAGAAACATACAAAATTTTAAAACTGAACAAAAAGTAACAAAATCTGAACAATCTAGTTATAAGTAATGGAATTGAATCAGTAACCAAAAAAATTTCAAGAAACAAAGGTGCAGGACTGGATGGCTTCACAGGTGAATTTTATTAAACATTTAAAAAAGAATTAACTCCTATCCTTCTCAAAGTATTCCAAAAAATTCAATAGTAGAGAAGACTCCCAAGCATTATCCTAATTCCAAAATCATATAAAGATACTACAAAGAAAGAAAATTATACACCATTATCTTTGATAAACACAGATGCTAAAATTCTCAACAAAATACTAGCAAACCTTATCCAGAAATACATGAAAAAGATTATACACCATGATCAAGAGGGATTTATTCCAAGGATGCAAGGTTGGTACAACATCCACAAATCAGTAAATGTGATACATCACATAAAAAAATGGAGGATAAAAACCACATGATCATATCAACAGATGTAGAAAAAGCCAACACTAATTTATGACCAAAACTCTCAGCAAAGTGGGAACAGATTAAATATACTTCAATGTAATAAAGGCCATATATGACAAACCCACAGCTAGTATCATAGTCAAATAGCAAAAACTATCATATAAACCTTTCCCTTGAGGTTGGGAAAAAGATGGGGATGTCTGCTTTTACCACTTTTATTTTAAAATAGTACTGGAAGTCCTAGCCATAGCAATCAGACAAGAAGAAGAAATAAAAGGTATCCAAATTGGAAAGGAAGAAGTAAAACTGTCATTATTTGTAGATGACATGATATTGTATATAGAAAACCCTAAATATCCCACAAAATCTACTAGAACTGATAAGTGAATTCAGTAAAGTAGCAGGATACAAGATCTCATACAACTTAACATCAAAATCACAATCCAATTAAAAAGTGGGTAAGGGGCCTGAATAGACACTTTCTAAAGGGGACATACAGATAGGCAATAGACATATGAAAAGATGCTTTATGTCTACTAATCATCAGAGAAATGCTAATTAAAACCACAATGAGATACCACCTCATATATATCAGAATGGCTATCATTAAAATATCAAGAAACAAGAGTTGGTGAGGATGTGGACAGCAGGGTGACACTACAACCAACTGTGCTACCTCTCCAGGGCAAAACTGGTGCATTTTTATCATTGTAATTAGCATGTAATTCTTCCTTGTAAATGAATTCTCCAGAACGCTCTTTGAATTAATCATCTCACCATGTTTTTCCAAAGATTATTGGTTTTGAATGAAGATTGATTTGCCATCATTAGCAGACTGGAATCAAAGCCTGCGCTTTCAGGAGATTTCTTTAAGAGTGAGCCATGAATGAAATGTCTGCGTGTAACCAGAAAATAGGAAGTGAACAACAGCGATTGGGGCTTGCAGCCTTCCCAGGGGCCAGTAGAGCATCCAGCGACATACAAAGCTCTGCCTTAAACACAGGATTAGGCGGCTCTTTGAGGCCTTTTCTCATAATGCCAGAAAGGATGGTGCCGAATGTGACCACAGAGCATTGGACTTCGTTCTCAGTGCATTCCGTAGAGCATTTATTACCCAAATTCTAGACAAGGAAGGATGTGTTTTAATTAACTTTCTGTCTCTCCAGTGAGTTCTTGGGCCCCTCGTTCCCCTTTATGTGGCTTGAATGATATACAGGAGCAATAGCCTGCCCGCTTTTGCTCATGTGGGCATGGGAATCCTTTATTTTCCTGGGCTTGTTCATAGGCAGGCGGCTTTGATTGCCTGTCAAATCAGCAGTTCCAAGAAGTTTGATAGTATTACTCCTAGAATTGTATTTCTAATCACAGGACAATGCCCTGGACTGATTTAAAGCACGTGTGTAACATAACTGCCAAGCTAAATTAAGTAATGGTAGAAGTCAGAAGCAGTTTCTACTCTGTCTTATTCCTTTCTATGCTCAGTTTTTAAGCCCTTGATTTGAGTGTAATAGTATTGACAACTGAGAACTTCTGTTTGTGTTCATTGCTATATCCCCATCTCCTGGAATTGTGCATGGTGCATAGGACATGCTCAATAAATGGTTGTTGAATGTATGAAAAAGTCCTTGGAAACTGGAGGAGTACTCCTCTGGGGGTTCAGTTGTATGGTCATTTGTTCATTCATTCAACCATTATTAAGCAGTCACTATGTATTTCACAAGGGATGCAAGGCTGAATTCTGCCTGATCAAGTTTGTCGAGCCTAGAGAAGGTTTAGAACATGTGAAAATGCTAATATCACTTATTTACTGAAGTCGCTGTGGTAGACATGCATTTCAGTAGTCTGACTAACCAAGGAGGGGAGGGAGCTTCTTTTCTAGAGACCCAGGCACTCAGATGCAATTGGGTGGAGTTTTAGTAAAATAAGCTGGTATCTACCAACTATTCTAGAAGCTGCTTTGTCATGAAGTTACTCTCATCAAGTCCCTATCCCTTCCAGGAATTCAAACTCAAAAGCACAAACTGCAATGACTGAGTTGCTGTGGCAGCATTGAGTTGGGTCGCGCCCTGGCATTGCTACCTGTTGTAGTGCAAGATGGCAAAGAGGGTGCAGATCTGAGAGCACTGATTTGGAGTGCCAGCTTTGCAAGTTTCTGTACCTTGTGTATGCCTTGACTTTTTAATCTCTAAAATGGGGATATAATGCAGTTAATAAGGACAGTTGCAGTACTGAGGGAAGTGACCTTACTTAGAAGCCTGAGCAACTGTTCATTCCCTTCCCCATTTGTCGCCTGGTTCCTGTCACAGGTTCTTCTCCCTGTGCTTTATAAAATCTACCCATTGTCATTATTGTGTCATCATTAACATTATAAAATGTACAATTTTTTTCCTATATTTTATCTCCGGTTCCACACAACTGATTGAATGTGGGTATTTCAGGCACATGGGCTCCTAACATGATTAGTTCAACTGAGGTTCCAGTCATGAACCTGCCCCTCTACCTCCATATCTCTCCCCAAAGGCAGGCTGGGCCAGGGCTGGCTTTTTCTCCCCTCCCCTTGCTTCCTCTCAGTTCTCAAGCTGGCTGCATAACAGAATGACTTGGTGAACTTTTAAAAGTACTCCTGGGTCCCACCTAAGCTATACAATTCACCTGAGCCTGGACATCATGTTAAAAGTTGCAGATATCAAGCCTGACCAGGTGGTGGTGCAGTAGAGTGTTGGCGTGGGATGCAGAGAACCCAGGTTTAAAATCCCGAGGTCACTGACTTGAGCCCAAAGGTCACTGACTTGAGCAAGAAGTCACTGATTTGGCTGGAGGGCCCCGGTCAAGGCACATATGAGAAAGCAATCAAGGAACAACTAAGGTTCCGCAACGAAGAATTGATGCTTCTCATCTCTCCCCCTTCCTGTCTGTCTGTCCCTATCTGTCCCTCTCTCTGTCTCTATTAAAAAAAAAGAAAGAAAAGAAAATGTTCCAGAGATTGAGGGCCACTGTTCTAAAGCAGAGCTCCATTCAGGATGGAGGACATCTACCTGGGTCAAGGTCTGGCAGTCTGATTCAGGCGAGTGCTGCTTCCTACCTAGGGCAGGGGGATTCTGATTCAGCCTGCATCTGTCACTTACTCAGTAATCATTGCAGAATACATTTGCTTCCTTGCTTTGACACACCAACAGAATACTTAACAATCTTGAACATGGTCTGATTTGCATCGCCATTTTTAGTCTCCATACAGCCCACATAGCTCTTGTCTGGTTATGTTCTCCATGAGGGCTGGCCTGCCCACATCATACTATGAGCCAGTGTAAAACCCTTCTATCGTTTATTGCCTTGGTTGAGGCACTTAAAAAATGGGAACAAATTGGAATAGGTTAGATTTTAAGATTCTGATTCTGTGTTTCTGCTTGCTGTCTGTCCATGATCTATAACTGTCCCCTTGTATCTATGTGGAGTGTCTGCTCTACTGCCTCTCCATGCGAAGGGGACATGGTCTGTCCAATCCAACTTGCTTCTTTGCCTGCGTGCCGGGGCCCATCTCTCCTCCATCTGCAGAGCAGGAACCGGGGTCTGCTGGTTCAGCACTCTGCTTGACGTCTTCACGTTTAGATCTTTAAGACCTCGTGTGAAACCTTAATCACCAGTTCCTGGAATGGGGAGTATACCATGCGTAATTTTGGGACAGATGATTTTGATAACTCATCTGTGAACTTGATAAGTTTCATTGATTAGCATTTTATTCAGCTCCTGTCAAACTTGAGACAATTTCCTAAAGACCCAAAATGCAGATGAATTATGCCTCATTTTGTTTTGCCTTCTTTAGCGTGAAGCCTGAGGAAAAGCAAATGGTATTTTTTGCTGTAGCTCCAGTCTGGAGCGGGGTGTCTCACACTACAGCATGCATCAGGATCATCTGGAAGGCTGGTGGACACAGATTGCTGGCTCCGCCCCCAGAGGTGGTGACTCACTAGGTCTGGGATGGGGCCCAAGGATGCGCATCTCTGACATGCCAGGGGCTGCTGGTGTGTGGACCACACTCAGAGCAGCCCTGGCTGAAATCGCAACTCTTCCATTCTGGGTTGACAGTTTACATTTGAACTTCAGCCTGACTGTTATTGAGAAACTCCAGCATGAAGAACTTGTGACAAGATAATCATTTGCTTGGTTCTCTTTCTTTTACCATTATATATATTTTTTCCAGCCGAGACAGAGTCCATTTCATGTCCAATGTTTCTTTTAATCCTTAAGTACCTGGACATGCAGAACCATTGCATAGAACTTTATTGTCCTAGTTTTTACCCTGATGAGTCATCTTTTCACAGACACGTGAGCCTTCACCAAATGCATTATGTCACCCTCCTGCATGCTGCAGAGAAAATTGATAAGCTTTTGGATCCAATGGCTTCCGTGTGCCCGTCATCCAGCCACTCTGATTTGGGAGGCTTCCCAGAAGTGAGACAGAAAACCCTGTGGCTGGGGTTGAGTGGGACAGGGGTGGCCTGTGCTGCTGTTACTAAGCCTCCTACCTCCATGCTTGCGTGAGCAGGTGCGTCTCTGCCCAGGCTGCCACATTCAGGAGTGGATTCTATTTTTAGAGAGAAAAAATCATTAGTCATTAGACTCTTACAAACTTATTTTTCTTTCTCTGGGTAGGTTTTCCTGCTGTTAAAGGAGATGATAAAATGATTATAGACTTGGTACAATGAACACACTTGCCTTTCTTCCAGATGAAGGCCACTTCCCACAGGAGTCGCTGCTCTTGGGCCCTGCACCCAAGTGAGCCTTGTCTTTCACATATTATTAGAGAATCCCATGACCTCTTGATTTCCTGGCTCCTCAAACCTAGTTTTTCAGAAAAGGAATTTTATCATACACTGAAAATGTATTTGTAAAGTCCATTATAAAATATCATAAAAGAAGTTGATTTTTTAGCAAAATAGCTCTCTAGCTTAAGTATGTACAAAATTTCACTTAAGAACAGTATGATTGAATAGATATAGTCTATATTGGAGCAGAAGACAGGATTTCTCTGATATCTTCAAATTCAGGGTTAAACTATAAGGGCTTTTAACATGTTTCCATTGCCTTGGGCTAAATAAATGTGATGTTAATGGTTTTGCTACCAGAAACGACACCAAGATAACCAGTTTCTGTTTTTAATTAAGTTGTGTCTATGAATGTATAGCTGGCAATATCATCATTTTTTTGGAGCATATCCAGAATTCATCATCGCCTCATAGCTGATAAGGCTCAGCTGTCCCCTGGGAGGAGGGACACGGCACATTTCATCACATGCCCCCCCTCCATGGCTGTAACATTTTATCACAGTTTAATCTTAGTGAGACAGTGACCATCAATTTTCAGAAAGCAGGAGATGGATTTTACAAAGGGAGTACCCAAAACCAAAAGTGGGAAGGATTCTCAAATATGACAACCCAAAGTCTGAACGGTTTTTGCGGTCTTAAGGCTAGAGCAGTGGTCGGCAAACTCATTAGTCAACAGAGCCAAATATCAACAGTACAATGATTGAAATTTCTTTTGAGAGCCAAATTTTTTAAACTTAAACTATATAGGTAGGTACATTCCTTATTGAGGTAGTGCCCACACGTGGTATTTTGTGGAAGAGCCACACTCAAAGGGCCAAAGAGCTGCATGTGGCTCGCGAGCCACGGTTTGCTGACCACTGGACTAGAGGAAGGGTCACATCATCATGGCTAGACAACTGTAGCTGCGCTGCTTTGCTGACGTGATGGGCAAGTAGAGAGAGCTTATAGGAGCCTTTTCTTTTTTAACTTAAAACAATGGAGTGTGGCAAATTAAGATGGCCACAAATTCTTTGACATGCCTCTCCTTGGCGGAAGACTCTATGGCCGTTTACTTGAACCTGAATGGGCTTTGTGATGGCTTAGGTGACAGAATGCAGTGGGATGTTGCTGTGTCAGTTTCTTGACCTGGACCTTAACAGACATGACACTTGTATTTCCTGTCTCTTGGAACACACTATTCCTGAAACCCAGCCAACATGCTGGGAAGTAGTCCAAGAAGCTCTGGAAAGGCACACTTGGACATAACTGAGGCTAGATTCAGCCAATACTAATTCGGTGGCCCTATGAGTAAGCCATGTGGAGCTGGACCCTCTAGCTTCAGCAGAACTGCCCCATTGCCACCACGCGGTGTAGAGACAAGCCTTTCCTGCTAAGCCCTGTTCACCTTGCAGTTTCAGGACCAACATAAATGATGGTTGTTATTTTAAACTACAGAGTTTTGAAGTCATTCTTCATGCAGTGATAGATACCTAGAACAGTTAGCATTTCTTTTTTTAAAAATTTTTTTATTTATTCATTTTAGAGAGGAGAGAGAGAGAGAGAGAGAGACAGAGAGGAGAGAAAGACAGGGGGGAGGAGCTGGAAGCACCAACTCCTATATGTGCCTTGACCAGGCAAGCCCAGGGTTTCGAACCGGCGACCTCAGCATTTCCAGGTCCACGGTTTATCCACTGCACCACCACAGGTCAGGCCAGCATTTCCTTTTTCTACTCCTTCCCATACCTGCCCCTAGACTGCAGGGGTCTCAAACTCGCGGCCCGCCCACCAATTTTGTGCAGCCACAGACTGGCCCGCAGACTAATCCACGAAGTTTGATTAGTCTGCGGGCCACACAAAATTGGTGGGCGGGCTGCCGGCCCGCGGGCTGCGAGTTTGAGACCCCTGCCCTAGAGGCACTGCCAAGACTAGGCAGTGGCCCTAATGGCACAACCCTTCAGGCAGAGGCCGGCTCAAATTTCCAGAACTATCTATAGCTTTGTATGTGGCCATCCAGTTCTTTTCCCCAGCAAATGCTGTGGTCCAAACTGCTTTCTGCACCACCCCAGCACCAGCATCCACAATTTGTCTTACTCTCATTCAGAGTCCACTTGCTAACCAAGTAATGTGTTTGGGATCAAGAGCAAGAAGTCACCTAAGATTTCCCACCTGCTGCTAGTCATCATACCAACAGAAAGCTCTTATCAAGATTAAAAGCTTTTCAGTCTTCTATATCCCCACTAGATGACATAAATATGCCTTTAGGGGATGTAGCTAAAATCTATGTTAGTGGTGAATTTTGAACAGGTATTGGTGATTATCACCTAAGAGTAAGTCTTGGCCTATTGGTGACCAGAGCTGGCGTCCTCCCCTTAAATAGTGCTAGGAGAATGAGGAGACTCACCACTAAGAAGAACAAGGAGCCTCACCTGTGGTGGCACAGTGGATAAAGTGTCAGCCTGGAATGCTGAGGTCACCCATTCAAAACTCCTGGCTTGCCCAGTCAAGGCACATACAAGAAGCAACTAGAGTTGATGCTTCCCACTCCTTGCCCCCCCTCTCTCAAATCAATAAATATAATCTTTAAGAAAAAAAAGGAAAAGAACAAGGAGAGGTACATGGAAAAGTAAACAGGAAATGCAAAAGGCATCAGAAATACACTCAGGTAGTTTACCCTGACTAGTGGGTTGTACTCCTGGGTCACGACTTCCCAGGCTGGTGCTGAAACATGACCATGATGAATGCTAATCCTCCTAGTTGCTTTCATAGCAGGGCTTCCTTTGTGGCAGGTACATGTGCAACGCCCTATTGGAGACACTCAACGCCTATTGAGAAGACACTTGGCCAAGGTCACATGGCATGGCAGTGCATAACCAAATTGAGAACCAGGGTTCAGTCCCAGGGTGTCTGGCTCCAACATGTGTCACTGGCTTCAGCTGACATCTGAAGTCTGGGCATAGAACTGTGGGGAGGCCGGTTTGGGTTCACAGTCTACATTTTATCTTTGGCTCCTGTCATGCATCATGTCATGTGGGCTAAGAGATGCTTTGTTTTTCTTACATTCAACACATTTTAAAATTTCAAATATATGACATTTACAAATAAACACTGAAATCTAGTTTATAAAACCATATGTAAAAGACAACAGAGTAGCACTATATGGTAAGAATTAAGGATTTGGGGTCCAGCCCATCACTTAGCCAGCGCACTGGCTTTCACTGTGATGGTCCAGGAAGCTGGGTCACAACTGCTTTAAGCACATGTTTCTGAGTTCATGGGCAGTCCAATAAACCTTATTACAATGACTTTAAAAAATAATAATTTTTGCTTAAAAAATAATTTTTGCTTTAAAAAAATACATAGGTGTTTTTGTTTTTAAAGTTTACAAATATTTATTGGTTGCCCACGGAGAGATGAATGTATTCTTCATGATCTCTGATTTGCCAATAGGTTGGCCTTCAGCTAATAGGACCACCTGCATGTATTGAAGCCTTACATTTGTGCTAAGTTGCATAGTTTAAACTGACTGTAACGCCTCAGAGAGGCTCAAAAACCACGTCCATTCTTTCTCATTGAGCAGAAATTAGAAGACGCTCCCTAGCTATAAAGAATGTGACCCAGTTCAGAGAAAGGGGTATTTTTACAAAATTCTATTTGTGTATCAAAAACAGCAGAGTTCTCTAATATAAATGCAAAAACATTATAAATATTGTTTAAAAATTCATGAGTCTACTGTTCCATGTATTCAGAATAAAAGGTTTTTACAGGAAGACAAAATGAATGTCCTCTAATCTCGCCACTCTGCTTTTTCCCCATGTTTCATATCAGCTGTGTAAACAATCGATACAGAATAGGAAAGAGGTATTGCTGAGCAGATAATGGACTTGAATTAGATAAACTTGGCTTTGGCAGACTGAACATACCATTGGGGCGTATTAGTCTTACTTATGGTTTAATCTGATAGCTACTAACTTGAAGTCAATAGGTTTGAATGAAACGTCGAATGAAAAAGAGAGAGCAACTGCCTTTGTCGGGAGGCCAAGCTGGGAGAAGTAGTGTTACCAGCCTGGGAAATGTACATTTTCTGTAGCTTCTGAAATTTAAGAAACATCCCCTCCATTTTGAGGGCAGGGTGGGGAATTTTTTTGCATTAGATGTTTTACATCTTAAGTTTTGGAATTTAATATGAAAATTACTTTTTGATTTTATAAAACAAAATATTTTGAATGGCTAGTTCTCATAAAAACAGTTGTGTTTCTATTAAAAATAAGCATAGTGGCCCTGGCCGGTTGGGTCAGCGGTTGAGCATTGGCCTGGTGTGTGGAGGTCCTGGGTTCGATTCCTGGTCAGAGCACATAGGAGAAGCGCCCATCTGCTTCTCCACTCTTCTCCCTCTCCTTTCTCTCTTTCTCTCTTCCCCTCCCTCAGCCAAGGCTCCATTGGAGCAAAGTTGACCCAGGCTCTGAGGACGGCTCCATGGCCTCTGCCTCAGGTGCTGGAATGGCTCTGGTTGCAACAGAGTAAAGGCTCAGATGGACAGAGCATCACCCCTTAGTGGGCATGCCGGGTGGATCCCAGTCAGGTGCATGTGGGAGTGTGTCTGTGTGCCTCCCTGCTTCTCACTTCAGAAAAAAAAGAAAAGAAAAAAAAAAAGTAAGCATGGCATACTTGGGCCATGGTTATTAATTCACCAACTAGATGTATATACATTGGTATTCTGGGTTCTGTTGGCATCTTAGTTCAATTCCAGGAAGCATAGAGACAAAATGGAGTAGCTTGGAGCCAGAAATTCAAAGACCTGAGTTTATGACGCAGTTTTGCTCTGTGTCCATCAGCAAGTGTCTCTTTGTGCCTTAATTTCTCACAGTGTAAAATGTAGATAATGAGACCTACTTTCACTGTGTGGAGAAGTTATCTTGATGAGAAAATGACAAATTGGGTGGGATCATGTTTGCAAATAAAAAATAGATATACATAAGCAGGCACTATGGATTTCTTATAAAACAAAAAAATGTATTTAAAATACTTATTAGGTTACTGCTATATGTAGGGCAATATTCTGGGTTTTGTGAAGATTTTTTTTTTTAAGAGAGAGGGACAGACAGGAAGGGAGAGAGATGAGAAGCATCAATTCTTCATTGTGGCACCTTAGTTGTTCATTCATTGCTTCTCATATGTGCCTTGATTGGAGGGCTCCAGCAACAGAGCCCCTTGCTCAAGCCAGCTATCTTGGGCTCTAGCCAGTGACTTTGGCTTCAAGCCAGTGACCTTAGGGCTCAAGCCAGCGACCATGGATACATGCCTCTGATCCCGTGCTCAAGCTGATGAGCCCGCTCTCAAGCCGGTGACCTCAAGGTTTCGAACCTGGGTCTTCAGCATCCCAGGCTGGCATTCTATCTACTGCATCACCACCTGGTCATGCAGTTTTGTGAAGATTTAAAAGAAATACAACAGATTTCCCCTGAGTCCATTCTGGAAGCTGAGAGTAACGAAGATCAGCAAACTTGCTGTGAAGAGCTAAGTAGAAAATGTGTTAGGCTTTGTCGGTCAGGTTATCTCTGTTGCAGCTGCTCAACTCTGCCATTACTTGGCAAAGGCAGCTGTAGACAATAAGTAAAGCAATGAACATAACTGTGTTCTGATAAAACTTTATTTACAAAACCATGCAGTGAGCCACATTTAGTCCATAAGCTATAGTTGGCTGACCTTTGGTCTAATCAGAGAGCTGATGGGCACATAAACCTATAACATGTGGTCAGAACACTAAATGTTAACCATGAAATAGATGAAGAATTGATGACATCCAGCTGAGACAAGAAAGTCCTCCAGGACATCGCAGATTTGAGTTACGTTCTGAAGATGTGGTTGTGTTTGGATTTGTAGAGGTTGAAGAAGGCCTTTCTTCTCAGCAGAAAGGACAGTCAAAGAAAAGGTATAAAGGTGGAAATATTTAAAGAAGAGCAAGCAATTTGGCAAATATGTAGATTAGAGTTACAAGCAAGCATTTACTGGGTTGGGTGTAAAAGGGGAAAAACATATACAGTTATTTAAACATAAGCTATACTGTTTCTGACCTCCCACAGCCCCTTAATGAATACTAAGCTGTAGTTATTAGAAAAGCATTTCTTAGACAATGCCAAGTTAATGGCTACCAGATTTAATAGTTATATATGTTATATTTTTTTTATAAATTTTTATTAATTTTAATGGGGTGACATCAATAAATCAGGGTACATATGTTCAAAGAAAACAGTTCCAGGTTATCTTATCATTCAATTATGTTGCATACCCATCACCCAGTCAGATTGTCCTCCGTCACCTTCTATCTGGTTTTCTTTGTGCCCCTCCCCTTCTCTCTCTCTCCTCCCCCCCTTCTCCCTCTCTCTCCTCCCCTCCTTCTCCCTCTCTCTCCTCCCCCCCTCCCGTAACTATCACACTCTCGTCCATGTCTCTTAGTCTCATTTTTATGTCCCACCAATGTATGGAATCATGCAGTTCTTAGTTTTTTCTGATTTACTTCTTTCACTCTGTATAATGTTATCAAGATCCAACCATTTTGTTGTAAATGATCCGATGTCACCATTTCTTATGGCTGAGTAGTATTCCATAGTATATATGTGCCACATCTTCTTTATCCAGTCATCTATTGAAGGGCGTTTTGATTGTTTCCATGTCTTGGCCACTGTGAACAATGCTGCAGTGAACATGGGGCTACATGTGTCTTTACGTATCAATGTCTTTGAGTTTTGGGGGTATATACCCAGTAGAGGGATTGCTGGGTCATAAGGTAGTTCTATTTTCAGTTTTTTGAGGATCCACCATACTTTCTTCCATAATGGTTGTACTACTTTACATTCCCACCAACAGTGGATGAGGGTTCCTTTTTCTCCACAGCTTCTCCAGCATTTATTATTACCTGTCTTGTTGAAAATATCTAATCTAACAGGTGTGAGGTGGTATCTCATTGTAGTTTTGATTTGCATTTCTCTAATAACTAATGAAGATGAGCATCTTTTTATATATCTGTTGGCCATTTGTATTTTTTCCTGGGAGAAGTGTCTGTTCATGTCCTCTTCCCATTTTTTTATTAGATTGTTTGTTTGTTTGTTGTTGAGTTTTATGAGTTCTTTGTATATTTTGGATATTAGGCCCTTATCTGAGCTGTTGTTTGAAAAATATCATCTCCCATTTAGTTGGCTGTCTGTTTATTTTGTTGTCAGTTTCTCTTGCTGAGCAAAAACTTCTTAGTCTGATGTAGTCCCATTCATTTATCTTTGCCTTCACTTCTCTTGCCTTTGGAGTCAAATTCATAAAATGCTCTTTAAAACCAAGGTCCATGAGTTTAGTACTTATGTTTTCTTCTATGTACTTTATTGTTTCAGGTCTTATATTTAGGTCTTTGATCCATTTTGAATTAATTTTAGCACATGGGGACAAACTGTAGTCAAGTTTCATTCTTTTGCATGTGGCTTTCCAGTTTTCCCAGCACCATTTGTTGAAGAGGCTTTCTTTTCTCCATTGTGTGTTGTTGGCCCCTTTATCGAAAATTATTTGACCATATATATGTGGTTTTATTTCTGAACTTTCTATTCTGTTCCATTGGTCTGAGTGTCTATTTTTCTGCCAATACCATGCTGCTTTGATTGTCGTGGCCCTATAATATAGTTTGAAGTCAGGTTTTATAATGCCCTCAGCTTCATTCTTTTCCCTTAGGATGGCTTTGGCTATTCAGGGTTTTTTATAGTTCCATATAAATCTAATGATTTTTATTCCATTTCTTTAAAAAATATCATTGGAATTTTGATGGAATTCCAATAAATTTTTATATTGCTTTGGGTAATATGGCCATTTTGATTATATTTATTCTTCCTATCCAAGAACAAGGAATATTTTTCCATTTCATTGTATCTTTTTCGATTTCCCTTAACAATACTTTGGAGTTTTCGCTATATAGGTCCTTTACATTCTTTGTTATGTTTATTCCTAGGTATTTTATTTATTTTTTGTTGCAATCGTGAAGGGGATTATTTTTTTGAATTTGTTTTTTTTTTTTTTCTTTCCGAAGCTGGAAACGGGGAGAGACAGTCAGACAGACTCCCGCATGCGCCCTACCGGGATCCACCTGGCACGCCCACCAGGGGCGATGCTCTGCCCACCAGGGGGTGATGCTCTGCCCCTCTGGGGCATTGCTCTGCCGCGACCAGAGCCACTCTAGCGCCTGGGGCAGAGGCCAAGGAGCCATCCCCAGCACCAGGGCCATCCCCGCTCCAATGGAGCCCCGGCTGCGGGAGGGGAAGAGAGAGACAGAGAGGAAGGAGGGGAGGGGGGTGGAGAAGCAAATGGGCGCCTCTCCTATGTGCCCTGGCCGGGAATCGAACCCGGGTCCCCCGCACGCCAGGCCGACGCTCCACCGCTGAGCCAACCGGCCATGGCCTTGAATTCGTTTTCTAATGTTTCTTTGTTGGCATAGAGAAAGGGTATGGACTTTTGTATGTTAATTTTGTATCCTGCGACCTTACTGTATTGGTTTATTGTTTCTAGTATTTTTTTTGTGGAGTCTTTGGGGTATTCGATGTATAGGATCATATCATCTGCAAAAAGTGAAACCTTTACTTCTTCTTTTCTGATATGGATGGCTTTATTTCTTTATCTTGTCTGATTGCTTGGGCTAGAACTTCTAGCACCATGTTAAATAAGAGTGGAGAGAGTGGACAACCCTGTCTTGTTCCTGATTTAAGGGGGAAAGCCTTCAGTTTTATGCTATTTAATATGATGTTAGCTGATGGTTTATCATATATAGCCTTTATCATGTTGAGATATTTTCCTTCTATACCCATTTTGTTGAGTATCTTAAACATAAAGTTGTGTTGTATTTTATCGAATGCCTTTTCTTCATTTATTGATAAGATCATGTGATTTTTGTACTTTGTTTTGTTGATATGGTGTATTACGTTAACCGTTTTACGTATGTTGAACCGTCCTTGAGATTCTGGGATGAATTTCACTTGATCATGATGTATTATTTTTTTAATATGCCGTTGTATTCGATTTGCTAGTATTTTGTTTAGTATTTTAGCATCCGTATTCATTAGAGATATTGGTCTGTAGTTTTCTTTTTTTGTGCCGTCCTTGCCAGGTTTCGGTATGAGGGTTATGTTGGCCTCATAAAATGTGTTTGGAAGTATTGCTTCTTCTTCAATTTTTTGAAAGACTTTGAGTAGAATAGGAACCAAGTCTTCTTTGAATGTTTGATAGAATTCTCTGGTATAACTGTCTGGGCCTGGACTTTTATTTTTGGGGAGGTTTTAAATAGTTTTTTCTATTTCCTCCCTGCTAATTGGTCTGTTTAGGCTTTCTGCTTCTTCATGACTCAGTCTAGGAAGGTTGTATTGTTCTAGGAATTTATCCATTTCTTCTAGATTGTTGAATTTGGTGGCATATAGTTTTTCATAGTATTCTACAATAATTCTTTGTGTATCTATGATGTCTGTGGTGATTTCTCCTCTTTCATTTTGGATTTTGTTTATATGAGTCATTTCTCTTTTTTCCTTGGTGAGTCTTGCCAAGGATTTGTCAATTTTGTTGATCTTTTCAAAGAACCAGCTCCTTGTTTTATTAATTTTTTCTATAGTTTTTATGTTCTCTATTTCATTTTTTCTGCTCTGATTTTTATCATTTCCTTTCTTCCGCTGATTTTGGGTTGTCTTTGTTCTTCTTCTTCTAGTTTCTTAAGGTGTGAAGTTAAGTGGTTTACTTGGGCCATCTCTTATTTGTTCATATAGGCCTGAAATGATATGAACTTCCCTCTTATTACTGCTTTTGCTGCATCCCAGAGATTCTGATATGTTGTATTGTCATTTTCATTTGTCTGTATATATCTTTTGATCTTCGTGCTTATTTCTTCTTTGACCCATTCATTTTTTAAAACTATGTTGTTTAATTTTCACATGTTTGTGGGTTTTCCCCCTCTTTTTGCAGTTGAATTCTAGTTTCAAGGCTTTATGATCAGAAAATATGCCTGGTACAATTTCAATTTTTCTGAATTTACTGATGTTATTTTTGTGCCCCAACATATGGTCAATTCTTGAGAATGTTCCATGTACACTAGAGAAAAATGTATACTCTGTCATTTTGGGATGAAATGTCCTATAGATGTCTATCATATCCAATTGCTCTAGTGTTTCGTTTAAGGCTAATATATCTTTATTGATTTTCTGTTTGGATGAACGATCTACAGCTGTCAGCGGTGTATTGAGGTCTCCAAGTATGATTGTATTTTTGTAAGTTTTTGTTTTCAGGTCAATAAGTAGCTGTCTTATATATTTTGGTGCTCCTTGGTTTGGTGCATATATATTAAGAATTGTTATGTCTTCTTGATTCAGTGTCCCCTTAATCATTATGAAATGACCATTTTTGTCTCTGATTACTTTTGCTGTCTTATAGTCAACATTATGAGATATGAGTGTTGCTATACCTGCTTTTTTTGGGATGTTATTTTCTTGGAGTATTGTTTTCCAGCCTTTCACTTTGAATTTGTTTTTATCCTTGTTGCTTAGATGTGTTTCTTGTAGGCAGCATACAATTGGATTTTCTTTTTAAATCCATTCTGCTACTCTGTGTATTTTTATTGGTGAGTTTAAGCCATTTACATTTAGTGTTATTATTGACACTTGTGGTTTCCCTATTGCCATTTTGTAAATTGCTTTCTGTTAGTTTTGTATCTTGTTTGATTCTTCTCTTTTGTTTTTCTATCATTTGTTTTTGTTTGGTTGTATTCCATATTTTTTTCCTCTGTTGCAACCTTTTTAAGTCATGTGCTTCTGTGGTGATTTTTTCAGGGGTGGTTACCATTAAGTAATGAGAAGGGTACCTACCATGTTCATTGTAGTACACTATCTCATGAGTGCTTCTGCACTCTATTGTCCTTTGCTACTGTTAATCTCTGTCCTCCCCCCCCCTTTTTTTGTTTTTGTTGTCACAGTTTAAATTTGGTTTTATTGTGTTCTTGGTGGAGCTTTTACCTGTGGTCTTATTTTGTTTTGTTCCTTGTATCTGGTTGGAAAACCCTCTTTAGTATTTCCTGAAGTGGGGGTTTTCTGATGATAAACCCCCTCATCTCTTCTGTATCTGTGAATGTTTTTATTTCTCCTTTGTACTTGAAGGATAGCTTTGATGGGTATAGTATTCTTGTCTAAAAGTTCCTCTCATTCAGAACTTTAAATATTGGGGTCCACTCTCTTCTAGCTTGTAGAGTTTCTGCTGAGAAATCTGATGATAATCTAATAGGCCTTTCTTTATATGTTGTATTCTTCTTTTCCCTGGCTGCTTTGAGAATTTTTCTTTGTTGTTGGTTTGTGCCAATTTCATTATGATGTGCCTTGGAGTAGGTTTGTTGAGGTTAAGAAAACTCGGAGTTCTGTTTGCTTCTTGAATTTGAGGCTTTAGTTCTTTCCACAGATTTGGGAAGTTCTCGTCTATTATTTGTTTGAATATGTTCTCCATTCCATTTTCTCTCTCTTCTTCTGATATACCTATTATTCTTATGTTAGTCTTTTTGATGGAATCAGACAATTCCTGTAGGGCTTTCTCATTTTTTAAAATTTTTGAATTTCTCTCTTCTTCTCTCTGTTGTGCCTCAAGTTGCTTGTCTTCTATGTCGCTAATCCTACCTTCTATCTGGCCTGTTCTATTAGCTAATCTTGTTATCTTGTTTTTTAGTTCATGAATTGAGTTTTTCATCTCTGTTTGATTTGTTTTTATAGTTTCATTTTCCTTGGTAATATATTCTTTGTGTTCATTGAGTTGTTTTTTGAGCTCCCTAAATTGCCTTTCTGTGTTTTCTTGTATATCTCTGAGTATTTTAAGGATTTCTATTTTAAATTCTGTGTCATTTAGCTCCAAGGTTTCCAATACATTAAATTTTTTCTCCATAGATTTTTCCTCATCTATCTGTGCTACATCTCTGTCTTTTGTATCCATGATATTCAATTTCCTTTTTCTTAATGGCATTTGATGGTGGTCTTGTTAATAGCACTAATGAGAATTAATAAAGAATAAAAAGTAAAAAAAAGAAAAAATGAAAAGAAATTAAAAAAAATTATTATTTTTCTCTTTTCCCTTCATCCTTGAGAAAATACTGTTATAAACTGTGAATTATATTGTGCTAAATGGAACACAAACTACCTATAACAGAGGGCCTGAGTTGGGGAGAAGTGGTAAAGGGGCAGAAAAGGAGGTAGGGACCCAGAAAATGCAAAAAAGGAAAAAATTTGGATTAAAAATAAAATGACTTGCTTGTAAGTAATGGTCGACTGAGAGATATAATGAGAGAGATAAGAAGAGAGGAAAACAGGAAAAAATTACTATTGTATTAAGTGGAACCAAAACTAGATAGAATGGAGTGCTGGGTTTGGTGGAATGCTAATGAGTTAAAAAGTGAAGTAAAAAGCACCCCAAATGCCACAAAAAAAAATTTGAGTTCCTAATAAAATAATTTGTGAGTGAGGATTGAATGAGAGGAAAAGTAAAGGAGAAAAGAAGAAACTAATAGAGAAGGAGAAAAAAGAAAAGGGGAAGAAAAAGAAGAAAAAGAGAGAGAGTTAAGTGTTTTGGAGTGTAACCCTCATAGAGAGAAAGGAAGAAGAAAAGAAAGAAAATGGGAAACGTAACACTTATGGGTAATGTAGTTCAAGAAGAGTAAAGAATAAGACAGGCAGAGAATAAAAGGACCAAGGTGGAAGAAATAAAAAGAGACAAGAATATGAAAGAAACAAAAAAAAAAAGTGGAAAAAATTATAAAGTCTGTGGATTTTTCTTGATTTTGAGAGGTTATCTTCTTTTTTCTTTCTTCTTCCTCTTCCTGGTCAGTGGCTTAGTACCCCAAGGTCTGCCCCTGTGGCACACTTAGGTAGATATTTGCAGTTGATGAGTCTCTATGGTGATGTCATATATTAGGTTTCAGTCTCATTGGTAGTCGGGGCTTGTTAGCATTTGCAGGCTCCAACCATGAGAGAGTCCATTTTCCCGGAGCTTCTCTCCTAGTCTCTCCTTCCTGAATTAGCAGCCTGATGATCCAGCTATGAGGTTGCTGCTGCCTCTGCCTTCGTGTTCAGTGTGTGGGACTTCCAGATGCTCCAAGGATAGATTTTTCTGTTACTGGTTGAAGAACTTGTTGAAATTTTGGGGAGAGGTATCTATCGGGAGCACTCCTCACGGCGCCATTTCTCTGATGTCACTCCTCCATATGTTATATTTTTAATGCTACATTCCAGTTCTATGAGTTTGGAAGCTTACTTCTGCAATCTCAAATGTTTGACTACATCTGACTTAGGCGAAAGGGTATAGGCATCCCCATCTGCTCAGAGCCTGTTGTGCAGAGAAGTAAGCCAGGTATTGTGGAAAATTATAAAGAAAGCAGAAGATAGTATTCTAGCATCAGACTTTTCAATGAGTGCTTTGAAGAGAAAAAAAGTCAGAATTTAAAAAGTCTATGGTTACAAAAAATAGAAACATATTCATATTTATCATGTGTATGTGGTGTGTGTGGCGGTGTGTGTATATGATTAAGGAACCTGAGAAGGAGCCATGGCTTGAATTGCTGCTGAAAATACACAGCAGCTAGTGCCCTGTGATTTTGGTGGAAGCGGGAACTGCAAGTGCTGCTTGTTGAAGAGGAGTGGCAATGAAAGATCTAAGGATGCAGTTTTGAAAGACTAATCTCCCTCCATTTCCCAATATATCACAGTATAAAACATTCTATCGATAGATGGTAGAAGGACAAATAAGTTAGCTTGGTGAGGACTCCATGGTTGGATTCGAAGATGAAGAACAGTAAATGTGGGTGCATTTTTTATTTTTGCTACATTTTGTAACTAGATTGCTGGATTTTGAAAAAAATTCTTGCCTTGTTTAAAAAAAAAATCCAAGAGTATGGTCAGACAAAAGAATTGATCTTCCTGTGAACTGGCTTTGGCAAGATTGTTATCTTCAAATTCAGGAGTTTTAAAAGAGATGGCTTTAAACATGGCTCCCCCCATGTTATAATTTATTTCACAGTAAATTTTAAAAGCTTAAGTTCCCAGTTTTGGCTGGTTGGCCACCTCCCCAGTTTGAACGGAGCAAAGAGAGCAAAATGCCTCCGCACCTAGTTAATTCTGATTTATTTCTCAGGTTGCACTTCTCAATAATTTCTTCGTGATTCTCTTCTCTTCCCCATGCTAAATCACATTGCCTCGTTCATTACATGCTCTCTAGCAACCAGTACTTTTTTTTTTTTTTTTGACAGAGAGAGTTAGGGATAGACAGGCAGGAAGGGAGAGAGATGAGAAGCACTAGTTCTTCGTAGTGGCACCTTAGTGGTTCATTGATTGCTTTCTCATATATGCCTTGACAAGGGGGTGGGCTACAGCAGAGCTAGTGACCCCTTGCTCAAGTCAGCGACCTTGGGCTCAAGCCAGTGACCTTTAGTCTCAAGCCACCATAGGGTCATGTCTATGATTTCATGCTCAAGCTGGCAACCCCGTGCTCAAGCTGGTGAGCCCATGCTCAAGCTGGTGAGCCCATTAGTGGGCCGTAGGGACCAGGTTGACTACCACTGGTCTAGAGGTATGTGTTACTCTCAGGACTCCAGGAAGGGAAGAAGAGTTAAAATCAGTGTAGGATATGCAAATATTGTCTCTTATTGAAAGGGAAAAGAAGTTCTTCAGATAACCTTTATTCTTTCAGAGAACTATAGTTAAACTGTGACTAGATGACCCAGTTGTCCTTGTAAGCCAGGAAGCTCCCACATTCTTCTCTCTCCATTTTCTAAAGAAAGGAGGGGGCAAGAAGCCTGACTTTTCCTCTTTAAAATGGCATTTCCAGTACTAAGTTTTACAGTTCTTTGGCACCTTATCACATCAGTTATATAGTTTGCAAATCTTTTCTGCCAATCTTCAGGTTGCTTTTTTATTTCGTTGATTCCTTTTGCTGTGCAGACCTTTTTAGTTTGATGTTGTCCCATTTGTTTATTTTCGATTTTGTTGCTTGTGTTATTGCCCCTTTATTCTATCTAAAAATAACTATTTTGCTTCAGGTAGACATTTTCCCATCAAAAATCTGCATCTCTTAGACTCCTATAAATTTTCAGCTGACCATATGGCATAATTCAGAACCATGAAAATATAGTTAAAACCATAGGGAATGCTTTTGAAAATGGCAACAGATACAGCTGACTTTAGGTGAATTTTTTTGGTTACACTTTCTCTTTTCCTGCTTAGGGAAGTCACAGTATTGGAACACAAGCAGCCACTTTGCAACCACGAGGCAATAAGTGTTAGTTAGATAGGTGACATACACTATGCTGAGCTGATTCAAAAGAAAAATGCAGAACGGATTCCTCAGTGGCATCACAGAGCCACCATACCCCTTGGGACTTTATTTTAACACAAGAAAAGAACCACTTTATTGATTTTCATTATTATTATTTTTTTATGTGAGAGGAGGGGAGATAGACTCCTGTATGTGCCCCGACTGGGATCCACCTGGCAACCCTGTCTGGGGCCAGTGCTCAAATCAACCAAGCTATCTTCAGTACCTGGCTGATGCCCAACCCAGTCGAGCCACTGATTGTGGGAGGGGAAGAGTGAAGGAGGAGAGGGAGGGGGAGAGAAGCAAATGGTCGCCTCTCACATGTGCCCTGACTGGGGATTGAACGCAGGATATCTGCATCCCAGGCCAATGCTCCATCCACTGAGCAGCCAGCCAGGTCCATTCATTGCTATTCTATTTTCAGTTTCTGTTGAAGTGGTATGGAGGATAAGCAAAGAAGGAACAACAATGTTCACTATATTACCTAGAGAAATGAGCTGGGTTTCATTACACTGAGGAGTGACATGAGGGAAGATAATACCCCTTCTGAGGAACTCATGACTGAAGAAGTCAGTAAGAGAGAAGAAAATTGTGGGTGAGGCCAAGACAGCACTAGAAAGAAATGGGAAAAGTGCTCAATATGAATGAGTTAAGTAAAAGGAAATGAAAGCTGATGTTCCTGTTGTAAAGTGTGGTTGAGTTCAGGAGAGAGACTCAATGTGGTTAGTACACTTATGTGCATTAAGCAGACCAGAGTGCATTAAAAGTGGAGTGAATTGATTTTACACAACTACCCTCGGCCATCTTTTTAGAAATGTAATGACTAATGCAGCCCTACAAATGTATTTCTCCGGAAAAGCTTTTGGGGAGGGGAGATTTATTTTTACCTAATCCCTTTCATCCATGTTCCGTATTACTTAATATGCTTATTTGACCTTGAGAACAATACTGGTCATGAGGCAAAGGAAGGCTTACCTCAGAACAAAAATTGTATTGAGCATTACCTGTACAAAATCAGCTATTTAGGTCCTTCAAACTGTCCACACTAGGGAAAGGCCCAGCTTTCCCATGAAGCAGGCCCCAGCCCCTCATCGGAGGGCAACTCTGGCCTCACTTCTCCAGGGCTCGCACCTGACCTCCTAAGTGTTCTACCGTTCCTCTATTTTCTCCATTTGCCAGGCTATTGTTCACCTTAGAATAGCACTTGCCCCATATATCAATACTATTTATATCCTCCCATTTCTTCCTGATTGACCTAGCTTTGGAATCCTCACTTGCCCTGATCTTGGATAGTTGTGTACATTCCCTGACTGGCTTGCCTTTTGGCTTCTGATCCATTTCCTGCTCTGATTTCTGGTACTTGTACAATCAGCAACTCACGCCCTGTCCCTGTTTCCTTGGTTCTTGGCTGGACCCTTGTAACACCTTGAGTTCTGTAACAGGGCTAAACGCAGAGAAGCACAAAGATGGACTGTTTGGCTGGAAATTCTTATGAGCACATAACCTGCACATACCCCAGCCATACAGTAGAAGCCCGACTTCCTGCCTGTGGCTGGTGATAGTATCCCGTCCCCAGCCAGTTAGAAATAAGCTAATCCTGGGAATCTGATTTTATAAGCAGGCTTCATTTCACATGTCCACATTTCACATGTCCACATTCAAGCGTACCCTACCCTACACTTTGGGTGATCTCAAAGAAACATCAAAGTCAGTCCTTTGTAGAAGAGCTTGTTTAGGTAAAATCAGTGGTAAGGGAAGGGTCAAAGGTCTATTGTTCCAAAATAAGGGAGAGGTATAGTACAAAAATACTACTTCCTCCTATATGTTTTTATATAATTTTTTTTATTAATACTTTATTTTTAGAGCAGTTTTACGTTTGCAGCAAAATTGAGGGGAAAGTACAGATTTCCGGTATACCCCTCCCCCCCACATGCATAGCCTCCCCTGTCTCTGCCCTCCAGCAGAGTGGCGCATTTGTTATAATTGGTGACCCTACACTGACACATCATAATCAAGTCCAGAATTTACATTTTAGTTCTTGCTTGGTGTTGTGCATTCTATGGCTTTGCACAAATGTGTAATGACATGTGTACACCATTGTGGTATTATACAGAGTATTTGTATTAACCTAAAAGTTCTCTGGCGCTCTGCCTGTTCCTTCTTCCCCTCCTTATCCCTGGATTATCTCCTTACCACCGATTATCTCCATCATTTTACCTTTTCCAGAATGTCATGTAGTTGGAATCACACAGTACAGTATGTACCTTTGCAGGTTGGCGTCTTTGAGTAATATGTATTTAAGGTTCTTCCATGTCTTCTCATGGCTTGATAGCTCATTTCTTCTTAGCCTTGAATAATATTCCACTGTCTGGATGGACCACAGTTTATTTATCCATCACCTACAGAAGGACATGGTGGACTCCAAGTTTGGAAGTTATGAATAAAGCTGCTATAAACCTCTGTGTACAGTTTTTGTGAGGACATAAGTTTTGAACTCCTTTGGGTAAATACCAAGGCTTGTGATTATTGTATCACATGGTAATGTATGTTTTGTTTTATGAGAAATCATCAAACTGTCTTCCAAAGTAGCTGTCCTCTTTTTGCATTCTCGCCAACAATGAAGGAGAGTTCCTATTGCTCCATATCTTTGCTTAGATTTGATGTTGTCATTGTCCTGGATTTTGGCCATTCTAATAGGAATGTAGTGTTCTATATGTTGTTTTGTTTTGCCATTTATTTCCTTTTGACAGTGCTTTTATTATTCAGGGGAAATAGAAACAAAGTGGTAAGTGGTTCTCCTGTTGCTTGTTCAAAATCAAATCTGGCCTGACCAGGCGGTGGCGCAGTGGATAGAGCATTGGACTGGGATGCGGAAGACCCAGGTTCGAGACCCCGAGGTCGCCAGATTGAGTGTGGGCTCATCTGGTTTGAGCAAAATCTCAGCAGCTTGAACCCAAGGTTGCTGGCTCCAGCAAGGGGTTATTCGGTCTGCTGAAGTCCCACGGTCAAGGCACATATGAGAAAGCAATCAATGAACAACTCAGGTGTTGCAATGCACAACGAAAAACTAATGATTGATGCTTCTCATCTCTTCATTCCTGTCTGTCTGTCCCTATCTATCCCTCTCTCTGACTCTCTCTCTGTCTCTGTAAAAAAATAATAATAAAAAATCCCAAAATCAAATCTGTCTGCCCTGACCCTCTCCCAGATGTTTAAATGAAAATGAAAATCAATGTATCAGTACATGTAAAGCTCTTTGGAAAGTGTCTGGTGCTATATAAGCACAGTGCAATTGTTTGCTACTATTTTAACTAAAAGTTCTTATGCGTTCATGTGAACTGCTGGCAGCATGCACACCAGGAGCCCATTTGGTAGCGTGGGAGTGTTGCTGTGTTGAGCCTCGTTGGTAGGCAGGACCCGCTCATTCTTTGATAAAGGACACAGCAAAGATTTTCACCCCTGGAATTTCTCTCAGAATTGGTTCTGAAGATGAAATACTTTCCTGACTTACCAGCTGCAGCTCACACCTGACTCATTCTACGTTGTTAAACCAACATGGAGCTGTGCTGGGACATGACCCACCAGGTCTTCTCAGTCATGCTCAAGGTGTTATCAGCACCATTATGTCTCAGAAAGCCCAGATGATATCTCTCCTTAATCATCTCCCTTAAGACCCAGGCTCTCTCCTGTGCCGATGGCTTTAATCACACCATCCTCTACAGTTTCTTCCAACTGAAGGAAGAGTCAGGTACCAACAAGGTCAGTCTTGGCTTTTAGTTAGTGATTCGGCTCAAACTCCTTAAAAGAGTTAATCAGAGTCTGGTAGGTGTGCTTGGATTCTTGTGAAGCTGGTTGGATCCCTCTGCTCTCCTCTCCCTTACCCTCCATCATCCGGACTCCCTCCCCACCCGCATGCATAGCCTTGATGCCACTCTCAATGTGCCTCGGCACCATCAGATCAAATCTCATACTGTCCTTTACCCTGTTTGAACTGGGGATTCACAAGAAGTTCAGTCTCCCCAAATCATTCCTCATCTCCTGGACTCTCATCCGCACACTTGTCACCTTATCAGGGAGCTTGTCCCTAATCACTGGATTTTTAATTTTCAATCTTTCTGCCTAGTGCTCACCTGCTTTATCATTTTTGTTTATTATCTGTCTCTTCCCCCTACAACATAATCTTTGTGAGGGCCTGGATTTTGTCTTGTTTGCTGTGTCTCTCTGGTGCCAAGAACAGTATGTGGCATGTGATAGGAACTTAAAAGACGATTGTTGAGTGGACACATGACACTTGGGCAAAGATTCTTAGAATGTTATATTCCCTCATTTACCTTCATGTATTGTGCTCCATTCCTTCTTTTCAGCATCAATTTCCTTTAAATTTCTGTTCAGGGTCTGAGATTTGTTTGCCTTTCCCATAGTAGTCATGACTACAGTGATCCTCCTCTCTAGACTCCTGCCTCACTCTGTCTTTTCTTGGTTAAGTACTTGCTAAAGAGATGCCTGCTGTCTTTTTCTCTTTATTAGTTTTTTCTGGGGGAGCATGCAGTGGACAGGGTAGGGCTGGAAGACTGCTGTCTTTTGAAAGTCACGCAACTAGTCAAGGCACAAACTTTGGCTTGCTTCTGGCGATCTTTTTTTCTTTTAGTTTCTTTGTAATAACACAGTCAGATCTGAATACCATTTGGCAGTATTCCTTGTTATTTTCTTTCCCCTTCCATTTCCATTTCTTTTATCTGTAATTTACATTCTAGCTAAGCTCTGAAAGATTGTCTTTTTTCAGCCCTCCTTGTGAAGGCTGAATTACAGCTATCATTTGTTTATTGCATAAGATACATTCATCTGTGTGTGCACTTATATGTTTGTGTTTGCATATATACACGTGTATTTGTGCGTATACATTCATATGTATATGTGTCATATACTCTCATGCATGTGCAAACACACATATGTACATATATATGTATACACCATTTTACAGATGAGAAAACAAAGGTTCAGAGAGAGAAGCTATGGATAAATAACTTGTCCAAGATCACTCAGAGGATGAAGTCAAACTTCTCAGAAGGGCAGTCTGCCCTTTCTCACCTGACATTCTCTGTTTAGCCGATTTAAACCTCCTTCATTTAAAACTATTTTTAAAAGTTGCTAGACCTTGTCAATTTTCATTCATTTAAAATTTTCACAATGAAATATTTTAAACATATAGATATATAGAAAATAATGTCAAAATACTCATTATTATTCTATATTTGCTTCAAACTTTTAAAATGAAATAATATACTACGGATAAAGTGATATCTATTGTGTACTTTTTCCCAATCATATCTCCATTCCTTCTCCAGATATAACTGCTTTCATGGTTTTTTTTAAAGTAATTCCTATGCTTGCTTTAATATTATTTCTATTATAAATGGACCTATAAAATATATATTTAATTTAGATATTTTTTTAACTTTTAAATAATTACCTGTCTTTGTAATAGTTGCCTTTTTTTTTTTTTTTTTTTTTTTTTTTTTTAGCTCAGTGTTATGTTTGGGGGATTTTTTCCATGTTGATGGGCATGTCTCTTTCTTCATTGTAATCGTTCTCAGTATTCCATTGCTTGAATCGACCACCTTATTCTACCTCTCAGCAACAATTTCCAAGGTTAACCTTCCCTTATTCTTCTATACTTTTCTCTCTTGGTTCTGCAACATCAAGACTCTTTGGTTTTTTCCTTTTCCTCTGGTCATTCCTGAGTTTTCTTTCTGCTCCTGGCCTCTTCTACTTCATCTAAAAATGTTGGGGTTCCCCAAAAGTTGGTATGGAACTTTTTCCTTTTCTTCCCCCCCTTTCTTCCTAGATGGCCTCAACTATACCCATGCCTCTAAATATAAGCTGGCAATATTCAAAGTGCTATCTTTTGCTCATATCTCCCCTCTAGCTCCAGATTCATGAACCATGACAATTGCCTGCCTACTTGACACATCTCTTCTTGGATATTTCAGAGGTCAAGTTAAAAATTATGACATCTAAAAAAAAAGGAACTCTTCATTTTCTCTGTCTGGACTTATGGTAGAGAGTTTCTAATCTGGTCCTCAGTGACCTGTTTCCACTTTCTGGTATTTACATCTTTGCATAATCTCCCCTTGAGAGTGGGCTGGACCTAGTAACTTGCTTCTAATGAATAGATTAGAGCAAAAGTGATGGGATGCCTCCTCCAAGTTTAGGTTACAAAAGACTGACTTCCATCATGCTTGCATTCTCTCTGGTTCTTTTTACTTTCTTACTCTAAGGAAGCCATCTGTCCTGTTGTGAGCTGTTCAATGGAGAGGCCTCTATCAAGGAACTAAGAGCTATCTCTGGCCAAACACCAATAAAGAACTGTGTTCTATCAAAAATTACAAGGGTTTGACCTTGGAAGTTGCTCTTGCTGCAGTTGAAAGTTACGATGGCTGTAGCCATTGTTGGCATTTTGATTGCATTCTTTTTTTTTTTTTAAGGTTTTAATTATTGATTAGAAAGAGAGGTGGGGAGAAGCAGAAAGCATCAACTCGAAGTAGTTGCTTCTTGTATGTGCCATGACAAGGCAAGCCTGGGTCTTTGAACCCACGACCTCAGTGCTCCTGGTCGATGCCCCATCCACTGCACAACCAGAGGCCAGGCTTAATTGCACTCTTTTGAGAGACCTTGAGACAGGATCTACCTAAGCTGTACTGGAATGCCTGACCCACAGAAACTAGGAGATAACAAATGTTTGTTGTTTTAAGCTGCTAAATTTGAGGTAATTTTTTATATGGTATTAGATATCTAGTAGAAATCCTGTTCACCTCCCAGTGGTCTCCATATCAATAAGCCATCAACTTGGCAACTCAAGTTAGAAACTTGTTAGTCCCGTAGCTCTTATATTCTAAATAGAACATAAACACCTCTACTTTTCTCCCCACTAGCATATGCTGGGCCAAACCACCATTGACTCTTGCCTTCAGGGAGAAAGAAGAGGTCTTTGACCAGGCCAAGGGGATGTTAAGGTCATTTTAGCCTCCTACCTATTTTTCTTACTAATTTGTTAATCATCTATATAATACATTTTTATCACTGAGGTCTTTTTTTAAGTATTAGGGATGGTGATCAAATCTCAATTTAACATGGTCCCTGAGTCATGGAGTTTGCAATAAAATAAGATAAACAATATGAATCAAATTAACTGAGAAATGTCAAGATTATCTGAAAAGGTAACTGGTTCTAGGAGAATAGGGTCATATTGTTGCCCAGTGCACTAATGATTTCCAAAGCAATTTATATTGAGAACCATTCTATTCATTCATTCATTTTAAAGAGGAGGGAGAGAGAGAGAGAAAGAAGGGATGGGGAGAGGAGCAGGAAGCATCAACTCCCATATGTGCCTCAACCAGGCAAGCCTAGGGTTTCAAACCAGTGACCTCAGTGGTCCAGGTTGACGCTTTATCTGCTGCACCACCACAGGTCAGATGAGGACCATTCTTGATCAGAGGTGCTTTTCCCAAATTGATTGTTTGAGGCAGAATTTTCCAGCATGGTGCAGAGAGTGATAATTTAAAATGTTATACATGTGTCATATTCCATCATCTGACTAATTATTCTCTTTCTTTCCTTAATTACCCTGCTCATATATGAATCTCTGGAGATGGGCCTTTAAACATCAGAACCTGTGAGTGGGAGTTTGGCCAAACTGTCAAGTTGCATTATGCCTCAGGAGAAAGGGCATAAATGTGTTCCTGTCATATATAATGAGTGATGTACATATTATATGATGATTTGTGTCCCAATACAACCATTTAATGATGTAGGATATCTCTCTAAATTATTATATTTTTTTCTTTAGGATCATAAAACCTCTTTGATTGGAATATGGACTTTTACTGGTCATTGGGTTTACTCTCCCATGTAGCATAGGAATTTGCCCTAAACCTTCATAAATAGTGATCTTCCAATCTGGGAATCCTCACTTCTAGTAATTGGTAACTCATTATCTTCCAAGGCCAGATCACTTAATTGTTACAAAGGTGAAAATGTTTATAGCCTCTAACAGTGATTAGCATTGTGATACCTTTTGATTTATGTCTGTTGGGCCTGTTTACTATGGCCAAACCGAGTAATTGTAACCTAGGATCCATTGCTATTCTGCAAATTCATATCAAAAGACTTACATCTTGCATGAGTAAGGCTTTTTAGACGGTTATTACTGTTAGGTCCTCAGAGTTAACTCAATTTGTTCATACACCAATCCAATGGATTCTTATAGTAAGAAACAATCTTTAGATACTAAATTTTGAGAACTGTAATACAGGTATTGATTGACTTATGACCTATGCAACTTACGACCATTCAACTTTACGACCATAATTGCTAGCCACGACTACTCTGCGTCTGGCAATACAAACGTTGCCCAGTTGGGCGTACGACAGTGCAGACCAACTTCCGGCAGCACTACTATCTCTGCGTGCACCATTTCAACTGTTATCCCAGACTCGGTACAACAATTTGTGTTTTGTGTCTTGGATATTTTTCATCAAACCCCTCCCAAGATGTCTACCAAGAGGAAATTGTCTTTGTCTTCGACTTAAAGATTTTTATAACATCATTTCACAAGCCCTGGCCAGTTGGCTCAGTGGTAGAGCGTCGGCCTGGCGTGCAGAAGTCCCGGGTTCGATTCTCAGCCAGGGCACACAGGAGAAGCGCCCATCTGCTTCTCCAGCCCTCCCCCTCTCCTTCCTCTCTGTCTCTCTCTTCCCCTCCCGCAGCCCAGGCTCCATTGGAGCAGAGATGGCCCGGGTGCTGGGGATGGCTCTATGGCCTCTGCCTCAGGTGCTAGAGTGGCTCTGGTCGCAACAGAGCGATGCCCCGGATGGGCAGAGCATCGCCCCCTGGTGGGCAGAGCGTTGTTCCCTGGTGGGCGTGCCGGGTGGATCCCAGTCGGACGCATGCGGGAGTCTGTCTGACTGTCTCCCCGTTTCCAGCTTCAGAAAAATACAAAAAAAACCCCAAAACCAAAACCCAAAAAAACCCAAAAAACAAAAAAAAAACACAACAAACATCATTTCACAGTACTGTACATATAGCCTACTCAACTTACGACCAAATCATGTTATGACCAGTCTGTCGGAACCAATCGTGGTGGTAAATCGAGCACTAGCTGTATTCTCAATCATATGGACATTTGAAGCAGTCATCTGATGTGAGCAAGCAACATATGTGAGTAAAACTAGACTCAGCCTGAAACAATTCCTTCCTGTTCCTTGGAATATGATAGAGTGATTAGAGAAAACTGTTTCTAGAATTCAACTCTCATTTCTCAGTCTTTGTTTTCTGAAAACAAATTTGCTGGCATATAAATAGGATAAGCAGTAAATAAATAAGAAAGATAGGTCTAATGCCCCCAAGTAAGAAAAAGTCAAGCAGAAACATCTCAGCCTCGCTTCTTGTAAATTGGACTTTGTGATGCATTTATAGGTATCTAGTATAGTATTTAGAACTAAATTATGCCTTTTTCTAGTCAAAACAAATATTAGTAAAGCTGATATCGGGAATATGTTACTTGTGCAGATAAAATTATTTCTGCTTAAATGGTCAGTGTAGTCTTAAATGTATAGAAATCACTTGCTTTAAAACTATATAGTCTTTCTATTATTGGTGTCTAAATATCATTTATGTATTTGAGGTTCCCATAAGATGGAAGAAACAAGTTTATTACATAGGTCACCCACTCACTGGTCTCCTGTTATCAACCAGTGAATTTTATATCTCAACATTAAGGATGCATTAATTTTCAGTGGCTATGCAACAAATTGCCAAAAACTTAGTGGCTTAAAAAACTTAGTATGAGTCAAGGGTCCATGCACTGCTTAGCTGGGTTCATGCTGTGTGTCACACGGAGTTGAAAGCAAGCTATTGATTAGGTTGCATTCCTTTCTGGAACTCGGAGTCCACTTTCAAGCTCATGTGGTTGTTGACAGAACTAAGTTCTCAGTTGTATGACTGTTGACCCCACTTTCTTCTTGGCTGTGAGCTGCAGGCTGATCTCAGCTCCAAGGCACTCCTGCAGTTCCCTGCCACTTGCCTTTCTCAAAACATGTCAGCTTGCTTTTTCAAAGATAGCAGGAGACTCTCTCTGAACTCTATACCCCCTTTCTAAAGGCTCCTCTCTTTAGGTCAGGACCACCCAGGACAATCTCTCCTCTGATGGCTTGAATATCAACTGATTAGGGACATTAGTTATGTAACTATCTGTGAAATCCCTTTATGCTTGACATATAATGTAACCTAATCATGAGATTGGCTTTCCCATCTTATCCACAGGTTATGCCCACATCTAGGAGAGATGATTACCTAGGGCATGTATACTGGGGCAGTGGGGATCTTGGGGGCCACCTTAGAATTCAGCCTACTACATTACATTTGTGCATTTCTGGTCCTAACCTGAGCCTCACTTTTATCATCTGTTAAATGAGAATTGTTAATAGATCAAATAGAACTGTTATACATATTAGGGCCCCACTGGTTGCAGCACCTCTGACTTTCTCTTGATGCGATTGTAGTAAAGATAGAAACCACATTGGCATATAGAATCACAAGAAATTTTCCAGACTTCCCGAGGCACGCTGGTATCCTGGATGGAAAATGTTATGTTTTCTAGATCACCTCATAGGAAGAGGCTTTCCAGAAAAGTTATTATCTACATTGCCATATCTTTCACAGTCTACCTCTGGTTCCATGCCATGGCCATTAGCACAATACCCCAAAATAAATAGAAGGGATACCCACACACAGGATGTCAGAGTAAACCTCCAAATGAGAACTTTTCCCCTGGGTGGTGGTATTCATGTTTGGATTTTTTTCTAATTGTTTTATGGTCTCTTGATTATGACCACCAACATGGAAAGCCTCACCAAGTCCAGTATTAATAGAAAAGACAAACAATGAAAACAACATATACTCTCTGTGGAATATCAGGGAATGGCAAAGAAACCATAGGCATCTAACCATCCCTTAGTTGCAAATGAATCTGGACCATTCTAAGATAAATGGGCATTAAAGTGGTTAGAGAGGCACTATCCATTAGCACTAGTAAAGAGAAAAAGAAAATTAAACCAAAAAATCAAGTTGGAGCTAGCCATCGACTTCCTAGAGGTAAGGAAAGACAGAATGCTAGTTAGTTGAAACAAAGCAAAAGGGTGAGAAATGAAGGCTGTGTTTTGATAATAGATATTTCCCTCTTAAGCTGAGTGCCTGGTGTTCCCAGTATTACCCACCCCCAATCCAACTGAGCATCACCTTGTCAATGATACCCTAGTAAATGCTAAAATGCCACTGTAAATGAATTTGAGTGAGGAACATCAACAGAATTTGTAAAGTACTTACCATGGTGCCTGACAGATCATGAATGCACAGAACATGCTAATCTGTAGTGTTTGTAGGAGAAATATGAATGGTCGACAGTGCAATTTCTGTAGGTAGGGAAACTATAGAACAGTGTTCACAGTAAACTTGAGGAGGCTGGGGAGAGGAGGATTGCATAGAGAAAAGCAAGTTCCAACATGCTTGGTCGGATTTCAGAAATAGGAGTGGTTGTGTGTTTCCCAGGAGGTCAGTCTTCTGGTAGAGTCTAGTGACTAGAGAAGCATGTATCATCTGTGTCCCTATGATAAATGCTATTGGGAGCAAAGAATTATTTATAAAAATCTCTTGAAATTAAATCTGCAAAGTGTATTTGGCAGGTTAAGAAGAAATATGGTGGGATAGAGCAATACTGAGAACAAAAACTCAAAATGTTGAAAGAGACAATGTCCACTGTGGTGAATTTGTGCATTTCCTGCAAGGCCAATGGAAGGTGGAAATAATGACCTGTGTAGACAATGAGCTGGGAGGGGGAAAGCTAAGAGGTCCTTTGCTTTCAATTACTTCAGGTTGCTGTTTCTCAGCTTCGGCTGAATTTGCCCCTCAGGCTGCGTTTAGCGACGTTTGGAGACGTTTTTGATGGCCAAAATTGTAGGGAGGAAAGGTGACTACCAGTCTAGTGGGTGAGGGCCATGGATGCTGCTCAACAGCCTACAATGCACAGGACAGCACCCACAACAAAGAGTTATCCTGCCCTTTCACACCGGTCAAAGTGCCACGGTGTGAAACACCGCTCTACCTATTTTCATTCTATTACTGGATCAAGTGGAGCCAGACAGTGTTACATCCATGGAATATATTTGTTGAGTCCCCTGTAGAATCACAGGGTTGTAGTTGCTTGATTTGCCTTTTATCTTTTTCAAAAGCCACCACTACAAATAAACATAGAAAATTTAGCATGACATCTGTGATTAAAAATGTATTTATATTGTTCATACCTTTCATGTTTCTGTATTGCATGAGATGCTTCTTACTTTCATTGCTAGTAAAAAAGTATCCTTTGCTGAGGAATTTTTATGCATTTTTTGTTTAACAAGATCCACGTAGTAGATCTTCTATCCCATTTGCCTTAGTAGCTAGGGAATTCAGGACAAAGCTTAAAGCTCAGTTGTGACTTTTGAGCATTTGAAGACATGGCTAGAATAATGTGTATCTTTCTTTACTTTGGTTATGATTTTCCTCTCACATTTCTTTTTTCTTTTGTCATTTTTTTCTATAAAATTTTTTTTTTTAATTTTTTTTTAAATATTTTTTTCTTTTTTTTAATTTTATTTATTCATTTTAGAGAGGAGAGAGAAAGGGAGACAGAGAGGGAGAGAGAGAGGAGAGAGAGACAGAGAGAGAAGGTGGGGAGGAGCTAGAAGCATCAACTCCCATATGTGCCTTGACCAGGCAAGCCCAGGGTTTCGAACCGGTGACCTCAGCATTTCCAGGTCGACGTTTTATCCACTGCGCCACCACAGGTCAGGCAATTTATTTATTTATTTATTTATTTATTTATTTATTTTTTTACAGAGACAGAGAGTGAGTCAGAGAGAGGGATAGACAGGGACAGACAGACAGGAATGGAGAGAGATGAGAAGCATTAATCATTAGTTTTTCATTGTGCATTGCAACTAGTTGTTCATTGATTGCTTTCTCATATGTGCCTTGACCGTGGGCCTTCAGCAGACAGAGTAACCCCTTGCTCGAGCCAGCGACCTTGGGTTCAAGCTGGTGGGCTTTTGCTCAAACCAGATAAGCCCGCGCTCAAGCTGGCAACCTTGGGGTCTCGAACCTGGGTCCTCTGCATCCCAGTCCGACACTCTATCCACTGTGCCACCGCCTGGTCAGGCCTATAAAATTTTTAAAAAAATTTCTTATATTTCTATTGAATTACTATTCATATATATGAATATATATAATATTTATGATTTTCTCATAACCAGACAGAAAGAACTTGCCTTGCATAATAGAGTTTCTAATCATTGTTAACATGAATGACATACCTGGGTTGTTTATATGTAAGTTATTGTGACTTCATGCAATTTCATGCAGTAAGGACCTTATTGGGATGCAAGACACAGCACTGTCACCTGCCATTGCTGCTGTGGGACTTGGTATGAGCAGAGACACACAAAGGATTAGTAGTCAAGGGCATCCTAAGGCCCAGGAAAGGCTGGCTCCCTTCAATTTAGTGCCCCAAATCTGGCTGATTGGGATTTCCTACAGCAGTCACCAAGCATTTTGGTGCAGGAAGCATCCATTGGCATTGTTAGGGCTAAGGTTTGGCCAAGTGGATTTGAGAGAAGCCAGTGGAGGGAAGGGTACTGTGGATCACATGGCCATAGAACCAAAGTAAATGGAGAAGGAAAGACAGGGTGCAGAGTGACAGAACAGGAGAAAACAGCAGAATAAGCAAGGAAACAGAGGGTCCCCCTGGGGGTAAAGAATAGCTAATTGGAAGAACTGGAGGCAGAGGAAGTTGTGGTGTGAGGGGAGCTATTTAAGTTTAAGGTTTCAGACTTAGAGGCCTTTCAAGTGAAGACAATGTGAAAATGTGGCCATGGGTGGAGGCAGAGAGAAGCAAAGATGAAGGTAATTGTAGATGAGGAAGTCAAGGACTTAAGTGACAAGGTTGTTAATGCAGTATCCAAATTAAGGTGGCCTCGAGAGGCAGTCATCATGGACTATTAAAGAAGAAATACCTTCATGGTATGAGGAGAGAGAGATTTAAAGGGAACGGCAAGGAAGGCAGGAGAGGAAGGTGGTGCTGCGTGTCATCCACAGAGAGGGTACTGTAAACCAAGGACACAGAATTGATATCTGCAGAAGTAGCCTGTAGGGTGAGGAGACAGAGAGCTCTTTCTCAACTACACTTAGTTAGGAGATTTGGAGACTGCATAGATTTCACTTGACAGACTTTGAGGGAACACATGATGGGAGAGAAGAAGAAAGAAATCAGCTGTTATCTCACTGTTCTGAGCCATCACTGTTTACACATTTAAGAAGATTGCACCAGGATGGTGCAATAGCTGGTCAGAGGGTGGAGACACAATGCATGCAAGAAGGTAGTGAAGTCTTGGACCATGGGTTGGGGTGGTTGGGACAGAGATGAAGATGGAGCCGGAGACAGATACAAGCAAAATCAGCATTCAGATAGTTGTTTTACTACCGTCAATGCCAATTTGGGGCATACTCTGTGTTCACAAGGCCTGCCAGGGTTTTCAGTACTCCTCTTGGCTTATCCTTCATGCTGAGGTTCCCTTCATGTCACTCTTGCCTCCTGCTTCCTTCTATTGGGAGTTGATTTAGCAGAACACATTTCATTTGGTACATTATCCTCTTTTACTTGAAGTTTCAAGTGAAGTCACCAGCTTTACCAATGCTTATTTTAACACTTGTGAATATAGCACCAATGATCGTACAGCCCGCTGATGTGGCTCCACCCTTTCTGGTGTTCTTACTGGGAAGGTCCATTCAGCAACCTGCCAGCTACATTACTCAAGAATTGGACCAGATGAACTCATTAAACAGCATGTAGACATTACTTGAAGGGAGTTATGCTTTGGTTAACTAATTTGTTTCTTTGTCAGAACCAGTGTGTGTATGTGTGCACATTCATACATGTTTGCATTTTTGTTAGTGTTCCCTATAGCCCCGGGTGTTGGCAGTTCTGGCATCCTGCGAAACCGATGCAGCGGACGGGCACCTCCAGTTGTTCTCTTAAAGCTGTACTCCATTCCGTGTGGTCAGCATAGAAAGCAGTCAGTCTCTTGAGCAGTTTCTACCTGGTTCTTGGCATCATTAAAATCCTGTTCTATTCAGTATTGCTTCATTTGTACAATCAAGATTCTCCGTTTTTAAACATTTAATGCCTTGAAAAAATTTAAATACATGGATTTTTATTTGGCATCAGATCCAAGTGAATGATCTTTTTATGTGGGCATAAACAATATAATTGTATTTTGGAAGGCATTTCCCCTTCTTTGACTAACATTTGTACATGTTCTGTGGCTTCCAAAGCTCTTTAATGCATAATATATATTAGTGCTTATACAACCTCACAGAGTTGGTACTGTGATCCCAGTTATAAAGATGAGTACATGGGTTTTCAGAAAGGAAAACTAAATTGCCAAAGGCTGTGTTTTAGTGATGAATTTAAGATGAAAACACTGGTGGTCTTACAATCTAGGCGCCCTTTTATTATAACAATAACTTTGAGCCGGTGGAGTTTCTAGTGTATTACCAGTTTGTATTGTAATAGTGTATTCAACTTGATCTCACTGTATTTCAAGGTTAACACTTTATAAGTGGAACTAACTCACTGCAGCTTAGGCCAGGGGCTGGAAGTTCATTTATTGATCTACTCTGATATCTTGGGTTTGTTGGTATTTGGTGAGATGGTGCATTTGTCAATACATTGGGGAAGCATTTTGATTCCTCCAGAATGAAGAGCACTGCTCTCAATTTTAAACAGAAGAAAAAACTGTCCAACAGGACTGTGGGCACAAATCATAAACAGCAAGCCTCATGTTGGTACAAAAAGAAAGTAGGTAATTTCTGTAGGCCCTGTTTATCAACATCTACTTATAACAATGCCTTAAAAATAATAAGAATATATGATAGCCTCTGAAAAATCTAAATAATAGGTAAACATATTTTTCTATTCCAAAACTATATTTAATGAGATTATTGGTGATTAAGTGGGTTTATTTTCAAATATATACTCTACAATGTCATAATATTTATTAAAATATATGTAATAAAACTAAATTATTAACTATGAAAGTATTTCTACATGGATTGCTTATTAATTACAGAAGGCAAAAGATCCCTTTATCATAGAGAAATCTGATGAGCAGATGATCCAAGTTAATACCCACAATCCTAGGACAAATGAAGATCATGTGCATTCTGATGAGATCAGCACGAAGTACACAGTATCACGTCTGTGGATACCTGCTTAAAATGCTTAACTACCATCTAATCATAAGAAACACCAGACAAACCCAGGTTAGAAGGCATTTTACAGCAAAACTGGCCCATACCCTTCAACATGGAAATATCTCGGAAGGCAAAGTCGGAGTAGCAGTTCCAGATTGAAGGAGTCTGAAGAGATGGGGCAACTGTCTGCAAAGGGTTACATCTAGATCAGAAAAGCAAAATTGCTGTAAAGGATGTGATTAGAGAAATTTGCAAAATAAAAAGTTGAGCAGGAAAAACAACCACTATCTTGACAAATAATTGAGAACGTTTTTTAACATTTCTGTAGAAATAATAGGAATTAATTTGAATGTTATTTTGAAAACAATCTAAAGCTAAGAAATGACCAGTTTGCCCAGAAACTTTTGAATTTGCTTCATTATTTTAAAATATAGGAAAAATAACAAATCCTACCTATTTTGAGTGAAACAAATTCATTACAGAACTTTATTTCAACTCAGGCATCATCTAACTTATACAGATCAATTTTACTTGCATAGAATTGTAAGATTTAGGTAGACTTTCCTTATTTTGATTTGCTTACCTGATTTAAATTTTTAAGTGAGTTGTTTGAAAAACATTTTGTTCTTTATTCATGATCCATTTTAAAAAATATTTATCTGTTTACTTTTTTGGCAGTACAATTATGTATGAGGATTCTAAAATGGCCACACAGGTACTATTTACACCAGGGGTCCTCAAACTATGGCCTGCGGGCCGCATGCAGCCCCATGAGGCCATTTTTCCGGCCCCAATGCACTTCTAGAAGGGGCACTTCTTTCATTGGTGGTCAGTGAGAGAAGCATAGTTCCTATTAAAATACTGGTCAGTTCGTTGATTTAAATTTACTTGTTCTTTATTTTAAATATTGTATTTGTTCCCGTTTTGTTTTTTTACTTTAAAATAAGATATGTGCAGTGTGCATAGGAATTTGTTTATAGTTTTTTTTATAGTCTGGCCCATCAACGGTCTGAGGGACAGTGAACTGGCTCCCTATGTAAAAAGTTTGGGGACCCCTGATTTACATAATAGTGTGAAGTCGATTTATTTATAGCTTCCTCAGTTTTCATATTTCACCATTTACGATTCTACCTCTGTACCTGCCAGAGTATCTGAGTTTGACTAAGTATCTATGTTAGAAATAATTTATCTGTCCATTTGTTATACAAATATTTATTAAGGAGCTGTGAGATTATAGCCCTTTGCTGGATACTGGGACTCCAGCTGAGCCAGTGACCCCTTGCTCAAGCCAGCAACCTTGGGTTTCAAACCATTGACCTTTGAGCTCATGCCAGTGACCATGGGTGTCATGCCTATGATCCCATGCTCAAGCCGGTGACCTTGGGGTTTTAAACCTGGGTCTTCAGCATCCCAGGTCAATGCTTTATCCACTGCACGACCGTCTGGTCAGGTGCAATGTGTGCTTTTTATGTCTATATTCAGTAAAGCATTGCCTAACTTAATTTCACAAATGTATTCTCCTATGTTCTCTTACTTTTAGGTCTATCATCAAAATGTCTTTATAAGAATGTGTTTATTTGAACTAATTTGTGTAATATATTGGTATAAATGTGTGAAGCGTATTTTCTGATAATTCATTCCATTTTCCTAGCATTGGTGATGATAGCCAATCCTTCATTCCTGAGTGTGGCAATTTGTTCTTGTTTTGGTCCAGCTGACTAAAAATTTACCAATTGTAGTGGTTGATCTTTAATGTTTTTCTGTTTTCTGCTTGATTGATTTCCTCTATCATGTTTCTTTCTTTCCTGCTGGCTTTGGATCTGATTTCTCCTTTTTTTCTAATTTCTTAAGATGGAAACATGATTGGTTTGAGACATTTCTGTTTTTTTTTTTACTTATTTATTTTCACTGAATTTATTGTGGTGATGTTGTTTAATAAGATTATTTAGGTTTCAGGTATACAATTCTGTAATAAATTATCTGTATACTGTATTGTGTGTTCACCACCCGAAGTCAAGTCTCCCTCCATCACCATCTATCCCTCTTTACCCTCCTCCAACTCCCCTCACCACCCTTCCCCTCTGATAATCACTGTTTTTTTTCTAATGTAAGTCTTTAGAGGTATAAATTATCCCTAAATACTACTTTAGCTACATCTAAAAATTTTAATATGTGTGATTTTGTCATAATACAGTCCAAATACTTTCTAAGTTCCTTTGTGAGTTCTTCTCTACCTTTATAGTAGTTAGAAAATAATATTTAATTTCTAAATATTTGGACCTGTGGTGGCGTAGTGCATAAAGTGTCGACCTGGAATGCTGAGGTCGCCGGTTCAAAACCCTGCACTTGCCTGGTCAAGGCACATATGGGAGTTGATGCTTCCTGTTCTTCCCCCCTTTCTCTCTCTCTCTCTCTCTCTCTCTCTCTCTCTCTCTCTCTCTCACTCACTCTCCTCTCTAAAAAATAAATAAAAAGAAATAAAGATAATATTTAAAAATAATAATAATTTATAAATATTTGGTGATTTCCTGAATCATTTTTTGTTGTCATTTTCTAACTTAATTCCATTGTGGTTTAAGAACATACTTAAACCATTCAGAACTTGGACAGTTATTGGGATTTCTTTTCTGGACCAGGATGCATTCTGTTCTGAGGACTGTTTCATGCATACTTGGGGAAAAATGTGTGTTACGCTCTTTTGAATGCATTGTTTTCTAAGTGTAATTAAGGTGCGTGGTCACTGCTCTCTCTGTTTATCTTTGCTCCCACACTTGACATTTTTCCTGAACGAGGAGTTGCCCATCCTATCTGCACAGCTTCGCACGGAGGCAGCGGTTGGGCAGAGGCTGCACTCAGACGCTGCAAGCCCTTCAGCGGCCACACTGTGTCAATGGCTTTGTGTGTGGGAGGGAAACCCATTCAGAGTCCAGGCATTTCAAAGTCTGGCTTGCCTTTTCCTTTCTGCGGGACCTGTTGTGCTCTATCTGCCCAGACTTGTAATTTTCCCAGTCACTCAGATGTGTGGAAGGCGATCTCATTGTCAGGACCACCTCCTTGTGTAATCTCTGCCCTGCTTCCCATTTGCCCTGAAGTGAGGCCACACAGCTCTGGGTTTCCGCCTTTTGCTTCTTAAGGAGTTGCTGCTTTTCCTGACCACACTGCTGGGAATGGCCAAGCCAAGTGAAGCCTCTTTAGCAGTGAAGAGGCTGGATTTCAGTCCAGCCCCTTACCTGCACAACTACCTTCTGTGCACTGAACCAGGAGGGGGCTGGGCACGGCCTCACAAGCAGGCTACACACTTCCACCACTCTTACTGCGGAGTTTGGGGAGCTTTTCACAAACCAGGACTTTTCTGTTTGCGGTTTGCCTTTGGCCAAGTTTTGGAGCTCTGAAACGGTTGTTAGTGACCCCTTGGTCCACCTTTATAAATGTCTGTGGAGGAGAGGATTTGCCAGTTTTCACTCTGTCCTAAATGAAGTTCTGCCCATTATAATGGATAAAATTAAAAAGTGTGAATTTTTGAGTGAAGAAAATGGCTATTTTAGTAAGCTAAAGATAAAAGCTTGTAAATCAAATAAGAAAATAATGGAGACTGATAAAGATGTAAATTAAAAAGTAAATTCAATATCAAGTTTAAGGAAAAGTTGAAAGCTTCTGAAAGAACTGTCTTTGGTGATCTGTTGTAAGTATGGCTTTAAAGGGTGAGACATTTAATATGGGGTAATGATGCAGAAAAAGAATTTAATTATGTTAAAGTATCAAGAGTTAAAAGAGACCTCAGATATTATATAATCCAGTAGTCCCCCATCACTGACCTATAGATTGTTAGGGCCTTTGGGAACTGTGACATTTTCTCCATAATCCCTAGCACAATTTTAAAAATAGTAACAATTCAATATGCTTTTTAAAAAGCTTAATGTAATTAATTTAAAAGACTACATTTTAACAATATAACATTGTTTTCCTACATTTTTGTATTAAAATGTTCTTTCTTTCTATGAAACGGTGGTAAGAGAGGATTATAAACACCATGTTCTTATTTAGCAGAATTAAAAAAATTTCCACTGCATGTTATTCTCTAACATTTTAAAAATTTACTGCAGGGCCTTTGAAGTCAAATGCTTTTCTCAATTTTACTCAGTGAGTTTTTTTAAGAGAAAAAGATATCATCCTGTGATATGAGAACATAGTTTGTCTTCGTAAGAAAGGCTTTTAAATTCTAACTGACAGGAAAAATGAGTTATTGTATAATTTACCTGTTTGAGTTCATTTTTAACAATTTTCTGAATGACAAAATCTTATTTGGGCTTGGAAAAATATTCACCCATAGTTTTTAAATCTTTCTTCTCAAAACCAGTTTAGCAATGATTAGATGACTTTATAATTGGCAATTCAGAATCATACTCATATAATTTTATTGTGTTCTCATCACGACACTTCTGTCTTAAGATCCCGAGTTTGGTACGGCTTTGTGAGGCACTTACATATCATGTCGTTCTTGTTGTATTATATGATAAGCGACCCGCTCATTTTTACTCTATCAGTTTGGTCCTGTCTCCTGGAAAGAGATGAGGTTTACTCTGTGAATACCACACCCGTTCATTTAATAATCTTTAATTGAGCATTTCCATGTGTCAGCTTCATTAGTCTAGTTATAAGAAGGTGAATAAGGAACACTCAAGCAAGAGAGAAGGGAGGAAGTGTGCAGTTCAGTGATTAGTGCTACGAGGAGTCTGTACAAAGGGTAACGTGAATTCAGATGCTTGAAGCGTTGACATTGGACACTTCATGGGAAGGGCTCTGTGAGCAGGCAACCAATTTGAGCTGGATTTTGAATGATGAGTAAGGTTTTCTTTTTTTTTTTTTTTTTTTAAATAATTTTATTTTTTTAATGGGGTGACATCAATAAATCAGGATACATATATTCAAAGATAACAAGACCAGGGTATCTTGTCGTTCAATTATGATGCATACCCGTCACCCAAAGTCAGATTGTCCTCTGTCACCTTCTATCTTGTTTTCTTTGTGCCCCTCCCCCTCCCCCTTTCCCTCTCCCATTCCCCCCTCCCCCCCGTAACCACCACACTCTTATCAATGTTTCTTAGTTTCACTTTTATGTCCCACCTACGTATGGAATAATGCAGTTCCTGTTTTTTTCTGATTTACTTATTTCGCTTCGTATCATGTTATCTAGATCCCACCATTTTGCTGTAAATGTTCCGATGTCATCATTTCTTATGGCTGAGTAGTATTCCATAGTGTATATGTGCCACATCTTCTTTATCCAGTCATCTATTGACGGGCTTTTTGGTTGTTTCCATGTCCTGGCCACTGTGAACAATGCTGCAATAAACATGGGGCTGCATGTGTCTTTACGTATCAATGTTTCTGAGTTTTTGGGGTATATACCCAGTAGAGGGATTGCTGGGTCATAAGGTAGTTCTATTTTCAGTTTTTTGAGGAACCACCATACTTTCTTCCATAATGTTTGTACTACTTTACATTCCCAGATGAGTAAGGTTTTCTATGCCATACTCCTAGTGTCCCACATCGATGAGGTCACGTAAGCATTTCAGGTTTCGGTGATCTAAGTCTTGTACTAAAGTTCTGCTCTCAGGTGAGTGCAGACCCAACCATTTTATTAAATCAATAAATTGGAAGCTGTGGTCTCATGTGCTTATGAGACATTGCTGTAAGTGGTACAATAAGAAACTTCTCTTGGCCAGTTTGTTTAATGGGAAAAATATGGAAACAAATTAGTGCTTATTAATGCTAAGTAGTTTAATAGTAATAACAACCACAGACATCACTTTCTGTGTGTTATAAAATGTTCTAAAGCAGGGGTTGGCGAATGTCTCCCTGTGGGCCACATCCGGCTCCTCTGCCTGTTTTCAGACAGCCTGAGAGCTAAAAATGTCCTTTACATTTTTAAGTGTTAAAAAAGAAATAAGAATACTTATTGATATTTATAAATTATGCAAAATTCAGATTTCAGTGTCTGTAATAAACTTTTATTGGCATGCAGGCATATGCATTCATTTATGAGTCTGAGTCCATGTTGCTTTCATTCCAAAACAGTAGAACTGATTAGTGCAATAGAGACATAGGGTCTTCAAAACCTAAATATTTAATACCTGGTTCTTTAAGAAAAAGTTTTGCAGCCTCTATTCTCTTTTATCTCTTTTTTTTCTTTTATGGAGAAAGGAAAGGGAAGGAGAGAGATGAGAAGCATCAACTCGAAGTTGTAGCACTTTAGTTGTTCATTGATAGCTTCTCATATGTGCCTTGACTGGGGACTCAAGATAAGTCAGTGACCCCTTGCTCAAGCCAGCAACCTTGAGATCACGTTGATGATCTGGTGCTCAAGCCAGTGACCTCACACTCAAGCTGACATGCCTGCACTCAAGCTGGCGAGCCCACACTAAAGGTGCTAAGTCCCTACTTAAGCCAATGAGCCCATGTTCTAGCTGGTCACCCCAGGATTTCAAACTGGGCCCCTCAATGTCCTAGGTTGACACTGTATCTACTGCGCAACTGCCAGTCAGGCGCAGCCTCTATTCTAAACATATAACAAGGAACCTTTTTATGGCCTAGGTTGAAGATAGTTCTCTCCAAATGTGTTTTATATTTACTCCCAGGATTACTACCATTGGGAAACCAACCACCTTTTATTATTTCCTTTTTTGGGTTGTGGTTTCCAATGATGATCTTTCTTTACCTCTGGGGGCATTATAACATTATAAATAGGGAAACATTTTAAATTATCTGTTCTTTCCTTGATACGAAGGGTCTTAGATCACATCAATGTTGAACATCTAAACTGCAGGCTCAAGTGAGGGCTGGTCTGTAATTTCAAATTCCAGAGGAAGACTTCTGTTTTTCCTGTGGGAGCTCATGTTGAGATGGACACTTTAGCAGGTCTATAGCCTTGTAAGTGTCCTTGATGAGAAGGAAATTAAACTCAGAATTGAGACTTGAGAAGGAAAAATGAGATGGGTAAATCTAAATATTTATGTTTGTAGGAGATAATGATAATGTCCAGATTTTAGGGTCAAAAGAAAAAACAAGATAAAAATAAACTAAAGGACTACAGTGACACTCAGAATGGGTGGAGGCTATTTTCAGAGTTCAATGACACTAAGGTTCCTATATTCTTTTTTTTTAATATTTTATTTATTGATTTTTTAGAGAGAGAGGAGTGAGAGAGACAGAGAGAGAGAGACAGAGAGAGAGAGAGAGAGAAGGGAGGAGGAGCAGGAAGCATCAACTCCCATATGTGCCTTGACCAGGTAAGCCCAAGGTTTGAACCGGCGACCTCAGTGTTCCAGGTCGACGCTTTATCCCACTGCGCCACCACAGGTCAGGCCAGGTTCCTATATTCTTGAGAAGAGATAGACATGTTGATTAACTTGTGACAAAATATTCTTTGGGTCAAAAATTGCTATTAGGGATAAAGAGAGTCATGCTACAGTGAAAAAAGGTACATGTCAACCTAAAGATATACACATTCTAAACTTTTATGATAAAGTAAGTAGGTAATCTTAAATATATTAAAAGCAAGTATTTATTACCAGAATTACAAGATAAAACCAACAAATTCATAGTGGATGGTTTTAATAGACCATATATTTGTAATATTTTTTTCAGGTGGTTGATGGATACACAAGTATTTTTTTATAATGAATGTCATTAATTTTTAGGTAGACAGAGTAACAAATGAAACCTTACTATAGAACGTGTATACTAATTTTGAAAGAAAACTGTTGTATAAAAACTTATATGATGGTTGTAGTGATGAAATGTTATTGATACCACAAGTATACAGCCAACCATTTATTCATCTATCCATCCATCCATTCATCCATCCATCCATCCATCCATCCATCCATCCATCCATCCATCCATGAACCCAATAAATGCCTAGTGTTGTATCAATCACTGCGATCATTAAAGTGACAAAAAAAGAAATCATGTTCTTTCTTCCAAGTTCTGTAGAATGAAATATAGGAAAGTAAATAGTTATATCACCATGTGAGTAGAGTTTCAAATGCTCCAGAGCACAGAAGAGGGAAGTAATAATTTGGTCAGTGGAGGCAATTTTCAGCTGTGTTGAATGTAGAGAATATAAAACAGTTTTTTTTTTCATTAAATGGAACCAGTGATTTTATTGTTAGGCATTTTTTAATGGTGTATCTCAAATAATTTTTAATTTTGAATGGTACAAGCTATGTTGAATAAACACAGTAGTAAGGTCCAAGGGTTTTCTGCCATTTGATGTCTTGTGCTACCTAAGGATGCCAAGATTTTATCGGGCTCCATATTCTTGAAGTTATTTCATCTAGTCAGAGGTAGATTCAAATGAGTCCTTTGTAAATCACTTTGTCAGATTTATAGAGTAGGGAAACTTGTAAAAGTATTTTTTTTGGACATTAAACACCCCTCTGTCTTTTGCCTAGAGCTTGTAATATTGATGGTCTAGCCAACATATCAAAGAAATTTATAGAGTTGTAGCTTTGATCTCACCCAGTGAGAGAATCAGAAGGGAGTAGGGCAGCGAGGGTGTCTGAGTAAAATAATGTCTTTACACTATACCCAGAGATAAATTGGTTGGTGATTGTTTGAGTGGGTAAAGGAATATATACTTTGATTCCCATAGCAAAATAGATAGAGTAGAAAAGCCCTGAATTGAAAACCAAGGAGCATGAAAAGTGTTGTCTTGTTCAGTCCCTCTGTGACAGTGCACAAATCAATCCACTATTGCATAGCAATCATTGACTATCCAGGTGTCTTTATTCCATAGCCATTCAATTTCCATGTAGGCAGGGTTCTCTCTCAATAATCTGAGTCCTTTTCAAGTCAGTCATTTAATGTGTTCTCTCAATTGGTTTGATTACCAATAAAAGTTACCTATAATAAATTAATAATAATTCTGTAATATTAATATTGATACATTTATAATACGGCAGTATTTATGGCCTAGAACAGAGGTATTAAAAAAGGTATAGAAGTGTTTAAGGGAAATGAAAAGGTTAGTTTAAGAAGTCAATGTTAAGATATTCTAAACTTGGACCATATTTTTTACTGGCTAAATCTATGACATATGGCAAGATTCAGGATTCTTATAACACTCTGTAGAATTAAACTTAAGCAACATTTTCAGGTGGAACGTATATAGTTTCATGTGGGAGTAACCTCAGTCAAGGACTATACATCACAAATGAAAAAAGGGTGAAGAAAATGTTTAGGTGAACAACCTAACTGTGGCCAGTTATTAATTGTAAGTCTCTTTAAAGTCTTGATGATGTCATTTAGGAAACAGACCAGTTACCACTCAATTCCAGTTATGGGCTCCAGTGCGAAGGGCTTCAATGCTCTTGCAGAGCCATGGATAGTGGTTTAAAACAGTGGTCCCCAACCTTTTTTGGGCCACGGACCGGTTTAATGTCAGAAAATATTTTCACGGACTGGCCTTTAGGGTGGGATGGATAAATGTATCACGTGACTGAGACAAGCATCAAGAGTGAGTCTTAGACAGATATATGTAAGTTATTTATTCTTTCTCTGCGGACCGGTACCAAATGACCCATGGACCCATACCGGTCTGTGGCCCGGGGGTTGGGGACCACTGGTTTAAAGGACAAGCTGGTTGGAAGATGAAAGACAGATACCTCCCATAGGTCCAGGCTATCCCTCTGCTCCCCAGACTTGTCCTGAGCATTATGGTTGATTTGTCCTGTTTCCTCACAACTTTGATTAGTTTCTTAAAATTGTAATTGACACAGGTACTTCCCATCCATTCTCATTACCCTGTTCTTCTCTGCCTAGTCCCCCTCCAAATAATTTACTCATTTATGATGTTTATTGTTTAAGTGTTTGCCTCTTATTCCTAGAATGTATCACCATGAGAGTATTTGTTTTTATCTGGACACCATTTTCAGTTTGATCACCATCTGGTCAGGAAATATTTGTTGAATTAAGCTTAATTAACTCTGATCTGATGAAAATGGAAAGGTTTCAATGCGAACAGATCTTCCAAGAAACAAATGGGGAAAAAGGTATACATCAGAAACAGTTAACTTAATAAAACATGTTTCATATTAATAAATTATGACTTGTCACATCACACCTTTATAATTCTTTTAATGTGTAGATGTTTCTAGTCTGTATATCTCAGCTTGCTCAAAAAAGGAAGGAGTTTGCCTCTCTTGTCAAAGTGTTCCTTAGTAGGTTTTTGATTGAACTAAAATTCAGTAAAGAAAGCCCTAGATGGATAGCTCAGTTGGTTAGAGCATCATCCCAACATGCAGACATTGCCAGCTCAATCCCTGGTCAGGGCTCTTAAAGGAACAGATCTATACTTCTCTCTCTCTCTCTCTTTCCCCATCCCCCACATCTTCCTGCCTCTCTCTTTAAAATCAATATATAAATTTTAAAAATTAGGTAGAGGAAGATGAGGTCTAAGTTCTTGAAGCATAAGGGCAGGGAGAGGTGAGGTAAAATAAGGTACGTTTATCTCAGCCTGGTTGCCTTTGGTTTATTAAAAGCCACAGACTTTTTCTGCTGTCTTCCCATGCTGCCATAGTGGTGCACATAGTGATCCTGGCTGGAGGCTTTCTAGAGCATCAAGGGTGTTGAAAAGACAGGCAAACACATGGCTCTCTTTAGGCCATGCTCTAAAGCAGGAGTAGTCAACCCTTTTATACCTACAGCCCACTTTTGTATCTCTGTTAGTAGTAAAATTTTCTAACTGCCCACTGGTTCCATAGTCATGGTGATTTATTAAGTAGGGGAGTAACTTTACTTTATAAAATTTATAAAGCAGAGTTACAGCAAGTTAAAGCATATAATAATAATTACTTACCCATACTTTATGTCAGATTTTCTCTAAGTTTGGCAGAATAAATCTTTATAAAACAACTTACTATAGTTCAATCTATCCTTTTATTTCTACTTTGGTTGCTTCGCTACCACCCACCATGAAAGCTGGGATGCCCACTATTGGGTGGTAGGGACCAGGTTGACCACCACTGGTCTAAAGTCATCACCCAGTTTCTGACTCTAATGAAGCATTGTTACATTGGTGTTCTTGAAATCACTGATGGTTATGGAGTTGGGAAATTGGTGGGAACCTCCTGGTCTGGTTAAACAGGTGTTGAGCCCCAGATTTGATATGCAACTCCATGATCTAGAAGAATGTGGGAGTATCCCCCTCCTGTCCCTTCAGTTTGGTCTCATTGTACTGACATCCTCAGCAGGCCTTGTGGACCGTGAGGAAACAAGACAAAAACACAGGAGGGAAAGTGGGTTTCTTTTCCTAGGGATGTAATAATATGTGCAAATAAAGTACTTCAATGGGCCAAATTTTTTTTTTTTAAAGGCCCCAGAGCAGGACGGAGGGTAGTGAACTAGGAGAGGATGGGAGGGGAGAATTATTCATGTTCTGGGGGTTCGGAATCACATCTGATTTTATGTGTTCAGGATGTGTAACTAGACATTGTAGAAATTTGGTTAGAAATAAGACTTTTTTTTGTAACACTCTTCAATGTACACTTTTAGACATTGTTTTGATTTTTGACCCACTGACTGTATGTAACCTTACAAGGAGGTCTGAGGTAAGGGCATTCTTAATTTTTAAATTGGACATATTGGGGTGACATTACTTAATAAAATTATATGGGTTTCAGGTGTACAATTCTATAATACATCATTTGTACATTGCATTCTGTGTTCACCACCTCAAGTCAAGCCTGCTTCCATCACCATTTAGAAACGAGACATTTTCAACAATTATTATCCAATTTGCTTAGGTTTGTTTGGACTTTGTGGGTTCAGGATTTATATGGATTATAGTAAATGTAGAATTTTCGCAATTTAAAAAAAATGGCTGCATAACATTGCATGATTGGTATATACCAAAATTTATTTAGCAATCCCAACACTGATGAGCATGTGAGGTGTGTATATATTTTATTATAACAAATAATGTTGCAATAATCAGCATTATATGTTTTAGCCATTATGTAATTAGGTCTGTTCAAATGACTCCTACAAGATATGATTTAAAATAGTAAAAAATTTATTTGAAAGTAAATAGATTTTTTTCTGCCACTATGTAAGTTTAATTTCTAATACTTATATTTAGAAAAAATATTTTGATACTATAAAAATTTTTGAAGCAAAGAATACAAACACTACGTAGTAAATTGTGTGGTAAGTTTAATATGTTCATAATGAAGACAGGCATTTATTTTAATTACTCCAAATTTGGCAGATGTCCCTTCTGCTTTCATTTGTCAATTCTTTCCGTTACTGATGATGGCCTTTTTGAAAAGAGCATAATTTAGTGTCAGCAGCATCACTGAAAACAATTAAAGTCAGAATTACTATTTTTAGTTGTTTTTCTTGTGTCATTTCTTATCTGTCATAAATAGAATATATTTAAATATTTAGATTGTGAATTTTAATTTGGGTATACTGTCCTATGTTAAGTATCAATAATATATTTTAAGAGGTGGTGATCCTGGCCAGATAGCTTGGTTGGGTAGACTGTCGTCCCCAAATGCAAAGGTTGCAGGTTCAATTCCTGGTCAAGGCACAGAGAGAAACAGAGTAGAACAGAACAATATTTCTCTCTCTCTTTATATGTCACCGTCCCTCTCTCCCTCCCCCTTTTTTTAAAGAGACAGAGAATGAGTCAGAGAGAGGGATAGACAGGGACAGACAGACAGGAACGGAGAGAGATGAGAAGCATCAATCACTAGTTTTTCATTGCGCGCTGCAACACCTTAGTTGTTCATTGATTGCTTTCTCATATGTATCTTGACCGCGGGCCCTCAGCAGACCAAGTAACCCCTTGCTGGAGCCAGAAATCTTGGGTTCAAGGTGGTGAGCTTTTGCTCAAACCAGATGAGCCCGCACTCAAGCTGGCGACCTCGGGGTCTCAAACCTGGGTCCTCCGCATCCCAGTCCAACGCTCTATCCACTGCACTGCTGCCTTGTCAGGCCCTCTGTCCCTTTTTTCTTCCCTCTCTTTCTCTCCCCTTCCTCTCTCTCTAAAATCAATTTATTTAAAAATAAATGAGGTGAAATATAGAAAACTCCCTCCTTCTCATCAAGCCTTGTTGGTTCCAGAGATATTCAAAGAGAATGAATTTCCTAGATATAATAGTTGAAGTTTACTTTTTCAAGGGTTCAAATAGTTTGACCATATTAAATGGATGTCATCCTATATCAGTATTATTAATTTCCTTTAGTATTAGTTGTCTATTCTGAATTCACCAACAATGGCTTAAAACATATCAGCTTTTTAAAAAATATATTATTTTACAATTTTTATTCATTTTAGAGAGAAAGAGAGAGAGAGAGAAAGTGGGGGGAGGAGCAGAAAGCATCAACTCCCATATACACCTTGACCAGGCAAGTCCAGGGTTTCGAACCAGCGACCTCAGCATTCCAGGTTGATCCTTATCCACTGTGCCATCACCGGCTAGGCCAGATCAGCTTTTTTATCTTTGTTTTAGGGTTAGTCTCCTGTGGCCTGAGTTTACTAGGGGGTCAATCACTAGATGAGTAAGAAATTCTTGTTCTGGAGCTGGTAGAAAAGGGCTGTCAATGCCAGACCAGGCGGTTTTACAGTGGATAGAGCATCAGACTGGGATGTAGAGGACCCAGGTTCAAAACCTTGAGGCTGCTGGCTTCAGCACAGGCTCATCTGGTTTGAGCACATCTCACCAGCTTAAGCCCAAGGTCGCTGGCTTGAGCAAGGGGTCACTTGCTCCACTGTAGCCCCTGGTCAAGGCACATATGAGAAAGCAATCAATGAACCAAGGGGCTGCAAAGAAGAATTGATGCTTCTCATCTCTCCCTTCCTGTCTGTCTGTCCCTCTCTCTGTCTGTCTCGCTGTCTCTGTCACAAAAATAAATAAATAAACAAACAATCTAGAATGCTGGCTTCCTCTTATGGTATTTCTATACACCCTTTACATTGTTTTCCTCTCACCATTTCAAATCTGTCCTAACAATGGGTTCAATAAAATAAAAGTACTCATGGAACACAGAAGATGTCACCTATCATTCACAAGCAGAATTTATTTTGAAAAATATTGTCCTAAAACAAGGATTATATTTCATGAAAGGCTCAATCATCAAATCAAATGACTTTAAACTCATTGAAGGGAAAATAGGAAATGAAATGCTAACAAATAAAAATGGTACATTATGATGTGTTTGCATCACTTTTCATGCACTGCTTTTATAACTAATTTTTATAAAGCATAATACACAGGATTGCATAGTATTAGTGATATAAAAACACATTTGCTCTACAAACCTGTGTATCTATTGGCTTACTACGTCTGGAGCAGAGAGATTCACTTTAAAAATGTTTATACCCTTTGACCAAATAATTCACCTTTTAGTTTATCCTAAGAAAATCACTATCAATCCAAATAATTTTGTACAAATTGAAAATGAAGAGTTCATATTTGTAGAGTAATGATAAATGTGATGAGAGGGTTGTTTGCTTTAAAAACTTCTTTTTTTAGAAATACTTATTTTCATGTGATTCTCTGTTCCTTTGTATTGGGGAACATTTTTGTTCCCCTAAAAGCTCAAAGTCTAACGTATGTATATTATAAGTCAAGATATGTTGAGCTGACAGATATGTTACTGGACTAAAAGGGTCCATTTGCCTGCACGCATCAGAGCCTGATAAGACACAAACAGGAGTTTGCAGAAAGAAAGGGTTTCTTTTCAGAAAGTGGACCACACCCGGAGACACAGGTGAGCTAATGCCCAAAGACCTGGCTCCCCGATGGTTTCCGGGGCATGGGTTATATACGGGAAGATCAGTAATCATGGTGTCTAAGGGAGGTAGGGTCAGGGTCAGGGTCATGATCTCTACTGACAGGTCGGCACCAGGGTAGGGGTTATCTGATAAGTGCCTCTGGTCCTGTTGTCAGCCATGGCATCGCTTTATCTGGTTTCATCATAGTTCTGGGTCTGGAGCTGAGACACAACTGAGGGCTTAGATGTCGTCTCTAGTTTGACATCTGACTCTGTGGTCAATGACCTGAGGCTTTGTTCCTAAGATTATTTGATGGTGATCAGAACCTCATTGTGCCAAGGGCTCATTTCTTAAAGGAGTGGATGTGCAAGTGAGAAGGACACAGGTGAGTCCAGCTGGGTGAGGCCGCTTTGAATCAAAAGGAAAGAAAGGAGGAAAAGTCCCGTTGAAGAGATGAAGTTTTTGCGTGGTTCCAGATTTAGGGAGATTTCATTAAAATCTATTTTGACCTAATTTGAAGACACGAATGTTCTTATAGTGAGACAAAAAACACATGATTTGTATCTGGAAGCATTTAGAAGAAGTCAATAAAAACATTCTAGGACTCGGAAGATAACAGCAGAGTAGGCAGAAGCACAGACCCCCAGCTCACACCGCCAAACTGGATTATAAACTAATTTATGAACAATCAGCATGAAAACCCAAATCTGGACTACAGGAACAGCTCTCAAAAACCAAGGAGCAAAGAAGAAGCCACACAAACCTGGGAGGGAGCGTCTGAATCTCCCCTCTTACGGGAACAGAGGTGGGGGTGAGGCTGGGCTCTCACTCCAAAGAAAAGAGTAGTAAATACTGCACACAGCCACTTGCCTGGTGACCAGGGAATGAGGTGTGTTGAAAGGGCCCACTTGTCTTCCAAAAAGAAAGGAGAGAGAGAGAGACTGATGCTGAGGGGGAGAGGAATAAAGGTGAGGACATGAAAAGTTGACTCATTCAGTGCTGGAAGTAGCCATAACTGGGGGAGGGGCTGATCCTTCCACAAAGCAAAATACAAAAGTACTTCCAGGTCATAGAGATACAGACATCTTTCCAGCTCCAATCAGTGCAACAAGACACAGCTGAAAACAAGAAGTGGGGAGGAGGAGCAGTAACTCAGGTCTCCATGGGGATCTAAGATACACCTCTCCCTACTGAAGCTGAGAAAGCAACCCGCACCCAGAGAGATTAACTGGCAGAAGACGACTTCAGAGCCTCAGGTCACACCCACTGCATTCCTAGATACAGTTTCAAATAAGCCCCCTGCTGAGATCAGCAAACAAGACAATCACCTGTTAAGAAAATGAACAAATCAAGACTTCAAAGCGGCCTAAATCTGAAAGTGGATTACAAATAATAACTGATGCCAACCCAAGAAGACTTAGAAACAACACAAGTGAAAACTGGAGGCAGACAACACCAAGCTGAGACTCAACCAACTCTACAAAGAAAATACCCAAACACCCAGACAAAATGAGAAAACAAAGAAGTGCAATCCAAATGAAACCACAAGAGAAACCTTCAAGAGATGAACTGAGTGATATGGAAATAATCAAACTTCCATATGCAGAGTTCAAAATAATGATTGTAAGGGTGCTTAGGGATCTTAGAAAAATAATGGATGGCCATCACGAACACCTAAATAAAGAAATAGCAAGTATAAAAAAGAATATTGAAATATTAAAAAAGAGTCAGTCGGAGATGACAAATACAATATCAGAAATGAAGACCACAATGGAAGGAATTAAAAACAGGATTGAATCAGCCAGTTGGAGGACAACTGGAATGAAGGCATGAAAGAGGAGAAGAAAAAAGAAAAGAGACTCAAAAAGTCTGAGGAATCTCTTAGAGAGCTCTGTGACAACATAAAGAGAAATAACATCTGCATTATACAGGTTCCTGAAGAAGAAGAGAAAGAACAAGGTATAGAGGCTTTGTTTAATCATATCATAGCTGAAAACTTCCCTAAATTAATGCAGGAGAAACTCTCACAAGTATAAGAAGCACAGAGAACTCCATTAAAGAGAAACCCAAAGAAACCTACACCAAGACACATCATAATTAAAATACCAAAGCTAAGCAATAAAGAGAAAATATTAAAAGCTGCTAGAGAAAAAAAAGGCTATCATCTACAAGGGAGCCCCCATAAGGATGACATGAGACTTCGCAACAGAAACACTTGAGGCCAGAGGGGAATGGCAAGAAATATTCAAAGTAATGCAGAACAAGAACCTATAACCAAGACTACTTTATCCAGCAAGGCTATCATTTAAAATTGAAGGAGAAATAAAAAGTTTCCCAGACAAAAAAAAAACTCAAGGAATTCATTACAACCAAACCAATGCTGCAGGAAATGTTAAGGAGCATGGTGTAAACAGATCAAAGTGGGAAAAGAATATAGCAAAAGAGGAATACAGCTTTAAAGAATAAAATGGCAATAAACAACTACATATCAATAATAACCTTAAATGTAAATGGATTAAATGATCCAATCAAAAGACATAGGGTAGCTGCATGGATAAGAAAACAGGACTCGTACATATGCTGTCTACAAGAGACACACCTTAAAACAAAAGATGCACATAGGTAAAAGGTAAAAGGTAAAAGGATGGAAAAAAACATTTCATGCAAATGGAAATGAAAAAAAAGCAGGGGTAGCAATACTTATATCAGACAAAATGGACTTTAAAACAAAGATTATAGTAAGAGATAAAGAAGGCCACTACATAATGATAAAGGGAGCAATCCAACAGGAAGATATAACTATTATAAATATCTATGCACCTAATATAGGAGCACCTAAATATATAAAGCAGACTTTAATGGATATAAAGAGCGAAATCAACAGCAACACTATAATAGGAGGGGATTTTAATACCCCATTAACATCACTAGATAGGTCCTCAAGAAAGAAAATTAACAAAGAAACAGCAGACTTAAAGGACACACTAGATCAACTTGATTTAATAGATATCTTCAGAACCTTTCACCCTAAAGCAGCAGAATACACATTCTTTTCAAGTGCTCATGGTACATTCTCTAGGATAGACCACATGTTAGGGCACAAAAGTGGTCTCAACAAATTTAAGAAGATTGAAATCATATCAAGCACTTTCTCTGATCACATTGGCATGAAAATAGAAATCAACCACAACAGAAAAGCTCAAAAATTCTCAAACACATGGAAACTAAATAGCAGGTTGTTAAATAACGAATGGATTAAGTATGAGATCAAAGAAGAAATAAAAAAATTCCTAGAAACGAATGATAATGAGCATACAACAACTCAAAATTTATGGGACACAGCAAAAACAGTACTGAGAGGGAAGTTCATAGCACTACAGGCACACTTTAAGAAGATAGAAAAAGCTCAAATAAACAACTTAACCCTGCATCTAAAAGAAGTATAAAAAGAACAGCGAGTAAAGCCCAAATGTAGTAGAAGGAAAGAAATAATAAAGATCAGAGCAGAAATAAATGACATAGAGACTAAAGAAACAATACAGAGGATCAATGAAACTAGGAGCTGGTTCTTCGAAAAGGTAAACAAGATTGATGAACCTTTAACTAGACTCACCAAGAAAAAGAGAGAGAAGACTCAAATAAATAAAATTAGAAATGAGAGTGGAGAAATAACAACTGACACAACAGAAATACAAAGGATTGTCAGAAAATGCTATGAAGAACTGTATGCCAAAAAACTAGACAACCTAGATGAAATGGACAAATTCCTTGAAGCATACAATCTTCCAAAAATCAATCTGGAAGAATCAGAAAACCTAAACAGACCGATTACACAAAATGAGATCAAAACAGTAATAAAAAAACTCCCAACAAAGAAAAGTCCTGGGCCGGATGGCTTCACAAGTGAATTCTATCAAATATTCAAAGAAGAACTAACTCCTATCCTTCTCAAGCTATTTCAAAAAATTCAAGAGGAAGGAAGACTTCCAAGCTCCTTTTATGAGGCGAGCATAATTCTGATTCCAAAACCAGGCAAAGACAACACAAAGAATGAAAATTATAGGCCAATATCCCTGATGAATATAGATGCTAAAATCCTCAACAAAATATTAGCAAACTGGATCCAACAATATATGGAAAAAATCGTACACCATGATCAAGTGGGATTTATTCTGGGGAGGCAAGGCTGGTACAATATTTGCAAATCAATCAATGTGATTCATCACATAAACAGAAGGAAGGAGAAAAACCACATGATAATTTCAATAGATGCAGAAAAAGCATTTGATAAAATCCAGCACCCATTCATGATCAAAACTCTTAATAAAGTGGGAATACAGGAAACATACCTCAACATGATAAAAGCCATCTATGACAAACCCACAGCCAACATCATACTCAATGGGCAAAAATTAAAAGCAATCCCCTTAAGATCAGGAACAAGGCAGGGGTTCCCCCTTTCACCACTCTTATTCAACATAGTCCTGGAAGTCCTAGCCACAGCAATCAGACAAGAAGAAGAAATAGAAGGCATTCAAGTTGGAAAAGAAGTAAAGCTATCATTATTTGCAGATGATATGATATTGTATATAGAAAATCCTAAAGTTTCAGTCAAAAAACTACTGGACCTGATAAATGATTTCAGCAAGGTGGCAGGATATAAAATTAATACTCAGAAATCAGAGGCATTTTTATACACCAACAATGAACAGTCAGAAAGAGAAATTAAGGAAACAATCCCCTTCACTATTACAACCAAAAAAATAAAGTACCTAGGAGCACATTTAACCAAGGAGACTAAAGACTTATACTCGGAAAATTATAAAACATTGATAAAAGAGGTCAAGAAAGATACAAACAAGTGGAAGCATATACCATGCTCATGGTTAGGAAGAATAAACATTATTAAAATGTCTATATTACCCAAAGCAATTTCTAAATTCAATGCAATACCAATTAAAATACCAATGGCATACTTTAAAGATATAGATCACATATTCCAAAAATTTATATGGAACCAAAAGAGAACATGAATAGCCTCAGCAATCTTAAAAAAGAAGAATAAAGGGGGAGGTATCACACTTCCTGATATCAAGCTATACTAGAAGCCCATTGTACTCAAAACAGCCTGGTACTGGCATAAGAACAGGCACTTAGATCAATGGAACAGAACGGAGAACCCAGAAATAAACCCACAGACCTATGGACAACTAATATTTGACAAAGGAGATAAGGGCGTACAATGGAGTAAAGATAGCCTCTTCAACAAATGGTGTTGGGAAAATTGGACAGCAACCTGCAAAAAAATGAAACTAGACCACCAACTTACACCATTCACAAAAATAAACTCAAAATGGATAAAAGACTTAAATGTAAGGCGTGAAACCATAAGCATCTTAGAAGAAAACTAGGCAGTAAGCTCTCCTACATCTCTCGCAGCGATATATTTGCTGAATTTTCTCCATGGGCAAGTGAAATAAAAGACAGGATAAACAAATGGGACTATATCAAACTAAAAAGCTTTTGCACAGCCGAAGACAATAAGAACAGAATAAAAAGACAAACTACACAATGGGAGAACATATTTGACAGTACGTCTGATAAAGGGTTAATAACCAAAATTTATAAAGAACTTGTAAATCTGAACACCAGAAAGACAAACAATCCAATCAAAAAATGGGCAAAAGAAATGAATAGACATTTCTCCAAAGAGGACATACAGATGGCCAATAGGCATATTAAAAAATGCTCAATATCACTAATTATTAGAGAAATGCAAATTAAAACCACAATGAGATATCTCACACAGGTCAGAATGGCGCTCATTAACAAAACACAGAATAAGTGCTGGCGAGGATGTGGAGAAAAGGGAACCCTCCTACACTGCTGGTGGGAATGCAAACTGGTGCAGCCACTGTGGAAAAACAATATGGAGATGCCTCAAAAAATTGAAAATCAAACTGCCTTTTGACCCAGCCATCCCACTTTTAGGAATATACCCCAAGAACACCATAGAACAGTTCCAGAAGGAGAAATGAACTCCCATGTTTATAGCAGCATTGTTCACAATAGCGAAGATCTGGAAACAGCCCAAGTGTCCATCAGAGGATGAGTGGATTAAAAAGCTTTGGTACATATATACTATGGAATACTACTCAGCCTTAAGAAATGATGACATCGGATCATTTACAATAACATGGATGGACCGTGATAACATTATATGGAGTGAAATTATTAAATCAGAAAAAAACTAAGGACTATATGGACCCATGCATAGATGGGACATAAAAATGAGACTCAGAGACATGGACAAGAGTGTGATGGTAACAAGGGGTGGGATGGAGGGGTGGGGGTGGCGAGGAAGGAGAGGGAAGGGGTAGGGGGAGGGTAGGGGCACAAAGAAAACCAGATAGATGGTGACAGAAGACAATTTGACTTTGGGTGAGTGGTATGCAGCATAATCAAAAGTGAAAATTATCTGGAGATGTTTTCTCGGAACATATGTACCCTGATTTATCAATGTCACTGCATTAAAATTAATAAAAATAAGATTAAAAAATTCTATTGAGTATTTAATAGTCTTAATTATTAAGTTGAAAAATAAAGTTTGTAAACATCAGAAGAGTGCTGTCATAGGGATCAAATACAGTTCTTCCTTGCCCTCCCCTCCCCCTTCTCCCTATGGTATTACTGTTTGTCTCTAACCTCTGGTCTATGCACCATACACCTATACCATTTCCCCCTGGGTTTAGGGTTAATAGAATCATTCTGGAAAATTTATGTTATTTCACTTGACATTGTATCATGGCCATTTGTCACACTACATATAAATCTAATCAACTTTTTATAGCTTTATGGTGTTGCAAAATATGTATGTAACAAATTTATCCATTAATAAGATTATTTTGGTAAGAAATAACTTTTTATAATTTTTCTCTTCTTTAGTGAATTTATTGGGGTGACATTGTTTAATAAAATTATATATGTTTCAGTTGTGAAATTCTGTAACACATCATCTGTACATTGTATTGTGTGTTCACCACCCCAAGTCAAGTCTCCTTCCATCAATATTTATCCCCTTGTACCCTCTTCTACCTCTCTCACCACTCTTTCCCTCTGGGAATCACCATAATGTTGTCTGTGTCCATGAACTATTCTTTTCAATATTGAATGCTCTCTTCTAGGATTAGGGTCAGTCTCTCCTTTAACTATAGACTTTACAAAAACACTTTAATGATATTTTATAATTTTGTTTATGTAGGTCTTTCACATTTCTTAAGTTAACTCCTAGTTTATTAATATCTATTTCGTCTTTTTCTTCTTGTAGGTGGGTGGGCTAGTAAATAGATGGTGGTGCAGAGGTTGCTGTGCTATTGTGGGGAAGCCCTGCTTATTTTTCCAAATTATATTTTGAATTGGTTATTAGTATTCTATAGGAGTACTTTAGTTGTTTAAGACTTTCTATCTTTTGATGATACTGACTTTTATTGTTAGTTTTAGTGGTTTTTCTACTCAGCCAGTAGAATTTTCTGGGTAGAAAATCATGTCAGAAGGATATCAAAAAATATTCATGATAACTTTTTCTGTCATTTTCTAATATTTATGCTTCTTATATTAGATAGGACTTCTAGTGTACTGTTGATTAGTTGAGATAAGCAAGTTGAGAGTATTGCCTTATTCATGGCTTTATAGGAATGTGTTCAGTATTTTATCACTGAGAATGAAGTTTACTGTAGATTACTGGCACACATCTTTATTTAAGTCAGAGCCTCTTTCTTGGTAGCTAGGCATCCCCCTCTTCCTGGCTAGGGTTAGGGAGACAACTCTACAAATGGAAATTTCCTTTACAAAAGGAAAACATTTGCCCCCTGTTTTAGAACTTTGGCCGGTTCTCAATGGCTTTTATCTCAAAATAATCCATATGTCTAAGAGGCATATTTTGGGGTGACCTAATCTAGTACCCCTCAGTGCTATGTCCCTGGAGCAGACTTGAAATGTGATGGAACTTTTTAGGCATCTAGATAAATCAGTATTGAGGAGCCCTGAGGAGCCACTGTGCCACCTCATCCGCAGGTGTTGTAAAGTACCAAAAGCTACAGAATCGATATTAATATTTTAAGAGGCTTAAAGAACATTTTATTAATTTGGGTTAAGGTGTGCAGAGAAATTTTGTGAATAATCTCTGTACTGTGTGATTGGCATAAAACCAGGATGGCCCTTGGCATTGTATTGTAAATGCAAAGGGAAAAATAACATGGATTCCCTGACATTCCACCACACCTGTGGGGAAAGGGGTAAATGGCTAGCCAGGTGCAGGAAGAGAAAAGCCAAAATAAATCTTTTCTTATAGTAATGAGCCATTTGCAGGCATTTGTCCCCAGAGAAACTACCTCTCCCATATGATGCATTTAATTAATGTGTGTGACTCTGGACAAAGGGATGGCAGATAAACATTAGAAAATATAGGAATGTCTCTTAATATGTAAAGAAACATCTTTCTATCATTATGTTGACTTGTAAATTTTTTTTTCTCCAAAATGATGTATGGCTTCCAAATGGAACATGGTCCTATCATGTTAAAGGGCATATGACTATAACCAATAGTGGTAAAGGGCACCTAATTGCAATTTTTGCTTCTGTACTTCCTGCTTGCAAAACTATAAAAACTAAGTAGAACAAAGGGCTGGCACGCTCTCCCTCAGATTTCTGTTGGAGTTGCTGCCGCTTGGCCAAGTTAGACAATAAAACTTTGGTGTGTAATCGACAGATTTTGTTCGTGTCTTCAATGTTTCGAGTCCCTCTGGATTAGGCTTAACAGTATGTTCCCAGAATATGCTTCCTGGACACATTTGAATCCTGACAGGCACCTGGTCAAGAAATTTATCTGCGGTGTCAATTACTGGTCAGTTGTCTTTGTCTAGAGTTGAATCAAAGGATATATATATATATATATATATATATATATATATATATTAGTGGGAAAGTGAGAGATACAGATAGACAAGAAGGAAAAGAGATGAGAAGCATCAGTTCTTTTTTTTTAATTTTTGTTTTTAGAGAGGAGAGAGTGAGAGAGAGAGAAACAGAAGGGAGAGGGAGGAGCAGGAAGCATCAACTCCTATATGTGCCTTGACCAGGCAAGCCCAGGGTTTTGAACTGGCAACCTCAGCGTTTCCAGGTTGACACTTTATCCACTGCACCATCACAGGTCAGGAGAAGCATCAGTTCTTCATTGTGGCACCTTAGTTGTTCATTGATGGCTTGCTCATATGTGCCTTGTCTGGGGGGTTCCAGCTGAGCCAGTGAGACCTTGCTCAAGCCAGTGACCTTTGGAACCAAACTGGCAAGCATGGGGTCATGTCTATGATCCCACACTCAAGCCAGGGACCCTGTGCATAAGCTGGCAACCTTGGGGATTCAAACCTGGGTTCTCTGCATCCCAGGACAATGCTCTATCTACCATATCACCACCTGGTCAATCTCAAAGGATATTTTAAGTGAGGTAGAAAATACTCAAAGTGAGGAACACTGAGTTTAATCAGCACAGGAATAAAAACTTTACCAAGGACTTAATTAGGTGATTTATCCAGTGCTTTAAGAAAAAATGATAATACATAGCAGAAATCCCTGGCAATATATCCTAGGAGAAAATTTATTCAACAGCTTGATATAGTAATTAGATAAGCCCAACAAAAATTGATTAAAAAGAATGTTCGTTTTGGTGGATAAATGTAACTATTTTTAAATGCTTACTAAAATTTTTCTGTCTGATTTGTGGAAGAAGTTGTATGATTTAAACCTTTCAAGTTAGTAACAAGTACGCAGAATACATGTGGTTCTTAAATGTCAGTGTGCATAATTAATAATCTATTTCCTAAATGAAGATGAGGCAGTTAACATGAAAATAGAGTGTTGTAATTTGCAGAAGGACCTAAAGATTTCTATTTGCAAATACTATTGAATTTTAAATCATTCTGAATTGGCAAATTCAGTGGGTTTTGGGGCTTTTAAGAAGCGAGTGAATATTGAAGGAAATAAATCATTAATCCTTTAAACAGATTTCTATTTGAGCCCTAGGGTGTTTGGATTTATCCATTTGAAACAAAATTGTCCTAGCACAGGAACAGGTACTGAGCCATTGTGTAAGGCAGGTGGCTGGAAATGCAAAGTGACTCATGGTGGCAGAAGGCAAGAAAAGGAGTGTATGTTTAGCCAATGCCTGTGACTAGTGACAATTTCTTATTGTCATTAAGGGAACAAAGAGTTACTGAGATTCTTATTTCAGGACCTTGGACAGTTTCATTCAAAAGGCGCAGGCAAGCTGTCTGGCTAGATGATCAAGCGAGGGATATATTCTGCCTTCTTCCCTCTCCACTTCCATACTCACCCTTTAGACTGCATATTGAGTGAATAATAACTTCTTGCTTTGCGTTCCTGTTGCTGTGGCAGTCCACCTACTGTGGCTGCTTTCGTTTCTGCTTTGGCTTTGTGCTTTAAGGCTATACTTGATGATTATTTTGAATAGATTATTCCCTGCAAACAGAAAATACAGCAGGAAGTGGGGACATAGACACAACTTACGGTTTGCTCTAGGGTATGGGTAAATTCAGCGGGTGGCTGTCTTTGTATCAAAGCAAATTTAATATTTAGTAATGTAAATTTGTAATTTGGGACTATATGGGAGGGAGATTATTTTCTTTCTCTCTCTTTTTTTAGTCTATAAAAATCTCACTTATGCTGTATTTCTAGTCTTACCCATTGTTAAACTCCAGAAATCAGCCACAATTGTTTAAACATATAAATCTGAATGTATTTCTCCTCTGGGAGCTATATTATATCACAATCTTTGGGTCTAACCATGAGATAGATCATGTGTTTCAGATACTGAAATCCTTTGGTAGGAACCCAAGATAAACTAGCTAGATAACAATATCTTGCAGTGAATTAAGTTTCAGCAAGTTTTCAATTTTGTTTCTTCTTCCTGCTATTCTTATTAACTTAAATAAATTAAATTTCCTTCTAGAGAATAACATCCACCCCAGATCCTCTTTTAAGATGTCTGTTCAAGTCATCTTCTGTCTCTGCAATTTACACTCTGTCGCTTCAGGATCCTTTTCCATGTGGAAGCAAGATGATGAGGCGCACGGATACCAGATTCGAAGGGGTGTTACCTAGGAAACAAATCAAATTCTAAGATTGTATTTTCTATATTCATCCATGATTGGAAATGAACTCTTGAAATTTAGCTTCTTAGAAATGTCTTTTTGTGAGCCTGGTGTGCATAGATACAATTGAAAGGATCAATTAAGCAAATATATTTGATAAAATATTCAGCATTTCTAATCTGCTTTTTGCCCTTTAAACAACTTGAGTTCTATTTGACCTTTAACGAACATAAGTACTTTGGACTTATTTGTCGGGAAGGAAAATATTAGCTATGAGGTTTTTAATTTTTGCTTATTTGGGGTGCTTGAAGAGCAATAATAATAATGGGTATGGAACTCATATATTAGAAATGACCTAAGTTCCTGAAGTACTGTTTTATTATTGAAAAACTAAAAAAATCCTGGATAATTTTTTTCCATGGAAACTGTATAAAGTAAGCATTATTTGAGGGTGGGTGGGAACACATTGTAAAACAAATTCTAGTTCTTATGCTTTCTAATTGCAGATACCTTAAAAACTGAGCAAGACAAAATCAAACCCAAACATAGCAGCAGCCCCAGGATTTTTGACAAGTTTCTTGCACAGTGACTTTCTTCTACACGAGGAGATGGCACCCTGCCCTTGAGCTGCCTTTGTCAGCCTGCTTGCAGGTGATGCTGGCTCCGGGAAGTGCCCCTCGCCACTCAGGGCTTTCAAGACTCGCCCCTTCCGGTCTTTGTCACTCAGAGCCAAGATCCCACTGGAGTATATTTTCTGTAAATAATTTGTATATTTTTGAGTTCTGCAATTTTTGCATGCCAAAGTTACTGATCTAATAGCTCAAAATAGTACATCTTTTCCTCTCCTCATAGTGAGTGTTTATTTTAGGCAGTATAATGCTCTACCTCCATAGATGTTCATGCCCTAATTCTGACTATGTTATCTCACATGCCAAAGGGACTTTACTTTGCAGATGTGATTAAATTAAAGGTTTTGAGATAGGAAGATTATCCATAATTATCTGGAAAGGTCCAATGAAATCATGAAGTTTCTTACAAGACGGAGACAGGAGGGTCAGAGTCAGTGGAAATGTGATGACAGAAGGGAAAGGAGAGAGAGAGAGATTTGAAGATGCCGTATTGCTAGCTTTGAAGGTGGAGAAAGGGGCCATGGGCCAAGGGATCCCTGCAACCTCTAAAAGCTGGGAGAGGCAGAGAAACAAAATCTCCTCTAGAGCTTCTAAATACACCCAGTGCTGCTGGCTTTTGATTTTAGCCCAGTGAGACAAATTTTGAACTTCTGACCTCCAGAAAACAAGAGAATAAATTTATGGGGCTTTAAAGTTACTAAGTGTGTGGTAATTGATTACAGCAGCAATAGGAAGCATACAATGACAACCCTGTGTTTTTTAAATAGATCATGTTTTTCTCTGATAAAAATAAGCTTCAGAAGAATGTGGAGGAAGTAAGGAAGCCATCCCTTGAAGATCACAGCACTCCTGTTGTAAATTCATCTGTATTGGGATCTTCTAACTCTAGCCCTCTACCCCATTTTCTGGTGAGAATCTAATGAAAACGTTGTTATGACTTAAGATATGTTAATTAAACTTTATAGCTTGACTGCTTATTTTTTAAACTTTGCCCTTGAAACTATGAGCTCTTGAGCTCGGTTTCCTTTTGTTTCATTCCTGGCTTTCAGCAAAATCTTTAACACATGGTAGGTCCATTATCGACAGTTGCTGAACTCGTTGATTAGTTGATTAATTGATAGAATGCTATTAAATCATTCTCTAGAACTCATTAAGTGTGACACAAAATATTTGTTGAGTATCTATCGAATGGCAGTCTCAATCCTAGGCAATGCATAAAGAAGAAGTATCTGCCCCGGACTTGCTTACACATGGAGGGGATACACAGACAGAAAAAAATAATCAAAACAAATAAACATAATTCTTCCAGCAGTGATCAGTGCTTTGGAGAAAAAAAATGACATGTGGGAAGGAGAGTGTTAGGTTGATGATATTTATATAGGAAGCAGGGAAGGCCACTCCAACAAGGTGACATTTGAGTAGAACACAGAGGAGATGAGGAATTGAGCAATGTCACTATCTCAGTGAAGAGGACAGGCCTTGAGCCAGGAGAGTGGTTGGTATGTTTGCTGAGATACAGGAAGTCCCTGCTGGCAGTGAGATCAGAAAGGTAAATTGGGCCAGTTGTGAGGACCATGGTTCCAGCTGTGACTTTCACCCTAAGTGTGATGGGAAGCTCCAGGAGGCATTGTGACCTGGCCATGTGAAAGTATCCCTCTAGCTTCCATGTGTAGATTAGACTAGCTGGCATGGATGGAAGCAAAGAGCACAGGAATCCAGGCAAGGATATGGTAATGGTCTTGTAGCTCTCATTTGCCGTGACAAAGGTGGTGAGAAGTTGCCATGCTGTGGTTATAATTCTGAGGTGTCAGGAGGGTTTTCTCATGGGTTGGATGTGAGATAGGGGATACGAATCTGGAGTTATGAGAAGAGACCCAGCTGAAGACAAGTTTTAGAAAGGCCAGTGGACAGATGAGCGTTCAGTCCAGGGGGCTTAGTGAGACCACCTAGGGAGTCTGGGCCGGAGCACCCCAATGTTAGGAGATAGAGGGAATTAAATAGAGTGGTTTGCCAGTGGGGTGAGCTGGAGAGAACCGAAGTCATTTAAGGAAGACTTTCAAGGAACATGTGGATAATATGACAAAAATGGGAAAATGGGTGATGAGTTGATTATGGGAACTGACTTTAGGAAAGTCATTGGTGATCTTGAATGAACCATTCAGGTAGAAAGATGGAGACAAGACCCGACTGCAGTGGGTCCAGAGAGAAAGTGTAGACAGGAAGTGGACACAGTGAATACAGACGAATCCTTCTAGGAATTTAGCTGCAAATGCGAACGAGGAATTTTGGTGGAAGCTGGAGGATAGTGTGGGACCATGGGAAGGTGTCTTTACTTTTAATGTTGGAGATATTACAGGATGTTTGGGTGTAGATAGCAGTGATCAAATAGAGGAGGTGGGGATGAGGGATGAGGGTGCCAGAGTGAAGGGAGAAGGTTGCTGTCATGCGCCTGAACAATTGGGGGTGGGGGTGGGGTGCGAGGGTTCTGTGACATGCATGGCCTTTAAAGTGGTGAGAGGACAGGTCACAATTTCTGACCAATTGATGGACACATATTTTAAATAGCATGAGGATTTTTTATGCTACCTTTTATTGTGTGGGGGCATTTCAAAATAGATGCTTTTGATGCAGAAAAGAGAATAATAGAAATTTTTGATAATTTTTGTGCTTTAGAGGGGACAACAGGACAGAACATTTTAAAAAATGCTCTTTCACAGAAAACTCATGTATGCAGAGAACTGTCTTAAGTTTCAATGACCATATCTGCTTTGTTTAACTCATTTTGTTAAACTGTTAAGTCAAGGCCATGGTTCAAGGCTCCAACCCGATGTGGCTGTGCGGCCTTGAACATAAGGAATTGTTGTGCAGCTGTGGACTGCAGCACAGTGCGCCCTATAAATAAAGGGTGCGGGGCCTAGCGCAGGCTGAATCACTGCAGGACCCCTCACGCCTGGAAAGCGCCCAGCTCCAGTGACCATGTCAGCATCATTATCTCATATAAAAGATGGCCCTTTGGGCCAAAAAATACATAGATCTATGTTGTAGGGCTGATATTGTCAGTGTAAAAAAATAGTCTTTTCAAAGATGAGGTGCAGTCCAACTAAATCATTTAACGTGCAAGCCTTAACGCTTCTTGGACGCATGTTGCAAACCCCTCCATTCCCTCACAGTGCTCAGGGCTATCTTGCTCATTATGACCTTTCAAGGGAGTGTATAGCCTGGCTTTATTTTAGAGAGCTAATTTTTTTTTGTCTTAGAAAATTACTGCGCAGTATTTTTGAGAGACTATTTAATATCGACACATTGCAGGTGACAGTAACAAGATGGTTGAGTTACCTGCCCAGAGCTCATAAATAGTGCTGATGGGACGGGTCTTTGCCTGTTAGGAGATGCATGCCGACTTCCCTTTGGGGGTGGTAGACAAGCTTCACTGGTCCCTTTCTTGTCTTTCCGTCCCATTTGGCCCTTTCTTCTCCCTCCTTCCCCCACCTTCCTTCTATGTTGCCTCTCTCTCACCCTCCTTCCGCTTTCTTTCCCTCCCTCCTACCTCCTTCCTACCCCAATATTTTCCCACCTTTCCAGCCTCTCTCTCTCCCCCTCCATCCCTTCCTTTATAATCCCCCCACCATGGCACACACTGCTCCTATCAGTGGAAATGGCCTCACCGAGTTGAACATTACACAAATCAAAGCATGACAGCTAATACCTCGACAGACTTAACCCTTTAAAAAGCAATTTTTTTGTGCAGATTTTTCCTTCAACCGTTCCACAGTCCCGTGACATAGATATGTAGCCTTATTAGCATATAGTTTCATTCATTCGGCTCTGGAGAGGACGAGCTGCTTACCCAGGGTGGCGTAGACAGCAAGTGGCAATGCTGATAAGGAAATCCAGGTTGCGTGGCTCCAAGACTCTTGCCCTAATGCTGCATAATTCCCACTGCTCCTGGCCTCCAGCTCTCGAAGGCAAGCAGGCATGGCTGGGAGGCTGGTACAGCCTGACAAAACCGCTGTGCCTTTGCTGTTTGCCCATCTCCATAAATTGTTCCTTACAGGGTCATGAAAATGTTTCCACTTCTCTACCTCCAACATTACTAGCCAAAGGAATGCCCCTTTAGGCTGGCAGGAGGGCCTGCAGTGGTTTCCACCCACTCTCTGGCCCCAGCAGATCTCAAACTCCCCCTCATTAAGATCAATGGTAGGAGTTTCCTACTGCATTTGACAATCTCGTTTGTGTTTAATCATCATCATAGCAATATTCTCCTCATCATACAGGCGGGAGCAGCACGCTTTTGCTTCTTTCCCTGATACTGCTGTTGGAAACAAAAGCTGTGTTTTCATCCACTGTGTCTGGGAAATGCACACTTATTATTAACAGAGGGATAACTGAGAGGTGGCTCACTCATGCAATAGATTGCTATGGATTTTTTTTTCCATTTCCACCTCTGTGCCAGTATTCATAAAGCATTTTCCAGGTGTTACAGCAATTATTTTGTCACCCAGATCCTATAGTGTCATGGTAATTAGGTGTACAGTCACAGATCATGGCTTTATGGACTGTGCGATTCATCATGCCTGCTGGTGTGTGTTTCCTGGCATCCAACAGTGCAGAAATGACGCTCACCAAACCTCCTACCCGACTTCCTGCCCCAAGTGTTGTGTAATTCAAAGGGCACTTTCAGAAAAGCTTGTTGTCAGCTAAAAATGTGGACAATAGAAATAACAGCTATTGGAGTGGTTCTGTAATTCTGTGTTTGAAGTTATGAAAATATCTGATATACTTCAAAGCTAGAGAGTGCATTGTAATTAACACATATTTTCATAGTAAACACAGCTTCATTTATATTTGCTATTGATTTTTCTTTTTTTTTTTGACAGAGAGTCAGAGAGAGGGACAGATAGGGACAGATGGACAGGAAGGGAGTGAGATTAGAAGCATCAATTCTTTGTTGTTGCACCTTAGTTGTGCATTGATTACTCTCTCATATGTGCCTTGACTGGGGGCTCCAGCAAAGCGAGTAACCCCTTGCTCAAGCCAGCAACCTTGGGCTCAAGCCAGTGACCGTAGGCTCATGTCTATGATTTCATGCTCAAGCCAGCAACCCCATGCTTAAGCTGGTTAGTTACACTCAAGTTGGTGACCTTGGGGTTTCAAACCTGGGTTCTCTGCATCCTAGTCTGATGCTCTATCCACTGCACCACCATCTGGTCAGGCACTACTGATTTTTCTTATTAAAGCAGTAGAATATTATAGGTAAAGATCAAGGTCTCCATCCCATTCTCATCTCTGCAAAAATGACTGGCATCCTGAGGGTGTGGATTTTCCTCTCCATATTTTTATACTTTTATTCTCTTTCTCTATGTATATATCCACACACCATATATTGTATCATTTAGGGTATTTTTTCCAAATGTATATAGATAGTTTAATACTGTATCATTTTGTAACATTTCTTTATCATTCACCTCTGAATATTTGAGGTTTATCCAAGTTGAAACATGTTTGTCTATCTTTTTTTTAACTATAGAGTTCATGTAAAGATTCATTTATGCGTCCTTCTTAGTGGACAGTCCTGTTGCTTCCAACTTCTTTCTCGTACAAACATCACCCCCATGCACCCTTTTGCACTTCCTCCTTGCTCACGTGCATAAGAATTTCTATAGGACCAGGGGCTCCAGATTTTATGTAAAGGAGCAGATCGTCAGTATTTTCAGCCTTGCTGTCTCGATGGCCTCTGTCACCACTACTGAACTCTGCTGTGGCAGCAACAAAGCAGCCCCATACCATATATGGGCAAGCAGACACGGTTGTGTGCCTTGCACGGTAGCTATAGATGCTGACGTGAATGTCACACGTGAAGGTCTTCACGTCATTATTATTTTCTTCATTTTTGTCCCCTCAGCCATTTATAAATGCTAAGAAATATTTTCAGCTTGAATGCCATACAAAAGCAGGCATTGGGCCCAGTTTGGCCCAAGTTATAATATGCTGACCCTTTCTATAGAGACTATATCTAGAAGAGGCATTACTAAACCAATTGATCTGTACTAGATAGGGCCAGATTATACTGCAAGATGGGTTTGTTTATTTATCTTTATCTTCCTACCCACATTTTCCACTAGCTTCACTTACCCTGGGTTTCTCAGACTTTTTATGTATTACCAACCTGATGTATGTAAAATGGTGTCTCATTTTTAAAAGATTGTTTTCTTTTTCAAATTATAGTTTACATGAAATATTATCATTTTTTAAATTTTTTATTAAATTTTAAATTTATTATGTTAACATAGATTCAAGTGTCACACTCAATTTAACACCCTCATCCCCCCAACAACGTGCCCTCTATTACACCCCCTTTACCCCCTTCCTCTGACTCCCTCCCCTTCCCTCTGGGACTTGCTGTCCTGTTGTCTGTATCTCTGTGTTATGTATGTATAGTTTCACTTATCCCTTCACATTCTCTGATCCCATCTCCTCATCCCCCTTCCCTCTGACAGCTGTCCCTCTGCTCCCTGTGACCCCGCCTCTGTCTCTATTCTGTTCCTCAGTTCACTGTGTTCATTAGATTCCACACATAAGAGAGATCATATGATATTTGTCTTTCTCTGCCTGGCTTATTTCACTTAGCATAATAATCTCCAGGTCCATCCATGCCATTGCAAAAGGTAAACTCTTCTTTTTCATGGCTGCGTAATATTCTGTTGTGTATATATGTACCACTGCTTTTTTAGCCACTCGTCCACTGACGGACACTTGGGCTGTTTCCACATCTTGGCTGTTGTAAACAATGCTGCAATAAACATGGGAGTGCATATCTTCTTTTGAATCAGTATTTTGGGATTCTTAGGCTATTACATTGAATATTATTTTATATTAGATGTACTGCATAGTGGTTAGACAATCATATACTTTACAGAGTGTCTCCCATGGTGTGTCATTTGTTTTAATAGGCATTTTCTATGAACTGTCATTTTTACCTTTTCCTTCATTCAGGATTGGCTGACAGTATTTTATATGTTCGGTAGCTGCATGGTTTTCTTTTTCTGTTGCTTTGCCTATCCGTTTTCTTTTCAAGTTTTCTATATGGTTGTTGGTCTTTTTTCTTACTAATGTATGGAATTCTCTATGTGTTCTGGATCCCAATCTTTTGTCAGATAGAGTACTACATTGCAAACATCTAGAGTATGTGGCATGTTTTTGTTGTACTAGAATAGTTAATATAAAATTCATTAAGATTTTATTGATGAGTTGTGCTTTTTGCAAACAGAATTTTCCTCCTCTAAAATCATTGATATTTGTGTAAAAGACCAGCACCCTGGCACGCTCCTGCTCCACCCCTGAGGAGAAGCTGACAGTTACGCCAGGGGAGTCTGCCCCCTGCCTGAGTCTGCCCCCTGCCTGAGTCTGTCCCCTGCCTGAGTCTGCCCCCTGCCTGAGTCTGCCCCCTGCCTGAGTCTGCCCCCTGCCTGAGTCTGTCCCCTGCCTTGCCCGCATGTCTTCTTCCCTCCAGCCCCTGCGCCAGGGCTGCCTCTTCCTCTCTCTCCTGGGCCCCTTCTCCCGTGTGTCCTCTTAAATCCTACTCCTGCTCCCAGGTCCCCACTTAGGTACAAATCCCTGCTCCCTGCTTAGAGATTTTTCCAGATAAAGAGATCAATGCCTTAATCTAAAAGGATAACTGACTGATGTAAAATTTCAAGCATCAGTCAGAAAAAAAACAAGAGGATTTTCTTAATGCTATGAAATCAAGCCTGTTAAACAGCAACAGACCTGCCTCCCCATTGCAGGATACATGGAATTATCCCCCCAGCACAGCACATTATTGATTCAACATATGGTTCTTCTATTCTATTAATGAAATTGGAAATAATAAGAATGTGGAAGTGTTCCAGAATTGTATTACATGTTTTGCCAGCTTTTCTCCAGTAACAAGAGATGGAAACTGCATTTGCCCTGCATGGGTCTTGCTTCATGTCGAGTGACATAATTAAGATAATCTCTTTTCTCCTGTAATTCTTATCGCAGTGTTCAGAGATATTCTAACCCAAATACTTTAAATTATGGTCTTTAGAAAGAAAAGTGCATTGTTTATAAAGGGAAGAAGGATCTTGTAGCCCATGTGGGAGGAGGGCTGTAACCGGTGGCGAAGCAGCTGCAGAGTCAGAAGCCTGCAGCGGCGGGAGGCAGCTGCGAGGCCAGAGCATGTCAGGAGCCAGGCTGCGTGATTCCTGCCCGCCGACGGCCCAGGGACTGGCAGCGCCTACAGTGGAGGCAGGCCTGGCTTTGCCTGGCCATAGAGTGGACCCGCTGGTCTCCGTCTTTCATCTTTTAGGTCACAAATTGTTATTTTTATATACTGAGCATGTGAGAGGTAGTCAGATCAAATACAGGGCATTATGGAGGGGAGGAATGCTGAGCGCACTCGATTATCAGTGCTATTTAAGTTCGGGGGGGGGGAGCAGGGGCTGCTGTAAAACAACTCAGAAGCTGCTCTCTGGGGTTTCTAAAAAGAGAACAGGAACGGTGATGGGGAAAGATGGAAGAAACCAGAGGCACCTTTCAAAGAACTCTGGATGTAATTTCTTTCCTGTCTAGATGGCAGGAACCATAATACAACTCAGGACCATAGAGTGGAATGAAGAAAAAGATATATGTGAAAAAAAGAGATATAAACAGATTCTCCCTTTCTCTTGGGTTAAGGATGTGATATTCTGCCTGCATCGAGGCAACCTCAAGGAAAGAATGCAGCAAGACTATAACCAGAGTCCTGTTTCCTCTCTGCACTGCAATAGGAACAGACACTCAGACACTGGGGTGGAAAATTAAGAACATTTCTCCGTTCTATAGGATGTTGGCAAAAACTCATTAAAATGCATGAATAAAGCATTTGATCCTTCTTCACTGACTCTTTACCCTTTGCAGAATACACCAACTAGTGCTGCCATTGGCAGGTTAGTAGTCCTTAGACGGGATAATACTGAGAAGGCATTAACTGTAGGTTAAACGAGAGAGAGAGAGAGAGAGAGAGAGAGAGAGAGAGAGAGAGAGAAGAGAAGAGAAGAGAAGAGAAGAGAAGAGAAGAGAAGAGAGAGAAGCATCCTGACCTTTTTACCAGGATTCATAAGACAGTAAGCTGTCTTGAGACAGAAATCTTATCTAAAATCTCTAAAAATTGTTTTCAAATCAAGTCCATTTGTCAGAAGCAAGGCTAGTTGGAAAAGAATTCCTCTTTGCTTAAGAATCCTAGTTGAAAACTAGAGATGATCACATAGACACCTGCTATTCCCACGTTGATCTGGAAATTTCACATGACCTCTGGCAGCCCATAGAAATCAAGGACCTTCGAGGCACTACAATTTCAAGTTCTCTGATTTTCCTTTTTCCACCAGAGAAGGTTTCTCCTTCTCATTGATGACCTTTCCTTCGCCCTTGACCTCTACTGCCCTTACTTTTAGATACTTATTGTTCAAATTACACAATATGGCTTTATATTCATTCTCTCCATGCTTCTGTGACTAGGTAGTTTTCCTGCATCTTGTCTGTCTCCCCTAAATGTGTATTCCTCCTCTTCCATCTCCACTGCTGCAAGACTTAGGTAAGCTCATATCACATCAAGCTTATGTTATCTCGATAAACTTCCGATTCTGTCCCTGCCTCTTGTTCTCTCTTTCAGTCTCACATGTACCATTTTTCTTCTTTTATTTCCTCAGCTTTGCCAGCATCCTTTTCTCCTCATTCTGTTCTTTTATTAATTCATTTATTCTTATGATTTTACAGGGCCTATGTTTCCTTTCACTTCTACCAGCATTTGAGTCACTTAAAAAGTTCTTTTGTTTACTTGAATTAATCTTCTGATGCTTCACATCATTTGATTTCTCCAAACTTTATTCAGGCACCTTTGTTTAGATTCTGTATTTGCCTTTCGTGTGTGTCTTTGAATTGGTACATTTCTGTTCACACCACCCCCTCTGTCCTCAGTAAGTAGCACTGCCTGTTTCCTTGATCACTTCTACTTTTACTTGAACTCTACTTGAATCTTCCTCTTGAAACCCTAGATGAACTGGGCATTGCCATTTGTTCCCACAGTTTCAGTCCCTCAGTTTTCTAAGGGCACAAGGAGGGGGGTGTGGTGCATTGCAGCTGGAAACGGAATTTCATTTCCTTGAAATTTTGTTCCCCACCTAGTTAATCTCCAATGTCTGCCCATGGCGTGGCTGTTTCTCATAGAAAGCATTCATGTTTATGCTCACATAGGGGTGATCTGATCACCTTAGAGAGCAAATGGGTGAAATCTGGAAGTGTTCCATAATTCTGGGTGAAACTGTGGGCTTTTCTACATATAGGATTCTTTCTCCATTGCTGCCAGTTGGCCTCCAGGTGCCATTTGTGTGGTGAACACAGCATAGAGTATACAGATGATTTATTATAGAATTGTATACCCTAATTCTGTATAATTTATTAACCATTGTCACCCTAGTAATTTCAATTTAAGAATTAAAAAAAAAAGAAGAATCAAGTCACAGGTCCCAGATCCCAGCTACATTCAAGAGGATGGAATTCTACAAGGCTGTGACTCCTTGGAGGTCACTTTAGAGAATAAAGAATGAGAATCTGGCCATTTCTTCTTGGCAGGACCCCTTAGAATTTCCTTAGTCCCTTGCTGCCCCAGAAACCCCTTCTAAAGATCCTGTAACCCTCTGAATGAGAAGCATCAAGTTTCAGATACAGTAGAGTCTCACAACCAGGACACCAATTGTGAAAGTATCTGAGTTCACAGCCCGTAGGCCTCAATATAAATTGGGTCACAAGAGTTATCAACTGGTGGGTTCCCTCATTAGAAATCACTTAGAAATACAGTGCTCATGTAATGTTGGAAACTGTTCTGTACAGTGGCGGATGTTTAGCAGCATCCCTGGCCTCTCTCACTAGATGACAATAGCCTCATCTCCTTCCACATGGGTTATAGCAACTAAAATGTTTCCAGGCATCACTGCATCCCTTGGAGGGGGATCATAACCAACCCTAGTTGCGATCTACTAAGCTAGGGTCTTTCCCCAGGTTTCCATTAAGGAGAAAGTAGGCGTCTCTTGATTGCAATAAAATCCGTGCAGTGTAATTTTATGGCAATATAATTAGGCTGAAATTGGTATGAATACAGCTGCGAGTCTATCCAGCTGCATTATAACTGATGATGAGTCAGTGGGCCATTTAAAGCTGAGTGTCAGGCTGCCTACTAAGTTCTGAAGGGTTCCAGTCCTAGTTGGGACTGTAGCTCCTCCAGACCCAGGCCACATCATCCATAAAATAAGGATCTTGTGTTTGCAGAAAAATGGTGCTTTTGCTTTGAAAAGTGCTGCTTCATTCATTGAAATCCCTCCACCCACCCTCAACAGTGTGCCCGGCACTTGAAATATCTGTATTTACCATTTACAGTCTCACATGATTTGTTTTAACTAAATAAAGAATGAAATTTCACTACTTACATAGTTAAACAATAATAAAAAACATCTGTGAAACCTAGTTTCCTTATTAAATCTCTATACATGATTCATTTTCCAAATGTTTGTTTGTGTCCCCATTGTTGTACTTAAATTTAAGACTGCAATTTCCTAGCCCTTCAAATGATACTAAAATGTTCACACCTGGAAATGAAGGTTCTCCACCACATGTTTGGTAATCCATTACAAATTGCAATTTGTATAGATGACCCCATGAATCGAACTTATTGGCACTCGTGAGAGATTCTTTCCATTTATTTTGTTGTTTTTTTAAAAGTAATATTTTTCATTCAAGCTGAGGTGGTAACAAGTCCTATTGTCATAACATGATGATTTCATTTATTTCATAAATATCTGCAGTCTTAGACCCACCCCTTCAGGTCATTCTGCTATTGGCAGCATGAGTTGAAATATATTCTGCAACCAAGGTCTTAAAATAGAGGCCTGTGAATAATCTATTGCTACAATATAAATTGGCTGGGAAGGAGTATCTTTTTACATTCCATAGCTTAAATATAAAGTAAAATCAAAGATGTATTATACCTTAATGTACCACTTGGAAGTTCTTACATCTTGACAATAATTGCTGAACCAATTATTTTTAGAAACTTGGGAGAACGGGTACTACATCCTTTCGATGGGAAGTGTTCTTGTTTTCTCTGAAAGCAGGTAAAATGAGGACATTCTGCCCAAAGAGGAGAGGGTACCAACTCTGTGACTGTGTCTTGGCTCTCCCTTCCACAAGTTTTCAGATTCTGTTCCTTGCTTCATTTCAGTTACCTAGGAACAAATTCACTATTTCTAACTCGAATGCTACAATGGCCATACATCCTTGTTTGGCCAGAACAGGCCTGATGCATACCTGTTTTCTGGGTGTTAACTATTTTCAAAACCTCCACTTACTCTCCAAAGCATTCTGGTTGAAATGATAACATAACCAGCCCTCTTCCTTCTAACTATCACATGAGGAAGTCTGTGGAAAAAGTGGTCCATATTTCTATGTAGGTGGTATCGATGTCCACCAGGGAGTGTTCTTGTCTCTGGCTTACATCTCTTAGCTGGAGAAGATTTTTTTCCTCTGGGCAGATTTTTAAGATAAAGAGAAGAGTCGTTAACTCATGGATGACTATCTGTGGGAAGACATGAGTTGGACACAAAGCTCTCAGTAGAACTTCTAAAACATGGAAGCAAAAAATAAAAAAATAAAAGCACAGTCTACATTGAAAACACTAGAAAATATCAGAGCTTGAAAAGGAACAGAAGAGTTATTGCTAAGAGAAAAAGTAGAATAAGAGGAAGCACGTAGAATTCTAGAAATTATTTATGGTGTGATTATTTGGGGATTATAATTCCAAGAGGATTTATGAGCATGTCACTTTCAGTAGTGATTACATCTGCTTTTCTAGGTAGCTACGGAAGGTCAGCACAATGCCATCATAGATTTCTTGAGCAACCCAGTTAAACAATGCCGAGCTGAATTATTTCTTTATAAAGGCATCAATATTACATTTTATTGCCCTCTGAAAATATGTCAGACTCAACTCCTGTGAATTATTTATCTATTTGCTTGCCTGTCCTCCCATTTAAATGGCTGCTTATTTAAAGCTACCCACAGGAAACTTCATCATGGCAAATCTTTCCTGGCTTCTCACACTGGTTATTTTTTCATGAACTAAGTCTCCTTATACAGAGCAGACCTGCACGTGACCAAATGATTAAGTTGTTCTGGTCTACCACAGCCTGCTGCCTAGCACGAAACCTGGACCCTTCACATGCTGAGACCACAGAGAATGAGAATAAGCTTTCCTTCATTGCATTTGCTTTTATCTTTCTTGTAGATACGACTGGTGTGTTGTAACTCATTGAGGTGAATGCTCACACCTTTTTTTTTTTCCTTTTTTCCTTTCTAGGATAATGGTATCTTTCCTTTCAACTAAGATTTTCCAGGAAGCTATGATGTAGGATAATTGCAAATATATTTCCTTAAAATTTAGTATGAAGAGAGTAGTCTTCCTCAGGCATTACTTGTGATCTCTCTCTCTCTCTCTCTCTCTCTCTCTCTCTTTTAATGTTTACTTTATTGATTTTGGAGTGAATGAGAGAGAGAGAGAGACAGAAACAGAGACAGGAACATAGATCTGTTCCTGTATGTGCCCTGACCAGAATCAAACTAGCAATCTCTGCCTTGGGATGATGCTCTAACCAGCCAAGTTATTGGGCCAGGGCTGTGATTTGTTTTCTGGGAATGCCGTCTCAGCCATGCATTTGACCATTGTTTTATATACTCGAAGTATTTAATAGATCTAATAACATGCTGAGGAAGGACCAGCAAAGCTGCCTCAAACCTTGACCACACCTGAAGACACTTGGACTACTGCTTTTAGAATACCAGTTTCTACTGATGAATTCTTTCAGTATTATTTTAGATTCTAATGGGGAGGAAGAAATATATGACCATGGACTCTTCTACCAGTTGTGCTTTTTTAAAAATTACACTTGAAATCTCCTAATGTCACCAGAATTGACAGTTCCTACCTTCAAAAATTTCATCAGTATCCTCTGTTGTGGGATGAAACAAATTTCCTCATTCCTATGAAATTTATTGTTTGAGAAAGAAGCCACCATAGATGTTCTTACCTCTCACTGTGACATTATTCAGGCAGTCGGTGAGATATTCTCTTGAAATAACCTGATACAGACTGACTCACGATATTTTTAGTTTGTTTCTTCCAGGAATCAAGTACAGTTATTTTTCTACAGGAGAATAACTTGTTGTTAGAGAAAAATGAAATTTCAACCAAATGGAATGGTAATATGAGATGTAGTTAACTCCTTGCCTATTGTTACTTGAAGAACATCTTATTGTATTTATATGTGGTTTTGTGTGCGTGTATGTATGTGCATTATGGAGTACTCTTCTTTTTGCAGAAAGGCTTATGTTTTACAATGAACAAATATGTCATATTCAGATGATTTTGATGCTTTGAAGGAGTGATGGGGAAGTTCTGCTGTTAATATTGAATCTTATTTTAATCACTAAAAGAGAGCTAAATATATGGGTGGTTCATTATCTAAAATGATGAACAACTTCCAATATATTAGAAAAACAAGTTAGTAATGGATTTTAAAATATCTTGCCTTTCCACTGTGAATGAAAGCAGAATGATATAATAAATACTTAAAAGACTCTTCTTATGGTATAAGAAACTGCCCGCAGACAGAAGCTCTGGAAAGATCAATGACTTCCATGTGCGATCCCCTTGTGTGTGGAGGACTGAATGACACACAAATATGGATGGGAGACTATGCAGATTGGTGACATAAAGCCTTAAGACAAACTCAAATATGACACCTTGAGTTTTGATAGAGCTAGAAGAGTGTTGGGGGTAAGGGATTGTTTGGATATCATCAGAAGATCACAAATAATGGCTCCCTTATCAAATATGAGTAAACCATGTATGTGAGGGTTTATTTCTGGGTCTTTGATGGTGTTCCATTGGTCTATGTGCCTGTTTTTATGCCAGTACCACGCTATTTTGATTACTATAAGATAGTTTGAAATCCAGAAGTGTGATGCCTCCAGATTTGTTGTTCTTTCTCAGACTTGCATTGGCTATTTGGGGTCTTTCATGGTTCCACACAAATTAGGTTTGCTTTTTTTCATTTCTGTGAAAAAATGTCATTAGAATTGTGATAAGATTTACTTTGAGTTTATAGATGGCTTTAGGTAGTATGGACATTTTAAGAATATTAATTCTTCTTATCTATGAACACAAAATACCTTTTCATTTGTTTGTGTAATCTTCAGTTTTTTCCCCTTAGTCTTGTAGTTTTTAGTGTACAGGTCTTTAACCTATTTGGTTGAAGTTCTTCCTGAGTATTTTATTGTTTTTATTGCTATTGTGAATAGAATTGTTTTCTTTATTTCCTTTTCAGATATTTTGTTGTTAGCATATAGAAATGCAACTGTTTTCTGTGTGTTGATTTTGAAAATTTACTAAATTTTTTGAATAGTTACGGCAGGTTTTTTTTGTGTGGAGTGTTTAGGAATTTTTCTATATAAGATCATAACATCTGTAAACAAAGATACTTTTCCGTTTTCCTTTCCTTATTGGATACTTTTTTTCTTTTTCTTGCCTGATTGCTCTGGCTAGGAATTCCAGTACTGTGTTGAATAGGAGAGGTGACAGTGGACATCCTTGTGTTGTTCCTGATCTTAGAGGCAAAGCTTATAGTTTTTACCATTCAATATGATGTTCACTATTGGCTTGTCACTTATGGACTTTATTTTGATGAGGTATGTGCCTTCTATACCAAAAACATTGAAAGTTTTTTCTTTTCATTAAAAATGTTGAATATTATCAGGTTCTTTTTCTGCTTCTATTGAGATGATCCTATGAATTTTATCTTTCATTCTGTTTATGTGGTATATCACATATATTGATTTGCATGTGTTGACCCATCCTTATACCCCAGGGATAAATCCCACTTGATTATGGTGTATAATCTTTTTAATGTGTTGTTGAATTCTGTTTGCTAATATTTTATTGAGAATTTTATTATCTCAGTTCATTAGGAATTTTGGACTTCAATTTTCTTTTCTTGTAGCGTCCTCATCTGGCTTTGGTATCATGGTAAATGTTAGCCTCATAGAATGACTTTGGGAGTCTTTCCTCCTCAACTTTTTGGAAAAGTTTCAGAAGAATTGGCTTTAATTCTTTAAATGTTGGGTAGAATTTACTAGTAATACTATCTGGTTCTGAGCTTTTCTGTGTTGGGATGTTTTTGATTACTGATTCAATTTCTTTACTCAGTATTGGTCTGCTCAGATTTTGTATTTCTTGATGTTTCAGTCTTGGTAATTTGTGTTTCTAGGAATATATCCATTTCTTCTGTTATTCAGTTTGTTGGCATATAATTATTCATAGTAGTCTCTCATGAACCTTTGTATTTCTGTGGCATCAGAAGTAATGCCTTTTTTATTATTTATTTAATTACTGTTCTCTCTTTTTTTCCTGAGTTAGTTTGGCTAGAGGTTTGTCAATTTTGTTTATCTTTTCAAAAGGGAGCTGTTAGTTTTATTTGTTTTTTTTTATTTGTTTTATTTTTCAGTTACAGTTTACATTCAATATTATTCTGTCATATACTTTACAGCCTGGTCTCCCCTCCCCGATATTCCAAGTCTAAGTTTTATTGATCTTTTCAATTGTTCTTCTGCTCTCTATTTCATTTATTTCTGCTCTGATCTTTATTATTTCCTTCGGTTACCTTTGGGTTTAGTTTGTTCTTCTTTTTCTAGTTCCCCGATGTTAAAATGAGGTTATTTATTTGAGATATTCTTTTTCTTCATGTACCTTATAGCTGCTTTCACAACATCCCATAGGTTTTAATAATCTGTGCTTTCATCTTCATTTGTTTGTAGATATTTCTTGATTTCCCTTTTGATTTCTTCTTTTACCCATTTGTTGTTCAAGTGCATGTAGTTTAATCTTACATTTGTGAGTTTTCCAGCTCTCCTCATGTTATCATGTATTTGTTTTCTTTTGCTGTATAACAGTTTACCACAGACTTAGTGGCTGAAAACAACACACATTTATTATTTTCCAGTTTCTGTGGTCAGGAGGACAGGTGTGGCTGAGCTGACATTGTCTCACAAGGGTGAAACCAAGTGTCAGCTGGGCTGCTTGATGTTCCTGTGATCCTTGTCCGGACTCACCTGATTGTTGGCAGACTTCGTTCTTGGTTCTGTGCTGCTAAGGTCCAGAAACGTCCTGCTGGCTGTCAGCTGGGACCACTCTTGCTCCTAGGGGCTGCCTGTGTTTCCTGCTCTGAGGCCCTGTCACAAGGCAGCTCTCCTGTCAATGCTAGCAAGGTGGACGAAGTCTCTCTTGTCAGCCTGCTAAGATGGGTCTTACATAGCACCCCATCACTTTTGCCCTGTAATGGAACATAATCAAGGGAGTGACATCCCACCATCATTGCCATATTCTGTTTGTCAGAAGCAAGTCTTAAATTTCTACTTATATTCAAGAGGAGGGGGTTATATAAAGGTGTGACTCTTTGGAGGTCACCTTAGAGTGTGTCCAGCAAAGGAACCTAAGGTCTAAGGACGGGCAGGGAGGCTGTGCTGCAGGAGCTAAGAGGTGAGCAGAGAATGAAAGAGATGTGAGAAATTCAGATTATGGCAGCAAGAGGCTTTTCAAACCAACTTCCCATTTCATAATTGGGCTCTGTTCCGTCCTGCCCTCCAGCCTCTGTTTGATGTCCGAGTTGATGCACTCAGTACTCCTCTTAGAATTCCTGGCTCCTTGTTGATCCCACCCAGAGTCAGCATGGAGACTCCGAAATCCTCCTGGGTAGCCAGGTTATTTACTCAGGCTGGGTTATGTAAGCCTTTGGCCTCCTTTGCAGCTTCACCTCCTTGGCATCTGTATGTGCTGAGCAGAAAAGAGATACAAAAGCCTTGTTCAAGGAGAAACAAAAAATATGCACCTCATTAATTTAAACATATTTTCCTTGAATACAAAATATAGATTTTTTGGGGTGGTAGCCTTCAAGATGACAAGGCAAATAAATGTTACTTGTAAGACTTTTCTCTTTTCCCCAGAGCATGTAACAACTATACAACACAATGTACCACATAATTAACCAAGTACAAGGTTTTGATTCTGCTGTTCAACCACAGAAATCAGCCTGTACCTATAGTCTGAAAGACACAGTTGTCCCCAAAGAAAATTAATGCATGTGTCCTCTCCAATTAGCTTTCTGTCAAGTTTTCGTGGAAAAGTATGTCGGTGGGTAGCTCTCAGTGCCTTTGCTGCAGGCGGACAGACAGACCTTGCTGTGCTCCTGGGGTGGCTGCCCCCAGAGGGTGTACACTGTGGATCTGGACCACAGGGCCACATGTACAGAGGCAGCAGGCGTGTAGCTGGAGGTGGGCTCCTGGGACCATGCTCCCACCTCAGCTGTGTGGTCTCAGGCCAGCAACTTGGCTTTTCAAGTTTGTTTTCTTGCCTGGAAAATGAAGTTCTTTCTGAATCTCAAGGGCTGAGCTCTGTGTAAAGAATGACACATTCCTGTGTGTTGAGCAAAAGCCTGGAGGTGGTGAACCAGGGCTGGAGGATGGAAGGCTCTTGGTGACAGTGAGCAGAACAACTTTTCTTTCATTATTGCTTGCTCTCTTTAGGGAATGGTGATTTTTTGTCAGATACCTACTATGCACAGAATTGAAAGGAGTACACGGAGGTGCAGGAGAATATTGCTAATGTACTCCTCTATTTAAATCAACCAAAATCATTTCAACTTTAAATTGAAGAATAGTCTACATATAGAAAAGGGATCATCTTTTAATTGCACAGCTCAATGATTTTCACAAAATGAACACACCCATATAATGAGCACTCAGAGAAAAAAAAATTAGAACATTAGCAGTCTTCTTCAAGAAGATCCCTCATTCTCCCCTCTGTAAGAATACCCATTTTTGCCTTGGCAACTCAGTTAGGTAGAGAGTCATCCAACATGCTAAGGTTGTGGGTTCGATCCTGGTCGGGGCACACACAAGAATCAACCCATGAATGTATAAATAAGTGGAACAACTAATTGATGCCCCCCCTTTAATGTTCATTGTTGAATGCTAAATATTTTTTTAAGGGAGAGGAGGGGAGATAGAGAGATAGGCTTCTGCATGTGCAGTGACCGAGATCTACCCAGCAACCCCTGTCTGGGGTTGATGCTCAAATCAACCAAGCTACCCTCAGCACCTAGGGCAATTCTCAGACCAATCGAGCCACTGGCTGCGGGAAGGGAAGAGGGAAAAAGAGGGGAGAGGAAGGGGAAGAGAAGCAAATGGTCGCTTCTCATGTGTGCCCTGACCTGGGATGGAACCCGAGACATCCATTTGCTGGGCTGATGCTCTATCCACTGAGTCAACTGGCCAAGGCCAACAATAATCCTTTTCTTAATTTCTGACAGTAGAGGTTTGTTTCATAGGTTTTATATATACATTGGATTGTACACTATGTACCCATGTCTGTCTGTCTTCTTTCACTCAACATTATATTTGTGAAATTGATGAGGTTATAGTGTATTGTCCCTTTCTCTTGTCCTATTCCATTAGAAAACTATAGATGTTTCTTTATTCATTCTGCTAACTAGCATTTAGGTGGTTTTCAGCCTTTGGCTATTTCTAGAAGTGTTACCATGAATGTTCTAGTATCTGTCTTTTAATGGACATATATATATGTATTTCTGTGGGAAATATTCCAAGGAGTGGAATTGCTGAGTCATAGGATGTGGTTATATTGAGATTTTGTAGATACTGTTAAAGTTTCCCCAAAGTGTTATATCAATCTGTGGTCCTGTCATTGGGTGTGAAAATTTTACTTGCTGTACATAATTTTCATTTTGGACATTCTGGTGGGTGTGTAATGATAGTGACAAATATTTTAATTTGCATGTCCTTCATGACTAATGTAGTTGAGTATCTTCATATGTTTTTTGGCCATTTGTATAAACTCCTTTTAAGGAGTATCTGCTCAAGCATTTCACCTATTTCACTGTGTTTACTTTTTTATTGATTGGTAGTATATATCTCTCTCTATAGTTGACCCTTGAACAACTTGAGTTTGAACTGTGCTGGTCTGCTTATACATGGACTTTTTTCAGTAAATAACGGTCAGCCTATTGTATCATCCATGGGTTTTGCATCCACAGATTCTACTCTTTGTGGATGAAAAACAGTATTTCAATCTGAAGTTGAGAATCTGTAGATTCAGGGGCCAACTGTACACATTGTTCTACGCCATTTTGTATAAGGGACTTGAGCTTCTCTTGATTTTTGTGTCCATGGGTTGGGTGTGGGGTTCTGGAAGCAATCCCCTATGGATTTCAAAGGACAACTGTAGTTAAGTTTCTAGTGAGTCAAAAGTTGTAAATGACTGACCTGTGGTGGCACAGTGGATAAAGCATCGACCTGGAATGCTGATATCACCAGTTTGAAACCCCAGTCAAGTCACATAATGAAAAGCTATGAGTTGATATTTCCTGCTCCTCCACCTCTCTTCTCTCCGAAGTCAATAAATAAAGTTTCAAAAAAAATTTGTGAATGATTTTTCAACTTGGGATGGGGTGACTTGTGTCCCTAATGCATGCATTGTTTAAGGGTCAATTGTATATCTATATATGTGAGTTCTATACTGAATATATGCATTGTGTCAACCAATATAATTTTTAATTACTTAATATGTTAAGTGCCTACCATGAGCTCCCCCTTAAAACATAATGCAGTAGGTGATACAAATAAAAAACAAGTTCAGTCCTTCCCACACATCAGTTGAAATTTGGTGGTACACAAGACAACCACATGTGCAGCAGTTGAGTAACAGCTGCAGTGAATGTGGGACGGTGTGCCTAGTTGAGAGGTGAAGCCTTCTGAGCATTTCTGGAATTTCAAGGGGTCTGGAGAAAATGCCAAGGTCCATGGGGAAAGAAGAAGTATGTATAGTGACACCTGGAACATAAGTAGGAATTGGAGAAGTGGAAATAACCTAAGCCAGTGTTTGAGGACAAATAGGAATTTAATTTGCTTCTACGTGGTGAGGCTTCTCCCATCTCATTGAGCTGCCTTAGTTGTGTTCTTTCATCCAACAAACATTCACAGAGCCCTATGCAGCTTGCCTGACAGACTTCTAGGTGCCAGGAGACAGGAGTGATCCAGACAGACAAAAGCTCAGACTCGAAGTCCCTATAAACATACTGGTACATTTACAGTGTAATGGAAGGTAACAGCACTCTGGAGATAAATACACCAGCAGAGGATGGAGAGTGCTAAAAAGGAGATTGCAAATTGACAGTGAGGTGGTTATAACAGACCTGACTGTGAAGGTGACTTCTGGCAGAGTTGAAGGAGGTGCGAGATCAAGCCACCAGGGTCTGGACACTGAGGAAGGATGGTATGTGGTGAATTGGAGGAATGGTAAAAGGAATTGTGTGTTTGGACTGGGCTGAGCCAGGGGTAGCGGTCAGAGAGGGAGGGGGAAAGCCAGCTAGGATGGCATCTGCTGGGCCTTGGTAGGATTGTGGCTTTCACACGGGGCAGAATGCAGACGGGGTTATGAGCAGAGGAGTGAGTGGTAAGAGCTGCATGGTTTGAAAATGGATCTCTTGACATTGAGTTGAGAAGAGAACGTCCACTCTATAATAATAGAAAGTCTAGTCATATAAATTTATTTAGCCTTTGAGACTCTCTCCCTTTTTTTCTCCCCAATCTAAAGAATAACCACTGGCCTGACTTGTGGTGGTGCAGTGGTTAAAAGCTTCGACCTGGAAATGCTGAGGTTGCCGGTTCAAAACCCTGGGCTTGCCTGGTCAAGGCACATATGGGAGTTGATGCTTCCAGCTCCTCCCCCTTCTCTCTCTGTCTCTCTCTCCTCTCTCTCCCTCTCTGTCTCTCTCTCCCTCTCTCTCTCCTATCTAAAAATGAATAAATAAATTTTTTAAAAAAATAAAGAATAACCACATGCATGACAGTCTGTTTGGAAGACTGAAGAGTAGTCTTTTTTTTTTTTTTTTGTATTTTTCTGAAGTGAGAAGCAGGGAGGCAGAAAGATAGACTCCCGCATGCTCCCGACAGGTATCCACCTGGCATGCCCACCAGGGGGCAATGCTCTGCCCATCTGGGGTGTTGCTCCATTGAAGTCGGAGCTATTCTAGCCCCTGAGGCAGAGGCCAAGGAGCCGTCCTTAGTGCCCAGGCCAGCTTTTGCTCCAAAGGAGCTTGGCTGCAGGAGATGAAGAGAGATTGAGAGAAAGGAGAGGGGGGAAGGGGGAGAAGCAGATGGGCACCTCTCCTGTGTGTCTTGGCCAGGAATTGAACCCAGGATTTCTACACACTGGGCCAACACTCTACCAGTGAGCCAACCAGCCAGGGCTATTTTGTAGCTTTGAATTCCTTGCACATTTTAAGGTGCACTACTAACATGCTTTCCCGATATGATTTTTATAATACCAAATATCATGTGTCATTCACTGTAATAGGTTTTATGTCAATATTAATGTTCTATACATGAACATTCTTCTTTGAGTTTTTCTTTTTCTTTTTATTCCACATTTCAAATGATCTTGGATTTTACAATAACAATCTCAAAACTTACATAAATGTCACCCCAGCCTTCCCTAACTAAATTCAATTACCCAAAATATATATGTAATACAAAGTAACCAGTCAAATAAATGTTATTCTAGTGTCAATTAAAATATTACCTAGATCTAGATAATAACCAGTGTTGCCTAAGATGTAGGAGGATGGTGAAGGTACTTTGCAAACAGGTTGGCAGTTTCTTCAAAAGTTAAACATCATTTGTTATAAGACCCAGCAATTCTTCCTGTCTTATTGATTTGCCCAAGATTAATACTCACACAAAAACCTGTACCCAAATTCTTAAAATAGCATTATTCATAGCAACCCAAAAGTGAACACAAACCAAATGTTCCTTAATTGGTCAATGGGTAAACAAAATATAGTATGTTCATACAATGGAATATTAATTAAGACAAAAGTATAAAATGTTTCAGCAGCAAAGTGGTGAACTGGGATTCAAACCCATGCAGCCTGGCTACAGAATCATGCTTCTGTATGGACCTTCAGCTGATCAGTGCAACAACCTAGAAGGCAAGTACCTTGGTCATGACTGTCTTATAAGTAAGAGAGCGAAGACAGAATTGGTAAGTACCTGCTCATATTCGTAAGAGCAAAAGCGCTGTGAGCTTTTGGTCAATCTGACCAACAGGACATACACTTAATCATCCCCACTTCCCGCTGAGTATTAATGAATAAGCTGGGCACAGTTACATTTAGGGTAAAACTGGCAGATCATTGACTGGCAAGTCCGGGAATGGTCGTGGGCATAGCACCGAGCCTCTGAAACTAGTAATGTCAGATGAATGCAGAAAAGCAGGAAGACGGAATAAAAAGGAGATCTAGAAAAATAAAAAAAAAGAATTAACTCTGCCTATACCAAGTTTGGCCTCAGGGGGAGCCCTGCTTCCATAGCTCTTCTGTACAATGGATAATATTACTATTTACCAGTCTTGCCCAAGGACATTGAGTAAATTAATTAATGTCTTTAGATGGGAAAAAGTACATTAAGAACATGTATACTGGGGCAGTTAATTTGAATTTACAGTTTAATTCATTAACTCATCATTCTCCTGGTCTTCGGGAGGCTTTATGAATAAGCAGTGTATTAATTCTTCTCAGAACTATTCATATCATTCTGAGAAAACCAAGTCTAAATGCCAGGAGATGACAGCCACTGTGACAGGAGGTTTGGAGAGCCAAAGAATTACAATCTTTGAAATTTCTTTACTATTTCTGTCAATGTATAATTTTGTCAAAATAATGACAGGACAAACTTCAGCCTCTATGTTACATTTTTTGGAGAACCACTCCTGCACTGAGGAGTTCTTTTCACAGGAGGACTTCTGCCTCCTAAAAGGTATCACACTGCAGAAAGAAGAGGACCAGACAGATGAGGCAGGGGAACAGGCTGGGCTGAGGTCCCAGCCCAGAACTGAAGAAGGAAACTGATTTTTGGTCCCCTCATTCAGGGAGGACTAAATTTCCCTAATTTCCAACTGAGCTGGTTATCTCTCCTCTATACCTCAGTGGTACAAAGCACACCTCTATCACACTATGTATGCCCTTTTGAAATACTTGATATGCTCATCTAGATATTCCTTGAGGGCAAGACTGTTTTGCCATGCTCTTGTCTGCAACTACTGTAAAGTGGGGCAGACTATGGACTCCCAATAAACATTCAATAACAATAAACAACAAACTGTCCTTGCTTCGCTCATCAGGAAAACCAGAGCACCAGATCAGATAATCATTAAAGACTCTTCTGGTCTTAAGATTTGGATTAAGACTACTCTTTGAGCCCTGGCCGGTTGGCTCAGTGGTAGAGTGTCGGCCGGTGTGTGGAAGTCCAGCGTTTGATTCCCGGCCAAGGCACAAAGGAGAAGCTACCATCTGCTTCCTCACCTTCCCCCCTCCTTTCTCTTTATCTCTCTTCCCTTCTCGCAGCCAAGGCTTCATTGGAGCAAAAGTTGGCCCGGGAGCTGAGGATGGCTCCATGGCCTCCACTTCAGGCACTAGAATGGCTCCTGTTGCAATGGAGTGACACCCCAGATGGGCAGAGCATCGCCCCCTAGTGGGCTTGCTGGGTGGATCCTGGTCAGGCACATGTGAGAGTCTGTCTCTTTGCCTCCTTGCTTCTCACTTCAGAAAAAATACAAAAATAAAAAAAAATAAAAAATAAAGCTACAAAATAATGGCAACATTTAAATAAACAGTTGGGGCTATGTCAGGTGTAGTCAACCTTTTTATACCTACTGCCCACTTTTATATCTCTGTTAGTAGTAAAATTTTCTAACCACCCACCGGTTCCACAGTAATGGTGATTTATAAAGTAGGGAAGTAACTTTACTTTATAAAATTTATGAAGCAGAGTTACAGCAAGTTAAAGCACATAATAATAATTACTTACCAAGTACTTTATGTCAGATTTTCCCTAAATTTGGCAGAATAAATCTTTAAAAAACAACTTACTATAGTTAAATCTATCTTTTTATTTATACTTTGGTTGCTCCGCTACTGCCCACCATGAAAGCTAGAATGCCCCCTAGTGGGCGGTAGGGACCAAGTTGACTACCACCGAGCTATGTGGAAGCTTACGATTTTTAACTAAAGGATAAGAAAAACACTGTGACTTCATCTGAGGTGGACTTTTCTTATCCATTTTCTTTGGAATGAATATTAAGATCGAGTCAGAATCTGATGGTTTTTGTTCTAACCCAGTACTTGACAATGAGGATACCTTTGCCTCCCAAGAGAACAGTTAGCAGTATCTGGAGACATTTTTCTTTTATTGTCACAATTGGGGGTGGGTTGTTACTGACATCTAGTGGGTGGAGGCCAGGGCTGCTACTACTGTTCATTCTATAGTGCACAGGGCAGCTCCCCTCAACAGAGATGTTTCCAGCTCAACATCAGTGATGTGAAGTAGAAAATCCCTCCTTTAACCAATGCTTTTGAAGGTGGAATAATTAAAATCAATTGAAGTGATTATTTCTCATTATTTTTCTCTCTAAGAACAGATATCATGTCATTCCCTGATCCTACTCAAGGATACTTGAATCTTGAAAGGTTGAGGGTGAAAACTGGGCTGTATATTTGTGATAAAGATCACCAGTTGATTCTGTTACTCGTTCTTTCTCCATTCCTTGTCTTTGCAACCAAATGAAAACTATGACTCTAGGTATTTTGTAAATGACTCTGGACCATCTTGAAAGAAAATGAATGTTTAGAATGGAAATTTTCTTATTCCATTTCTTGTTCTGTAAAGAATTGATTAGTTCCTTTCTCTATGACAATGTATTAGATATTTAGGGTAAACCTCTGGGTTATTGAAACCCAAATAAGAAGATGTTTACCAGTGTTGTCCAGGAAATTCAGATTAAAATTACTTTTTGACATTTATATAATAATTTTTACTTGATTTTGGCAAGACCAACTTCTCACTGAAATAATAACCAGAAAATTCTTTTGAGGCTATAAATTTTACAAAATGCGTGGACCCTGGATGTTTCATATATTCTATTTGAGTTATGTATTTAGTTTAGCAAAGTTTCTCCTAAACCATATATCCTGCTTTTAAATCACTGTAAAATACATGATGCCAATTAATACTAGTTAGCATGGGGTGAGGAACATGAGTACTGGTTCAATGGGCCTGGGTTAAAATCCCAGGCCTGCCACTGATGACCTGAGTATTGCAGGGCAAGCAGCTTGAGCACTTTTTTGGGGTTTTTGGACAAAGAGTCAGAGAGAGAGAGAGAGAGAGAGAGAGAGAGAGAGAGAGAGAGAGAGAGAGAGAGAGAGAGAAAGGGAGAGAGATGAGAAGCATCAATTCTTCATTGCAGCATCTTCGTTGTTCGCTGATTGCTTGTTCATTGATTGCTTTCTCATATGTGCCTTGACCAGGAGCTATAGCAGAGCGAGTGACCCCTTGCTCAAGCCAGCAACCTTGGGCTCAAGCCAGTGACCTTTGGGTTCAAGCCAGTGACCATGGGGTCATGTCTAGATTTCATGCTCAAACCAGCAACTCCATGCTCAAGCTGGTGTGCCCATGCTCAAGTCAGTGGCCTTGGGTCCTCTGAGTCCCAATTCGACACTCTATCCACTATGCCACTGCCTGATCAGGCTGCTTGAGTACTTTGACCAGTAGTTCCATACTGTCTAGCTCAATAGTAGAGAAACTGCCGCCCATTACCATGCAGCCTTTCTGAGGCAAATTGTTAACAATGCTGTTAATTCCAAGGTTTCCATCCCATTTATGAAACACTGCTGTCCATAAAGACAAGGTGCTAACTGTGGCTTATTGTTTTAGGTCTCAGCTCATAGCTCTAAGGAATATCTTTAAGGATGAGAACCAACTTGATGTTATGAGGGGTTTTGGGCAGGAAGGACATTCAGCATCTAAGTTGGATGTTTGTTGGCAAGTGGATATATATTTCCATGTATGGTTGTCTAGCCTCTGGGTTATTTTTACAGATGATGTTCCAGCACCTGTGTGTGTGTTTGTATAGATGGTCATCTGGAGATGTGCCTCCACAGAGAGGGAACCATATCAACTTTTAGCACACTTTCATCATGGGAAAGTATTTCTGCCTCTATTGAACTTCAGTGAGCCTTCCTTTACTTTTCTCTCTATGGGTCCTGGATCTGTTCTCTGAAGCTTCCCAGAATAAAGTCTCATCCTGCCTATGCATGGTTGCTTTTCAGAGTATTTGATGAATCTTATTTTATCCTCTGAAGTCTTCATTTTTCCCATGATAGAAATTGCACAGTCCTTCAAATGTTTCTCGTAAGACAAGTTTCTGACCTTTTATTATCCAGTGGTTGTTTATATTGATCCATTCTAGTACATCAATGCTTTTGCAAGGGTAACTTTTCTGACTTCAAAGGTAATGAATATTCACTATTTAAAATAAGGTTGGAAACATAAAAGTCCAAAAGAAAAATAAGGAAAGGAGGGGAAAAAGAAGGGAGAAAGGTGGAATATCACCCATTATCTAACTGAGATAAACACTTTAAAATTGAAGTTCTTTGTATTGTGTGTGTGAGGGAGTAGTGTATGTTTGCCATAATGTTTCTGAACATTGTTACTTTTTTTAAGTGAGAGAGGGGAGATCGGGGGACAGGCAGACAGGAAGGAAGAAAGCTATGAGGCATTAACTCATAGTTGTGGAACCTTAGTTGTTCATTGGTTGCTTTCTCATATGTGCCTTGACCAGGATCTATAGCTAAGCCAGTGACCTCTTGCTCAAGCAAGTGACCTTGGGATTCAAGCCAGTGACTTTTGGATGCAAGCCAGAAACTGTGAAGTCATGTCTATGATTCCACACTCAAGCCGAATGAGCCTGCACTCAAGCCAGCTAACTCAGGGTTTTGAACCTGGGTCCTCAGCATCCCAGGTCAACACTCTATTCACTGTGCTACCATCTGATCAGGTCTGAACATTGTTCTTAATGACTATATTCGCTCTGCTGTATGGATGCATGAGCATTGATCTGTACCCTTTGTGAAGTGTGATTGACAGAGGCAACCCCAATGTTCTATCCTAAACTGACTAAGCCACAGTTTGTTTGGCCCCTGGATTGTTATGAATTTCTACTTTTGCTCTTCAATATGAAATGTGGGTCTTGAAAATAACTTCATTTTATTAGGTCCCAAGTAGAACTTTTCCTTAGCATCTGAGCACACTTACCCACTCTGTGGAGGAGAGGCCCATTTACAAATGTGATAAGATATGTATAACAAAACCTAACCAGGTGGTGGTGCAGTATATAGAGTGTCAACCTAGGATTCTGAGGACCAAGGTTTGAAACCCTGAGGTCACTAACTTGAGAGTGGGCTCACCAGCTTGAGTACAGGGTTGCTGGCTTGAGCTTGGGATCATAGACATGACCCCCATTGATGAGGATAGTTTCAAAGACCTTTTGGACAACATGAAGCATAACAACATCAGTATCATAGAATTACCAGAAGGTGAAGAAAAGGCAAGGAATCAAAAACCTATTAGTAGAAAAATGACTGAAAATTTCTCTAATCTGATAAAGGAAAAAGATACACAAATCCAGGAATTGCAGAGAGTCCCATACAAGATGGCCCAAAGAGGCCCACACCAATTAAAATGGCAAAGGTTATAGACAAAATGAGTGACTCTTAAAAGCAGCAAGAGAAAAGGAGTTAGTTACCTCCAAGGGAGCTCCCATAATATTGTTAGCTGATTTCTGAAAAGAAACATTTCAGGCTAGAAAGGACTGGCATGAAATATTCAAAGTGATGAAAAGCAAGGGCATATGACCAAGACTACTTTACCCAGAAAAGCTATTCTTTAAAAGTGAAGGAGAAATAAATAGCTTCCCAGACAAGATAAAGCTAAAAAAGTTTGTTACCACTGAATTAGTATTGTAAGCAATATTGAAGGTCCTGGTTGAAGAAGAAGAAAGAAACTAAAAAGGAGAAGATGAAGAGGAAAAGGAGGAGGAGGAAGAAGAAAGAAGAAAACAAACAGAAGAACTTGATTAAAAGAATAAAATGGCAATATATACATACCTTTCCATAATAATTTTAAATATAAATTGCTTAAGTGCTCCATTGAAAAGACATAGGGTTGCTGAATAGATAAGAAAGCAGGACCCATATATATGTTGTCTACAAAGGACCCACCTCAGACCAAAATATACAAATAGACTAAAGGGATAGAAAAAGTTATTTCATGCAAATACAAATAAAAATAACTAAATCAGGAAGAATCAGAGAATCTGAATAAAGGAATTACAGCTAGTGAATTTGAAGTAGTAGAAATTAAAAACAAACAAACAAAAAAAACCTCCCAATAAACACAAGTCCTGGACCGATGGCTTCACAGGTGTGAAGGCTTCACCTATCTTTTTCAAGCTATTACAAAAAATTCACAAGCAGAGTCATTTTATTAGGTCAGCATTATTCTTCTTCCTAAACTAGATAAAGATAAAGATACTACAAAAAAAAGTTATAGGCCACAATCCATGATGAACATACTTGCTAGAGTCCTCAACAATATATTTACAAACTAGATCCAGCAACACATTACAAAGATCATAGACCATGATCAAGTGGGATTTATTCTGCAGATGTAAGATCGGTACAGCATCTACAAGTCCTTAAATCTGATACATCACAAAATCAAAATGAAGGATAGAAACCACATGATCATATAAATAAATGCAGAAAAAGCACTTGATAAAATCAAGCACCCATTTATGATAAAAAAAACTCTCAGCAAAGTACCATACTTCATAATAAGGGCCATACACAACAAACTCACCACTAATATCATACTCAATCTGTAGAAATTAGAAACATTTCCCTTATGATCAGGAACAAACAAGGATTTCCACTATTACCACTCTTATTTAATATAGTACTGGAAATCCTAGCCACAGTGATCATAGAAGAAAAAAAAGAAAAGGCACTCAAATAGGAAAGGAATAACTAAAACTGTCATTATTTGCAGATGACATGATACTATATATACAGAATCCAAAACTTTCCAACAAGAAATTACTAGAACTTATAAGAGTTCAGTAAAGTAATATGAAACAAAATAAATATCCAGAAATCACTTGCATTTTTGTACACCAATAATGACCTATCAGAAAGGGAAACTAAGAAAACAATACCATTCACAATTGCTTCAAAAAGAATAAAATACCTAGGAATAAATTTAACTAAGGATGTAAAAGACCTGTACTCAGAAAATTATAAGACATTGAATAAAGAAATTGAAGATAGAAACTAGTGGCAGCATATACCATGTTCATGGATAGAAAGATTTTAACATCATTAAAAAGTTCATACTACCCAAAGCAGTCTATACATTCAATGCAATTCTTATCAAGATACCAATGGTGCATTTCACAGATGTAGAAAAATATTTCAAAACTTTGTATAGAACCACAAAAGACACCAATACGCCACAACAATTTTGAGAAAGAACAAAGTTGGAGTCATTATGCTACTTGATATCAAACTACACTACAAGGCCATAGTAATCAAAACAGCATGGTATTAGCATAAAAACAGACATACAGTTCAGAGGAACAGGATAGAGAGCCCAGAAATCAACCTACACACCTACATGGTCAATTAATATTTATCATAGGAGGTCAGACCATACAATGGGGTAAGACAGTTTACTCCAGTGGTTTTCAACTGCTGGTCTGTGGACAGGTGCTCCCTCAGCCTTTTTACTCATTTCCATTTGCATGAAATATCTTCCTTTTACTTTTAGTCTTTGTCTTTCATTCTGAGGTGTTACCTCCTTATTTTCGACCATTCTGTGTTCTGGTCTTCCTCAGTGTCTACTCCTTTCAAGGTGATAAACCACTTAGATATTATTGCTTTTGGATTTGTGTTTGTAAATGTGAGCCCTTAAGAAAACTTAATAGATTTCTTTATTTGCTGCATTACAGCATCTTTCAGATTCCTAGTTATTTTGTGTGCTAATGAGTATGAAATATAGTGATTGTGTGTGTCTGTGTGTGTGCATGCTCCAAGTGTTGTAACCTCGGGTTAATGGATGCCTCTGAGACAGTGGTATTTTGAGGGTCAGCAGTTTATGAACTCCTGGAAATTGAATACAAATTTTTGTTCAATTTGGGCTTTTTACCAGATTTTCTTATGTCCAATGATGATTGCTTTAGGGAGTAACTTAGTAAAACCATCCTGAAAGGCTTAGTTGGTGCCTTTTAACAACTATTCAACAAATCAAGAAACTAATCAGCACAATGCTGTCATCATAGTGAAACAATGGCTAAGATGAGGGTGTAAATTGAGATTGCATTTCACTTTCCAGGTGATGGCCTTTTTCCTTACATGACTTCACTCATAACATATCAGGTATCAGTTTATATATGAGAATGTGCACTCAGCATCTAGCAAAGTCTTTCCTTCGAATTATTTCTGAGATCCCTCCAGGAGCTGTGTCAGAGCGTTGAGGTTTCCCCTGCCGTGCCACCACATGGCACCCTTTGCATTTTCTGCTCCTGTCTTTCCCTGATGCAGACAACATAGGCCTTGAAAAGCTGAAATGTTGTTGTGAGCCCCTAGGTACCTTCAGGTACCAGGCAAATGACCCTCTGGACGTGGCTCTCACTTCCTTGTCACCAATACCCACCACCTAAGTCCATAGAGCTGGAGTCATGGAAGCTCCTTTGTGTCTCCTTAGCAGTGTGTAGATGGTCTCTCCCCTGCCTGTTTGTATCAGTGTGACTCCCAAGCATCCTCTTTATTTTGTGCTGCTGCATAGCCTTTTGAGTACAGGTTGAAAAATTCACTGTTGTGCTACTGCCTCTGTTTCTCTTCCTCTTTCTCTCTCCTCCTTCTCTGCCCTCTCCTGTCTGTTGCCTCTACCTCTCACTTCTCCCCCATGCTCCCTCCCCCCATGCCCTGTCTGCACTCCTCTTCTAGCTGCCTCCTTACTCAACTTTTCTCTTTCCCTATGCACTGCTCTTCCCCTTCCTCTCCTTTTCCTTCCATCCCCTCCTCCTCTCCCAGCCCGTCAGGCCCACCATCCCTGCCTCTCCCTTTGCTCCCCCACTCTTTCCTCACCCTGGAGTCTCTGAGCTTCCCAGAGGCCCAGACTTTCAGACAAACATTTGTTCTTCTCCCACGCCTACCTCCTCCACCTTTAGAGAGTGACTTCTGCTTTGCTCCAGCCACGCCCCTGCCCCCCAATACCAGCACACAACCTCAGTGTTCATCAACTAGCCTTCCTCCACTGAAGTCTTCGGTAGTCTCACATGCCTTCCTGGGCCTGGCAGAGAGGACAGGTGAGTGGCATCTGGATGTGATGTCACAGGAAGGAGCAGTCAGTGTCTGCATGGAGAAGGTGTGCCTACTCTCAGGAATTTAAACTAGCTGTTCTCTAGTACTATGTGGCCAAACGCATCACTATGGGAAGATGTCACAGGGAGGCCAGGAGTTGGTGACTCCTGTGTTAAGGAAAACCAATGCTTGGCATATTTTTGAAGATAGAAAACCACAACATTTAAATCCCAAATGTTAGAAGACTTGGGGGTCCATGAGTTCCTGTGGTAGGGAGGGTCTTCTGTTCAACAGTTCAGCTTCACTATTAAGAGCATAGGTCTGGAACTCAGACTTCCTGGGTTCGATTTCTGTGAAATCCTACAAATGACATTGGACAAGTCACACTGTCTCAGTTTCCTCATTTAGAATATGCAGTGATAATAGAATCTATGTTTTAGGACTGTGGTAAGGACTAAATTAGTTCATAATATAAGGAACTTAGAAGAGTATAGTACCTGGGAGATAGTAATCACTCAATAAAGGTTAATGTTTATTTATTTATTTGTGCAAATAAGACACCTTAGGGATTAAATGAGTTGTCCAAACTGTCACATATAGGGAGGGGCCCACTTATAATTAGTATTTTATAATGGGCAGGCCATGCTTGAGAATGTTGTTTAGACTGACCAACTTTGGGATCAGCAAACTTTTTATAAAGGATCAAAAGAAGGCCATGAGGTCTCTGTCACTACTAACCAACTGTGCCATCGTGATACCAAAGCAGCCATGGAGAATAAATGCATCAATAAAGGATTGTGGCTGTGTTACAGTAAAACTTTATTTGCAAAAGCCGGGGACATTCAGACTAGTTTGTAAGCCCTTGCTTCTTCCACCTCCTGAAATAAGAAAATACTACTTAAATATCTTCTGTTTCTTAATGCAAAGATCAATATGTGTATTAGAAAATGTATAAATTACCTATACACCCAGAAAAATGTTGAAAAGTAAAAATTACCTATATTCTATCATGCAGAGATAATGAGAATTTACATTTTGGTGTATATTCAATGAATATTCTTCCAGTAGAAAGATGCTGCTTTAAATCTCTTCCTTTTGCAGGTCTTTGGGAAATTGGTATATTGGTGATTTGTTTCTAACATTAAGGCTTAATTATGGTAATTAATGGGTGGGGATGCTGCCTGCATCTAGTACCTATGGCCCTAAAAATCCAGGGGAGAGGTGGTGTGGTAACATATTATAGATTTATTCTTTTTAGTGCTGTCTTCTCTCTTCTTTGAGAGCAAACATCCTAATGTGACTGCTTCAAAACTGGTTAATATCTATGGGGTCTGTATCATTATATAATTTATTTGCTAAAAAGTTTTAGTCCATATCCCATGATTTTTATATAAGCACACATAAATATACTTATTTTTTAATTAAATATTATTGATTGATTTTAGAGAGAGAGAAAGGGAGGAAAGAGAAAGAGAGAGAGAGAAGCATAGATCTGTTCCTATATGTGTCCTGGCTGGTGATCTAACTCTCAATAGTTATTTCTTAATGATTTTGAAGGTTAGAGCACACACATTTACTTCTCTTTTTGTCATACTTAAATCTCTGAAACTTGCTGTTTATTGAGCACTTGCTATATACTAGACACCATGTGAAATACTTTACACACTGTTTTCTTCTTATAGACAGATAAGCTAAGGCTTCTAGAGGTTGAATTACTTGTCTAAGAGAACACAGAGAATAATTACAGACCCAGGATTTGAACTCAAGTCTGTAGACTCCTTCTTAGCCTGCACACTTACTGTAGTCATCTCCCTTCATTTTTGTTTCAGATGGTGGCCTTGTGTAGTGTAGGGGAAGTGAAAATTCCAGCTGCGAATTACCTTGTCACTTGACAAGCAGAGCTGCTGTTGAGATGGAGTTCAGTTATTTGCATAGTTATCAGTATGCTGGCAGAGTCCGCTCCACACACTTGTGATTCCTTGTATCTTATTTGCTGTTTATTCACTTTGGCACATGAGGAAAGCGGTCCTCCCTTCTGGAGGATAGAGTGTTTGTCTCTGCTTCTGTTGATTGAGACATCCCGGCCCTAATTTCCTTGGTACTTGCTTCTCTAGTTAAGGCATTGGCATAGGCCACACCTGCGGCATCATGTTACTCTCCTGTGCTAAAAATAACCAAGATCCTGGGTGAGCCTTCATATATAATTCATGGTTTTGATTTATTAATCTCTCCATTAAGCCAGAAAATGACATTTTTGCTGGCTGCATTCCAATCGGCATTATCTTAGACGTTTAGAGTTTGCGTTCACTTGAATCCCCTCTGTGGGCGCGTATGTGTTTATTTGTGGTTTAGTAGCAAAATCATTGCTGTGTATAACTCCTTTAATCTTTCATTTAACCCCTGGGTTCAGACTCATAACATGAATATAATATCTGAAAGAAGCAACATAAATGCATGTTGATAATAATAAAAATACAGAACCAGGATAAAAAAAAATTACCTTTTTTTTATAGCCTTAACGCTGAATTTATATTCAGCAAGTATGGAAGGGCAGCACTTGAAACTGGTTCATTCATTCAGTACGTATTTAGTTAGTTTCTCCTCGGTGCTAGGACGTTTGGTAGGATGATCAAACAAGGTTGCTATAGATAATGGTTGAACTTTCATGCTGCCTCCTAAGTCTTTAAAGGAAATTACCGTATTTCCCCATGTAGAAGACACTCTTTCATTTTGGGGCCTGAAATTTGAAAAAAGTATTGCATAAAGTTATTGAACTCAAGTTTTATTCATCACAAAATTCATACAACTCCTCATCAAGAGCGAAAAAGTGGGAAATGCAAGTAAAAACAAATGTACAACCACTGTATAAGACACACCCAGGTTTTAGACCCCAAATTTTTCAGGAAAGAGTGCGTCTTATACATGGGGGAATATGGTAGTATCTTTTCTCACTCTTATTTGCATCAGAGTTTGTTTCATTCCCCTGAGATTTTAAAAGACACCTTGTAAAGAGTGAATACATTTTGATTGTTTTCCAAGACACTTCTCTGAGATGTATGCCTTGAGGTCTGTACCAGTTTCTGGGACTCCGCCACCTTCTAGGAAGCCTTCACCACCTCTGCCACTTTTCCTGGGGCATAATCAGGCTCTTCAAAGCAGGAAGGGTGGACAGAGAGACAATAGATCAATAAATGGAGGAGGAGACGCACCATCATAGTTCTGTTGCTCTGCTATCAAATTCTACCAAACATCTAATCATTCAAATAGGTTAGTTTTTGGGAGCCATATTAATAATTAGGGTGGGGAAAGTCAAGGGCATTAATGAAGCCAGAGATGTCATCGAGATCTGAAATATTGTTTTTATTTTATAATATTGTTTGTGAAATTATATAATCAATATTCAAAGGGCATTGCGACATCAATTTTGACATTTTTGATCAAATACTAAATATGGACTTTGTAAATAGTATGTTATACTTTATATGAGGTGGCAGCTTGTGGTTTCTCACTATCCCTTCCTTTTCCCTCTTCTAAGTCACAGCACCCACCTTTCTTGTGGGGCCCCTAGTCCTCTGGTTTCTACGGGTCAGACCCTTCCTCACATTCAGCCATAGGGTGGGAGGACCCAGACTGGCTGATTGAAATACTGCATGCCCCTAGCTAAACATCCGGTCCAAGGCAAGGGTGTGGCCTGTGCCAATCCAATGGGATACCCCCTGGGTTTCTCCAGTTTGGTGAGGGGGGAAAAGCTCTTTCTAGCTTTAAGCAGGTTCACCACACAATGCAGCTCCAGAGATCTCCATTCTTTAGTGACAAAGAAAGCCTTGAATCACCTGTGTTTATTGTTTTCTTCTGAAGGGGGTTATGGGGGAAAGAACCACCCTTCTCTCTGTCCACCCTTCCTGCTTTGAAGAGCCTGATTATGCCCCAGGAAAAGTGGCAGAGGTGGTGAAGGCTTCCTAGAAGGTGGTGGAGTCCCAGAAACTGGTACAGACCTCAAGGCATACATCTCAGAGAAGTGTCTTAGAAAACAATCAAAATGTATTCACTCTTTACAAAGTGTCTTTTAAAATCTCAGGGGAATGAAACAAACTCTGATGCAAATAAGAGTGAGAAAAGATACTACTATATTCCCCCATGTATAAGACGCACTCTTTCCTGAAAAATTTGGGGTCTAAAACCTGATTAGTATAACAGACAGCTTCAGAGCTTCAGCTAAACATCGGATTAAAATCGGTGTGATGTGGCTCTCGCTAGATAGCTCCCGATATGCCAAGGTTGTGGTTTTGATCCTTGGTCAGGGCACGTACAAGAATCAACCAATGAACGCATGAATGCATGGATGAGTGGAAAACAAATCGGATGTTTCTCTCTTTCCTTTTCTCTCTTTCTCAAATCAGTACATATAAAATAATAATAAATGGGCTGGATATTAGGTATAGTCCTTGAACCTATGGTAACATGAGTATAGTAGTTTACTGTTGCTGCCATAACAAATAGTCATGAACTTTGTGGCCTCAGACAACACATATTTATTATTTTGTACTTTGTAGGTCAGAAGTCTACGATGGGTCTCCAGGGCCATGTCCCTCCTGGAGGCTTTAGGGGAGAATCCCCTTCCTTGCTTTTTCTACCTTCTATGGGCTGCCTGCATTACCTGGCTCCTCATCTTCCTGGCCTCTGCTTCTGCCATCACTTCTGTCTCTGACTCTAACTCTACTGTCAGTCTCCAAATTTTCCCGTATAATGTACCTTGTGATTACATTTGACCACCCAGATAATCCAAGATGATCACCCCATCTCAAAACTCTAACTTAATCATACCAATGAAAGTTCCTTTTTTCCTGTATAGAAGCATATTTTCAGATTCTGGGGATTAGAACATGGACATCTTTGGGGACTTACCACAATGTACAAATTCATTCCTTTTTTGTTTAGGCTGATCTGAGTTGGAATACTGCATTTGTAATCAAGAGTCTTAAGAAATACTATAATAAAGAAAGTGAGATACTGGGGCAATTTAAGGACATTTATATAGATATTTGGAGTTATAAAGCTTTTTTGGGGGGAAAAGATGAAAGTATGCAAAGAACATTAAATTGTACATATAACTAAATGGCATATATATATATATATATATATATATATATATATATATATATATATTTAGAATGAGAGACAGACAGAAAAGGAAAGGGATGACAAGCATCAACTCATAGCTGTGGCACCTTAGTTGTTCATTGATTGCTTTCTCATATGTGCCTTGACCGGTGGGGCTCTAGCCAAGCCAGTGACCCCTTGCTTAATCCAGTGACCTTGCGCTCAAGCCAGCGACCTTGGGCTTCAAGCCAGCAACCTTTGGACTCAAGCCAGCTACCGTGGGATCATGTCTATGATCCCATGCTCAAGCTGGTCACCCCTCATTCGAGCTGGATGAGCCTGCAGTCAAACCAGTGACCTCGGGGTTTCAATCCTGGGTATTCATTGTCCCCGATTGATGCTCTATCTACTGTGCCACCACCTGGTCAGGCTCTGTGTAGCTTTTTGAAACATCTTTCTCACTCTGTTATGCTACCATCTGGGAATGTTCTTGAACATGCTCTTGTTCTTACCCAAGTTCACCTTTATCATTTGGTTCCTATAGCCTGTTATTTGCTACAGAGCTTTTCTGCAATATTTTTTCTTCCCGTGATACATTTGTCTTCTTACCTCTCTATCATTCTAATTTTTTAGAATATTTATATATTCCTTTCTTAAATTGGAACCATTTTCTCTTGTTCATTGTATCTGTGAATAGTTTTTTTCTATATGTCTTTGGGGTTGTGAAATAGCTATTTAAATAAAAGCTTTTGAAAAAATTGCATGCTTCTGGTGTTCTAGAGAATGTTTTATGATAATTCTCATGGCTTATATCACATCACAATCTATCTCCTTCCAAAAGCCTACTTGACTCTCTTTTACCTAAATACTTACTGTTTTTAAATTTCCACTCTTACACTGCATTATTGCCTTGTCTACATACTAGTAAGTGGAATTGTCCACTGGAACTCTCTTCATCAAGAATCATTAATGAACCTGTTAAGTATGCATTTAAGTGGCCATCAAAGAAGACAGACTTTCATAAAAGTGTTTAGAAGTATTTGTACCCGTTTCTTTTTTTTGCACAAAATTGCTAAATTCTCTCTCTTTCTTTCTTTCTTTCTTTCTTTCTTTCTTTCTTTCTTTCTTTCTTTCTTTCTTTCAAGTGAGAGGAGGTGGAGATAAAGAGACAGACTTCCATGTGTACCCCAACTGGGATCCACCTGGCAACCCCCGTCTGAAGCCAATGCTCTGCCCATCTGGCCCCATACTCACACCTGAGCTATTTTTAGTACCTGAAGTGAGGCTTTACAGAGTCATCCTCAGTGCTTGGGGCCAATGTGCTCTAACCAATTGAGTCATGGCTGTGGGAGGGGAAGAGAGAGAGAAGAAGGGGAGATGGAGAGGTGGAGAAGTAGATGATCGCCTCTCCTATGTGTCCTGACCAGGAATCAAACCTGGCACTTCCACATGCTGGGGCAATGCTCTATTGTTGAACCAACTGGCCAGGGTCACTGAATACTTTTTCTAAAAAAATGTTGGAAGTCTACAGCAGGTCACTGCTGGATTCTTAACCAATTTAGGAATGAGCAAAATCCATTTCCAAGTCACTGTGGTTGCATTGGAATGTTGGCATTGTCAATGGAAACAGAAAGGCCTCCTTGTGTGGCCTGGGAACTCAATGAGAACATCTTCTGCCACGTAGGAGTGGAGGTAGGAGTGAGGGGCAGGCTTGTCTTGGGTGTCCAGGGCTGTGTCAGATTTGGAGCAGCATGATGCTGCAAATCCTAACTCATCCAATTGTAATGGTGGTTTTGGCTGGTCATTTTGTTGTAAGAATTATTAATATGCTCAAACTAGCTCATAGAAAGGGGCATTGTAGTAAATTTACACTATACAGTTGCTATGACACAGGAATTAAAAAGTGGCCACACTTCCTGAGAATTGGAGATAGAAGACACTGAGACTGAAAAGCTCTCACTTTTTGTTCCTCTTCAACTCTTTGTTAACAACCACAGGACCCTTCATTTCTGCTTCCAACAATGTTGACAAATACTAGGGCTTAAAAGGGCTGACCCAGATATATGACCTTCTGGCTGTATTACCCACCATTGACTGACTCTGAGTTCAAATTGTCAACTAAGATGATTTGGGTAATTGTTGGTTTGACAGTAGTGGTTGACTTTAGGCTAAGTTGTTCTCCTTGTTCCACAGCACTGTATCTGGGATGGGGCTGCAGATTTTAAAGAAACATTTGCCCTGTATGTTCAATAGGGCTTTGAGTGAAATCACACGTTGGCCCCAAAACTTTCACTATGATATATGTATTTGAGATTCATCATTGAGTAATATAAGAGAATAATTTGTTTAACACCCTAAGACAATTTTTCTGCCTTCTTTCGATTTTAGTAGCTAGTTAGTTCACTATGATATACAAGAGGAATTGTCAGTTTAATCCGAAAATTAGTGTGTTATTGCTGTTGATTGATGTCATCAATATGAAATTAGGAAAAATTATGAATTAATTCTTATAATCACATATACCATATGTTATATGGTTAAAAATTGACCTTAATAGGGTGTGGGTGCAATTTGGGTTTGCAAATTTAAAAAAGCATATGGAAGAATTGGAGGGGGTCTGAAAAGCTAAGCAAATGATAAAAGACAAAGAAAATAAGATATGAGTTTCAAAGGAAGGAAAATGATAGGCATATTTAGCCTAAGGAAGAGAAGACAGAATAATAATATGAGAATTTCCCCAAATGTGAAGTTGAAACAGTAATATATCGAGCTTATCTCTATTGCCTTGATATAATATGCAACAACATATAGATTTTAATGACAGCATAAGCTCTACCTTTCAGACAGCACTGTTATATGTTGGGAGATTCACAGACTCTATTTATAGATGTATATGATATATAAATGTATCTGTAGGAGCAGAATGTGGTACCGTCGTCACAGGAGTATAAATTAGAGGGCTTCATTGAGATTGCCTCCAGCTCTATGAGGCTGACATCAGTTCTATGATATTTAGTAGAAATAGAAGACAGAAATTTTCTAATCATGTTTTTTTAATGAGTTATTCCAGGTGTGGCCAAATGAATTGTGCTCTCTAAGGGGCCTTCAAAGGAGCAGCAATAGTCACCAGTCTTGGGGATTTCTTTTGTATTGTGGAAATTATAAACTAAAGGTGAAAGTTACATTTTTCTCAATAAAAAAGTGGGAATATGAGTGACTCTGAGAGAAGGGAAAAAAGATGGAGTGAACAGAAATGGGGAAAGGGTGGAGTAAATTTCAGTGAAGGAAATTAACAGACTTTATTATAAGTAGCATGCCAGTGTAAGTTGTTTTTCTCCATCCTCTTTCTTGGAGATTTCTCAGCAAATTGTCACAATATAGCTGTCTCTGGTTATTGAGTCATGGAGTTGAATGTCTGTTAGGATGCGTGAAAAGTGCTCAGTGTAGCCTGAAGGAAGGATTCGAAAAGACCCAAGGTCACCTGTGGAAGATATACTATACTGAGATTATCTGCATTTATCAACCCAACAGTAGACTATGTAGACAGTTCAATGTAGTATCTGGACCAAGTAAGAACTTTAATTGGGAAGAAGAAAGCCCACGATTGGAGTTTCCAGAGCAATTTACTATATGACTTTGGAGGAAGTAATTCAACTTCTTGTGCCTTAATTTCTTCAGATGAAGATAGTGTGTATACCTCACTGACGTCAGGATACAATAATATATGAACACTCAACAGAAAAGACAGGCACTGACTGCCACAAGTCCTACCATTCAACAGTAAGAACCATTGAGAACCGAGCAAGCAGCAGCACTGTGACAGAGAATCTACCGTGTCCACTTGAAAGGAGGTCTGGCACTTCTCCCAGGAATAAATACAAATGGCCAATAGATATATGAAAAGATGCTCATCTTCATTAGTTATTAGAGAAATGTCAATCAAAACTGCAATGAGATACCACCTCACACCTGTTAGATTAGCTATTATCAGCAAGACAGGTAATAATAAATGCTGGAGAGGCTGTGGAGAAAAAGGAACCCTCATCCACTGTTGGTGGGAATGTAAAGTAGTACAACCATTATGGAAGAAAGTATGCTGGTTCTTCAAAAAAGTAAAAATAGAGCTACCATATGACCCAGCAATCCCTCTACTGGGTATATACCACCAAAACTCAAAAGCATTGGTAAATAAAGACATATGCAGCCCCATGTTCATTGCAGCATTGTTCACAGTGGCCAAGACATGAAAACAATCAAAAAACCCTTCAATAGATGATTGGATAAAGAAGATGTGGCACATATACACTATGGAATACTACTTAGCCATAAGAAATGATGACATCGGATCACTTACAGCATCATGGATGGACCTTGACAACATTATACAGAGTGAAATAAGTAAATCAGAAAAAACTAAGAACTATGATTCCATACATAGGTGGGACATAAAAATGAGACTCAGAGACATGGACAAGAGTGTGGTGGTTATGGGGGGGGAGGGGAGAGAGGGGTTTGGGGGAGGGGCGAGGCACAAAGAAAACCAGATAGAAAGTGACAGAGGACAATTTGACTTTGGGTGATGGATATACAACATAATCGAATGTCAAAATAACCTAGGTCCTGGCCAGTTGGTTCAGCGGTAGAGCATCGGCCTGGCGTGCAGGGGACCCAGGTTCGATTCCCGGCCAGGGCACATAGGAGAAACGCCCATTTGCTTCTTCACCCCCCCCCTCCTTCCTCTCTGTCTCTCTCTTCCCCTCCCGCAGCCAAGGCTCCATTGGAACAAAGATGGCCCGGGTGCTGGGGATGGCTCCTTGGCCTCTGCCCCAGGCGCTAGAGTAGCTCTGGTCGCGGCACAGCATCACCCCCTGGTGGGCAGAGCGTTGCCCCTGGTGGGCATGCCGGGTGGATCCCGGTCGGGCGCATGCGGGAGTCTGTCTGACTGTCTCTCCCCGTTTCCAGCTTCAGAAAAATACAAAAAAACCCCCACAAAAACCTGAAGATGTTTTCTCTGAACATATGTACCCTGATTTATCAATGTCACCCCATTAAAATAAAAAAAAATTTAAAAATGAAAGAAGGTCTGGGATCCTGAAGGTCCCCAAATCTCATTCAGGGAGGCTACAAGGTCAAAATTATATTTAGAACAAGATGGCTTTATTTGTTTTTTCCAATTTCATTTCCCCCTGAAAACTTGTGGAGTTTACTTGGTGTTACATGGTTAGGGTTAGGGTCAGGGTTAGGGTTATATATGAGGAAATAAGGGTACCTATGTAAGCACATTTGCCCAAGTTCTCACATTGAAAAAGTAGTAGGAATTCCATTCAAACACAAGTACTCTCATTCTAAGTTCTGTAGCATTAAACACTATATTTTATTATTCTCTCTGTAGACTTGATGACTATAATTTACCCCTTAGCAGTGTACTGGGAAGGTTAGGCTAACTGCTATAACAACCAACCTAAACTTTACAAAAACTGAATATGAATGTTGTTCCATTGTGTTCTAGTGCTAAGTGGGTTGGTGAGGTCTCAGGGTGGTCTTTCAGAGACCCAGGATTTTTCCATCTTGTTCTTCCTTTGGAGGCCTTTGAAGTTGTTTTCAGCCAGTTGATGGGGAAAGAGAGAGTGGAAAACTTCTCGTTGGAGGGCTTTATAGGCCAATCCAGTATCTCCACCAATGGCCTACATTACTCATATGGCTACTCCCATGGCAAGGGATGCTTGGATGCAAAGTCTAGCTGCCCAGAAGAGAAATGGGAGTAGTTGAGCAGTTACATAAGCACTTGGAAGAGATTTTACGTTAAGAAATAACGCAGAGGTTATAGAAATACTGCCAGGGTCTGAGCTCAGAGGTCAACTGATATTTAGAAGGTCTACCCATAATTCTATACCCCCAATATGGAAGGTTGTTTTCTTTAAGGCCTCTGGGACCTAGTTCTTCTTATATTTGAGGTTATATATATATATAGGTCTTGGGTTAATTATCAACACCTTTAATATGATAGTTGATTATAAGAAGCCCATATAGCCATATAGCATCTTAGTGAAAATTAATAAATGGTGATGGAAAGAGACTTGACTTGGGGTGGTGAACGCACAATATAATGTACAGATGATATATTATAGAATTCTCCACCTGAAACTTATATAATTCTATTAACTCACTTCAGTACATTTTTAAAAATTAAAAAAAGACCTTATTTTTTAGGACATCTTAATGCTATGTTCCAGAAAATTTACTGAGCAAATATACAAACCTATAATTAACATAACATGAATGGTACCTTCTAAAATTGTTCAATGTGCATTGGGCCCAGTTGTACAAGGACCGCCTACTTTCATGTTGACTAAGGACCTCCACCACTTTAGTCCTTACAATTCAGCTCAGGTTTCCAGCAAGGTAGCTCCAGTGCACCCAGAAAGCTTAACTGAGTCATAGCTTGATTTTCTTTAAATGTTCCTCTTCTGGTTTCTATTTGTCTGATGCATTATAGAAACTCTTATCATTGCCTGACCTTAGTAGAAAAGAAAGATCAATTGGTTATTTCTTGAGTGAGGAACACTTAGTCCTCGAGTTCCAGCTTCTGGCTCCAAAAAGGCTTCTCAACACACATGGTTATTTAGTGTATAAAATTGTTTTGTAACAGTGTTTCCAAACCTTGACACTATTAACAGTTAGGGTGGATACATTAAAAAAAAGTCATTCATGGAAACAACCAAAAAGCCCTTCAATAGAAGACTGGATAAAGAAGATGTGGCACATATACACTATGGAATACTACTCAGCCATAAGAAATGATGACATCAGATCATTTACAGCAAAATGGTGGGATCTTGATAACATTATAAGGAGTGAAATAAGTAAATCAGAAAAAAACAAGAACTACATGATTCCATACATTGGTGGAACATAAAAATGAGACTAAGAGACATGGACAAGAGTGTGGTGGTTACCAAGGGTGGGGGGGAGGGAGGACATGGGAGGGAGGGAGGGAGAGAGTTAGGGGGAGGGGGAGGGGCACAGAGAACTAGATGGAGGGTGACGGAGGACAATCTGACTTTGGGCGAGGGGTTTGCAACATAATTTGATGACAAAATAACCTAGACATGTTTTCTTTGAATATATGTACCCTGAATTATTAATGTCATCCCATTACCATTAATAAAAATTTATTAAAAAAAAAAGTCATTGATTTTAGAGAGAGAGAGGAAGGGGGAGAGAGAGAGACAAGAAGACCAATCTGTTCCTGTATGTGCCCTGACCTGGGATCTAACCAGCAACCTCTGTGCTTCAGAACAATGCTCTAATCAACTGAGCCATCTGTCCAGGGCTTGGATTGATAAATCTTCATTGTAGGGCCTGTCCTGTACATTATAGGATATTGATCAGCATTCCTGGTCTTTGCCCTCTAGAGTCCAGTAGCAATCCCTCTTCCCAGTTGTTAGAATCAAAAATGTTTCCAGATATTACCAGATGTCTGCTCAGGGGCAAAATTGCCCCCAGGTCAGAATCACCAGAGGCAGATAGTAGACTGGAGTATAGTTATTACCTCCTAAATTTGTTGAGTTAAAATAGTCATCTAAGGGGCTGTTGTGCTTGTGTTACCTTGGCTAATCTCAAATATACAGGAAATCCAGAGGCTGGTGCCCAACGTGACTTTCCTGAGTAATCTTTCTGTCTTTATAGTCTGCCTCTGATGAGCAAGTGGAAGTTTTTTTTCTTTTTGGGCCCATTTTCTTAATTTTTCTACCGCTGGTCTCTTTCTGGAACATTCCTGAGTAGCAGATTGGGACCAGTGGAGTGGAAGCTGGCTTTACCTTCTCTGTTCCAGAAGGGATGCAATATATCCCTCTGGACAGGGTGACATCCTCCATGGGGGTTGATTTACATCTTTCTGCTTCTTCATAGTGCAACAATCATAAGACACACTTTCACTCACTAACGTTGACTACCCCTCATTACAGGAGTTCTAATATTATTGAGCTTAAGCAGACAAACACAAAAGTCCTCCAAGGGTGTGGAGAGCAAGGGATGATAGGGTGAGGAGCAGAGAGATCTCGACACTGCCACACTGAATGGCCTTGAAGGAGGGGTCTTAATGACCTCTTTCTATTCCCTGTGCTTTTGTTCCCCCAGCTGTCCCCCTTCACCTAGTGTTTTACTTTGGCTTATTCAGCAGGGTCCCCTTCGCTGATCTTTTCCAGAGTCCAAGGGGAAGGATGTGTGGGAGAACTTCCATAATTCCCTATTCCAGTCCCCTAACAATTGAGATGACATTTTGTTAGATTACTTCTTGGTGATGGCAGAGAGGGCCTCCTAATAATACCTTGCAAGTTAACATGTCTGTAATTAGAGTGTCCTGTAATTAGGGGTCTGACAATTTAGCCACAGCTTGTTACTAGCCAGTGACACAGTGGGACACTGGAAGAACTATAGAGAAGGACATCTGTCTGCTGATTGATTGTGAGGATCCTGAGGAAAGCCAGATCGAATAACATAATGATAATAATAGTAGTAACAATAGTGACACCAAAAAGCGACAGAGAGGAGATGGTGTTTCCACTTAGAAAGGGAATGCTTCTGGGAGAGAGGGCTGATGGACCTGCCTCCATCTTCCTGTGTGAGAGATTGATTCTGCTACTCACAAAGTTGGGTGACAGCTATGGATTGATGTGAAGTTTTTTTTTGTTTTTTTTTTATATATTTTATTTTATTTTTTTTCATTTTTCTGAAGCTGGAAACAGGGAGAGACAGTCAGACAGACTCCCGCATGCGCCCGACCGGGATCCACCCGGCATGCCCACCATGGGGCGACGCTCTGCCCACCAGGGGGCGATGCTCTGCCCATCCTGGGCGTCGCCATGTTGCGACCAGAGCCACTCTAGCGCCTGAGGCAGAGGCCACAGAGCCATCCCCAGCGCCCGGGCCATCTTTGCTCCAATGGAGCCTTGGCTGCGGGAGGGGAAGAGAGAGACAGAGAGGAAAGCGCGGCGGAGGGGTGGAGAAGCAAATGGGCACTTCTCCTGTGTGCCCTGGCCGGGAATCGAACCCGGGTCCTCCGCACGCTAGGCCGACGCTCTACCGCTGAGCCAACCGGCCAGGGCCTGATGTGAAGTTTTGATGGTCAATCCAGGAAGGGTAGGAGAGGTCCACATCACACGTAAACCAGACTAAGGGCTCAAAAACAAGCCTTCTGAGTGGTTTTAGCAAGAAAATTTGATTAGATAAAATTCAAACATCCTTCTTAGGATGCTAAGGAGCACGTGGACTGAGCTTCTCTGTCATTCCCTTAAATCTGCTTCTAGTGAATTCCTTAAAGTCTCATTTGGCTCCTCCCTTCCATACCATCCCCCACACTTAGCATGAAAGTCTGGCCACCACCCTGTCTTTATCTCCTCCCTTCTGATTTCCATGTCCCAGTCCTAGTTTGGGCTATTAGCGCTCACTCTCTTATCTGGACAAACACCACAAATACCCCCTTACTGGTTTCTGCATTTCCTTCACCTACTCAGAGCTCTACTGAAAGAGCTCATTTTCCTGTAAAACCCACCCCTCCCCACACACTCAGTCTCTCTTCTAAATTGGCTAATGGAACCATATTTCCACTAAAAGGAGATATTGAGATGAAGTCTAAGGTCCAGTTTCAGCACCATGTCCCTTATATCTTTAGTTTCTCTCTAACTAAGGGTTGATACTCCAGTTGCAATAATTTTTCGGCATACCCTGCACCTTCTATTTTCATTGTCATGATATTCTACTTGTCTGATCTTTTCCTGAACTTGTACCCGCCCTTTAAGGCCTTTTTTAGAGGGCTTCTCTTGTTTCCGCACCTGAGATGGTTTTCTCTACTGAACATTGCTTACCCTTCTCTGTACTCCTAACCTCCCTCCCTTCCAGGGTTTCCTCAGACCAATGGCCACTGTGCTGATTGAGGCCACTCTGGTATACTGGAAAGCTCAGTAGCTTGGAAATTGAGTATTTTTATTTGAGGACTGCTGCTTCCACTTTGTTTGCTTGTTATGTCTGGTGAACCACTTACCCTCCATGAGCCTCAGTACTATTATTTACAAATTGGAGATAATAATCTTTGTCCACTGGATTGTTATAAGGCTGAGATGATATGTGCAGAAACCTTTTCTGAATTGGAAGGCATTATACCGGTCTAGATTATCATAATCATTGTCTATCATACACTCTAGTTATTTACACAGTTCCCTTATTATATTATATTTTGCATACTGTAGTTAACTTGAGAAATTATTTTACTGTTTCCTCCCACAACCAGTGTTATCACTTTGTATCAATTAGGTATACTTTCAGTGGCAATTAACAATCATGATTATCACATGCTTAAGCAAAAAAGAGATTTGATTATCTCACGAAATGGGAAATATGAAGGTCAGCCATTGAGGCTGGTTTTACAACTCGACAATATCTTCCAGGGCCAAGCTTCTTCCAACATCTACCCCATTGCCTTCAATATCTTCACTTACTGTTTTCATGCTTGTTGTTTCATAGTTGCAAATGATAAGAACAGTTCTAGATATGATCACCTCATTTGAAAACAAGTGTGTGTGGGGGGGTCAGTACTGGATTGGAGGCTCCTCCCCTTTGTAAATGGTCTTATTTCCACATGAAAAGAGGGAGCGTTCCTGTTGAGTAGAGAAAAGTGTCTGCTACAGTCTTTGATGACACGAATCAGTGTTCCTCTTGATTTCCTCTCTACAGTGCCCAGTATATTGTAGATGATAAATGGTCAATGGTCAATAAATAGTAATTGAATGAATGAATAAAATCAACTAATAAATGAATGAGAGTTCTAAAACCTGAAATGATTAGTCTTAACTTGGCGTTTTTATACATACATCTTCCTTAAAGTTTACACTCAGGACTAGAGCAATTTATCTATCAGGATGAAGTGCTGTTCTTCAAATAGATTTGATTAGTTTTTGTCTCATCAGGGGCTAAGATGCAGGAACATTTTGTTAGGTAGACAGCTTTAGAGTGTGTCCAGATCTGAGAAGTTTAAAATAAGTTTTCTTTTTATACAATGCATAGGAATTCTAAATATCATTATGGGCTACATCCCAGTAAGATTCATATTCTAAAAATTATACACCAGCAGAATCTTAAGTGACCTATTCCTTCTTTCCTTGCTTCATCAGACAAGAGGAGATTCAGTGGGAAAGAAGTAATTACAATCCTTCTCACATTGACAAGTTGTGGTATATGCCTGAACGGAATGGGTAAGAGGAAGAATGAAGATATGAAGGAAATAGGTGACTTCATACAGCCTAGTGGGAAGTACATAGAGCAAATGTGGTTCTTAAAGTTGGTTCAGCTTATAGAAGGATGAGCTAATAAGTTTCTATTTTATAGGTATACAATTGACTGGTAAAAGTTTCTGATCCTGAATTTGTTCTTATAGAACCTAGCCTACTTTTTATTTAATTTTTTTTTAAACTGAGATATAATTGACACATAACATTGTTTAAGGATAGAACATAATGATTTGATTAATGTATATTTTGTGAAATGATTAGGACAATAAGTTTAGTTAATATGTATCACCACACTTTGTTGCAAATTGTGTGTGTGTGTGTGTGATGAGAACTTTTAAGGTCTATTCTCTCAGTAACTTTCACATATACAATACTATATTGTTAATTACACTCACTGTGCTGTACATCACATTCCCAGGATTTGTTTATCTTGTAACTAGAAGTTTGTATCTTTCATAGCCTTCAGCCATTGTATCCCCTTACTCTGGAACTCTCTATCTGTTCTCTGTATCTGAGTTTGTTATATATATTTACATTCCACATAAAAGCGATAATCATACAGAGCTTGCTTTCTTTCTCTGGCTTACTTCACTTAGTACAATGCTCTCAAGGTCCATCCATGTTGTTGTAATTGGCAGGATTTACTTTTTTATTTTTTAAATCATTGAATAATATTCCATTGTGTATATATACAACCTTTTCTTGATTCATTCACTGATGGACATGATGTTTTTTTCCCATGTCTTGGATATTGTAAATAATGCTGCAATTGACATGGTGGGTGCACATATCTTTCCTTGATTACAGAATTACCAAAGTAGATGGGATCTCAAAACATTGTACCTTTAGGCCCTGGCTGGTTAGCTCAGCGGTAGAGTATTGGACGGGCATGTGAATATCCCAGGTTCAACTCCTGGTCAGGGCACACAGGAGAAGTGACCATCTGTTTCTCCACCCCTCCCCCTCTCCTTTCGCTCTATCTCTCTCTTCCCTTCCTACAGCCATGGCTTTGTTGGGACAAGTTGGCACTGGGCACTGAGGATGGCTCCCTGGCCTCACCTTAGGTTATAAGATAGCTTGATTGTCTAGCAAAGGAGCAGTGCCCCAGATGGGCAGAGCATTGCCCCATAGAGGTCTTGCCAGGTGGATCCCAGTAAGGGTGCATGTGGGAGTCTGTCTCTCTGCCTCCCACCTTGTCCCTTAAGGAAAAAAAACAACAACATTGTACCTTTAGGAAGACTCACTTTTTCATCTGCTTTGCAAGATAGGGTAAAGGGAATGAGAACATAAAACTTTATTTTCACACATAAATCTTATAGGTGAGGATTATAAATCTATAAATCTTATAGTCAGCATTAAGAAAAGCAACGTGAATAAGAAACAATGACATAGTATCATTTATGACAATACAGATGGACATTGAGAACATTATACTGAGTGAGATAAGTACAATATATCAGAAAAAGTTAAGAACTGTATGATTGCATACATAGATGTGACACAAAATTGAGACTCTTGGACATAGATAAGAGTGCAGTGGTTACCAGGGGGAGGGGAAGGAAGGAGAAAGAGGGGGTGGGGGGAGGGGCATTAAGAGAAACAAATATAGGGGGACAGAGGATGATTTGATTTTGGGTGATAGGTATACAGCATAATCAACTGTCCGAATGATGTGGAGATGTCTTCTCTAAATCTATGTACTCTGGTTGACCAATGTCACTCTGTTAAATTTAATTGTTTAAATAAAAAATAATTTTAAAAAAACGAAAGAGATGACGTCAGAGTAATGGCGGGGTAGGAAGCGATACCGATAAATCTCCCCCAAAACTCAACAAGATCTTCAACCAGAAACAGAAAAACCTATACTTGGAGCTTCCAGATGCTTCGCAATACACCCAAAGGTATGATTGAGTGAAAAATTGGCTAAATATATAACCAAACCCCGAAGGAAAAAGGGAGTAAGAAATGCTCCGCCTTCCTCACTAACCTAAACAGGGCGGGTTTCTCTGGTAACTGTGAATATAGAAACTGAGGCAGGCAAAGGGGGTGAATAGATCCAGGCTGCCGCGGCACAAACGGCCGAACCAGGCTGTGGCACACAGATCCAAGCCGAGGAAAATCTGATCCTGTGGCAACCCGGGCAATACAAGCTAACACTCGCGCCAAACCCAAAGAAAGACAAGCGGAGCAGCCATTTTACCCGGTCTCCTGGTTGGTGCGCAGTTAGTGGGCGAGAATTTCTTCCTAGGCCCCGAGAGTGGGTGCCCGTGTTGCCCCACGGAGAGGCAGGGTCAGAGGCCTTTCTGTGGGCCGAGGACAGAGTCTCTGGGCAGCCCCAGCGCCCTGGGAAAGCCACGCATGGGAGGGAGTGAGAACTACTTCCAACGGTGGAGATTTTCCGTGCTGGTGAGGGTTTCACTCAGAGGGAACCGCGGCCGGCCTCATATCCTGGTGTGCGCGCGCAGATAAGGAGTGAGCGATTCCTCCGAGTGCCTCCGCAGTGTGCGCCTGTGTTATCGCAGAGAGGGGCAGAGTCAGGGGCCTTTGTGTGGGCCAAAGCGGAATCTCGAGCCGCCCCAGCGCCTTGCAAAAGCCGCGCACGGGGACGGAGCGAGACTCAATTCCAACGCTGCAACTTTTCCCTGCGGTTGGGGGTTTCACTCAGAGCGTGAGACTGCTGGCTGGATATCCTGGTCGCAGACAGTGAGTGAGAGTTTCCTCCAAGCACCCCCCAGAAGTGGGCGCCCGCTTGTGTTACCGGACAGAGTGGCAGAGCCAGTGGTCTTTGAGTGGGCGGAAAGCCCGCCTGATTATGCTAGCAGCTCTGACTGACTGAGCCTTACCCAGAGCCCTGTGCTGAGTGGAAATAGAGTGGGGAGTTGCCAGCTCTTTGAGCCTCTTACTATCCAGGCAGAGGCAGCAGCAACCCCATAGCTGGATTATCAGGCTACTAATTGAGGAAGGAAAGACTAGGAGAAAGGCTCCAGGAACACGGACTCTCTCACTGTCGGAGCCTATAAATGCTAATGAGCCTCGACTCCCACGAGACTAAAGCACAATACATGACATTGCCATAGAGACTTATCAACTGCAAGCCTCTACCTGAGCGTGCCAAAGGGGCAGAACCCGGGGTACAGAGTCACCGACCAGGAAGAGGGAGAGAAAAGAAAAAGCAAGAAGATAACCTCTCAAAATCAAGAATAATCTGCAGACTTTATAACCTATCCCATTTTATTATATTTGTTCGTTTGTTTCTCTTATCTTCATTCTTGATACTTTTTTTTCTTCCTCCAATTTGGCCGATTAACTCTCTACTGGTCTTACTCTCTCCTCTCCTTGAACTACACTACCCATAAGTGTTACATCTCCCATTATCTTTTCTCTTCTCTTCCTTTCTCTCTATGAGGGTTGCACTCCAAAACCCTTAACTCTCTCTCTCTCTCCTTTCTTTTTTCTTCTTTTAGTGGTTCCCTCTTTTTTTTCTCTCTCTCTCTTTCTTTTCTCCCTCTATATCAGTTTCTTCCTTTCTCCTTTACATCTCCTCTCATTCAAACCTCAATAACAAACAAATTATCTTATCTGGGACTCAAACCTATGTTTGTGGCATTTTGGGGGTTTTTTACTTCACCTTTTTAACTCACTAGCAGTGCTCCCATCCCTGGCTCTCCATATTATCTAGTTCTTGTTCCACTAAATACAATAGTAAGTTTTTAATTTGTCCCCCCATTTTTCCATTTTCCTCTTATTCCTCTCATCATAACTCTTAGACAACCAACACCTAAAAGCAAATCATTTTATTCTTGACCCAAATTTTTTCCTTATTTGCTTTTTGTGGGTCCATACGCTCTTTTTTTTTTCTTTTTTCCTTTTTTTTTTTCTTTCTTTTTTTCTTTTTTGCCCCTTTATTACTTTTCCCGAATTCAGGCCCTCCATCACAGGCATTGTTTGTTATAACTCACAGTCCACCACAAGATTTTCTCAAGAAAGAGGGGAGAGGAGAGGAGAGGAAAAAAGGAGGGGGGGAATAATTTCCTTTTTTTAAAAATTTTTATTTTATTTTATTTTTCTTTATTTCATTATTAATTTTTTTTAAAAAAAACAACTCTTTTCGATTTTTTATTTATTTTTTATTTTTTTTAACTTTTTATTCTTTATTAAATCTCATTAATACTATCAACAAAACCACCCTCAGATGCCATTAAGGAAGAGAAAATCGAATATCATGGATACAAAAGAAAGAGAGGTAACACAGCTAGATGAGGAAAAATCTATGGAGAAAAAATTTAATATATTGGAAACCTTGGAGCTAAATGACAGAGAATTCAAGATAGAAATCCTAAAAATCCTCCGAGATATACAAGAAAACACAGAAAGGCAATATAGGGAGCTCAGAAAACACCTCAATGAACACAAAGAATATATGTCCAAGGAAATTGAAACTATAAAAACAAATCAAACAGAGATGAAAAACTCAATTCACGAGCTGAAAAACGCAGTAACAAGCTTAGCTAATAGAACAGGTCAGATAGAAGAGAGGATTAGTGAAATAGAAGACAAGCAACTTGAGGCACAACAGAGAGAAGAAGAAAGAGACTCAAAAATTAAAAAAAATGAGATAGCCCTACAAGAATTATCTGACTCCATCAAAAAGAATAACATAAGAATAATAGGTATATCAGAGGGAGAAGAGAGAGAAAATGGAATGGAGAACATACTCAAACAAATAATAGATGAGAACTTCCCAAGCCTGTGGAAAGAACTAAAGCCTCAAGTTCAAGAAGCAAACAGAACTCCAAGTTTTCTTAACCCCAACAAACCTACTCCAAGGCATATCATAATGAAATTGACACAAACCAACAGCAAAGAAAAAATTCTCAAGGCAGCCAGGGAAAAGAAGAATACAACATATAAAGGAAGGCCCATTAGATTATCATCAGATTTCTCAGCAGAAACTCTACAAGCTAGAAGAGAGTGGACCCCAATATTTAAAGTCCTGAAAGAGAGGAACTTTCAGCCACGAATACTATACCCATCAAAGCTATCCTTCAAATACGAAGGAGAAATAAAAACATTCACAGATACAGAAAAGATGAGGGAATTTATCATCAGAAAACCCCCACTCCAGGAATTACTAAAGGGGGTTCTCCAATCAGATACAAAGAACAAAAAAAAAAACAGAGCCACAAGTAAAAGCTCCAAGAAGAACACAATAAAACCAAATTTAAACTGTGACAACAACAAAAAGAAAGAGGGGGAGAAGATGGAGATTAACAGTAGCAAAGGACGATGGAGTGCAAAAGTACTCACAAAATAGTTCGCTACAATGAACAGGGTAGGGACCCTTTTCATTACTCAAAGGTAACCACCATTGAAAAAACCACCACAGAAGCACATGAGATAAAAAAGATAGCAACAGAGGAAAGATGTATGGAATACAACCAAATAAAAACAAAAGATAGAAAAACGAAAGAGAAGGATCAAACAAGACACAAAACTAACAGAAAGCAAGATATAAAATGGCAATAGGGAACTCACAAGTATCAATAATTACACTAAATGTAAACGGATTAAACTCACCAATAAAAAGGCACAGAGTAGCAGAATGGATTAAAAAAGAAAATCCAACTGTATGCTGCCTACAGGAAACTCATCTAAGTAACAAGGATAAAAACAAATTCAAAGTGAAAGGCTGGAAAACAATACTCCAAGCAAATAACATCCAAAAAAAAGCAGGTGTAGCAATACTCATATCGGATAATGCTGACTACAAGACAGGAAAAGTACTCAGAGACAAAAATGGCCATTTCATAATGGCTAAGGGGACACTGAATCAAGAAGACATAACAATTCTTAATATATATGCACCAAACCAAGGAGCACCAAAATATATAAGACAGCTACTTATTGATCTTAAAACAAAAACTGACAAAAATACAATCATACTTGGAGACCTCAATACACCGCTGACGGCTCTAGATCGGTCATCCAAACAGAGAATCAACAAAGACATAGTGGCCTTAAACAAAACACTAGAGCACCTGGATATGATAGACATCTACAGGACATTTCATCCCAAAGTGACTGAGTATACATTTTTCTCCAGTGTACATGGATCATTCTCAAGAATTGACCATATGTTGGGCCACAAAAACAACATCAGCAAATTCAGAAAAATTGAAGTTGTACCAAGCATATTTTCTGATCATAAAGCCTTGAAACTAGAATTCAACTGCAAAAAAGAGGAAAAAAATCCCACAAAAATGTGGAAACTAAACAACATACTTTTAAAAAATGAATGGGTCAAAGAAGAAATAAGTGCAGAGATCAAAAGATATATACAGACTAATGAAAATGACAATACGACATATCAGAATCTATGGGATGCAGCAAAAGCAGTGATAAGAGGGAAGTTCATATCGCTTCAGGCATATATGAACAAACAAGAGAGAGCCCAAGTGAACCACTTAACTTCCCACCTTAAGGAACTAGAAAAAGAAGAACGAAGACAACCCAAAACCAGCCGAAGAAAGGAAATAATAAAACTCAGAGCAGAAATAAATGAATTAGAGAACAGAAAAACTATAGAAAAAATTAATAGAACAAGGAGCTGGTTCTTTGAAAAGATCAACAAAATTGACAAACCCTTGGCAAGACTTACCAAGGAAAAAAGAGAAAGAACTCATATAAACAAAATCCAAAATGAAAGAGGAGAAATCACCACGGACACTGTAGATATACAAAGAATTATTGTAGAATACTATGAAAAACTTTATGCCACTAAATTCAACAACCTAGAAGAAATGGATAAATTCCTAGAAAAATACAACCTTCCTAGACTGAGTCAAGAAGAAGCAGAAAGCCTAAACAGACCTATCAGTAGAGAAGAAATAGAAAAAACCATTAAAAACCTCCCCAAAAATAAAAGTCCAGGCCCGGACGGCTATACCAGCGAATTTTATCAAACATTCAAAGAAGACTTGGTTCCTATTCTACTCAAAGTCTTCCAAAAAATTGAAGAAGAAGCAATACTTCCAAACACATTTTATGAGGCCAACATAACCCTCATCCCAAAACCAGGCAAGGATGGCACAAAAAAAGAAAACTACAGACCAATATCTCTAATGAATACAGATGCTAAAATACTAAACAAAATACTAGCAAATCGAATACAACAACATATTAAAAAAATAATACATCATGATCAAGTGGGATTCATCCCAGAATCTCAAGGATGGTTCAACATACGTAAAACGGTTAATGTAATACACCATATCAACAAAACAAAGAACAAAAACCACATGATCTTATCAATAGATGCAGAAAAGGCTTTCGATAAAATACAACACAATTTTATGTTTAAGACTCTCAACAAAATGGGTATAGAAGGAAAATATCTCAACATGATAAAGGCCATATATGATAAACCATCAGCTAACATCATATTAAATGGCACTAAACTGAAGGCTTTCCCCCTTAAATCAGGAACAAGACAGGGTTGTCCACTCTCTCCACTCTTATTTAATGTGGTACTAGAGGTTCTCGCCACAGCAATCAGACAAGACAAAGAAATAAAAGGCATCCATATCGGAAAAGAAGAAGTAAAGGTATCACTTTTTGCAGATGATATGATCCTATACATCGAAAACCCCAAAGAATCCACAAAAAGACTACTAGAAACAATAAGCCAATACAGTAAGGTCACAGGATACAAAATTAACATACAGAAGTCAATAGCCTTTCTATATGCTAACAATGAAACAACTGAGAAGGAACTCAAAAGAATAATCCCCTTCACGATTGCAACAAAAAAAATAAAATACTTAGGAATAAACATAACAAAGAATGTAAAGGACTTATATAATGAAAACTATAAACCATTGTTAAGGGAAATCGAAAAAGATATAATGAGATGGAAGAATATACCTTGTTCTTGGCTAGGAAGAATAAATATAATCAAGATGGCTATATTACCCAAAGCAATATACAAATTTAATGCAATTCCCATCAAACTTCCAATGACGTTTTTTAAAGAAATAGAGCAAAAAATCATCAGATTTATATGGAACTATAAAAAACCCCGAATAGCCAAAGCAATCCTAAAGAAAAAGAATGAAGCTGGGGGCATAACAATACCTGACTTCAAACTCTATTATAGGGCCACAACAATCAAAACAGCATGGTATTGGCAGAAAAATAGACACTCAGACCAATGGAACAGAATAGAAAGTCCAGAAATAAAGCCACATATATATAGTCAAATAATTTTTGATAAAGGGGCCAACAACACACAATGGAGAAAAGAAAGCCTCTTCAATAAATGGTGCTGGGAAAACTGGAAAGCCACATGCAAAAGAATGAAACTGGACTACAGTCTCTCTCCCTGTACAAAAATTAACTCAAAATGGATCAAAGATCTAAACATAAGACCTGAAACAATTAAGTACATAGAAGAAGACATAGGTACTCAACTCATGGACCTGGGTTTTAAAGAGCATTTTATGAATTTGACTCCAATGGCAAGAGAAGTGAAGGCAAAAATTAATGAATGGGACTACATCAGACTAAGAAGTTTTTGCTCAGCAAGAGAAACTGATAACAAAATAAACAGAAAGCCAACTAAATGGGAAATGATATTTTCAAACAACAGCTCAGATAAGGGCCTAATATCCAAAATATACAAAGAACTCATAAAACTCAACAACAAACAAACAAACAATCTAAAAAAAAATGGGAAGAGGATATGAATAGACACTTCTCCCAGGAAGAAATACAAATGGCCAACAGATATATGAAAAGATGCTCATCTTCTTTAGCTATTAGAGAAATGCAAATCAAAACGGCAATGAGATACCACCTCACACCTGTTCGATTAGCTTTTATTAGCAAGTCAGGTAATAGCAAATGTTGGAGAGGCTGTGGAGAAAAAGGAACCCTCATACACTGTTGGTGGGAATGTAAAGTAGTACAACCATTATGGAAGAAAGTATGGTGGTTCCTCAAAAAACTGAAAATAGAACTACCTTATGACCCAGCAATCCCTCTACTGGGTATATATCCCCAAAACTCAGAAACATTGATACGTAAAGACACATGCAGCCCCATGTTTATTGCAGCATTGTTCACAGTGGCCAGGACATGGAAACAACCAAAAAGCCCATCAATAGATGACTGGATAAAGAAGATGTGGCACATATACACTATGGAATACTACTCAGCCATAAGAAATGATGACATCGGAACATTTACAGCAAAATGGTGGGATATTGATAACATGATACGAAGCGAAATAAGTAAATCAGAAAAAACCAGGAACTGTATTATTCCATACGTAGGTGGGACATAATACTGAAACTAAGAGACATTGACAAGAGTGTGGTGGTTACGGGGTGGAGGGGGGAATGGGAGAGGGATAGGGGGTGGGGAGGGGCACAAAGAAAACAAGATAGAAGGTGACAGAGGACAATCTGACTTTGGGTGGTGGGTATGCAACATAATTGAACGACAAGATAACCTGGACTTGTTATCTTTGAATATATGTATCCTGATTTATTGATGTCACCCCATTAAAAAAATAAAATTATAAAAAAAAAAAAAAAAACAAAAAAAAAACCGAAAGAAAAGTGAAGTGATATCCCAAGAGTTACTTCTATTTACAGATTTGGGAATGGAATCAAGAAATCCTAGTATCTTGTCTGTTGTTCTTTCTAATGCCCCCTATAGCATCTTCAATTTTTTTTTTTTTGTATTTTTCTGAAGCTGGAAACGGGGAGAGACAGTCAGACAGACTCCCGCATGCGCCCAACCGGGATGCACCTGGCACGCCCACCATGGGGCAACGCTCTGCCCACCAGGGGGCGATGCTCTGCCCCTCCAGGGCGTCGCTCTGTTGCAACCAGAGCCACTCTAGCACCTGGGGCAAAGGCCAAGGAGTCATCCCCTGCGCCTGGGCCATCTTTGCTCCAATGGAGCCTCAGCTGCAGGAGGGGAAGAGAGAGATAGAGAGGAAGGGGAGAGGGAAAGGTGGAAAAGCAGATGGGCGCTTCTCCTGTGTGCCCTGGCCGGGAATCGAACCCAGGACTTCTGCATGCCAGGCCGACGCTCTACCACTGAACCAACCGGCCAGGGCCAGCGTCTTTAATTTTTAAGTCTACTTTAAGTTAATAAAATATGAGAAAAATTGAATTATAGTGGTAGAACTTAAGAGTTTCTTATTATACAAATCATTATTCAAAATCCCCCTTCTGATGCTAGACTTATCTCCAGGAATCAATGTTTCCCATAATATAATAATCTTCATACTTTGTAGAAATTGTCATCAATTGGCGCATTTCTGGTCTCACCTTTTGTCATTGCTAAGATGGAATAATAATAACTTGTGTAATTTACAGGGCTATTTTAAGGTCTAATGGAATAAAAGCATTTAGAAAAATGAAAACTTACAAATATGTAGCATGATTCATCTTATTTAATACTAATAAAAATATTATCTTTTTTATCAAGAGAGACAGAGACAGCCATAGAGAGAGACAGAGAGAGGGACAGACAGACTGGAAGGGAGAGAGATGAAAAGCATCAATTCTTTGTTGTGGCACCTTAGTTGTCCATTGATTGCTTTCTCATATGTGCTTGACTGGGGTGAGAGGTGGCTCCAGCCGATCCAGTGACCCCTTGCTCAAGCCAGGAACCTTGGACTTCAAGCCAAAGACCTTTAGGCTCATGCCAGTGTCCCTGTGCTCAAGCTGGTGAGCCGGTGCTAAAGCTGGTGACCTTGGGGTTTCAAACCTGGGTCCTTAGAGTCCCAGGCTGATGCTCTATACACTGTGCCACTGCCTAGTCAGGCAAAAAAATATTATCTTTAAAACTATCTTGTCTTTCCTTATAGCCTCCAGTCCCAACCCCACCCCTGTGAAATACTAAGACAGAAATACAAGGTAAAAAGTAAAAAACTAAAGAAAGGAAGAAATGAGAGAGGAATAGAAGGAAATAAAGATAATTCTTCCTTTACTATTCATTTCTCAAGAATCCCATTGTCTTTAGATGCCTAGTTTATCTCTGAGAAAGTTGTTCCATTATTTATACCCAGTGCCCCCGGAGAAGGGGGATTAATATTTGTGTTATGTTCATCATATGTGGTGGCTCACTGATATGGCAAAACTGCCATATTGGTTCAGACATGTTCATCTAACATCCAATGGATGTCCCCTGGGTGTTCTATAGCCCATGAAATTTCAACATATCAGAGAGTAAATCATCCTTCCAAAACTGCTTTCAGGTACCCCTCTGTATCAGGGGCATCTCTATTGGGCCTGTCATATACGTTAAACACCTGAGAGAGTTCTTGACACCCTGTCTCCCTTGCTTCCTACTCCTATATATAATCAAATATTAGTCCTGGTGATATTCCCAGTACTATCTCTATCCCTTAAACTTTTGACATAGACTCCCTCTATGTTCCTTTGATTGGATCTATTTAAAATATCCATCTGACCAGATCATCTCCCACTTTGAGCCAGTCAGTGACTCCCCACCATGTGTGCTGTGGGCCTCCAGCGGCTTCCTATGGAGCCCTTGGGAGTACCTTAGATGGTGGGAGGAATGCAGGGAGATTGCATTTGGGCTGGAGTCTACATTCCCACTTCAAACAGGAAAATTAAACTATATATTTGCTTTCTGTATTGTGATTCTTGGAAATAATTGCTTCTGGTAAAAGCATTATGCTGTTCAAAATTGGAAGCCTACTGATCATAAAGTATAGTTCATGACCTGGCCTCTGCCTGCCTCTCAAGTTTCCTGTTTTTTCTCTTCCTTCTTGTAGAATCAAGAAACATCAGACTGCCCACATTTCCTGCATACACAACAGTTTGATGCCCTTGAGTGCCTTAGTATACTGTGCCTCCACCACAGAAACCATCCACACCCCCATCCCTACCTTGAGGATAACTAAATTTCACATACATTTGAAGACTCGGTGTTGCCACCTTCAGGAAACAGTCCCTGTTTTCTGCACTAGTTGCCCGTTCTCTCTGTGGCAATCTACAGTCTATTACATACTAATTCAGATGGGACAGGCATCAGGTGGTGTAGTACAAAGAAATTGGATTCTTTTTTTTTTTTTTTTAATAAATTTTTATTAATGGTAATGGGATGACATTAATAAATCAGGGTACATATATTCAAAGAAAACATGTCTAGGTTATTTTGTCATCAAATTATGTTGCAAACCCCTCGCCCAAAGTCAGATTGTCCTCCGTCACCCTCTATCTAGTTCTCTGTGCCCCTCCCCCTCCCTCTCTCCCTCCCTCCCTCCCATGTCCTCCCTCCCCCCCCCACCCTTGGTAACCACCACACTCTTGTCCATGTCTCTTCGTCTCATTTTTATGTTCCACCAATGTATGGAATCATGTAGTTCTTGTTTTTTTCTGATTTGCTTATTTCACTCCTTATAATGTTATCAAGATCCCATCATTTTGCTGTAAATGATCTGATGTCATCATTTCTTATGGCTGAGTAGTATTCCATAGTGTATATGTGCCACATCTTCTTTATCCAGTCTTCTATTGAAGGGCTTTTTGGTTGTTTCCATGTCTTGGCCACTGTGAACAGTGCTGCAATGAACATGGGGCTACATGTGTCTTCACGTATCAATGTTTCTGAGGTTTTGGGGTATATACCCAGTAGAGGGATTGCTGGGTCATAAGGTAGTTCTATTTGCAGTTTTTTGAGGAACCACCATACTTTCCTCCATAATGGTTGTACTACTTTACAGTCCCACCAACAGTGAATGAGGGTTCCTTTTTCTCCACAGCCTCTCCAACATTTGCTATTACCCGTCTTGTTGATAATAGCTAATCTAACAGGAGTGAGGTGGTATCTCATTGTAGTTTTGATTTGCATTTCTCTAATAACTAATGAAGCTGAGCATCTTTTCATATATCTGTTGGCCATTTGTATCTCTTCCTGGGAGAAGTGTCTGTTCATGTCCTCTTCCCATTTTTTAATTGGATTGTTTGTTTGTTTGTTGTTGAGTTTTATGAGTTCTTTGTAAATTTTGGATATTAGGCCCTTATCTGAGCTGTCGTTTGAAAATATCAGTTCCCATATAGTTGGCTGTCTGTTTATTTTGATATCAGTTTCTCTTGCTGAGCAAAAACTTTTAATTCTGATGTAGTCCCATTCATTTATCTTTGCCTTCACTTCTCTTGCCATTGGAGTCAAGTTCATAAAATGTTCTTTAAAACCCAGGTCCATGATTTTAGTACCTATGTCTTCTTCTATGTACTTGATTGTTTCAGGTCTTATATTTAGGTCTTTGATCCATTTTGAATTAATTTTAGTACACGGGGACAGGCTGTAGTCGAGTTTCATTCTTTTGCATGTGGCTTTCCAGTTTTCCCAACACCATTTGTTGAAGAGGCTTTCTTTTCTCCATTGTGTGTTGTTGGCCCCTTTATCAAAGATTATTTGACCATATATATGTGGTTTTATTTCTGGGCTTTCTATTCTGTTCCATTGGTCTGAGTGTCTATTTTTTTGCCAATACCATGCTGTTTTGATTATCGTGGCCCTATAATATAGTTTAAAGTCAGGTATTGTAATGCCCCCAGCTTCATTCTTTTTCCTTAGGATTGCTTTGGCTATTCGGGGTTTTTTATAGTTCCATATAAATCTGATGATTTTTTGTTCCATTTCTTTAAAAAATCTCATAGGGATTTTGATGGGAATTGCATTAAATTTGTATATTGCTTTGGGTAATATGGCCATTTTGATTATATTTATTCTTCCTATCCAAGAACAAGGAATATTTTTCCATCTCATTGTATCTTTTTCGATTTCCCTTAACAATGCTTTGTAATTTTCATTATATAGGTCCTTTACGTTCTTTGTTATGTTTATTCCTAGGTATTTTATTTTTTTTGTTGCAATCGTGAAGGGAGGAATGCAGGGAGATTGCATTTGGGCTGGAGTCTACATTCCCACTTCAAACAGGAAAATTAAACTATATATTTGCTTTCTGTATTGTGATTCTTGGAAATAATTGCTTCTGGTAAAAGCATTATGCTGTTCAAAATTGGAAGCCTACTGATCATAAAGTATAGTTCATGACCTGGCCTCTGCCTGCCTCTCAAGTTTCCTGTTTTTTCTCTTCCTTCTTGTAGAATCAAGAAACATCAGACTGCCCACATTTCCTGCATACACAACAGTTTGATGCCCTTGAGTGCCTTAGTATACTGTGCCTCCACCACAGAAACCATCCACACCCCCATCCCTACCTTGAGGATAACTAAATTTCACATACATTTGAAGACTTGGTGTTGCCACCTTCAGGAAACAGTCCCTGTTTTCTGCACCAGTTGCCCGTTCTCTCTGTGGCAATCTACAGTCTATTACATACTAATTCAGATGGGACAGGCATCAGGTGGTGTAGTACAAAGAAATTGGATTCTGATCCTCATTCTTCTACTATCTATGTGACTCTAAGCAATTTGTTTCACTTTTATGGAATGCCATTTATTTAATCATTCATTCACTTATTCATTCAACGGTATGTATTGATCTCTCCTTGTGGAGTTAACATTCAGGTTGAGGAATAGGAAATAAAAAATAAATTTAAATTATCCTATGGTATGAAATGCTATGAAAAAAATAAAACAAGCATGCATATGGCATTTAGAGGGTGGGATATTGGTTTGAAATAGAGTGTTATAAAAGAAAGGTCTCTTTCATCTCTGGTAGAAGAATTTTCTTGGCAAAAAGAGAACAAGTGCAAAGGCCCAAGGTCAGGAAATGGAGTAGCCAAGTGGTCAGTCTGATTAGGGGAGAGTGGGGCAGGGTATTGGGTCAGGAAGGGACAAGGAACCATATCATGTGTTTTTGTGAGTGAATAGGGAAGTAGCTGAAGGTTCTGAGCAGAGAAACAGCATGATCTGCCAGTTGTTTTAAAAGGAGCCTTGTAGGTGTTGAGTATAGTGGGTGGCAGTGGAGTAAGCAAGGAGACCAGTTAGTAGGCCATTACAGTTATCTAAGGGAGAGATGGTGTAATGCTCATAGGTGGTTGTGGTGGAGTAGAGTTGTTTAACCATTGTGGGCCTATTAAGCAACTAGAAGGATGGAGTTGACATTGAGATGGAAAAGACTGTAGGAAAGAGTCTTCTCTATGCGAATTAGTTGTAGGACATGTTAGGTTCAAGGTGCCTATTAGCCATCAGATGGAGATATTAAGTAGATCATCTGGAGTCGAGGTACCCAGGCCAGAGATATAAATGTGGATGTTGTCAGCCTATAGATAGTATCAAACATCATAAAATTAAATTAATTTACCTAGGAAGTAAGCATAGATACTCAATGAAAAGAAGGTCTAGACTGAGTCCTGGGACATTCCAATGTTTAAAGTTTGGCTAGAGGAGGCACAGTGACAGAAGAATAACAAGAAAGATATTGAGAAGAAACCTGGGTATGATGGCCCCAAAGCCAAGTGAAAGAAATGATTCAAGGAAGAGGGAATGGACGGCTGAGTCAAAGATAATGAGCACTGAGACACTGGCCATTGTATTTATTTGTGTAGATGTCCCTGGTTACATTGACAAGAATTGTTTCATTGGAGTAGTGATGACAAAGGTGTTTGGAAATCACGGATGGAGAAGATTCAAGATGCAGCAAGAGATAGCAAATAAAGAAGGTTTTGGAGAAGTTTCACCATGAAGATAAGTAAAAGAATGAGTCTTAGTTAAAGGGAGGTGGGTGTTGGGGTTAAGAGATTTTTTTAATGTACATGGGAATGATCCAGTCACTGAGGAGAAAATAGTAATGTAGTAAAAAGAGAGAGTAGGTGGTACATTGAGGGGCTGGAACCAGCAGGAGAGGCATGGATCACACATCAAGACCGTTGGCCTCCAGAGCATGATAGTTCTTTGAGAGGAACAGGAGGGAAGGTAGATTACGTGAGCAGAGAGTCAGGGAAAACCCTCTGGATTTTCTATGTTCAATACCTGGTGAAGGAAATTGGGGTATTTTTAAAATAACATTAATCGGTGTATTGTTCTTGGTTTCTCTCCTTACTTCTCAGAAATCCTGCTCAAAACATATCCTATGCTTCTAAATTGTCCTCCTGCTCTTTTGTTCATATCCTTCAAGAATGGTCATTTAAAATATAAATCTGATTCTGTCACTTCTATGTTTGTGAGACCAACCAGATGGTTAAGATGCTACAGTGTATGTGAGAAATGCATGAGGCTATCAACTGTAATTTATACTAAAAGAACCCTAAGCTGCCATCCTGTATGGCACATCTGGGCCAATAGCAGATTCGTGACACCCACTTGAGACAAAGCCTTACCAGTGACTCCTCTTCCCATGAGAAGCCCGCAGAGCACAAAGGATTCTATTGCTTAGGGCTTTGGAGATAAACTAGGCAACAATGAGATTGATTTTTAGGCAATCCGTCTACCTCTGATCAATCAGAGTAAATGTTTTCACCTTCGAAGTAGTGATCTTAGAGTCTGAAACTCTTTCTAACAGTAATGCCAAGGCTGAAGACAGTTGTTGAAATCCTTCTGGAATTTATACCCATGTGCCTCAATTTACATGCACGATGCTCTGAATCAGTGTCCTTTTTCAAAGACTCACTCTGTGTTAGCAGGGATGCATTATCATTTCATTTTACAGGTGGGAAAGCTGAGTCTCAGTAAACGACTTGCTCTAGAGCTGATGCCCTTTAAGTCTCTTATTCGTGAATATATTCAAAAGCGTTTGAAAGTGTGTTTGGCTTTCAGAAATGACCAATTGTCACTTGGATTCGATTAAAGCAAATTAAATAGATTGCCAAGACTGGGTAATACAGTTTCCAATGAATAAATCTGTGCGAGATCTAAAAGGGTCTTAAAATTTCTCCAGGCTGAAGATGAAACTTTAGAAAATCACTACTTTGAGTATGTACTCAAATGCCACCCAGTGGGTTTTGCTTTTTTAGGCAGATCTATTTCACGCTAGACAAAGAAACCTATCCCAAGGTGTACTGCACACACCTGGCACAGAGACGGACAGAGCTGACAGACCAGCTATTCAATTCTTTGCCTTTCTGCCAAGAGGGCTCGAAGGTACAGACTGGATGTGTTAGCATGTTTCAAGGGAACAGGTTCTTTCATTTTTACGTTAATCAAATATAAAGGAGGAGGGGGAGAAACTCTTTGCTTTAGAAAAAGATACCAATTCATTAGAATCCATACTTGATAATATATCAGAGAAGTATGAAGACCCGAGGAAGCCGCTCATTTTCCTTGCTAGCTCTCAGGCTGTGGAGAGTCAGCATAGTGCTCAATTTGGCATAGACTGAAACCCAACGGCAAACTGTTCCAGGTAGACCAGGTGTCCTGAAGGGAGGCTTTCTACAAATAAACATGATGTGTATTTCCTGTCACATCTACTCTTGAATAACTATTTGGTATCTGGAATAATTCTTTTTTTTTTTTTTTTTTGTATTTTTCTGAAGCTGGAAACGGGGAGAGACAGTCAGACAGACTCTTGCATCCACCAGGGGGCGATGCTCTGCCCCTCCGGGGTGTCGCTCTGTCGCGACCAGAGCCACTCTAGCGCCTGGGGCAGAGGCCAAGGAGCCATCCCCAGCGCCCGGGCCATCTTTGCTCCAATGGAGCCTTGGCTGCGGGAGGGGAAGAGAGAGACAGAGAGGAAGGAGGGAGGGTGGAGAAGCAAATGGGCGCTTCTCCTATGTGCCCTGGCCGGGAATCGAACCCAGGTCCCCCACATGCCAGGCCGATGCTCTACCGCTGAGCCAACCGGCCAGGGCCTGGAATAATTCTTAATAATAGGGTTATTTTTTTTCAAAGGGCATCCCAACTGTTCTGTTCTCAGAAGGGAGCACTTTTTGAAAGCACATCCTGCATAAGGCATTGCTTTACCACCTTTCTTTGATCAACAGTGGTCTTGTGTCGCCAGATGTTGACAAAGAGATGGAGGAATGTGTTGGTGACCACTCTCTTGGGAAAAGGCGGAAAGAGCAAAGGGGAATAATAACTGAAGAGGGTAGGAGAGGGCAGTCACTGCTATCATCAGCAATCCAAAGGAGGAAGAAGTATGCTGGGATAAAGTAGTGGAGAGGAGATGGACAAACAGCTATGGGCTCAGAGAGGGACTAGTACCCACTGGGGATGCTTGGCCAGTGTCAATTTGGCTCTGATCTAAGGAACATAACATTCACTTAACAAATGTCACATACTTCTACACCCATAAACTGTCTAGGTATCTGGGACCCATCGGTGGGAAACGAGATAAAACCAAAAGAAAAAAAAATCTCTGCCCTTGTGGAGCTTTTATTCCAGTCAAATAATCAGAAAAGAAAGAAGAAACAATAGATGTAAAAAATAAATGATGTAATAATATACTAGTCTAGTAGGTAATAAGTGCTGTGTATCAAGAAAAAATGGTTAATAGAATGTTGGAGACCAGAGCATGGGGGCCTTGCCCTTTTAAATAGGCTTTTCAGAGGTGGCTTTTTGGAAGTGATATTTTTGCAATGGCTTTGGGTGAAGGAGCTGGCCATGCAAATATCTGAAAGGCATTCCAGAATGAGGGAACAACCATTGCAAAGAGCCAAGTAGGGAGGATGCTTGCAAAATTTTAAGGACAGCGAAGAGTCCAGTGTTCCGAGGGCTTTGGAAGTGCGGTGGTGGGAGTGAAGTGGGGAGTTGTAGATGAGGTCAGGGAGATCAAGGACCAGGCATCGAGGGCCTTGCTGGCCTTTGTCGTGGAGTGCTACTTCAGCCCAAAAGAAAATGGGCAGCTTTTGCAAAGTTCAGATAGGAGAAGTAACCTTATCTGACCCATGTTTAAAATGCATCTCTTTCTCTAGCACATTGAGACAATATTGTGGCATAAAAATGAAATAATTTTCTTTTTTCAACACACTGCCTTACTTATATGACAACATTGATATGAGACTCAAATGCAAAGTGCTTTAAAAATTATAAAACACAGTGCAGACCCAAACTATAATTATTTTTCGCAAGCGATAGGGGGTTCAAAAGCCAAGGTCCTTCTTGCCTCCTCCAGTTATGAATAATAATCCTGTTCATAAAATTATGCTAGTCTGTAAGAAACGGAAGGAAAGTTTATTCTATTTATTTTTTAAAACAATGTAATTTTATGCTTGATTTTTGAAAATATTTAGATTTTTCAGATTGCTACTGACTTTATTTTTAATTTTTGAAAGAAATGCCTTTAGAAAAGGTGGAAGTCATAGGCTAGAATACTGAAGACTTGAAATACAGCAGCAGACCAGGAAAGGAACATGGTCTGGGAACTTCAAACCTATTTCCTTTTGCCTAATCCCCTCTGAGAGCTAGAAGCGCGCTGGCCAGATCCTCCAACATTTCGGGGGTGGCATCTTTTCTTTGCGGTGGCCCTGCCGTCAGGTGGACGCTTCTGGCTGGGAGAACACATACTTTGTGTAGCTGCCTGACCTTCAGGGAGTCTGGGGAGAGATTTTAAAGGATTTTGGAGAAGAGGCCTTGAGACTCCAAGAGAAAGAACAAGAAAAAGGGGCAGAAAAAGCCTGAGCCTGGGAGAGACAGAACTGAGTTAATGAAGAGGCGCGATTATCCCAGATAATTATGTAAAAGAAAAGGCTAGGAGTTCTTAATGGCTGCAACTTGGAGTTTACTCTGCCTAAGGTGAGTGTTTCTGTTTCTGTTTTTGTTTCTTGAGCACGATTTTTTTTTGTCTTTCTTCCCCCACTGAGCAATTTGAGGAAGCCGCTAGCGCTGTCTGCCGGAGCCTCATCCCATGCCTTCTCTTCCTTTACATTCTGAACCTCATTCAAATTCGTCTCCGCGCCACTGGCTCCCGGGACCCTCCTGTCTGTGCCCCTCTAGTGAGAAGCAGTTGTGTGGACCCTCACTTCCCGAAACGCCTCCCGTTCTTATTTTCTTATTTCTCCGATGCTCCCCCGGTGCTGCGGTCCAAAGACACATTCCCAGCAGCCCAGCTGTCACGTCTCGCTCCAGCGGTTCTGGGGGAAACAGTGGGGACTCTTCGCTCTCCAATCCGTGCCCACTGCGCTGGGCATCTCCCTCCGCTCCCCCTTGACAATCAGCCCAACCTCTGTCATCCCTGCCCGGTCCCCGTCGCTAGTTTTGTTTTTGCAACAAACCAAGGCTTTGGACGACCTGCGGTTGCTTGGCTCTCCTTGGGTTCGGGGAGGGCGGAGGCAGCGTTCAGGTCCCGGGTGTGCCTAAGACCATTAGATCAGATCTTCCCGATCTAAAGGCACACAGAGCCGGGGACAGGAGAGCACCAAGCCCCCACCCCCATTCCGCGGGTGGGGGTGGGGAGAGGAGAAGGGACACTGCCTGAGGAAGGAGGCAGGGAGGCAGCTGCAGTGCCGGGAGGGGTGCGCGCGCGTGTGCCAAGCTGGCCAGCCGGCGCCCGGCTCAGTCTGCGCTCGTCGGCGCGCGGGCCAGCGGGGCCAGCGGGGCCAGCGGGCAGCGAGCGGTGGCAGCGCCCCTCGACCGGGCCTTGCTGGACGCCCGGCAGTCCCCCGCAGGGGCGCTCTGGGCGGAGCGCACGACCCAGCCCACTCTCCCCGCCTCGCGCAGCCTGCCCGCCCCTCTCTCAGTTGAGTTTTCCCTGCACGGGCGCCCCATCAATGGTCCAGCTTGGGGATGCACACGCAGCTCACGGCCGGAGGGGGGTAGCAGCCGCCACCTCCAGGTGCAGGCTCTCCAGGGCCGCTGCTGCCACCCACTGTCGCTGCCACTCGAGCCCCGGGGCGCGCTGAGGTCCTGGCCGGCCATGGGGCTGCGGAGGCTGCCCTTGCTGGCATGAGAAGGGGCGAGGAAGCCACCGCGCTCGGGTTCCCGGCTGCCTGCATGGATGTCTTCAGCTTTGTGAAGATTGCAAAGCTCTCGAGGTAGGGGCTGCGCCGGTTCATTTGCACCCAGGGCCGTCTCAGTGGGCAACTTGGTGCTTTATTTTCCAGGAGACTGGGGGAGAAGCAAAAGCTGGAGAGAGCAGCGGGGCTTAAGATAGGACTGAAACCAGGTGGCCAGGGGCTGCTGCGTTCAACTTAGGTCTCACTAGCTGATGGGGCTTGTGTGTCCATGGGTGTAGACCACGCACAGAGAAATACACATGCCCTCACTCACACCACAGTATTCACGACAGTTTGTTTTCTCTTAGGAAAAGACCCAGTGGTGCTTGGGTTACATTTATGATTTAGAGCTAAGAGAAGATGGTTGTAATTGCTACTGCCAGGGAGAACCCAAACTCCTTAGAGCTGGGGTCGGTCCTTCTGGGCACAGTGATCAAAAGTGGCCCCCTCCCCCCACTGCTAAATGACACCTCCACACTCTGTACAACTCAGCTTGTAGGTTGACCAGGTGTTTCCAGCAGTGACCTAGATGCTGAATTCAAGGAGACAGAAGAGAAAGACCTTTAGCCTTTCTTTAGGTAACTATATAGTCCAGAGCCTTGAAAGATTTAGAAATTTGTTTCCAAGTAGCCATGTTGTTGAAACAAAAGAACAATCAGCACTTCAGGCAGATTTCCCGGGCAGTGGTGATAGAGGGGCGACATGTCCACTTCTGGCCGCCTGCGATCACGGGGTCAGAGTGGTCTTCTGGCCTGCTTCTACTTCCCAAGTCTTCATGAAAACCGAAGAAGTCGGTCTGTGTCTGTTAAGGTATGGCATCGAGTGGGAAGAACCTAGTCTAAGTCTTAGCAGACCATGCCCCACCTTCTGTACCCAAGTGTCTGCAAGAACTGGCCTTCTGCCCCTAGGGCTCTGTATAGCAGTTACCACCACAACCTTAGGAGGTAGATGTAGGGGTTTTTAGGACACAGTTTAGATTTGCTTGCGATATGGAGTGAGTAATTCTAGATTTTCCCTAATACCTCAATATCCTGGTGGGATGTGTTGATTGCATCAGGCAAGAATAAGCAGCCTCAGATAGCCCAAGTCAGAAATGTATGTTGAGTTTTCTTTGCTAACTTAGCCTTGGGCCATTTCAGCAACAGTCAGCTTAGATCTTGCCATACAGATGTACCTCTCTCTCCAGCATCCACAGGTCTTTATTTGTTCTTCTTGCCTATCTCCACCTTCCCTCTCTACTCACATAGGGCAAGCTTAACATTGCAAGCAGGTTTCCCAGAGTATGTTCGTCTGTGTAGATGTGAGGTATACAGTTGATGGGTGAATAGGGTCTGTCTTAGAGCAAACAGTCAATGAAGAGGTTTTGCCCTGCAAATCAGAGCACAGACATGTCAAGGCGAGGGTGACTGTAGTATAGCAGATTGGTTTCACGCCAATATCGTAGAGGGCCATGCCTTCACACCTCTGTTAACTTTGTGCATGCTTCTGCCTATGGCTGATTTATAAGCATCTGTCAAGTCGTGAACCAGGGATGGGAAACAGCTGTGAGCAACAGTTTAGTGGTTGCCTGGTGCCATCTGTGTGATGGACAGAGATACTGCTGAAGGAGAAGTTCAACCAATAGTATAGTTTAAAGTAACCAAGTTTGATTTCCATGGCCTCAACTGATAAAAATGCTAAGATGAATGAAACATCTAGAGCCTGGATTTAGTCCTTAAACTCTGGAGCTTGGGAGAGGAAAGTGCTGTGTATCAGTGCAAAGGTGTTTCATACTTGTTTTTCTGAATTCTAGGATGCCTTAATGATATTCACAAACTTGAGTTTTCACAACACTCAAACCAGGCTGTGGGGGATTAGTATCTTATTTTAAAGAGAGGTTAAAATTTAGTAAATGAGTGTGAATTTCACTTTCTATCCTTAATGTGATCCAAATAGAGTGTTTGTTCTAAAGCCAGAAGCTGCACATGTTCTGAACTTATGTGCTGAGGAAGGAATCTTCCATCCATAAGAATTCCTTTTGTTTCTCAGTGTGAGCTCAGCCATGGTCCCCAAGCTGAAATAGAGGGTCATCAGCATGCAGAAACACATGTTTGCAGCTGCTTGCTTCAGCCCTTGAAGGAATAGTCTTGTGTGTGATTTAAACACTGTTAAAGAAATGAAGCTCTTTTCTCAAAGGTGAAGTAGAAAAGTGCTTACACTGCAAGATTTTCCTGATTTCAGAATGGATAATCTTCCTGAAGGATTTAGCTTAGTTCAACGTAGTTACTTGAGTGCTTAAAATTCTCTTGATTTAGAGATAAATATACATAGTTATCCCAGGCCTTAGCCTTGCCTCTGGTTCCCAAGAACTTGGGTTTCTAAATGTTCATTCAGAAAGCATGTGCTTTAGGAAGCATACCTGGTATTTCCTAAACTTCCTGTCTATGTGTAAAGACAATGGTAATTACAGAGAACTCCAAGAAAATATTAATCCACAGTGGAATAAGCAACATATTTTAACTTTTAAAAGTAACTACATTTGAACACTTATTCCCAGAATCTGTGCCTTTTTAATCATGTGAAAAGTCAGAATTCAGATTGCCTCTCAAGAACCCCATACCATCTTACGGTCCTCACTAAGAAAATGCTGCCAAGTGTTAGAGTGGCTGGCCAGTTGTGACCCTTTCTGTCATCTTTTTGAGTTGTGACCCTTGATTACATCCATCGTGGGTGGCACAATGTGTCATGAATCTATCTGGAGATGATTTTTTCACTTTATTATTAAATGCTTGATAGTTTACATGTAGTTTTACTTCACTGTTTCCTTGGTAACCGTTATATATATTATTTTCCATCCCTGTAGATGAGCACTTTACAGACGATTGCCCTATAAACTCATAATAGTATAAAAACAGGCACATATATTTTTATTGTTATTGTTCTTTGTATCAGCTATTTTGTTTGTAAAGCAGATGCACTCTTTGAAGTGTTTATGGAAGCCTCCAGTTCAGTAGGAAGACAGATGATTATGCCCCTTCACCTAAGGGAAGTCATTTGAAATGCAAAAACCCTAGGGGTGTTATTAAACAGAGTAATGTGTTCATGGATTGAATAGCATGACTTCATTTCTTTTCTTTAAGCAAAATGGCAAACACTTTGAGATGATTGGATCCCAATTATTAACATGGATATTATTTCTTGTATTAGGTAAATTTGGGAGCTGCTTTATATTACATCGTCTTGTAATTTGCATGGGTTATTTTGTGATATGTAGCAGTCAGTAATATCTGTAATAGTAAAAGTGTCAAGTTATTTACAAGCATCATGCATTTGAGGAAGAATAATATATTGTTTCCTCAGGTTTTTATGTCTAATCTATTTAGAGATTCTGAACTTCTATTTTTTACCTTTACCTTATTCAGAATCAAATATTTCCTAGGGGAAAAGGGAAGTGAAAGAAGCAATGCAAAAGGTCAGATTTTCCCATCTCTCTCTTTTTACCTTAATGTTGCTGATCAGAGTGAGCTCAGGAGACTAGCAATAAAAAACTCCCCAAGACTCTGGATTTTAATTTTATCAACAATGCTACGTGCTTATCATCTGAGTCCTTTCTGAGTTCTGCTGATTCTCCTGGCTGTCAGGAGGTGAAACGAACAGTTTCATAACAGAACTAGATTTCTGTTTTAGGAATATTCAACTCTAGTTTCCCTGGGGTTGCTAGTTTGCAGCTGTGAAAGTCTAGTCAATAGCAGTTTCAGGGGAAAGATTTCTAGTTCAGGCTGTGTACCATTTCAAGCATCACTCACTTTTCCTCTCAAGAGAATTTCACCATTTGCTATCAGAATTTGATATAGATTGTCAGCTGTACTGAAATTTACTTACACTTTGAAAGCATAACCCAGAAATTCTCACTTTCTGTTTATAGACCTTCCAGCTATTCATTCTCTCTTTGCATAGACATGCACATACATGCACACGCGTGCATGCACGCACACACGCACACACACACATCAATGTGGTTACTTTATTACTTCATTTGGAATCTGCCATGGAAGTTTAGCTGTGAGAAAATATATATTATTGGTAAAATAGAAACATATTTAAGGAATGGACTTAAAAACCACTGATTTCATACTGAGCTCAATGAGAATATTGAAAGCATTTTGGGAGTTGTTGAGAAATACAGTCCTGAAATCTACCACTCTTACTGTCAAATGATCTTGGACTTTGAAAACTAGTCATAGGCAGAAAGTAAAATTATAAATAGATTAGGTCGGGGTTGACAAACCATGACCTGTGGGCCACATCTGGCTTACTGACTGTTGTAGTATAGCCTGGGAGCTAAGAATGGTTTAAAAAGTATTTTTTGTAAAATTTTTAATGGTTCAAAAAAAATTAAAAGAACAATATGGAATTCAAATGTCAATGTCCATAAATAAAGTTTCCTCAAATGTAGTTATGCTCATGTATTTGAGTATTGTCTGTGGCTACATTTTTCCATAACAGTAAAGTCAAATACATGCTGCAGAGACTTCCGGCCTGCAGAGACTTCCGGCTTGCAGAGACTTCCGGCCTCCAGAGCCTGACATGCTCTCTGGCCTGTTCAGAAACAGTTTACCAACCCCTTGGGTTAAACAGTGCCTTTTCCTATAGTCTCTTCTTTGCATAATCAGTATGTGTGTCTCATAAGTATAAACAAATATGCACTGTCAAAGATCAACAAAGCAGCCGCTATTTATTAAAATGGTAAGGACAGATTTTAATCAGTAACATATTACTGCAATAGGAAAAAGAGGCCTGTGTCAAATTCACACAACTTACAGTACAGAGGTGACTAGGCATTTTAAAGGGAAATGAGGGAATTGGGAGTGGGGTGAGCTGGGAACTCTGTAGAGGCAGGGAAGTGAATAATTGCCAAGACTGGTAAGGGGCACGGTTTGGTGCCTGTGAAACCCATCTCGGTCTGCTGACCGGCACTTACCCAAGTTAAGCTCCTCCCCTCCCCAGGAGCTGGGAGACTGGACCCTGTGTTCAGGTTGGCTGGAACAGTTCATTCTCCAGCAGCCTTGAATTTTCTCAGGCAGGCATGGTAAAGGGGCTTGCGTCCTTTTAGAAACTTGGCCTGAAGCCTTTAGAAACTGTGCTTAAGTCTTTGTAGGCCATGGTTGAGGCCTGTGAGGTGGAGTCAAGACAGGGCTCCAAGGAGCCTGGCTATAGTTTGATTAAAGAGAGAAACTTTACCAGCTTAGGTCAAATTTAGCATGCTAAGTACATGAGTTCACCAGTGTATGTTCACCGTTCATGTAGACGTTATCTATCTGATCTCCAATTATTTGTTCAACTTTGGGACACTGACCATTACAAGTGAACATATTGCCCTACTCTATCTGTTGCACCAGTGACAATTTTAATTTCTTATTGTTTGGTTACTAAGTTGGCCTGCTTTCTTTGGGCTAAAGAGTTACTTGTTAGAGTGATACTTGCCTTCCATAGGCCTTTAAACTTCTCATTTAGCATGGATGGAAAAAGGAATTGGCAGTAATACTTCTCCTGCTTCAACCAACATGCTGTGAGAACTGATAAGTCCACAGGAGAAGGCCTGGTATTTCCTTACAGTACACTTGAGCCTCCTGGTGCTAATGGCTGATGACCTTCGTTAATCGTTTTCCATATGGAAAGAAAACTAGGTAAGTAGATTTAGTTGTAGGTAGAGGACTGGAGATAGACTGTTAATTTGGAGTTGAGTTTTACTCAACTTTCTTATGATTTGACTGAGAACATCGTATTATAAACCTATACACTACCTTTAGTTTTTTTATATCAAAAATGCTGCCTTGCTTCTGAGCAATTTAGGTCATTATGCACTTAAGCTGTGAAAATTATCTGGAAGAAATCTAAGACTTCGTTTTAGATAACAAAGTTAGCATTCCCATTTTTTTTTTTCCTGGCAAAGAAATGAGAAGGGTTTTCTATCTGAACTCTTCTTTTAGAAATATATTTCAAGTATGGTTTACAGCATTTAGCATACTATAAATACTTTACAGTGAATGATGAGTGAGTAAAGTCTTAAACCATCCTAATACTTTTTGCAGATAAATGATCATTCTTTGTTTAGCGAAACAATTATCATTACTCAGGAATGTAAACTTAGCAACTCAGGAGTGGAAAAGACTACACGAGTTAAAAATAAATGGCCTGCTTTTGGACTAGCTCTCAGAGAATAAATTTTTATTTATGTTTTGACTTTTAAAACATGTTTTATTTTCTGTAATTGTTGGTTGAAAGTAATCAACTTGAACTTCTAAGAAATCTGTGCTTTCGTGCTATAAACTCAACAAGCAAAATTATGATTATGCACTAACGTGCTTTTATAGATGTCAGTAAGTTGGTATTTTTGGAAGTTCATTATGAATGATAGGAAAATCGTATCATTTTTAGGACAGAAATATTGCTCAAATTTGAAAATGAAGAGCAATTCTCCTATAATTATAATTTACTATAGGATTTTCATTTTTGTCTTGATCGTTTTCCATATATTTCCTAAATTCTGTGAGATTTGCTTTATTTGAAAATAAGAACATGATAATTATCTGACAATAATGAGCTTCAAAGACAACAGTAGGCCGATGTTCATAGAATTAATATGAAATTCGCCCATGAAAGTAGAAAGGAGTATATATATTGAAGTGGCATGGTGGTTTCACTGGTCTCAGACTGCTGGCTAATTCGAGGCCAAGCATGGTGATTTTACAGTGGCCCTTCTAAGTGGAGTCTAGGGTGCTTGTCTTTTTCGGATTTTCCATTTCAAGTCACCAGCCTGGACCCCGGGGCAGGGGCATTTAGTAATGTCAGGTACACTGTGGCTGAAGTCTGGGATTAGTTTTGCTACAAGCCCCTCACCTGTCTAGTTGTGTTGCAGCTCAGGGCAATGTCCTCCTCTGTGGCCTGGGGCACAGCTAATTTGCTTGCTTAAAAAAATACTTATTATATTATAATTGCTCTGTTACTAGTTTTTGTAAATAAAGTTTTATTGGCACATGCCATGTTCATTTGTTTCTGTACTGTCTGTGGCTGCTTTTGGCAGAGCTCAGTACTGTAGTCTTGACTGAGACCCCATGGCTTGTGGGGCTCAAAGCCTCTTCCTTTACTGGAAGCATTTCACTGTGATCCTCCCTGAGCTCTGCCCAGTCCGGGCTCACACTCCCCCCTGGGGCAGAGCCCTGCCCTGGCTGGCTGCCTGCTTTGCTGGGAGGCCAAGGCAGATGTGCTTGGGGGGACACCCCACCCCCAGCCAGCCCTGCCAGTCCCCCTGGGGGGGTCTTTCCTATTAGCACTCACTGTTCCACTCTGAGTTTAATTAGGAAGCTTTTCTAAAGTTCAAATCTGAACCCCTCTTTCATCATTATCTCTTTGCTCTTGAATGCCCATAGGAAAAAAAATCCACATTCTTTTTTCCCCCTCTTCTCATTTCTATTTTTTTAATGTTGTTTTCCAGTTAAACTGTGCATTCAGTGTTATTATGTATTAGTTTCAACTGTACCGCAGAGAGGTAAGACAATCATATAGTTGACAATGTTTTATCCCTGAAAAATCTCCATTTTCTATCTCTATCTTTTTGGGGTTCGCCCATTACCTTTGGGTGTCTTATTTGTGCACACTTGTCATTTCTGCTTCCCAGCCTTAACTTTCTGTTCATCCCCCCAAACACGTGCTCTCTGCAGTGATAGAGAACATTCTCTGGCTGTATTTATGAAGTAAAAATTGTTAGGTACAGACTGTTTTAAAAAGACAGGACATTATCTAGTCTTGTGTTTGCCTAAACATGACTGGAAGGACACATGGAGTTTAACTCTAAAGCAGGGTTTGGTAGCTTGTGTGTCTAGAGGGACTAGCTAGCTAGATTGCATGAGTGGGTTCCCATGTCCCCATCCATCCTTTATATTTTTAATTTGATTTTTGAAGCCTAGGAATATATTAACTATTAATACATAAAATTGAAATTCTGAAAAGTGATAGAATGTTCAAGTGTCCAAATAACAATATCAACAGGTTTTTAACATGTTTGTTGTGATTTTAAGAATAAGATAACTTTATTATAAAATATTTTGAGAATATAGACTACATAAACAAATATATATATATTTGAAATTCTAACAGCCAGGTATAATCACTATCTCTCTATTTTCTGTGATCTATCTATTTTGCATAGTTAATATCATAGATACACAATTTTATATTTAAACCTTTATAAGATACTATGTTCCTGTATCATTAAATTCTTTATAAATGTAAAATAAACAGCTACATATGCCATAGTTTACTGCATGACTTCCTATTTAATTAACATTTACTGCTTTTCCATTGTTTTCCACTGAATAATAATGTGATGAATATCTTTATGAGGAAGTCATTTGGTTTCATGGGCATATTTTTTAATGACATAATAGCATACTGAGTATTTCATAACTTATAAGTCAGAAGGTAGTTTGAGATGCCTTTAAAGTGATAATCACATTTTATGCCACAATTGTGGGCATTCTAGTTCCTCAAATGTATTAAAGTTGACAGGCAGCATTTGTCATAGAAGTTAATCTCAGGACAAGACTTGAAACAGTTGGTGATGGGAAAGCTTGAGGGATGGTGGCGGTAAGTTCAGGTGGATTTTTAGCAATTCAAACCTTTGTTTCCCATGTTTATGTAGTGGGAAAAATTATGTGATATTTCCTCTAAATTTAACTCTAAAACTCCCATCATTTTAATGGAGAATAAGCAAATTTCAAGGTGTGCATCAATGAGAACTTTCATTAAAATGACATGAAACACCATGCAGCTATAAAAAATAAAGAACAGGAAAATACTTATTAAATAAAAATAGTGAATTACACAAGAGTTAGCATACTTGTCTTTTATTATTATTATTATTATTATTATTATTAATTTTAAATAGAGGGGAGAGACAGAGAGAGAGAGAGAGAGAGAGAGAAGAAGGAGGAGCAGGAAGCATCAACTCCCATATGTGCCTTGACTGGGCAAGCCCAGGTTTTTTGTTTGTTTGTTTGTTTGTTTTTGGGGTTTTTTTTGTATTTTTTTGAAGTTGGAAATGGGGAGGCAGTCAGACTCCCACATGTGCCCGACCAGGATCCACCCGGCATGACCACCAGGGGGCGATGCTCTGCCCATCTGGGACGTTGCTCTGCTGCAACCAGAGCCACTCTAGCGCCTGAGGCAGAGTCCATAGTGCCATTCTCAGCACCCGGGCCAACTTTGCTCCATGGAGCCTTGGCTGTGGGAGGGGAAGAGAGAGACAGAGAGGAAGGAGAGGGGGAGGGGTGGAGAAGCAGATGGGTGCTTCTCCTGTGTGCCCTGGCCGGGAATCGAACCCAGGACTCCTGCACGCCAGGCCGACGCTCTACCACTGAACCAACCATCCAGGGCAAGCCCAGGGTTTTGAACCAGCAACCTCAGCATTCCAGGTCAACGCTTTATCCACTGTGCCACCACAGGTCAGGTGCGTGCTTGTCTTTACATTAAAAATACCGAAAAGATACATGAGAAACTAATAAGAGTGTTATTAGATTCGGGAAAAGTAGGTAAAGAAGAAAGTTTACTTATACGAAAGAATGAGACTTGGGTAATAGATCTCCAAAACTGTGATAAAATGTTGAAAAATTTGCCCTACATGAAAATTTAAATCACTGACTCAGGCAGTTCTAACCTATAATTTCTTGGTTTTCTCTATTTGAAATGAGTGAATCTGAAGGACAAAGTAAAGGAAGAAATAAGAGTAACAGACTCGTAGAAACAGCTAGGAGGCTGTTGGTTGCCAGAGGGGAAGTAGATTGGGGGACTGGGTCAAGAGATGGCAAAGAGTTAAGAAGTACAGATAAACAGTTACAAAAGTCCCAGCGATATTAAGTCCAGCACAGGGACTATAGTCAGTCATGTTGTAATGGTGTATTGGGTCTGGGGGCACTGGAAATATTGGGGGGGGGGGGAAACACTTTGTAAAATATCTGATTGTGTAATCACTGTGCTATACACCTGAAACTAATAATACTAAATGTCAAATGTAATTAAAATTTTTTAAAGGTCAAACTTTGAAAGTAATATAAAATAATATTGAATGTAAACTGTAATTGAAAACTAAAAAAAATTTTAAATTAAAATGAATGAAACACAAGCTAGTTAATAGATTAAGGCTATATATATCAAAAAAGTATAATAGAAATTTCAGATCTATAAAATTTTAATGGTAATTTTTATTAGCAAATTAAGATAACCTGGAAGAGCATATCATTATAAAAATGGTCTCTTTGTATGGAACTAAGTACTGTGAAGCAAATTTCCTTCCATTTTTATATCTATATCAGGCTTTCTTTAAGAGAAATATAAACAGAAACAGTTTCCTTTTGTTCCCCAGCCCTAAAAAGAATGTGTATACGTTATAGAAAGTTTATTTTATTAATTTTTGGCAGAAATCCTGATACTCTTATCGTCTCATCATTTTCCATCCATTAAAGGGGACAAGTTGGTGTTCCTTTGAGAACCGCGTTCTGGGGGTATGTGATGGATGTTTCCTTTCGGCCTGTAATTTGATTCTGATACCATGAGTTCATAATTTGGCTTTCCGGTTGAGATCATGTTGACAGGCTGAAGAATAGAGTGCCATTTAACTAAGTTGATGAAACGCATGTAGGAGGCAATAAAGTGCCTAATCCTTCTCTACCAGTTCATCTTTTAGTTTGTCTCACTTTAGGGCCTATGCGGTCATGTGGAACTCCACAAACTTCCATTGATCCAGACTACAGAGATGTGTTTAATGAAGTGGTCTCACTCTTACAGGTATATGTTAACATTTTAATTTATTTCTGTTTAAAATTTACTTTCCTTTTTTGCTCAATCCCTCTGAACACAAGAAAATACATGCGATGCTGACTGTAATCCAGAATTGTCATGCTGACCTAGAAGCTGTTTCAAAGTTTTTCCTGTTTTCTAGGTTAGGGGTCAGGGGTTGGCTTGCACCCTGTGGGTCAATGTCAGTCTGGGGCCTGCATTTCTATAAAGCTAAGAATGGCTTTTCCATCTTTATATCATTCCCCCAAATAAAAGAATAATATTTCATGACACTTGAAAATTATATGAAATTCAAATGTAAGCGTCCATAAATAAAGTGGGGGATTTTTTTGTTGTTTTTTTTTTTTTTTTTGTATTTTTCCGAAGCTGGAAACCGGGAGAGATAGTCAGACAGATTCCCGCATGCACCCGACCGGGATCCACCCGGCACATCCACCAGGGGCGATGCTCTGCCCCTCCGGGGTGTCACTCCGCCGCGACCAGAGCCACTCTAGTGCCTGGGGCAGCGGCCAAGGAGCCATCCCCAGCGCCCGGGCCATCCCCGCTCCAATGGAGCCCTGGCTGCGGGAGGGGAAGAGAGAGACAGAGAGGAAGGAGGGGGGGTTCCGGAGAAGCAAATGGGCGCCTCTCCTATGTGCCCTGGCCGGGAATTGAACCCGGGTCCCCCACACGCCAGGCCGACGCTCTACCACTGAGCCAACCAGCCAGGGCCAAATAAAGTGTTTTTGACCCAGCCTGTGCCTTCCATGCCTGTTTTCTCTATACAATGGGAGCGTGGAATGGTTGCTACAGATACCAGGGGAAAGCTTGCCAACCCTCGTTTTATGTCATCAAATGTCATTAAGTGGTTCTTGATGGAAGAAACTACAAATGAATATGTGGATCTAGATTTAGATACGTAAATATTTTTATCTTATTGAGTTTTTGAAAATCTGCTTAAATGGACTCTGCAGTTAGGGTTCTCTTTACTTTGAATGCTCCTTCTGTGAAGAATTCTTTCTCTTTCCAACTAGATTCTAAACAACTGGAATAGGAGTTATGTTGTAAGTGTTTATATTCTCCTGCTGTGCTTGCTTTCTTTTCCATAAAGAGGTAATAACCAGTACTTGCTATGCAGTAAAGGACTCAGAGCAGAAGACTGATAAACTGTTTGCTCTCTGTCCACTTGAACCTTTGCTGGGAGCGGTGTGCTTTGAAGGGAAGGTAAGAAGCACTCTTGAAAGTGCTTTATCTCATAGGCTTGCTTCAGAGAACAGAAAAAACAGGAGAGGATATAGTTTCCCAGGCCATCCCAGCAAGGTTATTCTCTCCTATGTCTAAGTCCTAGGAAGAAGATGTCAAAACTCCGCTACCGTGTGGGTAGTTTGTTTAGGGGCACTTATATTGATTAGTCCCCAATAGCTTCTATGTTGTAAGATTAAAATGTTGTCCGTAGTATGCTTTTCTTTGAGCATATCAGGGGATCTTCACTGTAGGTAAAGGAGTACTTGGCTAACAACAAGCTGAGCAATGCATTCCTAGAGGTAGGTTTCTGGATATGGATTCATCGACTCTGGCTTTTTCCTTTTTTGTCTTCCACCACCTTCATGCTCGTTACTGCAGGGGTGGAAAGTGGTTGCCACAGCTCTGCAGCTCTAGGCATTATACCATCATAGGATTGGTTCAGTGGTAGGAAATGAATTGGTGAAAGCACTGGGAGGAACATCTTCTGCAGAAGCTGAGCATCTTCCCTTCTCCTTGCCCAGAATGGGTCATGTGGCCACACCTAGAAAAAGGCAATGAGATGTCCAATTCTGAATCACCTTCCCAGAGAGCCTAACTCTCAGAATCAGGGTAACATTATCATGGAGGAAGAAGGGAAGAGAGGTGGAGAAAACAGTGAAGATGCTGTTCTTCTTCAATATTTTCTCTAATATAATTCAAAGCTGCACTTGGAGAACAGCAACAAAGCTTTCTTTGGAGAAGAAACACTTAAATTTTAGAGGTTGGTAACAAGTGTTCATCTTGACCCCATACTCATATTCTGATAGAAATACTGACCTGTGTTGGCACAGTGGATACAGCCTTGACCTGGAATGCTGAGGTTGCTGGTTGTTCAAAACCCTGGGCTTGCCTGACCAGGCGGTGCCTCAGTGGATAGAGCGTCAGACTGGGATGCGGAAGACCCAGGTTCGAGACCCCGAGGTTGCCAGTTTGAGTGCAGGCTCATCTGGCTTGAGCAAAAAGCTCGCCAGCTTGGATCCAAGGTCGCTGGCTCAAGCAAGGGGTTACTCAGTCTGCTGAAGGCCCGCAGTCAAGGCACACATGAGAAAGCAATCAATGAACAACTAAGGTGTCGCAATGCACAACAAAAAACTAATGATTGATGCTTCTCATCTCTCTCTGTTCCTGTCTGTCTGTCCCTATCTATCCCTCACTCTGACTCTCTCTCTCTCTGTAAAAACAAAAACAAAAAACAACAACAACAACAACAAAAAACCCCTGGGCTTGCCTGGTTAAGGCACAGATGGGAAGCAACTACTACAAGTTGATGCTTCCTGCTCCTTGTCTCTCCCTCTGCCTCCCTCTCTCTCACTCACCTTCCTCTCTCTAAAATCAATAAAAAAGTTCTTATATAAAAAGAAGAAATATATAACCCTTAGCTTTGTGATCAGTTTGAAAGTTTATTTAATTAGGATACTTTCTTTAGTAAGAAATAGTAAACACAGCTACAAATAGCTTAAAAAAGAGGACAAGTTATGTCTCACCTAAGGAATCTGGAGCTGGGGCCATTTCCGGTATGGGTAACTGGATTTCGGGGCTCTGGGTTTTGTCATCTTTTTCGTGTGCCATCTCAGCATGGAGAGGCCACCTTTTGTGGACGCAAAGTGGCTGCAGTAGATTCAGCTATCATATCTTCACAGAAAAGAACCCAGAGATGCAGAGAGGTGAGCAGGATATGTTCCTTGTGGAAAACCTTTCCAGAAACCTCATAGCAGAGTCTCTTTACCTTGTAGTATCCAGAATTATCATGGTTTCTCATGTGTTTATTAAATCTACCTGATGAGGGGAGTCACCATGGCTGGTTTTGACTTAGAGTCAGAAACACAGTGATCTGTGGACCAAGTATAGGCCACCACCTATTTTTGTAAATAACATTTTATTAAAACACAGCCACCCCAATCATTTACTTATGACTAATGGCTGCTTTTGCACTAACCACTGAGGTGAGTAGTTGCAACAGAGAGCAGATGGCCCAAAAAGCTTAAAATACTTACTGTCTGGCCCTTTATTGAAAAAAATTGCCGATCCCTGGTTTAGGGAACCAGTGGTTCACAACTGGGGGGCAGGCGCTGGTCAATGCTCCTGAGTGTTGTAGTTGTTTATAATGTTGGGCTCAGGATAGGGGCATAGAGGGGGAAGAGATCAGGAAAATGAAGCATCCTAATGAGTAAAACAGTTCTGTATAATGTAGACTTATCCCACTCAGAATAGCAGTGGTACACCCACAATGGCGAATCCTGGCTTATATTATTAATTAGGAGTCAGTTTCTGGCGTGGGAGAGGCCTCAGCTCAGGCTGCTGCGGCTCTCTCACCCCAGCCCAGCATGTGGCCATCTGATAGCTCTGCAAACCTGAGACTCTGGGCGGGAAGCAGGAGGAAATGACTTTTGGTTAGGTGACCAAGAATGCCTGCTTTAAGGGCCTAGAGCAGGGGTCCCCAAACTATGGCCCACAGGGCCGCATGCGGCCGCCTGAGGCCATTTATCTGCCCCCCCCACTGCACTTCCGGAAGAGGCACCTCTTTTATTGGTGGTCAGTGAGAGGAGCATAGTTCCCATTGAAATACTGGTCAGTTCGTTTTCCAGAAACCTCATAGCAGAATCTTAAATTTACTTCTTCTTTTTATTTATTTATTTATTTATTTATTTTGCATTTTTCTGAAGCTGGAAACGGGGAGAGACAGCCAGACAGACTCCCGCATGCGCCCAACCGGGATCCACCTGGCACACCCACCAGGGTCGACGCTCCGCCCCTCTGGGGCGTTGCTCTGCCACGACCAGAGCCACTCTAGCGCCTGGGGCAGAGGCCATCCCCAGCGCCCGGGCCATCCCCAGCACCCAGGCCATCCCTGCTCCAATGGAGCCTCAGCTGTGGGAGGGGAAGAGAGAGACAGAGAGGAAGGAGGGGGGGTGGAGAAGCAAATGAGTGCCTCTCCCATATGCCCTGGCTGGGAATCGAACCCGGGCCCCACGCACGCCAGGCCAATGCTCCATCACTGAGCCAACTGGCCAGGGCCTTTTTTTTTTTTTTTAAGATTTTATTTATTCATTATAGAGAGGAGAGAGAGAGGGAGAAGGGGGGAGGAGCAGGAAGCATCAACTCCCATATGTGCCTTGACTAGGCAAGCCCGGGGTTTTGAACTGGCAACCTCAGCATTTACAGGTTGACACTTTATCCACTGCGCCACCACAGGTCAGGAATAAATTTACTTGTTCTTTATTTTAAATATTGTATTTGTTCCCGTTTTGTTTTTTTACTTTAAAATAAGATATGTGCAGTGTGCATAGGGATTTGTCCATAGTTTTTTTTATAGTCCGGCCCTCCAATGGTCTGAGGGACAGTGAATTGGCCCCCTGTGTAAAACGTTTGGGGACCCCTGGCCTAGAGTCTTCACTGTGAGAAGAGATAAAAAAGGCTTTGTATTTCTTTGTTCTCAAATCAGTTGTAGTACCATAATACTTAATTATATGTTTTGCTTAGACATATTTTGTGCATAGTATTTTTTAGAAGTTGTATCTAATAGAGTGGCTTTTAACCATTATTGCTTGACTATATGGTTGTATTAAATTTTATTTACCAGCACCCCCTCCAAGTAGTACCTGCTTGGAGAGCAGAGAGGATTTGCTAAATTGGTCTCCGGAAAGGGATGGTTATATGGACACCTGATAATTATGGGCTGATTCATCAGCTGATGGTAGTGTTGCCCTGATGCGGAACAGCCCACTGTGACAGGGTTGACATGCGTGGGCAATGTGCCTCCCGTGTTCCACATGCTGTGCAATTGGAGTTTACGGGAACTGAGAGGTCTTTTCTTTCCTGCTGTTCTGTAATGAGCAAATTATTTCTAACAAGAATGTATTAATCATGTGATTGAAAGGAAGTTTTATAGATAATTATAAATCATTCAGTGATTTAAAATTAATTTTCTTAGTGTTTATGATAATACCAATTAATTTATTAGGCACTTTTGTTTGCCTGTCATTGAAGAGAAACTTACAATTGTGCATTTCTCATTTCTAACCATTTTTCATTGATTGAATATGGTGTAATAGTTCATAATAAAAATGTGCTATACTTTTTTGTATATCTATGGATGTCATTATATTAAATGAAGACATGGGAATAGGTATGAAATATTACTAAGTATTCCCATGAGTGGTTAGGTATAGATGCTTACATGTTACACGAATCTGATGTTTGATGATTGCCTAGAATATTATAGTACTCTAATTTTTTTCAATTTTTTTTCAATTTTTTTTTTTTTTTTTTTTTTTTTTTTTTTTTAGACAAAGACAGAAAGAGAGAGAGATGAGAAGCATCAACTTGTAGTTGTGGCACCTTAGTTGTTCATTGATTGTTTCTCATATGTGCTTTGACCAGGGGCTCCAGCTGAGCCACTGACCCCTTGCTTAAGTCAGCGACCTTGGGTCCATGTCTCTGATCCCATGTTCAAGCCAGTGACCTCTGGGTTTCGAACCTGGCCTCAGGATCCCAGGTCAATGCTCTATCTACTGTGCTACCATCTGGTCAGGTGTACTCTGATTTTTTTAAACCAAAACTCCAGTAAGAAATATATTTTCCATTGTTACCCAGTACAGACATATACTATATACACATACTTATACGTAATTGACACAGAAGTTTCAACAAAATAATATAGAGTTGCATACAATCTGATTCTGTTCTACTTTATCCTTTTCCAATGTTTTATTCCTGTTCATTGTAGCCATCTGAAGTAGTTTTATGACACCTCCCTAACCCTGCCATATAAATTGCAGCTCGTGTTTGAAGAATACTAGGTTTGTGAGTGTGTGATTTTCTTCCTCTTCCTGGGAACACTTTCTTCTTCTTGGTACATCAGTCCTCCTCCTTTGGGTACTTCTCCGTCTCCGTGCAAACTAGAATTTACCTGCGTGGCTGCTTATCTTCGGCCCTCTGAGCCAGACCAAGCCAAGGAGCAGTCTTGCCCAGAGGTCTGTTTGTTTATTTTTAAATTGAGCTAACAAAGAGGGGCTTTATTCCTCTATGGTGACAGCCTTTAAGAATGTAAGCCTAGGTGCCAGTCCCAGGGGACCTCTTGCCCAGAGCCTGAGTCGGTATGTAGTGAGAGACTGCTAGTAAGGACTTCAGTGACATCTGCTCTGAAAGGGTTCTAAGTAACACATGCCAACCAGCACAGAAAAGATAAGTCCTGATACACCATGGATTGTTTGCATGACCAGACCTGCCCAGCAAATTTTCTCTTGCACCTGGAGTGTCAAGAGACACTGCTTACCTCCGTGAGTCAAACAGTATGACAACACAAGAAAAAAGGAAGGGAGGGTACATGGGGAGAATTATTGAAAAAAAGTGATGTTATTAGTGGAGAAATCCAATTCTGCTTGTAGTCTTTATAGCATCTGTGTAGATGTGGCTCCTACCGACTGCTGATTCTAAGGCTTGAGCATAAACTTAGGCAGTGAATCAAAAATGTTTTGTTTGACTTGAAGGTAAGCGAATGGGGTGCAAGATGAGGATGCGGGTTAAGGTTGCCAGTAGTTGTAAACGTCCCACCAGGAAACATCTTGTGTCTCCCTTGCCTCACTGAGTGTGGTTGACACTATGGACCCATTGCATCTTTGAGTCTCTAATGCATCTCTTTCAAAACAGTGTCCTAACATCAGTAATGCTGGTTAATTTTTTTTAACAAACTTTTTACTGAAGCATAATAGTCATGTACAATTAAATCATAAGTGTGCACACTCAATTTTTGCAAACTGAGTATACCCAAATAGCAACCACTCAGGTCAAGAATTAGAATGTAACTTGAACTCCCCTGGCCCTTTTTGGAACTCCTCCTGATGTTACCCTCTATTCTGACTTCTCTCACCATTGGTTCGTCTGCCCGCCCTTTGGATGGAATTATATGGATTTATCTGGCTTCTTTCACTCAGTAATGTTCACGAGATTTATCTATGTTCGTGTGCAGTTGTAGTTCATTTGCTCTCATTGCTGTATAGTATTCCATTATTTGAAGATCTCCAATTTATTTATCCACTCTACTATTGATGGCTGTTTGGTGAGTTTCCAGTTTTTACATTGAACAGAGCTATCCTGATCTATTTCATGACTTCCTCTGGTTGCATGGATGTGTATCTGTTGTGTATATATTCCTAGAAGTGGAACTGCTGGCTCTGTGGCTATTGTTTGTAGTCATCCATATTTCTCTCTCCCTCCTTGCTAGACTGGAAATTCCTTGAAAGAAGAGGCTGTCTTGTTCATCATTGTCTGATCCCTATGCTTGCACAGAAAGTGCACAGACTTCTCAAACACTCCTGAAAATACCCCCCCCATTGGCTCTTTAACATTTAATCTGGAACATGGCCCAAGAGCCCAGGCTGGCTCTGTTGATCAGCCCACTGGATTTAAGAAGTTGAAGTTGCGGTATCAAAATAACTGCAAAATGTGTAATATATCCAAACCCAGAACCGCTCGTGTCTTGCTCTTGTAAGGTGTCCTCCAAGGGGTGATTAGGGACCTAACTTCCTTCCATCTTGTGGATCTATTGTCTTCAGTTTGCAGCTTCCGTGCTTGTCTGAATAAGGCAGTCTGACTTCGAGAGGAGGATCGAGCCGACCACATGGCACGAGTATCACCTCTGCTGTCATCCATTAGTTAGAACCGTTCTGAGGCTGATCCAAACACATGAGATGCTGTGGTTTCCTGGGTTTCCTGAATAAGAGAAGTTGGCCTGGTGACCGGGTGACCAGTCTCTGCCACAGAATTCTTTCTGGACTTCCCAGAGCTTTGTCATTGATGTTACCATTCACACTCATTGAAGGGCTCACTGTCTATTCTGCCCTCCGTCCTCCTCTCTGGGCTGAGAAGGCTTGCTCTCAGGTGGTATTATGGTTTTTCCGAACAGTCTGGCTCTCTGCTCTATATTCCTTTATAGAGGTTTGGCAGTAGCATCTCTCTTAAGCTAGGGAAGATTTGGAAAATAGATACAGCCACTTCTGCTATAGTGCAACATATGCGTTCTTGAAATTATGGCATGATTTCAAAGTTTTGTTATAAAAATACCAGATTTGTAGGGGAAATGGGTGAAGGGCACTGCACTTAAAATACTAAAAAATGTTGTCAGTGACCCAATAAAAACAAAGATAAGAATCTAATAAAAAACATTAGCACAATTTTATACAAGTCGAGTGGTTAAGAAATATATAAATACTAAAATACACATGTCACTTTCCCCTGCAAAGCCTCAAGTTGGCTTGTGGAGGGGCATAAGCAGGCCTGTGGCTGGAACGTCACTGCAAATGGAGGCGGGTGGTCTAAAACCAGAGGGCTGCTTTGTAACAGCAGGTGTTGTTGGGTGAAACTCTTACTACATGCACTAAAACTGGGAGCTCTAGATGTGGAGAATGTGTTTGTGTATATATACACAGGCACACACACATTTTGTGTATTCCTGTTCAGCTCTGCTCAGCTGGATACAGTTTCTGAGTTTATATTGCTTTTCCTAGATGAAATTTGCATTAGCAGACAATAAATTTGCCTTGTACTCAAATCATTCCCTAATGTATCAATCGCATCGAAACAAATTTACATGGCCAAAACAAGTGCCAGAGCCCAACTGACCATACCAGGATGGTGCAGGTAGATACAAAGTGGTCTTTATGCATTGCAATGAACTTCCGATTAGTACCTATCTTCTCATACGTAGATAGTTTTGCAGAATGTTTTGGCCACCATCATTCTCAAACCAGATAGCTCGCTTCTAGGTCATCAAGAATTAACTGTGGTTTGGAAACTATTGTTGCTAGAGTGATACACTCATTTCCTTCTGTTTCAGGTGGGCTCCTCTGTATGTTTTTTCATAGTAATGATTTCTCCTCATTGGTAATCAGCACAACTCAAATAATCCTAACTTTAATGCTTCCTTTGTGGCTTTTATTCCCTTTTATCTACATGAAGATTGCTCTCTTTTTTACTAATACTGCTTCAAGATACAATTATCTTTGAAAGGAAGGCAGAAGGGCATCACAATCTTTAGATTACCCCTGTGTCCAAAATAAATGATCATTTCTAGTAGAAAATAGGTCAGTTTTTTATTGCATTCTTTTTATTGACTATGCAACGATTTTCAGGGTCTGTAGTATAATAAAGAGTACTGGTAATAGCAGGCTATTTTATATCGCTAATCACCAATGATGTTATTACAAATGTTAATATTAGTTTTAATAGTATTGCTAATAACATTACTAATATTATTAGCATTAATATTACTTAGTTCTGCAATTTTAAAATTACTAATACTACTTTTTATTATTTATGTTAGCAATTATTTTACTACTTCCAAAACCTAATGGTTGATTTAGTCCGAACTGTGACCTGTTCCTCCTCCTCCTCCTCCTCTTCCTTCTCCTCCTCTTCCTCCTCCCTCTTCCCTCCTCCTCCTCCTCCTCCTCCTCCGCCTCCTACTGCTGTTGCTGCTGATGCCTTTCCTACCACGAGTACCTCAAACAGATGGAGGGATTTCTATGTCCCAGACACTTTGATAATGAATGACAGCTTTTCAGCAACCTAGTCAGATAGATTATATTGTTATTCTTAATTTGCTGAGGAGGAAGGACATTGAGGGTCAAAGAGAATAAATAACTAACTTATCCAAGGAACAAGCAAACCCAGGAGCTGACCATTGCTCCCGAGCCCCTCCTTGTAACCGCTGTGTAATCCAGTGGAAATGAATGGACTTTTCTGTGCTGTCATCTTTTCTTTCCCATGCTCACATGGAGCTGCTTCTAAAACAATAATATTATCTCAGAGCAAAGAGAATATTTATACTTTGTTGTATTTTATATGTTTCCAGAGTGATAGTGTCAAACACTAATGATTTCATTTCCAGCAATGTTTGTATTAAAGACAGTGGTTTCTTCCCTCCCTTTGAAAGCAGAATGATCATCATCACTACTGAAGGAAATAGAGCAATTAGATATTCCAAAATTTCGAGAAACCTTTCTAGATAACCATCTTATTAGGTATTCCTGTCTTTCTTTTGAACCACACTACCCTTGTACATTTTACTTCTGAATTAAATGAATGCAATCTACTTAAAAGAACAATAGCTGTCATGAGATGTTAGGGAATATAAAGGAGTATGCATTGTGGAAATTGCCAGTGAAAGTAGTTATTTTCCACCTGAAATAATTGTTGGTTGGTCTGATTATGAATTCTCAGTGGCACATCTCATTAACATTAGGGTGGAAACGGGTTTCTCATATTTTACAATGTTTATCCAGTTGGGAACAATGTTGAACTCAGAAATAATTCAGAGGGGTTGTGTGGTCCAATTTGGGCACCACCAAATCAAGCCCTAGAAAGTTGCTGGTTTCTAAGAACAAAATAAGGAACCTTGTGGGAATAGAGGTTTTGAAGTGACTGTGGTACCTTCTCCTTGGAGCAGATGTGGGTTTGTGAGGTATGTTAGTAGGAAGAGAGTGCAATTACCCCACTAGGAATGCAATAGTAAGTTGAATCTAGACTGTCCTATATGCAGATGCATTTTGTTTTGATGACTTGTCTTCTGTGTATTGTTTTCAATGACTTGACATGAGTGCTTTTGAGACTAAGGATCACGAGAGCCAGGGAAGGGTATTCTATGTAACGGTGAATCTCAGTGGTGATAACAGGCTTTAGGATTCACTGCCCATTGTTGACACCGTGACAGCAGCATCTGGGAGCTAGTCCCAGGCCAACTCGGGAAGACTCCTTCAGTTCCTTCCCTAGCTGGTCCCCTTCCCTGTGGTGAAAGTGGCCTTCTCCAGTCAGGGAAATTCCTTCTTGATCCAACACATGATGTTCTTATGTTGTAAAATGGTAAAATGTGATAGATTTCCTTTCCCTGTAATTTCAAATGTTATGATGAGCCTTGGGCCTCCAGCCACAGCCTTCACCACAGTCTTCACATACATTTCTTAAGTACTGAAATGTCTGCGTTCACTATGTTAAGTAAAAAGTTGCCTACATATTGTGATTTTTTTCACTAGTAGTATCTTTTGATGCCTCCTTCTTAGGTCACTTCATGAAAGGTGTTGGATAAAGAGAAGAAAGGGCACATTTGTTTGTGCACAGGTAAAAATGAAATAGATAGTTGTTAGAAGGTGGTTTCCAAATGATAAATGGAGCCATTAGGTTCCAATTAGGGACTCTAACCTCCCAAGTACGTGGGTGGCCTGCAACAGAGATATCCAGTATCTAATGGTATTTGTTGGCAAGATTTCCCGAGGACTTTGAGCAAGATGAACTATTCCAATTATTCCTTCTCCTTCTCTGGAGTGGTGTTTCTCTCTATGTTTTCCACACTTGGGGCCTAACATTATTACTGTTATCATTTTTGCTTATATGCATATTATTATTTGATTTCTCTTTCTTGATGTAATTTTTCACATTTGGATAGATTGTTTCCAGTAGCATTTTTGTTGTTTGGTTTTTTAAAAAAAGAGTGATTGAGACCTTGTGGTTTCATAGGTTGGTTTTGATAGCAGCCTTCATTCTATGTCCCCAGATCTAGGTGAATTGTCATCATTAAGGTTTTAGGGCAGTGTCCAGTAGTGCCAACACTGGTCAATGAATTATTCCTTTTGCCTCCTAGATAACACTTTCATGAAATGACTTCAAGGTTTCCAGCATGTGAAAGCTGTAGAATAAACATTATGAGTTGTATGTACTACTCTTTCCTAAGGAACCACTAAATGTTAATGGGTATTTAAAGAAGATATAGATCTGCCTTTGATTACTTTTTAGGAGGTTTACATCAGTGAGAATGAGAGGTAGTTAGGATAATAATATATGTAATTATCGGGGGACCCAACATTTGACTTATAACAGTCACCTTTACAATCCTATGGGATTTTTTGTCGCTTACAGAAGGTGCTTTTGTACCTAGACAGATGCCTTCCATTGGAGACAGGCTGGTGAGATGGTGGATTCCTAAAGGGAGAGGAAATAAACATCAAATGAAACATACTGAGGAATGGAAGAATGCCAAAGGGAACCCATTTTACTCAGACTTTTAAAGACTTCATATGGAATTTATGGATGAGAGTTGTTCCTGTGGCCAATGGAATGGTTCTTACATGCTTGTGAAGTATTTCAGGGCAGGTAGATAGGGTACATGGTTTTTCTGGGAAGATAATATAATGGACTTTATAAAGGAAGCACCTCGTGTTCAACAGCTATTGCGATCATGTGCCATGTGTACTAGATCAACAAAGATATCTTTGATACTAAAAAAAGTTTTAAAGTAAACAAATTAGTCTTCCAGGGATAAATAGAACATATAATTTGTGACAAGTGATGTTCTTTGAGGAAGTCAGTGGTTCTCAATGTGGGGAGGGAACACTGTTGTGCCTGAAGGGGACATTTGGAAATATCTGCAGACATCACTTTTGTTTAGCACGATGACTTGTGGGATGTACTTCTAGTATCTAGTGCATAGAGAGCAGGGATGCTGCTAGATATTCTGTAATGCCTGGGAGGGCTCCTTACAACAAATAATGATCTGGCCCAAAATGCCAGCACTGCTAGTGTTGAGAAATCCTGGTCTAAAGGGTTTAGACCAGGCAGAGCCCACAGATTAAGATGCCTGGGACCCTACACAAGTGTGAGAGCAAAACACTCCCACACACCTTCCCCATCCCTTTATAATTTTACTGAACTGGGTTAGTGAAAAATAACTTTGACTAAGTTAGATCACTGATACTTTGGGATTGTTTTGTTTCAGCAAATAGCCTCTCCTGTTAATATACATTTAAAGCTAGACTTAGAAAACAGTACTCTCTAACCTACAGTGTGATCAGAATGCCACATGCATGCCACTTAAATGAATAACACACAACCTTGTTTTGATGCCATGAAAGCAAAACAGAAAGAGAATAATTTAGAAAGCCTTTTATTTTTTTTTTATTTTTTTTTAAATAATTTTATTTTTTTAATGGGGTGACATCAATAAATCAGGATACATATATTCAAAGATAACAAGTCCAGGTTATCTTGTCGTTCAATTATGTTGCATACCCACCACCCAAAGTCAGATTGTCCTCTGTTACCTTCTATCTTGTTTTCTTTGTGCCCCTCCCCACCCCCTATCCCTCTCCCATTCCCCCCTCCCCCCCGTAACCACCACACTCTTATCAATGTCTCTTAGTTTCACTTTTATATCCCACCTACGTATGGAATAATACAGTTCCTGTTTTTTTCTGATTTACTTATTTCGCTTCGTATCATGTTATCAAGATCCCACCATTTTGCTGTAAATGTTCCGATGTCATCATTTCTTATGGCTGAGTAGTATTCCATAGTGTATATGTGCCACATCTTCTTTATCCAGTCATCTATTGATGGGCTTTTTGGTTGTTTCCATGTCCTGGCCACTGTGAACAATGCTGCAATAAACATGGGGCTGCATGTGTCTTTACGTATCAATGTTTCTGTGTTTTGGGGATATATACCCAGTAGAGGGATTGCTGGGTCATAAGGTAGTTCTATTTTCAGTTTTTTGAGGAACCACCATACTTTCTTCCATAATGGTTGTACTACTTTACATTCCCACCAACAGTGTATGAGGGTTCCTTTTTCTCCCCAGCCTCTCCAACATTTGCTATTACCTGACTTGCTAATAACAGCTAATCGAACAGGTGTGAGGTGGTATCTCATTGCCGTTTTGATTTGCATTTCTCTAATAGCTAAAGAAGATGAGCATCTTTTCATATATCTGTTGGCCATTTGTATTTCTTCCTGGGAGAAGTGTCTATTCATATCCTCTTCCCATTTTTTTTTGGATTGTTTGTTTGTTTGTTGTTGAGTTTTATGAGTTCTTTGTATATTTTGGATATTAGGCCCTTATCTGAGCTGTTGTTTGAAAATATCATTTCCCATTTAGTTGGCTTTCTGTTTATTTTGTTATCAGTTTCTCTTGCTGAGCAAAAACTTCTTAGTCTGATGTAGTCCCATTCATTAATTTTTGCCTTCACTTCTCTTGCCATTGGAGTCAAATTCATAAAATGCTCTTTAAAACCCAGGTCCATGAGTTGAGTACCTATGTCTTCTTCTATGTACTTAATTGTTTCAGGTCTTATGTTTAGATCTTTGATCCATTTTGAGTTAATTTTTGTACAGGGAGAGAGACTGTAGTCCAGTTTCATTCTTTTGCATGTGGCTTTCCAGTTTTCCCAGCACCATTTATTGAAGAGGCTTTCTTTTCTCCATTGTGTGTTGTTGGCCCCTTTATCAAAAATTATTTGACTATATATATGTGGCTTTATTTCTGGACTTTCTATTCTGTTCCATTGGTCTGAGTGTCTATTTTTCTGCCAATACCATGCTGTTTTGATTGTCGTGGCCCTATAATAGAGTTTGAAGTCAGGTATTGTTATGCCCCCAGCTTCATTCTTTTTCTTTAGGATTGCTTTGGCTATTCGGGGTTTTTTATAGTTCCATATAAATCTGATGATTTTTTGCTCTATTTCTTTAAAAAACGTCATTGGAAGTTTGATGGGAATTGCATTAAATTTGTATATTGCTTTGGGTAATATAGCCATCTTGATTATATTTATTCTTCCTAGCCAAGAACAAGGTATATTCTTCCATCTCATTATATCTTTTTTGATTTCCCTTAACAATGGTTTATAGTTTTCATTATATAAGTCCTTTACATTCTTTGTTATGTTTATTCCTAAGTATTTTATTTTTTTTGTTGCAATCGTGAAGGGGATTATTCTTTTGAGTTCCTTCTCAGTTGTTTCATTGTTGGCATATAGAAAGGCTATTGACTTCTGTATGTTAATTTTGTATCCTGCGACCTTACTGTATTGGCTTATTGTTTCTAGTAGTCTTTTTGTGGATTCTTTGGGGTTTTCGATGTATAGGATCATATCATCTGCAAAAAGTGATACCTTTACTTCTTCTTTTCCGATATGGATGCCTTTTATTTCTTTGTCTTGTCTGATTGCTCTGGCTAGAACCTCTAGTACCACATTAAATAAGAGTGGAGAGAGTGGACAACCCTGTCTTGTTCCTGATTTAAGAGGGAAAGCCTTCAGTTTAGTGCCATTTAATATGATGTTAGCTGATGGTTTATCATATATGGCCTTTATCATGTTGAGATATTTTCCTTCTATACCCATTTTGTTGAGAGTCTTAAACATAAAATTGTGTTGTATTTTATCGAAAGCCTTTTCTGCGTCTATTGATAAGATCATGTGGTTTTTGTTCTTTGTTTTGTTGATATGGTGTATTACATTAACCGTTTTACGTATGTTGAACCATCCTTGAGATTCTGGGATGAATCCCACTTGATCATGATGTATTATTTTTTTAATATGTTGTTGTATTCGATTTGCTAGTATTTTGTTTAGTATTTTAGCATCTGTATTCATTAGAGATATTGGTCTGTAGTTTTCTTTTTTTGTGCCATCCTTGCCTGGTTTTGGGATGAGGGTTATGTTGGCCTCATAAAATGTGTTTGGAAGTATTGCTTCTTCTTCAATTTTTTGGAAGACTTTGAGTAGAATAGGAACCAAGTCTTCTTTGAATGTTTGATAAAATTCGCTGGTATAGCCGTCAGGGCCTGGACTTTTATTTTTGGGGAGGTTTTTAATGGTTTTTTCTATTTCTTCTCTACTGATAGGTCTGTTTAGGCTTTCTGCTTCTTCTTGACTCAGTCTAGGAAGGTTGTATTTTTCTAGGAATTTATCCATTTCTTCTAGGTTGTTGAATTTAGTGGCATAAAGTTTTTCATAGTATTCTACAATAATTCTTTGTATATCTACGGTGTCCGTGGTGATTTCTCCTCTTTCATTTTGGATTTTGTTTATATGAGTTCTTTCTCTTTTTTCCTTGGTAAGTCTTGCCAAGGGTTTGTCAATTTTGTTGATCTTTTCAAAGAACCAGCTCCTTGTTCTATTAATTTTTTCTATAGTTTTTCTGTTCTCTAATTCATTTATTTCTGCTCTGATTTTTATTATTGCCTTTCTTCGGCTGGTTTTGGGTTGTCTTTGTTCTTCTTTTTCTAGTTCCTTAAGGTGTGAAGTTAAGTGGTTCACTTGGGCTCTTTCTTGTTTGTTCATATATGCCTGAAGCGATATGAACTTCCCTCTTATCACTGCTTTTGCTGCATCCCATAGATTCTGATATGTTGGGCCACAAAAACAACATCAGCAAATTCAGAAAAATTGAAGTTGTACCAAGCATATTTTCTGATCATAAAGCCTTGAAACTAGAATTCAACTGCAAAAAAGAGGAAAAAAATCCCACAAAAATGTGGAAACTAAACAACATACTTTTAAAAAATGAATGGGTCAAAGAAGAAATAAGTGCAGAGATGAAAAGATATATACAGACTAATGAAAGCCTTTTAAATGTGCATGTTCCAACAGTGGAAATACTGCCTGACCTGTGGTGGCGCAGTGAATGAAGCATCAACCTAGAGTGCTGAGGTCACCGGTTTGAGGCCTTGGCTTTCCTGTTCAAGGCACATATGGGAGTTGAGGCTTCCTGCTCCTTCCCCCTTTACCCCCTTCTCTCTCTCTCCCCTCTCTAGAATGAATAAATAAAATCTTAAAAAAAATAAAAGAAAGAAATAGGAAATAGGCTCTGGCTAAGTGGGTAGAGCATTGGCCAGTTGTGTTGAAGTCCCCAGGTTCTGTCTCTGGTAAGGGTACGCATGAGAAGCAATCATCTCCTTCCCCCCTCCTCTCTCTCTTTTCCTCATGCAGTCAGTGACTCGATTGGTTCCAAGCATCAGCCCCAGGTGCTGAGGATAGCTTGGTTGGTCTGAGCATCAGACCCAGATCAGGGTTGCTGGCTAGATCCTGGTCATGGCGCTTGAGGGAGTCTGTTTCTCCACTTTCCCTCCTCTCACTTAAGAAAAAAAAAGCGGAAAAAAACTTTATTAGAGAATAAGGAAATATAACTTATTTCCTTATTTGCACTTTGACAAAGTGCATTCCTAATACAACTATTAAATTTATTGTTCATGAGGAGGCTTGCATTTTGAGTCATGTGAAGATAGCTTTCTACTACCATTAGTCCAGAATGTTAGAAGAGAGTAAAAATGGGGCTAGGATTATCGATATTTGATAAAAATATTGTTAAATAAGCAGTGATTCATGAATATGAGAAAGAGGAAACACTTTGTATGTATTATCCATCTAAATAGAAAGAAAAGAGGTGGTGGGAAACACAGATGTTCAGTTTATTTCCTTAACTTTACAACAATTGTTGTCATAGGAAAGAGTTCATGAATTGCTAGATATCTTTTTTTGTGCATACCACTAAGGAAATTAACACATAATGTTTTAGATATCCAAGATGGTTGTGGAGTAGGTATAAGTTGCACTCACCTCCTTCCAGGTCCAAACCGGAATTATAACTAAATTATAGAACAATTAACTTAAAGGGAATTACAGAAGAAGCCACATTGAGATTGGTAGGAAGGGGGGAGACTTGAAAAAGGCTGGCCCTGCCACATCTGGAGGCATATCTCAGCTGGAAAGTTTCACCCTGAGGAGCATGTCTCTCCAGCCTGCAGTGCCAAAGCCAAGAAGATGAGCCCACATAACATCTGGCTGTGAAAATCAGTGAGGATTCTGTCCACCAGGAAGAAATGGGGGTCATCTAGAAACCCAAGCACCCTCTTAAAGAGTCAGCACACAAAATCTTACTTGAAGCCATTCACCCTGGGCTCACAGTGAGGAAAGGTATCTTAGAGGGTTATGTGGCTTCCAGGAGATGGTTAAAGGGACGGCTACCAGAGATCTCTGTGCTGAGTCCCTTACCCATGCTGCCCAAAAGTTTTAACTTTCTAGGGTTGAGCACTCCACTCCACATGGCATCAGCCTAAGGAATGTAATAGCCCTACTGTCCCAATTCTCTGTGGTCCTACCTTGAATAGCTCATTCCCTATGGAGGAGTTTGTTGGCCACCACCAACCTCGACCCATGGTACAGACTTTCTTGGTGGGCTCTTAAGTAGGCCTACACAGATTTAGTGTATTAAGGAAGAACAGAGAAAAACTGAGTTGTGTTGATTAGGGTGAGAACCATTTTCCCCCATTCACATCCCACTTGCACCATGTTCCCCATGGGAGATACACTAACCCCATATTTCAGGATTCCTGTGGCCTCACTCTTCCCAGCTGGCTGCCACCATTCTGGGTCCCCAGTACAGACAATTCACAAAATTTTTGGAACACAACAAAAGCAGTACTAACAGGGAAAGTCATAGCATTGCAGACCTACCTGAAGAAATAAGGAAAACCTCATATAAATAATCTAACCTTATACCTAAAAGAACTGGAAACAAGATGAAGCAAAATCCAAAGTGAGTTGAAGAAAGAAAATAATAAAGATCACAGAAATGAAATAGAATCTAACTATGCAATACAAAAGATCAATGAAACCAAGAGCTTGTTTTTTGAAAAGAATAACAAGAATGTTAAACCTTTCACAGGATTCATCAAGAAAATAGAAGAGGGAACCCAAATAAATATAATCAATGATGAAACAGGAAAAGTTACAACTGACACCACAGAAATACAAGGGATTTAAGAAAATCTATAATGAATTTAAGAAATCTTACAAACATCTATATGCCAACAACTTGGTCAATCTGGAAGAAATGGAAAAATTTCTAGAAACATACAATCTCCCAAATCTGAATAAAAAAGAAACAAAAAATCTGAACAATTCAATTACAAGCAATGAAATGGAAGCAATAACTAAAAAACTTCCAACAAAGTCCTTGATCAGATGGCATCACAGGTAGATTTTTACCAAATATTCAAAGAAAAGCTGACACCTATCCTTCCTTCTCAAAGTATTCCAACAAATTTAATAGGAGAGAATAATTCCAAGCTCATTTTAAAAGGCAGTATTATCCTAATTCTAAAACCAGATTAAGATATTACAAAGAAGGAAAATTATAGGTCAGTATCTGTGATGAGCTTAGACACAAAAATCCTTAACAAAATATTAGCAAACCAAATTTAGCAATGCATTAAAAAGATCATACACAATGATCAAGTGAGATTTATTCATGGGATACAAGGTTGGTATAATGTCTTAAAAATCAACCTGATATATCACATAAATGAAATGAAGACTAATAGTCATATGATCATATCAACAAATGCAGAAAAGCATTGACAAAATTCAGCACCTATTTATGATAAAAATCTCTCAGTCTGGCCTGTGTGGTGCAGTGGATAAAGCGTGGACCTTGAATGCTGAAGTTGCCGGTTTGAAACCCTGGGCCTGCCTGGTCAGGACACATATGGCAGTTGATGCTTCCTGCTCTTCCCCCCTCTTTTGCTCTCTTTCTCTCTCTCTCTCTACTCTCTCTCTAAAAATGAATTATGAAAACTCTCAGGAACTTGGGAATGGAAGAACCATATCTCAACATAATAAAGGCTATATATGATAGATCCATAGCTAACCTTATACTCAGCAGGGAACATTTCAAGTGTTTCTCCTAAGATCAAGAAGAACTTGAAGATGTCCACTTTCACCACTATTATTCAAAATATCCTGGAAATTGTAGCCACAGTGATCAGACAAAAAAAATACATTAAGGGCATTCAAATTGAAAAGGAAGTTGTAAAACTGACAATGTTTGCAGTTGAGATGCTACTATATATAAAGAACCCTAAAGATTCTTCCAAAAAATCTACTAGAACTAATAAATTAGTACAGATATGTAGCAGGACATAAAATAAATATTCAGAAATCAGTTGCATTTTAACACACCAATAATAAACTTTTGAGAAAGGGAAACTAAGAAAGCATTTGTATTTACAATTGCATAAAAAATTAGAAAAAGAAAAGAAAAAAACCCTAGGAATAATTTTTACTGTGGAGGTAAAAGACTTGTCCTCGGAAAATTATAAGATGCTAAAGAAAGAAATTAAGGAAGATAGAAATAAATGAAGCATTTACCATGCTCATGAATAGGAAGAATTGGCATCATTAAAATGTCCTTACTACCTAAAACAATCTATAGATTCAATGCAATTTCTATCAAAATATCAATAGTGTATTTCATAGAAGGAACAAATATTCCAGAAATTTAAATATAACCAAACAAAACCCTGACTAGCCATAGCAATCTTGACAAAGAAGAACAAAATGGGAGGTATTACACTCTCTGATATCTAACTATACTAAAAGGGAATATTAATCAAAACAGCATGGTACTGACATAAAAGCAATGGTTAAATTTATGGATTTATCTTAGAGCAAGATTAGAAATCTTAGATTCCTTTGTAATTTCAGAGCAATTAATCTGTAGATCTGCAGCAGAAAATAAAATTTGGGAAAGTATTTCTTAAAGTGAAAGGGAGGGTTGAAAGTTAGAGTGGAAAAACAGAAAGTGCCTTATGCAGAAAATGTACAGGGAAAAATCTGAGTTAATATTTGTATAGTTTGATGCCCATTATGCCTTTTATTTTGTCCGATCATTTGCAGAGAAGTTTTCCAAGCTTTATATAGGAAATATATATTCCTGTATATTCACATAAATATATGTATGCTTATATACACTTCTATATACTGCCCACAAAAATTAGGGGATACTTTATCACTTAATATTCATTTTGAAATATCCCCTAATTTTTGTGAGCAGTGTATGTTTAAATATACACACATAGATGATAAACTATAAGGTAGGATAAAGGAAAGAACTGCAAATCGAGGGGCTAATAAATAAAAGCCAATATGATTCTTACATGGATTTTTATAGTGCTATTTTGTTTCAGCTTCTCAAGAGAGACTCAGATTAAAAAGCGATTTAGTCCTCCAAATCTTTTTTCCCCACCAAGGGAATAATATGCATTCCCCAAACTGGAAGTTCAGTGAAACTCTGCTCAGTGTTTGGATTTCCGAACTCAAGGTGGAGACTTGACAACTACTGTTCGTTCTAAAACCTCCGAAATAACTCCTATCAAAGGGCCGTGCCTCCATGAGTCTTCTAAAATCTTCACATGATTTGTCCTTCCAACTGGCCTACAACTAGGGTAAGGGACTGAAGTCTTTATTATACATGTACTATTATGTAAAAAGAAATCCTACATTAAGCTTCAAAGGAGTGTCACAGATTTATCCCTCCCCATCCCCCATTGTTTTCTCCATTTCCTAGCAATTGGTCAACTTATTAAGAGAAATCCCATTCTAGAACAAAGCAGTTGGTCCCTGGCTTCATTCAGTTGCCAAGCAGCCCTAAGAAGCTCTAGTTATTGCTCCAGACCAAGTTGGCCTGCCTGGGCGTTTAGCTGCTTTCTTCCATCATTGCGGAAGGTTTTCCTGATGAACTTTCTCCATTTCTGATACTGACGATGTCATTGAAGGGCACTGCATCCAACCCATAGCAGAAGCTGCTCATGAAAGTTGGAACCAGTCACCCTGCCCTGAGGTGCACCTCTTTGAATCTGAATTCCATGGAGATGGGTGACGAGGAGTCCTGGGGCCAACCTCGTTCTCCACTGAGACTTCCCTTGGGTTGGCGTACGGACCTGGTCATAGAGCAAGCGGAGAACCTTGAGATGAGACCCTTTTATAATTCTGCGGACAGTTCCAGAGCTTGCAAACTCCCCTATGGCCCAGTACCTGCTGTTGCGCAAGAGACCCTGGCAACACCGGAACTAAATAGCTCTAGGGAACTAAATAGCTCTAGGGCCAGCAGGCTGGAGACAGAGGGGACACAATCCTATCAATGTGTCTCAAGAATTTTCTGACTGCCTTCCTTCACTGATGATGCTGGGAGCACGGTTCAGCTGTGGGGATCTCTAGAGAGGTAGCAGTAATTCAGTTTTCCCTGTACCTTTTCCACTCAGAGGCCTGCAAGGCAAGGAAAAGGTTCTCAGGTTAGTCCCACCTTTAGATGGGGGAGAGGGATGGACCAGCCTACAGAAAATTGGAGAGTGGCCAGTAAGAAAGGTAGGCTCCTGTTTCTTTCCCTCCGGGAAGCTTGGGGCACTCCGTGGAGAACTTGCTGGCGAATTGCTGGTGGCCCATCACCTCGCATTCCAGTGCTTAAGGTATATTGTCCCCGGATGCTGCTCCTCCCCACATGCGTCCTCGACCTCCGCCTCCAAGCCCCAATCCAATCCCCTCTCTGCCTACTGGGTTTGCTGGTCCCCTGCTGCACCGTCCCTTGCAGCCTCCCCTTGTTGGCAATATTGTTTTCCTTGTTCTGCTGCCTGGAGCACAGCGTTCCAGAGTGAATGTAAAAAGAGGATGGGGACAATAAAACAGTGAAGCAGAAAAGGGTGGATGTTATTCGTTTATGTTTTTATACTTAAATCCCCTACCTTCTTACACTCGGTTAAGCACCAATGTGCTTTACATGCTGGGACATTCACTAACTGTTCTAAAGTTTGAAAACAAATAAACAAACAAACAAACAAAAGAATGTTAGAGCACTTTGATAAGAGGTTGTCAGTTGGCCTGTAGGTTAAATTTGGTCCATAGTCACACCCTTTCATTTCCATATTTTCTATGGCTATAGTGGCGTAGTTGAGTGATTGCAACAGCCCTTGTATGGCATACAAAGTTTAAACTATTTAATATATGGTCCTTTACAAGAAAAGTTTGGCAAAACCCTTATACTTATTAATTTTTTGAGGTAACTTTGAGATTTTGGCATAGATTTTAATCATATAATACTTTTTTTGCAAATTGAAAAGTGAAATAAGCCTGACCTGTGATTGCCAGTAGATAGAGCATGGACCTGGAATTCTTTTTTTTTTAATTTAATTTAATTTTATTTATTCATTTTTAGAGAGGAGAGAGACAGAGGAGAGAGAGACAGAGAGAGAGAAGGGGGGAGGAGCTGGAAGCATCAACTCCCATATGTACCTTGACCAGGCAAGCCCAGGGTTTCGAACCGGCGACCTCAGCATTTCCAGGTCGACGCTTTATCCACTGTGCCACCACAGGTCAGGCCCTGGAATTCTGAGGTCACTGGTTCAGAACCCCAGGCTTGCCTGGTCAAGGCACATATGAGAAGCAACTACTATGAGTTGATGCTTCCCGCTCCTGTCCCATTTCTCTCCCTCTCTCTCTCCTTTCTCTCCTCTCTCTGAAATCAATAAATAGAATCTTTACTTAAAAAAGTGAAGTATAAGCCTACAACTTAGTTAAGGTAGCCCTCAAATTTTTGTATGTATAACATAGAGCTTGAAGCACATTACATACTTTTCAATGCAGTAAGTTTTGTCTCTGATATTCCACAGAATATGTTTGGAGCCATGAACAGCATTAGCAACTCCAGTTTTCTTGAATGAGTACACTATTACTGCCCCTAAGTTTTTCTTCCAAGGCGCCCATTCTACATGCTTTACTGAAAATATTTTCTTTATCTTCCTAGAACCTTTTAACAGACTTTTTTTCAGTGACCCCAGGTCTCCTATGCTTTCCTCAAATGGTCTGTAATCCTTTGCCTAAATCTGGGAGGGATTGTAGTTGTCTAGTCATGACTCCAGGACCCCGACCAGTTGGGCTTGCTCCAAGAATTCAGGGAGGGATTCAACAGTGCCATTCATTAGTAGATTAGCCTGGAGACTTGAAAATTCTTCTTCAAATTCATGAAATGTGTTAGCTTGTTTGTGTCCAGCAGGTGGGGAATGGTTTAGCTTTTGGGTTGAGGGGAGGGGAAGACAAAGGGCTCCAGTTCCATGTCCCTGCATGTCCTTTGTATGCCTGGTACTGCTTGTATCCTTGAGATGCTTTGTACTTTCTCTGCTTGACTTTCTCAAGCTAAATAGACTTCCTATGAAGTCTCAAAGGGAAAGCTCATGAAAACATTCTTCAATAGTGTCTAGATTTTAAACTGTCCAACTCTTCCAAGGACTGCAATAATTTAAATTAGTTGTGGTGGTGCCTGGTGCTGATACAGGAGTTCAAGACATGCGAGCTGGATGGCCTGGGCTTGACAACTTGGCCCTAGAGCCTAAATCAGGCTCTTTTTGTGGCAGCCACAGGATCCCCTGTGACTTTTACAATGTAAGTTATCACTCTCCTCTTTGCTGTGTGTACCGTCAGTGTCCAGTGCAAATCTGGAACCTCCTTGTTGGTTACCAGGATGAGATCTTTCTTGGAGTGGCTTTCCATTCACTGGTGTGGTTCAGAAGAGCTGTGCCCATGAGTGGGTGCTGCCATCCTCACATTTCTAGCTGCTGGTGCTATACTTCAGAGATGTCTCCCATCGAGAATGTTGTTCGAAAGCATCTGAGGATCTGTTAGACAAGGCTCTTCTTCTCAGTACCAAGGGCCCCCAGTATTTGGGGTCTAGAAATTCCATTTTATTTCCCTGACAGTTTGTGTCATAATACTATATAAACTCAAGTGCAAAGAAGGAAGTGCTGCTCATTTCCAGAATTCTCTTAGTGGGTAAGACCTTACCAGCCAAAAAGGCTAGTGATTCCTGCTTATAGGGAGCCTAGCAAGAGCTGCTAGCTTTCTGAAAATTGCGAGGTACAGACTAGTCTAGGGCTTTTCTACTAATTGTCCATCCCAGTTTGAGCTACATGTTCTATTTTATTTCCTTTATGCAAGATATGGTTACATAGCCTGACCTGTGGTGGCGCAGTGGATAAAGCATCGACCTGGACTGCTGAGGTCACCAGTTCAAAACCCTGGGCTTGCCTGGTCAAAGTACATATTAGAGTTAATGCTTTCTGCTCCTCCCCTTTTCTCTCTCTCTCTCTCTCTCTCTCTCTCTCTCTCTCTCTTCCTCTATCTCTCTCTCTTCTCTAAAATGAATAAATAAAATCTAATAATAAAAATTTTAAAAAAGATATGGTTATAGAAATAGCTTTCAAAATGATAAACCTTTTGATTTACCTATACTTTGCTTTTGTGGGATTCTGGAAGCCTTTTAAAGAACCAGGGCCATTTGCCAAAACTACAACACAACAGAGAAACCGTTTTCATGCTGGAGAGCATCATGGTGTTTGCACTTCCGACTGGTTCCAGTTAATGAGCTGCCTTATAACTTGGCAAGATTCCGGGGATCAAGGCAGGGTTGTAGGATCACAGTGCTTACAGGGTCAATTTTTCAGAGCCTAACAAAACCAAGAAAAAAGCACCGTAGGCTCAGAAAATAAAACCCGGCTGAGCTCGTCTCCAAGCAAGCCAATGAGCGTGGGACCTCATACCACCCAATCACTGTGGCTTAAGGGGAACCTAGAGACTTCTTGAATTCATTCACTTGTGGAAACACAGAAGGTCCTAGCAACACTTTCCAGAGACTTGGAGATGGAAGAAGGAACTAGCAAGTGCAGTCTGATCTAGCTGTCAGCTGGGGCCATTATCAGAGCTGAGAGCTGGTCCCAGAGGTAACCTCTCTGCTTGGCTTCTGCTTGAACTACACTTCTCCATTGCCAGGTATGCCCTCCTATCACCCTAATGCAGACACCTGCGGGCGTGCCCTTTAGTGCAGCTCCCTTCCTCGGATTCCTGCTGTGAATGAGAGCTGCGCTCTCAGTCATCTCTGCCTGATGCGGACACATGGTTGATGCTTAGGGTCAGTCATGTCTTACCCAATGCACAGGATGTCTGTTGAGTAGTCTAGGGAGGTGCTGAGATGGCAAGCTTCAGTGCATTTATGGGGGTTTTCTAGGGGGAAGTGATGTTCAGGCCTCAAGTTCTTCCCTCAGTACCTTTACTCCTGCTCTGTCCTTAGAGACTGTTTGAACAAGATCTTCTGTGTGTCCATCAAAGGCACCTTGGAAGGCCTGTTAAAAATGCAGACTACTGGGCCCACCGCCAGGTTTCTGATAGAATACCTCTGCAGCAGGGGCCAGGAATTTCTCATAGCAAATGGGTGTCCGGCAAGTGCTGACACTGCTGTTCCGAGGAGCACACTTTGAGAACCAAGAACAAGAATGAAGAATAAGGAATCGCAAAGAGAAGTCAGAGAGTTGAAAGTGAGAGAGACGGACCCACCATGGCTGACTTTGAAAGGACTGCGCCACGGAACACGGTTGCCTCTCGAAGTTGAATCTGGAAGCTGTGGAGAAAGGGCAGCCAGGTCCGTCCCAGATGGGAAGCCTTTCAGGCAGACACGGTCTCCAAGGAGGCGGCTCTGCCTACAGCCACGTCCTCAGCGGCCACTACTGTAGGGTTCACATTTCAAGCCTCTCCTGTACTAATTATACTCTCCACTTCACATTTGCTTAACTAAGTGGTCCATTCCCAAATAAAGTAATCCTGTGTCCAAAGCACATGTTTGCTTTCTACTGAGAAGAACTCCAAAGTGCTGCAGCTCTTGCTTACAAAGCTGTAAAATCGAATACTTGGGCTGGGCACAAGGTCAAGGTCAAGGTCTCTATAACTTTCCTTTTGCTTAGAAGTATCTGGAAATGGGAAGGTGTTCTATGATGAGGAAGCCTTAAGTGGCTTCTGCTTAAAATAGCTATGGGTGTATGAGGCAGGTAATTGGAAGGTGTTAACAGCTTCTGCACCCAGAGTGTCGCTGTAAATGAGATCCGGGCTGTCTTCCAGCAGCCACATTGGGGGAAGGCATGGCCTCTTGCGCTGGTAGCAGCAGGGTGCAGTCGCAGCAAGGTGCCCTGCCAGGAGGGCGCCATGTGCATCCGTATCTAGCTCCTGGGCTCTCTGCTTGCCCTCTGGCTCTATGTCACTGTGGCCAGAAAGAAAAATGACTTTAATATTCAAATTCAAAGAAAGCCAATGGAAGAGAAGGTCATCTGAGTGTAAGCAGAAGGTTCACGAACAATGGTGTATCAGGAAATGCCATGCGCCTCTTTCTCAGTCACATTCCGCCTGGCTTAGCTGCCACCTGCCTGCTGGGCAGAGGGTGGGGAGAGGTCCGTGCTGTTACATGCAGTGTGTTTAGGGATTAGGCAGGCCAGGACTGTAAATGGGGCGGGGGCTCTGCTCTTCATTTTATTATAACTTTGGTGGCAAAGCTCAGTTCTCAGGATGGCATTCAGAGATAGGTGTTGTAATTTTTAAAAAAGTTTTATTTGGATCTAACCTGCAGTGGCGCAGTGGATAAAGCATTGACCTGGAACACTGAGGTCACTGGTTCAAAACCCTAGGCTTGCCTGGTCAAGGCACATATGGGAGTTGATGTTTCCTGCACCTCCCCCTCTCCTCTCTCTCTCTTTCTCTCTACTCTCTCTCTCTAAAAATGAATAAATAAAATCTAAAAAAGAAGTTTTATTTGGAAAATTAAATTTAATGGTGTGACTTTGATAAAAAAGAGGGTATTTTTTTCCTAAGCCCCTGCTCAGAAGGTCCCAGAAGATATTTGCTCCATCTGAGGCACGGGCTTGGCCTGAGAGCCAGTCTCTTATCTCCAGGGTTTTGGCAGACATGGAAACCACTGGACGGCTGGCCCAGATGCAGGGACTGTAACTCTTCCTGGGTCTGGTCACTCCCTTCTCTGACCCTCTCAACATTTCTCCAGATGGGCTCAGCGGATCTTCCTGCAAAGGGTCCGCTTGGCTGGCCAGAGCCTCTGTTACAGCTGTTCAACTCTACCTTTGCCATATGAAAGTAGCCAGAGATGATTCATAAGTGAATGAATTTGGCTGTGTTTCAATAAAACTTTTTTATGGACACTGACATTTGAATTTCACAGAACATTCATGTGTCAAAAATATGACTCTTGGTCTGACCTGTGGTGGCGCAGTGGATAAAGCATTGACCTGGAACACTGAGGTCGCTAGTTCGAAACCCCCGGCCTACCTGGTCAAGGCACATATGGGAGTTGATGGTTCCTGCTTCCCTCCTTCTTTCTTTCTTTCTTTCTTTCTTTCTTTCTTTCTTTCTTTCTTTCTTTCTTTCTTTCTTTCTTTCTTTCTTTCGTTCTCTCTCTCTCTTTCTTCTTTCTCTCTCTCTCTCTCTCTTCTTTCTCTCCAGTTCTTTCCTTCTTTCTTTCTCTCCTTTCTTTCTTTCTTTTCTCTCCCTTTCTTTCTTTCTTTCTTTCTTTCTTTCTTTCTTTCTTTCTTTCTTTCTTTCTTTTCTCTCCCTTTCTTTCTTTCTCTCCTTTTCTTTCTTTATTTCTTTCCTTTCTTTCTCTCTGTCTTTCTTCTTTCTCTCCATTTCTTTCCTTCTTTCTTTCTTTCTCTCCTTTTCTTTCTTTCTTTCTTTCTCTCTCTCTCTTTCTTCTTTCTCCATTTCTTTCCTTCTTTCTTTCTTTCTCTCCTTTTCTTTCTTTCTTTCTTTCTTTCTTTCTTTCTTTCTTTCTTTCTTTCTTTCTTTCTTTCCTTCTCTCCTCTCCTCTCCTCTCCTCTCCTCTCCTCTCCTCTCCTCTCCTCTCCTCTCCTCTCTCAAAAGTACACAAATAAAGTCTAAAAAAATATGTTTGTTTGTTTTTCTCAACCATTGCTAAGTATAAAAACCATTCTTGTGAATGCTACTGAAGTGCATGGCAGGCCAATGGACTGCAGTTTTCTGATCCCTGCTTTAGAAAATAAAAGCTTTTTTACTAGAATTGGGGGCAGGGCACACCCAGATGGCCTGGGGAAGGTATAAACAATTTTTCAGTTAAACAAACAAGCAAACATAATTTCAAATTACTCTTTGCTGGCTAGCCCTAGTACTCTCGAATTCAGCTCCTCCTTCTGCCAGGAACCCGTGGTGCTACTCTAGCCCACCACATCTAGTCCTGATGCTTTGAGTTAGTGCTTTTTCAACCTTTGTGCTACATATCAGACACTCCTGAGAGTCAGTAAGAACACAGGGACCCTTGGTGAAGGCCTGAGTCTTTGTATTTTTACCAAGTTTCCCAAAAAATCCCAATACCTACCCGATTTTGAGAGACTGCCATCAGGATTTATTTGCAAATATGCCATTCTGCCCTCTAGCCAGCAATTTGCTTTGCCTGGAATGGTTTATATCCTTCCTTCCTCTGGTTCACTTAACCTCTTACTTATCTTATAAAAGCATAAGGCAGACTCCCTGATCCCTATCTTATTTTGAGCTCTTAAAGCAAGCTGTGTATCCTCCTGACGGCACAATCAACAGACCTTACTTTGATTGGCTGTCTAGTTGTTTGTCTTCCCAGCAAGGTTGCAAGCTTCTAGACTAGGCCTTGTCCACTTTGATCTTTTACTTCTAACCTAGTATCATGAGAGAGATATAATAGAGACTCGATAGAAGATGGTGGTAGAAATGAATGAATGAATACACCCAGAAACTGCATGACAAGTGGTAAGGCATGGGCAGTGCATGAAAGGATGGATAAGTAGAGATTTCTAATATTTCGGTCTTGTTCTCCAGCTTATTTTTTGTTAACAGTAATCTATCTGTTCTTATTTGCTACTTCTCAATTGCTAGGACTAAGCAGTACACTTGTTAGTTCACACTAAATGCTCTGGATCAGTGGTTCTCTAACTGTGGCCCCTGGATCAGTTTATTAACCTTACTGTTAGAAATGCAACTTCTGTAGCTCTACTCTAGATCCACTGAGTTAAAAACCCAAATCAGTGTTTTAACAAATCATCCATGTGATTCTGATGAGCCCTCAAGTTTAAACCACTGTGTTTAGACCACTGATTTTTAAATTTGGCTGTACATCAAAACCAACTGGGGAGCTTTAAAAATATTGATGCCTGTATCGCCATCCCTAAATGTACTGGTTCAGGCTGGTAAATGTTTAACAATTGACTCATAAAATAAGGAACCCCGATGTATACTGTCTGCCCATTTCTGTGGTGTAAATTCATCCACCATTGCTGATTTCAAGCTGCTAACATTAATGCTACTGAACACAGAGTTGGAAAAACGTGCGTTATTGGCTCTTGGGAGCTCCTAGGAGCCAAGCTGGTTTGAGGACGTATTGGTCCCATCCCTAGAGATCCAGACAAATTGGTCCAGGTTGTGACCTGGGCATTAGAAGTTTTTAGAAATGCCCCAGCAAAGTTTGAGATCCCCATCAGTAGTGTACTAGTGAAATAAATTTGATATGAATATAATTCCACTCACCCAGTCACTCCAAAATAGTTCCTGCTCCTTTTATTTCATCCCTTCTATATTATGACAAAGCAGTTTTTGTAGGGATAGTCAATGATTTTCAAACCAAGAAAAAACGTTGTGTATGAACTTTAATCATTTCCCCAAACTTTATTCTCAAAAAAAAAAAAAATGTCTGTGTAAGTATAAGACTAAATGCAATGTTAACAATCTGTACAATAGACTCTGGTTACATTCCTCAGTGGATAGAGAATCATCCCAGTATGCCAAGTTCGTAGGTTTGATCCCCTGTCAGGACACTTATAAGAAGCAACTAGAAAGTGCACCCCACTACATTAACAACTAAGTGGAACGAGTTGATGCTTTTCCTCTCTCTCTCTCTCTCTCTCTCTCTCTCTCTCTCTCTGTTCCTACTTTAATATTTCTCCCTCCTCCCTCAAATCAGTGGAAAAACTTTTTAAGTATCTGTATAGTACCTTCCCGTTTATCCACAGTCTCACATTTCACATGTTTTATCATAGGAATCTATTTAAGGGAGAACCATAATATATATAGGATTCAATACTATCCATGGTTTCAGGCATCCACTGGGGATCTTGGAACATATCCCGCTCTGGTAAGAAGGGACTGTGTTATGATTAAAATCAAATTTAGTTTATATTTAATAATTTAAATAAAGTTTTTAGATCATAAAATATAAATACTATATTTGCAACAAGATAATATTTCTTCACTGTACAAGTGTACTTCAAGAGAGTAAATTATATTATCTCTTTTAAAATGGGTTTCAAATATTCTAAACACTTCACTAATATGATATCTAAACTCAAGCAGTACAGAAATGTTTTGTATCCTGAAAGTTAGAATAAATTGCAATTGGGATTGTTTGACTAAAAGGCACAGCAAAACAACTGAAGTGAAGCAACTATGAGTTGATGCTTCTCATCCCTCTCCTCCTCCTCTTTCTACTTTCTTGTTGCTCTTTCTTTAAAAAAAGGAGGGGGAAATTAATTAAAACAAAAAGCACAAAATATTTGAATATGTAGTATTTTGAAAAATCTGGTACTAGTGAAAAGGTTACCATATTTGATTTTCTCTTATGTAGCTTGCCATAGTTATGTTTGAAAATGCATTTTCTCAGACCCTCAGGAAGAAAAATTGTTTAATAAGAGCAACAAATATAAAATTGATTTAACAAAATGAATAATTTATTCTAGTGTGATGTTTAGTCTCCCATGAGTGAATAAAAATACAAAAGCATTATAAGTGGGTAATTCTTCATATACTTAGATAAAATCATTGTTAATGAGAAGATGCTATTAATTAATGTCCATTAAATACAAATAAAATTGGGACCTTAAACCTACTGGATTACAGGTGATAATGATGAACTGAATCTTAAACCAGTTATTTGCTCCAAAGTATTTATATAGAATTTGAACATGGAAGGAAGATGTCATTTTCATGAAACAAGGTTGACCAAGGCTTGATGACGACTGAAGCAGAGTGATAGTCACTTGGAGATTCACTAAATTATTCTCTACTTTTATATATGTTGCAGTTTTCCATAATAAGAGTTTAAAGTATTCATTACAATTTTTATTGTTTTTACCTGGAAAACGGGTAAAACAGAGTGGATAATATAGAAAAATGCAGGAGACAGTTCTAGGTCTTAAGATATGGGGAAAAATAAAGACACATTCTAATTCACTTATCTGGACATCTATATCTGTCCAATTTTCAAAACAGTGAAGTTTACCTCTGTGTGTCCAAACTTTATAAAGCAGTTTTAGTAGAATTTTTTGAAAGGCATTACCTCTTACCCTATGTTCTTAAACTTGGTATAGTGGAGTGTACTTGGTAGAATGTAAGTACCTTCTATTGGCTGTTGAAATGTTTAAGGTGACTTAGGTTAGTTCTTTGTAAGAAGAGACACCCATTAGCTCAGAATCCTATACTTTACTCCAGTTCTCCTGTCTATTTTTTTTTGTAGTTAATTTCATTCATTCCCTTTCTCTTTTCTGAGCTGTCACTTTTGTTACCTGTTAGTTAGCCTACAAAGAGGGATTAAACAACAAGTAATTGAATTAGGCTTTCTTGCCCATCAGTCAGGTCATTACTACTGGAATTTGCATAATGTGATCACTAGAGTCCTCACAAATGTGTATTAAATAAGTACATTCCTGAGTTGTGGTTGAGTACCTCTTGCCTTGCTCTGTCTTCCCCCTTCCCATTATTATTGTTTCTGTGTTATGAAATAGCTCAGATCTCTAGATGCATAATTCATTCCTTTGGCATTTAACAAATAGTTACTAAGCATCTTCTATGTCCCAAATAATATTCTAGGAGCTGAGGATACATGATATAAAACATAAATACAGTGCAGCTCCTGAGAGCTAGGATAAAGTACAAGAGTTTTTAATACCCTGGGCTAGACAAACAAGCATTTGCAAGGGCGCCCCACCAGGCTGGGTTTGGGGAATGAAGGAAGGGTGTGTAGTCTGAACCAGGGGAGAGAGACGCCTATAATTGTGGAGTTGTAAAGTTTGATGTGCTCTGAGACATGTGAGTGGGACATTTTGAAAACAGTTGCAATTTTTGTTCCCTATTATTGCATGAAAAAGCACCATAAAACTAATAGCTTTAAGTAGAAACAGTATATTATTTCTCACAATTCATTGGATTTTCTGGAGAGTTCTACTGCTGGTTTTGCTTGTGCTTGCTCATTCATCCAGGTTGGCAGGTCCAAGAGAGCCTCACACATTTGTTTGCTAGTAGCTGTTGCCTATTGGCTGGGGCACTTCGGTTCTTCTCCATGGGGTCACTGATCCTGTAGGACGCTTGCTTGGTTGGCTTCCTTCCTTGCATGGTCTCTGGGCAGCATTCCAAGGCTGCAGAAGCAGAAGCAGCAAGGCCTCTTCGGGCTCAGCTTTGGAAGACACATAATGTCATTTCAGCTACAGTCTTCTGACCAAGGCATTTCAAGACCAGCTCAGGGCTGAGGACTTGGGAAATAGACTCATTCTCTGAAAGGAGGAGCAACAAAGGCAACTTGCAAGGGCTTTTTGCACACAGGACGCAAAGAAGCCATGATGTATATTATAAATTACCACAGTTGCATAGATACATTTGACTTTCACGAGACTAACTTGGATGGAAAATAGAGATTGCTAAATTATCAATGTGTAGATTAGAGGCTTGTAAACCCTGGTTGCATATCATTTTCCCCTTGGAGAAAGTGGTGGTTTCCCATATACTCCACGTGCAATAATGACTAAGTTTTTGCAAGATAAAAATGCTCTAAAACATTGTGTAAGACAACTCAGATCTTCATTGAGAATTGAGGCTCATTGCACACCAGGAAGTGAAGACTCCAGCCTCATTTCCTGCAGTAATTCCATGGAAACATGGTCAACACAGTGACTTTAATCATAGTCCTTACCACTAAGATCAGTGCTCACTCAGGGATTCAGTGTGTTCAATAAAGAATTTGCAATAAAATTAAAACTTAATGAATTTTCAAATAGCTTCTGTACTGTCCTAGTTTGCATGCTGTCTTGCTAACCTAGCCTTTTGGTGAATTGTATGTTTGTTTCTCAGAATTCTTCTACACATGAGTTAGGTTCAAAGCCCTCATTTGCTACTAACTATCATGGACAATGTAAAGTTCACCCTGCCCGTCATCTTTTGGTATTGGATACTAGAGAGCAGAGAGAATTCTCTGGAGGCAGTTATGGTGGAGCTCTGGAAAAGCCTTGGACATGAAAATGTTACTTAGTGAGCATGGAACATTTCTGTTTCTTAGTGTTATTAACTCTCTAATGCTGTCCTTTCTGATACAGTAGACACTAGCCACATGTGCATATTTATAGTTAATTTTAAAGTCATTGGTTACATAAAGTTAAAAGTGGAGTTCCTCTGTTGAACTAGGCATATTTGAAGTGCCCAATAGGTATACAGGACCAGTAGCTACCATGTTGGATCATTCAGATGTTGAGCATTTCTGTCAACATGGAAAGTTCTATCAGACAGCACCACTGTGACAGTTCTTGTCCAATTAAGAATACAATTTATAATGCCAGTATTAGAGTCACTTTATGTGGATTAAAATTAAGGGTGAAGGCTAATTTACTATATAAGCTAAAGTACACATTGCAGTTAAAATAGATTTTAGGAGGTGAATAATTATAGGGAATACAGCACAATCATGTTTGAGACCATTTGTGAATTAAAAGACTTCAGATGTAGGTTACATATTAATGGAATTAAAAAAATGTTCACCAAGCTGAAACAAGAGGCCTAAACTTATATAATAAAATCTAACAAGCATAAATATAAATGCTTATCTTGTTGATTAATATCAAAGGTTCACAAACTTTCTATAAAGGGCCAGATATGTTTGACTTTGCATGTCATTCAATTTCTGTTATAACTGCTCAACTCTGACATTGTAGCATGAAAGCAGCCATAAACAGTATCTAAAATGTTGTTTGTGGCTGTGTTCCAATAAAACTTTATTTATAAAGAAATGGTAGTAGACTTGATTTGGTTTATTGGCTGTAGTTTGTCCACACCTGTACTTGGTCGGTTGTTGAAGTACAAAATGAGGACAGACTTGACAGCTCTTCACCTGATACTATCCTATGGGGTCTTTAGTTGACTGGGGGCTTGGTTTTAGTCAGTGTCTTAGGAAGGGCCATTTTAGTGTGTGATGGTAGACAAGCTTCATCCAAAGTCAGAGAAGGGAGAGGTCCATTGTAGTTCAGAGTAGGAGTTTGCATTCAATATGGATATTGACAATCTAGATATTTCATGGGATGTTCAAGATTTTGGAAACTAAATAAAAGGAGAATAGAAAGCACAAGGGCCTGCCTAAATAATGGCAAGTTACTGGGGGATGTGAGTGTAGCTGTCTGTAAGCATTTGAAGTCCTGGCATGTAGCAGGAGGTGTGATTCATCTGAATAATTTGAGAGATTTTAAATAGAACTAATAGGTACAAGTTTATAAAAGGAGAACTTAAAGAGTTTTATAATTGTTTGTTATAAAATGGCCTATCTTACAAAGTACATAGTTTTCCACAAATAAATGGATTTTGAAAAAGGAGTGATATTTTTCTATGAATTGGTTGAAAAACATGTTCTAGAATTGGGTGGAAGGTTGTAAAAATAGTCTATTTTGTAGTGATACTATTAGATTAGAACTAAGGTGCACATACAGAAATCTCCACCCAAACTTGCTGAAACCAAGCTAAGAATCTGTTGGCTCCCATAACTAAGAGTTCCCAGAATAGGTATGATTTCAGACATGGTTAGATCCAGAGGTCTTACCAAAAACTTTAGGTAACACTGACTAAGTCATTTAGGAGCCTAATGCAGAATGAAAATTAAGCGTTCCTTGGTTAAAAATTAAGAATTTCAAAATGGTGATAGCATAGAATTAAATCAAGGCTGGAGCTTTTCCAAGTAAATGGCCCTCTGGAAGCACAGGGTGCATGCCCATGAAGCCAGTCCTGCCTTTACGCTATTGTCTATCTATATTTCTAGCTCTCTTTTTCTCCAAGGTCGTTAGAGTTTTAGGAAGAATTTTACTTTGGCAGCTCAAAGCTCATGTTTATTTTTTAAAGATTTCATTTATTGATTTTAGAGGGAGAAGAAGAGAGTGAGGGAGAAAGACTGTAGTTGCTTCACTTAAATTGTTCATTGATTGCTTGTATATGCCTTGACAGGACAAGACCAGGGTTTTGGACCAGAGACCTCAGCAGTTCAGGTTGATGCTCTATCCACTGTGCCTCCTGAGGGCAGGCAAGACTTAGATTTTTATAGCTACAAAAGAGCATTCCTCTCTCCTGGTGACACTAGCAAATCATGCCATATAATTCTAATAAACTTTTCTCATCTGAATTGAAATACATGGTGGCACTCTCTTTGGCCAAGTCTTGGTTATGGGTCTACTCCCGGGACTAAGAATAGAGTCAACTTTACTCAAACCATCAGGAGCCAGAGAGAAAGGGATAGCTCCAAAATGCAAAATAGCATGGGGTGACCTGGAGAAGAGGAAGAGATGCAGGGTAGTCCGGGTATCAACGTCTACTCTGTTTAGCACACACCAATTATTAAAGCTAATGAAAAAGTGACTCAACATTAGAAAAAAAGTCTTCATCCCAAGATCTTGCCAATAAGTAATCAGATTCCTTTCACTTGAAAGAGTTTGTTACTTTTAAAATCTGTTTTCTCAGGTATACAGGTAAGATTTTTTCTGTCTCATGGATATTTAGTATAACATTTGTATTCATTCATGAGCTGCTTGAAAAGTGTCTGTAATGATTCTGGGATTCTACACTTACTGCCCTGCTTCAATTTTAATGCAAGGAAGACTGTTCTGTGGAACCTTGTTATATTTCTCAGGCTCCCCTTTCATCTAAAACTTTGTTCAATTTCTTAGGAGAGGAAATACATGTGTGTCTATTCAGTTGTCACTTTCTGTCTTGGTCACTTCTGTTGCTGAATCAGCACATTGTTTAATAAGCTCTGCTCAAAACGTGCCCTTTTTTTTGGTGAAATCTTAGGTCAACTACCTGGAAAGGAGACGAGAACCAGGTAAGCACCAGGTCCATGTAGGGTTGTACCTGTTATGGATTCACTATTCAGTCTAGACAAAATAGTCATTCTAATCCAGTGAGATCTGATTTATTTTTCCTGTCAAATTTGATGCTTTCAGATATTGGAATTAACTATATGTTATTTCAGTCTGTTTGTCAGTGGAGGCAGTGAACAGTTAAACAATTCCCTAGGTCGTGATTCCATGCAGCTCAGGAGAGTTAGTTACAATTCCCCAGGTCATGGTTCCATGCAGCTCACGGGGGACCCTTTCCTGAAGTCAGCTATACTAAGGCAGAAGTTAAAAGTGAGATCTGTGCAGTGAGATTTCTGGGTTTTAAGACCTGGTCCTGCCACTCATGAGCTGTATTTCCTTGGGCCAGTTTACCTCTCTGAGCTTCCTTATTCTCATCTGTAGAAATGTCATTGTTACTACCTATGTGTAAGCCCACAAAGAGAAACGATAAAAGAGTTGCTTCCCCAGTCCACCACACCTGCTGAGATTCACAGGGTAATTAATGTTTCTGGGTCATTCAACTTGGGTGCTAGAAGAGAAAATGCAATGGGAATACCTTGAGTTTCTCTTAATATAAACAAGTTATCAATTAGTAATATGCTTGGCTAAGCATGCATGGGAATACATTTACATTGGTTGATTTCCATCCAACACCAGTCCTTAATCAGCAGGACTCTTCCTCTATAAATCTATGAGGCATAAATTTACATGAATTGAAAGTCCAAGATGATAGTCTTTTAGCCTCTTCTTCTTTTAAAAACACACATACACACAAAACAACAACAAAAAGACACTAAGCTCTTGTGAGCTGCTAGGAGCTGGCTCCAGCTCATGGCTGCTGCTGGTCACGCTCAGTAGCCACATTGCCTGACTACATTTTTGTGCCAAGACACCCCCCTCTCCCACCCCCCACCCACTCTCAGAGCCCATCTGGCCAGGCCCCAACCCTAAAGAGAGGAAGCAAAATGGGTTACTAATCACAGGAAGGTTTGGCAGACAATGAGAATATTTTAGACAGATCCACCTTCACTGTTGGGAGGCAAACTCTAGTTTTGGGGTCTTAAATTGACTGAGTGGTGGAAGTGGCAGTGTTCAATGCTGATTAAAAGCACAGCTCTGAGTCTGATGCTGTGCAGGGGTCCCAGGTCTGCCCTCATCCTTTGCCTCTTTTTCCCCTATCTCAGACAAAGGTTCTCACTAGAACAGAGAAGTCAAAGCTCTTGGAAAAAGAAGAGCTATTTCAATGAAGATTTAAGTTTTTGATCTTTCACCTAAAGATTGAAATCTGGTCAAATTACATCAAAGAATTTCCCACCAAATGTCTGGATGTTTCATGTTTACAGATTTATGTTTAGCTTTGATCAGCTCGAGCACTTTTAATAGAAGTCGTAGAGGTAAAGGCTTGATGCCCTCCTGCTATCATCCACCAGAGGGAACTTGAATGTGTGTTCCCACTGATGGGCTCCTAGTTTGTGCCTTTTTAAAACAGTTTAGTATTTTTAAGACAGTCCGTGTTTTTCAGCATATAAATGGAACCATTGAGAATACTCTTGGCGCTTCCTAAATTGACTTCCCTGGACTAAGTTGGAAGTTAGAGTTGGGCGGAGGGGCCTGTGTTTGGCTCATTAAATCCTGCCGTGTTTTTGCTGAGATGCTAGGTCTCCTGGAACAAATCAAGACTGTATTCTTAAAGACAATTCAAAGAATTCCCTAAAAATAAGAAGGGCAAAATTTTCCAACAAGTTAGAGTTATTTTTTACTAGGACTTCATATTGCAATAGAGCATGTCAACTAGGAAGAAAAAGGAAATTGTTGAATGGAAATAAAAAGAACAAAATATATTTATATTTATATTTATATTTATATTTATATTTATATTTATATTTATATTTATATTCACTACCAAAGTTGTCAATAGCATAGCTGAGTTACTCAAAAGTCCTCGATACTTTCTCATCTTTGCTAACAGAATGACCATGATTTAAAACAGCATACATAGCTTTAGGGAACAGGAACAAAAATCTTGAACACCAAAGAGATTCATACTTGGAGGAGACTTTTGAGAACTACATAAATGCCTGCCTAGACGTCCTGAGAGGGAACTCAGCTTCCTGGGAATCCCTGGACATGCCTGCACTCCATGGTGGACAACCACTGATCTTGACCTGTCTCACATTGAACGAGATAATTATCCCCACTAAATCGACACAAATCGCAACAAAAATGATCACCTATACTTATAATGCATTCCAATAAGATTTCTGCCAATGTATTTCTCTTCCATGAGCTAGAACATGAACCAGCATTGCACATTTACCTTGGTAAGTGCTCATGGCAAAACTAAGGTCCATATTATATATTTCATGGCCAAGGAGGTGCCACAACCCACAACTCCTCGGCTTCTACTTAAAAGGATTCATTAACATATTAGATGAAGGGTGCACAATCGCCATGGAAGTGGTTATTGACCATGGGTAAGCAAAAAAAAACTCGTGTGTGGAAATTTTATAGAGGTGTGGTGCCCAGGCACCATCCCACACCCACCAAATTAGAAATTGTGGCTGCTTTTCTGGCTGGATAGACGTTAGTGCCCCTCATTATGCATTACAAGAGCCAAAGTCCCAGGCACCATTCCACACCCACCAAATTAGAAATTGTGGCTGCTTTTCTGGCTGGGTAGACGTTAATGCCCCACAAGTGAATCTCATTAAGCATTACAAGAGCCAAAGTCCTGTCCAGTTAGCTCAGTCAGAGCATCATTTCAAAACACCTAGGTTGAGGGTTCAGTCCCCACTCAGGGCACATAAGGATAGTGACCAGTGGATGTATAAATAAGTGGAACAACAAATTACTGCTTCTTTCTTTCTCTCTCTCTCTCTCTCTCTCTCTCTCTCTTTCTCTTTTTCTGTCTCTCTCTCTCTCTACCTCCTCCCTCTTGCCCTCCCTCTGTCTCTAAAATTAGTCAGTAAAACTGGAAAAAAGAAAAAGAATTACAAGAGCCATATGAAATCAAGAACCTTCTCTTCCACCAGTAGACCTAATGTCAGAGCTGACTGTTTCAACAGTCATTCTGCCCGACCGGCCCACCCTCCTTTCTTCCTCTTGCTTATTCATTCTCACAATTCCTGAAGGAGAAAATGCCCCAAAGGAGCAAACTATTCAGTGAGTCATTTTAATGATATTATTATAAATGTAAGTATTTCTGACCTCACATGAGTAACAAAGGAAAGAAATGGAGTACTAATGGTGGTAACAGTTTCAGGAACTCAGTTTATTCCCAGGGGTTCCATTCATCAAATATCACTATAACATTATTGCATATTCACCAGAAATCATTACAGTTTGGTAGTGTTGGAATCCCATTACCCAGCCAGGGTCATGAAATTTCCTCTAATAAGAAATCATGATTGTCAAGTCCATTCTGATTAGAGAGAATGACAGATGATCTGCAGCCTTGGAGATGATGTTTTTGGCTGCCCATTATTTCCCATATGAAAGATGATTGAATAATTATTATAGGAAATCCATAGGTACAATTACAGAGGCCCACATCATAAATAATTTTAAAGGCGTGTAATCTGAGCTTTTCATGTCTTTTATTGTTTGCATACAGTTCATTGAATTGCCTCAACCCCAAGGCCTTTCAATTCCATACTTCATGTAAAAGTCCTTTAAAAGACCTCATGAGCCATGCACAGCACCATGACCATAAAACTTAGGAGTTCGATTCTTTACTGCTAATAAGCTAGAATGCTGTGTATCTTGAAATACAACATACGTATCAAACAAGAAAACAGCGGTGTAGCTCTTCCTTCCTACTGTCTTAATTTCATAGTACTTGAGAATGCTTCAGAACATTTTTTTTAATGGCTCTATATAATTACTTTTCATAGAATCTCTCAAAGTACTTGTTGGTGCTGTTTTTTCTTTTACTTACTATATGTCATGTGATAATGCAATACTGTCCCAAAGGAAGGATTTAATTTTTGATGTTAACATATCTTGATGATAACATGATAGCATTGATGTATTGTGATACTTAGCTTATGCAAACTTGGTAATAGTGAGTTCCTAATAATAAAATATTTAAAAAAGGCTATAGCTCAAATGTGTCTTTGGTATGTGGCATGATGATAAAATTAACATTTCACTAGGAGGAACAGAAATAATAATGTATCCATTCATACAGTATAAACTGGACTGTGATGTCTGGAAGGAATAAAACTGTTATAACTGTTGTTTTTAGAACCGGTATATATTTTTTAAATTTATTAGGTTGACGTGGATCACCAAACTATACAGGTTTCAAGTGTGCAACTCAATATATCACTATCTACACACTGCATCATGCCCTTCCCCCCTGCAGCAAGCAAAGTCTCTTTCTGCCTCCATTTTCTCCCTCATTTCCCCTCCAGACCCCCCATATCTCCCCTTCCCCCTCCCCGGCCCCCTCCCTCTGACTATTGCCACTCTGTTGTGTGTGTATTTAAGTTGTTATGTATATATGTTTTTTGGCTAATCCCTTCACCTTCTTTGGTCTCTGCCTGTGTAGCATTACATATTACCTTTTTTCTCCATCTTTTGGGAGAAAAGTATATCTGAAAATGCATCAATATATCTGTATATTTTCCTGTAAACTTTCCTTTATATCTCAGCAAAGGCCCTGAACAGCTAAAGTGAGGACTATTTGGGAGGACACCTGAGCACCTGAACATATCTTACCTGTGTAGGCATTCTTGTGGCTTCCGTTCCAGACCGCCTGAATAAAGTGAATAGCTCAACAGAGCAAGTCATTCTCTTTTTCTAATGGAGGGTCTTGCCTTCAATTTGTTATAAAAAAATTGGTGAAGTATAATAATGTGTAGCACAGTAAAAGCGAGGTGTGCCAGTATATGAGAATGCAGCCTAGTTTTCTCTCCTCTAGTAGTTGAAAGAAAGTATTAGAGTGGAAAAAAAGTGGTAATCATTTAAGTAAAGTGGCTATTTTGGAGGGACTTACTTATAGGCCACTGCCCACCTGATCATAAAGAAGAGATGTCCCCGGGTCCTCATGCCTTGGGTACACTTGCCCATCTGTGCCATTCCTATGGGTCTCTCTCAGCTGGAGTCTGGTGTTACTTGGTTTTTGGTTGGGCCTCCCCCATTCCTTCCTCCCCCGTGTAGTTCATAATATCCCTCAGAAATGTTACACATTATAATCATATCAAATTATATTTTAATTTTTTACAAGTCATTCTTTTCTAAACAAATGTGAAGTTTTTTTCCTAGCAGAACTGGATTAAATTTACTTTTTCACAACAAAAAAAAGCTGATTCCATGAAAAGATCAATAAAATCAATAAGCTAAGTAAGAAAGAAAACCAAAATTACAAACGTCAGAATTAAAAGCAGACTCATCATTACAGATCCCATGAACATTGGAAAGATAATAAAGAAATAATTTAAGCCTGATTGGTGGTGGTGCAGTGGATAAAGTGTCAGTTTGGGACACTGAAGTCCCAGGTTCGAAAACCTGAAGTCCTGGCTTGAGCATGGGCTCACCAGCTTGAGTGTGGATGTGCAAACCAGAATCATCAACATGATCCCATGGTTGCTGGCTTGGGCCAAAATGTGGCTGGTTTGAGCCCAAGGTCACTGGCTTAAGCAAGGGGTCACTGGCTCCGCTGGAGCCTTCTGGTCAAGGCACATATGAGAAGCAATCAATGAACAACTAAAATGCTACAACTACAAGTTGATGTTTCTCATCTCTTTCCCTTCCTGTCTGTCCCTGTCTCTCTCTCTCTCTCTCTTTCTCTCTATCAAAAGTATATATATATATATCTATATATATATATCTATATATATATCTATATATATAGATATATATATAATTAAATTTAATTCTCCTTAAATTGAAGGCAAGACCCTCCATTAGAAAAAGAGAATATATATATATATATTTTAAAAACTCTGTGGTCCCAAATTTTATATACTTGATGAAATAGACCAGTTCCTTGAAGGACACCATCTGTCAAATCTTACACAAGAAGAAATATAAATCTGAATAGGGCTATAACTATTAGACATTGAATCAATAATTAATCATCTTCCAACAGAGGAAGCACCAGGCCCATATGCATTCACTGGTGAATTCTACCTAATATTTAACCATAGACATTATACCAATTCTCTGCAATCACTTTCTGAAGATAGAAGCAGAGGTAGTGCTTTCTAATTCAGTCTTTGAAGCCAGCATCACCCTAATACCAATTCCAATGACATTAAAAGAGAAGTACAGCCTGATTATTTCTCATGAATATAAGATGCAAAAGTCCTAAAAAGTTATTAACAAATCGAATCCAACAATGTATTAAGAGAATTAGACATGACAACCAAGTGGGGTTTAACCCAGGTAAGCAAGGTTGGTTTAACATTTGAAAACTAATTAATGTAATCCATCATATCAACAGGCCCAAACATAAAAATCACATGATAAATATTTAACGAAAACCAATACCCATTATATGGGAACACTCTATACCTCTGTCCAGCTTTGCTGTGGACTGAAAACGGCTCTAAAATATCAAGTCCATTAAAAATTAATTAAACTAAAAATTGCTTATGAATCAACTCTTTCCTTACTAGAACACTTTCTCCTCAAGGCATTAATCTGCTTTGAGTTTGGTTCAAAGGCACCGTTTCTACTCTGCTGATTGAATCAACTTTATTACTTTTGGGAACAACCAAAACTTCTGGACATATTCCTTAAACTGATCTCAGAACCCTGTAGCGGCACTGCTGAAACCGTCCTGCATTGCCACTACCTACCATGTGACATGGATATCTGTGATGATTTTACTAACTTGCCTTCATTATTTATGTAGTGGTATAGAGGGGAGGCAGTGTTCTTTAGTCACCAATAGGTGACTTGAAGCTTTTCCCTCAGAAAACTAGAAGGGTAGCTGATAACTGGAGCACATGCACAAAGATGGCGGCTACACTGACACTGGAGTGAGCTTTGGTGCCCTGGTAGGAATGGGATTGTAAATTTTGCATGATCACTTCTCTTTCACCTTGCCAGTCAGGCATGACGAAAGGATGAATTCCTTGCCATCTGCTTCCCTTCCCTCTAAAGATGACTCCTTGGGCACTCTGTACCTAGTGCTTCCAAGTTTAACTAGGTATTTTCCAGATATTGAGCACGGATTCCCAAATGCTAGTGTCCATCAAAATCCCTGGAGGGCTTGTTATAATCAAACTACTGGGCCCTATCTTCTGATTCATTAGATCCGTGATTGGGTCTGAGAATTTGCATTTTTAACAAGTTTCCTCATGAAACTGTCTCTGCTGGTCTAGAGGCTACACTTTAAGGACATCTGCTTTACAGGGCGATCCACCTAGATAACAGGAAGAAGTTACTGGATGATGTTAAAGCAAAAGAAAGTAGAACATTCCTCCTTTTTAAAAGTGATTTGAGAGAGGGAGAAAAAAAGAGAAACATTGATTTGTTGTTCCACTTATTTATGCAATCATTGCTTGTTTTGTGTGTGTGTTGTAATCGGGGATGGAACCCGCAACCTTGGTGTATCGGGACAGCACTCTAACCAACTGAGCTACCCAGCCAGAACAGAAGATTTTCTCTTGAAAGAAAATATAGTAAATGTTCCAGATGAAAAATACAGCACGTACAACTTCCTTTTAAGGCATTGGCAGACATGGTATGAAATGAGAACAAAATGCTGGTAGAAAGCAGAGAGTAACATCAGCTATGAAAAATGGGAATTTTGCTGCCTGGTTCCAGATCTGTTTGGCCATTTCAAGGTCGCTGGGTGGTTTTCTCAATTGGGCTAACTGCCTGCTTTATAAGCAACACATAATAAGCTTCCAAAATAAATCTATTGACTTAGAAAGCTTTGTCATTTTTTGAATATTGCTTGAGAACCTTCTTGAATTGTTGCTAACCAAAGCCTATGTTTCTTCCCAAATACTATCAAACATCCCTTTAATGTCCAAAATATGTAGGTGCTGCACATTGTCGATTGAAGCAGAAATACATGACTTTTGAAGGAAATAGGGTCCTAGGTTCATGTGAAATAACCGCTGAAAGATTCATTGCAAGGGAATTGATAATAATTAGATAATTTAAAAATTGTTTCTTTAAACTGAAAAAATAAATAAATAAAAATTGTTTCTTTGCTAAACGTCTGACAGAGACAGAAGGGATTTATCCCTCTTTTCCCCATGACCTGGCTAATGGGTGGTATGTTCCAGTACTATAATGAAAGGAAGTCTAAGGTCAGTTTGTACAGATATTTATTGGTGATCTGCCACAAGGAAAGAAGGAACATTTTCACTATCTATTCCTGGTGAAGTTAGAGAGGCCCCATGTGTGGGAAGAGTTCTCTTGGAAACAGACCATGTTGAGTGTCTAGCTGGATGAGGCACAGAGTCCTCTGTCAAGTGGGTGGTGGGTGTGCATGAGGGCTTTGGCACAAGACCAGACAGTGTGGCAGAATTGAGAGTATTACTCTTGGTTATATGGCTGATGGCTTTGCCTGGTTATTGTGTTCTTATGCAACAGGACCTCTATACCCAGCTCCATAGTTTTGCAACCCCACTCATTTCTTCAAGGAAAAATTGATTTCTGACACCCCTTTTGCTACTTAAATTTTCTGGTGCACATTTAGATAACACATTTGAATGACTTGCCTCGGAAATGTGGATTCCCGATTAGGTACCTTTAAATATGACCTAATTGTCTTTAGAATATGGGTGAAAATGAACTTATATAACCATGTACATATCACTGTTTTTCTTCAGTTATAAAATGAAACTAGCAGAAGTAAGGTATAGAGGTCCACAGGTCAATCGCGGCAGCACTGAGAAACTTTGGGACAGCTAGCTGCCCATTGTCACATGTCCATGCTACAAGTAGAGAGGTAAAGAAAGAAGTTTGGGGACTGTTAGTGTTTACTGAAGTACCTTTATAAAAATTCGGAAGTTTTGTCTGTGATTTTGTTTAGGATGTAAGAAAGTATTATAAATATAATTGCAGCATTTTTGAATTCCATCTTCAAGTCCCAGGATGTTAGATTCTCTAAGGCAAGAAAGCTAATGAGAGAAGAGTCATGCTGGAAAAGCTGGACGGAATTTTCAGAGGGAATACTGTTTTCACACTTTGCTATTCCCAGCGCAACACTTGGGTAATGCTGATAGCAAGCCCTGCATTTAATTATCGCAAACAATGCCAACATGAAACGGAAGTTCCCAGTACTGCCTTCCCTCTTTCATCCAAGATCTGACTGTAAATGTGCTTTTCTTATGTGTGCTGAGGGTGACTTTTGTACACTGAAAAGATTTCTTAAGGGCAAGTTTTTGGACAAACTTGATATCCAATATATTCAAGTTATATACTCAAAATCCTGTTTTTTACTTTTTAAAATATATTTATTAAACTAGCAAACTTCAAAGTCACTTTTATGAGGATATATTTAAATTTCCTTCAGCATTTTAAGTGGCATTTCTATATTTCTTTTTAAGTCCTTCAATTGTCTATCCAAACTTTCTAAGTATTTAAATTGCTCCTATAAATCTAGTGTCTTAAATTTACCTATAAAAATGTTTTGTTCTCTTAAATGCTCCAGCCCCATGTAAAAACTTGTATTATATAAACCCAAATTTAAAGCAGTTACTCAAGTACACATTTTATTGGCTGATTGACTAAATGTATTGGGATGATATTGGTTATTAAAATTGTATAGGATTCAGGTATACAATTCTATAATACATCATCTGTAGGTTGTGCTTTGTGTTGACAAACCCAAATCAAATCTCCTTGGAGCACCATCTAGCCTCCTCCACCCTCTTCTCCCTCCTCCCACCCGCCTTTCCCTCTAGTAATCACCATACTGTTGTCTGTATCTGACTTTTTTCCTTTTTCTTTTTTTAGATTTTATTTATTCAGTTTTAGAGAGCCGGGTTGGGGGAGAAGCGGGAAGCATGAGCTTATAGTAGTTGCTTCCTGTATGTGCCTTGACCGGGCAAGTCCAGGGTTTCAAACTGGCCACCTCCGTGTTCCAGGTCGACGCTTTATCCACTGTGCCAGCACAGGTCAGGCCTGAGTTTTTTCCTTTGTCCCTTCGTCTTTTTCATCCAGCCCCCAACCCTCCTCCACTCTGAGAAGTGTCAATCTGTTTTCTATATCTATGAGTCTGTTTCTATTTTATAGTCTGTTAGTCCATTTTGTTCATTAGATTCCACATGGAAGAAAAATCATAAGGTACTTGTCTTTCTCTGTTTGACTTATTTCACTTAGCATGACACTCTCCAGGTGCATTCATGCTGCCCTAAATGGTAAAATTTCCTTCTTTTTTATGGCCAAGTAGTTTTCTATTGTGTAAATGTGCCATAACTTTTTTATCCACTCATCTCCTGATGGGCACTTGGGCTGCTTCCAAATCTTGGCTACTGTAAATAACACTGCAGTGAACACGGGGTGCACATATTCTTTCGAATTAGTGTTTCACATTTCTTTAGATTTTTAAATTAGAATTCTAAGTGTAACCTATTAAATATTCTATATATGAAATTATCTTTAAAAATGTGAAGTTGGATTTATTTTTTCTATCATATTTATACTTAATTCTAAACTTTTCTTGGGTTAAAAGACATCCAATAAGGAATAAATATTATTCTAACCAAGGCAAGTTGGGGTTCTCGTCCTGATTCCCCTGAGATTTAACGCAGCCAGGCTGCAGAGCTCTGGCTTTTACTTATACCTGTGACACTGATGGGATATCCCTTTCTCGGTTGATATCCCTATTATATCTATAACATATATACCAGTGGTTCTCAATCGTTAATGTGAACATGAATCACTCGTGGTACCCTTGACACGAAGATTTTGGTTCAGAAGCTCAGGAGTTCTGGGCAGGGTCTGTATTTCCCACAAGCTCCTCAGTGAAGTCCAAGCTGCTGGTGCACAAACACAGTTGAAATCTTTTGATTCAAGTGGCATTTTGCATAATTCCTCCATCTATTCATGGATGACTTCTCCCAAAGAGATACCTAACTTCTTTCACAGTTTGATTGGTCTTATATTTCTTTGCCTCTCTTGTGATATTCAAATGCCATCCCCATTAGACTCTGCAGACTTCTCCAGGCTTTGTGTCACTGTGGTCATAAAATTTAAAAAATCCTTGAAGACTGAAATTAGTGACTCACTTAAAGGGAACAAAGGATTGTTTTGAAATAAATGCATAGAAATATTTCACCCCTTCCCTAAAAAAATACCCCCAAATACTAGAAGAAACAAGATAAGGTTGCTAGCTAACTACCATGAACTCTCTTGAGTTTTGTAAATAGTACAGCATTTTTAAAAGTTGATTCCTCTATCTAAATGAGTTTTAGATATTTCTAGATGCTTTGTATTAATTGAAGACATGAGCACTGATGCTGGTTTGTTGGGGGTTGTTTGTTTTAATATAATGGCTACTCTTCCTTTCTGCTCCTCACCAGTCCTTATTTGATTGTCCGCTAATACAGCTTCCTGCACTACTTTTTCTGTCAGTTATTTGGGAGGCAGTGAAGCTCATAGAGCAGGGGTCTCAAACTCGCGGCCCACGAACAATTTTGTGCGGCCCGCAGACTAATCCACGAAGTTCAAAATATTTTGGATAAAATTAAGTAAGCCTAGGGGCCTACTTGTATTTTTCATTTCTCTAGCATCCTAGCTAGATATTAGCTTAGTTAACAGCAGTTGTGATGCAAACTACAGTTTCTGATCGTTTTGTGACACTGAGTAAACTGCATGTATGATTGTGCTTGTTGTACTGATTTTTTTTTGTTTGTTTTCAACTGCAGTGAGAAAAGTGTTGCGTAACAGTTGCCTTTTGTAGACCTAGTGCGGCCCGCCTAACGGCTGTGATCTTGCTCTGTGGCCCACATGCTGAGTTGAGTTTGAGACCCCTGTCATAGAGTGAGCTTTTTATTTAAACTAGCTAATGCCAGGCCAAATTTCTCATTAATAGTCCCTTATTCAATTTAAGTGGACAACTTAAAATTTTAGGAAAGTGTGTGTGTGTGTGTGTGTGTGTGTGTTTTCTTTTTGAATGCCTTTTCAGAGCAGGTAATGAGCAGAGAGCACTCTTCTGTTCCCATCATTGGTTATCTCTCTCTATGGTCTCACAGGAGCCCTGAGCATCACATCTTTGTTGCCTGACTGCCTTCTAGGCAGTTCAGTTTGCTACCCTACTAGAAATAGGTCTTGTCATGTAGCATTCATAGGAGTAGACTTGTGTACAGCCGCCAGCAACAGGTTTCTCTACTCAAGTCACAGGTATTTTGACCCATCAATTCCATTTCAAATATATGTGCACAAAAATTAATTCAATAGGTGTGCAGTTTTGTTCACAGGTGTTCATTGTTGTATTGCTCACTGGACCTAAATATCAGAAACCACCTAAATATTCATTAGTATGGAACAATCATGCAGTTGCAATAATATGTATTTATGACAAATCTATATTAATCAAAGAAAGACTTTCCAGAGATTGAGGTATTAGTTACAGTGGGATCACATTATGGCAATAAAAAAGAACATGTGTATTAAATTATAATTTTCAAAACCAAGTGAAATTATGACTCTCATAAATATAGAAATGAGCACTTGGTAAAGATTTAACTCATTATTTATTAGTGAGGTAACTGGTTAGATGTTAGAACAGTTCAAAACAGATCCAAAGAATGGCACATTTATGGATCAAGAATATTGAAATGAATGTGAAAATGGGCGCAAAGGTGGCTCCTTCAGTCATGGCAAAGGGAGTCAATGGCACCTCCACAGGATTTATTTCCCATCTATAGACGAGTATGACAGTTGTGAAAGAGTTCACAGGCAGTGACAGGTGCAGAGGTACCACACAGTCAGAATCAGGTCACTTGGGAGGGTGTGCTCTGAAGTGTAGAGCCGAAACAATGCATCATTTTTTCTTAAAATACAATCTTTCTCTAGCATGTATGTGTACATTACAGGCTGGAATGAGAACAGACAAATTATTAGTTGTTTTGTATGGATGGTGAGATTTTTCGTTAATTTTGTATTTATTTTTATTTTGTATTTTCACAATATTTCTAAAAGGGTGTATAATATTTTTCAGAACCAGAAAAGAACTGTACTTCTATATTGAAAAACAATTACAAATCCTCCTCTCTTGTTTTCTGTAAATCCTTCAACAACAATAGTACCAACCATGCTACCTATCTGCTGCTTGTAGGAAGATGCTATGATTAAGATAATAGGATAAGAGTTGGGTCAGAATGGGGGGTTGTTGACAGTCCCCCCGCTAACCTGCTATTTCTGGTTGGCCCTTCAATTGATTGTTTTATGTTCAGGCCTAAAATACCCAATTTACAAGATGTGGTGATGAAACCAATGTCCTTTGGCATGTCAGTGGTGCTTTTAGCTGTGACACTCAATAAGGATGTGCCAGGAAGTTGCTAATGTTTGCTGTGCCTTTTTAAGTTAAGTCAGGAAAAATGGGTGGGAGAGGGCTGAAGGATAGCAACTCTGCGTGGTGTGTTGGAGAAGAGGCTGCCCATTGCTGTGTGTGATGACAGTTATTAAAGAATAGATATTTCCAAGTTTATGCGGCCCCCTGAGGTTCCTGTGCTTATTTATAGAACTGATTTGGAAATTAAGCAGAGCTTTTTCTTTCCTCAATTTTACAGTTGTAAAGAGATATAAACATATTGATGGGTTACATTATTCTATAAGTATTTGCCTAGGCATTGATTATTGCCTAGAGATTTGTTGTCTCTCTCTACTCTGGGTGTTCCCCCCACCCCCACACATCATTGTGTTTCTGGCTATAATCCTTATTTCCTTATAGCTTGCCAAACTGCAGCTCCTTTTGGATGCCAAGTTTTTATTATAATCCCCATCCTGATGAGAGAATTGCAGAGAAGTTGGCCCACACATACAATACAGTATGTATTTTATTGTCATACACATGTAGCATTTTTAATAGCACAAAATTATTATATTCATCTCCCATTGTATGAAAATGATTAATATCACATCAATATTTAAACAAAAGTCTCTCACTCTTTGGTTTAGCTCAGAGCTGTATTCATGTTGGTGCCAAAATGTTTTTGTTGAATGGATGAACTAAATAATGGTTATTTGGGTCAACTTCTGTCTGGCCTTCTGTATTTGACTTGTGTGTGGCTATGTAATATCCTGCCCTCAGAGGGAACAACTTCAGCTATAATATACATGGGGATGAGGGTGTGTGTTTGCATTTGCTTTGTGGATGTAGTTCTAAGAATACTACATCTCCTACAATGCTGGGCATCCTCCCTGTGATGCTCAGCACCCCCCCCCCCACTTATGGAGAACTGCTCTTGGAAGAGAGGAAGCAAGATGCAAATCTGATCTCTGAAGCCTGTACTGGGTGGAATAGTGTCCTCCTAAATTTCATATCCTGGGACCAGTGAATGTGATCTTATTTGAAAATAGAGTCTTTGGAGATGAAGTCATACTGGATTACTGTAGGCTCTAGTCCAGTATGACTGGTGTAAGAAGGACGTGTGAAGAGGGAACAATTGCATGTACCAATACAACCACAAGCCAAGGACTGTCAGCAATTCCTGGCAGTGGGAGGAAGCATGCGAGGATTATGAATCTAGGATTCTTTCCTAGAGCGCTCATGGGAAGCAGGGCCCTTCTGACATCTTGATCTCAGACTTCCAGCTTGTAGACTATGAGAGAATAAATTTCTTTTGTTCTAAGCAGACCAATTTTGGGTTATTTGTTATAGCAGCCATGAAGAATGTTTCTTACTTCATAATGATGAAGTCGTTTAGTGTCCATCATTCCCCTGGTATCCCGTGCCCTTATCATAAGGCTTTTTGCCAAAAAAACATTTTGGTACCAACATGCATACAAGGATAAGGCTTTATCCTTGTATCAGTCAGGGTTGAGTAAGATAGGCAGAAACCACTCTCGGTATAATGAGCAGGAAGTGACTGAATATAGAGAATTATCTGCTCTCACACTGGGAGAAGAATTAGGCAGTGAAGGTCAAAGAAACCTTGCTAGTATCAACAGCTCAGGAAGTGCGGGCAAGGCCAGAAACCACTACCTGACATTTTAGCAGCTTTCTGCACTTAATGGGAGTAATTTTCAGGAAGCTGCTTGGAAGATCCCAACAAAATTCTGCATATATCATCTGCTGATGCCCACACATCTGACTTTTGCTGCTGCCAGTGAATAATGTCTTTTCCCTCTTCCCCTAGAGGGTCTCTGTGACTGACTTTCATTGGCAGAATGTAAATGGAGCCTTGCTGCTAAGGAATTCTGGGAAGTATAGTTTCTAGACTTTCAGCCTCAGTGACACTGGAAAGAATGATGAAGGGGAAGGGCAGAACAAAATACAGGAGATGATATCCTGCTTACTCATTTTAATTCTTTTCCCCCCAAGGAAGAAGAAAAGTACTTGCTTCCCAGAAAGATTCTGATGATCTATTTATTTATACCAAGGTATGAGGAACCAATAATAACTTAAAATGCTTTTTGCTCAGTACTACTTGTACTTTCGCATGATCAGAGAATTAATTCAAAGAAGTGAATCCATTTATTGGACACTTAGTTGAAAAAGGACTTACTTCCAACAGTGTTATCTCAGTGGTCCTCAGAAACATAAAGAAATTTCAGGTATAAATCATTGTATGTTAGAATTTTTTTAGACTAATGTACTCTCTACTTTATTTTTTAAAAAAGATTTTAGAGAGAGCATAGAGAGGGTGCAAGGGGGAGAAGAACAGGTAGTATCAACTCATAGTAGTTCTTGTCATATGTGCCTTGACCTGGCAAGCCCAGGTTTCAAACTGGCAACCTCAGCATTCTAGGTCAACACTGTATCTACTGTGCTACCACAGGTCATGCTGACCATTAGGATTTTAATCCAATTTGTCTTTCTGTTTGTGACTACAATATTTGGTTTTGTTGATCTAATTTTGTTTTCCTTACAAAAGCATCAACGAGAGGGAGATTCATTCTGGTGAAATTACTTTCAATTGTCTGTTACTGGTGCTGTTTTAGTGAGGCAGTTTTGCTCCCCCAGTGATTTCTCTGGGAGACATTGTACAATGTCTGAAGATATTTTTGGTTTTCAAAATTGTTGTGGCGCAGATGCCATTGGAATCAAGTTGGCTAAGGACAAGGATGCTGCTAACCATTCTTCAGTGCACAGGATAACTTCCCCCAACTGCAAACGTCAATCATGCTGCAGTTGAGAGATCCTGCTCTGTGTGTGTTTGGATGGAAAAGGTGAAGTAGATCTTTATAATTGTGACCCTTTTGTAACCTCACGTCATCTTTCATGCTGCTTTCCCCAACACTGTATGATTGTCCAATGCCTTAGCCCAGGAGTCCCCAAACTATGGCCTGCGGGCCGCATGCGGCCCCCTGAAGCCATTTATCCGGCCCCCACCGTGCTTCCAGAAGGGGCACCTCTTTCATTGGTGGTCAGTGAGAGGAGCATAGTTCCCATTGAAATACTGGTCAGTTTGTTCATTTAAATGTACTTGTTCTTTATTTTAAATATTGTATTTGTTCCCGTTTTGTATTTTTACTTTAAAATAAGATATGTGCAGTGTGCATAGGGATTTGTTCATAGTTTTTTTTTATAGTCCAGCCCTCCAATGGTCTGAGGGACAGTGAACTGGCCCCTGTGTAAAAAGTTTGGGGATACCTGCCTTAGCGCCTTCAATGTCCTCTAATGTCCACACCGGAAGGTGTGGCTGGCATCCTCCCCCTGGCCACCCCATTCAGAAGCCAGCTGTGGGCAGTGCGTCTCTCCCCTTGTATGCACTCTGGGTTTGTTCCACTCAGAGATCCCCTCTCCTGCAAAGCCCACTTTCCCTCACAGTCTGCTCACAGCCCATCTGCCAGTTTGTCTCTAGTCCTCCGAGGATCTCCGGGTCTCATCACATGTCTAGAAGGCCTGTTCTCTTTACTTTATCACTCTTCCCTTTACCCCTGCCCTTTGCCAAATGGTGTGTGTCTTGCCATTTTAAATGTTTTTAGCTTCTCTCCATCAGCTGGAGGAAAGCTGATGGCACTGAAATCTGCTCTTTCCCCAAATCTCACCCTGCTTGTTTCCATCCCCTTTCTTGCTTCCCGTGCCCAAGGCCCTTACCCCGTGTTTGCTTTGCACAGGTTGTTCTTTGCTCTATTTGTGAATTGGGCTGATTATTTACTTGTTCATTTACTTGATGCTGGAGGGGTCACTTCTCAAGGTTACTAAAGACTATACATTCTTAGATGACAAAAAGCAAGGTCCCTATAGTGCTCTTAGGGCAACTTGTACACAAAATGAGAGCTAATTAAATGCTAAAGAAAGGCTTTTTGGTGATGAAAGTGGTGAGAGTCCACCCGGGCTGGAAGGGACTTTGGAGACCCAGGGAGCCTGTTCCAGTGCACACAGGTGCACTAAATCATCCAAGATAAATGAGGAGCTATCCAATCTTCAAAGATGGCCAGAGAGGAACATGTTATAACCTGTTCCAGCTTTTCACTAGCCCGTTCGGAAATGCTTTCCTCTAGCTAAACTAAATTGCCTCCTTCTTAAAGAATCGACATTGTGTTAAAAAAAATACAGTAATAAATTTTGAAATATGACTTAAGATTTTCTTTATACATAAGAAATTTATATACTATAATTTTCCTTCAAGTTAAGAGGATTTTTATTTTTATCTGAAAAAAATTGCTAAGCTACAGCTTTTGGCAAGGGGATTGGGATGCAGGATAAATGAGTAGCTGGAAAAGACGATAGACAGTCTGAGGTCAGAAAAATAGTTCCATTCGCCCTGTAAACTCTCAGGGTGTTCCTGCACAGTGCACTGAGAATGCTGAGATCTCTTTCAAGATGACTCATATTGGTGTGGTTCATTTCTTTAACAGCCTCATCTCTCCTGTATTGCTTCCTTCATAACTTCCTACAGGGCAGTTTTTAAATTATGCAACTCACAGGGCCATTCTGTCTACCTCAGCATTGCCCCTTTCATCACAGAAATGAATTTTCACAATTCATACCATTTATTGAGTAAATGAGGATGGAGCTTCTCTTGTGTGCTCAGGCACCATGTGGGCTAATTATAGGCTTGGAGAGGAAGATGCTGTTTTGACCTGTGAGGAACTGGGAATTTAGACATGTAAATAAGGCTCCTCAGGTAAGGCCTGTGGTCTTCACTACAGCAGTATGTGGAAAACACAATTGGGAACATTTGGTACATTACGTTTTAATAAGCATGCTTTCTTCCATTGTTTGACAACATATGACTTTGGACCAAGATAACCTGGTTCAGATTTGGTGTCTATCATTGTGTGATCTTTCTGAGCCTCAGAATTTACCTTGCTTGATAAGAATTCATCTGCGGTGATTAAATAAAATCAAAATAAATGAGATGATGTGCTTTAAAAGTGCCATACAAAGGGCCTGTTTAAGTATTTAATAAATATTGTTTCTGTCTTCTGTCTTTGATAATTCAAGGAGATAAGTATACGGAACTTTTATTCTTTTGGGGTGGCATATCCTGGGAGTATCAACATTACCTTCCTGCACGCGGGGACTCTCCCAAGTCATGAGGCTGAACTGCCCCTATGATTGAATCTAAAGATGCCACAAACCCATTTTTTACCTTTGCTTTCAGCCAGCCACAGGGCATGTGACCAAATAGACACATCAACACATGTCCTTGAATTAGAAGCTCATAGTTTGGAGAAGCAAGAGCCACACAGAATCCATTCTAATGGCAAATGATGTTGATGGTCGTCACTGCACCTGGTTGTTGGAGGTCTCATACCACATTGGTGGTATCCACTGTGCAAATTTCATGTCCGACCAGGAGGTGGTACAGTGGATAGAGTGTCAGCCTAGGATGCTGAGGACCCAGGTTTGAAACCCAGAGATTGCTGGCTTGAGCACGGGCTCCTCAGCTTGAGCACGGGGTTGCTCTCTTGACCATGGGATCATAGACATGACCCCATGGTCTCTGGCTTGAGGCCAAAGGTTACTGGCTTGAGTCCAAGGTCACTGGCTTTTGCAAGTGGTCCCTGGCAGGCCCCCAGTCAAGGCACATATGAGAAAGCAATCAATGAACAACTAAGGTGCTGCAATGAAGAATTGATGCTTCTCATCTCTCTCCCTTCTTGTGTCTTTCCCTGTCTGTCCCTTTCTCTCTCTGTTTCAAATAAATAAATAAATAAACAAACAAACAAACAAATTTTAATGTCAGTGCTCAATATCAGGACAATGTTCTTAACTACTCATCTACCTGATCAGGCACATCTTCCTTTATTGTTTATGTCATTTTTATTAGAAAAAAATAAGAGTATCCCCACAGTTTTCATTCTTTGGATACTATATCTCCATGACAGAGAAACATACCTTGTAGGAATGTCAAGTCTTATAATGCCATATGCAGAGAGAAGCAATTCTGACTGCTTTTTTTGGATTCAAAAATGCCTCACAATTCTTCATTAATATTCTATTATAAAACCTAACTGTTAAGCCTCAAGGCTCTTTGCTATTGATAGCGATTTATCAATATTTTAAGTAAAGCTGTGAAATAGAAAAGGGGAGTGCTTCTTCAATTAAAAAAAACCAACCACATCAATCAATCAATCAATCAATCAATCAATCAAAACAAATGTCCCAGGTTCTTATTACACTATTGGCAGTGCAGCTTGTATTGTACTAACCATTATTGGAGTAAACATCTTGTTGATAACAATTATAAACTCAAAGTTATAAACTGTTAAAACAACTGTTTGAAAGCTGTTTGGAGAACAACAAAAGCAAGCAGAAACCACAATGTTTCTTGAAAAATGGAGGAGCACTTTTGGTGAGACCCGCAAAATCCTGGCTTTTGGACTGAGGGTGCTTCCCAGTGATATAGCTCAAGCAGCAAGTGGCATTCTAATTATATTGGGGAGAGTCATAGTTACATTTCTGGGCTGCTAAATCACCTGGAAATTGAGAGAAGAAATTCTGGAAATAGGAACCCCAAAATCTACATACAAATACCTGCTTGACTCCTAATCTGCATATGCAGGTCAGAAATCAGTAGTTGGAAAGTTATAGACTGGAAGAGAAATTTTACCAGCTCCTTTTTTCTGGATAAAAAGATTACATTGCTAATCCTGCCTAGTGCTAGGAATTTGGTAAATATCTCAAGGTTTTCATTGGAGCCTCAATGTGGTCATGCGTTAGAAGTAGGGCTGGTATGTCAGGAATAAGAACTTTGACCTTGATGTAAGGATGGAATTGAGATAGACCCAATTTAAGAAGGTCTAAAAGCCAAGCCTCCACAGAATAAAGTGATCCTCTAGTAATATAACTGCTTATTACAACAAATATCAATACTTTTCAAAGAAAGATAACAGAATCCCGAATATATAAATCATATCATCAATAGTGTCAGTATATTATTACAAATTGTTAGTCAGGAAAAGGTAACCCATAATCAAGAAAGAAAATATGCCCTGGCCGGAAAGCTCAGCTGGTTAGAATGTCATCCTGATAACTAAAGGTTGCCGTTTCAATCCTGTCAGGGCACATGCAGAAACAGATAGATGTTTTTCTCCCCTCTTCCCTCTCTCCTTTCCCTCTCTCTAAAATCAATAAGAGTTTTTTTTGCCTGACCTGTGGTGGCGCAGTGGATAAAGCGTCGACCTGGAAATGTTGAGGTCGCCGGTTTGAAACCCTGGGCTTGCCTGGTCAAGGCACATATGGGAGTTGATGCTTCCAGCTCCTCCCCACCTTCTCTCTATCCTCTCTCTCTCTTCCTTTCTCTCTCCTCTCTAAAATGAATTAATAAAATTAAATTAAAAAAATAATAAAATCAATAAGAGTTTTTTTTAAAGAAAAAATAGTCAATAGCTGAAGATCCACATTTCACCTAGGTGGTGGAATTAGCAGACAAGTACTTTAAAATAATTAGTGTGTTTAAAAATTCATAGGAAAAGATGGCTATAATTAGAAAAACATGAATTCCAGGAGCGTGAAGGAAACTATAACGCAAAAAATACCAAATAGAAATACTTGAACAGAAAAACCAAGTACTCTCTTTGGTATCTTATTCATTTTGGCATGTTTTCCAATTCCTTTATGAGAAATAAAATTGTTTATTTTTCATAGTTGGTCATGAGTAATTTTTCATAGATAAATTTCTTGAAATCCAAACATTTGGGTTTCCTCCTTCAAATAATATAAAAATTAGTAGATATTACCTTAGTATATTATAATAAAAGGTTGTAGCAAATTAATGTGTTTAAGTAATTTTTAAATCCAGTTGAACAGATTATCTCAATCAAGCCATTCCACCTAAAATTATCTATTATATTTATTTCCTATATTTAAAATGTATAGAGTAGACATAATGGCAAAATTCTGTTTGAGAGGTCTTTGGATAGACTAGGAAACAGCTGCAAGAACCTGCAACAGTGATTTTGAATCATTCTGGTAGGATAGTTTTGCTTTTTTAGTATCAGGTAACTAAAATAATTTGGCATTCAGTAGTTTTTTAATTTGTAGATTTTAATTATTGAATGTAAAAATTGTGAAATTAAGGATCACAAGATCTAACATAATGAACCTTTAATTGACTTTCGACTTTTTTAATTGGTGTTGTTCGTTAAGTGTCTTATTTCAACACTTGTGTGAATCTCTTCAGTGTATCTTGAATCAACATATAAAATCATTTCCAATCATAAAATATTTTCTTATATTTTTATAATGTAGTCCAGGGGGCTTTAATTTGGGCTTTATATGACTAAGCATACATCCCCATATATATATTTTAATTTTTTCACAGAGCAATAATGTATTAAAAGTACAAATTTTGAGATTAACTCTGGATATTTGAATGAGTAAACTACAAATCAACACCATGTACTAACTTCACTTCATAGAAGTAATGCCTTTGCAGAAACAAAAAAATCAATTTAGGAATCATAATAAGAAATTGAAATCCTCTATACACAATGTCTCATATATATATATATATTTATACATAGTTGTACATATATTTATATACACTATTTACATTACCTCATTTTTCTCTTTCGACAGTTTCTCACTTAACATGGTTCTTGAGATTTCAATTTGCAAAGCCCTGCTGTAGTGTGGTGGGCTTCAATATCAGCATGACCTTGGTGGGTAGGAGTAGGTGGGTCTGTGAGTCCCTTGAATGTGTTTGCAAAAATATACCTATTTGTACACATTGGTTGTTTTCTGGGAAGAGGGTTCTTAATTCTCAGTTGATTATTAATTTTGTCCTTGTCTCCAAAAAGGATGAGATTCCCTACTAATAATCTTCATCAGTTATTGACAGTTATGAATGTTTCCCATTTCTTCATTGCTCCTAACTTTTAATAACTGACAAGAGAACTCAGTTTAACGGGATAGTCATTTGGTCATTTCTAATAATCATTTGACTTATAAGAAGTGAGGTGAATCTGCTCAGTATCAGATGTTGCTATTTTAATATATGAGAGCCTCCACTATGTTTCTATAGGTTCCACTTAAGTGACAGTTGTTTGGTTTTCTTTCTGTGGTAGTACCTTTGTGAATAGTTGTTGGCCCTGTGGCTTTGAGCATATCAATGTATCAATGTCCCACATTATTCAAGGAAAAATCAAAACCACTTAAATATGTGCACAAAACAAGACAAAATGTAAAGTAAGCCTGACCAGGCGGTGGTGCAGTGGATAGAGTGTTGGACTGGGACAAAACCCCGAGGTTGCCAGCTTGAGCGTGGGCTCATCTGGTTTGAGCAAGGCTCACCAGTTTGAGCCAAAGGTTGCTGGCTTGAGTAAGGGGTCATTCACTCTGCTGGAGCCCCCTGGTCAAGGCACATATGAGAAAACAATTAATGAACAACTAAGGTGCTGCAACGAAGAATTGATGCTTCTCATCTCTCTCTTCCTGTCTGTCTGTCCCTATCTGTTTCTCTTTCTATCTCTCTCTGTCTCTGTCAAACACACACAAAAATGTAAAGTAAGTGAGAAAAACAAGTGAACAAGAAATTCTGATCGAGAAGAAAGGACAGAGGACAATGGTGCACCCATAACTTCTCCTTCGGGAACCATAGGAGTGTGTCCCACCCCCATTTTCCTGCTACTTCCCTCTATTGTCTCATCAATGCTGTCTCCTTTCCTCCTTTCCATTCTTTCTATAAATATTTCCTGTACCTTTCCTTGATGCCAGGTTCTCTGCTGGGCACTAGTGATATGTCATAGTGCAAAAGTTAGTGCCCTTGGAAGCTGGCAGTCTTCTGTAGAAGCCAGCAGTGACATGCAGTGTGGCAAGTGAGCTCCTAAGGGAAGTGGAGGGTACCCTTCTCACTGCCTCAGGTTCTTTGTAAAGTGTTGGGATATTTGGCAGAGAAAAACCCATACATTTGAGGGACTTTAGGTTTGCATTTACTGGTACTGTTGGAGCCTGAAATCACTTCCAGTTTAAATGTGTACCAAGAATCTATAAAGTGTGTCAAGAAAGCCTTTCTAAAGGGGCTGGCCTTCATTTTTCCTTAAAGATAAAGGGTGTGGCTTCTTAACACACATTTACCAAGAAGTTGGCTGTGCTCCAAGGAAACACAGTATGAAGCTCTGGAGACTCTGTAGCTGGTCATCCTGTGTCACTGTTAGAACCATCCCCCCAACACGCACACATGCACACACATAAGCATGCTCCAAAAAGGGGAAAATGTAACCAGACAACATGCGGTTGCATTTAGATGTATGTGAGAACATAGATAGCCTTAACATTCACAAAATTTAAAGCAACAGTATGCAATGGTAAGTTGTATATGAAAATATCAAACACTGTTATTTTAGACTTCCAGAAATATGAAGGTTTTAAAATGTCAAAACTTGACATTTAAAGAAATTTGCAGGTATGATTTCAAGGTGACAAAATGAAATAGAATATCTCTGTGAAAGTTAATTTTGTTAAAATAAAACAGCATTTGATTGCAGTGGGTGGATGACTGCTTGCTTGTGCCTTCTCAGTAAGGACCCAGGAGAGAACAGCTCCATGTAAGAAGACAGGTGGAATGACTGGCTTTTTTGTAGTTCACACGAACAGGATTGAATATACCAAGGCAATAGTGCTAGTTGATTGATCCTCTGGGTATAACTGAATTTTCTTTGGTAAGTACCTCTGTGGAACTCTGGCACGAAATGGTGGAATATAACATTCAGCAAAGCAGGGGCGTTTGCTGTAGCATTGGATGAGTTTCCTGTATTTCCTGTTCTCGTTCCCAATGCTCCCCTCCCTGGAGCTTCACTTGGCTTGCAGATCTGTTGAGCAGCCCATAACCTCCTTGATATTCGAGGGAAGCCTCTGCTTATTAAAAGGATATTTTACTGTAATTTTTTAAAGTTTATATTTAGTTTATTAAAGTTACACTTCCAAAATTCCTAGTTTTTGTGTGTGTTTTGAAGTTCAGTGAATAAATCTTATTATTATGTTTTTACATCAAGTAGAATAAAGACAATCACCTTCACATTTTCTTTGTCTAATATTTAATTAATTCATTTCAAACATATGATACTTATTTAAATAATAAGACCCATTTGTTAAAGTAGTTAATTAAATTCCCTTAAATAGTTTGTACTGCAATTATTCATTTAATATATTTTCCTTTGAAGTGTTTCCAGTGACTAACAGGATAACTCAATGTACAAATATCTCAAAAGCTTTTTGAGCATTCCAAAGTACTCTTTTAGCAAAATAAATGAACAAACAAAATTGAAACAAACTCATAAACAAATAACAGACTGATGGTTACCAGAATGGATGATATTTGAGGTACTGGGAGAATGAGATGAAGGGATTAAGAAATACAAAATAGCCTGACCAGGTGTTGATGCAATGGAGAAATCTGTCTGGGTTGCTGAGAACCCAGGTTTAAAACCCCGAGGTCACTGGCTTGAGCATGGGTTCACCAGCTTGAGTGCAGGGCCTCCAGCCTGAGTGTGGGATTATAAACGTAATCCTCTGGTCACTGCTTTGAGCCCAAAGGTTGCTGGCTTGAAGCCCAAGGTTGCTGGCTTGAGCCCAAGGTCGCTGGCTTGGCTGGAGACCCTCAGTCAAGGCACATATGAGAAAGCAATCAATGAATAACTAAGGTGCCACAACTGTGAGTTGATGCTTCCCATCTCTCTCCCTTCCTGTCTGTCTTTCTCGCAAAAAAAAACCCCAAAAAACAAAACAAGATAGTCACGTGGATATAAAGTACAACATGGGAAATATAGTCAATAATATTGTAATAAATACATATGGTGCCAGGGTTACTTGAAATATTGGAGGGAACACTTTGTAAAGTATATAATTGTCTAACACTATGTTGTACAATTGAAACTAATTGAAAATAACATTGTATGTAAACTATAACTGACATAATATGTCGTCTCAGGAACCTTCTCTCATCTTCATATCTGGAAGTCCCATTCCTTTCACTGTTTCCCTATGCTGTGTTATTAGAAAACGTGTGTGGTATTGTGATTTATGAGAAGTATATAGTTGTGATTTATGAGAAGTATATAGTGGAAATATATTTTTCCACATTGTTGGCCTTTGTCCATGGTTCCTGGTTCACAGCTCCCCAAACCTTTTTTGAGTTATAAGAGGAATAGGAGCATCCTTTATTATAATGTTTACCCTTTTGTCCTCAGTTCTTGAAATTCCCCAGTGACATTAAGCTGAAAGAGTTTTCTTTTTATACATAGCAAGCTCCTCTCCACCACGGCTGGGTTTATGTTAATGGATAACATAACAAAGCACCATGGGATGGGTGCTGGTTTCCAGGAAAACCAGCCTTAAGTAAAAATTTGGAACTTTGTGTCCCACCATTTCTCCCTGGAGGGGAGTGGGAGCTGGAGGTTGAACCAGTCACCAATGGTGAGTTATTTTATCAGTATGCTTGTATAATGAAGCTTCCATAAAAACTTGGAAGGATGGAGTTTTTATTTAGAGCTTCCAGGTTGGTGAACAGGTGAAGGTGCAGTGACAGCAGTGCACCTGGAGAGGGCATGGAAGTTCTGTGCCCCATCCCACATAACTTGCCCTATGCATCTCTTCTGTTTCGCTGTTCCTGAATTATAGCCTTTTATAATAAACTATCATCTTGCAAGTAAAGTGTTTCTCTGAGTTCTGTGAGCTGCTCTAGACAATTAATCAAATCCAAAGCAGGAGCTCTGGTAATCTCTGGTTTATGTCCAGTTGTTTAGAAACACAGGTGACAACAAGGTCTTACAAATGCCATCAACTGGTGATAGTGCGATGAAGTCTTTTTCTGAGACTGAGCCCTTAACCTGTGGGACCTAATGCTGTCTCCAAGTTGATAGTGTCATTATTGAGTTGAATTTTAGGACACCCAGCTCCTTTTTTGTGGGAAAAGCCACCTCCCCACACATGAAAACTTTGTCCCCAAACCCAAATATCATCAGTCTTAATCTAATCACTGGGGATTGTTACTAGCCTCTAGCTCTGCTTTTTTAAAATCTTTTATGTGTGTTTTATGTTTTTGCTTCTGTACCTGAGTCAGAACCAAACCTTAAAAATCTAGAAGTGTGTATGCTTTTCCTTCCTGTGTGTGCGCAAGACCTCTGCTCTGCCTGAGGTTTGAAATCTTTATTACCCTGTTCTGGTGCCTACAGAAATTCAATAGAAAAAGGATGGGATGCAAGGGGCAGTATTGGACAATGTGAAATGTATATATGACAGGAGGGGATCAGGAGACTGTGGTGAAGTTGACTGTATACCAGTATTTCATACATAACTACAAAAGGTCAATGGACATATTTTGAAAAAATTGTGGGTGGTGGGGTTGATGTCTGCATGACATCCCTTGGTTTTGCCACTGACATTTTTATTTTTGGACTGACCTTTTTGCCAGGTATAATTTTTCATTGTCTTTGGAAAATGTTTCTGGGGAAATACTTTGAGATTTACCAAAAGAAAGGGAAGGATAAAACAAAGAGAAGTACATCAGAAGTACCTCTGGTTGGTCTTCAAAGCCTGCCAATAATCCTGGGTAATAATAAAAGAAACTTCCCTTTGATATGTAAATGAGCTCATTTCTTTGAAAAGTATAAAAGCATGATATAACATTTTTGATGTTCCACCCCACTCGTTCTTGGAGTAATAAGCTTTATATACTTAGTTAGCCAACTGCATAGCCATTATAGTTTATCTTAGCAAATAATATTTTGGTTATGTCTTTTATTCCATGCCTTATAAAATTTTCCACCTAAGTCAGTGGATAGCAATCTATATCCCACAGGCCAAATCCAGCCCTCCTCCTGTTTTGTAAATAAAGTTGTACTGGAACTCAGGCATGGCCATTCATTTACATCGTTGGCTCTGACTGCCTTGACACGATTGAGTTGCTGTGAGGGAGATCATGTCATCTGCCAAGTGAAATATTTAGTGTGTACTTTTACAGAAAAAGTTTGCCCACCCAAAGCATTTGTTGCAATTTGAACTAATTTTTAGATTTCTATTTTTATTTAGATGTTAGATAATACAGGGAATCAATCTATCCCATGGCTAATTTTAGTAGGGAAATTCTTAGCTTTTCACAGAATTATGTATTTAGTCAATATAAAGGTGTCAAGAGAACCAAAATATCTGTTCATTTTTATACTTGTCCAATCGAACCTGAGAAGTAAATTCTTTTAAAAAAGGGTCTTAGTTATAGGTATACAGTGATATCCTTAATTTTTTTTAAACATCTGAAAATAATTAATGAGGGAAAAAGTTGAACTTAGAAATCTATGAGATGAGCTTTTTAAGAAAAGCAATTAAGGTTAATAACATCTTATTAATGTACTTAGAAGAAATTTTTGTAAAGGTTTTCAATGAGTTTCATAAATAGTAACAGTAGTGAAACTTCTTGACTGTAACAATAGAATGGTTGGTAGTGCCGAGATCTGGGATCGGTCAGAGGCATCCCTGTGCAGGCCTGTGGCCATGGGAATCGGTGGCCCTCACCTATACACTGCATGCAATTGGCATGAACTGTAATTAGGAAGTGTAGAAAGCTCTCTTGTCGGAGGATTTAGTAATGGTATTTTATAGAATCCATAATCAACCTTCATAGATCTCTGTTGAATTGGTTTTTTCTACTTTTAGCATAGCATAGCCCATCCTCTTCCCTAAATTAAGAAGAGGAAATAAGTCAGCTCCCAAAATAACAAAGTGGTAGAGGTGACTTTAATCAAAGGCTTTTGAGGATGGTAATCATGACTGTCAAGATTTAAGGACTGTGTAAAGGACCTGAGAAATGAGCGGGACCAGAGTTTTGGACTTTGCTTCAGGACCTGTGACTTTCTGGGCTGTTGGGAACTCTCAGAGGCCCACTGAGCTGGAGGTCTTGGACGTGGTTCAGTGTGTCTCCCTCTCTCCTTCCAACCTGAACAGCACTGCTCTGTTTGCTGCACACTGCCCTACACAGAAGCTTTGCTTTATCATTAGTTCTTAGTAAAGTGTTTGAAAACCATAGATCTTAGGCCAAGTCTTCAAATTTTACAGATGAGGAAACTGAAGCTATCATAATTTGGATGACTTTCTTTCAGCCATACATTGAACTGTAGTAACTACAATTAGAATCTAACTCTCCTGTGCTCAGACAAGAGCTTTTTCTTTATGATTCTATAATGAGGAGGAGCAGACTCCCATGATGAAAACCACTGAGATGAAGGGTAAACTTCTGTAAATAAAAGAAATGAGCTCTTTTATTTTATTAATTTTTAATTAATTTTTAATTACAGTTAATATACAATATTATGCTAGTTTCAGATGTACAATATAGTGATTAGATGTTTGTTTACCTTGCACAGTGATCACCATGACAACCAGAAATGTCTCCAGATTTTGTCAAGTGTTGCTTGGGGGACTAAATTACCCCTAGAGGAGAACTACTAGTGAGGAAGTTGATATGGAATGGAAAAAATAAAGCAAAAAGGTATGCAGTAAAAGTGGAACTTAGGTGTTTTATTTATATATATATTTTTTAATTTATTGATTTTTATAGAGAGGGGAGAGAGCGAGAGAAGGGGAGAGGAGAGGAGAGGAGAGGAGAGGAGAGGAGAGGAGAGGAGAGGAGAGGAGAGGAGAGGAGAGGAGAGGAGAGGAGAGGAGAGAAGCAGGAAGCATCAACTCATAGTGATTGCTTCCTGTAGATGCCTTGACCGGGCAAGCCCAGGGGTTTGAATTGGTGAGCTCAATGTTCCAGGTCGATGCTTTATCCACTAAGTCTCCACTGACCTGCCAGCACAGGTCAGGGGAGACTTAGGTGCTTTAAATGAATAGAATTTAGAAAAGTGGAAAGAAGAGGAGAACTTTCAGGTAAAGTAATTCTTATAAATTTTGCTGCTAAAGCAGTTTTGCAATGACAGAGACTTAAGATGAGAATTTTATCTTCCCTTCCTCCCATCCAGACAACAATGCAGTTTCCTTCCTTTGTTTCCTTGTGATCTTTTTCCCGAGTTGTTTAGTTTGGCTCTGATTTTGTGCTTAGTTCAATCTTTCAGTGTTTTCTTCTGTTCAGATAGGTTTTGTTCTTCCTTGGAATTATTTTCTTAGAATGAATATCTATGAATAATATTACTTGGATAAAGGACATAACTTTTTTATATATAGATTTTAATACAAACCATCTCTTTGTTTTCTAAATTTGTACAGTTAGGAAATATTTATTTCCAGTTTGTACAAGTGCTGTTATACCGAAGATAGTCTTTGAATAAATCATTTCTTCTCTATCTACATCTCCAAAGCAGCCATGCTGGTTTCTAAGCATCTAACAGTAATAGCCTAACACTTCTCCTTTCTTAAAAAGCCTATATAGGAAACAAACAATATGCTCTGTCAAAATTCCTTCTCTTTATAAAATCCTCACAACAGGCTAAGAGTTGAAGTATGGAAAGATAGGAAATGAGTTTAAAAAGATAAATCTACCTGTGAGCTGAGTAAGGATAGTACTTTGTATAATAAAGCCTTTTTAAGTAAACATTTGATGGAAGGAATAAAATCCTACTTGCACATAAATCTTTTTTATTAGCAGCAAGTTCGTGTGTATAAGTAAGAGCTAATGTACCCAGGGGAAGAGGAAATAGAAGGAGCGATTATGGCAAGTAAGATGAGGGCAGAACTCTTTCACCATTCATTATAAATTGGTCTGAGTTGTTTAACCAAAACCGAGGAAAGATGGATGGCCATCTGATGGCACTTTACATAACAGAGTGATGCTGATAATCAATAGCAACTTTCTCTAAGGACTCTGAGTGCTCCAAAAACCTAATGTATGTCATGCAGAGATGGAAGGTCTTGCAGTGCTTCTCTCCTTCTAGAATTTTGTAGCTTAACTGAAAATGGATCAACAACAACCCACCCCTGAAGTGGAGCTTTGTGATGGCATTTCCAGTTCTTTTATACACATCCAGGGACACTTCAACTGGTGGAATTCTCTGGAGAAGTCTGGCCTGAAGGAATTTGGACAAGGAAGACCCTCACTCTCTTCTAGGAGTTTTCTAGCAATTTGTAACACTTTACAAACAAGTTCTCCTATAGGCATAAATAATGAAGAATAGTGAAATTAAGTAGGTGAATAATCACAATGAAGAGTAAAATCTTCTTGGGCTAAGTGCAGTCCTGGGGTTCACTTCATGTGGACTATTGGGTCCATTGCATCGTCTTTGACATCAGCCTGCCTGGATTCAAATGATGATATCTACCCCATAGGGTTGTTGTGGACGTTAAGTGGACAAACTGGTGCCTGGCACAAGAACTCAGGAAGTTTCAGCCACTTGTTATGTTTGTTTGTTTGTATTTACACCTAGGAAATATAAATCCCCAAGGCTGTGGGGAGATTCATCCCGAGGCAAACTCAGTGTCACAGTCTCAGTCACCCTGAGGAGGGTTCTTAAAAGTGAAATACTGAATATCACTTGGAAGTTTTTCTAGTCTATTTTTATAATCTGTATTTTGATCATATTCTGAATTCAAATTTCAAGATCTGTGAAGGGTCTGAGATCTTTTTTACTTAATTTCAAGTTAACAAGTTAACCTACCACAATTTGATGGATGCTGACAGAAGACACAATAACTATGTCAGAGAAAAAAGACTTTATTACAGCAGAGAAGTACTCACAATATCAGCATTTTTGTCAATTTCCTGAGCCCCAGTTTCTACAGGTGAAGAAGAAGAGGACTGAATGGATGCTGGATATGCAGTGCTGTCAATTACAGAAAGGGATTCTGAACGTAGAGATCCCAATTCTTTTATAATGGGCAGTAATCAGCTGTACCCTTTGCTCCAAAAGGATGACATGACCTGTTTTTTTCCATGCTGCAAGCAAGCCTGCCTGCCCTCTGTTTGGAAGAGAGAGGGGACTTTATCTTAAAGGTCTGTACCAGAGATATTCAACTGGTGTGCTGCAAGAATTTTTAAAACATGCAATACCTGACTATTTACGCAGGCATACTGACTTCTTTTCCCTTAGGTTGTCAAATAAAAAAATGACAATTACCTTTTTTTACAAAGATAGTGCTAAAAATGAAGAAGGAAGCCCTTGCCCCTGCCAAAGCTGAGGCCAAAGTAAAATCTTTGAAGGCAAAGAAAGCAATGCTGAAAGGTGTCCACAGCAACAAAGAAAAAGAAGATTCACACATCATCCATCTTCCGATGGTCAAAGACAGTTCTGCTCTGAAAGCAGCCTGAATATCCTCAGAAGAGCGCCCCAGGACAGACAAACTGGACCGCTATGTTATCATGTTACCCCTGATTACTGCGATGGCCATGAGGAAGATAGAAGACAATAATCCGCTTGGATTGTGTTCACTGTGGATGTCAAGGTCAACAAGTACCAGCTCAAACAGGGTGTGAAGAAGCTTTATGACATTGACGTGGCCAAGGTCAACACCATGATTAGGCCTAATGGAGAGAAGAAGGCATATGTTTGCCTTGCTCCTGAATATGATGCGTTTGATGTTGCCAACAAAATTGGGATCATATAAACAGAGTCCAGCTGGCTAATTCTAAATATAAATATACTAAAAAGAGAGAGAGAGAGAGAGAGAGAGAGAGAGAGAATAGCCAATACAGTAATAGCTGTCTGGTGTAAATTATTTAAAATCATACCTATTTTTTGTCATCTTGGCCAAAAATATATTTTTTGGTGTGCCGCAAAATTTTATTAATTACTTCGTATGCGCCATGAGATGAAAGAGTTTGAAAATAATTTGTCTAACCCTATATAAACATCTTTTGCCTGTGTAAAATTAGTCCCAAGAAAGGCAGTCAGAATCTGTGCTGGACGGGTGTGTGGAAATAGGAGAGACCCGTGGAGAGTTGACTTGTGAAGGTAAAATCTGAAAACCATCTCTGTATTGAAAGATAGGGAAGGATGCAAGAAACAGTGCTTAGTGTCCTGTGTGATAAAAAATAACAAACAATAAAGGAAAGAGAGTAGCAGTGGGCTATTGAAGAGTCTGAAGACACATGGCATTTTAAAGACAGTGTGTATGTATTTGATGGAACTGGTGTGGTAATTCCAGAGTCTGTGGCACCTTGTGTTGGCATCAGGGGTTCCTGGTGGTTCATCAGTGGCACCCCATGGGAAATGGGTACTCCTGGCCCCTCCTGGAGGTGCTGAGGAGGAACTTTCATGCAGATGCATAGGCATGAAGAGGATAGCTGGGAGATATGTCATAGAGGCTAGCAGGATTACTCCAGAGCATTTAGGCCCTTGTTCAGGCCTCCTACAAGGAATTGGAGACAGCTCTACAAGGAACTGAGGACTCCCAAATAGTCAAGGAGAGTGAGATCCAACAGAACATTGGTTATATTTGAAAAAAGCTTCTGCTACTTCTGATTTAAAGTTTCTATTGTGTGTGGGTATTTGTGTATAGAAATGGAAATTGGGTAAGCAAAAATAAACAATGATGAAGTAGTGAGAGACAATCAAATTGCTTTTCCAATGTTCACTTATTTTCTGTTTCTGAGCTTGATTGTCTCAGTGATGTGCAATTATCAAGTCTCCATTCCAACACTCCCAATGTAGTTTTGGGGAACCCCTGGACATCCCTTCAGATATCTAAAAAAAGAGAAACCTTTGGCCAAATATAGTTTGAAACTACTGAATATCATACCATCCCTTTGGGGATTATAGTTCACTATAACATATTACAGGCTCAAAGTTGTCCTGCTCTTTATGATGCTCTTGAACTTTATTTAAAATTACCTTTGCTGAATTCCCCTGAACCTAGAATCCTATTTTTGAATAACAATAATGAAAACCTGATGGAACTAATGTTTGGGGGAGTGTATGTTGAGGAAAATGCCTTATGGTAATGTTATGATATCAGTGATGTCACAATGATACAGTAATAAATAAGAAAGGAAACTTTTATATTCTTTGAGAGCTCTTCAATGATACCATTGTTTCCCTTGTTGCTTGTATTTAATTAAGGTCAGTTAGAAACTCAATCTTCCAATTATGCTTGGTACTGCATTGCATTCATCACTTCTAAGAAGTGTAATGTGCTAGATATTATCTAGAATTTCTGATATTGACGTTAGTATTTCATCCAAGCCTTTTATATGTCATAGTTATCACATAGAGTTGATATGACTCTGGAGAAAGGCAGACGTGTTTGGCATTTCATAGAGCTTGGGCAGCTAGCTTTCTTGAGGATAGATTCCCAATTTTCAACGGATTTATGGGATATTAAATAAAGTGACCAACTTTTTTACCATGAAAAGGAGGACAAAAATAAATTGAAGAAAGCAATATCATAAAAAAAGAAACATTTTATTCATTGCAACAATAATACACTATAATATGATAAATGCACAATAAAAACATTTGTAATATTTTATATTAAATTATGCTTACATGACTTTTTAATAATAATTGTAAGAAAAAAGCACTCATTTAGTAAAACTAAATATCAAACAAAATCACTAATTTGGAGTGATATTCAGGTGTGTTTATCATTTTCTAATTTACAAAAGTCTGTTTTATGCAACTATTTAATCAAAATGCATTATTAATAGATATAGTTTGAGGTTAGATTTCCACTTTAAAACTCAAATTTCTGGAAAATACTTGTAAATAAAATTATGCATATTTGGAAATTATTAAATAGATAATTAATAAAATATAAATTGTGCTTCCCTGTCTATGACTGAATATTCGCTGAGAAAGAAATAATCATGAGTCTGCAGTGTCATATGCGCCATCTCATGTTTCAGTAAGAAGGACACGAAGCCATTTGCGCACTAAGTATATCGCGCACTCTCTCAAGGTCTCCCATGCGGAGCGCGTGCCTCTCATAGTCACGTCTCGCCACACGGTACTGATCCTTGACGAATCATCATGTCAAATGGAAATACATCATATCACATGCAATGGGTCGACTCTGCATCAATTGAATATGGACATTTACAGACTAGCCTTCCAATATCAAAAAGGCGGACATGTAGGAGGACACTTTTCGAGGGAGGACAGACCTTACAAAAGAAGGACTGTCCTCCCTAAAGGAAGACAATTGGTCACCTTATATTAAAACTTGCTCACACACAGAAATGGCTGAATTCCTTGACATAGGACATAAGGTTGGCGACCATTGGATTAGAATGTCTTCTTGGAACCATGTGGGGTTTTTACTATTGTGCCTTTGTTGCCAGGTAAAAAATAAGGCTGCAGTTCAGAATTGGAGAACAGCCCTGGTCTATGGCCATACCACTCTGAATGCACCCGATCTCATCTGATCTCGGAAGCTAAGCAGGGTCGGGCCTAGTTAGTACTTGGCTGGGAGACCAGCCCTGGTTTTTATCTTTAGAAGGTTGAGTCAATTAAAAGACTGTTTGGGAGTTTTTCATGATATTAAGTGAAGCACAGATTAGTTTTTTATCTCTTGTTTGTATAACACTTATCAAATTTTATACATGACAGTCGCTTCTTTTGTAGCTAACACTTACAACACAAGTAGAGAACTCGAAGTTAGTGGAATTGGTAGGAGGTATTCTGGCAGGAATTATAATCAAATTGCATATTGGGATAGATTTCACAGTGGCTCAAATTTTGATGTGGACAACACCTTCCCCCACTGCCCGACCCCAGTAACAACCCTTTCCTTTTTCTGTTTTATCTTGTATTCAAGTATTTAAGTCAGGGATATCAGTGACAGATTAAAACAGTCTGTGTTTTAATCATAGGTCTGTAGAAATAGACTTAATATCAATGAGCCTTAGTTTTCTCTTTTGCAAAGAGCGATATACTGATGTCATAGGATGTTAGGTGAATTAAATGAAATGTCAACTATAAAAGACCTAGTCTAGTTTCTGGTATATAACATATGATGTTGATGTGTTCATTTCTTGTCCTTCATTCCTTCCCTTCTTCACATTTAAAATTCTTCCCATTCCACCCCTTGCCTGAGCTCCTTATTGGGCTTCCGCCATCCCCAATCCAACTTCTACACATTGCTTTTATCCTCATTCTTAATTGAATAGTTTTATTTTCCTTTCTATTGCCGTGTTCCTCAGCCTTTCCTTTGCGCTCTCCCTCTGCACTGGTTTTTCTTCTAAGCACCAATCCTACATTGATCTCAGCCATCTGAAAAAGGTCTTGGTTTTACTCTATTCTCTTGGGCTACCAACAAATCCCGGGACATGTTGTATACCAGCTGCTTTCATTTATTTACTCTTTAATCCTTCCTTAATTGTCAGCATTTGCCCTAAGTCCTGATATTTTACTGTAGCACCTCTCTTGAAAGTCAACGAGAAACTGTTTTTGCAAAGTTCAATAACACCCTTCATTTGTCAGTTTTATGCTGCATTCAATTCTCTTGATTCCCCTTAAGTGTATCCTTTGCCTTTCACTGAAAATGTATGATCACAGTCCTTTTTCTCCCTTTATAATTACTGTTATTCCATAATCTCTTCCACGTCTCCTTTCTCCTGCTGCTGCCTGTTCACCCAAATGCTATCCCTGGCCCATTGGCTCTGTCCCATACTCTGCAATCTAGTAAGATTAAATTATATCTGCAGATGCGTCTGACCAGCTGTTTTTCTCTCATAGTCACATAGTTACCACTTGAGAAGTGGTCCATGGGGAAGTGATCCTTTCCAACTGGGTTGGCTGTGAGTAAACTTTTAGCACTGCCGTTACCCTCCTGACATTCAAGTCTCCAAAAATATATAAGTGTGCCAGCCTTCCTGTCCAGAAAGTGTATAAGGGGTGAACACTGGCAAGCTGAGACCCAAATTATTCTTTCTGCCTTTGGGCATGGAAGCAGGAGGCATGGCACTGTCATGTCACAGGATCTCCATCTTGCCTTTGAGCCACATAAACAGGTCTTGGAAGTCAGATGTAGCTCTCCCCCCACCCACCCATTGTACTTTTCCCAGCAACTTGATCCTTTTAAAATCGAGATATGGAGGGCCTCAAAGTCATGATTTGGAAGGCTCACAATGATTGTGAGATTGGTTGGTAGGAGGTTATAGCTTCAAAGGGGCCAGCTTGCCCCAGGGAAAGTCTGGCTTGGTGAATGGATGAGCTCAAGACTCGAACCAAGGAGTTTTTCTTTCCCATTTCTATCTGTTATTTAATTATAGTTTATAGCCACTTCTAGTCTGCCTGGAACTACTGATTTACAGGATTTCTCAACCCCTCTGTTTTTGTTTTTGTTTTTCTAGGCCTAATTATAAACCACCATTAAGACTTTTTCTTCATTCAAATAAATACTTTGTACATAGAGAGGATAGTGAGTATGTTCAGGCTCTGAAGTCAGCTTCAGTTAGGTCTGAGTGCCTCCACTGGATGTATATCTTTGGGCAAATTGATCATTTTAGTGTCAGCCTCTTCATTGTAAAGGACTAAATGCTGCAGTGCTTATAAAGTAGTTAGGACATGGCTTGGCTATTCCCCCAATAGTTGCTTCTGAGCTTAGCAGTTCCTTTTCTCCTGTGCTTCAATGAAGCATTGGTGACCAGCTGCCAAGGCTCCATGGGGTTCAACTTCTAAATATCCAAGTTCTTACCACCAGAGGTGAGGTGATTACATCAGATCAGTAATTGCCAGATATTTGCACAGAACACTCATTTGGGCAAACTTTAAAAAACTATAGATTTCTTGGTCCTACTCAGATTTGCTATATAAAAATCTCTGCAGGAGGGCAGAGTACTATGAATCTGTGTATTTTTGAAATCTCCTGGAGCCTAGCTAGGGGGTTACTAATATTCAGCTGGGTTTTTTTCACCATGATTGGGAACAGATGAGATTAAAACACCCAGTACTTCCTACCATGTGAGAATGTTCTTCTAGTTTCTAGTTCTTGAGAATATTAGGGAGCATTGATTATCTGGGGTCAATGTCTTTATCATAGTCATTCTGAAGACAAACATTTTTGTACTTTTTGAGTATTTTCATATCACTTCTTTATTTAAAATGAGTTCTTGAGTGCCCTATCAGTAGGAGGAACCTCATTTCTGAATGTGAATTATTCTGGGACAACAGTCATACACCAGAATTGTCCCAAACAAATATGGATATATGGCTTCCCATTAAAATCTGGCTTAAATGTAGACAAAACTGAGGGGAGGAGAACACACTGGAAAAGGTCACATAGGAGTAGAACATTTGCCAAGTTTTGTTTCTTTCTGCCTCTCTCTCCTCCCTGATGCTTTATTTGATACCCAATGGAATATACTGGAAGTTAGATTGGCAAATACCAGTGTTAGGTGGGACTACAGGAGGAATGGAACAGAGTGGGGGAATGATCTTTGAACTAGGTTATGCTGAGTGTGCAGCCTGTCAGTTAAATCCGGACACACCAATGCAGGCAACCACAAGAGGGAGCAAATATCTATGCTTACCTAGCTGGGCGCTGGGACACAGAAATCAATGAGGTTTCTTGTCTTTAGAGAGCTAGCGGTACAGTAGGATATATAAGCAGGTGCCTAGGCCATTCAAATACTGTGCAACATTAAATACAGGTTTCCTTCAGGAAGAAGCAATGCAGGAATTCACACCACTGGGAGTCAAAGTAGATCTGGAAGTAATACCCAGCGGGACCGCAGCAACCATCAAATTTCCTGAGTTTCCCAGTCTCTCCTATTTCTTCTCTTAACCTCTGGTTGCCCATTTTTCATTTTTGTATGTGTTATATAATCCTAAATTTTATGTAGCCTTACCCAGTACTAAAGATATAAATGCTTCAGAGTCTAAATCCTCCCACTGCACAATCTTATTCTGTGTTCACAAATCGAATTTTCAGTTGTGATTAATGCTGAGAGATGACTCTTCACAATAATTGACATGAGGATATGGCCCTCCTAGGGATGATTTTTAACTCAAAAGTGAGATATTTAAACCCAAAGTAACCTCAAAATTGTATGTTTATAGGGTTGCCAGATTTAATAAATAAAGATACCCAGTTAAATTTGAATTTCAGGTCAGCAATGATTTACCTTTCTTTTTAGTAGGAATATTTCCTATTTAGTGTTTGGGATATAGTTATACTAAATAAAATTCATTGCATATCTGCAAGGCAAGCTAAACTTAGTGTCCTGTATCTTACTGGCAACCCTACATACGTGGGGAGCTAAGTTCGAATCATGAACTTCCAAGAGCTTTTTCATAAAGTCTTCATTTTTATAACCTTAGCTCCGACCATGCGCCATTCTTTCAGAAACCATTCATTAACTCTACTGTGGTTCAGGACTCAGAGGGACAAAGGTCAGTGCAGTGGGTCATGCATAAACAGTGCATTTGCTGAATGGGAGGTCCAGGTCAAGTGTGTGTAGGTGACGGCTTGCAGCTAAGGGCAGTGTGGTCTCATGGAAACTTCTATAGAAGGCAGTCCATGGCTAGGCCAGGAAATGGGGTAAATTTTGAATAGAAGCAGACAACTGTTGGCCACATAAACAAAGCAGGGGCACTTCCTGAAGGTAGGACATGTGCTTTATTCCCTTTATATTGTCACATGGCTTAAAGTCTCTTCACATAGCCACTGTTTAAATATTTGGTGAATTAAATTGCTTTAGCCGAGCCGATACATTCTGTCTTTTCTTCCTGCACAATCCACTGGGAAATGAAATCCTTGGCTAATGTATTTCTTAGCTGGCTGCTGTGCGTGATGTGCTTTGTGGCCATGTGAGGTCCAGCAAGTGAATTAGCATGAGCAAGAACGAATGCTCTGGTAGACTGCATGGCCAGCCAACGTGGGCAGAGGGCTAGGGCTTCCTTTTAACATTAGGGCTGAGTGTGAGGGTATGAGTGAGTATGTGTGTATCTGTGTGTGAGCTCTGGCTAAGTATAGATTGCTGTGTTGGCATTTTACAATATAAAACTTTCATTGAACGTCCAAAGTACAGATTAATTAAAAAGTGAGCCAAAGTTAATCCCGAAGGCAAAAAATGACCCAGTGTCAAAGACAAGGTCGCTAAGCATTTGCTCAGGCCTGAGCAGAGAGGTGCTTAAAGACCACGGAGAGTTCATCATAATGAGCCACATCATGGCTTTCTGATGCTGCACTTTCCGGCAGCTCTGGTTTGTAGATGCCTGCAACATTGGCAGCCAACTGGGAGTGGGGGGATATCCAAAACAAACTTAAAATAAATTCCTTTTCATTTAAAATGCAATTGTATCTGTATATATATAATTTAGGAGCAGTGGGATTGGGTGTTAGAAAACTAGACAAAGCAAAGGGGTAGCAATAAAAAAATTGCAAAGTTGGAAAACAAGAAAACATGCTAATGGATTATTAAGGGATTGAACCCTGCTGGGGAGGAGATAGAAACCAGAGTAAAAGAGCCCCTAAGTTTTGTTTTCCTGAACTCCTGAGAATTCACCTCTTTTCTTGAACTGTCATCAATAGAATGACTTGCCCTAATGGTATCTAATTTTAATCTTTGTTTAGGATTCATTCATTCATCCATCCATTCAGTGTTCATTGTGTGTCCTAACTCTGTTAAATACAAGGCTTATTAACACACAGTGTCGGTTTTTTTATGGATTCATTTAACATCCTCATGTTGCTATCTCCTCTACAAATCCTGCTCTGGCTTTCACTGGGAGCTGGGGAGAGTGTGTGGATCAGAGGGTGGGATTTAGTGAGCTCTGGTGTGCAGAGTGCCACACACTCCTTCTAGGGAATACAGAGATGACAATGGCTTTGAGTATGAGCTTATATGTGCCCAGGTCAAGGACAAAGGGGTAGAGCAATAAGAGAGAGGATGAGCCTGAACAAGTGGTGGTGCAGTAGACAGAGCGTTGGCCTGGGACACTGAGGACCCAGGTTCGAAAACCCAAGGTTGCTGGCTTGAACATGAGATCATAGACATGACCCCATGATCACTGGCTTGAGCTCAAAGGTTGCTGGCTTGAGCAAGGGGTCACTGGCTCGGCTTAAGCACCCCACCACCCCGGTCAAGGCACATACGAGGAAGCAACCAATGAACAACTATTGATGCTTTCTGTTTCTCACCTCTTCCTGTCTGTCTGTCAGTCAATCCCTGTCTCTCTTTGTCTCTCTCTCTCTCGCTTAAAAAAAAGGAGAGAATGAAATATTTTTTCTTTTTGCAATCCTAAAGTGAATAGTCTGTAATAGTATTATCTTTCTCCATGCCTTTCCTGTGGGAAGAGATGTCTTCCCAATTTTGTGTATGATTATACCATTAAAGGGTCCAGAGAAGATTTGGGGTAATTTTATTTCTTCTTGCACCAAACCTTGATTTTTGCTTGACCATCAGATAACTAAAAACAATTTTTAAGCTATCAAAATTCATGGTTTCTCAAAATCAGAAAATTGAAAAAAATTAGGTTTTATGGCATATATAACTAACGCTGTAAGAAGGAGCATTTAGCTGCTTTAGAAGATTTAAAGGGTCGTGCTTAGATTTTGTGTAGCATTTTATATCTAGCATTCAGTACTGCACTTTTTATCCAGTATTGTATTCTACATAGAGCCATTTCTTAACACATATTTGGAATTCAGAGTAGAATCATAGAACATGGCTTTTTATCAAAAACAAATGAACAAGAAAAATTATGGCATCAGAAAAGCACTGAGTATGAGATGAGCACCTAGTTATCAAATTCTGTATACATTCAGTTGACATTTTTAACATTTTGTTAGCACAAAGAATGATAAAACACAGCCATAGATGCATAACCCACATGTGTATATACCTTTGTAATCATGATATAAACATTTTATAATAAACTTAAGAGTAAAACATGTTTTTTCTTAAATCAGAGATGTAGACATGAAAGATGGAATGATAATTGAAAAGGAATTTTTACATTTGGAAATTAGCCAAAACAAAACTCACAAATATATCTTCTATATTTTTCTATGAAATTTTCTATGCTAATAAACATTTTTACAATGAACTATTTTTTTTTCATTAGAAAGGTAGAAATTGGTGCTTTAAACTTAAATCAGAAATGCTACACAAATAGCATTTTCAGTCACCTTCTTGGGGAGTTTATAATTTTGTTTTTGTTGAAAACCATCTTGACCTCTTATAATGCTTTTATGTGTTTCTCTGTAAATGACTGGAATATTTGCTGAAGAGTAATACACATATTTGAGGGAATTTTAGTTTCCAGTGACTGTTACTGCTGGAGTCTGAAATAATCCTCAAATTAAATATGTGCCATAAATTTGATCAGAAAGAATGCTTGACAACACGCTTAGGTGTAAATTAGAGACCTGAAGGCTGATATCTTACCATATTCATGATATTGGATATACCATTGGTTTCTGTAAGCCTTTAGAGCCTAGTACATTTCAGTTGTAAAGGATATTTATTTCTCTTGGATATTAGGAAATGAATAAATCTACACTAGTCATTCTTAACTGGGGTTATTTTGCCCACAGGGTACACTAGGACATCTCTGGAGACATTTTTGGGTTGTCACAACTGGCTAGGGTGCTACTAGAGAATAATGGCCAGGAACCTTACAATTCTCAAGACAGCTGTCAGTAATGCCAAGGCTGAGAACCCTAGAACTATCTACATCTGTGATTTTCAACCATTTTCATCTTAGGGCATGTATAAAGTAATTACTGATGGTCTGCAGCACAGCAAAAATATATATTTTGCTGATCTGATAAAAAAAGAGGTAAAATTTTTATTGATTTACCAAAAAAATTATAATAGTAATTATTTACCCTTTTTGCTCCAAAGTAACTTTTTTAAAAATCAGGTGCCACCCTGACTGGTTGCACAGTGGATTGAACATTGAGAAGGAATGCTGAAGCCGCTAGCTTGATCCCAAAGGTACCTGCTTGACCCCAAGGTTGCTGATTGGAGGCAATAAATGGGTACACAACTAAGTGGAGCAAGGAGTTGATGCTTTCTCTCTCTCCCTCGCCTGCTTCCTCTCTCTCAAATCAATAGGAAAAAAAATCAGGTGCCTATACTTATATATAAGGATTTATGATGAAGAATTAACCAATCAGATGCAACCTTATTATGCAACATGACCAATAACATGCAATTCCATTATATGATCTATATATTAATGATTCAAGACTGGGCATTCACACTGGCTGCTTATTATTGTGTTAGCAGTTGTCATTTTTTTTATTTGGCAATCTAAAGGAGTAGAGGTCAGTGCCCTTGACTAAATAGCCAGGCATTGCATAATTTAAAAATTCTTGTGGTTGTACACTAGTTGAAAATAGCTGTTCTACAAAAAACAAGAACAAGGGTTTAAATTTCTTTCTTAAAATTATTATATAGAGGACATTCCTTATGCATAATTTTCTTGTGATAACAGATTGTTTATTAGAATAAAATGATTTTTAATGTTTGTCTTTAAATATAAGAAATACATTTTTGCAACATTTTTCCAATGTATAAGTTTTCGAGCAAATGCTCCTTTCTTGTATTTGTTTGTAGCTGTATCAGAAAATAGATGATTTAGCATGTTCAGACATGCTCAATTTATCCTGATCGTGAATGAAATGTCTGCCAGGAAAGTGTCATTTCATGCCAGATTTCATGTTGGCAATGAGCATTGGTTTGTTTTATTAGTGCTCTTAGCGTTCAAACAGATATCTTCCATATTCATGGGAAGGAAGATCTATTTGCCAATTAAATTCTGTTTTATTGTTGGTATCAACATATTTTATTTACTTTTATTATATGACTTTTGTTTTTGACCACACACTTTCTCATTGATGTTTGCTACAAGGGTTTTTCTTTACTCTGATCTCCTTCATTCTCAACAATCCATGTGTTTTCTTTATTGTACCTAAATAGTAAGAATAATTATTCAATATCAACTGTGCTTTACTCTTCAAATTATAATTGTGTGAAATCTATTTTTGTAATTTGTGTTAATTAAAGTCCAAATTAGCTCTATACATTGCTGGTGATTGTGTCTCTTGTTTCTTTTAATCTATAGGTTCTTCCTCTCTCTCTCTTTCTCTCCTAATTTTTTTAAGAACCTAAGTCATTTATTCTGTATATTTTCTACTCAGCCTGGATATTTTTCTGATTTCAGTTCCATCATATGTTTTAAAATGTTTCTTTGTTCTTTATATTTCCTGTACATTAATAGTTGAATCGAGACTTCATTTAACCTTAAAATTAAAATCAATAAATAAAAATTGGCCCTGGCTGGTTTTCTCCATGGTAGAGCAACAGCCCGGAGTGTGGATGTCCCAGATTCAATTCCTGGTCAGGGCACACAGGAGAAGCACCTATCTGCTTCTCCCCCTCACGTCCCCCTTTTCCCTCCCCCTCTTTCTCCCTCTTCCCCTCTCCCCCTTTTGCAGCCATGGCTCAATTGGAACAAATTGACCCTAGGTGCTGAGGATGGCTCCATAGCCTCCACCTCAGGTGCTAAGGATGGCTCAATTGCTTAGCAACAGAGCAATGACCCAGATGGGCAGAGCATCACCCTAGATGGGGGTTACCCAGTGGATCCCAGTCAGGCGCATGCGAGAGTCTGTCTCCCTGCCTCCCCTCCTATCACTGAAAAAAAAAAAAAGAAATAAAATCAATAAGAAAAAAGCATCCTTAATGTTTTTGAATTTGAAAGTCCATTTTTGGAGAGGGATAAAGGCTTGACAGAACACGTCCAGAAACTGGTAAGGAAAGTAAGGTTTATCATTATATTCCTAATTATTAGGAATATAAATTTTAATAGTTATATATATTATTACATTCATGGTATTTTTAATAATTATAGTCCTTAGAATTTTATTCCTAAATATCAGTCATTTAAGAGGTGAAGGAACTTGTTTTTTAATATACTCTTTTAGGTTATCCCTGGAAAATAGTACAATAGGAGGTGACAAACTACAGCCAGGACAGGTGGTTGTATTTTAAATAAAGTTTTCTAGGATTATAGCCACAGTCACTCATTTACACATTGCCTGTTGCAGCTTAAACACTCAAACCACAAAGGAGAATAGTTACTACCAAAAATATTTATCATCTGTCCCTTTCAAAAAAAAATCTTGCCATCCTTGTAAGTACAAGATTCAGCCTTAAAGTGATGTGTAATCTGTTATAAGCTATTAATAAATTTTTTCTTAAAATGGTTAGGTGTCACTATTACATGTCACAATAGATCATTAATAAGTATAGTGATTATTTCATTATGATATAGTCATACTTGATTACCCTAAAGTTAATTTCATATATGTTTACATCTCAAATGTAAAATGTTTACATATTTAAAACTTTAATAAAAGTCATTAAGATGTTTGAAAAAAGAATTCCTTTTGAAAAGAAATTATGTGGATATTCTCAGATAACATAATCTGATCATCTTTAAACTGGCTATATTTTTATTACCTAATCTTTTCTATATACTTTTACTGTCCTTAAATGCAATTCAAAATCTGTAAAATCAAGAATGTTAGAGGCTTAATTACAGTATCTGGAGTAGTTTTTAGATGGTGCAATGATAATGCTTTTAGAACAATAATTTCTGTATTTCATTAAATGGATTCTTGTGGTTCTACCTGAATATAAGAAAATTAATTATTTGTGTATCTCATTGTATATCAATTATTACTTGCTATCAGTTCTTTTCATTTAGTCAGAATGGAGGCCATTGTTTAGAATGAGATTGTACCTTCTTTCTTTAAGGCAAGTACCACTCTTGTTCTCAGGTACCCATCATTTCTAAATTGGTGACTGACAGGAGTTGTCTCCAAAACACTTAAGATAGCCCATCCAATGATCCTTGACAAATGTTAAAATGAGCGAGGGGAGGAGGCAGGGGAAGGAAAAGGAAAAACAAAACCTCTGTTTGTTTTACAATTGTACACAAGTCTTTTAGCACAGAGAAATTTGGATGCTGAACCCCTGATTCACTTCTGAAACAGTTTGTATAATCTTTTCATGATGGTCATGATTCTGCAATTGCTTCCGCTACTGTGAGAATCTGAGAAACTTAACACAGTAAAACTGACCTCTTCCTTATGTCCTTGTCCAGTGTGGGGGTGGGGGGGACTTCTTCTCCACACATCATGCAGGGGTTCAGCATCTTTCATTCTAGAGGGGCTAGTACGGTCTGTGGGCTCAGTATAGTTTTTATATCTCCTCGATGTTTAAAAGGTTTAATAACAACAAAAAGAAGAACACTGACACATGGAAAGTATATGCAATTCAGATTTCTGTGTCTGCCCTCCAGCTTTACTGGGGCCCAGCGTGCTTACTGTTTACTTACTGCGTATGGTTGCTTTTGTTGCACTAGGGTAGGGTTGAGTGGTTGTGGCAGAGACTATATGTCCTGAAAGTCTAAACATTTCCTACCTGTCCTTTAAAGAAAAACTTTGGGCTAGCTCTGGTGTAGGGTCCTGACCGGTTTCTAGGGTGTCATTAATACCCACTGGAGGGGGATAGGACAGTGAACCTGGTAGATCTGGCAGGCTTCAGGACAGGGCCAATATGTGGCACTGCCTACACAGCTGGCCTGAAGGCAAACAGATGTCCCCAATGCCTGGAACGAGGCTGGTCAATGCGGTCTAACAAAGTGTTCTAGATGAGCGTGTGCAGATATGAGTCGATGCCTGTCATTTTGTATGAGATACTTATTTTTGTGGCCTCAGCCTTGCATTGTGGCCTCAATTCCAACGTCACATGATTGTAAGTTGTATAATGCATGTGCTCTTCTACCCCTCTCCACGCTGCCATTCGTTCAGGTCGTCACACTGCGTTTGCTCAGTGTGCACAGGTACACAGTGAAAGGCAGGTTCTTTGTTTTTCTGTTTTCAGGTTTTAATTTTTTTTAGGATCAAGGTGAGCAATGTGATGAGAACAGCAGGGGTGTCCAATAATGGAGCTGGCTTTGACAGGTTCATTTGTGTATTTACTGAACTAGTCATACAATAGGTGTTTGAAATATTGATCAAAGCGGTGTTTTATTTTTCTGGATCCTGTCGTCTTTTCTTCAGGTCTGACTAGACCTGCTGCTGTTTGTGAGTTATTATCAAATGGGCACCTTCCCAAAGGGTAATGTTTCATTGGAGTATAATTTCATGTAAAAGTACAAGCTCCTATAAATTCAAAGATTGTGATCAGCTAGATTTCTCTTTTAAGACAGAAGAGACAACACGAATACAGCAGTCAGAGATTTCTATATTTCCATAGGAAGGACTTCAAATTATAAAACCCAATTGGATCCTTGATTTTCTTTTGGTTCTTAGGAATTTCCTGACATTAGGAATAACTTTTAAAAAGCTGGCAATAGGAGAAATTACAGCCATTTATTTGTATACCAAACGCAGGGCACCAAATTGGTGTGTGACTTATATTAGAGAGATTTATCTGTTTTGGTTTCAAAATCTAACGGAAGTGCCTCAGACCTCATCCAAATGGGTCACTTTTTTGCCATCTATGAGAATTCTTGGAAGGCCCTGACATAGTTACAATGATATGGAAAGTGGGATGTGGACATACATTTGGAGAAACATCTCAATAACCTTTTGTTTTACCCTTCAGTTCCTTTGTGTAATTTATACTATTTCAGGCCATTCTAGGCCAGACTTCCTTTAGTCCACCTGCTATTGCAGGTCTTTCAGCCTCCTGTAAACTTTTTGGGCCAAATCCCCCAACAGGACCCAAATTGTTCAGACACTCCGTATAGATCTTTGGACAGCCTTGGTTAGGGGTTCTCTTTTCTCTGACTCTTGCCCTCTTTAGTGACGCCTTCTGAGGCCTCTGGTGGCTGCAACTAAGGTGCCCATGCTAGATACAGATTCCATCAAGCTCAGTGGTTCTATTGGGAGATAGTTTTGTCCCCAGAAACGTTTTGGATATCATGACTGAGGGGCAGGGTGATCCTACTTATATCTAGTGGGTAGAGACCAAAGATGCTGCTAAAGATCCTACAGTGCACAGGACGTCTTCCCACCACAAAGAATGACCCAGCCTAAAATAACAAAATCTAATAGTGCCAAGGATGATTAATTCTGAGTTAGAGGATTCTTTTCATCTGAACGAGCCTGGACCACTCCCAGTGTTCTAGTTTTGTGCAAAACTCAAGTCCCTCGATATCTGACCGCAGTGACTGAGTTCCCAGCTCTTTCCCTTTGGCCAGACTGTGTCTTATTAGGAAGTCTAGCCAGGCATCAAAAAGTTGTCATGATAGTCATGATTTATTGACTCTTCTTCCTTGAATAGTGTCCCTGCAGTGTTGCACATCGGAATCAACTGGCAAGCTTTAAAATGACTTTAGTCCCGAGGCTGCGCCCCAGACGCTGGAAGCTCTCAGGACGGGGCCCACACTGTGGTATTTTTAAAGGTCCCCAGGTGAATCCAAGGCTCAAGCCAGCTTTGAGAACAACAGCTCTTGCCCAGCCCCTCAGGGTTCTGTCATCCTTATTTTTGGCATGAGCAGAGACCCCATAAAACACCAAGGAGGTATCAGGTCAGCCTCTGCCCCCACCCCCCACACAACCGCAACTATATCTTGTTTGTCAATTACAGCCTTGTAACCAACACAGATGACAGTGATGCTGCAAAACCTGGAGGGTTGACATTTTGCAGTGAAAGCACACTGCAGAATTTCACATCGAAGTAGTTCTCTGTCTTTCTACCTCCATCAGAGAGAAACCCGTCTCCTGACTGGGGTGCTACTCTGCTTAGTGTGAGGTATCCTGAGGGTTACTCAGAATTGCTCACCAAGTCCAACAGATAGTAAGAAGAAATAGAAGCACCTAGGAGTTTCTGACACTTCTCACGACTTCATTTACTGTCTAACCCAGTGATTTTCACCTGGGGTGCCGCGAGAACTTAAAACATGCATTACCTGACTATTTAGTCAGGACACTGGCCTTTTTTCCCTTGGATTGTTAAACAGGGAAATGGCAACTGCCTACACAATAGCTGTCTGATGTGAATGAATCACAATTGCTGCTATATTTTTCTTGGTGTAAGGCAGAATTTTCGTGATTTGTTTATATTTGCCATGAGATGAAAAACATTGAAAATTGCTGCTCTAACCTTTCCGTAGGTGCTTTATTCACTTGAAGGCTGTTACCTGGCACAGGCACTGTGACTGGAGTTTCTGTGTGAACATATTTACGGTTTAAGAAATTACCTATTTTTCAGCTTATAATGAAGAAGATTAAATGTCCCAGCCCACATGGATAACCCACTATTCTTCGTGCAGCTGTACATTTCTAAGAAAATAAGTGATCACCTCATTTCTGATGACATTCATGCTTATGTCTTCTCACCAGTCCTGTACATTGCATGCTTCCAAACTGTCTTATTCCAAAAAACATGTTGGATAGTGAGTTTAGGTACAAGGTGTTTATAAATATTTTATAGAGAAAAATTACTGTATTTTTTGCTCCATAAGATGCACTTGACCATAAGACACACCTAGGGTTTTAAGGAGAAAAATAAGAAAAAAAATCTAAACCAAATGGTGTGTTAAAATATTTAACAAAATACTATATTTTTCACTCTGTAAGAAACATGGGCATTTTCCCCTCCACTTTTGGGGTAAAAAAAAGTGCATCTTATGGAGCAAAAAATACGGTAAGTACATTCCCAACTCACCCAAACATTGCACACCGTTTTCCCTGAAATATAGTAAAATAGTCTGTAACAAGCCAGAATGGGTTTCTGCGTAAGAAAACATGCACGACAGAAATGAGCGAGGAACGCATTTTGGGGTTTGCATGCACACGTGTGCAAACTGATTATGGCAGGTTTCCAGTTAGTGAATTTACAGTACGAGTACCTCGCCTATTGTTCAAGTTGCCATTTGGAAGAAAGAATCAGGGGCACTTCTATAAAGCCGTTTCTGTTCGCCAAGTAGGAGTCCTTCGGCTGGAGGACACACACCTCGGTTATGCTTGTGGTGGAAGCTTTCCTCTAAGACTGTATGGGAAGGTGAAGATGTGACAGAAGCATTTACTCTGGCAACAGTGTGACCATCAATTCCTGATCCCAGAGCCAGAAGCAGGTTGAAACTGTGGTCTGTGTCCTCGGGGACTTGTTGATTTATTGTTTTGTTTTATTGTGTTTGCAATGCTGCATTCATTCTTGCAAGGAAAGAAAGTATGCCCCATTGTCGCATGTGATTGGGTGGGCTTGGCTCTCACTCAGAGTCTGTCCTTCCAGCTCAGTAAGTGTCCCTCTCGTTCCCCCTGGCCAGGGGAGGGGTCGCTCCACTGTCCTTTAGGGCCCAAGAGGCCTGTCTGTGGCCCTTAGACAGCTTACTCCTCCATTTAGTGGATACGAGGTGTATCTCCTCCTTTCCATATGAGGTCTCTCTTCTCTTCAGGCAGTGGGTGAAATGTTTGTTTTGCCAGTTGAGGAAGGAGTTGACTGTGGACAGCCCAGCTCACTGACGCTTTAGCTCTGACTTATTAGGGAGATGTTCAGTTGGAGCCCTTGTGTATTGCCACATAGTTTGTTGTCAGACAAGGGCCGAGCAGGTGACGGAAGCGTGGGGCTGAAATGTAGCCTAGCTCTTCCTTCTTGCTTCGGAAATGGCAGCAGTGGAGTCTTTAAAGCAGTAAGAAATGGGGGCCTCACGCCCCTGGCGGTACGGTACAGGGGAATATAGTGCCCTCCACCCACGAGACACCTGTGACTACATTGGTAAATTGAAATGTTCTTGTAGCAACATTTAGAAAGGTAAGAAAAAACCAGGTAGAGTTCATGTTAATAACATTTTATTTTACTACATATATCTCAAATATCATTTTAATATCTAGCCGATATAAAATTAGCCAGAGTGGTGGCGGCTCAGTGGATGAAGCATCAACCAGGAATGCCAGTGTTGCTGGTTCAAAGCCCCAAGTTCACTGGCTCAAGTGGGGGGGGGGGCTTTGCTTGATCAGGGAATTGTCCACACGATCCCAAATCTCACCAGCTTGAGCTCAAGGGTCCCTGGCATGAAAAGCCCAAGGTTGCTGGCTTGAGCAAGGGGACACTGGTTAGGCCCTGGTGAAGGCACACGTGAAAACCAATCAATGTACAACTAGTGAAAGCAAGCAACTATGAGTTGATGCTTCTCACCCTCTCTCTCCCTTCCTGTTTCTTTTTCTCTCAAAAAAAAATAATGAGGTAATTTGCATTGTTTATGCTGGTGGCTCTGGTGTTGGAGAGTTCCAGAAGGCCCATCTCAGTTCTCCTCCAGGCATACCTCTGCCCATGGTTCAGGAAATGTGTGGGACTGCAGGAGATGTGTCCTCTTTGAGCCCATAGCACCACCTTCTAGAAGCAGCCCAGAAAATAACGGCCTCTGGGCCATGTCTTCTGTTGGCAAATGAGAGTTTTGTTTGGGACCCAGGCCCATTCACTCACGCATATATTATTGCTGTTTCTGTGCATTAGCGGCGGAGCTGAGTACCTGTGGCACAGATTGTCAGGCCTGCAAAGCCCCAAATATTTACTGAAAAATTCACTCTCTATAGGACAAATTAACCAGTGTGCTGGGGACATGGGACTCTGGAACTCATTGGCCAATAGTCGTAAGCCTGCTTCCAGGTGCCTGAGGGCTAGCCCCTTGGTGATGGCCACGCAGGGGTTGTTTGCAGAGGAAAGGCAACAGAACTGAGGTCCCCAGGCTGGCGGGTGGGCCTGAGCAGGAGTTGGGGTAAGATGTGGGCTGCGGCACCCCTGGGTGCTGTCTCCTCAATGCCACATTGTCAGGTGGGACTAGGAGTCTAAAATTTTTAAATTTGGAATTTGTTTGATTTTACATGAAAATGTTTGATTTGACAGATAAGTAACTCAATTTGCAGGTTTCGCATATGTGGATATATTATATATGGGCCCTGTACGTGTTCTTGCCAAGAGCTGCACTTGTTGAGGATGGTCCTGCACCGCAGAGGGGCCTCGTTTATGTAAGGATGCTGTGGCAGAGGGACAGAGTTGCCTGGCTGAACCGCCCTTTAATCTGGTCCTGGCATTCTTGCCTGAGAAAAAAAATGTTGTCTGTCCTTTCCTGAGGGTGATACAGCCCAGAAATTCACCAAGAGATGGAGATGCCAAGGTTTGAGAAGTGCCATCAAGTTCCTTGCCAACCCACAGATATCCACATGTGCCCCCTTGAGCAGCGATGACAGTTGACATAGCCCACTGGGTCTGATCTCTCACTTAGTCATCTCTGCTTTCCCTGGTCCTTGGCTCAGCCTGCAGAGGGTGTCCGAATCCAGTCACAGTGGATGGATTGCCATAGAGGTGCTTGCACTCAAATGAGGTTCCTGTGCCTTTGGAGCCAGCCAGGGAAGCCAGTAGTGTTCTTTCCCTCTTGGGCTTTGCAAACAGATGTTTTGACAGCTCACTGCTGCTTCTTGTGATTCATTTCCTCGCAATTACTGAACCATGGACCTCATGGGGGTTCTGAAAGGAGGGCTTCACAGACTGATTGCTGCACTGTTCAAATCGAAGTCATGGTTCACCTTGCATCAAAATGCATTCACTGTGACTATGCATTCACTTGACTGAAGTAAAGAGGTTCGACTTGCCACCATCTTCTGATACATAAAGATTACATTTCTGTGCTCTTAGCAAAATGCCAAGGTGGTAGAAAGATATTCACAGGATTATTCAGCCCTCGGCATCATTTCTCCATTGAGGGTCCTGGATACAGTGACCTGCTATGGAGCCAATGTGAATTCAGGAATGAACCAGTTAATGTCTCTGTGTTTTGGTGTTCATTCCTTGAAATTAGAGTAACTGATTATTTTATCAGAATATAGTTGTCAAGTTCTCTGATAATAGTATTAAAAGACTTAGAGCCATGGGAAAAAGCCATATTTTTTTCTTTGCGTAATTCTTAAGGTAAGTTTTTTTTTTCTTTTATTTCCTACCGATGAGAAAAATGGTGCAGATCAAAGGAGATACATATTGCATGAGATTTCTCAACCATTTTAGCACATTGTAGTTTAATCTTTCCTGGACACCTTAAAATTAAGGTCTCGCTTTCCATTAATGTGATGGCCATAGAGTATCAAAATGCCAAACAGATGTCTGTTTGTTTTTTAATTTAAAAAGAAGATGAAAAATTCAGGAACCACATTTCTTTCACCCTAAATCTATGGTTTAAAACTAGAAGAGTTGGCAACTAGTAAATCAAGAAGAAGATTATTTGGTCTAATGGATCAGCAGTTAGTGCCGTCTAGAATCTTCAGGGGATTCAGAGTAGGTGAAATTTGTCATGAGTTTTCTTGCTTCACTCACTTCCGTTTTTCTTATCTGTAGGGCAGGTATTCTCAGGGCAGGAAAACTTTTTTGTTGTGGGCGCAGGAGTGTCCTGTGCGTAGTAGGCTGCTTAGCAGTACCCCTGGCTTCTGTCTACTAGATGTCAGTGATGCCCCCTCTTCAGTTAGTACAACCCAAAATGTATGGAAACATTGTCAGATGTTCACTGGGGAGAGGAGCAAAATCCCCCTAGCTAAGAACTTCTGCCTTAGCAGCCGCCTGCTCCCAGTCTCTGGGTGATCCATGCTGTCTTCTGGAGTTCTGAACTCCAGTCTCCCATCGCCCAGCATCTTCCACTGGAGTACGCATGCTCCAAAATCATTGCTCTTTCTTCTAAGGATGACCCTTATGAAGTAATGGTGTACTGTGCCACTTGTTTAAAGCGGTTTACACTAGTGTATGAATGACTCATGGATTTACCTCAGATCAGCATATTTGCATTTTAAAAGAGTTTGGTAAGCCCTGGACTGATAATTCAGTTGGTGATAGCATTGTCCCAATATGCAAAGGTTGTGGGTTCAATCCTGGGTCAAGGCACATACAGGAACAGATCAATGTTTCTATGTGTGTGTGTGTCTCCGCCCCCCATTCCTCTATCTATAAGATCAGTAAATACAGCCTGACCTGTGGTAGTGCAGTGGATAAAGTGTTGACCTGGAATGCTGAGGTTTCTGGTTCAAAACCCCGGGCTTGCCCGGTCAAGGCACACATGAGAGTTGATGTTTTCTGTTTCTTCCCCCTCTTCTCTCTCTCTCTCTCACTCACTCACTCTTTCCTCACTAAAATAAATAAAAAATTTAAAAATCAGTAAATACATTAAAAAATAAAAGAGTTTATTAAAATAAATGTATAATCAGTAAAAAATAAGAAACCTCTACAGCTTTACTATTTGTCACATGCTCTTTTTTAAGACTTACACCAATTTTCTCAGATTGGTAAGGATATGAAAGAGAAATTTGAAATTCAGGAAGATTATGTAATGTGAACAAGGTCACTCGTATGACAAAGAAGAAATGTCATTCAGATCTCTGAGGTCTGAGCAAGATGTTCTAGGCAGTTTGAAATGTCCAGAGAGTCTTTCTATATGCTTCCCAATTGTCCCAAGTGATCACTAACACTCTTCCTTTTCTAACTCCCACCTGGCATAGAAAGCAATCTTCTTTTATACCAAATATTGTTCCTTATAAGTTACAAAAATAGTGTTCAAGTCTTGAAATTCCCAGAAAGTGACATGTTTGTTTGAGTTTTATCGCAGTTTGAGGGTAGGTGATGTTATATGAAGTATAATTTCATCTGCTGATAGTCAGTAATTTTCTATACAGGCATCTTTTCCCAGTTTTAAGCCTCCTTTATTGCAAACAAAAGCAAGCGCAAGGCTCTTCTTCATAATCCTTTTATAGATGATGATGACATAATCATTCTCAGATATGCTCTTGACTTCGCAATTTTCACAAGAGGTACTCTGATAGTCCTTGTGAGGCAAGGTAGTGGGAAGCTAGGAAAATTCTTTGTCACGTGGAATGGGGAAACTGAGAGAGATAACTCATTCAAACCTGACTCACCTGCCTCTTTCCTTGCACGACCACTCCGTTAAGCATTAAACTCTCAGGAATATGAGGTTCAGATCAGCATCTAATAATGTTTGGAACAAAGCTTCTGGTCTTTTGACCACAGAGACAGAGTTTTGGTCAAACTAGAGATAACATCTAGGGCTCAGTTGTATATCAGTTCCAGGTCCAGAAAAGCAGCAAGATCAATCACATGAAGTGATGTCATCATAGACATCAGGATCAGATGCAATGACTAATGATATCGTACTCTAATGTCAATCAATCTGTAGAGACTGTGACTACAGAAGGACACCCTGGAAAACTGATAAATAATATATGGGGACCTTTCCCTTAGACCTCCCCTAAAATTTTCACCTTTAGAAAAACAGATAAAAACCTTTAAGACAAGTGGCCCAGTTCATGTGCCTCACCACCCCCTTTCCTTAGGTGAGCATCCTTTGTTTTCTTTCTCCTAAGCTCCAAAGGCCCTTCTTTTGCTTTTGTGACTTGTTTCCTGTGTCCATGAAACCCAGCTGGCTCATTTCTTATGCCTCTGTGACTTTCTTTCTAAAAGGCTAAATAAACTTCTTGTGCTAGAGTTTTTGGCTCTGAATTCTTTCTTTGCCAAACTCAAGAACTGATGTCTAACACCGCCATTAACATTTGTAGAGTCCAGTTGACTCACCTGTTAATTAATTTCTTGGTTTCCCATGGAAATGTTAAAAGTTCTGTAATGTGTGTTTCTAAACTTCCAAGAGAAAGAGGGCCATGTGAGCAGTGTTTAGAGACTGGAGCCATCTGAATCATTCCTTAATGTGTGTTTCTAAAATTTGTTAAGGGCCATGTGTAGTTTATATTTAACAACTATAAAAGTACTTTTTTAATGTACTCTTTATAATTGTACTGTATCAAATTTGGAAACAAAGTAAAACAACAAAAAATAAAGCAATTTGCATATAATCCCACTGCTCAGTCATAGCCATGGGTGAAAATTCAGCTTCTGTCATTTTAGTCTTTTTTTCATAGTTGTGTATTAAGAAAACAAACATGTTGGAATCATAGTAGTCATACTGTTTTTATGCATATGTTTGTGGGCATGTTCTAGAATCATGTATTTGATTTTGATGACTACATTTGCTCCCTTTTGTATCACGTCATGATCTATGTATTAATATTTTTTTCTGTTCAAAATCTTGAATTTAATAGGCACAAAAAACAGAAAAGGCTTTTTCCCCCCTATCTACTGTAGGTCCCTTGTAATACTAACTTTCATTTGGAAAATATTGAGAAGGTAGAGCAAAGTCTGGACTTTGGTGTTTGTGAAAGTCGCAGGGCCAACTAAGTTACATAGAGAGAATATGGTCTTCACTTCCCAGTCATATTTAGTAGGGCAGCAGAGTTCAACTGGGTGCGTCGCCAGGTCTGGCTGACAGTGAAGGAGAGAGGATAACCCAAGAAATATGAACCTCTCATTCCTGGGACGATGGCAGAAAATTGGTGTTTTGGAGCATCTGAGTGGAGAAGAAAGAGGTTTATGTTTCCTATGTAGTCCTGTTTCCAGGGTGAGAAAATGCCACAATCATCACCTCCAACACATTTATTGACTATTTTCTCTGTTTGGTGAATCTCAAAAGATAGTGGGATGGATTTGAAAGTGTCTGCTTCATAACTGGGAATGCATTGCAAGAGAAAGAGGACCATTTGGGCAGTTTTTAGAGACTGAAGCCATCTAAATCATTCCTTAAAAAAGTCTTCTAAGGTACAGTTGATGGAGCCTTGACCTGGGACGCTGAGACTGTTTAGTCAAGGCACACAGGGCAGGCAATGAGCATCTGGGGTAAGCAACTATGAGCTGATATTTCTCATTCTTCCTGCCCCTCCTCTTTATGTAATATCAATAAGTAAAATCTTAAAAAAAATTCTTTCCCAAATTTTCAGAAGGAAAAAAAGTATTAATGAGTTATTAAATGTTGGTTAAAATGGATATGTTTTTTTATAATTTTATTTTATTAATGGGGTGACATCAATAAATCAGGATACATATATTCAAAGATAACAAGTCCAGGTTATCTTGTCGTTCAATTATGTTGCATACCCACCACCCAAAGTCAGATTGTCCTCTGTCACCTTCTATCTTGTTTTCTTTGTGCCCCTCCCCACCCCCTATCCCTCTCCCATTCCCCCCTCCCCCCCGTAACCACCACACTCTTATCAATGTCTCTTAGTTTCACTATTATGTCCCACCTACGTATGGAATAATACAGTTCCTGTTTTTTTCTGATTTACTTATTTCGCTTCGTATCATGTTATCAAGATCCCACCATTTTGCTGTAAATGTTCCGATGTCATCATTTCTTATGGCTGAGTAGTATTCCATAGTGTATATGTGCCACATCTTCTTTATCCAGTCATCTATTGATGGGCTTTTTGGTTGTTTCCATGTCCTGGCCACTGTGAACAATGCTGCAATAAACATGGGGCTGCATGTGTCTTTACGTATCAATGTTTCTGAGTTTGGGGGATATATACCCAGTAGAGGGATTGCTGGGTCATAAGGTAGTTCTATTTTCAGTTTTTTGAGGAACCACCATACTTTCTTCCATAATGGTTGTACTACTTTACATTCCCACCAACAGTGTATGAGGGTTCCTTTTTCTCCACAGCCTCTCCAACATTTGCTATTACCTGACTTGCTAATAACAGCTAATCGAACAGGTGTGAGGTGGTATCTCATTGCCGTTTTGATTTGCATTTCTCTAATAGCTAAAGAAGATGAGCATCTTTTCATATATCTGTTGGCCATTTGTATTTCTTCCTGGGAGAAGTGTCTATTCATATCCTCTTCCCATTTTTTTATTGGATTGTTTGTTTGTTTGTTGTTGAGTTTTATGAGTTCTTTGTATATTTTGGATATTAGGCCCTTATCTGAGCTGTTGTTTGAAAATATCATTTCCCATTTAGTTGGCTTTCTGTTTATTTTGTTATCAGTTTCTCTTGCTGAGCAAAAACTTCTTAGTCTGATGTAGTCCCATTCATTAATTTTTGCCTTCACTTCTCTTGCCATTGGAGTCAAATTCATAAAATGCTCTTTAAAACCCAGGTCCATGAGTTGAGTACCTATGTCTTCTTCTATGAAAAGAATGAAGCTGGGGGCATAACAATACCTGACTTCAAACTCTATTATAGGGCCACGACAATCAAAACAGCATGGTATTGGCAGAAAAATAGACACTCAGACCAATGGAACAGAATAGAAAGTCCAGAAATAAAACCACATATATATAGTCAAATAATTTTTGATAAAGGGGCCAACAACACACAATGGAGAAAAGAAAGCCTCTTCAATAAATGGTGCTGGGAAAACTGGAAAGCCACATGCAAAAGAATGAAACTGGACTACAGTCTCTCCCCCTGTACAAAAATTAACTCAAAATGGATCAAAGATCTAAACATAAGACCTGTTTGTTTTAAGACAAGAAACCCCACTCATCAAGTTGCATTGTACAGTTGTGAATGTAATGGTTGTCAGCACTAAGAACCCCTGTATCATCAATGTGCTCATTTTGTAATATTTAGTTTAGAAAATAATTTTTACTGGATGGAGCACTACTAGTTAAGCTTATTTGAGGTTGTTTTAATAATTAGTTATGACATATATAAATATAAGCATTTTTTTGCTCCAAATTTTGAATATAGTAGGCACAAAACGCATAAATGGAATTTTTTTGGTATGTGCTTGTGGTATGATCCTGTGTGGAAGGTTTGCTTAGTGATTTACCATCTAGGATCATACTGTGGTCCCAACCGGAAACTGCTTGTACATGGCATGAGTTATAGCTGGGCATTTCACAATGTCCTTCACCATATTTTTACAGCAATAATGGATCACCAAACACATCTAAACTTCTGATGAGTATGTTATAACATCTTAAGTATTCTTTGGGTTCTTTTCTTCCAGATACCATATGCAAATACTTCACTATAAGATTATAATTTCCAGGTTTGACTAGATTTTTTTTTGACAAAGTTTGCTGCTGATGTACACTGAAAAGGGACTATACCTTTGGGGAGATTGGTGCATATTATAAAATTAATTTTATAAAAGCAAAGAATAATGTTGAAATCTCTTAAGTAGATAATTTGTGTGTCTCATTCCAACTGGCTACCCAAGGGAATGACAGTCAAAATTAAAATTTATTTAAATTAATTTAGTGAACTTATATTTTCCAAAATTTAAATTTCACATAGAATTGCTTGTGAAAAGAGATCAATACTAAAAAAAGATACAAACTTTTGCTCCTCTAATCTTCAACCAAATGGGCATAAATGGTCATCACCACCAATTTATCCAATGGCCAAAGTGCTTTGCCTTAATTAAAATAAAAGTTATCAGTTTCTTGTGTGGGGATTGTGAAATTGTAGATAGAGAACCTGGAAAGTACATGCTGCGTCTAGTTGATGCGACAAATCAGATATCCCCACTGAGAGCCAAGAGCTCCTTCTACCCTTCTGTTTCCTTGCTCCTCCTGGGTCCTGTTGGGGGTCATTGTTTATGGAGGGTTCAGCCAGGCTCAGGGCATACTTCACATTGTCTTTTGGCCTAGACACCACAGCACCCAGCTGGAGTTCTGCTGTTCTGTTGTTTAAAACTGTCTTTGCTGTGAGTACTGATCTCCCATGAAAGAAATGACAATTCTGAAGATTAGAAATGGAACTTAAGATGTGCTCAAATTGTCTAATGTTCAGAAATGCCATTTAATATGACACAGTCTTAGTCAATTCTCTTGTGACTTAGGAGATTTAGTTGATTTAAGAACAAGGAGTAGGTGTCAGTCACCCACTGGGAAGTCATGCAAATGATCTGTGCTTCCCAAGTCTGCCCTGGATCCTTTCAGATCCATTGTACTGTTTTACTGCCCTTTTTGAACCTTCTGTTAATTCCAAGAACACACTTTGAATCCACTCTGATTAATTAAATAGAAATCTAGAAGCATCTGACAGTTTATGCCCTTACCCCCACCTCCTACACACAAACACATAGCTCTTAACCAGTGACTGGCTCGTGCTGGACCACATAAACCCAATTCCTTAGGCTCAGGTCAAGACAACTCTGAAGAATAACTCACTCTAGAGTTTCCTGAAGGGAACTGCCCAAAGTCATCCTATGGGAGACATTCTCTGGGAGTCTGTCTTCTGGGCTTCCCAACCTTTCCCATGCCACGACCATCCCATCCTGCACGCTGCACCCTCCCACTCCCAGAAGTGTTTCTAGGGAGTGCTTCCTTTATCGTCACATGCGTACAAGCTCTCCTTTTAGTGTATACTTCTAGATAACCAGGACTAAGAGAGCAAGTCAGCACCTATATTTGGAGAGGTAAGGGGAGCTAATGCTCACCAACACAACCACCACCAAGTTGCGTGTGGCTTTTTTGCATAATGGTTAAGAATTTCCAGACTCAGAGAACCTTGTTTCTGGTCTCATCTCTTCCTTTGGTAGCTGTGCAACCTTGAGCAAAGTGGCCGACCTCTCTCACAGCTTTCCTTTCCTTTGCAAAGTAGAGGGAAAATGGAACCAAACTCATAAGGTTGGGGTGAAACTTAATGCTCCAAAACGTGTTCTTGTCACATAACAAACCCTCAAGAAATGTTACCTCTATAAAATTCATACTCCTAAGACTCAAAGCAGTCCATACATTCAGATAATTCTCTCTAGTACAACTGAAACAAGCTTTATGAGAGAAGAGCAATATACATTCCCATTTTGTAGGAAAGGAGATGGGCTCAGAAAAGTTAAGTGACTGTAGATCAGGCTGTAATGGATTGCTGTGATCTCTGAGTAGGACCCAGAGCACTGGACTAACAGGGCACTGCCTTATCCAGGGTACACACAGTCCCTAGGCATCTAGTGACCTGACATTTAGAAAATATGTTTGCCTGAACCAGAGAGCACATTGGATTCCATGTATAAAAATGGATATGGAATGTTTAAAGAGCAGAAATAGTCTATTATTTAGGAAAGAGTTGTAAAATAAAGGAAGAAGCAATAGCACAGTAATATTATGTCCTCTAACCATTCTTTGAATGCCTCACAGAATAAGAATATTATATTAAATGAGATTCTTCATTTCAAATATTCCAATCTCTGGTATTGATTCTTCTACCTGAGCTAGAGGAAATGAGAAAGATTTTAGATGATGGTGTTCTCAGAAGTTCTTGAATCTGTGAATTTTGAAAATGTCACATGAGAAATGTGAAGGTCATATGCATAAATCTACATGATTACATTCATGTATGTGTTAATTACTTCCACAGAAATTAAGATCAGACTTATGGAAAACCATACGTATTGAGATGAGGAAAAACTCAGGTGTGCTGACTATGTGAAAGCACAGAAGTCTGACCTGGTCAGACTGACGTGGGCAGGCACGCGGCAGTCAGGTCTGCAATGTGTAATGTAGTCAATGGGACTGTATTTCACTAGTTTTGGTGGGAAGGTCAAGGGTAGGGAATCTATTTAGAAGGACTTCAATTGATATATTAAGGATTTCAAATAATATTTGAGTTTCCTGGAGGATTTAGGGCTGCCTGGTCCGAGAGCCTTCAGCTACTTATAAGAATGCCCAGAGGACAAAACAGTTGTAGTAGGAAAGACACAATGTAATGTCATCCAAGTAAGGAGCCTCTATTTTTTGTTTGTATTAGACAAGGTGCACACACAAATAAGGCGTGTGCTCCAAGTACTGGGAGGGGTGTGATGTGGATGAAGGTGTAGGTAGAATACCTTCTGGGGTTTCTGGAAGGTGAACAAAGATGGGAGGAGTTGGCTTTAATGTGTTAAGTACAGGAGGCACTTCTTAGAATTTAGCTGTAATCACTGAGCAAATTGACCATTGCTAGAGGTGTTCTTCACTTATCAGAGATATTACAGAACACTTTGGATAACATGTGACCCACCCCAACTTCTATGAATATTCATTTTAATTTTCATAGTCATTTGTGATTCATATAATTGAAAATTAATCAATGTTCTTAATAAGATATTTTAAAGTGTTGTGAGTTCTATACTCTTGTGATTTCTGTGAATCTAGTTAAAAAGCTGTGTCTTGAAGTCAAATATATCACACATAATGTCATTACCCTCAACTCAAAGAAATAGATATTAATTATTGATGCTATTCCTCATATAAAATGAAGATTATATTTTTTCAAATGGAAAGAATTATTTCAAGCATATTTTTAGTTAAAGTAATTCAAAAATATGTGTAGTTTAATAATATCTTTGAAGTGCTGGGGAAAGAGATAAAGGAGGTATAGATAGAGGGGGTGAGGGAGGGAGGGACTCCACTCTAGTAATTATGTAGCCCCAAAAAACCCTATTTCTTAAGTATAGGTTGAAACATAAGATATTTTCCAGTAAATGAAGCACAAGAGATTTTCGAGTTAGAGATGACAACTATAGAGTATATTCCAGGAGTGAAGGAATATTATCAGGATAGTATGTAAATAACATTTCTTTTTTTTTTTTCTTTTTCCTTTCTCCTGAAAGGGTAGGGCAGGTCCAGGTTTTCTATGAGTTCACTGGCATAGTGCCCAGCGTCAGAATCCAAATTTTTTTAATAGAAAATATGGCGGTACAGTATTTCCCGGGGAAAAAGAATCTAGATTGGGAAAAGGCAAGAGTGGCTGTAGAAAGCCAGGTTATAAGTTACTGCAGTGCTTTGGACACTGGAGGAAGAGGAATAGAGAAAGTGAAGAAACAAGGTGTTAGAATCACAGTATCTGAGGCTGAAGGCTAGCCTGGAGGCCAGGTTGAGTGCCTAGATGTTGGTATTTAGTTTTGAGACTGATTACAAAATTTTATGAGACATCAGGAAAGATATCTAGTGGACAGTTGACTATATTGGTATAAGCAACAGTTATACCAATAAGGTCAATTTGTTTAGAGGTTGAAAGGAAATTATAATGTGTGGTACCCTATATAGTGCAGTGGGTGGCCCTCAGCCCTTCTGGGCTCTGGGGTTATCGATGGCAGAGCTGGTGATAGGGAGGCAGGCTCGTAGGGTTTTGTGCTCATCACAGTCTGAAGTTCTACTTCTGCTGTATTTATTCATCAGACTGGTTGTCTTCTTGCACTCACATGCTCTCTATCTCTTCTTGTGGCAAGTGTGGCACGGAGTCCCATGTTATTGATAACATCAACGACAATTATTTTAGCAAACTTGAAGTTCTGGGAAAGTGGAGGGATGACATTAGATCAGTTGTTTTCTGATCTCCTTCATTTTCTGCCTTGCCACCAGCTTGCTCAGCCATATTTCTTTTTCAAGACCCTCCCTTCACTGTTTTCTGGGCCCTTTTTGCAACCTGTCTTGGGAAAGCCTGTTTTGCACACTCCATGCAGCATGGCGTCTTCTCCCTTCAGAATCCCCAGGTGCCTTGGGACTTGCTCTCTCTTTCCCCACACCTCATGTACAGCCCTGTGCTCTGGATCTGTGGAGAGTCAGCCTCTTCCTTCCTAGGATGGGGGCAGACAAGCACTTCATTTTCTCCTCGAAGGGAAATATTGCAGAAGTTGCAACAGTTTAGATCTTACAGAACTTTTATTCCATCTAACCTTGGGTCTTACTGCTCAGAAAAATGATCAGGACTAGGGAATGAATTTGAATTATTATCACACAGATCATAACAAGGGAAATGGCTGTGATGAAGATGGCATTCCAAACACAAGCTAGGAAGACAAAGAATTGTAAGGTTTCTGCTCAACTTACAAACTGGGAACAATGGACCTTTATTGGTTTGAAAGCATATTTACCAAGAGGCCCCTCTGTGAGGGTGGCCTGAGAGGGGCAGGTTCACGGTCAGGATCCTGAGGGGAAAATGTCAGCTGTTAGGACATGATTTAGCAACTACTCTGTCTTTTCTGTCATTAGAGTAAGAAAATGAATTCAAATATTCAATGAATACCTTATTATTTTAACTGTTTATTTTAAAGGACATTTTAAGTTTCAAAAATAAATTTGAGTACTCAAGATGATGTGTCATTCTCCATTGTAGTTAAAGGGAGAATCTGGCCATTTAATCTAATGCATGTTCTTCAAGGTAACAGATTTGGAGATGGAGGATAGAAGCTTCTCTCTTGCTTTATTGTCCATCATTGTGGTCATGCTGCAAAAGGGTGTCATACTGTTAACTTTATTTTGTGAGACAAACACAAAGGGCTGATCACAGGGTAAAACCTTTGATAGTGGTACTGGTCTGGGCATTCTCTGTGGTTTAGAGACTTGATTCCTGAAGTTGAAAGCCAAGTTCTATCTCCCAGGGGCCAGACGGTAACCCGAACTCTGCAGTGCACTTGCTAGATCTAGAGGTTGGATGCCAACGTCAAGGGCACGCAGCCAGTTGCAATCACATGGACTTGACCATGATCCTACTGGGAGGCTGGCAAAGGGGGAAATGTTGGCATGCAATAAATGTGAGATTTGGAGGTGGTTGGTGTTATGGATTTCTACGTCATACCCCTGGGGTGCTTCCGATAAGCTCTATAGGGACTTTGGCAACACAGATCTCAGATACTTTTGTGTTTCATTCAGAGGTGTCCCTGCCCCAGCCACTGACCTTCTCCACAAACAGATTAGGGTAGAACAAAAGATGCTAGACTGGGCTTACATGTCACCAAGTAGACACAGCTAGAACCTATGCCACAGGTAACTAGCTAGGGCTTGCCATCAACCAGTTATGTTCATGAGCAGGTAACCAAAACCTGTGTAATCACCCCCTAGTAAGGTGAAGTCAAGGTTAGAACCTAGTTACAAGTGACTTATTGGGCCCTCATGACATGGCATTCCTAATTAACTTTGTAGTTGGGATGATTTTAAAGGACTCTGACCAGGGAATTGTTTATAAGGAGACCTTATAAAATTGACCTTTTCATAAAGTCCTGTTTACAATGGCATCACCTCTATTTGTGTGTTTGTCTGTCCTTCCCAACCTTTTCATGTCATGACAAATACATCCAGTAAGTGGCTGAGAGTATTGTGGCAGAAGATACAAACCTAGGGGCTCCAACTGTCCTAAGCCACTTCCTCTGGTTATACATTTGGTTATGATTATCTAGTTAAATATCACCACACACTTATAGCCCATGCATGGCACACCAGTGTACTTCAGTATTGTATGTTATTCTATAATTTCTTTTGTTTATAATTTCCACAATCAGTATTGAAAATAGGCATATTAAAGATATTTTTATTTTGAATAATGAAAATACTTTTAGATGTCAATGAAGAGTAATCATTCTAATGTAACCTACATTTTTTTCTCTCATTTATTTATTTGTTTTTGTGTGTGTGTGTGTGTGAGAGAGAGAGAGAGAGAGAGAGAGAGAGAGAGAGAGAGAGAGAGAGAGAAAGAGAGGGACAAACAGGGATAGACAGACAGGAAGGGAGAGAAATGAGAGGCATCAATTCATAGTTGTGACATCTTAGTTTTTCATTGATTGCTTTCTCATACGTGCCTTGACTGTGGGGGGGTAGCCACAGCCACGCCAGTAACCCCTTTCTCAAGCCAGTGACCTTGGGTTCAAGCCAGCTACCTTGGTCTCAAGCCAGTGACCATGGGATCATATCTATAAACCCACACTCAAGCTGTTGACCCTGAACTCAAGTTGGTGACCTCGGGGTTTTGAACCTGGGTCCTTAGCATCCCAGGCTGATGTTCTAACTACTGAGCCACCACCTGGTCAGGCTCTTTTACTTTTTTAATTGTAATTGACATTTAATATTATTTTATTTTAGTTTCAGGTGTACAGGATAGCACTTCATAAATTTATATAAATGTCCATGATTCTTCTAAATGTTTATTCTACAACAGTTGATGGAATCAAATTATTATCTGTGTGTTCTCATTTATTTAATGATCATGATGATGCGACTTTGTAAAAATATTTTTCAGAAAAGGTGTTTAATAGAAAACATTAAAAATGCCATCTGGTTTCTAAGTTAAATTTTAATAATCAGTAGTTGAAATGACTTGAGTTATTTCTTAGTTTTGCTGGTGTACTATTGCTTGCCAACATTTTTGTTTTCTTGATAATTGTTTGGTGCTTACTAGTCTCTCAGTTTCACCAATATTTGGCTTTATAATCTTTCCTTGCAAACTCTCAAGACCCATGTGCCTAGATGGGGACAGTCTCTTAATTGAAAATGTTATCATAGGTTTTAACACACTTTCTGTGTTTTTCCCCCCTCTTCCCCTATAGTACAAATTCTAGGTACAGGATATACTTGTTCCTTTGCATTATAACACCAAAATTAAAAATTATTTAGAAGGTCATGCTTGGATTCTTTACTGGTTTTCCATTTTTTGATGTTTGAGGCCCAAGACTTTTTGTTTGTTTTGTCTTTTTATTATCTTGCCATTTCCAGCTTTATGGAAGCCAGAATAAATCTTGCATTTGTTCTGATGTTCTTTTCCTTTCCTGGATTTTCCCAATGAACCATGAGAAGTGTGGTAAACAAGATTCAACGAGAGACTGCTCTGATCAGCCAGGTGTATTAGAACATGATATATATGTATGTATTTTTTGGTTTAATGAACTTCTGTTCTGGTCTTGACTCTTATTTATTAACTATACGACCTTGTAAAAGAATTTATGCCCTGAGTCATTTCTTCATCTCAAAAGAAGGAAATCCTAATGCTTGCTTTAAGCACCTTGAAGAACTGTTTTAAGGAGTACATGAGAAAACATAATTATCTTGCATTGTGCCAGGGACCTACTGGAAATCAATAATTGTTGCTTATACCCTTCTAATGTTTTCTACTGGAAAAAACCCTCCATTTGTGCTTGCCTCCAGTTTCAGAGAACAAGCTGTATTCCCTGACCTATCCCTTCCTCCCTTGCCCAGGGTCATGATGTTGATGAGGAAGTGAGGGATAGTTGTTACCAGGTATTGAGTGCCTGCTACATCCCAGGAACTAAGCAAGGTGCTTTAACGCCTATTATCTAAAACTGTCACAACAACACTGTAAAGTAGGAATTATTATTGCTCTTCTCAGGTGACCTTCTCCTTGTAGCTCAATTTATTTTATTTCTGTGAACCCCACCTAAGTCTCTTGGGTTTCGATGAAATAACAGAAAATATGTATATCGGTCTCACTCTGGTTCCTGGCACCAAGCTACTAAATGTCTTTTGTGCTAATGAGATGACTCTTGGTGGGCTTCTGTGTGTAGGCTGCTCACCAGAATGACCAAGCCTTGTTTAGAAGATTGCAATTTTAAACTCCACCTTTTGTTCTCCAGAGATGGCTAAAATTGATCGATCATTCCTCTGTAATAAAACATTCATAAAAGTTTATAAATGTCAAAGGTTCAGGAACTTCTAAGTTGGTGACATGTGAAGTGACAGGACAGTGGCTCGCGTGGAGAGGTTGCCATGGGAGCAACCTCTCCCAAAAAGTTCTCCTCCAGTTTCATCCTGAGAATTTTCTTCCATCTATATTCTCACAGTGACACTGCCTAGTCACCCCAAACAGAAAACCTACTCATTAGCAGTGTTACCTCCTCTGTCTAACTTTGAACTAGCTCCCATAGCTTCTATCTAACTAGACATTGCTTAGTTCTGTCTCATTATTTCTCTCTGGATTTTGTTTTGGTAATTCTGGGTGGTCTCACTTGTTTATTTTGCCTCCTTCAAATACATTATCCATACTGGTACCGGCATGTTCTATCTGAAATGCTGGATGTACATACTTGTTCCCTGTTCAGTGATCAATGACTCCCCTTAATGTACCCATCCAAGCTCCTTATACAGCATTGAAGTTTGTGAATGACCTTCCATTCTGTGACTTCCTCAGCCTCATTCTACCTTCTGCACATCAGAAACTGTTTTAATTTTCCCAATATGCCATGCTATCTCACTACTCAGTGCCTTTGCCAAAGCTGGTGTCTTTCCCTAGATACCCTTTCCTCTTTTCTGAGTGTCGCTAACTCCTCTTATCCTTCAAGGTGACTCAGGTATCACTTTTTAAGATGCCTTTGGGTTGGTGCAAATCGCTCTTCTCTGGGCTCTACTCACACTCTGTGCCTTTTCTATCTTTGTATATTCTCTATTTCTGTGTTTCTGCGCTGGAGTAGCTTCCCTGATGGCAGAGGCAGCATGTTCCAGTACCCTACATAGTAGTTTTTGGAAATAATAGGTGCTGAATAAACATTTCCCAATGGGTTCAGCTTCTTAGAGACAGAATCACCGGGGGGGGGGAGATTTAATGCCAGGATATTACCACGGACGATGACTTCCACCCCCATGCACCCCAAAGGTGAAGAAATATGCCTTACCTAGTAAAAATCTGTCAAAATGGCATTTCTGAATCAGGAAATCTGACTGAATAGAAAGGAAAATAAACAAAGCTCTGAATTCTGTTTTAATTCTTTGGGTTTTGTTGATTTAAGGGGAAAAAACCAATAATATTTTGATGTTTTGTAGAACCTCTGACTTCATAAGCTGGTCATTTGCACTAATCCTCTTAAAATAACAACAGTGGCTTTCCTACCCAAGTGCCTACCACTAGGACTTGACATTTAGGAAAGTGGCTTTCAGAAGATAAAGGGCTGGCAGATATTGTTTATTCATTTTTAACAAAGAAGAAACTTAAAAAAGCTTAGCCTAGCAAGAGGTCAAGAGAAAATTAGAATTAGAGCCCCCCAAAGAACTTAGGGTACAGTCATATTGTATTCAGACATAAGAAAGGCTCTTATGGTTTGAATCTTTTGCTATAAAAAGTGTTTCAACATATAAACAGAATAGCAGAGCAACCCCTCTCAATACCCAGCTTCAGTAATTATCAACATTCTGCCATTTCTGAAATTTTCAATATTCATACATTGAGATAGTCTCTATTCCTACTTCTTTTTTTCCCTTAGAGTTGAAAGGAGCCTTTCATTTTATATATTCAAAAGCTCAAGGTCAAAATACCTATGTTAAAATTTTTTTCATCATGAAATTAATATTATAAATACAACATACTAGATTTTTGTTGCTTTACATTGTAGTAAAAATAACTTATTTTTTGTCTCATTTACTTAATATAACTTATGGCAAAAAAAACCCACATATAATCAATCACTGCATATATGAATGACATTATTTCTACTTCTCAATTGTTTTTGGAAGCACTTTAGTATAGTGCTTTAGAATAGGAGCAGTACAATCCAACCAACAGGGAAATTTTGGCTTTCTCCATGTTTTTGACAATAAAGTTTTATTAGGACACAGACATAGCCATTCATTTATGTAATGTTTGTGTCTGCCTTTGAGCTAAAATGACAGATTAGAGTGGATTATATGGCCCACAAATCCTAAAACATTTTCTATCTGGTTCTTTATAGATAAAGTTTGCCAACCTCTGGTTTAAAGTATGAGCTCCTTCTTATCAGTGTGGTCTCAGAAGAATCACGTAATCATCTGTCAATAGGAATGAAAGTCAAGTGTAGCTCAGAATTGCTTTAAGTATCAGAAGCATTAATACCTGTGAACCTTTGACGGGATTTTTGGCACGTCGTGAGGACTAAGTGTTAGCTATGTCATCAGTGTTGTTATTATAACTTTATTGGTGATGGTGGTAGAATTGGGGTCAGGTAAGCCAGTGGCCTTCGAATTGCAACTTCACATTGCAGGAAGTAAGTTACTCTGGCCGAGCCTCTTTCTGTGTCTGTAAATCGGAGATAGCAGTGTGTTTCTTGTGAGACTGTTGTTGGGAATGAGGACTACAAAGCCTTGAGACATGGCAAAGGTCCATGAAGTAGGGCTGTTACTAGTAGTGTGGATGCAAAAGGGGCCGTATGCTGAACCTGACCAGCTCAGGGGAGGCCTGCCTGGTGGCCTTGCAAAGTCAGAGACCTAAAATAGCTACACAGGATGGCCTGAAATTAAAACTTTTTAAAAGCAGTTCACGGAGGGCTGTCTTATCCTAGAGAGGTATTTTTCTCTTAACAAAAGTCAGTGCTTTCCTTCCTTGAACCTGTCTATTGTCTTTTTGTATCTATAACATACCTTTAAAATGCTGCTTAGGGCACAAGCATCCCACCAGAACAGGGACCAACAAACCCACTCATCATTTTTTATTATTAGCACGCTCATGTAACTGTTAACTGCCATTTTCTGGAGAATTTTTCTCAATCCCTTGCAATTTTGCTTTTAGGCAATTATTAACAATTTTGCTCAAGTAAACTCATAAAAAAAATCTTACAAGTTTGAATGTTTCCTACCTAGACATTAGTTTGTTTCTATAGGTATTGTCCACTTAGGCGGTTGTCATGGATCCTTGTAGAGACCTAGCTAACAGGTACTAAAGACCCAATGGGATAATGCTATAAATCTCGAGTCATTTGCAGCAGTCTAGAGTCTAAGCCTCTGCTTTGAAGCCTAGGAACCTTATTTTAATATTCTCCCTTTTGAACAGATTTCAGGTCATGAGATGAATGTATAAACCTGTGAAGTCACTTTGTACATTTACTTTTAAAACTAGAACTGTAAAGGGACTAAAATTCTGCCACCATGAAGCAGCTTCTGGGGATATTGATTTTAAGGTGTTTATTAATAGACAAAAGACTCAGGAAGAACCTTTAACCCAATCCCCTTTTCTGCCCAAGAAGTTCAAACAGAAACCTGCTTCAGGAAGGTGATCTCAGGGAGTTGCCTTAGTCTAATTTGAATGAATTATGGTAAACAAGAGGGCTTCAGGAAGGCCTGTTAGCTAAATACCCACTGTGTCCCATTGTTTCTGATTAGCCTGGCAAGAATTTTCTTATTATCTGTTTTCTGTTCTTTCTGAACTAACTGTTAATTGCCCACTCTCATTTCTGAAACCCAATAGCCCCTAACCTCCTATCTCCTTTGTCCAAAAATGTCCTATATACCCAATGTTGACTTACTGTCTTTGGGAATTTTCATAGATTTATCATGTCAATATGAATTTACCCATGTGCCTGTATTAAACTTTAATTTTCTTCTGTTAATCTGTCTCTTTTAAACTGGTTATTAGCCCAGCCAGAAGAAAAATTATTAGTATTATTTTTTAGCTTCCACAACTGTTAAAGAGATTAGATGCTTGTGTGTCCAGATTATACAGTCCTGTCCATAACCTTCCATGAAAGGTTTTTAGTGGATTCAGAACAAGGCCAACTTTTAAATCACTTGCACGTTTAACGGATAGTGCCTAACACGCGTCCATCTCCACTGCGTTCCAGGGCTGTGCCTTTGCATGGGCTCAGCCAGGACTTGGGTGGAAGGTCCCAGCCTTTCACTGTTTGTCTCCACTTCCGGGGGAATGTGGGCTTTAGTGGTATCCTTTCTTTCTCCGTGTAGTTGTATTGAATCAAGTTATGGCCCACTCTGTCAAACTGTGGGCAGGCCTAGGAAGCCCCAGTGTAGGGGACCAATGTGGCTCAGGGTAACACTTCCTCATGCACTGATATTCAAGGTGTTTGACATTTGACACTGGGATTTGGTTTTCTGGTTAGCAAGGAGCATGGGCCTTGAATATTTTAAGTTTTAAACTCTGGAAATATATATCCAGAAAGTGAATTCAAAGCCAATCTTCATAAGAGAGGGGGAATAAAGAAAGTGGTTAGGAATTTTACCATTTATTTTCATGATGTAAACATTTCCCTCTTACAATGAAATATTTATTTGGGATGCAAAGACTTCCCCAGCATATTCTTGCAATGATATCAATTTGTTTCTAAGACCAGTTGTGAGTGAAATGAGGTGATCACAGTTTCTGATGTGCATTGTACCTGATATACTGTCAGTCTTTAATGACAATAAAATGTATTAGACATCTTCTCCCTGCTTAGATGACTATGTCATTAGGATGTTGTTGGTTGGTACATTATAATAATTAATTTATATTATGCTTATAGCAACTGTCAGCATGCTCTTCAGAATTATAAATGGACTTTAATGCATATGATTGCAAGAACAAATAGCAAAACTTATTCTATGCCTCACTAACTGCCCATTTTCAACTAGTCATTCCTAGGTACACTTTGGCTCAAATTTTAAGTTTAATTTTTTCTACACTTACTAAATTGTATATGTGCAATAGAATTTTCTATTCATTTTTTTTTCATTTTTCTGAAGCTGGAAACAGGGAGAGACAGTCAGACAGACTCCCGCATGCGCCCGACCAGGATCCACCCGGCACGCCCACCAGGGGCGACGCTCTGCCCACCAGGGGACGATGCTCTGCCCATCCTGGACATCACCATGTTGCAACCAGAGCCACTCTAGCGCCTGAGGCAGAGGCCACAGAGCCATCCCCAGCGCCCGGGCCATCTTTGCTCCAATGGAGCCTTGGCTGCGGGAGGGGAAGAGAGAGACAGAGAGGAAAGCGCGGTGGAGGGGTGAAGAAGCAAATGGGCGCTTCTCCTGTGTGCCCTGGCTGGGAATCGAACCCGGGTCCTCCGCACGCTAGGCCAACGCTCTACCGCTGAGCCAACCGGCCAGGGCCCTATTCATTTTATTGATTATAGTTCTTAAAATCTTTAAGACATAGCATTGAACCTGACCTGTGGTGGCACAGTAAATAGAGCTTCAACCTGGAATGCTAAGGTCACTGGTTCGAGAACCCGGACTTGCTTGGTCAAGGCACATACAAGATGTAATCAATTACAACTAAAGTGAAGCAACTACAATATTACTCCCCCTGCCCCATCTCTAAAATCAACAACAAAAAAAGTTAAAAAAAAAGAGCATTGATCCAGTCATTGAACCATAAATACTCTTTAAATTATTCATATAGTGCAAGTAATTATTTCATTCAGAAAATATTTATTGGGTGTCTTCTGTGTGCCAGGCATGGTTCTAAATTCTGGGGATACAGCAGCAAATAAAACATCCTTCATGGGCTTACCTGCTAGTAGAAAGAGTAGGAAATGAAACCAAATAAATCACTAAATGTGGAGCATGTTAGATAATGATAAGGGAGAAAAAGAAAACAAGAAGATTGAATATGGATAGTGAGGAGGGGCAAGAGTCACTTTATTGAATATAGGTAGTGAGCTAAGACCTAACATGATGGATGAGGAAAAACCAATGAACGTGTCTGGGAGAGGGAGTGGGGGGGCGATGTACATTTTGGTTTGCTCAGTACTTAATGCTATTTAGCATTGAAGGTCCTGCATCTTGGGAAACAGCTCAGTTCCTGGGGATCCAGGATGGTTGGTGACCTTAGGATTGGGGAGAACATGCCTGGCATGCAAGAGGACTAACAAGCAGACGAGTGAGTGTCAGAGGAAGTAGCAAATGATGAGATCAAAAGTGAACTGAGGGCATCAGATGTGTAGGTCCTTGTCAGGCATTTTAAGAACTAGCTTTGACTTTGAATGAAATACAAAGCCAATAGAGGTTTGGCACTGAAGTAATATGGGTTGATTAATATCTCTTACTGAAGCCTGTACTGGCTTCTGTTTTAAGACTAGAGAAGGGAGCAAGGGCAGCAGCAAGTCCCAAAATGATCTAGGCTCGAGATGATGGAACCTTGTATTAAAGCTCGAAGGAGCTGAGAGAAACTACTTTACTGACCCAGAATCAAGATGATATTGACTTGGGCCAAAGCCATGTAGCCATGGAAGTGAGAAGTGGTGGGATTCCAGTAAGTGTAATGAGTCTTCTCTGTTTGTATGGGTTCTAATTCCTTAGAAGAGTTTGTGGGTGTATTTGAACGTTTGAAATATAATAAACATGGTCCATCATATTTTCATATTTTTATCCTTTGCTTAGAAAATGATGTGGGAGATATATCTCCTGTGATTGTTTGTTCGAAGTGGCCTGTGGCAGGTTTGGATGAATGCATTAGATGTCTATATAATCAACCACTTGCTCTCTTTCTGCACACCATAGGTCTTTCAATTTAGATGAAAAAGATATATTTTAAGCATGACTTTAAAAGTACCTTGTAATTTCTCCAAATTTCTATTACAATAATAAGTACCGGTACTTTCATTGTGCTTGATTATTATGACAGCCCTTTTCCACCTTTGTATAATATAAAAAATGTGTAGTGCTTCAAATAGCTCCTTTTTTTTCTCTTAAGACAGATGGGATGCCTGGAAGTGAAATCTTGAAGCATGGTTATTAGTGTAAATCTTCATAAATTTAATAACAAATTATTGTTTCACTTTTTGGTTACTGGCTGTTGACAGCGTCATAATAAGCTGCTCTTGGTCTTGTTGATTTACACGAGTTCTGTATGGAAAATGTGTGGGAGGAGGGCTACACTTGGACATTATGCGATCTCCGTAAGTAAGTAAGGAGAACTAGGGGTGCTTTACCCCTCAAAGGCAGTTCTCATTAGAATAGTTATTCAAATAGTGGTCAGTAGAGAAGTCCTTGGGAAGTGAAATCCCTGATCAAAAGTGGAGAGGGCTTTATGACGATGCACACCAGGTCTTACCCATTCAAACTGGAGACTTTAATTTGGGAGTCTGTGGAAAACATCTGCAGCTCCCTTCAAAATGCTGAACTCTGGAAGTTCCCTGGCAATGTACTAGGTATTCACTTTCCCAAATGTGTAGTTGTCCTCATTGTTTTTGACAAAAGCAATGGTATTATATCAGGTAATTATACCCCAAATCTCAGTGCTTTAATACAATAAAAGATTATTTCGTGCTCACAGGCCTAGTCAATGCGTTTTGTATCAGGATGGCCCAGCTCCACATGGTCATTCAAGAATCTAGGCTTCTTCCATCTCATGTATCAGCCTTTCTCTAGATCTGTAGAGTCATCTCCATTTAGCTAGCAGATTGGCAAAAAGAGTGAGGACTTCAAGTGGGAAAATTTCGATTAGGCTTGGAAGTAGCACTTTCACTTGTCACATTGCATTGGCCAGAGTTTATCACATGGTCATGGCCAATATAAGGAAGACTGAAAAACTCAGCCTTCCTGTTTGTCCAGGAAAATGAGGAGAAATGGAATCCCCATGAGATAGACAAAGAGAGTAAGAAATACAGAGAATTATGAGAAGGTAGCTCTGAAACTCACATGACATTTGCTAACATTTAATTCCCAAAGTTCTAATTATTGACTTCTGGATCATAAAAACTTCCAGATGCAAAAAACACCCATGTGTATATTATACATAATATATACTGGCTATGGTCCACATGTAGAAATTTTTCTTTTGTTTTGTCAGCAAATGCAATTTTTTATAATGTCATTCTGATAAGGAATATTAGTTATCCTGCCAAATGCCATTGTCTTTTCCAAAATATGCTTTTAAAAAATACCTTTTTTGGTTTTTCTTGGATGAACTGCTTAAATGAACCATGTGTCAAATAATTTTCTTTTCTCTTAAGATGCTGTGACCATCTGGTTGATTTATAACTCTTGGAAACTGTAATCAGTCTAATTTAACTTGAGCGATTGCAGGAGGGAGGAAAGTATGGAGCAGTCCTGATACTGCTGTCAGGCAACTGGGCGCACTAAGTGATCACAGTGTAGTTAGGTGACAATGTCATGAGTAGGAAACATTCATTTAAAGTTTACCAAATAATTGTTTTCATTTTCAATTTCAGATGTATGTATATAAATGTATGTATGTGTGTGTATCTATGTATAGATTTATATATATATAGAAAGTCCCTGACTGGGTTTGTCAATTGGTTAGAGCAGTGTCCCAATACGCCAAGGTTGTAGATTTGATATCCAGTCAGGGCACATACAAGAATCAACGGATAAATGTGTAAATAAATGGAACAACAAATGATCTTTTTCTTTCTTTCTCTCCTTTCCTCTCTCTATAAAGTCAATAAAATTTTTTAAAAATGTATACAGAGAAAGAATTATGTCTAACAAACAGTCAAACTAAACAAATTTTATGGTATTTACTTATGCATCATTTTTCTTTTTTTAAGTCTGTGAAGAGGGCCACAAGATATGACATTGGCAGCTAAAACAGAATATTCTTCCTGTTGAAATATCAGCAGAGTCTATATTTTAGTTAATAGTACTGTACCAACATCAGCTTCTAGGCTTTGACAAAATACTATGGTTCCAGAAGATTGAATTAGCACTCAGAGAGGCTGGATGAAAGGTACATAGGAACTCTACAATATTTTTGCAATTTCTTGTAAGTCTAAAATTAAATGTTTTAAAAAATAAAAACATTAGAATGGTCTTCCTGCTTCCAACAGCCAATAAATATAATTTTCTTCAAAAGAGAGCACACCTTGCTTTTTTCTTGGAAAATGTAATAATATTCCCATATATACTCAGTGGTAATTCACATGACTGATTTGTAAAAATTATTATGTTGCAAATCTGTTAGTGAGACTATTTCATAGAATAGCCACAATATAATTTCTTTTGTCAACATATACATGCAAAAATACCCAGTTTGCAGCTATGTGTTAAAAATGATTCATAGGCTTGAGAGAGAAAGAAATAGCAACATCAATTTGTTGTTCTTATAGATGCCTTCATTGGTTGCTTCTTGATTGTGCCCTGACTGGGGATCGAACCACAACCTTGGCATATTAGAGTGAAGCTTTAACCAACTGAGCTTCCCAGCCAGGGCCTAAGTCTGGAACTATTGATTTTTCACAAATGGAATATACTCCCAAATCAGAAATTGAAATATGACCAAGAAACACCCATATTCACCACCATCATTGCCACTCCCTGCCAATCTCTAACTGGGCCCACCACTTCCAAGGTTAACAAATCGTGACTTCTGGTACCATAGATTAACTCTGATGTGGCTTTGGCTTTGTGACATTTCCAGTGGCTCATTTCTTGCTGCCAGAAGAAAGGTGTCGCCTGCACCTGCCATCACACAGGTTGTGAGCCACACTGTTCCAGTTTTCCTTTCTCACTTTGTGTGCAAATAGGTGCCATTGAACTCTCTCTTTTCTGCTCACCTGTGTCAGGTGAGCTAAAGTAAAGCAAGGCTGAGTACCCCAGATTTTTTTTATTTTCTAACTTAAATTTGTGGATTCCACTTGTCATTTCAAGAGATTTTATTCACATGCCAATGAGAGTTCTCACATGATGATCAAAAAGTTACCTAGGCAACTGCATGTCAGACTTTGTGAACATCAGCTTACCCTGGGGATTTCTTTTAAGTGTATTTTCTCATGCTGTAAGTCTGTGGTTGAGTCAAAGATTTTTGCAATTCTCCCAAGTTCCCTCTGATACTGATCCTGTGGATGTGAGGACCACAGTGATGTTGACATTTTCTTATAACCAGAGGCAGCACTGTATGGCAGTTGACAACAGGGATTCTCAGGCAAGATTATCGAGATTCAAATCCTGACATATACCGGTGACTTCAACTAAATTTTTTCATCCTTCTCTGTGTCATTTTATACAATTATCAGGTGGGAAAAATAATAATAGGATATTGTGAGGGTTAAATGATATCTTATACATAAAGTGTTTCAGGTAGTGCCTGGCACATAGTAAGCACTCAGTAAATACCATCATTATTATTTGATGATTAGGCATTTGGGATATTCTCTGTCAATCACTGACATTGAACTTGTGGCCATTTGGCCTTCTAGCTCGGTATGTATTTATTTCTGGGAGAAGTGTTGAAGATAGAGTTTAGTCTTAACCTTTGTATTTGGATGGACATCATGAAGATATTTACAATGTTGCAGAACCTGCAATCAAATAAATGATGGGGGTAATTGGAATAATTTCAGTGGCGACAGAGTATAGGCTCTTAATACCTGAGCAGCACATGATGAAACAAATGATTACTTCCCTGGCGGATGGCTCGGTTGGTTAGAGCATCGTTCTGGGATGTAGAGGTTGTGGGTTAAATTCCTGATCAGGTCACATACAGGAACAGATCAATGTTTCCATCTCTCTGTCTATCTCTCTCTCAAGTCAATTAAAAAAATGATTATGATGTTTGGGTCTAAGGTTACCTTAGAACAAACAGTTTTTACAAAATCCATCTTATCTTTAGATCATCTGATCTCGGAATTTAAAGGGTAAATCTTGACCTATTTGAAATCTCTAACATTTGTTAGCTGGTGACAATGAGCCAGCTTGTAGGGGGAAAATATCCTACCTAAGGTACAGTGTATTATATGACTTCACTCAAGTGTAATCTGATGAGCAAAATGAACAAGCAAACTAGACAGACTCACACATAGAGAGCAGGCTGACAGCTTTGTGGGGGTGAGGTGCTGGGCAAGGGAGGACAGAATAGACCTCATAGACAGGGACAGCAGTGTGGTGACTGCTGGGAGTGGGGGAGGGTATGGGGGATAAATGGTGATGGACAAAGACTTGATGTAGAGGAGTGAACATACAATAAATATTATTTTAAAATATACAGTTCTTGTATGAATGCATAGCTTTCATTTTAATTTCCAGTGCTAGATGATATACCCACTTAGTCTTTTAACAAAATATAGCTTCTTCCTCTACTGTCACTTTTGTAGATAAAAATGATTTTATGGAATAGTAGGCATTTCGTTTTACAAAATGAACTTTGTTAAAATGCACTCAGAAAGTGCCAGAAAGTGTGAGATTTTGAAAATATTAACAAGTGTCTAAAATTGTTAAAGAACTAGGTTGCTGTCCATTTTACTCAATTTTCTTGTATTTTATATTTTCTGCCAAAGGATAGTGTGACTGTTTTTTAAAGTACTTATTGTAATTTGGCTTTCAAATTAGACACATTAGGAAACAATAGAAATTTTGTAAATCATAAAAGTTCACATAGATTTATTTTCCAAATAGAGAATAAAAATGCCATAAATATTATTTTAGACAAACTCATTGTTTAATCATATGATATGCTAATATGATAGAATACTGTCTTGGCTTATAGAAGCTTCTGGTTTCTCGCTGTGCCAGTCTCCTTAATGGAGGTCGTATGCTCATAGAAGCACTCTAGAGTATATGGCGCTAGTTATTTGGAAGTTTTTCATGTTTTGCTTTTTAAGTGTCTCTGCCCTGCTGAGAGCATGAAAGTCTGTCTGTGGCTCTTTCATGCTTCATGCCCAGGGAATTACTTTGTAAAGACTCCTTTTGTACTGCATTTGCATTTCTGGGTATCAAAAATGCATGTGATTTAATTTATCTCCTTGACTGAAATGTTCCTTTGCTGGGTTGTCATTATCACACTGTTTTCCTCCACAGAGGTGACAGTATTTCCATCCTGCTATGCCATTTTTGAAAATGTGCCTATTTCCTCATTATGGAATCATATGACATCACAAAATTTCATTCAGGTATTCATTCAGTCATTGATTAAGGCATTTGTTCATTCAACAAGTGTTCTGGCCATTTACATGTGGAAGGGGGCATACTGAGAATACAGAATGTTTAGTCAACACACTCTCAAGGGCTTGGGGGACCCTAAATGGCCTCTAGAATTTATTTTCTAAAGATTGCCTCACCAGGCAGTGGTGCAGTGGATAGAGTGTCAACCTGGGATGCTGAGGACCCAGGTTCATAACTCTGAGGTTGCCTGCTTGAGTTTGGTTCTTGCTGGCTTGAGTGTGGGATTATAGGCATGACCATATGGTCACTGGCTTGAGCCCAAAGGTTGCTAGCTTGAAGCCCAAGGTTGCTGGCTTGAGCCTAAGGTCACTGGCTTGAGCCCAAGGTTGCTGGCTTGAGCAAGAGATCACTAGCTTGGCTGGGGCCCCCTGATCAAGGCACATATGAGAAAGTGATCCATGTATAACTAAGAAGCTGCAATTGTGAGTTGATGCTACTCATCTCTCTCCCTTTCTGCCTGTATGTACCTCTTTCTCTCTCTTGCTTAAAAAAAAGAAAAGAAAAGAAAGAAAAATTAATATAGATTGAAAATAGGCTTAGGTTTCTGCTCTTTCAAATTAAAAAATAGAAGAGAACTAAAATCAGGCACAGATCCAGGTTTTATAGAGCCAGAAATTGTTACATAAAGAAAAACCCTCTTTGGGGAAGAATAATACAAAATTATGAATACACATTGTCAGAATCCCACCCAGAGCCCCTGAAGGAGTCTTTCAATTAAGTCCCTTAAACTGAGACATCATTAGTCTCACAGTCTGCTTGGAATAAATACAGGTCACTTTATTCTGAACAAAATCATGTTCTTTCTTTACTTCTGTAAAGGAGAGATAGTGCCAATAGAACAATGAAGCAAAGAAACGACATGATTGAGTTTTTCAGCTTATGTCCACAGCCAAGGAACCCACTGAATGCGGCCATGTCTGTTTCTGGAGAACTGTTAGCCGAAGGAAGCGAGGTGGAGGGCCAGTGGGGAACACTGTGCTGGGACTGCTGGGCTTCCAAGATGGGCCCTGCTTTCTAGGAGCGACTTTCCTCAATGAGATACAGAGAAGTGACCATGGCCTGAGATAGGATGTGTTTCCTTTTTAGAAGGCAGTGACACATGGCGTTAAAGACGCCCAGAAGAGCTAAGATTACTACCAGCTGAGGATATATGAGCTCTCACAGAAAGGTAACATTTCAGCTTGACTGATTGATCGGTGACATCTGAAGGTGTGGGGATGCAGCTGAACAGGATGCCAAGCAGAGGACTTGGTGCAGACCACAGAAGAGCAAAAGGCATGAGGCCAGCTTTCTGGGACAGGAGTGCAGAGTCTGGAGAAAGAAGTGGGAAAGGAGGCCCTAGTGTGGAGAGCATGGGGCTAGGTGGAATTTTCCTTTTTGTTAAGTGGGTTATGGGAAGCCCATGAAGAACGTGGAGTCGGGAATGACATGGGCAATTGAGGAAGATTATTTGATAGTATTAGGGTGATTTGGAAAACAGTTTAGCTGAACCTCTAACTGTACAGATGAATAAACTAGGACCCCAAAGTAGCAGCGACTTGTCAAGACCACAGTGTGAATTAGGGACTCAACGCTGGTTCTAGACGGGCAGTGTTCCCTCTTTGCTACCAAGACATCATGGGGCAGGACCTCTCTCCAATCTTGTCACTTGTTTCACAAAACCTTGTCCCTTTGTGTATCAAAGCAATGGAAAGGGCGAGGTAAAACTGATTGACTGTTAGCTAAAATATCAAAAGTTTATTTTAGTCTGCCTTGTGGTGGTGCAGTGGATCAAGTGTCAACCTGGAATTCTGAGGTTGCCTGTTTGAAACCCTGGATTTGCCCGGTCAAGGCACATATGGGAGTTGGTGCTTCCTGTTCCTCCCCCATTCTCTCTCTCTTTTCTCTCTAAAAATGAATAAATAAAAAATCTTTAAAAAAGTTTATTTGAAAATAAATATCAGTTTTCAAGGTTTTTAATGTAAAGCAGCACTGTCCAATATAAATAAGACACATAAGAAATTAAACATTTTCTAATAGCCATATTCAGAGAAGTTATAAGGTGATAAATAATAAATTTTATAACATAATTTACTTAAGCCAATAGATCCCAAGCTTTATCACTTCAACATGTAATAAGGTATTGACATATAAAGTTTTGTTATGACATTTTACATTCTTAATTTTTTTAAACTAAGTCTTTTCTCTGTTCAGACTCACCACGTTATAGGATCTCATGGCGACCTTGGGCTGGTACTGTCATATTAACACAGAGGAATAAAGCTTTAGACTAACATCTAAAAGAGGGCAATTCTGAATTTCTAGTAAAGTATTTCATTTTCTAATTGGTCTCGTGTCTCAAATAGCTGGTGGAAACTGCCAGAAATAATGAAATAAATGTCCTCCAAGTCCTAGCTCTGTGTGAACCGTGGAACCCCACCCTTTTACTCTCTACCCAGACCCTGGCTGAGGGCTCTGCATACATCTCAAGTCCATGACCAGTCTTTCCCTTGGCTCACTCGCCTCAAAAGGGTCCATATTCCCAAGAGAGTGGTGAGTACCTTTTCTTCAGAAATTCTTTTTCCTACCTAAATTCATTGTTCAGTATTACCAAAAAGTGCAAAAAAAAGGACTGAGCCTCCCCCTTTTAAATTTTTATTTATTCATTTTAGTGAGAGAGGAAAGGAGAGAGAGAAACAGGAACATTGATCTGTTCCTGTCTGTGCCCCGACCGGGACTAAAACTGGCAACCCCTGCACCTCAGGACAACACTCCAACCAACTGAGCTATCTGGCCAGGGAGGACTGAGCCTTGTTTTTTTAACTGCAAACACTAGGGAATGAATTTTTTCCTGCCCATATTTGATTTTCACCCATTTTAGCTGCTACTTCTGTTCACAGATGCTCCTAGCCACCTGTTCTGTGAATATATTCTTGTCCCAACTGGCTTCCTCATTTGTTTTGATATTGGGCAAAGTGGATTCCATCCATCACTCATTTATTAAGCCCATTCAATCTGAAAAGTTTTGTCCTCATTCAGCCAGGAAAACAAAGTCACAAGCATCATTTTCAAACCTCTTTGTAGAAGCTCATCAGTGGGTCCAGGCACCAGCTTAACTCCCAATGGGAAAATAAAGAGGAAGATATTCTCCGATTGAATCAGTGGAGAGTCACAGCTTCACAAAACATCCCTGGACACTGCCGCTAGACATGCTGAGGACTCCCTGTTGCAGCACCTGGGTTCACTGTGTGAGTTCTCACTTCTGCTCTTCCAGAGGGCAGGCCAAAAGCACTGGGCATTTGACATTTCTGGGACCAGGCCTCAGCTGATGCCAGATGGGAGATGGGGGTTGAACACCTCAGCCTTCTCTCTCCTCAGGTGACAGAACACTGAGACGTATTCTTCAGAATCTCCGAGGGTCCCAGTGATAGTGAGCTCCACGTGCCCTCAACCATCACATGCTTATCCACACTCCTCCTACTGCCTCCTTTCCCTGCCTCCCTTCCCCACACCATTATAGTTTCCACTCAAATCTTCACCTCTGACTCTGCTTCTGAGGACCCAGAATGAGACATCTGCCCTTGCCAGCATTACCCAGAAGTCAACTGCATTTGTAGTGCTTGCAAACACCTGGGGCTTGGGCTTTGAGTGCACCCAGCAGAATAGTCTCAGTCCCGAGTCTCTTTCCTGAGTTCCTTTTCTTCCCAGCTGCACCTGGGTATGGTCCAGCACTCTTCTTGGTCATCCCAGCTTCTCCACCATCACCTTTGTGGCCCTGTCTTTGCTGCCATGTCTGTCACCTCTGGCTCATGGCAATCCAATCTTTGCTTCTGTCCACTGACCTGGATGCTCTGGACTACCCATACTGCCCTCTATTCAGCATGGAAGGCTGTTTGCCTTCAGGGGTTCCAGTGATTTTCGGGCTTCCAAAGAGGTTGACCTTGGTCTCTGTTTCTTAAAAACCACCATGTGTTGGGTTCACGTTAGCCATTCTTAGCAGGTTCTTTTTAAACCTACTGAGGAAGGTTCCTAGTGACATCTCTCCTCTGTCAAACATGTTTCGTACCTCAGCCCTCTTTTTTTCCATGTGAGGTCCCAGACCAGCCCAGGCTGGTTTAGCACACCAGGGGATTTTGCTGTTCCCATCCCGACATCCGGAGGAGTCATGAATCCTTATTCCTCTTTGCTCCCAGCAGTTCCCAGGTACACAGATGACGGGCTTCCTGCACAGGCCGGCAAGGTCTGGCTAGAACCCGCCTGCCTGGGCTCAAATCCCAAACCCTTTTCCAATAGGTGCCCCAGGACCTCTCTGTGCCTCAGTTCCCTTATTTATGAAATGAAGGTAATAACATGATTGACCTCACTGGGTTGTCAGAACCGTTAAATGAGTTTACTAATGTAAACTGTTCACAGTGCACACTATTGGCTCATTATTTAGCATGCCTGTGCACATACACATGCATACACATTTACCCTCCAATCTCAAACACAACAGAGCAGAGCTTTGCAATAAAATGTTTCCTTAACTGTTCAGGTTTCTATTCTATTTCTCCCGGTGCTTCCTCTTTAGTAAAGTTGCTTGCTTGCTTGCTTTATTTATTTATTTATTTATTTATTTATTTATTTATTTATTTATTTACTTTACAGAGACACAGAGAGAGAGTCAGAGAGAGGGATAAATAGGGACAGACAGACAGGAACGGAGAGAGATGAGAAGCATCAATCACTAGTTTTTCATTACAACTCCTTAGTTGTTCATTGATTGCTTTCTCATATGTGCCTTGACCGTGGACCTTCAGCAGACCGAGTAACCCCTTGCTCAAGCCAGCGACCTTGGGTCCAAGCTGGTGAGCCTTGCTCAAACCAGAGGAGCCCGCACTCAAGCTGGCGACCTCGAGGTCTCAAACCTGGGTCCTCCGCATCCCAGTCCAACACTCTATCCACTGTGCCGCTGCTTGGTCAAGCTAGTAAAGTTGCTTTAACAAGTGATCATCAAATGACTTCATGAAAGAGAAGCAAAGCTGTCCAAGGAATCATATCTCTAGTATAATGTTAAATTGGAGGGATCTATGCTGTGGAGATCCAGCTTATTTCTTGACAGGAGTGGTCAGGAATGGGGAGGTTAGAGTTCCATTCCTTTATCTTAGCCCTCACCTACACCTGGAGAAAACCTCTGTCCTTTGCCAGGCAGCCAAGCCATCCCCTTCTGGTACATATTAATGGCCAGCTGTTTAATGAAGTGAACATCCTGAAAAATTTGACCTAATTCATTGGAACCATAATTAGCCTGAGAATGGTAAATATGTTCACATGCCTTGAAGCCTCCAATATCTTTGGGGGACAGTACCACCAGGCCACAGGGAAGGGTACACCTTCCTATGCTGCCATCTACTGACCTTGGCACCCTAACCTGGCATCTTCACTACCCCATTTCCTAGCCTTTCCACTTAAATGTCTATGGTCTATGATGTCAGACTAGCTCCACATCTGTACATTTTATTATGGACAGCTGCAAAGTAGACATCCAAATCCCCAACTTACAGGGTGCTGACCATCATTGCCAGTCACTGCCAACCCTGTCATCCTCGCTTTCTCATTGGCCCACTGTGTACTGCTGCCTGATGATCCTCTGTCAGGCTTTCCCAAGGTGTTTCCTTGCTTTTGTCTTCTATTACTTGGGGATGGAAGGGAGGAAGGGAGAAAAGGAAGGAAGGAAGGAAGGAAGGAAGGAAGGAAGGAAGGAAGGAAGGAAGGAAGGAAGGAAGGAAGGAAGGAGGGAGGGAGGGAAGGAGAGAAGGAGGGAAGGAGGGAAGGAGGGAGGGAAGGAGGGAAGGAAGAAAAGAAGGAAGGGTCGAAAGGAAAGAAATAAAAGAAAAAAATGAAGCTCCTCCAAGCATTATTTAAGGGAAAGGAGACAAGCCAAAAACTAGAAGCTTATTATTCTCTCTCTTTTTTTTTTTTTTTTTGGTGACAGTTATATTTGGGTGATGGGAGACTGACTTCCCATTCTTTATAGAAAGTTTCACTTAAAGTTAGGGTGAGGTATAACTTTCTTTCTTATAGACTCTCATTCCCAAACCAAGTGACTATACAAAAGAATAGAAAATCTGCCATGATCATCATGAGTTACATTTCCAAAGCTAAGAATCCCAAGCCAGTTGGGTCTTTATTTTTTTAAATGTCCCTTCCTGTGTTGCACCCTTCTCTTATTTTTCTTAATTTAAATATTAGCAGTAAAATGTATTCTGTGAATCACTGTGTTTTGAAGACATTATATAATTGCCATTACAATCTGGTGAGGTAGGTATTATTTTGTTTCAGTGAGTTATTTAAAAAGTTATATACTCTATTACATTAAATAATTGGATATTCTTACTTGAAAAAAATGGAAAATTCAAAGATGTTAAGCAACATTCCAAGGTCATAGAGTTAGCAGTAGACCCAAGTTTGAATATGAATTAATGAGATACCAAATCCCTTGATTTGTCTTGCTTCTGTTTCAACCTAGCCTTCATGTATTTCCAAATCCTGTCATTTGGTAATATACTTCATATTACCTAGGAAGCAGGTATAAATTGATTATTGATGGAAATACGATCATAAATTACAAGGCCTGTGAGAGCTCTCTATGTTATCCTTTAATTTTGATTTTAAGTATTTTGAAAAGAAATGAACTTAAATATTACCAATTTGTAATTTATGCCTCAGCTGAATGTAGCTGATGTTTCTCCCGTTGTGAAGCCCCTCAACCTTTCTCTAACCCACAGTCCTTCTATGCTCCTGTCACAGTGTCCCCAGGTGAGCAGTTCGGAGCTGCCAGCCAGCTTCCGCGTCTCCATCAGGTGTAGGGCTGAAGACTTGTAATACTTTTGCATATATTAAATACTTAGGAAACTGAACTTTTAGTTCAAAGAAAACTTTAATATCTAACATTAGTATAGTTGATATCTTTATAGCGTTGCATTTATAAAATAATTTTTTTATGGCTGAATGGGTGCATAAGGACAAAAGTGTCTTGAGCCCATGGAAGGTGTCACGGTACGAGACAACTCCTACCAAAACCTGAAGCAAACACTAACTTCAAGCAGATCTTGTAGTCTGTGGAATGCTTATGGGAATTGGCTCGGTCCTAGAGCTGGCCATGTTAACACCTCTATCATGATAGGTCCATGCCAGCAAAATCAAAGAAAACTGCATTGCCTGCGTGGGGAGGGGGGCCAGTGTGTACGTGCTGCCTCTAAGGCCTACCCCAGCTTGCTCTTGCTCTTGCCTTAACCAGTTGACTACACAACGAGGCAAAGGGTGCCATTCATCAGCCCAAGTCTAGAACGGAGAGGTCTAGAAATCTTCAAATAGCTCAATGTCTATATCTGCAGTGTCTGATACATAACCGTTGGCCACAGATGGCTATTGAAATTGAAATTTAACCTAATTAAATGGAATGTTATTAAAAACTCAGTTCCTCGACTACACTAGCCTGTTGGATAGTACAGCTATAGTACATATATACTGCCTTTTTCATCACGGCAGATGGTTCCATTAGACAGTGCTGGGCCGTACTGTATTAAAAGCTGGTTTCGGATTGCCTTGATAGTTTCCTAGTAGCAACATCTTAAGTTATATACCACGTGGAAAAGGGCCCAAATCTAATTTCTGCTAGTATCTATGCTCCCTTGCAAAGTTCCATCTGTTGTGAGGATCTGGTTTTAGGCAGAAGACCAGGTGGAAAACCAAGTGGTTACCCCAACTTTGGTAACAAGATAATGATTTGGAATCAACTACATCATTTCTGAGTGTTTTTTCAAGTGCTTGAGATCAGTTTTTCCTCGTGGGCAAATTACACGTCTTCGGAAGTTTGAGCCATTAAACTGATGAGCATCCTCTTCACAATGAAGAGATGAATTTAAGCTTAGGCAGGGTCACGGATGATACATGCTAAATTGGTGGGCTCTTAGTTAATGAGTATTTAGTAGAACTATCATTTTTCTCTACTAAACATTTCATTTCCATTGAGTTTTCAGAGTTTGAGTTGCTGAAATGACTAATTCCCATAGGAGACATTGGATTCCTGTTTAGCTATGTGACCAATTTTCATTTTTTCCTTTGCTAACAGTTCTTGTTCCATTTATTTATCAGACTGACACAAAGAAACAATGAATGATACTGGAGGTAGGCCCATAAGCTCATGTATATTGTTTGTTCTTTTAGGACTCATTGTTATTTCCTTAACAGAAGTTTTAAGACATTCTGAACATCTCTGTTTGAATGGGAACAGATTATTAATAACCTTTATCATTTGTCAACCAGAGGAACTATCTGTTCTAGTTCATTATATCATCAGAGACTTTCCGAAACTTTGTTTTGAGTTACCCAGCTGTTCCCTGAGATCTGAAAACACGACTTTAGGAAGGAGGAAAAGCAAAAAACAAAAAAGCATGGACAAGGAGTATGGGAAACATTGCATACAAATCCAATATTGTTTCTAATAAATATTTCAGTAAATAAATCCATTGAAGATATTCTTAGCATTTGTCACCTTTATTTGATTATAGAAATCTGTTTTGAAGTCATTGAGCTGTATGTTAGTATTATTTCTTGAAACTTTTTGGAAATATTTATGCACCTCATTAAAACTAATGAATCCCCTACTCCTATATACTAACTCCCCCTCTGAAGTAGGAGCCCCCATTTTGGAATCTTTAATAAAAAAATATTTCTGTAAAGTACCCTGGGTGCCAGAACAATTACCTTGCTGCTTCTTCTCCTTACTCCTTTTCCCCTCCAGTTCCCTATGTTTCTTGAGTAGTGACTAATTCAGTTGCTCCATATGACAACAAAAATTCCTTTTGTGACTTGACCACAGAAGACATAAATGTCTTTGCAGCAGCGAAGACCTGATTGCAGACAAGAATACACTTTCCCAAAGTTTTGTGATCCAAGATTAGGAAAGCTGAAATAGCCACATACTCTATTATATACGTTGGTGGAACTTCTAGGGCTGAGCCTAAACTCAGCAGCTTTATTACCCTGTCAATTCACTTTCCCCATAAAGGCCACCTATGTCCCAAATCCCAATTTTTTTCTTTTTCCTTCCTTCTTTTCTTTTCTTTCTTTCTTTCTTTCTTTCTTTCTTTCTTTCTTTCTTTCTTTCTTTCTTTCTTTCTTTCTTTCTTTCTTTCTTTTTCCTTATTAAATGAGAGAAGGGGAGGCAGAGAGACAGACTCTTGCATGCACCCCACTGGGATCCACCCAGCAAGCCTTCTATGGGGCAATGCTCTGCCCATATGAAGCCACTGCACCATTGCTCGACAACTGAGCTATTTTAGTGCCTGAAGGAAGGCCATTGAGCCATCCTCAGTGCCCAGGGCCAACTTGCTCAAATCATTCAACCGATGGCTGCTGGAGGGGAAGAGAGAGAGGGAGAGAGAGGGAGAGAGAGGGGGAGGAATGGAGAAACAGATGGTCACTTCTCCTGTGTGCTGGGCCGATGCTCTATCGCTGAGCTAACTGGCCAGGGCCTGTCCCTAAATATTTTCAACATGCATGGTAGCCAAGACATGTCCCATTTCCCCCAGCCCTCACAAATGCATGTAACGATGTGTTTCTACATGAATGTGCAGGATGTCATGTCTAGTAGTGTCAGTGTTCTGTTTATTTTTTAAGGGTTTTCTTTTTCATTTTTTAAACAGATTAGACTTTAGTGATATTGAGAGAGAGAGAGAGAGAGAGAGAGAGAGAGAGAGAGAGAGAGAGGGAGGGGAGAGCCCAAAGCATCAACTCATAGTAGTTGCTTCTTGTATATGCCTTGAGCAGGCAACCCTGGGATTTCTAACCAGCGACCTCAGCATTCCAGGTCGACACTCTATCCACTGAGCAACCACAGGTCAGTGTTATGTTTTGTTTTGTTTTGTTTTTTCAGTGTTATGTTTTAACTTGATAGATTTGAGCTATACTTCCCTGCTGTCAAAATCCTTAAAGGGCACTTAGGAAACATATTAAGAATATAGACCTCTCTTTTTAAAATCTGGCTCTGTTTCTCATGACTTACATGAACTTGGTAAATTTTCAAGTTTCTCTAAGCATTTGTTTTCTTATCTGGAAGATGGGGAAAATAAGATGACCTATCTCATAGGGTTGTTGGGAGAATTGTATAAGCAAATTTATTATATATAAAGCATTTAGCAGTGTGTCAGGAATACAGTAAGGATGTAGTGGAGGAGTTTGCAAGAATGAGGTACACAAACATTATAATTTAGTAATGTCCATGTTGTATTCAGGGACCCAGGCAGCTAACTCTGTATGTGTCCTTGTGTGTACAGTTTGGTTTCCCATGCAGGTGAGGATAAGAGAGAAAGGTGAGTAAATTGAATAGTGTAAAGTAAAATAAGCCTGGATATAACAGGCAGTTTGGAAGGACAAGTTATGTAGGTTCTTTGGGCTGTTGGTAATGCAAATAGTATTTCAAGCAAGGAATTCTCTCTTCAAACTCTAGAGGAAGATTATGGAAAAGCATTTGAAAACTCATTGGGTTAGAGCCCTGGTCGGCAAAATGCAACTCGTGAGCCACATGTGGCTCTTTGGCCCCTTGACTGTGGCTCTTCCACAAAATACCACATGTGAGCACTGCCTCGATAAGGAATGTACCTACGTATATAGTATAAGTTTTAAAAATTGGCTCTCAAAAGAAATTTCAATCGTTGTACTGTTGATATTTGGCTGTTGACTAATGAGTTTGCCGACCACTGGGTTAGAGCATCACCCCAATGTGTCAAGGTTGGGGGTTCAATCCCCAGTCAGGACACAAACAAGAATCAACCAATGTATGCATATATAAATGGAACAGCAAATCAATATTTGTATCCCTCCCCTCCTCTCTCTCTAAAATCAATACATTAAAAAAGACTTCCTTGCTTTTTCTTTCTCTTCTGAGAAGACTTCCTCTGGCATCTTTCTTGTAGGAATCCAGCATCCAATGGCTAAAATGTGAGGTATATGTGAGGTATAAATGCATATGGGTTGCACTTGTCAAACAATCCTGTGGATTTCCACCATAGGAAATTTTCTGGTTTGGTCTTCATACTCAATAGTGAAGCAATTAGATAAGCACGTGTAAAATTTAACTGTTAGTCAACTATTTTGTGACACATCCCGTTTCTGATAAATCCGTCATCAGCAGGGACCAATAGACCACTTCTTCATTGGTGGTTCTTTTCACTTAGGTGAGCAAAATACATTTTCTATACATATACAGGAAGACAAAGGTGCAAACGGTAAGCCTTTCATGTATTTTAAAGGGTACTGCACACACTCAAAACCACCTGTGTTCAGATATCTAACTGTACCTGAAAGCTTAATTTGGGGATGATGATTTGCATTGTAGACAGAGTTTGGTTTCTATAAAAAAAATCTTGCCATCATTTTCCTATTAATCATACATCCTCCCAGTATATATAAAAATACACATTGTAAGTGCAGCCCGATCTTCCCACCTATAATCTGAGCAGGACACCTGCTATGATGTGAATATTATAGAACAGTTCAATATGACCTGAAAATGAGGCAGTAGATTTGACTATCTAAAAGATTACTTTGAACTCTGTGATTCCTATGACTCCTTAATGGCAAATATGAAACACACACTTAGTTAGGTCTTTGAAAATGGCTCGCCCATTATATTGTAATTTTGTGATTGACAGAATGTTGGAATATACAGAAGGACCCCTCTACCTTTTTTGTGCCTTATGAGGGTGTCATATTGTTATAGCTTTGATTAAACTGGTCATAGACTGAATGAATAATTATTCAATATATCTTTTCCTAGATTTTCAGGGCCTAATTCTTATTTTGTGCATAATAGTGTGTTGATTAGAAAGCTAAAGAATGCATGGATTAAGAAAGTCTACCTCATGATGTTTTGATGTCTTCCTAAGAATGAAAAAAGAAACTGGTGGCCAGGAACTTTGCGCCTGTATTGCAGAACACCTTCTCTGGAGGTCTCAGTTTTTGCATGGCCTAAATCAAGATATTTGGGAACATGGGTGGGTCCATATAGTTTCTTTCTTTTCTCTCTTTCTCTTTCTTTCTTTCTTTCTTTCTTTCTTTCTTTCTTTCTTTCTTTCTTTCTTTCTTTCTTTCTTTCTTTCTTTCTCTCTCTCTCTCTTTCTCTCTCTCTCCTTCTTCCTCCCTCCCTCCATCCCTTCCTTCCTTCTTTCCCTCTTCCTTCCCTCCTTTTTTTCTCCCTCCCTCCCTCCCTCCCTCCCTCCCTCCCTCCCTCCCTCCCTCCCTTCCTTCCTTCCTTCTTTTTTACCTCCTTCCTTCCTTCCTTCCTTCCTTCCTTCCTTCCTTCCTTCCTTCCTTCCTTCCTTCCTTCCCTCCTTTTTTCCTTCCTTCCTTCCTTCCTTCCTTCCTTCCTTCCTTCTTTCCTTTTTTAACTGATTTTAGTGAGAGAGGAAGACACAGAGAGAGAGATAAAAAGACAGAGAAAGAGACAGGAATATCAATCTGCCCCTGAATGTGCCCTGACCATGGTTCGAACCAGCAACCTCTGTTCTTTGAGCCGTGCTAACCAACCAAGCTGTACTTCCAGAGCCATATGGTTTCTGTATTGATTTGCGTTGAGGCAGGATGTGAAAAAAGGCCCAATCTTTAATGTATTCATTCAACATTATTTATTGTATATACTCAATGTCTGATATGTTCTCAGCTCTGTCTAGGTGCTGGAGATATAGTGATGAACAAAGCAAGCCCAAATATTTGTCTTAGGGAGATTATTGTATTGAGGTTGAGGGATTTGGGCAAAGTAAACAACCAATTGCAGAGTTAAAGGAAGAATTGTGGGAAGTGAGAGCCCTTAAGTGGGGCAGCTAAAGCAGGTCTAGGTGAGTGAGGAAGGTTAACTTCCTAATAAGCCTATATTTCCCAAAGCTTAAGAAGGGGTTGGTGGGAGTGTCAGCTTCCTAGAGGAAGATTTTATGCCAGGAATTGGTGACATAGGTGACCATGGCACATTTGGGAGCCTTGTCAGAATGCATAGATTAGCCTGGCATGTGGTGGTGCAGTGGTTAGAACGATGACCTGGAACGCTGAGGTCACCGGTTCAAAACCCTGGCTCGTTTGGTCAAGGCACATACAACAAGCAAGCAATGAGCAACTAAAGTGAAGCAACTATGAATTGATGCTTCTCATCTCTCTCCCTTCTTGTTTGTCACACTCTCTCTCACTCTATCTGTCTCACTAAACTACATATATTAACAACTTCCTCATACTGACAATTTTTTATTTTAGAATCAGTGAAGCATTTTACATATTTAGCGCTTTTGAAAAAGGCAATAATGAAAAGCATAAACATATTTTCCTTAATGTTATTTAGTACCCATATACTATATTTTTTGATCAGTTATTTGAAAACAGTTATATGGTAGAAGTAGAAAGATGTGTACCTGTGTATTCCTTTCTATATTATAAGGTTTTATTGATCCTCCCCATTCCAATCTCTAAGGCCCCTACATGCAAACTTACAAATAGACAACCTTACATTTTATAGAGTGGTAATAGGGAACATGTTCTCTAAACACATCCAGGTGGATTCCTTACTTTGTTCTGGATTTTTTTGGAAGGAAAAGGAACTTCTTTCTTAAGATGTTATCTCTTCCAAAACCCTGGATTAAGTCCCTCCCTCTACCTTGTGACTTGAATTGTTACTTCTCTCCTAAAATGTTTACGCTGTCTAGGTTCGTAGCTGTGTCAGCATGGTTAAATTCTGCCTTGGGTAATGAAATAAAAATAAAAATGCCTTTCTATTCCTCTATCTCCCTTCCTACCCATCATTTAATGGTCTCCTAGGATGTTTCGTTGTCAAACCCAAGGCCAGTTTTTGATCTTTATCTTCCTTAAACCACTATGCAACATTTGTTAATACCACTTTCACTTCTGGAAACTTTGTCTCTCTGATTCCTTTACTTCTTTGACACCTTATCATTGTTTGTTGGCTGTTCCATGTCAGTCAAATGTTATGATTCCACAAGAATTGTTCTTGGCTCACTTTAGGGCCTCATAGAACATTCTATCCCTGATGAACTTATTCTGCCTCAAGGATTCAAATGTCATTTGTATGCTAATTACCCTCACATCTTTGGCACTGGGTTCTCTCCCAGTCTCCAAATCTGTACTTCTGAATACAGGACATTTTCTACATAGATATCCTAAATCAATATCAACTTTAAAATTGCCAAATTTCATTATTGATCTTTTCTCCCTAACCACTTCTGCTTCTTGCTTTTTTTTTTGTGACAGAGAGAGAGAGTCAGAGAGAGGTACAGATAGAGACACACAGACAGGAAGAGAGATGAGAAGCTTCAGTTCTTCATTGTGGCTCCTTAATCTCATTAGTTGTTCATTGATTGCTTTCTCTTATGTACCTTGACCAGGGGTGGGGGGCTACAGCAAAGTGAGTGACCCCTTGCTCAAGCCATTGACCTTGGGATCAAGCCAGGGACCTTAGGCTTGAAGACAGAGATCTTGGACTTCAAGCCAGCAACCTTTGGCCTTAAGCCAGTGACAGTGGGGTCATGTCTATGATCCCACGCTCAAGCCAGTGACCCTACTCTCAAGCTGGTGAGCCCACACTCAAGGCAGATGAGCCTGCACTCAAGTTGGAGACCTTGGGGTTTCAAACCTTGGTCCTCCATGTCCCAGTCCAACTGTTTATCCACTGCACTACTGCCTGGTCAAACAGTTTTGCTATTAATTTTGGATATTAACCCTTTATCAGATATATCATTAGCAAATATGTTCTCTGATTTGGTGAGTTATCTTTTAATTTTGTTAGTGGCTTCCTTTGCTGTGCAAAAACTTTTTATTTCAGTGTAGTCCCATTTGCTTATTTTTATTTTGTTTCCCTTGACTGAGGTGATATATTAGGAAAAATATTGCTATAATAAATATCTGAGATTTTACTGCCTATATTTTCTTCTAGTATTTTTTTTCTGTATTTTTCTGAAGTTGGAAATGGGGAGGCAGTCAGACAGACTCCCACATGCACCCGACCAGGATCCACCCGGCACACCCACCAGGGGGTGATGCTCTGCCCATCTGGGGCTTTGCTCTGTTGCAACCAGAGCCATTCTAGGGCCTGAGGCAGAGGCCATAGAGCCATCCTCAGTGCCCGGGCCAACTTTGCTCCAACGGAACCCTGGCTGTGGGAGGGGAAGAGAGAAGCAGAGAGGAAGGAGAGGGAGAGGGGTGGAGAAGCAGATGGGCGCTTCTCCTGTGTGCCCTGGCCGGGAATCAAACCCGGGACTCCTGCATGCCAGGCCGACGCTCTACCACTGAGCCAACTCTAGGATTTTTATGGTTTCAAGTTGAACATTTCATGTTTTCATTTATTTACAGAGTGATCTTGTATTTTTCTTGATCCATTGGTCACAGATTGACCTTGTCAGATGTAGCTGTTCTGTGAAATTGTTCATATTTTACAAGATAACACACAGTCCCAGCTGTGAGTATGTACCAGCTTCCAAATGTCATGGCTGCTCTAATCTTCTCACAGGTGGCCATACTGTTCCAGTGGGTCCCTCTACCTTCCACTTTATCCTTGACACTTTCTCCAACTCACTTCTACTGGTTGTTGTACTCAGCATCCTATATTTTTTGTCACTTTGAAGTCTCATACTTTTCTTAACCCTGCTATGTCATTTTTTCCCTTTCTGCCTTTGGCTTTTGCTGAAAACTGGCCTTCACTGATGCTCCTATAGTTTTGGCTGGAAAATGCAAAATCATCAAGTGCCTCCTTCCCAGCAGGGTTACATTTTGGCATTTTCCATCTTGCACTGGAGTGTATTTCTTTCCTTCAATGTAATGTGACCTGCCACAGTGAGTAACTTACGAGCTATACAACTTTGAGCTGGTTATATAACCTTTAACATTCTCAGATTTTTTTATTTGTAACATGGAAATCTTAATAATAACAACCCAAAAGTATTGTGGGGTTTAATATATACAATGTACTTAGAACATTTTGTGGATCATAGTAAATAACAAATAAGAATTAGCAATCACTATTATTATTATTCATGGTGTTGGTGGCTAAGGGCAGTGTGACCTATTATTGATTTATTTCTAAAGTTTCACCAACGAATTCAGTGCTTGGCTCAAAACAATGGCAGTGGACTGAAAGTTTTGTATATGTATATGTCTTTTCAGTGTAAAGTACTTATGCATTCAATGTTTGACTTAGATTTAGGATAACAATATAAGGTGATTCTTTTCATATCTAATTTGTAGTTGAATTAACAAATGCATAGTCATTAGTTGGCTTGCTCATGATCACACTAATAAAAATTGAAGTATGAGACTTGAACCAGGGTCTTCTCAAACCTGATTCAGTGTTTGTCAAAGGGAATATGTCAATTTCAACTTTGAATCTTCCATATTCAAAGCAGGCTTTCTCCCTTGACATATGTTAGGAGAGATTTTGAATGATCTCAGTCATTTTAGTATATAAAACTGAGCCAAATGATGACTCTCTCCAATAAATGTAATCCAAGTATACAGGATTTTGGTATATGGATGCATTTACACTGGCACACTTATACATTTTAATATTTTTTGTTGGCTATAAAATATGGATTATAAAATCTAAAGTTTGTTAGTAACCATGACTGCATTCCTGTTCTCTCAATCACCTAGAATGTTATTTATGCTAGTAACTGTGGTCTGTCATTATAAAAATTTCAACTATATTTTTGGCTGATTCAAATATATATGCTTCCAGAACACTGCACCTTGAAGTCTAAGCTGACAGTTTACAATAATAAGAATATAGGGGTGTAGAAATTAGGGTTGGGCAACAGAATACTAAAACTTATCAAGGGGAAATAAATTAGTCTGGTAAATAGTTTTACTTCAGGGGTGTCCATTTGCAGTGTTGCAAGTCCTAATGTAAATTACTGCCTGGAGAAGAGGAACAATAAGAAATCCAACAGCAGAGAATAAATATGCAAATTGTTTTATTCTTTGAAATAGCAAGAAAGAATTATACCTTAATTCATTTGTGGTGTCACAGTCCATTTTAATACTCACAGAAACACTGCATTCTTTCTACATTTAATTTGTTCATTGCCTTTTCTTAAATTATTTTCTTGGAGTGGGTGCTCAGTATTGAACAACAACAACAAAAACTAGACTAATAAATTAAGACCGACAGCCTTATATACAAGTAATTTTGCTTGAATTTAGTATAAGGCAACTGTTGTGATTTGTTTGTATTTTTACTTTTAGTGTTCTGGTGGCAATGTTTTTAGAATTTTACGTAGTATTTAGCATTAATTATGCTGTAAGTTACATATTTCTACTTTTGTTTTTTCAGCTACATTCTATTGTGTTATATATTACTAAATATGGGAATAGTTTCAAAATCTAGGGTTTTTTCAGAGTTGATTAAATATTTTATGTTTTGTGAATAAATATAATTTTCACTAAAGGTTTCTTTGACTATGAATAGTAGAGAAGTTCTTATAGCAATGCATTCTGCATATAGAAAGAATAGATTAATTGGTCATGAAGTATTTATTGGGCACTCACTGGTCCAAGGCAGTTATTATGTATTGAATTCACATAAGACATAGTCCTCTGAAGTAGACGTTTACAGTTTCATCAGTGTTTGGTAAATCTCTTTCCTCTTTTTCTTCATTCCTTTGAGCCCCCAAATCTGTTATTTACATACGATATTACCAAACTGCTCTTTTGCAAGGGGCATATGGTGGGGGGTTTGAGGAAGGTCCTAGGCTTGCCCAGGAGACCCTGAAGGGTGTCCCCAGAATTCTATGGTCCCTTAAAATATGTTGTAAAGTCTATTGCTCCACTTAATGAAATAAGATGCCATTTTGAAAAGGTAGTGGCATTTGTTGGCCATAAAAGGTATATATCAATTAGAGTCATAGATATGAAACCCAGAAGAAGTTTGAAAACAAACCATGGGATATAAGTAATTAAATTTGTTAATCAAAGGAAATATTTGAAACATGATCAACATTAAACACTTCAGAGAAACATGGTCATAAACCCATAGTTGTGAACACACACACACACACACATACAAACCACACACAAAGCTTTGTAATAGATTTTTTCATTTTTGTTATGTAGCAGTTAAATAAAATGTATTTTGCCAAGATGTTACGCCACCTGCGATGTGTTTATGTCATAGGTATTTCACTAGATGCTATGTGACCTTGTGAGTGATGTCTTTGATATAATTTGCATGAAGTTAGTGATAAGGTTGTGCCATGCCCCTACTAAAGAGGTTACCTGTACCAGAGCTGGTACTAAGTCATCCTCATTATCCCCAAATCTTCACTGCTCATTGTGGACCCTGGCAAATATGTGTTTAATGAAAAAGTGAATTCAGAAGGCCAGGTGCTAGTCCTGATCAAGGAAATGGTCTTGTTTGAAAATCAGATTTTATTCTCATACTGAGCTGAAATTGGACTCTCAAGAATGAAATCCTATTAATTAAGTTCATGCAATTGAAGTATAAATTTACATATTGCATTAATTCATGTAAACACAGAGATTATATTTTGAAAATTTTATGCAAATGTTAGTGCATGAATCTACCATTAGAAACTAATACAGTTCTCATACAGACCAGAATATTCATGGTGTCATATCAATAAGTTCCTTCCCTGTAAGTGAGCTATGTGACAAGTTAATTTATTATCAGACTTTCAGTTTATAAAAGTATAATAAACACTCTTGAGTCTTCTGGAAGTTCATGTCAGCTTGATGTGCTCAGTGCTACAAGGAATCCAAATGATCAAAAAGCTGTGTTGGTGAGTTGGGAATCAGAATAGGAGTTATGAGTAGTATCAGTTGACTGTGTCATTGCATCAGCATTTCATATTTCTGGCCATACCCATCAGGACAGGGGTATGTTTTTATGTTTGTGAAGGAAGCCTGTCTCTTCCAGTAGTGCACATGTGGACTCTGCTATGGTCTGCCTTCAAGAAAGAAATGTTTCTTTATAATGATAACCTCTTAGAATTTTTGTGCTGATCACATAACATAGCGTCTGTAAGACCCTTCCTGGGTATTTAGTAAATACTTGTTAAATAATGTGAATTCATTATTCCTTCTTTGTACCTTCCTTAGTTTTGGTCTTTCCCTTGTTCTTTATCTTACACTTCATCTCTTTTTTGGATGATTAACCCTTCTTCTGTAGGCCATTCTCTTTTCTTCTAGGTTTTGTTCTCTTACTCTTCTTTCAATCTAGGATAGGAGTCTTTGCCACTTTAAGAATTGTTTTACATATTTCTGCTCTAATTTATTATTTACATATTTTGAAGTTTTGTTCTCACATATCAGCGTTTCTCAATTCCAAGTTTTTGAGAATTGTGGGGAACTTTGCCTCTAGCATCTGCATAACTAGCAGTTTTATCACATAGTGGGGAGGGCTGGCAGTGCCCAGCATCAGATGTGTTGCCTAGCATACAGTATACACTCAAAAACTATTGTTTGAGTTAATAATACCTTGAATTAATAAAAAAACCTTTCCTTTAAAGTAGGTCATATTGACATGTATACAATTTGTGGCTAGATCATTCTTTGTGTTGGGGACTGTCCTATGCACTATAACAGTGTTTTCAACTACTGGTCCCCTGGCACCCATCTGCCAGAAATTTCATGCAGGTCCATGAAAGAATTAACTGCTCTGATGTTGTATGAAGATTATAGACCCAATAATTATAGACTATGTAATCTTCGTATAACATCAGGGTGGTTAACTCTTTACCCATACCAGCATGAAATTTCTGGCAGACCATCAGTGGTCAACAGAGTGGCAGTTATAAAACACTGTACCATAGGATGTTGAGCAGCAACACTGGCCTCTACAGAATAAATGCCAGTTGCATGAAGAATTAGAGGAAAAATGTATTTTGTGGGACAGAATAGAGATTTTGGGGAATTAGTAGGAACTTTGGGAGACATAAGGAATTGTGGGAAAGGAATAGAATTATGGGAGAGAATAGAGAATTGTAGGTTACTGAACCAAATTGTGGGAGACATAGGAAATTGTCAGGGAAAAGAGGATTGTGATACTGAACAATTAATTGTATGGGAGACAAGAAATTGAGGGAGAGAGTAGAGAATTGTGGAATACTTCAGTGAATAGTGAGAAAGAAATAGAATTGGGGAGAATATAGAGAATTATTGTATAGGACACGAAATTGTGGGAGAGTAATGGAATTATGAGAGAAAAATAAGAGTTGTTGGACAATACAGGGGATTATGGAAGACATAAGAACTGTGGAGGAGAAAGGCAGCTGGGAAGGAACAAAATGGGTTGTGGGAGAAGCAAAGAATTATGGAAGATAATGGATTATGGAGAAAGCAGGGAATTATGGGAGAAAATGGCATTATGGAGAAAGTGGAAAATTATGGAAGAAGCAGGAAATCATCTAAAAGAAAGGGATTATGGGAGAGGTTGGAATTATGGTAGAAATAGAAAAGTATGGAAGAGAATGAGATTATGGAAAAGAATGGAGACTTGTGGGGAAAGTAGGAAGTTTTGGGACAGTGCTTGGAATTATGGGAAATAAGCAGCTAGGAAAATTATACTGGGAATTGTGAAGAAGACGGAATTGTGTGGCATTGCAGATTGCAGTGAATTATGGGAGATAGGGGATTGTTAGAGGATTGTGGGAGTGAACAAAGAATTCTGGGACAGTACAGAGAATTTTAGAAGATAACCACATTGTTGGAAATAATGAGGAACTGTGGGATAGTGCGTGGAATTATGAGAAATACAGGAGGTTGTGGAAAAGTACAAGGAATTTGGGAAAGATGTAATTTTGGAGCAGTGCCAGGAATTTTGGGTGACACAAAGGGTTGTGAGAAAGAATAGAAAAATGGGAGACAAATGGCATTGTGGAGCATTGGCCAGAAACATGGAATTGTGGGAGAGGAAATGGAAAGTTTTTCCATTAAATAGTATTTGTGGGACAGTATAGATTTCTGAGGTGGTATAGGGAATTATGAGATGAAACAGAGGTGTTAGAGATGCTGAGAATTGTGGGACAGAATATAGGTTTCTGAGGTGGAGCAGGAAATGGGAGGAGATATCAGGACTTGTGCGGGAGCAATGGAATTGTGGAAGACAATAGAAAATAGTGGATTAGTATAGAAAACTGGGCATCAGTGGTTGTGGGAAAATACTGAGAGTCTGAGCCCTGTAGATTCTGCCATTTGAGTCTGTCTCCAGTTCTTTGCGTTGACTGCCACCACCAGCCCTGAGCACCCCCATCTCCTCCTAACTCATTACAACTGGCTATGGCTGGCATCTTGGCACCAGCTTCAACTACTCTCATGCACTGGCCACCAGATGAGGTCCAGACTCCCTTGCGGAGTCTGTAAGATCCCTTCTCATCTGTCGCCATCTGCCTTTCCAGCTTTTCACAGGCCCTCCAGAGCATTACATGCTATGGCTGTCCCCAGAGCGGACACTGACATTCTGCTGAGTGACTCATGCAGGCTCTTCTCTGTCACTGCTGTCTTTCTCCTCTTCTGTCATTGCAGTCTGTCTCCTCCAGAAACTCTTACCAATGCCTTCAAAATTTAATATAGCATTTGCGTTTCTGTCCCTTTACCACTTCACAACTGGAAAAAAAAGGGAAGTCCCTAGTATCTCACCCCAAGATGACCACTTTGAAGAGAATGCTGCCCCTTGCTTTGGGTTCTAACAGCAGTATGTTGCTTCAGGTTACATACATCCGTTTCTTGAACCTGAGGGTAGGTAGGTCCTATATGCAGTGTAAAAGGTTAATTAAAAGCAAATATTGTAGTTTTGCATAGAAGACTGGAAAGTCCAAGTTGCAAAGTCTTCAAGATAGACCGTGCTCTCCTAAGTAGAAACTTCTATGCAGCAAGTGAAAACTGAACCTAATAATTGGAACCTAAGCTGGTGATGAGAAAAGTCACCACACCTACAGCTAAGAGGTTTTCCTCAGAGTATAGCATATGGCTTATTTATACATGTTAACAATACAAGTAATGCCAATTTACCAAGCTTTCAATGCCAGATATCATCTTCTGTATACTAGGTTCTGAATTGCTATTTCTCTCTCTCTCTCTCTCTCTCTCTCTCTCTCTCTCTCTGTGTGTGTGGTGTGTGTGTGTGTGTGTGTGTGTGTTAGCAAGCAAGAGAGACAGAGAACAGACAGGAACAGACAGACAGGAATGGAGAGAGATGAGAAGCATCAACTCACAGTTTTGGCACCTTAGATGTTTATTGCTTGGTTCTCATATGTGCATTGATGGGGGGGGGGCCTCCAGCCAAGCCAGTGACCACTTCTCAAGCCAACCACCTTGGGCTCAAGCCAGTGACTTTGGGCTTCAAGCCAGCAACCTTTGGGCTCAAGATAGGGACCATAGAGTCATTTCTGATTTCACGCTCAATCTGGTGACCCGCACTCAAACCAGTGACCTCAGGGTTTAGAACCTATGTCCTCACTATCCCGGGATGATGCTCTATCCACTGTGCTATTGCGTGGTCAGGCAAAGTTGCTAATTTTAATAATATGAAACTAACAAGGAATTTGGGGTCCATTGCCAGAAAGCTTTGCACAATTAAAGTGGCAACTTTAGATTAAAATAGGCTCTGTCTGTCTGTATGTGACTATTTTGTTCATTAGATTCTCCATATAAGTAAATTCATATGTTATTTGTCTCTTTCTGACTGGCTTATTTCACTTAACATAATAGAGTTTGGGGGAATTGGGTGAAAGAAGGTAAATAGATTAGCCAAAAATTTTATATACATAACACATATATACACTAACTAGTACAGTGATGGCCAGAGGAATGGGTTGTGGGGAGCAAGGAGGAGGTGGGCAAAGGGGGTAGAAATGGGGACAGAAGGAGACATTGCTAAGCCAGAGGGCGCACTATACATTGGGCAGATGGTGGCTTTTTGAGTTGTGGACTTGAAACCTGTGTGGTTTTCCGAACTGATGTCATCCCAGTAAATTCAATTAAAAAAAAAAGAAAATAAGAAAAACTAGGTCTTCTCAACCTTTGCACTATTGGCATTTGAGACCTGATAACTCTTTGTTGTGGGGCTGTCAGGCCTGTTCATTGTGGGGTGGTTAGCAGCATTTCTGACTTCTACCCACTAGATGCCAGAGTCTCTGCCAAGTTGTAACAACCAAAAATAGGTCCAGACATTGCCTGTCGTTCCTTCAGGAGCGAAATCACCCATGGTTGAGAACAAATGCTCCACAGTAAGCCTGTAATAATAAAACTCAAATCTTCCTTTTCTTCCCAAGATGTTATAAGTAAAAAATATTATTTGATGTTGAGTTCCAGAGGTGTATCTTTGCAGTCACTGTTCACTGTCAACAGAGACTGGAACATCACCACCTGCTTCTGCCCAGTGGAGCTGTTTATAGGCAGCCTCGCCCATCACTTCTTCACTCACTTGAGGCAAAAGCCACCCTGGGAAAATTTTAATTTTACAATCACATATGAAATAGATGCCTAGTGCCCGATTTTGAATTTTTACTTGATGCATGTTATATGAAATAAATTATTCATGATGAAGACATGGCACAATCTATTGTAGAGCACTATAACTTTGAGAACCTTATTAATTGGCTGACTGTCAATAAAACATAAACTTGTAGGTCAGATCTTACTATACCATTTTACCAATTTGTTACAACCCGCTGCACAAGTGTGGATAGAGGTGATTAGAAACTAGAAATTAGGAAGCATGATTGATGGGAAAACATTCGTCAAACACCCTGACTTCAATATAAGTCCTTAATAGAAAAATGGATTTTAGAAGGATTTTTCCTTGACTTTATGCACCAAAGTAGCATCATAGATACATTTAACTTATTCAAATTCAGCTCTATCAGTGAGGGGTTGGGTAGGCAGAGGAGGTAGACATGGGTGAGAATTGTCATTGTCCCAGGATTCCTGCCTCACAATCAGCCCATGCCCACGGGAGAAAGAGATGCTGCCTGGCATCATTACTGCACCTTGGCAAAGCCTCTGAAAATAATATTTAAATGACATTCCAGGATCCCACACCACTGACAGCGAGGTGAAGCACATTCTCAGGTGACAGGTACATAGCGCCAGAGACATATTGACCAGAGAAGAGTTAGAAGGAATCCTAAAACTGTCCTCAGGGGACCATGATGATGACAGCCCCAAAATCCTATGTGGGGATCTTCACAAATGGACTGAAATGTCCTAAGGAGCAAAATCCTGAAATGAATTAATGTTTGAAATTTCTCCATTATTTTTTAGTTTAATTTAATTATTTTTTAGAGAGAGAGAGGTCTACAAGCAGGAAAAGGAGAAAGATGAGAAGCCTCAACTCGTAGTTGCATCATTTTAATTATTCATTGATTGCTTCTCATATGTGCCTTGACCGGGGTCTTCCATTGGTATGGGCTTTTAAGATGGGAAAATATGATGTTTTCTCAAGATAGCCTGGAGCAGCTGGCCTTTTTTATGATCCTGGAAAGCTGTGGATGTTTACCGTAGGCACAAATGAATAGGGACAGGGTATTCAGGGTCCAAGCCACTGGAAAAACAAAGGCCCTGAGTGGGAAAGCAAGTGGGGTGTGTATGAGCAGTGCTGAGGTCCAATTTGGGTGAATAAACATGGAGGGCAGAGCTGGGTCATAAAGGTTGGGATGATGATTCAAATGTAGTAGCAGAGACTCTTTAATGTTAGAACCATGAAAATAGTTTTATTTGAAAGCAGTGAGAAGCCATTGGCACTTTATGTGTTTAGTTATATATTTTAATACTACTTAAATATCTGCCTGTAGTAAAACAAACATGTTGTATGGTAATCCACTGTATGAATGTTTCACAGTGAAAAGAGATGCACCGTCAATCCATGCAACCAGTTGGGTGAATCTCACAGACCAATGCTGAGCAAAAGAAGTCCAACATGAATCATTCCATTCACATCAAGTTCAAAAAGAGACAAAATTAGTCCATAGTGTGAGTCATCAGGATATGGTTTACCTTTTGGAGTAATGTTGACTGAGAAGGGGCATGAGGAGGCCTTCCAAATTCCTGGAAATAGTTTGTATCCTTGAATGTCTCTGTAAGTTAGAATTCATCAGTCTGCACACTTCGATACATGCATGTTGTATTGCAAAAGAAAAAAAATAGGAGAACAGAAAGAAACTAAAGAAAGCCATTATAAGAGTTTTGAGTACAGGGAGGGGGCCTTCCCTAGAGACCTTTGATAACAAGCTAGAGCAAAACGTGGCAGCATTCATGAGGTAGGTTGAGTCCAGGGCTCTGCACAGGATGGGCTGAGGACTCAGAAAGGAAAAGGAGTTAGAAAGGGTTCTGAAGTTCTCAGGTGCAGGTAAATGTGAGGCTGTATGTGTGCGTGTGCATGCAGATGCAGACGTGTGCTACTCTAGCAACTAAAGTGGATAATGATCTCTGGGAACCGGGTCCGTACAGTTGGCTGACCATTTGATTTTCGGCAACATCACAAGCCTTGGCAGAATTCACCGTTCACCTGGGCTCTGTGGTCTTAGCATTTCTTGCATGCGTCCGCTTTCTTTGTTCATGCCTATAAATTGCAACAACTCCACCATGGTACTTCACATTCTGAATCCTTTGCATCTCATTAACTTGCACCTTGTATTCTGTACAGATCCACTCTTCACTCAGAAAATGAAGTACAGTCTCACCAAGGTCATTGCAGAGCTGGCACAGAAATCGTTCTGTATCCAAGAGTCTGCAGTCTGCAGCTATAGGAAACTTTCTCTTTGCAGGGTCATTATGACTGCCAATTTGATGCTTGGTAGCTAATTTTCAAAGGCTACTTGGATTCTGTTACTGTGATCACAGAAGGAGATCATGAATCTTTCTTTTCATTCCTGTGTATACACTGGGCCCTGGAGAGGTGGGTTTGGGGCTTGGATGTGGCCGCTTTGCTGTGTGTTTGGGGCCTGTGAATTGGAATTGAACAGTAGCTCTTGAAGGAGCCACCGCCCTGGCAGTTCTTTGGGACATCCTGAGGAGCCACCAGTGAGTGCCAGGACAGATGCTGGAAGAGAATAGATGGCACAGAGGCAAGACTGTCACAGGAACACAGCAGAATTGTGAAAACAATGGGAGACAGTGTGCACTCTTCAGAGCTCTGTCTGATCCGTGCTCACTGAAGCAGTACAGGTGGTCAAGGAGCCCTGTTAACATTTAATAAGGAAAAAAGGTGGGCATGTTTTAACTATGTGATGATAAATGTTTTGTTTTAATAAAAGCCTTTATTAAATAATGGCCTGGGCAGCTCCAGGGAGACAGTTTCATGTTTACCAGCTGCTGAAAGGACCTTGCCTCCTGGCTGTTCCACATTTGTCTGTGCACGGACGCTGAGCCTTTTTTCTTGAAGCTGAGAAATCCCTCCCAAGCTTTTTCTGTAAAGAACCGCATAGTCAATATGTTTGGCTTTGTGGCCCATATGATCCATGCTGCAGTTACTCTGCTCAGACATTCTAGACTGGCATATGCCACAGACACTACATAAACAAATGAGCTTGGCTGTGTCCCAATAAAACTTTATCTATAAAGACAGGTGGCTGCGAGATCTGGCCTGAGAGCCGGAGTTTGCTACCCTGCTCCAGAGAGACCCTCATGCACAGAGCCAGTTCCAGATAGAGCGACTCTATGCCTCTGTGTGCTACCTCTAAAGTCAGGAAACTATGGCCCTGGCCTGTTGGCTCAGTGGTAGAGCATCGGCCTGGCCTGCAGGAGTCCCGGGTTCGATTCCCGGCCAGGGCACACAGGAGACGCGCCCATCTGCTTCTCCACCCCTCCCCCTCTTCTTCCTCTCTGTCTCTTTCTTCTCCTCCAGCAGCCCTGGCTCCACTGGAGCAAAGTTGGCCTGGGCACTGGGGATGGCTCTATGTCCTCTGCCTCAGGCCCTAGAATGGCTCTGGTTGCAACAGAGCATCACCCCCTGGAGGGCATGCCGGGTGGATCCCGGTTGGGCGCATATGGGAGTCTGTCTGACTGCCTCCCCGTTTCCAACTTCAGAAAAATACAAAAAAAAAAGTCAGAAAACTTTGTCTGCAAGCAGTTTGCCCTGGAAGACACCTACAGAGTAACTTTCACCATTTAGAGGTTAAAATTTAAATAATTGACTAAAAGTTATAGAAAATAATGTCTGGGAATTCTCAAGGCCTAATGTTTTCTTGCTTCTCAGAAGAGTTGCACCAATCATTAAACGTTTTGAAGCTTTAAATTTGCTTTTGAAGTGAGAAATTGGTATATAAAAATCAGTTAAATTGATGATTTACTAACATGTGTCCACCATGATGGTAGATACCGTCTTCTTGGACACACATTGCATATTAAGATTCTAACCATAGGTACACAGTATTTGTCAAATGAAGTAAGAAATAGGGTCTGGGGATATAATTGTCTGTTATCTGAAAGCATTTTGAACAAACTTATTCTAGTATAATCTGAGTGCAGGAGGCATGCTGCCTTTCTTACAGGGTGCCTGGAGCAGGCTCCAGACGGCATCCTTGCATTGGGTTTGGTGTTCCAGATTGGCTCTGTTCTGTTGCCATGGTCTTGCTGATCCCCTTGGTGTTAAAGTTGCTGATTGGACCTGAAAGGACATCTGTGCTTGTGCAGGAGCAAAGCTAACTGGTCCCCACAGATTGGATCCTGCTCATTTGTGTTCCAAGCACTGCCCTCGCAGCCTAATGAGCTGAACAATGTCACGTAACTAGTTACTGCTCTTAGTCCGTCAGTGGCCTCAGAAAACTGAGGCGAGAATGTTCAAATACAATTCAGAAACCATCACTAGTCCAGTTTCCTACTTTTCCTCCTATGAATATATATCATTGTCATAAAATAATATCAGTAGTTTTTCTTGAGGTGTATCCAGCATAAAGTAGCTGTCATGTGCAGCAAAGTCGGAGTGACGGCTTGAAAAAGTATATTATCCCCAAGCCAATGTAGCTAGGTTGACTTAATTTGAGAAGTTGGTCATAATGGGTGACTATTTTCAACTTGAACAGTAGCATACCCTAACAGAACCAGAAATCTTTGTCTTCTTAGAAGGGAAAAAGATGATAATTAGTTTAAATTTTTTACTCTATTTAATGCTGGTCAATGGATATTCCTCTCTAGATTTCCTATGTTTTATTTGTCCTCTACCTTTTTTCTATTGTCTTAAATTTTATGCCTTACAAGCAGCATCAAGTTGAAATTATGAAATGTTTAATTTTATTTTATCTTGTAATGGTAACTTGAACATTTCTTTCATTTCCATTTAATGTAATTACAGAACTTTATATGCACAGATTTAAATCTACCATCTTATTCTATGTTTTGCATTTGTCTCAGTCATTTCATGTTCCTTTTCTATCTTCTGCTGCCTTATTTTTTTGAGGGAGTTTGGAACCTGGGCTCTACTGAGGCAGGGCCCTTCATACTTTCATCTGTCTGTGCACCCACTCCCCAGGTGGGTCTGGCGAAGGAGTCAAGGTCATCTTTTTTTTTTCTTTAGCATGCAAGATAGAAAGATAGACAGGTACAGACAGACAGGAAGAAAGGGAGAGAGATGAGAAGCATGAATTCTTCGTTGCAGCACCTTAGTTGTTCATTGATTGCTTTCTCATATATGCCTTGACTGGGAGGATCCAGCAGAGTGAGTGACCATGCTCAAGCCAGCAACCTTGAGCTCAAAACCAGTGACCATGAGGTCATGTCTATGATTCCATGCTCAAGCCGGCGACCTTAGGGTTTTGAACCTGGGTCCTCATCATCCCAGACCGACACTCTATCCACTCTGCCACTGCCTGGTCAGTCGAGACAGGGTCATCTTAAAGAGATGGAGTTCCTGCATGGAAACATTGACACAAATAATTAAACTTCTCATTACTGGGAACTCTATGCCCTTTCAGCATTCTTTCCCCTTTTTTTAGAAGAGAGCATCCTCAAATCCTAGGTTTAGTCATCCTAATCACAGCCCCCCTGCAATTATAAATTACCTCTTTTATGAGACCAGATATTTTCTTCTGTGAACTGACACCATCCCTGCACTCACTAGAGTGGAATAGCAGGTTGTAATTCAGGGATAATTCAGTGATAATTTAGTATGCACCCCTGGTGAACTGTGGAAGAGGATGTCCATGAAGAGTCTGGGGAGGTAGTGGGTAAAAATGATGGGTGAGTTCACCCATAAGAACATCTCCCAAATGAAGAGGGAAAGACTAAGTCTGAAAAATGCTCATATTTCATTTGTGAGGTTGAATAAGAGTGGACTTAAAGGAGGCTGAGAAGTAATATTTGACAGTTAGAAAGATAATAGAGCTTTGCATTCTGGACTGAGGGCAAATTTTAAACTTGACAATGAAGACTAGAACAGGTAATTTGATCAGGCTGTTTGGTGGCCATTGGTGACCTTTGCGAAAACAATTTTAGAAGCTGTAGGTAGAAGTCAGGACTCCTGGTGCAGGGGCAGTAACACAAGGGAGTGTTCGAGATTAAGGGACAGCGGCATGTAAACCAAATCTAGCCCACTGCCTGTTTTGTAAATAAGGTTTTATTGTAATGAAGCTATGCTCATTCTTTTTAAAACCTATTTAAAGACAAGTTTGAGTAATTGGGACAGGGTGTGATGAAATCAATGCTGAAGACATTTACTATTTGGCCCTTCATACAAAATGTTTTTTGAACCATGAATTACACAGATGAGTAAAGTTTTATTTTTCTTCAGTGGTGCAGAAGGGCACATTTTAGGCCAATTTGGAGGGAAGAAGGGAAGGGAAAGGCTGAAGGTCATGGTAGAAGATGAGCTAATTGATGCTACAGGGTTCTCAAGGGAATGGGATCCCAAGGCTGAAAGGAAGATCAGTTTTCAAGGTGTTGGTACTTGCTCAGAGTCACTATACTGATGAGGGAAGAGGTAATGTCTGTATTTACCAAGGTAAGGCTTTGTGAGTTCTTTCCCCATTTCTTTCATGTTTATAACCACTCCTTTTAATTTCCTGAGGAATGGATAGTTCCCTTTTTATTGTTAAATCTAGTTTCTGACTTGAGTCTTCCACTTAATTAATTTCTGTATTTTCTTTCTCAATGGATCTGACCCCCTCATCTGCATGAATTTTTCAAAATTAATCAATCATTAAGACTGAAAGTGGAGCTTCTCCAAAGTCTAATGTAATGTATGTATTATATGTGATGTAAATGTATTACACTACAAAGTGAAAATCAAGGCCAACAAGGAGTGAAAAGTGTCTATAAATTATTGTATCGGTAAGGGATGTTAAACCTGCTCTAGGGTTTGAATTTGGCAAATATTTCTGGAATTCACGTTAAAACCCAAGTCATTAAATCGCAACCATTAGTATCAGGAAGTTGAAAGTGTATATTCATTCCACTAAATAATGGCTGCCTTCTACAGTGAGTCGTGGAGAAATGTGTAAATCTAAGGCACTCTCTGTAAGTAGTTTAGAGTACAGAGGGTGGTCAGAACTGAGCCAGCTCCACTACAGATAATAAGGGCAGTGATATGAGACAACTCAAGAGTCCCTTGCAAATACAAAAGATGGGTCTGCTAGCCAGCTCTAAGTTACTAAGCATGCTTCCTGGAGAAGGTGGGGCTAAGCTGTCTTAAAGCTGTGGTTTGCAAAGTCTAGGCACCTAGGTATCACCTGGAGATCTTGCCGACAGTATGCATTTCCAGACTCCTCCTCCCAGAGCTTCTAAATCAGTTTTAGGAGTGAGGCTGAAGATTCTGTGCATTGGCCTGGTGGTCTGTGGACCCTACACTGAACCACAGGCTGTAAAGGATGCATAGCAATTATCCAGCGGTGTTCGAGATAACATCCCATTGGGATGCTCAGAACATAAAAATTTCAATTTCAAATGAGCCCATAGTTGCTTTGGGAAAATCTGAGGTTATGAACATTGAGTGCTTATGGTTTATGTATGTTTTTATGACTCTTTTAAAAACTTGGTTATAGACTTGTTAGACCTGTGTTTTCTTCTCTCTCTCTCTCTGAATGTGGTGGTCATCCACTTAAGAGACAAGTGACTGTGGACAGCATGATTAAAGAAGGACTCTAATTAGTGGCATAGCTAACACTGCAAAAACGGAGGCATCTGCTACAGTTGCTAAATATAATTGCTAGGGAAAAGTTGATAAATATTCATTTAAATTTATTTCTCAAGGCCGCATGTTTGGAACCACAGCTGCTGGGTTGCCTGAGGAACACAAATGTACAATTAGTGCATTCTTAAAGGAAGAAAAAAGGCTTTATCTTTTATGTGCAGACATTTCAGTAAATAGCATGGATCAGCGATTTCTATAGCTAGCATTTTGCATGTCATATTTATTAGACGGTGCTACTACTTAGACGTTAGGTGTTCTGTAGTTTCTCTGATTACGGCTTTCTCTGTTTAACAGTTATTTTAATTTAACTTGTGCCGAGTGACTAATATACTCTTTAATGTCTGATGTGAATAAGTTTTGAGTTTGCTTGCCAGAAAATTTGGCTAAAGACTTTTAAAATGAATTTCATTTTCTTTTAAAACAAATCTTGGGGGAAAACATTTTATTTTATAATTGAAAACAAAGGTACGTGCAGGAGGTGGGGAAGGTGTTTGGTGTTCATCTTCCATTTTGTTGTCTTGAAATGAATGTCATAATAATTATTCATTGCCTACTTGCGCCACTCTGTCTCCAAATATGACTACAATGATGGCGTTCCTTTGACAGTCTCATATTGTAGAAAATTCGTTTTCCTTCTACCTCCGAGGCTCTCTGCCTGGGGCCTTCATTGTAAGTGGGACTGACAAAAAACAGATAAACAAGAGAAGAACATACAAATTTATATTTACATAATACGAGAGTCTTCATAAGGAAATGAAGACCCAAACAAACAATTAAATTTGTGGGAGGGGACACATAGCAAAGACAGGGAGGCAGGAACCAGCCTGGGAAAATCAACTGTGTATCTTTAAGGGATATTTAGTTGCATGAGAATAAGATGGGCAAGGCCTGAAATAAAAATATGCAGATTCTCAAGGGTGAAGTAGGTAAGGCACATCAATGGCATACTTACTAGAGGCCAGAACAAGGCAAAAGGCAGCATTCACGATAGATCGATTAGAATAAGAACTAGGCAGCTGCAAACAAAATGTTGCCATGTGAACTTGATATTGATTCTAGATTTGGCCAGAGATTTGTCCTTTGGGCAACATTTGGCAATGTCTGAAGACATTTTTGGTTGTTAGCAAATCTGAAGGATTGGGAAGACACAACTGATGTCTAATGTGTAGAACCTAGTGATGCTGCTAAACCTCCCATAATGCATAGAACAGTCCCAACCATCAAGACTTATGTGGCTTCAAATATCAATTGTGCTGAGAGTGAAAAGTCACTCGCCTTAGTCAAGCAGTTGAAGGTGACATTGATAAGAAATGTCTTGTTAGATTTAGCAAACTGGTTGAATTATTACAGTTTGTATTTATTTTCATATTTTACTTGGTATGTACATGGTCTAAATTCTGTACATAAAAATAAAATTAAAAATATTCATAACCAGCCTAACCTGTGGTGGTGCAGTGGATAAAGTGTTCACCTCGAACGCTGAGGTCAATGGTTCAAAACTCTGGACTTGTCTAGTCAAGGCACATAAGGGAAGCAACAACTAGGAGTTGATGCTTCCTGCTTCTCCCCCCACTTCTTCTCCGTCTCTCTCTCTCTCTCTCTCTCTCTCTCTCTCTCTCTTATCTCTCTAAAAATCAATAAATAAAATCTTAAAAAAGTAAAAAAAAAACAGTCACAACCATTGCACTTTTGAAGATGATATGACTATAATAACCTGAATGAACTCAACTGGAAACTTGATGGTATAATTTATTGTTTATGAAGCATAAGTGGTTTTGTTGATGCTTTTCACACTCTCATTTTCTTCTCATTATTTTAGACTCACTTCTAAAGTGCATTACTTCACAAGGGTATCCAGGCAAATCCTCTGTTTTGTATGCTTGCTTGCTTACAGCGTTAGAAAGAGTACTATCAAAATCTTCCAGGGTTCCACACTATCCCCTTTAACATTATAGAGTTTGGTTGAAAGCCAGGCCTATAGTGCTAGAATGCACTGATTACACTGTCTGGTTTGGAAGCAAAAGTCTTTTATAGTAATGGTTATCATCATCGAAAATGGCATGCACAGTTTAGTATTTTTTAATGTTACCAAAATCGTTAAAATTTACATGTACTAAAGAATGTTCAGTTGTGATTTAATGAACTTCCTATTGCCATTTTAAGATCTGAATATAGAAGCCATTTGAATTTTAAGGTCTTTGATGACTGCATAAATTGGGTTTCAAGTGAATGTTGTGGGAGTAGGGGAAATTTCCTTCTTCCCTTCTTTGGTTCTTTTGGCTGCTGGAGTAATTAAAATCACATAAGACAGATTAACAGAAGAAAATAATTCCTACTTTCAGGGAATCCACACAAACACAATAAATCCAAAGACAGCTATGCAAAATGAGGTATAGATGTCAATCTAGTTGAGGAGTCAGAGGTCTGGAATTTCAAAGGTTCCTAAGGCAATTCACAGGAAATGGAAAGAGTTAATGCTTGGTAAAGAAATAGAATCTGGGCCATACTAGTTGGAAGGGTCACAGAGAGGACTTTATTCAAAGAGCCTTGCTAAATAAGTTCTTCCCTGTCTGTCATACCTAATTTATATTATACCCTAGTTATCTAGGATGGTGGGTATCTTCCTTCCTAGTGCAAGTCTTCTGTCTAAATTCTTTTAGGCAGTAGACGGAAGGTCAAAGGTTCTTCCTATATCTTTTGTTTAGTGAAAATAATCAGCCTAAGATAAGCATTATGTCACAGAGATATATCTTGGGGTGGTGAATTTTGCTCCCTTACAGTGACAAAGACTTATGACTTATGTTCTGTCTTGTCCCTAATAAGAAACATTTCCTTTATTCTGTTTTGTTATAATGAGAACATAAGGGAAGGTGGCAGGAATGTTTAGGTGAAATGATAAACAACTTAGAAATAGTAATTTTGAGGGGTCTGTTTTGACTGTCTTTCCTTAAGAAGTCTGAATTGTTTGGGATGAGAATGTGATGGCTCTGTTTGTTTATTTAGCTTACCAAATATTACCTCATTTGGTAAGTTTCCCCAAAGTATAATCTGTGCCTAGTTAGAGCAGAGACAAAATGAGAAATGGATTTGATATTACTTTCCTGCCAGAATACCTAGCAATTGTACTTAGAGTCCTAGAGGCTTAGATTCATTCTGATTGATTTGTAATGTCTGCCAATGATAAAGAAATAAGGATATTGACTGACCTATAAGGCCCTTTATCTCTGCCTTATAGAGAGGGAACTCCAAAGCTGGGGGTGTGGCATGCTTATCTAATGTAGGGCTTAATATTTGCTTTTTATCTCAAAAAAAGAACAAATATTAAGCTTTTGCAGCATATAATATATGGATTAATGTTGGAATGCTCATTTTGGTCTTTGTCACGTGTTTGTGTTTCATGATGACCACGCATACAGAGAGAAATGTAGAAAGTTCTATAATATGAAATGATTGTCAACTGTATTTTACTCCCTCTTTTTTTTTTTTGGCTTTCAGTGTTTTGCATCATGTTGTCATTGACATCCTATAGGATGTCAGCCTGTGTTTAGTTTAATAAAAATGTACCTTCAAATAGTAGACTCTTTGCTATACTTTTGTAATGAGCTGGGTCATGGCCATGGAAATCTTTATTTATATAGAGGCTTGCTCCTTAGCTCATGTAAAATACTTCCAAAATTATAGGCAAAGTTAACAGTGTTTCTTTTTTATTTTATAAAATTTCTTTTCAATGTAACACAGCACATCAACAAAACAAAGGACAAAAATCATATGATTCTATCAATAGATACAGGAAAAGCATTTGATAATATTTAACATCCATTTATGCTTAAAGCAGGTACCTCAACATAATAAAGGCCTTATGTGACAAAGCATCATCCAATGTCATATTAAATGGTGAAAAACTGAAAACTTTTCATCTAAAATCAGTAACAAAAAAAGGATGCCCACCTTCTCCACATAGTACTAGAAGATCAAGCAAGAGAATTCAGGCAAAAAAGAAAAAAAGAAAAAGAAAAAGCATCCATTTGGGCAAGAAGAAGCAAAGGTGTCACATTTTGCAGATGATGTGATCCTATATATAGAAAATCCTAAAGATTCTACCATAAAACTGTTAGAAACAATAAACAAATACAGTAAACTCACAGGATATAAAATCAATATACAAAAATCTACTGCTTTCCTATATGCCAACAATGAAACTTCAGAAAACAAATAGAAGAAAACAATTCCTTTTACAATTGTAACAAAAAAGAATAAACTACTTAGTAGTAAACTTAACAACATATGCGAAGTGCATATAAAGAAACTGAAAATATACAGTAAACTAGAAAAACATTCCCTGTTTATGGATGAGAAGAATCAATGAAGTTAAAATGGCATATTACCCAAAGAAATATACAAATTTAATGCAATCGTCATTAAAATCTCAATGTCATTTTTAAAGAAATAGTACAAAAAAAACCCCCAGGTTTGCATGGAACTATAAAAGACCCCAAATAGCCAAAGCCATTCTGAGGAAAAAATGAAGCCAGAGGTATCACACTACCTGACTTCAAATTATACTACAGAACCACAATAATCAAAACAACATGTTACTGGCAGAAAAACAGACATACAGACCAATGGAACAGAATCGAGAGCCCAGAAATAAAACCACATATATATGGACAAATAATCTTCAAGAAAGGAGCCAAAAACACACAATGAAAAAAGAAAGCCTCTTCAATAAATGGTGCTAAGAAAACTGGAAAGCCACATGCAAAAAATGAATTTTGACTACAGTTTGTTCCCCTGCACAAAAATTAATTCAAAATGGATCAAAAACTGAAATATAAGATCTGAAACAATTACATAGAAATAAACAGAGGTGTTAAACATATGGACCTTTACATGCAGCCCCATGTTCATTGCAGCATTGTTCACAGTGGCCAGGACATGGAAACAACCAAAAAGCCCATCAATAGATGACTGGATAAAGAAGATGTGGCACATATACACTATGGAATACTACTCAGCCATAAGAAATGATGACATCGGATCATTTATAGCAAAATGGTGGGATCTTGACAACATTATACGGAGTGAAATAAGTAAATCAGAAAAAACCAGGAACTGCATTTTTCCATACGTAGATGGGACATAAAACTGAGACCAAGAGACATTGACAAGAGTGTGGTGGTTACGAAGGAAAAGGGGAGAGGGAGAGGTAAGCGGGAGGGGGAGGGGCACAAAGAGAACTAGATAGAGGGTGACAGGACAATCTGACTTTGGGTGATGGGTATGCAACATAATTGAACTTTAAGATAACCTGGACATATTACCTTTGAATATATGTATCTTGATTTACTGATGTCACCCCATTAAAAATAAATAAATAAATAATAAAAAAAAAGAAAAAAAAAACAAAACAAAACATATGGACCTTGGCCATAGAGAACATTTTATGAATTTGACCTCAAAGACAAGAGAAGTAAAGGCAAAAATAAATGAATGGGATTATGTCAAACCAGAAAGCTTCTGCACAGCAAAAGAAACCAACAACAAAACAAAGGACAAGTGAAATAGGTAAATCAGGAAAAGCTAAGAACTGAATGATTTCACACATAGGTGAAATATAAAACTGAGACTCATGGACATAGATAAAAGCGAAGTGGTTATAGGTTACAGAGGGGAGTGGAGAAAATACGGACAATTATACAGCGATGGAGCATGATTTGACTTTGAGTGATGGGCACACAACCCAATCCATAGTCCAAACGCTATAGAAATGTTTACCTGAAACCTACGTATTCTTATTGATCAATGTCACCCCATTAAATTTAATTTCTAAATAAAAAACAAAAAAAAATTCTGGACCATTTTACAAATGGATATTTGTTCATGTTTCCATTGTTGTAGATTCTGAAATAAATATATTGTTGCTAAAAATGATGAGCATTACCAATCTACACTGATGGCTGTATGCTTAAAACCTTGGAAAGTGGATTTTGTAACCTGTTTTGATAGCTTCCAGATTTAAGTTTCCAGAGGGTTCTGAGCTCATATTTTAAGAATGGGATAATTAGCACAGTTTGATTAGTTTCCAGGACGACTAGTTATTTCCAGGAATAGTAGACATTTATTGTCAGAAAGTCAACAATAACTATTTCCTGGTTCATGAGCATAGGTTGAAAAATGACATTCATGAGTTGGAAAACTCAGCCAGTCACCATTTGGGTCAACATACCTGTCAAGGTTTTCTTTCAGTCTGAGAACCACTGATTCAAGTTTTGCAACAAACTTCATGCCAGACCTTCAGATTGCTGTATCATAGAGTAGAAAACTACAATTTTCAAAATGAATTAAGCATATTAAAACAAAGTGTTCTTTGTAAAAGAAATATTAAAAGGAATGTTTCTACTGTAGCACATTCTGTGCTGTTAATAATAGAACATGCAGTGAAAGATACATTTATCGGGTTAAACTTTCTGTGTGTGAGATAGGTAACCCATTTAGCACAATCTAGGTTGGGGGTTAGCAAAGCAGGACTCCAGGTTGAATCTGGTCCTATGCCCTCTCATTTACATGTTGTCTCTGGCTGCTTTGTGTTGCCAAAGCAGACCTGAGCGGTCACATCAGACTGTGTGTGGCCAGCAAACAGCAAAACCAAAAGTACTTACTATCTGGCCTTTTATAGACCCAATTTGCTTGACCCTTGGCCAAGTTAATGAGGCAAAAATGGAAAAGAGAGGTCCTGCCCTGTCATTCCTTTAGGTGGTATTTGTTGAAGTGCCTCATGGTACTGGTTCTCATATGCAGTGTGCATTGTTATGATCTCAAGAGCTTGGAAAATACTGATATCTGGACCAAGCCCTAGCTGTTCTGGTGTAATTGGCAGGGGGTGGGGCCTGGACACTAGGATGTTTAAAAGTTTACTGGGAGAATGTCATGTACAGTTAAGTGTGAGAGCCACTGCTTTATGGCGCTGGGCTCTCCTCATTGATGTGCATTTCTCTGCGAGCTGGAGCTCCCCCAAGTCACATGATGGTATCCATCCTTGCCTTCGTGTTCTGGCCAAGCCATGCTTGAGGCAAATGATCCCCACAGTTAGTGGAAAGAGGTCGGGCTTGGGAATAGCAGTCCTTCGGCAAACCTTCAACTTCCCGAAACTTCCTTGGGGCTATGGCAAGAAGACATGAGATTGGGCAGTAAAAAACGAGTTGATACTCTACTTCAGTGAAATGTAAAATGCAAGGGCTTCCTTTGTCTGTGTTCAGTGCTGTTCTTGCCTCTGTGGGGCCTGTTTTTTACCACCAAGTAGAGAAAGTGTGTTAGTAGTGCTCCTGGTGCTGGTCTTCCATTCACATGTCAATGGGTGGCTATCTGAAGTTCTAGAAGTTGGGCCATGGTGGATTGCCTTTCCTGCATGGGTTATTTCAGTAATCATCTTGTTTCTGAATGCCTGCTGCATAATATTATGTTGCGGCTCTCTGCACGGCTGTCATTGTAACACTGTTTATAGACCCTTCATCAGCTTTTGCTTCTGGAATTTATAAAACACTTAGTATAATTTACTGTGAAACCACTGGCGTTCTTTTGTTTGTTTTTGTTTGTTTGTTTGTTTTTAGCTTAATCAAATCACACATATGGAGTACTTGGGAGATAGCAGTTTACATCCTATAAAATGGCTTGCCAGTCTAAGAAACGTCTGTCTGAGCCACTGAAAATGATTGATTCGTTCATTCACACAGCCAGGTACTGTTCTCATTTTACAAATGAAGGAAATTAGGCAAAAAGAGGACAGGGAACTTCTTTAAGGCCACACAGTGAGGCAGGGGCAGTCTCCCTGGGCTGAACTTGCCCCTCCTTCCTGGCCCCATGCCAGGTCCCGAGGACGCCCTGTTGGTCTACATGCTCCCTGAGATCAGGGCACCCCCAGCAGGTGCTTGGGGTAAAACACAGCACTGAGTCCCTGTTCCTGCCTTGAGCAGCACTTCTCCAAACTTGATTATTCTATTTTGCCTGCAGTGGCATAAATGCCGATAGATCCACTGAGAAACAAATGTTTAGCTTTTTAAATTAAACCAGGACTCGGGGTAGGCAGCATCACCTACCCAGCCGTCAGGCGGTAATTCCACACATGTTCTATAGAGAAGGTGATAACCAGGAGAATGTTTTCTAAATGCTATAATTTAGCATGTTGTTATGCTGGTCATGTCATTTAAAAGGCTTTTAAAAGAGGTGCCGCGGAACATAAGAAAAAGAGAAATGTACCTGGGAAGATACCTGGGAAGATAAAGCATTGCAAAAAATCCTTGCCACAACTTTATTAAAATTTTTAATTTTTTAGTCTAAGTACCAACAGAGAGCCTGTTTCTGTACAATGTAATCATGTTAACATTCCTAACAGTGCCCCTGAGGGGAAGCAAGACACTCAATTATCGAACAAAATCCACTTCTTCTTGTATGTTCTAAGGCAGCAGAATAAATTTTTTAAATTGTAGCAAATATTTTGTAACCATGGCTAAGCCATGTTTATTCACCGAGAACGCCTGTTGAGTTGATTGTGTTGATGCTTTCAATGGGTTCGGCGACATGTGTTCTGGAGAACACAGTTTGCTAAAATGAGACTGTTTTGCTCACATTTAAGATAGTTAAGCATTTCCATAGCAGAGGCATAACTTGAAAAAGAGGAAAATTGTAGAATTTGTTAATTTTAAACTGAGTGAATAGAAGTATACTTGTATGTTAATGAGGATTTTATTATTACTTGATCTCTGTTCTCATGAGGGTTACCATCTAGGTAGGGGCATGTGGTGATAAGCAGAGAATCACATTAGTTTAGATGTAGTTAGTGCTGTAGACAAGCACTGAGCAGACCCTTCGCAGTGGTGTAGCTGCTAGGCTCGCTTGCCACACTCATGTCAATTCAATTTGTAAGGGAAAATGAGCCCAAATGAACTCAGACAGTTATTACTAGTGGCGCACCATGATTGTGTTAGGTCCCTGGGCCCCGGAGTGGCCCAGGGTGATGTGGAGGTGGCCTGGGTGGATGCTGGGCACATAGAATGCTTGTGTCTGAACTGGGAAACATTGAGCCAGGATACTCCCAATGTTGTAAGGAATCTTCTAGCAAACCTGCCCAGGGTCTCCTTGACAGGGACTCTCTTCCTCAGCCCGCAGTGAACATAAGCAGATCTCTCTGTAGAGTGAGAGACTTCTCCATACTTAATGTCTCACAATGCAGGGGACATAATCTGTCCCTTCACCTTCTTCTGTGACTCAGGGCTGCAGTAGCTTTAATTTTGGACTATTTGCTATCTGAACATGCTTGGACCAAGCTCTCTATGCCTTTGACTCAGAAGACTACAGGAAAATATGAGTTTTCTCTCAACACCAAAATGATGTGTTGTTATATAATGTGGCTGAAGGGTGTCACAGGGATGGGAGCTGACCTCAGAGGTGACTCGTGAACAGTACAGATTATAGGCACAACTCAAGAAAGGTGTTTTAAGAGAGGACACCATGCCCTGGCCGGAGAGCGTGGTTGGTTAAGAGTGTCGTCCTGAAGAACAGAGGTTGCTGGTTCGATCCCTGGTCAGAGCACATATGGGAACAGGTGTTCACAGTCAGTATTTCTCCTCTAAAGCCCTCATTAATGGTGGCACGTTTCGGGTGGGCCAGAGGAGGCGGAATATGATATAGAAAATGATGCCCCATCTGAGTGGGGTGATTCAGAGGAGACAGAAATAGCTTCGGGCTCTGGAAGCAAATAGGGTTGTTACTTGGGCTGAGTGTGGTCAAGCCAGCAGACTCGAGGACTGAGCAAATGTAACAGAATGTGGAGGGTGCCCGGTGCACAGAGGGAGCCCGTGAGCAGCAGGAGGAAAGGCAGCCTCTGCCCCTCCTGGGTACAAGGATAGTCACCAAGGAAGCTGTGTGGCAGGGAGAAGCAGGCCTAAGCACCCTTACCAAGCCTGGGGCAGCCAGGCTGTGCTGCGAGGGAGACAGCTTCAGGACCAAGGGGCTGCTCTTTCCCAGGCTCACCTCCTTGCTCACGTTTCAACCAGACCCCACCTGTGGCTTGCTCACTGTTTACGTGGAGTCTCAGTTGCCTCCTCTGAGGGCTTACTGATGGGAAATATGGTCAGGGGAAGGTCCCCCCTGGCTGTGCTTTGGGAGGCTAAGGTTTGGGACTGAGCCTCTGGGACTAAATGGAAGGCAGGCCAAGGCCTTTCTAGCCTCAATGCCAACTAAAGTCCCACAGTGTAGGGCGGGCTTTTGTAAATCCCAGCTGTTTTCATGTAAGTTCAGTCCTTTCAAGAGTCAGGCGGAGCCTCTGTGGAAGACCAGTTACTTTAAGGATGCGGAGGGCTGGATGCCTGGCAGGACACCTGGCAGGACTCCTGCTGTGGCTTCCATGTTCTCATCTGTTGAGAGGATGGAAATACTGGATAGGTATGCAAAAGTTAACCATGGGTGGGTCAAGCCTATGAAGAAAAGGAAAACATAAGAACCCACCCTCTCCAAGTTCTCTGGTGAGAGCTTACCTTCATTTCTCCAGGGCAGATCCAAAATGGGAACAGAGAACTATCCTTTTGTGTGAGGCTAGACGGCAACCTATTTCGCTAGCTTCTTGTTGCAGCCTGATTTTGTGTACTTCAAGTGGTGTAACCTTCTCCTGAGGAAGTGAATTTAGTCAACGTATTTCCAGCGAGTTCTCCAAAATATGCCCTTTACTAATTGCCAGATTATGACTAAAATTACTCAAATCACTGAAGGATGCCCAGGACCTGTAAATTAGCTTGTGATAATTTGTTCTTCACCCAATGCTGTGTTCAAACTGTAGCTTCTTCCTTTATATGTGGGATATGTAACATCCAAAGGCATTTCTTGAGCTTGACAAGCTGACACATTTTGTGTTTAATTGTTCTCAAGTACTGTATAACAACTAGGATTTTAAAACATACTTTTAAGGCATCACAAATAGAAAGTGCCATTTTAATACATTGTGAAATAAAACTGCCAGTTAACTAAAAAACAGTTTGAAAATAAACATTACCATGAAGTATTCTTAATTTTCTTGTGATTTTGGCTTATCTATAACAAATTATTTTATGTTCTCCAATATTAAGTTCCCAGATTATTTTACTTCTCTTTTTATTAACGTGAAACTATATTCAGAAGTGGATATCTTGATGTATACGAATTAATTACCTTCTTCTTCGTCAATATGTTTAGTGAGCAGTCGCTATTACTGACAGATTTTCTAATTAAGATAATGGGTGAGGATTTTTTTGTTGTGCACAATCGATTCTTCCCAAGCACAAGCTGGTGTTTTATGGTCTTTTCATATTTGAATGACAAGAAAAGTTCCGCAGATTCAATAAAATTCAGTGAGGACAGAAAAACAATTTTGTCTGATGCTTTGTCAAAGCTGTAAGCTCTTTAATGTAATCTCCATTGGGGTTGCTTTTATTTCTATGATGCCACCCTCACCCAAAACACAAATAAAAATATTCCAGATGAGGAAAGTATTTGAAATGAATCCAATCTGTTTTCCTTTTTATATTCTGGAAAAAAATATTATTTGTTGTAAAATATTATGTAACTATTTTATCTACTATTTTGTATTTTTTTTACATTGGACTCATTGAAAAAGATGTGATCAAATAAATACTGAAGACATATAATATGCTATAAATTTTCTCATTCTTGGGGATCGAAACCCAAGTTGATAATGCCATTTTCACTTAGAGACAGTTTTACTTTTCAAGGGAGTGCTAACAGGGATTGTGCGGTGTGGCATGCAAAGCCAAGAAGATTTTCTAGAAATCGTAATCCAGGTGCATTATTAGATTTATTTGGGTACTTACTGAAGTCATGGAAAGTGGTCCTTAATGTTGAAAGTTTGGCATTACTGCACTGGAATGGTAGTACTTATATTGACAGCCTGGTCAAGTCCCATGTCACAACTGCTACATCTGCCTTGTAGCACAGAGGCAACCATAGATAATAAATAGATGAATGTGGCTATGTTCTAAGAAAACTTTATTTATAAAAACAAGCTTTGGCTGGCTTTGGCTCCCAGTTGTTTGCCAACCTCTTCAATCCCTTGTTAATCAAAGAACCCACAGGCTCATTGGAAATATAACATATCAGGCCCCACCTCTGACCTACTAAATAGAACCGACATTTTAACAAGATTCCTGGGAGACTTGTAAGCTCCTTAAAGTTGGAGAAACACTCGCCTAAATTGCTCTTTAAAAAAAATAGCTCCCAAGGAAAATGTGAAAATTTCTGTGCAATTTTGATGGGCTTAACTCTAGGCTGAGTGCATAGGGAGCCAGCTGTCCCACTGTGGGCCTCTAAGTACTGGAATGTGGAGATCTTTATCTGGGACACCAATAAACCCACTGTCTGCTGTAGATCTTGTGTTAACTACTTTATTTCTTTTCTTTACGGAACCATCTCCTGATGTCTCACCCTGGAAAACATTGGCTATTGCCCTGAAAACTATTATGAGAGAGTGGGTTAAATTATTTCATATGTCCATGTTTACCTTGCAGGACATTTGATCCATGCCAAAAAGTCATTGGTATTTGGTCCTGTCCTAAAATGTTTACGGAGGTATTATGTTCATGATTAATTATAAAATATAAACATTGAACCCTGTTCAAATTGTATGGATGTTTTTCTTGTAATTCATGAGCAATAATGAATATCATGGTGATTTTTATCCTTTCTAGTCATGAAGTTCAGCATGTTACTCTGAAGTCAATGAGCAATTGCTATCAAATATATATTGACCCAGTTATGGCTTTTATAGACATTCGTTCAGTCAATAGTTACTGTGATATTAATTTGATTCTTTTGTTATCACCATGAGGATGGTGGCCACATTTGAGTGTGACCACAAAGAGGCTGGGTGATAACTTCTTCATGGCTCTGCTGTCCATCTTTTCACATTTCTTGGACCCTTTGGCATGTCCTAATGTCTAGGTGGATGTATTGGGACAGGGCCCAATATCAGAAGCCTTTCAAGTGGTCCCAGTGTCTCTCTGGACATTTTCAGCACGTCCAAATATCTGCTAATCAAATTTCTTAACTTGGCTTCTGTTTTCTGTCTAGGGCTGTTCCACCCAATTTTATACCTGACATTTCTGAGCCCCAAATTTTTCTTTGTTTTTCCAGTGAGATCAATTTCATCCACCATTGTAGTTCCATCCCTCTGACTATAGCCTAGCTTCCCAGCCTCCATAGTGAGCCGCAGAGGGAGTATAATAGGGCTTCTCAACATCTGCATTGTTGGCATTTGGGGCTGGATCTTTGCTGTGTGGATTGTAAGATCTTTAGTGCATCCCTAGCCTCTCCTGATTCAATGCCAGTGATTCCCCTATTCCTGCATTCCTGCAGTTGTGATGGCCAAAAATATCTCTAGACTTTGCTAAATGTTCTTTGGAGGACAATTTGCCCTGGGCTGAGGACCACCGAATCACAGCGGTGCTGAGAAATCAATGCTTTTCCGGTTTATCTCAGGGTGGCTAGAGGCCTAGGACCTGTACCTTCAGCCTCAGGCATTCTCTCGTCTCATGCAATAACGGATAATAACATTACTGTTCATGTAAGTCATGAAATAAAGAGTTTGAGCAGCACAGTAAGAGCTGTAGCGCCCACGCTGGGGGCTCTGGTCTGCTGTCAGCTCCTCATCCTCCCGCCACTGTTGCTGTCTCTGAAGTCTGGGCCATCCTCTTTCCTGTTTAGTGTTACTTCTTCTTCCTTCTTTATACCCACTTGAAATAACCTGAAGTGGAAGGAAAGGTAAATATACATTTTGTTTGACATTTGGAACTGAAATCTGCATCATCGTGTCCTCTAAAGTGATACACTGGGGACTGGGGACAAACTGACTTTTATTGTTTAGAAATCTTCTCTCAAATTAAAGTTTTGCTATTGCTTAGTTTCATTTTGTGGTCCACGGTGTACTTTCAGAAACCATCACCCAGCAATTTACTTTCTGTAGCTGATCTCCTGACTTGCTCATGACAAGTATGGGTGGTAATCTGTAGGTCTTCCGTGGTGGGGATGGTTGGCACTGGCTCAGTTGTGTATGAGTAATCAGCTCTCAAAAAATGTTCATGGTCTGGTCAAATCTAATTCATTTACTCCTTTAAAGAAATCACTTATATTATTCAGTGATTAAAATATTAAATTTCAAATATTGAACTTTCCTATTCACTTATTTCTTGAACTTGTGGTATGCAAATTTGTAGTTGATTCAGTTGACTGTTATAACGGTTGCTAGAGGGAGTAAGTCTGGGTCAGCCAGAGAATTGGCTGTGTAATCTATCTCCTGAGATGGAAGTGCTGCATAGCAGATGTGATGTATGGTTTCATTTGGATATTTTCTCTTTTTCCAAATAGAAAAAGAAGATTATAGATCAGCGTTCCTGCTAGCACATACCATGCCTTTGTGAATATTACAGATTTATTTAAAACTTGGTTCCATTTCTCCATCTTTGCCTTTGTTCATATTTGGTGTAATGTGACTTTTCAGTTCCTCCCATCAACGGATTGGGTCTGTTTCTCCTACCCTCCTCCCAGAAGGGTGGCCTTGTGCCTCACTTTGGCCAATAGAATGAAGGTACAATGATGATGTGCCTGTTGTAAGCCTAGTCCTTAAGATGCCCTATACACCTCTGCTCTCTGTATCTTGAGAAACTGCCCAGCTTCCACGAGAAGAATCCAGGGCTAGACTGCTGAACAGTGATGGACCACAAGGGTTAGAGAAGAGCTGTCCCAGCTGAGGCCACATTATACCACTGAACCTAGCCACCCATGTCTGACTGTAGACACTTGACTGAGCTCCCCTTAAAAATACTACCCCACTGAGCCCAGTCCATTTGCCACCTGCAGAGTCATGAGCTAAGTAAAGAGATATAATGTACACTGTTGTTTTCAGCCACTATATTTTCATATGATATGTTATACAACAAAAACTCACTAAAATGGTGAGAGCTGGTAGAAGTTACGTAACCCTTTGGGTAGATGAGTTAGATCACAGCGCCCTTATTCTGGCACAGACCTTTCTAGAGGACATACCACCATGCCTTCCCTTGACTTTCCAGGATGCAGCCTTCACAATGTGAAGCAGTAGCAATGAAATCTGGCTTGCTGCATTCACTTGAGGCCAAGACGTGTGGAAGTTGGTGATCTCCAGGAGGGACTCAGCTCTAGAAGCCTCTGTGTTCTTTTCCTAAGTTTGGCTATCTGAAAGTACTCATGGACTACTCACAATATACGTGCCATAAGGTTTTTTGAAAGAATAGGGTGGTTGCAGCAAGAGGAAGCAAATGTCGCCAAGCATTTGCATCCGAGAGATAGACCAACGACCTTGTCTCTCCAAGGTCTTTTTCTTCCCACACACAGAGCCAAACTCAGTCACTGACTTGAAGGCCAAGATCTGTGTGAGGATCTTGGCCTTAGGCAAGTTCAGGGTAGCTCTTAGTGCAGCACACTTCTAAATTGTCTTGTCATAATACAGTTAGAGTTGTCATACCAATCAGGACATTGTAAACCACCAGTAAAGAAACTGACCAGGGCCATTTCTAACCATGTAAAACACATCATAAACCCCACTGCATTTAGCTTGTCCAAGAGTCAAACACCAGTCTGTAGCATCTAGTAAATCAGTTACATCTGCCTCAATTTCTTTACTTGTGCAATAGAGTTAATTTTAAACCTTTTTATATGATTGCTATGAGGATTCTCTGACATGATTCAGGCAGAATACTTATTGGGAGTTCCTGGAACTTGGCAACCACTCAAAAATACTGTTTCTGTCATTAATTCAATGAAGAACCTCAACTGGTAGCCAGGAACCAAATTCAAGCAGGGTAACCCATGGACACAGTAGCCCAGCCACCTGGGCCTCAATTTCCTTTTACAAAATTAAGGTGGTAATTAATGATAGGTTGGTCCAATCCTTTGATTACATTATGAACACTCTTCAATGTACCTGATTCTCCGAAACCCCAACCAAGAAAGCCCTTTTATTACCTGTAGGTCACGCAGGTTAGCATCTTCCTAGTGGAAAAGCTACTAAATGACTTTTATTATTCCTAATTTTGAAGGTATAGTGCATAATTATGTACATAAGCTAGGAAGCAAACTAAAGAAGCTTTGAGGTTTAGAAAAATCTATTGAGAAGAGGGTTGAGAAACTTTCCACATTAAAAGTCTAGACATCACAGAGTATACATTTTTACATCTCCTTGGTGTTGGGGTTCCCCTGTGGTCCATAAATTATTACTGCTCAGTGGGTTTCACCAGTGGTCCATAGGCTGATGGAGAACTTAAGTTGGGATGTCACTTTCAAAACACCAGTGAGTCCCCTGAAGGAGAATGAAGGGTAACTGAAAAGTGTGGTCTGCCCCATGTCCTTACGTGGCACTTGATTTTACGTGTGCTACATTCCTATATACAACCTTGAAAGGCTGGCATTTTGGTATTTACAACAAAAATATTATTGGTGAAGAAGTTTAAATGCTTTACACTAAATTGTATTTTCTTGGATTTTAAAGCAGCCAGGACATTAGAAGCCATGCCCTCATTCAGTCTGAATCAAAGGAAATAAATTGATCGATGGTGCTCATTGGGAAGACCATGCGTAGAGGAAATGCGAACACTGACTAAAAGACATGGTTTAAATGCATCGTGTTTTCAGGTTACTTTACTATTCATGTTGCAATTAATTTTCACTTAGGAGACAGGTAGATAAATTGTAATTTACATATAGATTTTCACCCCAACTTGAATTAGATCTTAGAACTTTGTATCTTGGGTTCATGGGTTAATGGAAAATCTTGAAAGTAGTGTCTTCCCTACTAGCACTTCTTTTTGAAAATTGAATTAAAAATTTTTTTAGTAATATAATTTAACATTTATAAAGGAAAAATGAAGTTCACTGATCAGCCCACTATATTATTTATTCTTTGTTCTTGAGAAGTTCTCTCACATACTGCCTCAGTCCGCAAGGCGTCCTTGCGGTCTGAAAGCACCATATGGACAGAGTAAATGTGATCCCAATTAATCTCCCTACTTTAGATGGAATGCCAATATGGGAAGACAATTTAAATACCTGCAACTTGTCAACCCTTCATCTGTGGTTTCCCACAGGACTCATATAGGCAGTATAGTATATTTTTCCTAAGTACAGATGCTTGCCATTTCAATCATAATAAATGTACCAAAAGTTTTTTAAGCATTATATTATTCTACCCCATTTAAAGAGAAACATCTGTTTGCTTTAAAATGGAATAAAGTATATGAATCATAGAAAAAGTGACATTTATAAGCCATATGCACAAACTCTAGAAATGGGCTGATTTTCAAAAATTATTATGGACAGGAAATCACGTTCTTGCCTGTCAGTGATCAAAAAATTTCAAAAACACATCATGCATTACCTAAGCCACAGTGAGCAGTTTTTGCATTTAGAGTGTTATTTTATTTATTTATTTATTTATTTATTTATTTATTTATTTATTTATTTTTGTAAGATAGCAACCACTGGGGTATACTTCTTTTTTGGACTCATAGTTGCAGAGGTATGACCAAGATAACAGGTAACTAAAATTAGTGTATATTTATAAAAAGGAATTATCCTCCACAAAGGAGCTTCAGATGTAACAGGGCGACCAAACAAATCTTCATTCCTTTAATTTAACAGGAGAGCTGTCTCCAGGGATTCCGTATACCCTAGGTTGTATGTTCACTTGGATAAGTTAAAATCTGGGCTACAAATGGGTGCAGTTATAGTTTATAATTTCTGCAGATTTTTTATTTACTTTCTTGACCCTTTGTGGTCTATGATGTCAAGCACAGTAAAACTGGTAAACATTACTTTTCAACACAGGATTAGAATCATGATTTTGCCTTTCTATGCTTTAACAAGCCAGCCAACCGAAGTTTATTTGGGATATGATTAAATTAAAATTGAGGGGTGTTTCTGATGTCCCAATAATTTATACAGAAGGCATGTATGTATGTGGCTGGAAGAAACATATTCAGGTATGTATCTTTTTATTGGTGTGGTTGTCTCTAAATTGTTTTGGTTTGGGGCAGAAAACCGCAGTGATGTGCACTCTCAGGAACATATGTGCACCGGGGTAACTAGACTATGAACGGCTTCCGTGAGTTTTTAGAGATGTGTGCAAAGGGCGCACATCAGTGCTTCTTCCCATATAAGATCTTCTATGTATACTGTGCAGTCGTATACTTTGATCAGGAGGTCATGGAAACAGCCTTCACCTTTCCTGAAATTACAAAATATCACCAATGTATCCTTAGTATGTGCCTTTCTCTGGAAAGTAAGTTTGACAGTAAGCTTTATCCTGCACCTTTTGTCTTATTTCAGGGAAAGAGCAAGTCCTGCATTAAATTGTATTAAATGTATGAATTAACCTGTGTCAACCTAGTTATTCAATTTGCATGCAAATCAGAATGCCTCTGGCACTTCCTGCTCTCCTTCCTTCCCTCCTTTCCTCCTTTCCTTTTCTCCTTCTCTTTGCCCCTTCCTTTCTTTCTTCATTTCTTTTTTTCTTCCTTCCTTCCTAATGAGGAAACAATTATAGCAATTCAAAGACCAATAACTGCAAATTATCACTGAATCCATGCAGTATACTTTCCTTGGCTTATGATTGATGCTAAAATTAAAGATGATTTTTCTGGAGGCAGGTATTTATTAAGAGACTTTTCTGTTATATTTCTTTATTAGCTCAATATCTTTTTAATTGCAAAAATGAGATAAAAATTATTATTACTGCCATTGTTTTAATGGATGTAAGGCTATTTATAATTGTTCATTGAGGATCCAGAAAGAAACTGTATGTACCTGAATATAAAAAATACAATTAGAACTTACACAGAATGTACACAGATTCTAGCAGTATGTTGTGTAATATTTTTAAGTGTCCAGTTTATGGCATTGGTTTGGGATGTGGGTTTGAGGCAATGAAGTACACTGTTAGGAAGTATTTTGCTTATGTAAGGAAACAGTACTGTCAGGGGATGTTGTTTTCCTTAACAGGTATTCTGACAAGCAAGTTCCCCTTTGACCCTAATGATAGCAAAGTTGCTTTGAAACAACAAACACTGACTCCCGTCAGTGGGTTATGAGGTCAACTGTGGCTTTTATAATGAAACTTGAGGAAGATTAACCATTAGAAAAGAAAGGAATTGGTGAAAATAGTTTTTTCTATGGTTTGTTGCTTAATCTTAATTTCTGATATCAGGTTTTACCTTCTTGATGATAATGTCTTTATAAATAATAATAGTATTTCTAAGTTTAGTTTGACTTTGCTTAGAAGCATAAATAAAAAGAGGTATGTATACTCATGTGCAGAGGTGTGTCTAGTCACAGAAATGTGTACCTGGACAGCACACTGTTCTATGGGAAAGGAAGACAAAAACAGCTTTAAAGGGAGTTATCATATCATCTGTATTGTGCATTTGTCTATGACCCAACATATAACTGAAAAAAAATACACCTATGTTTTTCATCCTACAGTCCTTCCATTCAAGAAACTATAATTGAGTGCCCATCGTAGGAATTGATTGAACACCTGCTAGGTACTTAGCAAATGCAGAGGTGCATAAAATAGTTTCTTTTTTTTATTAAATAATTTTATTTTTTTAATGGGGCGACAACAATAAATCAGGATACATATATTCAAAGATAACAAGTCCAGGTTATCTTGTCGTTCAATTATGTTGCATACCAATCACCCAAAGTTCGATTGTCCTCTGTCACCTTCTATCTAGTTTTCTTTGTGCCCCTCCCCTTCCCCCTTTCCCTCTCCCTTTCCCCCCTCCCCCCTGTAACCACCACACTCTTAGCAATGTCTCTTAGTTTCACTTTTATGTCCCACCTACGTATGGAATAATGCAGTTCCTGGTTTTTTCTGATTTACTTATTTCACTTCGTATAATGTTATCAAGATCCCACCATTTTGCTGTAAATGATCCGATGTCATCATTTCTTATGGCTGAGTAGTATTCCATAGTATATATGTGCCACATCTTCTTTATCCAGTCATCTTAAAATAGTTTCTTGTGTGGCAGAATTTAGATACATCATTTTTAAAACTACAAATTGAAAAGTGTTAGAAATGGGTATAAAATATTTCACAAGGTCAGAAATGGTTGCTTAATGTTACCCAAGTAAGTGAAACATTAGAAGGGAAGACACTGCTGTGGAATACCTACAACGTAGAGGAGCTTCGTGGGGCCCTGGCACAGTGTTGAACTTTCACAGTCAGCATTGGGTAGCATTATTGTTGCCTTTCCATAAATAAGGAACTGGAGGCTTCCAGAGGTGAAGCAGCTCGTGTTGACGCAAATGCCTCACCAGGATCAGAGCCAGTGTTTCCCTCTCAGCCCACTTGATTATGGAGCACATCACCCCACTGCTCTGTGTCGGAATTTGAAGGATAAGTAAGAGTTCACCAATTAGCATGTAGAGGAAAAGAAATTTTGACCTAAGAACATAGCATGTGAAATGGCCTTTAAGTATCAAAATTTTGTTGCATTGGGGTCAAAACATTTGAGGGGATTGGCATTAGAAAGAAAGGAATTTGGGGTCGGGTGGGTTGGGGAGGGCATTATCAGATGACCAAAATTAAAGGGTACAGTCCAGCTGTGAGAAGTGAGAGACAGGCAGAGAGAAGGCTGAGCAGCCTTTTATGACCAAAGAACTGTTCATTTATTTTAGGGAAGCTCGATCAGATTTTGAAATTTATAATAATTTCAACATTGACAAATGATTATTTTGTTGACCCTAAATCTTGGTTTTTGAACGTTCCCTGCCAGTTTCCTCATATTTGGACAGGATGCATATAATTATTTATGGATAGCAGACTTCTATGAATGGACCATAGTTTTTATGAAATTTGTTTTTCTTTCTTGGTTCTTGCTTTTATGCCTTGGTGTTTCACATCACTTCGTCATCTTTGCTTTTTATACTTTAACCCCGCTGATTAAATTCTCACTAGTCCTGCTAACCTATGTTAAAGCTATGTGTGCATGTCTCCAGGTGGCCCATTCATCTCTGGCCTGTCTCACTTTGTAAACATTTTTGGGAACATAGGAAGTAATGGACGAGGCATAGCCTGACCAAGCTCTTGCTGACAAACCACAGAATTATTGGAAACAGTTTCATTCAATTACTTAAAGGACAAGTTTGCGTAGCAATCAAGTCATTCAGTGGCAAGTGGGATTTCCCTCTACCCTTTGCAAGACTTAATTCCAATTTCCTTTAGAGGCGTTCTTCCCAGTGTACTAGTTTTGTAGCAGGTGCTGTGCCTTATAAGGCTTCCCATTAGTGACACTCAGGGACTGGGTTCTTAGATTGCCAAGCATGCTTAGGCTGATTGCGACCATGTTACACCCAAACATTGTTGATTATATCATAGAAATTGTTAACTATCTTATAAATATAATTTTTTTTCAGTGAAAGCAAATAACATTTCAATATCTAACACTTTTCAAACACACATAAGTATTTGCATTCACATTTAGATTTTAGGAAAATGTTCTATAGAAGCTTGTCAAAGAACTAGATTTCAGTGTGAGAGAAGAGAGGAGAAATACCAGCCTGGGAACAATCAATGTTGGTTAATGGTTTTGTTTATTTTTGTTTATTTGGTTTTCTTTGTTTGCAGGAAAGTGGAAAGCGAGTTGACAAAGAGGTCAAAGGGGGCATTTTGTTGTTCTTTAATAGGCCCACCGGGTGATCAGAGAAAGCTTTCTCGATTTTTATAGGTTCTCTGAGATTTTAGCTGAGAAGCACACATTCCTGGTTATCTCTGTGTTAAGATGTATAATTTTGGGGCCTTGATTTTAGCCTGTTTTATGCATTGAAGGGTTTTGATTTTGACATCAACACTGAATTTCAGTCACACCTTCCTGGCCAGCACCCGTTGGTCTGCTTTTTAAGGATTTGCATTTGTGTCGCCAATGGTCTACCTAAATGACCTGTTTAAAGGAGGCGAGGTTTCAGCCCCTCACTTTTCCATGACTGCATTAACAGGTAAATGACATTCACATCACATATGGTGAGCTGACCAGTACTTTCTGTAAGCAGCACGCTGCCTTGAGGATTGGACTCTCTTAACCTCAGGAAAACAACAAGTTTCATTTTATGTATAGACTTACCTTCTAGTCCTCAGCTTAGTTTAATTTTGTAGGGTGTTTTGTTTGTTTGGTTGGTTTTTGTTTTCAAGTTAATTTCTTTATTTGTTAAATGGCTATCCTTGCAGCCATGTTACAGGTTCTTTTCAGCCTTAGATTCTGTGGCTAGGACTACCCTTCATGAAAACTTGCCTCCCAGAGTACTCCCTCCTATCTGTCTTTAGGGCAGGAAATAATCATTTTAGGAAGTGAATCTAAAACATTGACCAGAAAGGAATGACGCATAGATGGGAAGCGTACTGAAAGTTCGCCTTGTTCCGAATCATTTATCTATTTTCTTCATGGCTAAATTACTGATTTTACAAGAAGCCAAACTGTTACTGCTAATCTTGGGGACTTTGGTATCTTGATTATGGACTCAAAAGTAAAGGTACAATCTGTTTCCCCAAATTATTTTTACTGTGTCACAGTTACTGTTAATAACATACACCATTTACTGAGTGTTTTCTACTTTTAAGGCAGTCTACTGTTTTATGAGGTAGGCATTACTGTCCTCACATATACCGAAGGAAACTGAGGCACATAGCAGTTCACAGCATGAGGTCCTGCAGCTGACAAGTGTTCAAGATTTGAATACGCTACCATATTTGATTTCTGCTGCCTGACTATTCCTATGACTTTTGCACACAATTCTATATTATGTCATATCTCATAACAGTGAAAAATCCTTGCTCTAAAGAACTTTTTTTTATTGTATATTTTACTGATTTTAGAGAGAGGAGGGGAGAGAGCAAGAGAGAGACAGGAACATCTGTTCTTGTATGTGCCCTTACTAGGAATCAAACTGGCAACCTGTGTGCTTTGGGACAATGCTCTAACCAACTGGGCTATCCAGCCAGGGCTGAGCCAAAGAACTTTTTAAAAATATCCACTCTCATATATTTCAATATATGGAATTAAATTTTAAAAAGTCCTATTATTAAAATTTTTAAAGTCCAGGAGCATCATAATTAATCAGAACTGGAATCTCATATAGAATTTTTTTATGAGCTAGACCTCATATAGGGAAATTTTTAAAAGGCTAATTGGAAAGGAAATAATTCATTAATAAAATTCTAAATATTGCTTCTGGATTTTGCCAAATGTCCTATATCTTTTAGAATTGATATGCAATAGAATAGAGCAGAATGAAATTCTGTTTGTGAACCTGAGCCACAGATTTGCTCTAGTCCAACTACTGACACAGGTGGGTTGACTGATAATCAAGCAAAGGCTCATGTATGAAGTGATGTGGCTACACGGTGGGTGAGGATCAATTTGCAGAAGCCTACAATGGACAGATGGGCCAAACTGCCTCAACGCTATAGAGTAGACCTTGCACAGAACTAACCGAGTGTGCCGTTGCACATTAATCCAATTTTTTGCTCATAATGAGGTTATGTGTCATTATAACCATTCCCATTTCACAGACTGGGAAACTAAGGGTACAGAGATTTAATTGCCCAACAGTATTTAGTTGGTATGAGGTAGAGCTGTGATTTAAATTGAGGAAACCTGGTTCTATAGGCCATGATTTTAATTAATGTAATGCTGTAAGATACTTGGAAGTGAAGCGATGTAGTGTGTGTGTGTGTGTGTGTGTGTGTGTGTGTGTGTGTGTGTGTAAGCTGTACTGTCTCCTTCCACATAAGATGTAGTCAGTGTCTGTGGTAGAAGGTAGCAGGGTACAGGAGTGTGAGTTGAGAGAGATGAGTAACAGAGGCTTGAGTTATGGAAGTAGGAGCTTGGAGTTCACATTGTGACCCTGCCTTTCACTGGTTGCTGGGTGACCTTGGGCTAGCAGATGAACCCTTGAGCTTCGGTTTCTTTGTTCAGAAAGTGGGGGAGCCCAGCAGAGCCAGGGAAATGAATTCTATTTTGGCTCTGCTGATTTCGAGGTATCGCAGGATATCCATCTGGCTGGGCCCAGCAGGTCAGTTGGAAATCTGGGTCTGGAGCTCAGGAAAGAGGTCAGGGCTATAAATGGACTCAGGAGTCACCTCCAGGCATGTGAGTGTCAAAATTGCTGAGGGGAGGAGAGAGGCCCAGAGAGGAGAGAGCGCTGACGAGTGAGGGCCCGCCTGCTCTGGGAAGCGGGCAGAAAGGGACGTGCGATTACGAGGAGTGTAGTAAACACTTTTCTAGATCTGTTCCCAAGTGGTTAATGTCTTTTTTGGTGTGGAAAGCCTCGCTAACCCCTTTCCTCACCTCAGCAGTTTTTACCTGCGCATCATGAGATTTAGGTTGTGACACTTTTCTCTAGTCTGCGCACTTCCTCGTTTCTTGAATAAAATCACGTCAGCAAGATGACCTCAACATACTCAACATAGCCTGATGGTTACTAAATCCATACACAAACCTCAAAACACGTTTTGCATTCTCTTTGGATGTCCCAGTGTCATTTTCTTTTCTATGGGGCATCATATGTTTCCAGTGAAATTCAATGGTGACATTTAGAATTTTCTGAGTGCATTCATTCCCTTAATTTAATTTGGAGTTTGAAATGTAGCCGGTGTTTCCAAGTTGTTTGGAGGAAGGATTGCCCAAATTAGCAAATTTCAGCAATGGAGTTTGACTTGTCTTCTGTTAGAACTTTTAGGGTTTTTTAATTCCCAAGTCTCTCATCCACATGCCCAGTGTCTGTCTGTCCAGGCTGCCTGTTCTTGCCTTATGGTTCACCTCAGTAGACTGTGCCATTCAAAGGAACAAACAGAGCCTCCAGAAACCTTGCAAAAGAAATGGAGGTTCTTCCTGAACGTTGTGAGGATGTGTGTGTGCGGAACATGGGGGTACATCATTGGAGAACTTCCCTCCACCAATACTCATTAGACTTCTTCTCCCTCCCCAGTCCTTCTCCTGTCAGGAACTACTCTCATTTCTCCTCTCTTCTCTGTCTGACTCCCTCAGCACGCCCTCCCCTACTGTTTTAATCTGTAGCTATGACACTTGACCTCTTCTCTGTCTCCTCATTTGCATGCACACTTGCAGACCTTGTCAAAACGAACACAGTTTCCTTATTCATAAACATTAGCTGGTGGGTGAGGAGGAATTTTAATGCTTTGTCCCTGTCTCACAAATATTAACTTCATCATTTATAGACTGAGCCCCGGTCAATAAATTGTGTACAGTGTATTCAGAGCTGAAGAGCACGTGTCTTTTCAGACATGAGTGGGATTTCACCACCTTTTGCAAACTGGTAGGGCTCACTTCTTTTATAGTTTGTTTCTGCCCTTTAATTGCTTTCTCAAGCTTTACTAGATGGCAAGTGCTAGGTGTCCCCAAGCATTTGTAGTCCTCTCCACATCTACCGCAGTGGGGAGGGAAGCACATCTGCAATTTTCATTTGCCCCATCCTCCAACCACTCCCTCAGCACACCCAGAGCAGGGAGGAATACAGTGGTGCCTCAGTTTTTGTTGATAATATGCCCAAAAAACAATTGGCAAAATCCAAAACTGACAAAAACCGAGGCAATTATTTCCATACTAATTAATGTAAATCCAATTAATTCATTCTAGACACTCCAAAATACACACCAAAAACACATTACACCAAATACTGTATATACAGTAATCACTTACATGGAATTGTAGTATTAGCACTCACAATCAATAAAAAAAGCACAAAAATACTGGAGAAGCAATGGAATTGTTTGGCTGGATGCACGGGGTGATGCTCACACAAGGAGAAACAAGGCCACATTGAGCAGGAGAACGTGTGGGTTGCCCTTTGTTTTTGCAAAATTAGCAGCAAGGTCACATGGGCACGCCAACGAAATCCGAGACAACGGATGAAAACTGAGACAAATTTTTCACAGAAAAATTGACAAAAACTGAATCTGACAATAACCGAAGTCAACGAAAACCGAAGTAGTACTGTAGTTATAGGGATTTCTTTCCTTTTTTTGTTTGTTTGTTTTTGTGTTTTTTTGTTTGTTTGTTTAAAGATATTAGTTAAACCTGGTTAAAAATGAATATAAGAAATTCCAGGTATCATTCCATTGGACATTCAATGGATGGACGGACGGACGGACGGATGGATGGATGGACGGACGGACAGAGAGAGGAATGGATTGAGATATGGATGGGTGGGTGGGAAGGTGGATAGGTGGATTGATAATACAGGATGGATGTTATGATAAATGGAATGTGCTAAAGAATTTGATCCCCTCCACCCCTCTAATGTGTGACGGTGAGAGAGAGAGAAGTGTGGGTGCTTATGGCCCACACTTGGAGTTTGACTTGTTTGAAACCCCAGGCTTCCCTAGTCTAGGCACATATGGGATTTGATGCTTCCTGCTCCTCCCTCCCTTCTCTATCTGTCTCTGTCTCCTCTCTCTAAAATGAATAAATAACATTTAAAATAAATAAATAAAAATGGGCCCGGTTATGGATGTATGCGAGCTTGCACTTCAGATTTTTGTCCAAGAAGACACTTTCTTTTCTTCTACCAATTATACATCGAACCTTTCTCCCACAAAATTTAGGAAGGCTGAGTAGCATTCCCAAGGATCCAGGCCCAATAGTCCGTAGACCTGCACATCCCACCAGAGATCAGGAGCTGTGGAGCAGGGCTAGAATGCTTGGGGAGTTTGGGAACCTTTGTAATTCCTCCCATTGCTTATTGTTATCAAGCCCTCCCAGGTTCCCAGCAGTAGGCATGCATTTTACCATGTGGGTGCCTGATTTGTGGCACATTGGGATCCAGGAATTGATAGTAGAAAATCTAATCTGTCACTAATTTAGCTTATTTAGTTCAATCTTATTAATTCTTTTTTCCCCTCTTCATTGAATTTATTGGGTTGACACTGGTTAACATAATTATACTACTCAGCTATAAAGAAGGCAGTCCATTTAATTCAGTGTATTATTGAACATTAAATGTACTCAATCTGGTAAAAGTTGTAATATCTCTTGTTCTTTGAAATACAACAATGTATGGTATGATTATGGCTTAGAAACTTGACAAAGACCCCAAGAATATTTTTCCTCTGAACTTACAAAATGTGTTATTTTGTGAACAAGAAATCTATAAGAAAAAGGAAAAGGAAGCCTCTTTACCATTTCTCTTGTAAGAGCATTAGAACGTAATTATCCCATTAAAATACATTCTCCATTGGAATTTTAAAATATATACATTTTAAAAAATTTATTGCAAATATAAATGCTTAACAGAGACTAGTGAAGTTGAGTTGAACTCCATAATATTATGAAGCCAGTATGTAAAAGCAAAGCCAACCAGTAAACAAAGATGTTGTATGTTGTTAGGATGACAAATTGATGTTTATTGAGTTATCTTTAATGAAATGTCATTATGATTCACCACAAAATAAGTGGAACATGTTCCTTGGAAAGATAAATTTTTGAATAAAAAAAAATCTGGTTGCATTGGGATGATGTCAATAAAAGTCAAAAATGCACAGTCCAGTCTGAAATTGTCATATATGAGAGAGGTTGAACCTTGAGGATAATGGGCTTTGAAATCAAGTCCAGATCTGATTTCAGCTGCCGCTCATTCCAGCTAAAACCCTGGAGAATTTATACAATTTATTTGCTTAGGTTGCCATATTTGTGAAATTGGCAAACAATACCTCATTGAGAGAAGAATTGCTTTGTAGATTATTGTGTAGCAATTCTTTCTAGCTTGTCCCTTGAACATATTCAGCCACGTTAGTGCCCCTTAAAATATTTTGGAATCGCCTGACCTGTGGTGGCACAGTGGGTAAAAGCGTCGACCTGAAACGCTAAGGTCACTGGTTTGAAACCCCAGGCTTCCCTAGTCAAGGCACATATGGGAGTTGATGCTTCCTGCTCCTCCCTCCCTTCTCTATCTGTCTCTGTCTCCTCTCTCTAAAATGAATAAATAACATTTAAAATAAATAAATAAAAAACAAAAATAAAACTCAGACTAGATCCAGCCAACGGTGGTGATGACTGCTTCTCACATTTAAAAAAATTTTTTTGGGAATCTGCCTTCTAGTTTTGACAAAAATGGAGTATGCTTTTTCATTCTCCATTCACCTCATTGTTATGCACCTTTACTTATTGAGGGGAGAGTACTGATTTCTGCATATTTTTCTGTCTTTTGTTTAGAGAATTTTTTAAAGATCAGAATCCTTAGTGATTCAGATAGATGCTTTATTTCCCTGAATACTATAATGATGATATCCTTTTCCCTTGAAAAAAAGATTGCCTTAATTTTAAAAGTCTTTTCATTAATTCATACTAGTAGAATTGGCATTTACAAATAAGATATTAAAGTATGTAGGACCTATTATCCAAAATTCTGAGATAAGTAGGTAACATAATATTTTTCATTACCAAAAAGTGGTTGTATAATTTCCTTTTCATGTAATTAATTGGGGGTAGTTGCAATAATATGATGATTCAGCCTATTTGGGAATATTCTGTTTAATCACATAATCCGATTGAGGAAAAGCTGCTTTTTCTGGATTTGGGCACAGGAATGTGGGCGGGGTAAACTTGATATTCTCTCTCTTGAAAATATGTGTTTAATATATTAGATAGTTAATCTTTTACATGGCCACCTGTTATAAGAATTCTGGCAGCATTTCTCAACTTTTAAAATCTAGAATTACAAAAAGAATCTTATAAAATGAATATCTAATTTTTTCCCAAGGTTAATTTACTTAATAGAAAGTGTCAAAATTTTGAATATTTTACTTTGTGATATAATGGCATTGATTTATATGAATGAATTAATTTTTTCATGAAAGTAGAAGTAGCTACTTTAAAATATTATTTTGAAATTTGACTAGTATTATTTTGGATTTTCTATTTATTTAACTGTTTTGTCATAGCTATTCCAGTTTTTTTCAAGCTTGATTATGTTATTAAAGTTAATATTGGAATTTATTTTATGTACATTTGACTATTTTGTTTCCTGCTGGGGTAATCTGCTGGGGTAATCTAATTTATGAACAGTTGTTTAGAGGGAACTTTCTTAAAGTTTTAAGGGTAGGTTTCAGTAGGTTAAATTAAAAAACCTGGTAACATAAGTTATTTCTTTATAGTCATTAAGAAATGTTTACAAACCCTTACATTGTATGGGCAGCAACTTATTTTAACAATGAGTCAAGGCTGAAGATGAAATGGTAGGTTTTACATTGTTGAAGTATTCCTTTCAATCAAGTGATGCCTTTATTTACACCTTCAGTACTCCACCCACTAAAATTGACTTCTGAGATTTCATGATCCATAAATACAGGAAAATCTATGTGCGTGAGCGGGAAGCAGAGAAGGAAGATACATTATTTTCTATGTTTCAAGCTAGGAGGAATGGATCAATTGGAGTTCCCCAGGGATTTCAGACCATTTGCAGAGATAACATCAAGAGGAGGAACCAAGTGTTCTCATTACTTCTTGGACTTAGAACTTGTCCAGGGTCACCCCTTTTTAAAAAGCAAATACTTTTTAAAACAAAGTTTTTTCAAAAAATAAGTGGACCTTGAATTAGTGTTTGCTGTCCAGAAGACCTCCCCCTTTCCAAACATTTAATGAACAAGATTTGAAAGTAAACCGAATAGTTAGTAGTCCTTAGGCTACAGTAGGGTCCCACTCGACAGTTCAATACTTTCCTAAACGGGATAATAGAGAAATGTTCTGAATGATGTCGGAGTTGGAGTGTTCTTACCTCAATATCCCCTCTTAAAACTACAAAAAGAATTGTAGAAAATTACAAAAAAAATGAGAAGGAAACCATCTTTGATGAAACCAAAGAAGCAAGGTATGAAAGTTTGTCAAAAACCCTAAACTACCAACCATGACCGAGACTTGCCACAAACAGTGAAGTTTAGCCTAAACTGAGCCGTGGAGAGATGACAAACGGCTCCAGGAGGGAAGCTCTCCCCATAAATGGGAATTGCAGGTACGGAAGCCACAGTGAGTGTCTCCAAAAGCGCAGGACCCTGGCATGGGTGCCTCCTGTCCCTACCAGCAAGCAGAGCGGGTGGCTACTTGCAGGACAGTTCACTCAGTCATAGTATGTTTGACGAAAGGCAGGCCAACTAGCAGAGTGGCCCAGTGGAGGAAAGACAGCAGGTGGCAGTCAGCTATGCAGCAGCTCATCTCAGCCAAAGGAAATAAGTCATTTTAAAAACATGAAGTTCCCAGAAACTCATGCAAACTTTGTGACTACAAGGCTTCCCTGCAAGTCATATGCAGAACTTCTGCTTGCACCAAAAATGGTGGAGAGGAAAAGAATTCAATACATGCTCCTGCAATCCAGAGTAGATTGCCTGGGAGGGGTTGGGGATGAGAGTCAGGCAAGAAGGCTGCCCCCAGAATTCTCCATAGCTGAACCCAGCCCTGAAGTAGCCTTATATCTACATGGACAAGGAAAGACAATAGTGAAAGCCAAGTTGTCATTCAGGTGTAAAGTCAAAAGACAGACATTTTTTAACATTCAAATGAGTTTGAAATCTGTGAGCTCTTCATGCAACCGAAGATTTGATTTTGAGATTTCTTTAATCTGAAAATAATAGAGAAGCTGAAATTAGTACTATGTCCATTTCATTATAACTGTCTAAAAGATTGTGGGAAGTTGAGTTATAATAGAGAATGCAAATATTTTATGTCTTCATAATGAATCATTAATAATACAATTTAACATAATTAACAAAAATTCACGACAGGAAAGGGGTATGAGAGAAGTTTGGGAATACAGATTCCCTCGCGCTTCTTAGTCAGGAAAAAAAATACTGCTGAAAATGAATATATGAAGCAGTACAGGCTTTTGAAATTATATTATACATGTATTTTTTTAAGTTGACTAGTAAAGAAATCTAAAACACAGTATAACAAATTCAAGTTTTTTAAATGGAGCAAGCAGGGAGGTCAGGAGAAAGTGTCACCTGCATTCACTAGTTACTAGACCCTCCCTACAATTAGTACAGTTGTCCCCGCTGTATCCCAATTTCCCTTCCTGTGGTTTCCTTAGCCATGGCCAACCATGGTCTGAAAATATTAAATGGAGAATTCCAGAAGGAAACAACTCATAAGCTTTAAATTGCTGCCATTCTGAGGAGCATGGGGAAATCACACACCATCATGCTTTGTCCCACGCTGGCCGCGAATCATGTCTCTGTCCACATGTTATCGGCTCCCTGCTAACTGTTAGATTGACTGTTGTGGCATTAGAGTGCTTGTGTTCAAGTAACCCCTACTTTATTGTTATAATTCTTCGATTTTGTTATTGGTCATCATTTATCTCTTACTGTGCTTAATTTATGAATTAAACTGTGTCATAGGTATGTATGAGAAGGACAAAGCATTGTCTATATAAGGTTTGGTACTATTTACAGTTTCAGTCATCCACTGGGGTCTTGGACCATATCCCCATGGATAAGAGGGGGCTACTGTGAGGCATGAAACAGATGTTTGAATATTTAATACACTTGAACATTTAAAAAATTAATTATAATATGTCTAAATTGTCAGTACCAAAACACAAGAAAATTGACCAGGTAGCAAGATGCAGTTGGAGATGTGTGGGTAAGGTATGGGGCAGGAGGGAGGCAAACTCACTCTTCTTTTTATTCTTTATGTCATTTCTCTGGTAAGATTTAATTTTTCACTTTATTTTTTAATATCATTGACCTGTTTTGTTTTCATAATTGTAAAACAATGAGTAGAGATCTTTTTTTTTTTCAAGCTTCAAATTCCAGATTTGCTTTCATGGTTATATTCATTAAGTGAAAATCTTCTGGACTGTTCCTTTTGCCAGATTTCAGAAAATGGACCATCAGATTCCTATTTTAAATTGTTTGTAGACCCCAGCATCTTCCTTGGTCATTGTGACCTTGTTTTTATTGAATAGGAAAGTTGTTAGGGAATTACAGTAGTGGGTTGAGATAAACTGTCTCATGTTTAATTAAATTTTCAAACTGCTTTCAATGAAGAATACCTTGTTAAGAACTATTTGTTGAAATAGTAGGTTAGACATTTCAGATCACCTTTGTATTAAGTTAAAAAGAGGTCAGGAGACAGGAAGTAAAAATTGGAGGTGAACAAGCATCATCTCAGAGTAAGTAAATAAATCACATAAAGGAAATTCTTCTAGAATGAGTGTTTTTAAAGCTCTTGTTCAAACTTTTGAAAGGGAGTACATCATGACATAGCAAGATGTGCCCAAAGTAGAAGATGGAACAAAATGAGAAAGAACATTCGGAGAAAAGATAGTTGCATATAATTTTTTATTTTAGTACAGTTCTTTCCAAAGAGCACTGTGTATGTAGAGTCCTCGGAAATTTGTAAATATTTCTGCTAACATGTGGCTCTAACACCATTTCTGGTGACTTATGTCTTTGATCTACTGGCATTGTCTCCTCTTAGAAATCGAGGGACATATGAGCTATTTCTTTATGCTTGAGTTTCCCGGCAGTCTGTAGAGCAGCAGTTTCCAGACACGGTGATTTCCCAGTCTTCCAAATTTTTTTAAATTAGGAACTATCATAGTGATATATCCAACATTTCAAAAAGCAAGACCTTTTTAAAGTAATTTTTTTGTTAAAGTGTGACAGAAAAATGCACAAGTCAAAAGTGGAAAGCTCAAAGCATTTTCACAAAGTATGAGCACATGTGTATTAGTACCCAGAATAAGAAAGAGCACAGCACTAGCCACATTGGGCCCCTCATGCATCCTTGTGGTTGCTATCCAGCCTACAGTAACCTCTAGCCAGGCTTTAAACACACAGATTAGTGCTGCCTATTTTAAAACTTTCTGTCAATGGAATCATACAGTATGTGTTCTTTCTTTATGTAGTTTCCTTCACTAGACAGTGTTTGTGAATTTCCTTCATGTATGGTGTTGTCATTCATTTTCTTTTCTTTTTTTTTGTCGCAGAGACAGGGTCAGAAAGAGGGACAGATAGAGACAGACAGACAGGAAGGGAGAGAGATGAGAAACATCAATTCTTCATTGTGGCTCCTTAGTTGTTTGTTGATTGATTTCTCATATATGCCTTGACTGTGTGTGTGTGTGGGGGGGGGCTACAGCAGACCGAGTGACCCCTTGCTCGAGCCAGTGACCTTGGGCTCAAGTTGGTGAGCTTTGCTCAAACCAGATGAGCCCACACTCAAGCTAGCGATCCCAGGGTCTCGAACCTGGGTCCTTCCACAGCCCAGTCTGATGCTCTATCCACTGTGCAACCGCCTGGTCAGGCATCATTCATTTTCAATATAATGGAATCCCATTGAATGACTATGCCACAAATTATTAGCCAGTCAGTCATTGATGGACATTTGAGTAATTTATAATGATGAACTATTACAAATAGTGTTCATATGAACATTTCAGTTCATGCCACTTGGTGAATATATCTACATATTTATGTTGAGTACATAGCTTTCCAAAGTACTTGCATCAATTTGTACTCCTACCAACAGTGTATGATAGTTCCCATTGCTTTTTTTCCATCTCTTCCCAAGGCTTGTCATTATGTATCTTTTCCTTTGTAGCCATTCTGATGGGTGCATCATGGTATGGTATTGTGGTTTTCAATTGCATTTCCAAAAAAAGTACATTTTATCAGCAAAATTAGAGAGTGTTAAATGTAGAAAAAGATACAATACTTTCTCAAAGAGAAGAGTTGGTATTTTTTTAATAAATAATTTTTTATTAATTTTAGTGGGGTGACATCAATAAATCAGGGTACATATATTCAAAGAAAACATGTCCAGGTTATCTTGTCTTTCAATTATGTTGCATACCCATCACCCAAAGTCAGATTGTCCTCCGTCACCTTCTATCTAGTTTTCTTTGAGCCCCTCCCCAGAGTTGGTAATTTTTGTTGACATGCAAATTTTTAATTTACATATTGAAAATACAAATACCAGCCTGACCAGAGGGTGTCATAGTGCATAGAGCATCAACCTGATGTTGAGGGATGCTGAAGACCCAGGTTTGTAACCTGATGTCGCTGGCTTGAATGTGGGCTCATCTGGCTTGAGCATGGGTTCACCAGCTTCATTGTGGGGTCACTGGCTTGAGCGTAGGATTATAGACTTGACTGCATGGTCCCTGGCTTGATGCCCAAGGTTGCTGGCTTGAAGCCCAAGGTCACTAGCTTGAACAAGGGTTCACTGGTGCGGCTGGAGCCTCCTCCCCATAAAGGCACATATGAGAATCAATCAATGAACGACTAAGGTGCCACACTATGAGTTGGTGCTTCTCATCTATCTCCCTTCCTGTCTGTGTTTCTGTCTTGTTAGAAAAAAAAAATATATATATATATGCTAAAAAATGACAACATAAAATTTTCCTTTAATCATGACATGGATCTTAGTTGTTCCTTGACATACCTGTATAATTGTGGATTATTTTAGATAGTTCAACATAAACCCAGATAATGGAGCCTCAGTATTCAATTTGTTCTGATGTTTCCATTGCTGTAACATTCATAATTGAAAATAGTATGAATATCTATATGCTGCTTCTCTAACTTGAGAATATTCTGGCCAGATTGAGAGAAACTGAAAAGTAACAGCTCACATGCCAGAGGCTCTCTGCTGGACCAGGAAGAAAGTAGGTTGGCTAGTTAGTCAGGACTAGAAAAGGTGAAAAGGCAACCCACCCACAGAATGGAAGAAAATAATTGCATATCATATATTTTATGAGAGACTAAAATTCAGAATATATAAAAAGCTCCTATAATTCAACAAAACCAAAAAAAAAAACCTGATTAAAATATAAGGTTTTAAAATATCAACTCCAAGGCCTAGAGTAGGTATTTCCTCAAAGAAGATATATAATGGCCAATACACATATGAAAAGATGTTCAACCTCAGGAACATTATGGAAATTCAAGTCAAAACCACAATGAACCCTGGAAAGATAGCTCGGTTGTTAGAAGCATAATCTTGAAGTGCAGAGGTTGCCAGTTCGAATGCCGGTTGGTGCACATGCAGGACTATATTGATGTTCCTGTCTCTTTCTCTGTCTCTCTCTCTCTCTCCTTCTCTCTCTCTCAAATCAATCAATAAAAAATTAAAACAACAATGATATAAACACTTTACACTCACTGGGATAGTTATCATTAACACACAGAGAAAATAATAACTACTGGTGAGGATATGGAGAAATTGGAACCTTTGCATTGTTGGTAGGAATGTAAAGTGATGTGACTGCCATTTAAAATGGTATACTGATCCCTCAAACGATAAACATAGAATTGCCGTATGACCCAGCGTTTCTGCTTCTGGGTATATACCTAAAAGAAATGAGAACAGGGAATTGAGCAGATATTTGTACAACCATGTTTATAGTAGTGTTAATCACAATAACCATAAGGTGGGAGTAACTCAAGTGTTCACTGACAGATGAATGGATCAACAAAATGTGATGTATATATACAATGGAATATTATTCAGACTTCAAAAGGACAGACAATCTGACATATGATAACATTGATACCCTTGAAGACATGCCCTGTGAAATAAGCCAGTAACACATGGCCAAATACTGCATGATTCTCCAAATATGAGGAACTTATTGTAGTCAAATTCAGAGAGACAAAATAGGATGGTGGTTGTGAAGGGCTGGAGGAAGGGAGAGATGAGCAGTGATTGTTTTAATGGGTTCAGATCTCTAGTGTGGGAAGATTAAAATGTTCTGGAAATGAATGGCGATGATCATTGCACAACCATGTGAGTGCCCTTAATGCCACAGAATTGTGCACTTAAAAATGCGAAATATAAAGTATTTTTATTTTATACATTTTACAATCATATAGAAAATGAGAACTTGATATGATCAACTGCATATTCATTCCTGCTTTGCCTTGGGAGGTTTCAAAGAGGCACAAAGATTTCAACTCTGGTTTTCTTGATGAGCCTAGCTGCCCCAGGGTAGCTCAGCGGCAGCTCCATCTGTAATGCTTGGCTTGGGCATTTGTTTGCTCCTGTGGTATCCCAGGCACCCCAGGGAATATCCTGTGCAGGACTGTAGATTCTGGAAGGGAGCAGAGGAGATGGGGAGGTTGCACCATGGGAGTGGGCCTCTATCCATCAGCCCTCAAGCCAGATTTTGAAGCCACTTTTGATGTTCCCAAAGTGTGCGGTCCAAAGTGGTAGCCGCTAGACATATGGGCTATTTAAATGTAAATTAATTGAAATGAAATGAAATGAAATAAAATAAAATAATACAGTTACTCAGGTGAACCAGGCACAGCTCAAGTGATCATGAGTCAGACATCCCATCACCTGATAAATGAATAAATTATATCTATTCATGTAATGGAATATTATCCAGCTAGAAAGAGGAATGAAGTACTGCTACAGAAATGAATGGATGAACCTTGAAAACATTATGCCCAATGAAAGAAGCCAGACACAGAATGCTACACATTTTGTTATTCCATGTATATGAAATGTCCATAATAGATGAATCCCAAAGACAGAATGTACATTAGTGATTGCTTGGGGGTGGGGCAAAAATGGGTAGTGACTACCGTATTTCCCATGTATACGATACATTAATAGATATGGGTTCTTTGGAGGTGATGAAAATTTTCTGAAATTAGTGGTGAATTTTTTCATAATCTTATATCATAAACATCATTGAATTATACCTTTAAAAAGGTGAATTTTATGGTATGTGAATCATATCTCAAGCTACTTTTACAAAAACACATGTAACTTTATAAAACGTATGCTATTATGTTGTGTGCAAATGTCCTTTTAATTTAAATAACTGCCTTTGTAGTAATTAGTTTTTTAAAAATCATAACCTTGTGCCCCTTGTGGCCATTGTATTGGGAAGCCCAGCTAAAGAACATGTCCATATCTCAGTAGGTTCTATTGGGCTGCACTGCGCAGGAAAGAAAACCGTCTGCTTCTCAGATAATGGCTTCTCAGAATGTCACCACTGTCTTCTCTCCACAGTCCCATTCCTGACTTCATGGAGATAGATTTGTTGAAATGGCTGTTTTGAAATCATCTATAAGGCTTGTTTCTGTAATAAAATTCTTCTAGAAATCCCTGGGGCTAAGATATTTCACACTTGAGGTATTGATTTTGGAGGCAACTAATTTCATTCCATAAATGACACATGAACACATTTGACAAATGGATGTTCTGATGATTTGAATGGTGCCTTTTAGTCCAGGGTAGGTTACTGTGAGTGCTTTTGAGGTCTGGGCCACATTCTGGTTATGTCAAGCCATGGCCAGCAGGCAGTCACTTACATTAAAATGAAGTCGTGGTGGTCTCTGCAGCCAGCAGAGGTGGCAGTAGTATGGAACTTTCTGAGCTAATATTGACTTCTTCATCATGATTTATTGGTTTTTGAAGATAAACAACATTTAATATCTTTAAGGACTAATATTATAAATAGCTTCAATACCGAGAAATATTGTTAAACTACTTTTCAAAACTCGCTGTTAGATACAGGAAACCCTAGAGGAAACTGTAATGCATATTGCTGGGTGGCGGAAGCCACCTTGGGAAAGGTACCTCTCATCAGATTCCACCTCTATTGTACTGTGCTGAAAGCCCAACTGTGGGCAGATAGAACGAGCTGAGATTGCCAGTGGTGTTGGGGAAGGAGAGATGAACAGACAGAAGGAAGGGGATGTTTAGGGCAGTGAAACTATTCTGGTAGATATTATAATGGTAGATACATGCCAATAGACATTTGTCAAAACCCATAGACTGTGCAATCCAGAGAGTGACAACAGGAAAGGCTTTTCAAAGTCAATGCTGGATGTGAGGAAAGCGGGGGGGCTGTCTATTCACAATGCTGAGGTATCCTTTTCTTGTTCTTTTTTTTTCAAATTTGAATTTCGTCTCACGTAATGTGTCATTCCTAATGCCTTTTAACTGAATTTCCAGACAGACATAACTTTTCTAACTTCAGTGGTGGTGTAAAATATGCTGCAAAGCTTACTTGCCCTGAAGGGAACAATTGCCTTTAAAAAAGAAACAAAACAAAACAAACCAAAAAAAAATCAAAACCAAAAACAAAAAACCAAGGGTACAGAATGCTGGAAGCTATCATCAATGCTCAATGGAGAAAATGTGCTGTCTCTTTCCATGATGCTGCAAATGGGATTGCTGGTAGACCTATTAATAGCTCAGAGTTGATTTTGACCTTGGATTTTTTCAATTAAAGAAGCTATAAAAATAGATGAATCAAATGAACTGAAGGAAAGTCAGATCATATTCCCCACTTGTTTTTAATGAATATTTAGTATATTGTGTATAACGGGGATACAGGCATATACATATAATTAGTGTGTGTGTATGTGTACATTATTGGAGAATGGAAATACTACTTTTAAGTTAATCAGATTGGAGATAAAAAATGTTGTAGAGCTCATTACTCTCATCTTTCCACCAGTTCGTTTGCTTACAAACACCACTAAGTTCCCAACAAAGTCCTTCCATTCTGTTGGGGGACAGGGAGTGGAGGAAGCTTCTGCCTTTCATTTCTCTTGCTTGTGCAGTTGGATATAGTCCATCTGTTGTGGGGCAAGGGTAGAGACCTCAGAGTCTCTCATGTGACATTAAATTATTCACTTCATCTGGTTATCTGGTTATGAAAATAGACATTTCGGGCCAGTGTCTTGATCCAGCCTGGTGATGCCACCCCTTCTGAGATTCTGGTTTACATTGAATGCTACTTTCCTTTATTTTAGTAATGTACTTTGATTGCTCAAGTTTTGCTTTTATTTTTATTTTTCTGGCAGTCTTACCAGGTTGAATGTTGTAAAAATAGCTGCCCAAATATGTACCATAACACTAGCTCTGGATTTTTAAAGGCATTGTATAATTTAGATATGTACCCAATTGAGTTATATCAGCCATTCACACCTCAAATATGAGTAAGTTCTTGTGATTCTGTTCTGAATATGATTCGGATTGAGAGGCATTGAGATCAAATCAAATTCCAAGAACTGTAACATTTTGCTAAAGATTAGGCTATTTAGTGAGTTAAGCTATAAAAAATATATATAGTTCATTGGGAAATAAAATGATGGTTTAATGGAAGGAAACTGTCCCTGTGTGTACATTGGCATACCTAATATTTTTAGCTTTATTTTCTATATCAAAATTATTCATGTAGCCTGACCAGATAGTGTCACAGTGCTTAGAGCGTCAACCTGGTATGCTGAGAATGCAGGTTCAAAACCCCAAGGTCACCGGCTTGAGCACAGGCTCATCCAACTTGAGTGTGGGCTCCTCATCTTGAGCATGGGGTCACTGGCTTGAGCATGGGATTATAGACATGACCCCATAGTCACTGGCTTGAGCAAAGGGTCATTGGCTCGGCTGGAGCCCTCTTGTCAAAGCACATATGAGCAGCAATCAATGAACAACTAAAGTACCATAACTATGAGTTGATGCTTCTCATCTCTTTCCCTTCTGTCTGTCTGTCTGTCTGTCTGTCTCTCTTTCTCTAGAGGGGTAAAAAAACTATTCATTTAGAAGTAAAATGGAAAAAATATATTACTGTGTCATTTCATTTATATAAATTTCAATTTTGAACATGTCTTAGCTATCATTGGTCACCAGTATCTGAGTTGTTAAGAATAGTTTGAGGGATGAAGTATAGTCATCCAGGCTAACTAATAAAGATTCCTTTTGATTATTCCATAAATGAAACAGGTATTATGTTCTCACCATGCTCTGGTTAATTCCTGACAATTCTTTACTAATTAAAAACTGGTTGGTTGCCAAATACTTACTTTATGCTACATGTTCATCCATAGAGAACTAGACCACATTTTTGGGAAAATATTTTAAGAAATAAGTATATTTGAATATTAGTTAGTGCTCAGGTAATTTAGTTGTTTTCTTTTTCTGACATTTACATTTCTGCTTTATATTAATATGTTCATTCATTTCCTAACAATATTAGGTAGACAGATGTGTAAGGCTTCTTGTATTTTGTCATTCTTTCCCTAAAATCTCAAGTCATGTAAAGAGGACATCAATAAGTATTTTGGACTCTTCATACTTATATGGAGCTCTGACACTTTGGAGAATGATCACCAAAGTCACTCAAAATTAGTCTTGTTTTATCAACTGGAGAAATGAAAGGAGGATAGAGTTTCTCTGGAAAAAAATAAGAGTCAGAGTAATGAATTAGGTGAATTTAATGGCCTTGTCTTACAAACAAATGCAAATCAGCTCTTTCTTGAGCTATGTCAGACAGTACAGTCCTGACAATGCATTTTTCTGAATCTAACATGTAGGGTACATTTTGAAAATTATTTATGTATTTGTTAAGAGATGACTTTTACAAGTAGCCAAAGCAATAAAAGTTCAGCTAGAGTATTAAGAAAATCTTCTTTGTAGAATGCATAGGCACTAAAATAAAATTGCCAAGGAGAATAATGGGTTTGCTAACTCTGAAACGATTCCAGGCTGATCTTGACATTGCCTATCTGTGATAATTTAGAAATTGGAGGAGCAGATTTGCCTTAATGCAGGAGAGCAGGCAGAGGAAGCACCAGGCTTTGCTGGAAATACCCATCCTGTTTTTCTCTTTGGCTCATTTAGGTTTTTCTTCTTGTTGCACAGAGAGCTAGATGCACTAGTTGAACATAGTGATTTTCACATGTTTTGAAACAAGAACACATTTTTGCATTGTTATTTGGGCCTTTTGGACTGTAGATGTACATATGACAGAATGTTAATGCCCTATGGTTGCTGTATTAAAGTGGAAGGCTTATAGCTACAGAAGGGTATTCTCTTACAGTCCTGGAGGTCAGAAGTCCAAAATCAAGGTGTTGGCAGGGTCACACTCCCTGTGAAGGCTCTGGGGGACAATCTTTCCATGCCTCTGTCAACTTTGGGGCACTTCATCCCCCTGGTATTTTTCCACTCATCCCAGCTTGACTTGAATCCCTGCCTGTGTCATGACATGGATGTCTCCTGTGTGCTTTTCTCTGTTTGTGTCTTCTCGACTTGTGGGAACACTTGCCATTGAATTTAGGTCCCAGCCAGATAATCCAGGATGATCTCATCTCAAACTCCTTAACTTAATTACAACTGCAAAGACCCCCTTGTTGAGGGCAACCACTCAACCCACTACAGACAACCAAGGAGATGAAATTAAATTTATATTTAGTAGAAATCTCTCCATTTATTTTCTTCTAGCTCATGTAGGCAATCTTAATCTTCTTTGTGTCTCTGAAAATATTAAGAGTGAAAGCCCATTATCCAGAAATGTTCTTTATCGTACCCTGCAGTAATTTATAATTCTAAATTTTATCCCTATTTGCAAAATATTTTAATTTTCAAAATACTTGCCTTGTCTGAACAAGGCAGTTCTACAGGAAGGCTTCAAGTAGTAGTTAAATTTAATTGTGTGTTCACAGTTCACATTAGGTCTTGGTCCATGCAGAGCTCCAGTGGCCTAGATATCAGCAGTGATCACACCTCAGCCTATGGAAGTCTCAACAGCTTAGCAGCTGGGCTCAGCTCCTCAGAGAGGTGGCAATCCACCAGCTGGAGTGCAAACCAAATGCAGTCATGGGTATCTGCCATTGCTGTGATTTGCCCTTTGTCTCGCAGCTCTGACACATAGAACACAAGACAAGGGGCAGTCTAGCATATATGAGAAAAATTTAATCATTTTGAGTAGTGAGTTTTTTCATGCTTGCTGACCCCCAGGAGTGAGTTGGTTGTTTTTTTTTTTTTTTTAATGAAATTAGTTCCAGTTCCAGTTTTATTAACTTAAAATCATGTTTGTTTGATAACCAATTTATGGAAACAGTAAGAACATACATTTTCCTTTTTTTAATGTTGCCTTTACACATGTATGATCATACTCTGGATGGTCAGGAGGTATGAGAATGTACATGAATGTTTGTACTACTCAAAAGGTTAATTTAATTTCAAATTTATTTTTCTTTTGATTCCTTTAAAATTTATTATACAAACAAGTATTTGAAATCCTGCTGGTCTGTCTCCAAATCAGGTTTAAGAAATATTCTTGCCTTAGCCGAATAGCTTAGTTGGTTAGAGCATCGTCCCAGAGCACAGAGGTTGCTGGTTCGATCCCCAGTCTGGACACATACAGGAAGAACTCGATGTTCCTCTCTCTCTCTCTCTCTCTCTCTCTCTCTCTCTCTCTCTCTCCTTCTCTCACTGAAATCAATAATTTGTTTAAAAAATTACAAGAAAAGAAATTTTTTTTAGAGAATTAGTTATATTGTTTCATTGAAGCCTCCTTTTGGTCTGAATTGATTTTAAAGCCATTATATATTTAGATTTACTAAGTATTGTGTCAACAGTGAAGCCAGGAAGATGAATCCATCAGAATGGGAGGTGTGCAGTCTCATAGTGGAAACACATTCAAATGCCAAATGCATATTCATGCAATGTGAGAAGTGTCATAGGTCTGTATAAAATGCCATTGTGACATTACCATGCATAGACTATTCTGGGGAGGCTTCATGGAGGAGGCAATGTTTTACTCTGGGTCTTGAGACAGATATATGAGTTCAACACAGTGGTTGAAGAGAAATAGAGTCTCGTAGTCAGTGAAAACCTCTTTTGTAAATAATGGCCCTGATGTATCAAATTCATGATGGTTCAAAGAACTTAGTTTGATTTAAGATCAATGAAACAGTGTGAGGCCAAGTCAAGTTGACATTGTTCCTAGGCTAAAGAGTTTGGACTTGGTTGTAGTTTGGACTTAGACATAGTTATAGCTGATACACTAAATCATCACTTCAGAGTGCTGATTTTTCTCCTCTGTTATATATAATATATATTTTATATAATATATATTTTATATATATGTGTGTTGGTATATATAATTTTTGCCTCCTCTTTAATAGTTAATGCCTCTTTTTTTATTGGCCTTAACTTCTGCATGTGAAACACTTTTCTAATATTGAGCAAATGCTCTTTTACTCCTTCTAATCTTCCTTTTAAAAAAAAGCAAGGAAGTCTATGCTGTCCAATGACCATCATAATCCACAAAGAATATGTCCACATACAGTTGACTTCAAATTGATCACTTCATGCAAAATTTTCAAAGTGGCAAAGCAGGAGAAGAACTAGCAATCTCTCCCAGTATTTTCATATCAATGATCCCAGGGAAGAAGGTGACCTCACCCCTTGGGTTTGGTCATGTGGCACTAGGAACCCTTTCTGGGGGGCAGTAGGACAGCACAGCCCTTTGCACTCTCTCTAGGAGCCATCGCCTGTGCTGTGAAAATTTCTCATGCTCAATGACAAGGATTCTGAAGATGATTGCAAAACTTTTCATGTGTCCTAAACAAAGGTTTTGAGTGAGAGTAAGGAAAGTTTCTGGCAAACCATGGGCTGTTATTGTAATTCTTCCTATAGGGTTTTTTTATTTTTACAGAGACAGAGAGTGAGTCAGAGAGAGGGATAGACAGGGACAGACAGACAGGAATGGAGAGAGATGAGAAGCATCAATCATTACTTTTTCATTGCACATTGCAACACCTTAGTTGTTCATTGATTGCTTTCTCATATGTGCCTTGACCGCGGGCCATCAGCAGACCAAGTAACCCCTTGCTTGAGCCAGCGACCTTTGGTTCAAGCTGGTGGGTTTTTGCTCAAACCAGATGAGCCCGTGCTCAAGCTGGCGACCTCGAGGTCTCGACCATGGGTCCTCTGCATCCCAGTCTGATGCTCTATCCACTGCGCCACCGCCTGGCCAGGCTGTTATTGTAATTCTTGAAGCTCCAGCTAGATACTGGGTCTTTTCTAAAATTGCTAGGATGTAAACCATCTTCCTTAAACATATTTTTATTAATGGTTGTTTGTTTTTGGTTTTTTTTTTTAAGCGAGAGAGACAGAGAGAGGGACAGATGGGAATGGAGAGAGATAAGAAGCATCAATTCTTCCATGTGACACCTTAGTCGTTCATTGATTGCTTCCTCATCTGTGCCTTGACTGGGGGGGGAGTTCCAGTTGAGCCAGAGATCCCTTGCTCAAGCCAGTGACCATGGGGTCATGTCTATAATCCCATGCTCAAGCCAGTGACCTTGTGCTCAAGCTGGTTAGCCTGTGCTCAAGTCAGCAACCTCAGAGCTTTGAACCTGGGTCCTCTGCATCCTAGGCCAACACTCTATCCACTGTGTCACCGCCTGGTCAGGCTATTATTTTTTCTTGATTGCTTTCCATTTAGAGATTTTATCCTTAAGAATATTTGGAATCCAGAATGCTCCAGTATCTTTAGTAAAACATAAAAATAGTCCCAATCTTCTGTGTTGTCTGGGCATCTAGGTGATATATTAGTCTTATTTCCAGGAGAACTTCCTCTCTGCTGATAAAGTGTGTATTAGACAGGGAACACAATCATAGATTGTGTTTCTCTTTTGTGTCTCTACTGCAGGGAAACCTGTAGTTGTGTTTCATAGTAAATTGCCATAGCTATCTTCAGGATAGGTGCTTTGGTAAAGCTATCTCATTTCTTTCACTACTTGAATTTTGTACTTTTATACCTGTTTTAGTGATTTTTTTTAGCATCTGTATTCCTTTGTTTGAGTCATCCAAATAAAGTTTAGATTTAAACACACCACAACACACAGTAAAGAGTTAGTTCCCATTTCTTGTCCCCAGCAAGTCACAGCTAGATCATCTGGTCATAATTACATAAGATGGGCCAGGATGGTGGAGAGGCAGGTGGAATGACAAGAAGAGAAAAAATTTAGCCTGTGGGGATGGGTAGAAATATCCCTAATTTAAATTAATTTTCCTGTAGCTTAAAAAACTGAGCCTGGCCTGACAGGTGGTGGCGCAGTGGATAGAGTGTCAGACTGGGATGTGGAGGACCCAGGTTTGAGGTCCCATGGTCTCAAGTGCAGGCTTATCTGGTTTGAGCAAAGCTCACCAGCTTGGACCCAAGGTCGCTGGCTTGAGCAAGGGCTTACTTGGTCTGCTGAAGGCCCCCGGTCAAGGCACATATGAGAGAGTAATCAATGAACAACTAAGGTGTCGCAACAAAAAACTTATGATTGATGCTTCTCATCTGTCTCTGTTCCTGTCTGTCTGTCCCTATCTATCCCTCTCTCTGACTCTCTGTCTCTGTAAAAAACAAACAAAAAACAAACAAAAAAAACTGAGCAGTAATTTCCATATTGAGTTTCATTATTAGTTTCATTTTAGGTTTCATTTTAATCTGCACATGTCTAAAATCTCATTGATATCACCTTGTTAGAAAGCCATGACCATGACTGCAATCATTTAAGGAGTCTTTATTGCACTCCAGGCACTGGGCTTGCTGCCTAGTAGACTCTTATTTGACTCTCATTATATCCCAGAAGAAACCCCCTATTACCTAGAGGGGAACTGGGATAAGAATGGCTAAATTATTTGCTGCAAGGGTCACTGGAAATTGTTGAGTACACATGCCTAGTTCTCCATCCTGAAGTTTACCCAAGCTTTCCCAACAGGAGGAAGGAGAGCCAGAGGTCTCTCAGGCAAAGAGCTCTGCAAGGCTCAGTCATCTTCAGATCTGCATAAGTGTTGTGTCTGTGAAGATTAAATGTGCTAAAATGATTAGCACAATGGCTGGCACATGAGATCAATAAATAAGCCTATGAGAATAGCCAGATACAGTAAACAAACAAACAAACAAAAAACAGGATGCATAGTGAAATTGAACTTGAAATAACAGTTTCGTAGTATAAGTATGGTCCATGAAATATTTGGGACATATCGATACTTATACTAAAAATGATTATACCTTAAAATATTTGAGCTATACCTATACTAAACAAAGTATTGTTTATGTGAAATTTATATTTAGCTGGCCATTCTGCATTTTATCCAGTAACCCATAATAAGAAGAACTGTGGACTGATGGTCTAGGGGAAATGCTGAGATACTTCCTGAAACCAGCCCTGCTCCTCTGTGGAGACGACTCGCCCACTCGGTGTCTTCAGTGTAACCCAGAACGAGCCTGAGCCCCATCAGAGTTTCTTTATTTGTTTCAGTTTCCCTGTCTCTGCCATCAGGTTAACTTCAGTCCCGTGCAGCCTCCTGGTGTGACATGTGCTAACTTCCGGAAGCTGCCAGAAACCTGTCATCCTTACTCAACCCTGGCTGAATGTTTGCCTTACTTGAAGATATTTTAAAAGTTCTAGTGTCCAGGTCACAGGGTAGACCAATTCAGTCAGAATCTCTAGGCTGGGGCTGGACGTGAGTGCTTTAATTCTTTCCAAATGATTCAATGCACCATCTGAGATGGGAATCACCCTTGAGACTCATGGCCCTGTGATTCTGTGCTGAAGCAGTGACACAGCCCCTCCTAGGCCAGGCTGGGTGTGCTGCACATGCTGTCGTTCCTCTGGCCTGCTTGCCACCAGCATCCCCCTTACCTTCCAGATCGTCCAGCTGGACTCTTGGTAGAACTGCGAAGACCAGGGGTGCTGGGTCTCCCAGCAATCTGTAGGCAATGGCATTTTTTGTCTCTGAGTTCTATACCTTAGGACTGGAAAGAGTTATTGAAACCTGAAAGTCTCCGAGGAAGATGATAAGGCATGGCCTTCTCCCTTTTTGTCATGTCGTCTCATTAGATGGTATTGTGACATTTTGCTCACAGAAGAGAATGAGCTCTGAGTTATTAAAATGTTTGTGTCTGATTAAAGACATCTGTCCTAAAGCACCATGGCCCAGACACCATCTGGAATGGTCCCCAGGAAATGCAGGAAGGCAAAGGTCCACCCGCCAGCCTCATGGTGCCTTGATGAAGCAGAGAGGCCCATTAAAACTGTGGGAAACAGCCCTGTTGGGTCTGTTTTCCTGCCACCTCTCCAGGTATTTTTACCCTTACAGGATAGTTTCTGTATATTTTGGCCTTTCTCAGGTATGAAATGTAACAATTTGCATTACTTAGCCCTAGATTTGTAAAGTCAAGTGCATAATCACACTGTGCCTGACTGAATATTTTCACAGGGCAGCTTGACTCACTCGCTTTGCTCCGTGTGTTCTTTTGAATTATTGGAGTTCTAACTTATTGCTCACTGGGAAGGAAATAATGAATTTTGCAGAGAGAATATTTCGTTTCCCATGCTTTAACCTGGGTGTTTAAAAATTCAAGTTTTCATGTGACATTCTGTTGCCTTTTTTGCATTTTAATTATCCAGCCTTTAAAGAGAATTCAGTCATTAAGTAATAATAAGATGCTGATTGCTTAAATGCTACAAAGTGTTTGCTTTTAGAACCTCATTCCCACATAATAAATAGTGGGAGTTTATCAAAGCAAATGGCATATACTTTTCCTCTCTTTTGATTCAGATGTGTAACAATTTCTACCTGCTGGTTTAAATTGGCCTTGAGAACACCTTTTGTGTTAAGCCCACTCACAGCTAGAAGGAACCAATATCAACCAGACAACAGAGTAATATCATCTCCCAACTAAACAAAGCCAGAAAGCAAATGGGACAAATTGTTCTGTCAATAATCTCAAACCAAGACTGTGTGGTCTCCTGCTATTTTTAGAACTTGAGGGGAAAGAATCATCCCTATTGTAAAAATGATCTAATTAAATACTAAGTGGGCCATAGATAGAAACTCAGAGTTTCTTTTGAGCACCATTTTGGAGACCAGTGTTCCTTTTATTAGAGCTCAAAAATTTGGCCACAAAGGTGGCGGTCTTCAAAGGAGGACAGAGGGTTTGTGAAGGTGGGGTCAGCTGCATCTCACAGGCCAGCTGGCTGTGCGGACGAGTCTCGGTACCACCTGCCTGAAGTTGCAGAAGTAGTTTGACCTTGTTATACTAAGAATACAGAATACCTAACTGCAGCTGAGCTCCCACCAAACCCTTTAATTCAGTCCGCCTTTCTTTATAGGTGTTGGATGTCTGGAATGGGAGCTTCTGCATAGATTTTCTGGGGTGAAACTATTCTAATTGAACAGTGAAGTTAAATGAATACTTTGAACAGACTCAACTGTTCAACTTAGGAACCATGGAGAACTTTTGGAGTGAAGCTGCCTTTTTATAATGATGCTACATTACCTATAGACTCGTAGACTCTGAACTCTAGGACTAGAAAGAAGCGAGAGAGACATGGCTGTAGTCCCAGAATTGGAAAGCCGAAGTTGAAATGGTGAATAGCATCACCCTGACCCACGCTGGAGCGGTCCACGCGGTGCTGGTGAGGCCCTCACCGGGGAGCAAAACTTAAAGAGCTGTTGTAAAATACTGTCATCAAGATAAATCACATTTTAACACAATATTTTAAATAAGTCAAAATGATTGCAAAAAAAGAAATCTCAGATGCATCAATAAGCATATTTTAAATCAAAACAGAATCCAACCTGGGTGAGACTAGGGTGAGTGAGAGAGGCAGCACTATGCAAATGCGGGTCCAGCCCATCTTTATATAAAATGTTGATTTTTTTTTCTTTTGGTAGTTGGTAATAGTTGGTAATTGATAATCTTGGGGACTGGTACACACTCCACTGGCAGCTTGGGGCTTGACACCACCTGTCACTCCAATCCTTCTCCCCATACCCCCTTCTCATGCCTCCAGATAAAAAGAATGGCTTGCTCCTCTGCTCCTGGTGTCTCCTGGTTCTGCTTTGCCTTCTAATTAGTGGCCCCATCTCCTCCATTCTATTACAAGCCCACAGAAGACAAGGGTCTTGTCTTCCTTGCCTCTTAAGCCCCGGAGCCTAGCGGAATCTGGGGCTTATTGGTAATATACTTCGCCCTCAGCCCAGCAGCCTTAGAATCATGTTGACCTATTGTCTTTCAAGCCTTGGCTTGTCCCTCCAGTGCCATCTGTGGCACTGGTAGGGGTTACCTTCCCCATGGGTGAGCCAAATGAATGAAGGCTATCTACAAATCAGGATGTTTTGTTTGTGGAAGATCACTCACCTTGGCCATAGGCAAAGCTGGCTTATTAGTTATCCCTTGCTGTGTGACAAATTACCACTAACTCCATGACGAATAACCTGCATTTATTATCTCACAGTATTTGTAAGACAGAAGCGCAGAGTGTCATGGGTGGATTCTCTGCTCACGATTTTACCAGGCTATGACCCAGCTGTCAGTCAGGACGGTGCCTCTCAGCTTCTAGTGCTTCTTCTAGCTCACGGTTTGTTGGCAGAATTCAGTTCCTTCCAGTGTGTAGGCCTGAGGTTGCCATTTTGCCGACATATCCCTTCATCTTTAAGCTATCAATGACACCCTCAATCCTTCTCAGCCTTCCAAGTCTCACTTCCTCTTTTGCCTTCCTTTTCTGCTTTTAAGGGCTACTCAGGTAATCCAGGATAATCTTCCCTTTTCAGGGTCAGTTGGTTAATAACCTTAGTTATATCTGCAGAGTCTCTTTTGCCACCTGACAAAACACAGTCTGTCACCAAAAGGTAAAGTTTAAGGGAAACATCTGGTCCTTTTCTGTTCCTGCTGGTACTTCTGGGATTAGCAGTCCTTGCTGTTTTTTCAATTTTGTTCTCCAAGATATGCAGGAAGACTGGGGTCATTTGCTTACAACCACAGGGCTGTTACTGATAGGAATGATGCCCCTCTTGTGGAATCCTGCATTGTCATTTTCTGGGACTTTAGCAGAGGCATCTCTTTGACCATCTGGTCAGCAGTTATGATCTCTCATTCATTTCAGTGTCCCCTGATGGGTAGCACAGAGCATGGCCCATGGGAGGCAATTCAGAAAAGCTTATTTCAAGAAATGAATTGATCCATCCTGAGCATCTTTTGTTAGGAAATTTTCGAACCGATATTTATAATCACCATTTCCTACCAGCTGTTTCCATATTTCCCCAAATGCTGAAAAACATCCTCCAATTGTCCAGGTGGTATATATGTGAGCAGTTCTTATCTCAAATAGCTTTTGAGAGAGCTGGATGAAATGTTTGCCTGAAAATTTTTTTTCCTAATCATCGATGCCAACATATGCATCTGTTTCTCCTCCTCAGCACTCGTGTTTCCCTGCCTTATTCCAGAGGCTTTAGATGTCTGTGCTAGGACTAGAAATTGAATTTGTACTTGGGTCTGTTGTTGAATCTAAGAATCTACTTTATTTTAAGTTATTGTTTTATCAAGAATTTGTAATATCTCTTATCCATACTTTAAATTTCCTCTTGACTTCTGGGATAATATTTACATAACTTGATATTTATCACCATACTTTCAATTCACACCACACACTCACACACATGCACACACACACATTCACTACCTGCACAAAGTCCATGAAGGACAAATTGGCTACAGTTTCCAAGAGAAGCTTATAGAAGGTAAAGCTGCCAGAAATGTTACACTTGATTTTGTACTAAATTTCTTTCTTTCTTTCTTTCTTTCTTTCTTTCTTTCTTTCTTTCTTTCTTTCTTTCTTTCTTCCTTTCTTTCTTTCTTTCTTTTTTCTTTCTTTCAAAAATGTCATTCTATGTACCTGAAATCCAAAACAATAGCAATAGTAAACCCCTCCCCCCTTGGTACCTGAATTCAGGAGGAAAGGTAGAGAGTTGTGTCAAGCTCGATTGGTAAATGTGAAATTTCTGGTTGTTTGAAAGATGCATCCTTTGTCATACCTTTATTAGGTGAATTAAAATTTATAATTAAATTTGGTTTATACTTCATTAGCTTGTGAGTATAATTAGTGTGACTTTATAATCACCCATCCAAAAAATAAATTTTCAGGTAAACATTTCATCCAGCTCTCTCAAAAGCAATTTGAGATCAGAATTGCCCACATATATACCACCTGGACAACTGGAGGATGTTTTTCATATGATTAGCTTAAGCCCTGGATATAGTGACCCAATGTCCCTGCCTGGTAACACCAAGTTATGTCCCGAATGCCCAAAGGCTCAGAGCAAAACTTCACCTTGCAGAGATAATAACCAGAGCATGCTAGACAGCTGGGCTAATTTCAGGATGGAGAGGAAGCACCATCACAGTATTGTTTTTGCAACTCAAGTGACTGTGAGCTGTATGTGAGGGGAAAATGTGAAATTAATTATACCAAGAGACAGGCTTTCCCTCATTGCTGGAACAGGTCATTTTAATGAGATGGCACGTGGCCTGGTAGCCGCTCGATATTATGTTACATAATACTCCAAAGTATTTGGAAAGTGATTTTTTGTTAAGCTTGGATTTAACATTTTATATCAAAGATGAATTAAAGTTATGGCAGCCCGTATTCACAAATCCATTGTTAATACAGACCCACGGAGCAGTTCCTTCTCAGCATAAAGCTGACACACCACAGTACATCTGGTGATCATTTTTCCAGTCTTGAAAGTTGCTGATCGAAAGAGAAAAGAGAAGCATGGCAGCGCCAGCTCACTGAACATCACCGTCACCCGGTGCGTCCTGGGTGCAGATGCAGAAAAGGTACTTCCCTTAGCACAAGACATCACAATGTTTCGTGTGTGTATGAGTGTGTGGATGGGGCGTTGGCTTGAAGTCACAATGCTCACATACATGCAGAGGATGCTGGCTGTGGTTCAGGCAGTGAAATGTAAGCTAGCCCTGTAATAGAAGCTCTGGGAATGCAGAGGATGCCTCCCCATTAGGCATTCTCCTCGTGTTTCACATAAATGCATCCTGTTCTCAGGAGTGGGTGAGCAGTGCATTTGCACTGGCTCATTCAAATTGAATGCTGGTAAAAGGAGAGTCCCGAGCACACAGAGCAGTCTGGCATCTCTGAAGGCAGGAGTGAGCTTAAGCTGTCACTCGTGTTCTCTTTTGTTTATTGGATGCTTATTTGCTGGCCTCATGCACACCCACGGCACGTTGCAAAGAGACACCAATGTGGGGCCCGGTGCCTGCACAGCACAGGCACCCATGCAGTTTGGCCTCGGTTTTTCTGGGCAATAAAGTTCAAGGCTTCATATGTAGCTTCACCTGTTGCCCCCAAGCCTGGTGTGGATAATGTTTTGCTGGAAGAGAAAGCTCCTCCGGAGAGGCAGTTTGCACTGTATGTTTCTTTTGTTCTTTATCAGTGCTGCAGCTTGAACTTTGTCACAGCACGAGTGAGGAGAGTGAGCCTGCCGCGAGCTTTTTGCAAAGTGCTTTTCCCCGTTAGTTTCAACAAGAGCTGAGCGGCCCCAGCAGCGGGGCTTGCTTGCTCTCTAGTCCTTTGCTCTGAGGAATAAAGACACTGTAGGGCAGTGAACCTGAACTTGGCCCATTCATCCATACTGCATTGAGTGATTGCATGGAGTGGAGTCAAATGCCGCTCGGGGGAGAAGAGCACGCATCATCTTGCATTCCTTCTGGATATAGTAGGACGGACCCTTGACAGAATCCAGTAATTAAAAGGTAAACCATGAAGTGCAAGCTGGGTGTGGGAACATGTGGGCTGAGGGGAGATTGCATGGGGAAGAGGGAGTTAGGTTTCACTTTATTTGAAAGATATGTTTGCTAAATTTTCTTAACCAATAGATCAAAAGAGTATGGGGAGAGATTTTTTTTTTTTACTTGCTGCTGACTTATAGTAGATTCTAGAAGTTACTTTTACATATGATGATGACTCTTGTCTCCCAGTTCTCTCATTTGGGACCCTGGGGAAAAGAAAAGTTTGGCCACAGAAATTAGTCTCCATTTGCTTTCAGTTGAAATCTCATCTTGAAAATTCATTTTGTATTTTGCAGTAGTGGTTCTGTTTGATTTTTCAAAATCTCCTAAGAAATGGCTTTTAAAGACACAAGAAAAACTAGGAAGTGTGCCGTTTCTCTTAAGTCCCTTTCTAAAGGTACATATAGTTTTCATCATCCTTTTTGGGGAGAATGTTGATGAGAAGATGAAATTCTAGGTTAAAGCATGTCATCTGCTTAATGAAATTGAGTACTTATAAATCATTGTTGCATGTGTTGGTTTTGTAGGAAGTCTCTGAAATAAGCAGTGTCTTTTGGCAATATTCTATGCAAGTTCTTGATGAATTTTGTGACTGTAAACTTAGCTTGTGCCTAGCAAATCTCCTGTCCAGCTCTATGAGCTCTTTTTACAAGCTGCATTAAAAATAGAAGGATAGATTTTTAATTAAGTATTGTATTTGCCAGGAGCTTAAATGCAGTTATGTGGGCATGTGGACAGTGTGACTCTGTTACTTTTAACAGACTGTTCTTAGAAGTTGCGATCTTAAAATAATTCTTTTTTTAATTTTTCTTTTATTTTAATTTTTAACATTTTTTAATTTAATTAATTGTGTTTACATAGATTCTAGGGTCACCCCAAATGCCTCCTCCCTCACCCCTATTCCCTTCACCATCTTTAAAATAATTCTGCTCTTGAGATTTTTAGGGTGTTTTCTTTATCACCTCATACAACTGAATCTATTGAATATCAGTGTCAACTAACAAACTGAATAAACACATAATGATAATTTGTGGTATGTTATATATGTGTATCCTTTATATATATATATACCTGTGTTATTTATTGACATGCACACACATGTCTATACATATCTTCCAGAAGATTTTGTTCAAAAAAGTGAGCTTGAGAGCAATGCTATTCGTCAGCAGCAGAGTTATTGAGACTCAGAATAAAGTAAAGCATTCTTGGCCTCTCCATGCAGGTTCTTAAAATGAAGAGAGATGCTCGAGTATACATCATCCAATGGTGTTTCCCGTGAGATACAATGCTAGTGATTCTCCAGGGACTCATCACAGCATCATATGTAGATCATTGTTTCTGTGCCAGAAACTGCATGTGATCTGAGGATGACAGGATGGGACTGGGGACAAAGATTTAAGGGACGAAATGCAAACTCTTTGGGGAAAGCTGATATTGGAAACAGCACTTCTAATGTAGTCCATGCTGGCACAGGGAGAAACTCCATGTTAACATGATAGAAAAAAACAATTTTGATTGATTGGTGGCAGATTTTTCATCATTTTGAGCCTTTCAAAGCATATCTAACAGTCATTTTGGTTCATTTATTTAATTTCTTATTCAAGGTATCATTTAGGTTTTTCCAGGGACTACTTTTTTAGTAAGGCATTAAATGTATGAACATATGGTTCCATTGAATATTTTATAGTAGAATGTAGAAAATAGAAAATATGTTATAAAAGAGGTTACTAAAATTTTAGAAATATACTTTTGAGTAATGAGTACTGAGTTTATAATGGGCAAGATATAGGGGTGCAGCCTAATAGGATTCAAACTAGTTTCCCCTCATTTTCAATTGAAATTGAGATTTCATTCCCTTAACACCTTTAATTAGAATATGAATAGCTGTGTAACAGTTGAAACCAAGGACAATAAACTCAGCTTCTATTCTAGAATGTTTCAGCTAATTTGAATGAACAATTGAGTTTTTGTTGTATGGATTATTTTGCTTAAACTAAAGAGTTCGGCCCATTGAAGAAAGGTATCCAAAACCCACTAGTACTCAATGTTGCTCCAATAAATGTTTCTTTGAGGATCCAGCCCTGCCTAGCTTATTAAAACAGATAAGAAGAGTTTTGTGATGCTGGAAGCCAGGAATATCTGTGCTTGGGGTATTTCCTTGACCAAGTCACCAAAACAATTGTGATCTCATATTTATAGAGCTGTGTTTTGTGAAGAACTCTGAGTGTTTTCAGACATCATCTAATTTTCCGAATGCCACAGGAAATAGAGAGCTCACACTATCACAGAGGAACCAGAGGTAAATCAGTTTGTCCAGATGATTCTGAAAACCATACTAGGGAATGAGCTAAGTTGAGTTCAGTGAGTGGGCCTGGGAATTTTTTTATGTAAGACCCCCTTACTTTACCCATTGGCTTTCAGTGTGCCCCAGGGGTCTTCTGTCCAAAGGGAGCAGTTCTAAACTGACGCCATCCTAACAATTTATGGTGTAAGATTTCAGTGACCTGTCTTATATCTGTGATGATCATCTGGAGTGGAAGCAGTGAAGATAATGCCTGTGGATTGCAAAACTGGGCTAGCTGGATTAGCAAATGTCACTAGAGGTCTTTACAACTGGTGCAGAAACTGACATCACTTAGGAATTCCCTGCATTCAGACTTGAAGATCATTTGTCCCCTGTTCAGAAGCCCATCAATTGGCAAGAGAGGAGTTGGGATTCTTTCTCTGCCTTGATATATGAACCATAAAACTGAAGGTTAGAAAACATGCTCCCTTTAGTATTTCAACTTTTAAGCATCAACACAGGCTAAGCTTGCTTGTTCAAAGTTGAATTAAAATTATTGAGAATTTGGACAAAGCATTCTCATACACTCCTGAGGACTTACTCTGTTTTCTCTGCTCTAGTTAATGTTTATTTTGGAAGGAATTGTGTCCCAGTTACCAGGTAAGAAAATGATTTCACATACATGGAAGTTATGTATGTCCTATATTTTTGTGTATAATTTCAATTTTGAAATGGGAACCAGAGCAGATCATAAAGGCCCCTAAGAAGCTGGGTTTAAGGTCTTCAAGAAAATGTGTAACAGGCGCTTGGGGAAAATGAGGAAGAGAGAAAGGACTCTATATTATCCTTTATGGGTACTGAGTAAAGTAGCTCAGACCCAAACAGGAATAATGATGAGGGGGCGGCTTGGAGTAGAGGACACAGATGCAAAGGGCCAACCAAGCAGAGACAAGCGCTGCTGGGAGGGTTGGGAAGTGGGGAAGGCGCAGAGGGGTTGTTGATGGCTTAAGTGTCAAGGTTTCAGCTTGCATTGTGAACTTGGAGAAGCTGTGACTTAGGGAAGCCAAGGGCTTTTCTCACGTGCAGTGGGAGGGTAGCGTGTAATAGTTTTCTCAGCAAAAGCTGAACTTTGTGCTCGGTGCTGCTTACATCAATGGCCTCTGCTCCTCTGTAAGGCCAGCCTCAGGATCCCTGGGTCACACAGGGAATGACTTGGCCCTCAGCTTCCCACGCTTCCCATGCTTCCCACTCCTCCTTCCTGCTGTCTCTTAATCAGAAGCACTCTCCACCTTCTGACACACTATGTGCTTTCTCTGTTTGTTACACGCTAGGATGGGGGCTCTGTCCTTGTAGTGATGATGTATCTTTTTACTGCCTTCTCCTCAGAGCCCAGAACAGTGCCTTTCCTGAATAGGAAATGTTTGTTGTATAAATGACTTGCTGCTAACTCATTTATAGCCCCTTCTGGAACTTTCCCACCTGACCTGTGCTACTTGTATTCTGTCTTCCACCCTTCCCCTAAACAAGATTGTAAACCATTGAGAGCAGTAAATGATGTCATACTGAGTTTAAAACTCTCAGTGAATAGGATAGCACCTTAAACTTCTGGAGGTATGTAATAAATACTTACATGATTGAATTTATACCCACCCAAAATAGGACATAATTTCTATTGTTAGAATTTTATAGTAATACTCATTGAAGATGTAGTGCATAGATAAAAAAAAAATTCTAACAATAAAACAAGTTATTTAAGTCAGCAGTTCTCAAATAAGGGTGATTTTGCCACCCCCTCCACATGGGACACTTGGAAATGTCCGAGGACATTTTTGTTGTCACATCCAGTGTGTGAGGAGTGCTGCTGGCATCTAGTGGGTAAAAACCGGGATACTGCTGCACAACATATAGTGCACAGGACAGACCCCAACAGAGCATCATCTGACCCCAAATGTCAATAATGCTGACTGAGAAACCCAGATTTTATAGTAAAACTCTTATCACATTGTTTTAGAACAACTTTTATTATTTGTCGGTATTTCCCATTAAACTCTGTGTTTTCAGGTGGCATAGTTTGTCTTTCTCATATTTGCCTGCTCCAGGTTCAGCGTAACACCTGGCATATAGAAATCTTTTAATAAATGACAGCTGAGTTTATGAATGAATGAATGAATATTAATGATGCCAATAAAGGAGCTCCAGTATCTTCTTTGGAACATTATAATTAGAAATGGCATTTCTAATCAAGGCCTCAACATGAAATAGTCAATAGGGTTAATGTCGGGTTGTAGGAGAGACAGCGGTCGCACATTTGTGTCTTTCTTTAAAAAGTCCACTGGATCTCCTGTCATGGAAATCTAGCACTGAGGGGGACCCAGAGGTCATTCACCTCAACCTTCTATTTTTAAATTTTTAAAATTTAGGCCTGACCTGTGGTGGTGCAGTGGATAAAGTGTCGACCTGGAAATGCTGAGGTCGCTGGTTCGAAACCCTGGGCTTGCCTGGTCAAGGCACATATGGGAGTTGATGCTTCCAGCTCCTCCCCCCCCTCTCTCCCTCTCTCTCTCTCCTCTCTAAAATGAATAAATAAAATAAAATTTAAAATTTATTTATATTAGAGAGAGAATAAGGTGGAGAGAGAAAGAGAGAGAGAATCATTGATCTGTTTCTGTATGTACCCTGACCAAGGTTCGAACCTGCAACATTTGCGTATCTGGAGTATGCTCTAATCAACTGATCTTTCCAGCCAGGTACACCTCAGCCTTCTTAAATTATAGGTGAAGCAATGGAAACTCATGTTAAATGATTCACCTAGGATCTCACAGGTAAATAGCAGAACCAGGAGTAGAATTGTTTCTAACTCTAGTCTTTGTATGTTTTCTTTATACAAAGCTGTCTCCATTCTATCAGCCCGACAAAAATTGGCACAACAGATTGTTATTAATGATTGTAGGAGGCACCATCCCGATGTAGTATTAAATATAACACAAAAATGATACTTTTACAGTATTGTAGAATTTGACCTTAAACTAATGTGCTAGTCATGATTAGCATCATTAGTGTAGAGTTTATTATAATGGAATATCAGGGCTGGAAGAAGTCCTCGTAGGGGTCTGCTCACCCCCTAGATTCTGAACGAAGTGAGGGATGCAGTCTCCCAGGGCTATATCAAGGGGCATGGACAGGGGAGCTGGAACTCCATGCCATATTCTTCTTCACCATAGGATGTTTCCTAAAATGGAATCTTAGTTGCAAAGGATATTGCTGGGAAACAGGGTTGTACTGTGAGATACATGTAGGAAATGCAAGGTCCGTTTTCCAGAGGACTTTCAGAGGTTTTCATATGTGGCACATCTGTCCACATGGGAGCTGTATACATGGCTCCTCCAAAACTTCTTAATTAGGACATAAGTTTTTACAAAGATTTGATTCATTTTAGATAGGAGAGAGAGAGATAGGGAAGGGGGGAGGAGCAGGAAGCATCAATTCTATATGTGCCTTGACCTGGCAAGCCCAGGGTTTGTCCAAGTCGATGCTTTATCCACTGCGCCACTGCAGGTCAAGCAATTAGAACATTATTTGTACTGCTTACCAGGGTTCCTCAGAATAGAGTTTGGAAAATGCTCTATCTACTCTTTCTTCTAGTCCACTTAACTGATAGAAAAGTGTCTGGACCACTTAGGTTCTAGAGGGACTTGTTAGGTAGAATTTTGGGTGGCTCATGTTGTCCCCCCACCACCACCCCCACCCCTATAGTGTCTTTTGGAAAAAGCTGTCCAAAGGAGTTTGAATCAATATATGCTATTTTTTGCTATAAGTTTTTCACTCACAAGCCAAGGGTTCAAAGAGAGTCGTTCCTGGAACCAAACTTGCAGGAAGAGGTATTGAAGCCTTGTATAGCAGGAAGTCAGTAGACTTCAAGACAGAATATCCTGCTTTGGCAAGCCAGCTGACATCTGCTGGTTATCAATGTAATCAGACATGACCTGAACGGTCTTCCGTGCAGAATTCCAGTGTGCTCATGGAAGATGGTAGGGCTAGTGAGTACAAAGATCGTGCTGAGAAATTTGGTGTCTTCCGTACTGTCTATGCAACGAAATCTTGGAGCTGCTTGGTATAGAGAGGCTGGTTCAGTTTCTGACCTGCTGCCTGCTGATTCCACACTGCTAAGAATACAGATGCCATCCTGTGATACCAAGGACTTCAGTCACTCCTTCCCTTGCTTTGTATACATGTCACAAGGTCACTACTTAAATTGACTTGAATTTCTAATAAAACTATTCTGTAGTGGGGAAGCACACCAACAGAATATTCCCCTTTACACATGGAGTCTTAGAGTGGGAACTGGGTTATATCAAAAAGTAGATATTTTACAGATATGCTTATTCCAACAGCATTTGGTGAATTTTAAGTATATGGGCATGTCTTCAATAACAATGAAAATGAAGGAGAATCAGTCCAGATTGGCAATGATCCAAGTGACAGATAAAAATATGCACCTCAACCTACCATCTGAAGAGAGAGAGGGAGGGTGGGCCATCTGAAAAGGCGGTCCCAGGAGTTTTAAATGGTGCCTTGTTTTCTCACAATACATTTCCTTTTGATGGGAACCCAGGGATCTCAGAGATACCCCAGTGACAAACAGTCCTTTCAAGTTCACCAGGACCAAAACCTCCCGTAGGATATCACTTGAAGAACGCGGGTGTCTGCCTCCCAATTGGAAACCAATCCCCACCCTTACGAGTGAAACCAGGTTCTCAGCAGTAACTCTCCTGTCTTCTGCAAGGGGCTCAGTGTCACTGAAATTTCCACCCAATCAAATAACCCTCTCAAATGTGAAGTACAAAGCAACAACCTATTTCTGTGGAAAACTAGGTGAGGGAGAAAAGCTTGGGAGAGTTGGCACTCACGTACAGATGAAATGGTTTGTACAGTGAGTGACGCAGGGAAATTTATAAGCAGCCAAGATTAAAAATGTGTGGACAGATTGACCAGGGAGGACTTCTCAGTCTCATGGCTCAGCCTTTAGCTTGACAAATGGGCTGCTCAAAGCATTCTGGGTTCAACCTAACCTGCTTGTGAGTCTTTGCTGATGACTTGTTCAGTAGGTACATCCTTTACCTAGTCAGTGTGCTTTGAGGAAATAAAAAGAACCTGAGTGAATTCTCTGCTTCTCTGCTTGTTTTACTGTAGCCAGCATGTCATCTCTGCACAAAAATGCCTCGGCAGTTCTTGGATTTTTACCTAATACATCTCAGGCTACGAAGGGGCGGGGAATTGGGAATTGAAGAGATGCAACTCCCAGGATAAAAGCTTTTCATCAAGAGTAATAAATAGACATGAGGATAAGTAAGTGACAGGACAAGCAATTGACCAGAAAAAAGGAAGTTGTGATAAAGAGATATAGCTAATCTCAGGGAGGGAGGGTGACTCACCCTAAGAATCATTATGGACAATTTGTTTTCTGTTTTAATTATCCATATCAGGAGTAGAACATTTGGTGAACATTTCGCAGTTATACTAGAAAGGAACCAAAACATGCAATTATTGGTAAACAAGACATAAAGGAAAGCTGTTTTTATTTTATTGAAGGCTATTTTTCTGTACTGTATTTAGCTTTAACTGTGTTAATGGGGTTGCACTATTCTTTTAATTACTAAGTTAAGAGCATCATAAAACAATAGGGAAGCCATCCCTTCTTTGTCTCTGTCTGAGACGAGTGTCTAATGATATCGGGGGGCATCTTAGTAACAAAAATTGCAAATGAAGCTTCGATAAATATTTTCAGTGTTTCAGATCCCACAAACATCCTTGGGGGCTCAGGTACATTAAACTTGGGTTAACATCGTTTCAGGAAAACCTGGTGATTAAAGGCTGTTCATTTCTATTTGACAGCATTAAATCTAAGCCTCTAGGAAATTCTAAGACAAATTAAATAATGTGAAAGCAGCCGGCTGAAAGATGCACAGAGGAGCACGAGGCTTATTGATTATAAAGTGAAATGAATCTCACTCAGAGACAGAAAGAATGCGGAAGGAAAGTTCTATCTACAAAGAAAGCTTTTTAATAAGGTGTCATGATTGAGGAGAGTAGTTTAAATCAAGTAAATAAGAAAAACATAATTAAAATGAATTAATTATAGATCAAAATCTTCCTAGAATTCTTTTTTATGAGATTTTTTAAAAATTGTATTTATTAATAATATTACTTGTATCATTTTAGGAACTTCTGGTTTGCTTTTTTTTATAATGAGTATCTGAAGGCTAGGTGAGCAGGAGGATATGACATAAAATGAACTCTGAGCTCCTCAAGTACTGTCCACCCCTTTTCTCACCTGCCCTTCTTCCTCAAGCAGATGACAGACCAGTCTTGGTAGTGGTCTGTGTCCGTCTCTTGACCATCTCAGTTGCCATTGTGACAAGTCTTCTTTTGCTAGCTTTACATTACAGCTATATTACAAGACAGTATAGTTATACAATGAAATACTATATAGCAATGCAAAGAATGAAATACTGTTAATACAAACATAATGTTTGAGTGATAGAAGCCAGATAAAAGTATGTATAGTGCACAATTTCATTTATATGAAGAATGAGAATAGTCATAACTAATCTAGGGAGAGAAAATAATGGTTACTTCTGGGGCCATTAGGTTATTGACTGTTAAGGTTTATACGTGAACATTTTGGGTGCTAGATATTACCCATATTTGGCATGACTGTTGATTATATAGGTGTGTACATATGTAAAAACTTACTGAACTTATACACTTAAGATTTCTGTACTTTACCATGTATGTCATACCTCAATAAATTTTTTTAACTACTTACATATTTAGATGTAAGATATGTTTTAATAAATGTATAAGAGTTTACTTCTTAAGCAAGAAAGGGTTTCTGAATTGTAAATATATGAATATTTTATAAACTTCATAATGATAGCAGAGACCCTTGCTAAATACTTAGCATATAAGTACCAAGCTGTCGTATTAAACTTGGGCTTAGCAATAGAGGAGTAAAACTGTGTAGGGAATCAAAGGTAGGTCACCAAACCAGGCCATACAGTCCATTTTCCTGCCTGAGGACAGAACATGGGAATGGCATGAGAAAGATAGTGTGAATGAAAACAAAAGAAATACAAAATCAATAACTTGTAACTAGTCAGGGGATGAAGTTTACCTCTTTATTTGGTTATGGCCGCTTTTCCCCTTTTAATTATTTTGGTTTCTCAAAAGGTCCAGTTTATACCAAATCTTTGTGAGATGATTGCTTGCTGTCAGTTCTTTGGCCATTAACAAAAAATGTGGTTTTGCTTGGTATTTAATCCATATTACTTATGCTCTCTAGAATGATTTATATACCTAGATAATGCCGCAAATATTGAAACTTTACTTTAGACCCTAGAATGGGACTATGTCCTTGGTGATCATATTTGTGACCTCTCATTTCTTTTTTTTTTAATTTCTTCTTTTTATTTTTGTCTTTTTAAAAATTATTTATCAAGTGAGAGGCAGGGAGGTGGAGAGACCAACTCCTGCATGCGACCCTACTGGGATCCACCTGGCAACCCCTGTCTGGGGCTGATGTTCTGCCCATCTGGAGCCGCTGCTCTGTTGCTCAGTAACCAAGCTATTTTAGCAGCTGAGGCAAGGACATAAAGCCATCCTCAGTGCCCAGGGTCATCTTGTTCATTCAAGCCATGGCTGTGGGAGGGGAAGAAAGAGAAAGAGAAAGAGAGAGAGGGTGAGGGGTGGAGAAGCAGATGGTAGCTTCTTTTGTATGCACTGACTGGAAATCGAACCCAGGACGTCCACACACCAGGCCAACACTATCACTGAGGCAACTACCAGGGTCATGACCTTCGTATTCAAAAAAGTCGTTGCCCCCGAAGGTGCAGTGCTGGTTCACAGCTGTGTTGCTTAGGAGCAATGAAGTCAAGTCTGAAACAAATGACCTCATGATGTTTCTCCATCTGCGACGAATCACTTTAACTTAATGTTGAACTTCTAGGGCCAGTAACTAAACCCTTTATCTTGTTCAGAAATCCCTTCCTATTTGCTTCCCTCTCACACATTTCTGATTTTAATGTAATGGCTCAAGAGGTACTTTAGAATATCATCAAGAGAGTATTGATGGCAATCATCTATTAAATTTATTCCCCCTGTGTTTCAAAGCCTTCACTGTGGTTCTGTAATCACTGAGTTTTCCAGGTTAGTGTGGAATGAAGTCTGGTCACCTCCGTGAGGCAGTCCTCTGGAACCGGATGGTGAGAGACGCTCTGTCCAAGCCCTGATCTGAAAGTGAGACCCTTTCACTTAGAATCACAAACTTCGGTATTTGGGAGTGACGTCACGGAAATGGCGCCGTGAGAAGCGCGTCCGACAGCTCTCCCCTAAATCACAACAAATTTATCAACTAGAAACAGAAAAATTTATCCTCGGAGCATTCCGGAGTTCCACACAAACTGAAAGCAAAAGGACTGTTATCACTTGAATCTGAGAGACGAGGGTGTGGAGGAAGCTACCACAGCGACGCTCATTCAAGCCGCCAGGGAGTGCGCCTGCGGTGAGTCAGCCCATATACTTGGGAACCGCAAGCCGCCGCGAGCCGCCGACCGCGAGCTGCCGCGAACCCCCGCGAACCCCCGTGAACCGCCACTGGCACCGCGAGCGGCCGCCACGACCCGCCGCGCGCACGCCCGGTCCGGTTGAGCACTGCTGACGTTCCTAGCGGCCCGCACACTGCGAGTGGGGGTCGCCGGCCACCGGTGCCCGGAGCGCCACATTCGCGCGCGTGCCTTGGGCATTCCACGCGCCCAGAGAGCCCTACTGGCCCGCACACCCAGGGGGCTCCATTATCCTGCGCCTGGTGCGGTCCAGCCGCCAGCGGCGGGGCGAGCGGGAGAGGCTTGGGAGATTCTCTCCGTGGGCGGGGCACCTCACCCAGCTATTCAAGCTAAAAATCAAGCGTTGGGGGAGGGGCGCGCGCAGGCAGCCTAAAACACCTTCAGAAACACAGCTGCGACCCAATCACTGAAATTAGCTTAACCCATGAAATCTGCGCACCCTCGGTTCTAATTGATAAGATCTCTCTCAGTTCAGCGATCCAAGACAAGAGGCGTGATATTTTTTAGTGCCTCTCGCTAAAGGGGCGGGGGCAACTTCTGATTGATAGAGCCTCCATATTCAGGGATAAACGCTAACAAGAAGGACTTGGCAGATAATAAGGTCTATACTACACTAGTCATAAGCAGAGACTAGTGCCTCTTCTTCCCTGCAAAAACAGGCTACAAAGTGTGGAAAGCCTGGGTTGAGAGGTCCAACTAAATGATAGGCGCTGAACAGTCACCTTGACAACAATTGACTCCCACCCCCGCCTGATTACACTGGAGGCCCTGACTGTCAGAGCCTTTCCCAAAGCCTTGCACTGAGTGGGGATAGAGTGGGGATTTCCCAGCTCTTTGAGCCTCTTACTCCCCAGGCAGAAGCAGTTGCAGCCTTATAGCTGGATCACCAGGCTGCTAATTCAGAAAGGGGGGACTAGGAGAGAGAATCCAGGAAAGCAAACTCTCTCATCGTTGGACCCTGCAAACGCCAACAAGCCTTTACTTCCAGCAAGACTAAAGCCAATTATATGACATAGCCATAGAATCCCATCAACTGCAAATCCCTACCTAAGAGTGACACAGGGGCAGAGCCTGGGGTACAGAGTCACCGACTAGGAAGAGGGAGAGAAAAGAAAAAGGAAGAAGTTAACCTCTCAAAATCAAGAAAAACCCACAGACTTTACAACTTGATCCACTATTTTTTGTTGTTGTTTGTTTCTTCTATCTTTTTGCCTTTATTTCCTCCACCTCGGTCCTTCTATTCTCTTCCCATCTTATGCTTCCCCTTTCTTGAACTACACTACCCATGAGTGTTGCATTTTATTTTTCTTCTTCATCCTCACCCTCCTTTAAGGTTATACTCCAAAACACTTAAATCTCACTCTCTCTTCTTTTGGTTTTTTTTTGTCTTGCTTTATTTTGTTTTTTTCTCCTCCTATTTTATTTCTTCCTTCGTTTTTCTCTTTTTCTTATTTTTTCCTTTCTATTCGTTTTTTCTTTTCTCATTTTACTTTCCTCCCATATAATCCTCAATCACGAACAAATTAGTTAATTTGGGACTCAAGGCTTTTTTTTGGATTTATTTCTCTTTTTTGCTTTTGTTTTTATTTTTTTTTCTCTTGTTTGTTTATTTTTGTGGCATTTTGGGTCCTCCCAACCCAAGGTCTCCATTGTATTTAGTCTTCGCTCCACTTAATACAACAGATTTTTACTTATTATTTTTATTTTTCTTCTTTATTATTCTTTTTTGGTCCTTTTTTCTGGTTCCCTCTTATCCCTCTCATTATATCTCTTAGTTGACCATCACTTACAAGCAAATCATCTTATGCTTGTCTAAGATTTTCTTCCTTTTTTTTTTTTTTTTTTTTTTTTTTTTTTTTTTTGCATTTAGTAGGTCCCTACTCCCTTTTTTTGCCCTTTGAACTCTTCACCCCAAATCAGGCCCTCCATTATAGGCACGATATTTCCCTGAGGAGGGGAGAGGAGGAAAAGAGAAGAGAGAAAAAAAGGGGGAAATAATAAATTATTACTGTTTTTTTTTGTGGGGTGTTTAACCCTTTTTTTTTTTTCTTTTTACTCTTTATTAATTCTAATTAGTGCTATCAATAAGACTACCCTCAGATGCCGATAAGAAAGAGGAAATCGAATATTATGGATACAAAAGAAAGAGAGGTAACACAAATAGATGTGGAAAAATCTATGGAGAAAAGACTTAACATATTGGAAGCCTTGGAGCTAAATGACAGAGAATTTAAAATAGAAATGTTAAAAATACTCAGAGATATACAAGAAAACACAGAAAGGCAATATAGGGAGATCAGAAAACAACTCAATGAACACAAAGAATATATTACCAAGGAAATTGAAACTATAAAAACAAATCAAACAGAAATGAAAAACTCAATTCACGAGCTGAAAAACGAGGTAACAAGCTTAGCTAACAGAACAGCCCAGATTGAAGATAGGATTAGTGAAATAGAAGACAAACAACTTGAGGCACAACAGAGAGAAGAAGAAAGAGACTCAAAAATAATAAAAAATGAGAAAGCCCTACAGGAATTGTCTGACTCCATCAGAAAGAATAACATAAGAATAATAGGTATATCAGAGGGAGAAGAGAAAGAAAATGGAATGGAGAATATACTCAAACAAATAATAGACGAGAACTTCCCAAGCCTGTGGAAGGAACTAAAGCCTCAAATTCAAGAAGCAAACAGAACACCAAGTTTTCTTAACCCCAACAAACCCACTCCAAGGCACATCATAATAAAGATGACACAAACCAATGACAAAGAAAAAATTCTCAAGGCAGCCAGGGAAAAGAAGAGTACAACATATAAAGGAAGGCCTATTAGATTATCATCAGATTTCTCAGCAGAAACTCTACAAGCTAGAAGAGAGTGGACCCCAATATTTAAAGCCCTGAAAGAGAGGAACTTTCAGCCAAGAATACTATACCCATCAAAGCTATCCTTCAAGTATGAAGGAGATATAAAAACATTCACAAATACAGAAAAGATGAGAGAATTTATCAACAGAAAGCCCCCACTCCAGGAAATACTAAGGGGGGTTTTCCAACCAGATTCAAAGAACAAAAGAAAACAACACCACAAGTAACAGCTCCACCAAGAACACAATAAAACCAAACTTAAACTGTGACAACAAAGGAATAAAAGGGGGGAGAGGATGGAGATTAACAGTAGCAAAGGATGATGAAGTGCAGAAATACTTATAAGATAGGGTACTACAATGAATATGGTAGGTACCCTTTTCATTACTTAATGGTAACCACCCTTAAAAAAACCACCACAAAAACACTTGACTTAAAAAAGGTAGCAACAGAGGAAAGAAGTATGGAACACAAACAAACAAAAACAAATGATAGAAAAACAAAAGAGAAGAATCAAACTAGATACAAAACTAACAGAAAGCAATTTATAAAATGGCAGTAGGGAACCCACAAGTATCAATAATTACACTAAATGTAACTGGATTAAACTTACCAATAAAAAGACACAGAGTAGCAGAATGGATTAAAAAAGAAAATCCAACTATATGCTGCCTACAAGAAACACATCTAAGCAACAAGGATAAAAACAAATTCAAAGTGAAAGGCTGGAAAACAATACTCCAAGCAAACAACACCCAAAAAAAAGCAGGTGTAGCAATACTCATATCTAATAATGCTGACTACAAGACAGAAAAAGTACTCAGAGACAAAAATGGTCATTTCATAATGATTAAGGGGAAGTTGAATCAAGAAGACATAACAATCCTTAATATATATGCACCAAACCAAGGAGCACCAAAATATATAAGACAGCTACTTATTGACCTTAAAACAAAAACTAACAAAAATACAATCATACTTGGAGACCTCAATACACCGCTGACGGCTCTAGATCGGTCATCCAAACAGAGAATCAATAAAGATATAGTGGCCTTAAACGAAATACTAGAACACCTGGATATGATAGACATCTACAGGACACTTCATCCCAAAGCGACAGAGTATACATTTTTCTCTAGTGTACATGGAACATTCTCAAGAATTGACCATATGTTGGGCCACAAAGACAATATCAGCAAATTTAGAAAAATTGAAATTGTACCAAGCATATTTTCTGATCATAAAGCCTTGAAACTAGAATTCAACTGCAAAAAAGAGGGGGAAAAACCCACAAAAATGTGGAAACTAAACAACATACTTCTAAAAAATGAATGGGTCAAAGAAGAAATAAGTGCAGAAATCAAAAGATATATACAGACAAATGAAAATGAAAATACGACATATCAGAATCTCTGGGACGCAGCAAAAGCAGTAATAAGAGGAAAGTTCATATCACTTCAGGCCTATATGAACAAACAAGAGAGAGCCGAAGTAAACCACTTAACTTCACACCTTAAGGAACTAGAAAAAGAAGAACAAAGACAACCCAAAACCAGCCGAAGAAAGGAGATAATAAAAATCAGAGCAGAAATAAATGAAATAGAGAACAGAAAAACTATAGAAAAAATCAATAAAACAAGGAGCTGGTTCTTTGAAAAGATCAACAAAATTGACAAACCCTTAGCAAGACTCACCAAGGAAAAAAGACACAGGACTCAAATAAATAAAATCCAAAATGAAAGAGGAGAGATCACCACAGACATCATAGAAATACAAAGAATTATTGTAGAATACTATGAAAAATTATATGCCACCAAATACAACAACCTAGAAGAAATGGATAAATTCCTAGAACAATACAACCTTCCTAGACTGAGTCATGAAGAAGCAGAAAGCCTAAACAGACCAATCAGCAGGGAGGAAATAGAAAAAACTATTAAAAACCTCCCCAAAAATAAAAGTCCAGGCCCAGACGGTTATACTAGTGAATTCTATCAAACATTCAAAGAAGACTTGGTTCCTATTCTACTCAAAGTCTTCCAAAAAATTGAAGAAGAAGCAATACTTCCAAACACATTTTATGAAGCCAACATAACCCTCATACCAAAACCTGGCAAGGATGGCACAAAGAAAGAAAACTACAGACCAATATCTCTAATGAATACAGATGCTAAAATACTAAACAAAATACTGGCAAACCGAATACAACAACATATTAAAAAAATAATACATCATGATCAAGTGGGATTCATCCCAGAATCTCAAGGATGGTTCAACATACGCAAAACGGTTAATGTAATACACCATATCAACAAAACAAAGAACAAAAACCACATGATCTTATCAATAGATGCAGAAAAGGCTTTTGATAAAATACAACACAATTTTATGTTTAAGACTCTCAACAAAATGGGTATAGAAGGAAAATATCTCAACATGATAAAGGCCATATATGATAAACCATCAGCCAACATCCTATTAAACGGCATAAAACTGAGGACTTTCTATCTTAAATCAGGAACAAGACAGGGTTGTCCACTCTCTCCACTCTTATTCAACATGGTGCTAGAAGTTCTGGCCAGAGCAATCAGACAAGACAAAGAAATAAAAGGCATCCATATCGGAAAAGAAGAAGTAAAGCTATCACTTTTTGCTGATGATATAATCCTATACATCGAAAACCCGAAGGACTCCACAAAAAGATTATTAGAAACAATAAACCAATACAGTAAGGTCGCAGGATACAAAATTAACATACAAAAGTCCATAGCCTTTCTATATGCCAACAATGAAATATTAGAAAACGAACTCAAAAAAATAATCCCCTTCACGATTGCAACAAAAAAAATAAAATACCTAGGAATAAACATAACAAAGAACGTAAAGGACCTATATAATGAAAATTACAAAGCATTGTTAAGGGAAATCGAAAAAGATACAATGAGATGGAAAAATATTCCTTGTTCCTGGATAGGAAGAATAAATATAATCAAAATGGCCATATTACCCAAAGCAATATACAAATTTAATGCAATTCCCATCAAAATCCCTATGAGATTTTTTAAAGAAATGGAACAAAAAATCATCAGATTTATATGGAACTATAAAAAACCCCGAATAGCCAAAACAATCCTAAGGAAAAAGAATGAAGCTGGGGGCATTACAATACCTGACTTTAAACTATATTATAGGGCCACGATAATCAAAACAGCATGGTATTGGCAAAAAAATAGACACTCAGACCAATGGAACAGAATAGAAAGCCCAGAAATAAAACCACATATATATGGTCAAATAATCTTTGATAAAGGGGCCAACAACACACAATGGAGAAAAGAAAGCCTCTTCAACAAATGGTGTTGGGAAAACTGGAAAGCCACATGCAAAAGAATGAAACTCGACTACAGCCTGTCCCCGTGTACTAAAATTAATTCAAAATGGATCAAAGACCTAAATATAAGACCTGAAACAATAAAGTACATAGAAGAAGACATAGGTACTAAAATCATGGACCTGGGTTTTAAAGAACATTTTATGAACTTGACTCCAATGGCAAGAGAAGTGAAGGCAAAGATAAATGAATGGGACTACATCAGAATTAAAAGTTTTTGCTCAGCAAGAGAAACTGATATCAAAATAAACAGACAGCCAACTATATGGGAACTGATATTTTCAAACGACAGCTCAGATAAGGGCCTAATATCCAAAATTTACAAAGAACTCATAAAACTCAACAACAAACAAACAAACAATCCAATAAAAAAATGGGAAGAGGACATGAACAGACACTTCTCCCAGGAAGAGATACAAATGGCCAACAGATATATGAAAAGATGCTCAGCTTCATTAGTTATTAGAGAAATGCAAATCAAAACTACAATGAGATACCACCTCACTCCTGTTAGATTAGCTATTATCAACAAGACGGGTAATAGCAAATGTTGGAGAGGCTGTGGAGAAAAAGGAACCCTCATTCACTGTTGGTGGGACTGTAAAGTAGTACAACCATTATGGAGGAAAGTATGGTGGTTCCTCAAAAAACTGCAAATAGAACTACCTTATGACCCAGCAATCCCTCTACTGGGTATATACCCCAAAACCTCAGAAACATTGATACGTGAAGACACATGTAGCCCCATGTTCATTGCAGCACTGTTCACAGTGGCCAAGACATGGAAACAACCAAAAAGCCCTTCAATAGAAGACTGGATAAAGAAGATGTGGCACATATACACTATGGAATACTACTCAGCCATAAGAAATGATGACATCAGATCATTTACAGCAAAATGGTGGGATCTTGATAACATTATAAGGAGTGAAATAAGCAAATCAGAAAAAAACAAGAACTACATGATTCCATACATTGGTGGAACATAAAAATGAGACTAAGAGACATGGACAAGAGTGTGGTGGTTACCAAGGGTGGGGGGGGAGGGAGGACATGGGAGGGAGGGAGGGAGAGAGTTAGGGGGAGGGGGAGGGGCACAGAGAACTAGATGGAGGGTGACGGAGGACAATCTGACTTTGGGCGAGGGGTGTGCAACATAATTTGATGACAAAATAACCTAGACATGTTTTCTTTGAATATAAAAAAAAAAAAAAGAATCACAAACTTCTCCTAGACTACGTCTCAGAAGTTTTGATTACTATTAATAAGCAAATTCTTGGCTGAAAATTATATCCTTACTGTTATTGCTTCCAATCTTACCCCATTTCCTTATTCACATGAATGGAATTGGGAAGAGAGGAAAATAACAAAAATCAGACTTCTAACATTTAAGGTCTCTTTGCCATCAAAAAAGATTAATTACCTGGCCAGGCAGTGGCTCAGTAGATAGAGCATCAGACTGGGATATGGAGGACCTGGGTTCAAAACCCCGAGGTTGCCGGCTTGAGCGTGGGCTCATCTGGTTTGAGCAAAGCTCACCAGCTTGAGCCCAAGGTCGCTGGCTCGAGCAAAGGGTCATTTGGTCTGCTGTAGCCCCCAGTCAAGGCACATATGAGAAAGCAATCAATGAACAATTAGGATGCCTCAACGAAGAATTGATGCTTCTTATCTTCCTTCCTGTATTATGTCCCTATCTGCCCTCTCTCTGTCTCTGTCACACACACACACACACAAAGAATAATAGCTCAAGGAGGGTGACATCCTGGACAGAAGTTATTGCTACTTACAGTCATGTGAATAATGAGTCCTCAACATGGTGCACCGGCCTTCTATGGGTCTTTGCTGAGGGCTGGAAGCGAAATAGGTATGGAGCATTTCGACTTAACTATTGTAGAATTGCCCTTGCTCCTTGGAACTCCAGTCGGGCCCAGTGCTGCTCACTCAGAGAATCATAGCATTTGAAAGGTAGACGAGCATCTAATAATCAGCCAGCCCTTGCCCTTGCCCTGGCCCTGGCCCTGGCCCTGGCCCTGGCCAGGTAGCTCAGTTGGTTAGAGCATTGTCCCTATACACCAAGGTTTGCAGGTTTGGTCCCCAGGTCAGGGCCCGTAGAAAAATCAACAGATAAATGCATAAATAAGTGGAACAACAAACCGATGTCGCTCTCCATTTCCCTCTCTGTCCTAAATTAATAAAAATGAAGTAATTTTTTTTTAAAAAAGGAAATCATCCAGTGCTCATCCTAGAAATGAGGGAACTGAGGTACAAAGAGGAGAAGCACCTTGCTTGCTGGTGGAGAGCTTATCAGGAGCGGGCTTCTCTGACTTCTGCTCCGAGGCTCTGCCCATCCGTCCGATATTACCTTCTCCAGAGTCAAGTCTCTCCAGCTGATGCCACCTAGGTGAGCTCCTCAGGGACAAAGAACATGTAGACAGAGTTGATGCACAGAGGGCCCACCTACTATGGAACTGCAAAGACAAAAGTTCTGGCCAGGGGAATATAATTTGAGGCTTGGCCATTTCCCAACACTGCTTCTTACATCCGTATTCCCATTATACATCAATGCACAGTTCTGTGCCGAGGAGGGTGTTCATGGACTCCAGGCCAACTCTCTCCAATAAAACTTTCTGCAGGGGTGGGAATCTATGCTGATGGGCACGCATGGCTAGTGGGTGCTTAAATCAATAGAGCTGAGCTACTGAGGAACTAAAATATAATATTCAAAGGTTTTAGAAATTATAGTATTATATTGAGCTATTATATTTATTATTAAGACATCAAGTTATAATATTAAATAAGATACAAATTATAATACTTAAAGATTTTAAAATTATTTTTGGTTCCATCTTAGTGTACATTTACTTCATTTTTGAAGGTAACAAACTTAAAACTCATGGATGAGTTGTGAAAAGTTTGCGTCTGTGGTCTGGAGGCTGGAACTAGAAGTCCAAAGTGGAAGTTCAGAACCAGCTTCTCTATGTCCTCTGTGTCTTTCGGTCTGTGCCCTGGCTTCTCTAGTTCTTAAGGAGAAACAGAGGACCACTAGCGGAATGGCCAGATTTAGTCAAAAAAAATAAAGGATAGTTTGCATGTTGATCTGAAATTCAAATGTAACTGAGTGTTTTATTTTGCAACCCTATTAATCTGGGGTTTTTTTTAACATCCATTTTTGGTCCTGGCCAGTGGCCCAGTGTATGGATGTCTTGGGTTCAATCCCCAGTCAGGGCACATAAGAGAAGCGACCATCTGCTTCTTTCTCCTCCCTCTCCATCATCTCTCTTTCTTCCCCTCTCATAGTCAGTGGCTTGATTTGTTCAAGCCCCTGGCACTGAGGACAGCCTGGTTGGTCTAAGTAAGCATCAGCCACAGGTACATAGGATAGCTTGGTTGATTCAACCATCAGCCTCAGACAAGGTTGCCGGGTGGATCCCAGTTGGGGCACATGCAGGAGTCTGTCTCACTATCTCCCTGCCTCTAACTTAAAAAGAAAAAAATTATTTTTATATCTTTATGTCACTTTAAGGAGAAAGAAAGGAGAAAACTGAAAAAATCTTAGACAAATATTCATCTTTTTTTCCCCATTCATATTACCCTAATAGGATTTTTTGAATATAGCAGTATTTTTTTTAAGCCACATGATTTATCTAAACTAAGATAGGCTTGGCTTATCTTGCCCCCTGGGCTGGAAAACAATTAAGTAGGTATTGAACTGAAGTTTAAAGAACTGTGAATTTCTAAAGAGTCATTGTATTCCATTAATGTCCATTCCAGATGGACTATGTGTTCCGAGGCCCCATTTTTAAATAACCAAACCATGGACCTATTTTTCTTTTTAAAGCAAGAGCATTTTTCGTTTTTGCTTTTGCTGTTTTAAGTGCAAATATATCTAGATTTTCAGGAAAATGATAAAAGACAACATTTCCTTTTGAGTAATGTCTGTCTCCAAGAAGACTGGGAATTTGCATTTTTGTTTCTCAAGTTATCCATTTGTCCAGACAGCATTGTCACCCGCAAGGGAGTACAAGGTAATACAACCTAGTCCTACAGATCTACTAGATGCATTTTTAACAATCAGAATTTTAAATCAAATCTTGGACACTCTCTATGAAAGATAGGCCCCTGTATCCCATCTGGATCTGTAATTGAAATTGCTGTATGTGTGTGACGATAAGAATAGGCGATAGTATCGACATCAATGTAGAAATGTCAGGAATTATTCCTTTGCTGTCACTGAGTGACGGCTGTCATGACTAAAAGGAATAACCCTTTTAAGAGGGACAGAATCACAGTGAAATCCTAGGATTTCAGGGTGAGAAAGTCACATGTATCTCCATGCCAGAGCTGGAAACTGGTGGAAATAAGGGAATTTAAAATAAGTGCTTAGCGTGATTAAGCAGAATGGTGGCCCCTTTTCAGGGCCAATTGGCAAGTGAAATTTTTTGTGGCCTTAACCCCGTAACACTTTCCCAACTCTCATGAACATTTTCCTTCTCATTTAAATATTGTTTTAATTGCTTTTCAAATCAAAATAAAATATAGTTCCTAATAAATGTTTTCCAGAGATGTTAGTTTTGCTCCCTGGCCTTCTTGACAAAACGATTTAGCTTTGTTGGCCTACACAAAACTGAAGTTGTCCTGTGACAAACCCTGAGTCAAGTGTAATCCTCTTTCTCTCATTCTTCCTCCCTCCTTCCCTCCCTCCTTCCCTCCCTCCTTTCCTCCTTCCTTCCTCTGGCGTGGCTGTCACAAAGTCATTAGTTGTATGGATCAAGTCTAACATGGAACATCCTGGAGGAGTGGCTGTGCATCTGTTGTTTCTATCCCCATATTTGATTTCTTTGTGTTCCGATTCCAAACGCTGATATGCAGTGCAGAACACCCATTTATGAAGGTTGAGGTGGTGGGGGCAGTCACTTACACAGGATTTGTATTTGTTTGACAAGCACTGAGGTAGCAATGACTGAGATATTCAGGTGGATCACGTGCTGCCAACATATTGTAGGTTGGCATTTCCAGCATGCAAAGAAGCCTGGATCCAGCTTGCCACATCTGAAGCATGAAATCTCCTACTTATCTGGCTGTGTTGACAAATTTAACAGACATCTGTTGGCGTAGGTGTTGGGCACTGACCAATAACAATTATAGCCTCCAACTGCTGGTGTGAGGCATAGTGTAGAATTAGTTCAGCTCTGTTGACAAGCATGCCAGAAGATTAATTAGTCCCAGGAGGCTTCTCTGGAGAAATGGAGAATTTTGGAGTGTAAGATAGGTAGGCCTCTGACCAAACTTGTCCATAGGACTGACTTTACATGGAGAATAAACAGAAATTTCTTTGGTGATATAAAGTACATTAAATTGACCTCCTATATGTTTGTTTGTTTTTCCTACAAAGATGATGATATGAACTATGGTTTAATTAGAAACTAGCAAAGTTTCACCAAATTAATGGACAAATTTGTTTCTAGTTATCTATCCAATAAAGAATGAATCAAGTAATTATAAAATAATTCTAAGGATGTTAATAATAGGTGTTTTGTTCTGATTACCTGGAATATATCAAGTTTTCATCTCTACTCTTTATTGACATAATTTCCCTTGAAAGTATATTAGAGGCTCTAGAGTCTTTCTTTGCTTAGACTGTAACTGTGGTTGCATATTTCATTAAACGTTTACATACAACTTAACATTGGTTTAATTTGGGAGCAGTGGTAACTATGCCTTTGTAATAATATAGAACTTGAGATATTAGAATAAGGTAGAAATTTTGAGAACTCCTTAAGCAATGTTTTCAAGTTTTTGTCTATATCATGTATGTTGGGATGTTCTCATATTAGAATAATGTTCCACTTAATTTTAATATTACAACATCCTTTGTAAGCAGCAGAATGGAATGAAAGCTTTTGTATGAATTAATGAGATATTATTTAGAGTAGTCCTGGCAGCTATGACAGATATACCCTGAAATCTTATTGGCTTAAAACAATAGAAGTCTAGACTGACCAGGTGGTGGTGCAGTGGATAGAGCATTGACCTGGTATGCTGAGGAGCCAGGTTTTAAATGCCAAGGTCTCAGATTTGAGCCCAAAGGTCACTGACTTGAAGGAGCCCCTTTCCCTGTCAAGGCACGTATGAGAAGTAATTAGTAAACAACTAAAGTGCCACAACAACAAGTTGATGCTTTTCATCTCTTTCTCTCTTTCTGTCTGTCTGTCCCTGCCTGCCTCTTTCTCTCTCTCTCTCTCTCTCTCTCTCTCTCTCTCTCTCTCTCTCTATGTGTCACAAACATAAACTCTGATCTTTCTCTATTCAGTCACTCAAACCCCAAGGTTGATGAAAGCCCTTCTGTCCTCAAAACATGTGGTTTCTGGGCTTGCCTAGACATTGAGATTCATCAGACAGATGGAAGAAGAGAAAGCATAGAGACTTGCATGGTTTTGGACCAGGCCTGAAAGTGGCAGACATGATTTAGCCCATATCCCATTGCCCAGGATTGAGTCATTTAGTCACTTGTCTTTCTAGATTCAAGGGAGGCTGGGAAATGCAGTTTTTAACTGGCCAGCCATGTTTCAGCACAAATATACAGTATGGATGTCTGGTAGACAGCTAATTAGCTGACACCGATGGTTATAAAATGATGCTATTATTTATGCTAATATGGTAGTCAGTCAACTCTGGCATATGATTGTCAGTATCTTCGAGGTAACAGTATCACCTGTTGACAATTCTCCAGTCTTTGGGGGTCCTTTCTCCATATAAATTACATAACTTTGGCTATCATTCCTTTGGTTCGACTCCTTTTGAAACTTTTCTATTTTTAATAACCAAGTAGGTACAATTTGGTACATCGGTTTTCTTAACTGAACTTTGTCAAAATTAAAACCTGAGAGAAGATACATGGGACATTGACCTCTGTGATGGTTTAGTAACCAAGAAGAGGGAGTGAACATGAGACTTTTGATAACTTTGTATGCCAAAATCAAGTTAGGACATATTTTTGAAATCCTGACAGTTCCTACAGAGAGACTTAGCCAATGTTGTATGAAAGGTGACCCTAGAAGAATTGTGTATGAACTAAGAAAGCCATCGCCTGCTCCTCTCCCTTTGCTCAGGGGAGGGGATCATGGGGCATGTGAAGAAAGGAGGAAATAGCTATGCTAATCATTGCCTTCTATAGACTGCATGGTTCTAGGCTGTGTGTAGGAGTTTCATGTACTAAATAAATAACTTTAGTTATTTTTAGTTATTTTTGTGCTTCTTGGATTAGAGAAGTGTTTATATAGCCAAAGTTAGTTTGGAGGACGTGGTGATCATTAAAATGACAAGGACATATAATTTTTTATGTCATACAGCCCTAAAACATCATCTCCACCTATTTTGATATTATATGATATGGTTCAGGAAGCTTATTTGGTCTATGAGAAATTATCCTGGGGTAGAAAGCTATTTCAGAAAAAATAAAAAGCATCCAAAATTAGCTTTACCTAGGCTGTTAACACATATTGTTTTCATCTTTCATGACATGAGTGTTATGCTTGTTTCAGTCCTTTCTGTATGAGGCTGGGTGTCAGTTCCAATGTATCTGTGGACCTGCCAAAAAGTTGTATCTATCAAGTATTTGTGCTTCCTATCCATGTGCAGGTGCAGCTCTCTGGACCCCCCCTTCCCTCTGTCTCCGTTTCCTGGCTGACTGCTTTTCAGCCTCTGCGTCTCAAGACGGACAGCATTCTTGCCAAGATGATGTTTTTTCTTGGCCCCTATGCTTGGCTTAGCTTAGCCACTCCTCTTGCGTGAGTCTCCATAGCTCTGTTCATGCCTTCATTTGAGTGCATATTAAACCATGTGCTTCTTTTTTGCTCTCTAGTCTGTAAGCTCCTTCAAGAAAGAAAGGTTCATGGCTACCTAGTGTGCTTACTACCTAGGGTAGTTCCCAGCACTTAGGTTCGGTATAGATGTAGGGATATGTGTAAATGAACATGTGGGTATGGGCGGGAAGATAGAGAGGTAGATACCAATGTAAATTTTTGCTGTATAAATTAAAAACATAAACTAAAAGTATCTTGTAAGTTCCTCAAGGTCACAAACTGTGAAAACAGGATGTTCACTGAAGCTTTATCCCCAATATTTATGCTGCATCCATCCACATTGGCTTTTAATTTGTGCTTGACCTCATGTTCTCTTGGGTATTCCTTAGGTAAAGTAATGTCTCACATCCATTTCACAAGTCTTCATCTGAAAGATATTCTTTGGTAAAAGAGCCTTAGAAAGAACTCAATGCAAGTATTTGCAGTTGCTTCAGATTTTTGTGACCAGGAAACTGACGCAGGCATTGTACCCGGATTCTATTCCTTAATAGTCCCATTTTTTAGAGGGTTTTAAACCAATGCCCAGCCCTCATATTGAGGTGAAATAAAGTTCATGTAAAATAATTAGTAACATTAACATTCAGTGATATTTTTGGAAAGTAAGTTGAACATCTGCTTCTTCGTATTTGTCATATTTAATTTACCAGGATGGCTTGTTGATTAGACAATGGGCAGCCACTGTGTCCTTTTGGGAAATCTGCCTAAAGCAGAGAGAAAATATTAACTGGTAGAGTGCAAAGCCTAAAATGATTGGAAGGGAATTCATTCTAATGGGTCTTCCCTCGAATATCACTACATGTTTGAATACAGCAAGCATCATGACATATGTGAATCAGGTTCACTTGGTTTAAAGGAAAGTGACATTAACAACTGTCATTTCCCAGCTGTAAAATGTAATTTGAGATTACTTTTCTGCATTTTTTATCCCTACTCTTGGCATCATTAGTGCCCTTTGTGACCCAGGATGGGTGCCAAGCTGCTGTTTTAATTTGTATGACTTTTATGCCCTTTCAATCTGATTTCCAGTTTGGCTTTCAAACAAGTTGAGGCCAAATATCAAGATCACAAAAGAGTTTCATTTTGTTTAATTAGAATTTGTTTTATTGCTGTTTTGTCTTGATAGTTTATACTCATGAAAGATTTTGTAATGACACTGATTTGAAGAGAATGCTTGGTACTAATGTTTAGGCCAACAATTTAAACACATACACCATCCTATAACTAAAGCTCCCATACTTCCAATTTTAGTATGTCTCATAGAATGGGTTAATTCTTATATTTTGTTATAAGTACATAATAAGAAGAATATAATTAAATTGCATAGCCCTTACCTTAAACCATATCTTAGCTGAATAAAATTTGTCATAAAAGGAAGTCTAATGTTCAAGTTACATATACATTTAATATTTTTTCTAGACAAAATGGGCAACTTAAATACAGTTGAAATCCATTTATCAGTTGATCTTATGTCATTCAATCCTGATTAGACTTGAAAAGTGAGTTAAAAATATCTCTCTCCCCGCCCCACATCTCTGGAGACTATATAGCTCTCCATCTATGAAAATGAAAATGCTCATACAGATCCTTGCTTCTTTCAACAGCTCATAGCAGGTTGAGTGAGGACAGTGCGAAGACAGTTGCTTCTAGGAATTTTTGGCTTCTGTTGCTCCCATTTGTGGTCTTTGTCATGTCCCAGATTTCCCTGTTATTCTTATCCCCGGCCCTCTCCCTGTCTTTGGGAGGACCAAATGTGCCTGAGATAAATGTGGAAAGAAGCAGAGGGGAGTCAATACCAACGTAAGCTGGATATGTTAAATTGGGACAGATGATGATTAAAGAATATTGGTTTGATACGGTCAGTTAGACTTTAGATACATTATCATATGGAAATTTCTTAGATATAATAATGATTTATGTGATACCATAATAAATTTGAGGACTAACTCTTCCAATATTTACGGATTCATACACTGCACATTTGCTAAGTAGGGAAAATTGGTATTTGTTTACTTATTTACAAACTAGTGTACCACATACTGTGGCAGATAAAGGTGACTCAGCTGGAGCTGTTTTCCTGAATTTGCTCGAGAGGAAGTATGTATGTGCACAGGTGCACAGCTTGTACCAGAAGGTCAAGTTGTGCTTCAGGCCGGCAGGGCCCTGGAGGATGAAGACAAAGCTGCCCTAGGTTGCTGTGGACTGAAGGCCATAGCCACTCTGCAAGTCGCCGGCTGCCTGTATTAAGTAAAGCCCAAGGTTCCCTGGTCCACATGGGACAAGTTCAAGGTCAGACTCCCAAGATGGCCAAGGAGGAGAAGAAGAACAGGAGTGGGAACAGGAGGAGGGGGAGGAGGAGGCAGAAACTGGGTGGGCCAAGTACAGCCAGCAGTTATCAGTGCCAACTCTGAAGTCCTTTGTAGTCTTGGCTCTGCCCAACAAAAGCAGTGATTACTGTCTCTTCTTCCCTGTGGTCCCATCCCCAGGAAGTAGTTAGAATGGTCAGGATAGAGCTCTCTGAATGGGGTGTTTTAGATGAGACCTGCCAATGCGACCTGAAGGAAGACATGTTTCACACAGGGGTAAAGAAGTTTGGCGATCCTGAATCCAGAGAGGGCTTCATGTGTTCCAGCAACAAGCATACAGCTTTGAAGTTGTTTTCCCAGCTTAGTATATTACACCACAGCAGACACTCAGGCCGAGCCTCAATGAGTCATCCCTGCTTGCTTTCTTCCCCTTGCCACTTCCCCACTTCCTAGCCATAAACAAGAGTCTAGAATCGGCCCCTTCTGTTTGATCAGTACCATCAGTAAGCAAGGTCCACCACTATTGTCCAACTGAATCACTTTAGCTGCTTCTTTTTTTTTTTTACAGTGAGAGAGAGAGAGGGATAGATAAGGACAGACAGACAGGAATGGAGAGAGATGAGAAGCATCAATCATTAGTTTTTCATTGCGACACCTTAGTTGTTCATTGATTGCTTTCTTATATGTGCCTTGACCATGGGCCTTCAGCAGACCGAGTAACCCCTTGCTCGAGCCAGCGACCTTGGGTCCAAGCTGGTGAGCCTTGCTCAAACCAGATGAGCCCGCACTTAAGCTGGCGACCTCAGGGTCTTGAACTTGGGTCCTCCGAATCCCAGTCCAACGCTCTATCCACTGCGCCACTGCCCAGTGAGGTTAGCTGCTTCTTTACTGCTCTTCGTATTGCAACCCTTCTCCCTACAGCCCGTTTTTTGTGGACCAACCAGAAAGGTCTTCCAAAAACACAACTCAGACCATACTGTGTCCCCAGTTGTAATGCAACAGGGTCTTCCCACAGCACCAAGGATTAGCTCTCCAGTCCTCATCATGACTGCATGCTTGTCAGAATCTTTCCCCTGCCTACTTTCCCTGCCCTCTCTGGATCACTCTCCCTACTCCATTCCCTTTCGGGCACATGGGCAGCTTTGTTTTGCAATACATCAAGTTTATTCCTATCTCTTAGCCTTTGAGCTTCTGCCTCGTCTTCTTAGAATGCTTCTTCCCTCAGATCTCATTAATCAGGTCTCCTGGGAGATGCAGGCAACTGGACCACTCCATCTGAAGTAGCTCCCTTCTCTCTACTCAATTAATTCTATCCACCACCCCCCTTTGTTTCCTGATGGTTTCAGCACCATGGACAGTTTCATTTATTGGCTGGCTGGTTTATAACCTGACATGCTGTTCTCTCCACTGTTCCTAAGGATGGAATCTCCCTGAGAGCTGTGCGTGTCTTGTCAGTCAAGGTCTCCCCAGCGCCTCACGCAGGACGATGGCGGACAGCAGATGCAGGTTGGCTACTTGAGTAACAATCCCTCAGCAGCACAGCAGCCACCCTGAACAGATGCTGAATGGATGCTTCCGGCTCTCTCCTGTCTATTCTTCAGCTTTGACTTTGTGAGAGCTTCAAGAGCCCTCCTGTTCTTGCCTTGATTACATGTTCCTTTCCGTTGGCTCATGATATGCTCATAGTTTACTGTTTCTCTGCTGGGTTCAATGTTAGTGACTCAGAAAGCATTCATCAGGATTTGATCTCAGCACTGTTTTGTTATCAGTGTAGACCTTTTTGGATCTTTCACTAAGAACATTTCTTCAAACATACAAAAAAGGTCAGAGAATAGTATAACACCTGTATGCTCATTCTATCCACCTATGAATTTGATTTAACAATCATTGCAGTTTTCCATATCTGCTTTGTATTTGGAGAACACATTTTGAAATAAATTACAGAAATCATAATTATATCTCATAAATACTTCAGCCTCCAATTTCAAAAAATGTTTTCTTTACATATACACAGTAGCATTCTCACACCTGTAGGTTAATGTCTTTAAATCGTGTAATATCAAGTTTATATTCAAACTTTCCCACTGTCTCCCAAATATATGTTCAAACTAGGATCCAAAAATGGGCTTTGACTAGCTGCCTTCCCTTATATTTAATGCCAGTGACTTTTCATGGCTAGGTAACTCATTTCTTTTTAGCTATGAATACTATTCCATTATCTGAGTATAACACTATTTATTATCCCTTCACCTACTGAAGACATCTCGGTTGCTTCCAAGTTTTGCAATTAAGAATAAAACTGCTGTAAACATTCATAGACAGGTTTTTGTGTAGATGTAAGTTTTTTAGTCCTTGGAGTAAATACCAAGGAGAGCATTTGCTGGATCATATGGTAAGAGTATGTTTAGTTTTGTAAGAAACTGCCAAACTGTTTTTCATAGTAGCTGTGCCATTTTGCATTCCCACCAGCAATGAGCAAGAGTTTCTTTTGCTTTGTTGGTATCTTGAAGAGCTCTCCATGGGATCCTGCTGTGGAACTCAGGCTGAGAACCCCTGCTTTAAAGGGAGCTATCCCCACTTGAGATGAGGAGTTCCCAAGGTGAAGTAAATATGCATGTGAACAACTAAAAAGTAAAATAACTGTTGTAAAGAAGGGAGAACTCATAGAAAGAAAGAGGAGGGGATGCATCAGAAAACTTTATCTAGGGATTGTCATTGTCCCTGAATTCTGAATAGGTTTTGATTCATGTAAAGGCACCAGCCATCTCTGGTCAAATGTCTGCAAAGTCCCGTCTCCCTCATGAATGTGAAATCGGAATGTAATTAAGAACTAACACCTGTACCCAGCATGCTTTGTTAATTTGCTTGTTGACATTATCTTACCCTTCGAGAATTAATATATCAGTGACTAAAGGCAAATGAAAAATTATATTTACTTAAATTTCCATTTTTTTAAGGAACTAAAAATAAAAAGCTGAGCTCTGAGGAACAATGCAGAGACAATGGAGCGAGTCTTGTACGCTTGCCCAGAACCCACTCTCCATGTTATTTCCACAGAGCCACCGGTTTTTTTGTTTATTTAATTTTGACAGCAGTGGAGGGTTCTTGGGGCAGGATGGGAGAGTGGGACTGTGTAACAGCATGATGGAAGTGAACAAAAATGTAAGGTTTCTCTTTGATTATGCTAATGGTTCTCCTCCAGGGTTGATTTCGCCCAGCAGGGGACATTTTACAATGTCTAGAAACCTCTTTTTCGTCACAGCTGAGGCAGGGGGTGATCCTGGCATCTAGTGGGTAGGATGCAGAATTGCTCCTAAACGTCATACAATCCACAGGACAGCTGCCACCACAAGGAATTATTGCATCCCAAATATCAACAGCTGAGATGGAGAAACTCCATATTATGCTAATATATTCAGATTCACATAGCTTTTCAGGAACATTTCTGTCTGATATTTCAAGGTATACTTATATAATTATTCCCATAGGTCAAATTTTTAATAATATCTCTAAGTCAATGATATTTTTTTAACAAAGTAGAGGACGATGGCATTAACATATTGGAACATCTCAAAATCAGCTTTTGGATGCTAAAGGGAGAAATCTCAGATTAGCAGAAGGCCTGCTCTTATAAAAAATAATCTTTATTACTGTCTCTGGCCCTTGGGACAATACAGCTCTTGTGCACAGGTGTGCTCTTTCTTTCTCTCTCTCCCTCTCCCCGTCCCTGTCTCCCAGTCTCTCCCCTCCCTCCCTCTCTCTCTTTCTCTTTTCCTCTCTCCTTCCAACCTGTGGAGCTTCTTATCTGCCTTTAGGGAACATGGGCTGAACCTAGTCCTATCCATCTGGGCAATCAATCTCCTGTTCCTCCTCTCAGGTTTCCAGGCAGTTCCTTAGCTCAGAGCTTCTTCCCTAACTCAACTGCTACCTCATTGTCCATTATTATGCTCCAGAAGCTTCAAGGATTAACTTGATTTAGATTAAGTCCCTCTATTGCTGCCATTTTGTTTACTAAAGTGTGGCTCAAGTAAGTAAAACATAGCCTGTGTATGAGTTTCCTATTGCTGCTATAACAAATTACCACAGTGTATTGGAGTAAAGCTACATACACTTATTATCGTACAGTTCTGGGGGTCAGAAGTCCAGTGTGGGTTTTACTGGGCTAAAACCAATGGGCTGTCAGGCTCGTTCTGCCTGTAGGCTCTAGGAGAGAATCCATTGTCTTATTTTTTCCCAATTCTGCAGGCTGTTTGCACTCCTTGATTTGTGTTCCCAAATCACTATGTCCTTGGCTTCCCTTATCATACCTCCTTTTCTGACTGCCACATCTCCTTTTCTCTTTTCCTTGTCCAGACATTGAGATTACACTGGACCCACCTGGATAATCTAGGATTATTTCCCCATCTCATGATCCTTTAACTTAATTATACCTGCAGACTCCCTTCTGTCATGTAAAAGAACATATTTTCAAGCTGGGAGAGTAGGGCTTGGACATCTCTGAAGGCCATTTGTCTGGTAACATGGCTGGAGCTCTGCTGACAAAGGACCTGAATTCTAGTTCTGGCCCCACCAGCTATGAGTTATGTAGATATGGGAAAGTTACTTCTCCTTGACTCAGTTTCCTTTTCCTGTCTAAAATGGGCATTCCAATAATCCCTCCTTGGTAGGATGATTGTTGAGGGCAGTAAATGAAATAGGTACTTAAGACAGTGAGAATAACACCAGGTACATCATAACTGCTCAGTATGCACTAGCTATTAATATTGTCAGTCATGGGGCTGTTATGACAATTAAGCAAGATAGTTCACCAGTCAGCAGACTTTTTGTAAAGGGCTACATAGTAAATATTTTTGGCCCTGATGATCATGCAGTCTCTGTCACAACTAGTTAACTTTTGCTATAGGACAGAAGTAGCTACAGGCAGTATGTACATGTATGGATGTGGCTGCATTCCAATAAAACTTTATTTTTAAATACAGGCAGCTGAGTGGCTTTGGCATTCACAGTTCTTAGTTGGCCAACCCCTCCTCTAGAATAGTGAGAGTCAACCCTGGCCACTTATTGGCATCCCCTGCAGAGCTTTTACAAAGTGTTAATGGTATTACATCTAATCTGCAGTGTTCTTTTAATTAAAAATATAATTCCTTATTATTTGCACTGACTTCTGATTTCAGATTATGTGCCCAAGGGCACTGCCTCGTACATATTAATTTTTCAATAGTACTTTCTTTAAAAACATCACAGTGGTTCCTGGGCCCAGCCTCAGTCCATTCAAATCAGAATTTCTAGGGGCAAGTCCAAAGCATTTGTTATTAGTAAAGCTCTCCAGGTGAGGCTCCTGGCAGCCTGAATGAGAAATGCATGACCACCAGCCTTGCTTGGGTTTTCCATAACAATAGTGGGCCTGTCCCATCCTGAATGCTAGATTGGTAACTACCGAGTAGGAGTGAGGAGACAAGATGTACCACAGCCCAGTGCCCGGTTTGCGCCTAATCCAGTCAAAGAAAGTGATCATTTGGAGTCCTTTAATTGCAAAAGTCCAAACTGACTAATTCAGCTAAAAAGATTCAGAGAAAACAAGTTCAGAAAGGACAAGAATGAGGGCAACTTGCAAGGTATGAGAAGCGGGACTCAGGTGGGCTTGTCAAGGATCCTCAGGAGGATGAATGACCTCTGTCTTTTTTCTTTTTCTTATGCTTAGAGATTGTTTACCCCACAGCTAGAAGAAAGTGGGACATCTTGATTGGCAACCCTCACCATTACTGTGACTGTTAAGGGAGAGTTTGCATCCAAGGCAAATAGTAGGAAGTCTCTTAGTAAAAGAAAGGGTAAGAGGTTAAGAAGCAAGGCAATAATACGCTATCCATAGCAAGTTGTTGCTGTTTTTGTTATTACTATCCTAATCAATACCTTTCTAACAAGCATTAAAAAGTACTACCTGTGTTACCAGGCACACAATGGATGCTGAATCCAGTTATCATCAATGAACCTTCATTGAACACTGGTAAAACCATTAAGCAACAATACTTGTTCTCCATTGATTTCAATTTGTCACTTTTATTCCAACATAGCGGTGGTTCTCACCCAGGTCATTTTGCCCTCTCTGCTAGATACAATTGGAGAGGGGGGCAAGTTGCTACACCCTCTAGTGGTTGAAGGTCAAGGATGCTCCTATACATCACATAGTGCATAGGATGGCGTACAGCAAAGTCACCCAGCCCACAATGTCAATAGGGCTGAGAACGAGAAACTTGGGTAAGTATTTGTTGTGTTGATGTAGTCTTTCTTTCCAACTAAAAGGGATATGCTTTCTTCAGTTGCTAAATGATTTCTGTTCATGTGCCCTCCACTCTGAGAGGGTTCTGAACTCCAAATTAGAACAGTGCAATGCACCTGGCCAGGCAGTGGGGCAGTGAATAGAGCATCAGACTGGGGCACAGAGGTCCCAGGCTCGAAACACCAAGGTTGCCAGCTTGAGCGCTGGTGCACCAGGGTAGCCAGCTTGAGCACAGAGTAGCTGGCTTGAGCGTGGATCATAGACATGACCCCATGGTCACTGTCTTGAGCCCAATGGTCACTGGCTTAAAGCCCAAGGTTGCTGGTTTGAGCAAGGGGTCATTTGCTCTGCTGCAGCGAGTCAAGGCACAAATGAGAAGGCAATCAATGAACAACTAAGGTGCCGCAGCAAAGTATTCTTATTTCTCTCCCTTCCTGTCTGTCTGTCTCTATCCCTCTCTGTGTCTCTTTCTCTGTCACACACACACACACACACACACACACAAAACAACCAAAAACAGTGTGATGTAAGGTGATGGGAAATGTACAACACATTTCCAGACTTCACTTCTATGAGGCTACCCCAGAATCTAACTTGCTAAAATTAAATTAGCAGAAGTGAAAATTGAGTAAACATATATTAATGAAATGCAAGACATTATTAATGATCAGATTATATATATATATATTACACAGAGACAGAGAGAGAGTCAGAGAGAGAGATAGATAAGGACAGACAGGAACGAAGAGAGATAAGAAGCATCAATCATCAGTTTTTCGTTGTGACACTTTTTGTTCATTGATTTGTTTTCTCATATGTGCCTTGACCGCGGGCCTTCAGCAGACCGAGTAACTCCTTGCTTGAGCCAGCGACCTTGGGTCCAAGCTGGTGAGCCTTGCTCAAACCAGATGAGCCCGCACTCAAGCTGGCGACCTCGGAGTCTTGAACCTGGGTCCTCTGTATCCCAGTGTGATGCTCTATCCACTGTGCCACCACCTGATCAGGCTAGAAAATATTTTAAAAGAAATTTAATTAAAACTATTTGGTTTTATGTTTTTCAATTTTTGTTCAAGAAATTTTTTTCATGAAGTGGAAACCATACTTGGCCTGACTTGTGGTGGTGCAGTGGATCAAGCGTCAACCTGGAACACTGAGGTCACCGGTTCAAAACCCTGGGCTTGCCTGGCCAAGGCACATAAGGGAGTTGATGCTTCTTGCTCCTCCCCCTTCTCTCTCTCTCTCTCTCTCTCTCTCTCTCTCTCTCTCTATCTCTCTCCTCCCTAAAGTGAATAAATAAGGTCTTAAAAAAGAAGAAAAAGAAAAAAAAACCATGCTTTACAAAAATCACTCAATATAATGATATTTTAGTTGAGTGTTTTTTGGAAGAGACATGCTGAGTAGTATCACTTTTGAATAATGGTAAATTTTTATTATTTCTAAAAGGTGGTTATTAAGTTCATTGGTGTGGCATAAATATTTTATCTCCTTTTTTCTTAAGTGTGTAATATTTCTACAGTGTGTGAATGGTATCTTTATTTTTCTCTCCTGAATGTTGGAAAGACAGGGCTTTCAAAAGATATTGGTACTGCATCTTTTGATGCTTATGCAGTACCAATTTGAATTTCCAATCTAAAGCTGTACCTTTTTCATGGGGAGGCATCAGATTGAGTTATTTATTTATTTATTTATTTAGTTTATGACACATTATCATCACTGATAATTTGACTTCTTATGGTTTTTAAAATATTTTTAAGACTTTATTCATTTTTAGAGAGAAGAGAGAGAGGTAGAAGAGAGAGAAAGAGAGAGAAGGGGGGAGGAGCAGGAAACATCAACTCCCATATGTGCCTTGACTGGGCAAACCTGAGGTTTTGAACTGGTGACCTCAGCATTCCAGGTTGACGCTTTATCCACTGTGCCACCAGAGGTCAGGTTCAACTTCTTGTGTTTGAAAAGCTCATCCATTTCCTTTTATACCCTATGCCATTCCTATTTACATATCCAAGTAATTATTCTATTGAGTTTAGTGTAAATCTTCTGTATACATTTGTTTTTACAAATTAGTATTATTGTTTTACATACATTCATATAAATTTGCATAACTTTTATTGAGTATTATGTATCACTGTGTTTTTTCTGTGCCCTAAAATTTTAAATTCATCCGTGTTGCTCTGTATATTTTGAAGACAGTTTTTTTTCTCTCTGGTACATAATGCTTATTGGTGTGCAGCAAACTTGGTTTCAATATAACCACTTTAACTAGTAACTTCACATTCTGCCTTTTCTTCTTTTATGGTGGAGTCATAAAATTGTAATAAAAGAAAAAACTACTAGCTGGGAGTAGGAACTAAAATGTTCATTTTCAGTCCCTCAAAACTGATCCTGCCCACAATCCACTAAATTTATCTCATTTTTAATCCCAGTAAAAGGAAAATCTCTTTTCTTAACTCTCACGTCTTTCTTTTTTCTTTATTGATTATATTAAGGTGACATTGGTTAAAAAAATGTAGATGATCCCTGACCGGTTGGCTCAGTGGTAGAGCATCGGCCTGGCGTGCAGGAGTCCCAGGTTCGATTCCCGGCCAGGGCACACAGGAGAAGCGCCCATCTGCTTCTCTGTCCCTCCCCCTCTTCTTCCTCTCTGTCTCTCTGTTCCCCTCCCGCAGCTGAGGCTCCATTGGAGCAAAGATGGCCCAGGCTCTGAGGATGGCTCTGTGGCCTCTGCCTCAGGTGCTACAATGGCTCTGGTTGCAACAGAGCGATGCCCCAGAGGGGTGGAGCATTGCCCCCTGGTGGGCATGCCGGGTGGGTCCTAGTCGGACGCATGCCGGAGTCTGTCTGACTGCCTCCCTGTTTCCAGCTTCAGGAAAAAAAAATGTACATGAGTTTCAGGTGTACAATTGTATAGTACATCATCTGTACACTGTGTTGTGTGTTCACCTCCCCAAGTCAAGTCTCCCATCACCATCTGTCCCCCCTGTACCCTCTTCTACCTGCCTCCCCACCCCTCTTATATCAGGCCCTTTACATCTTATCACTGATTTACAGGAATGGCCCCTGAATGCCTCTGTCTCCTTGTCTCTCTTAGACTTAGACTTCTTTTAGACTTAGATAGAGCTTTTATCATGTACATTCTTGAACATCTATAAAAAGAAACGTGAGTAAAATAAATTAAGGTATTCCTAAAACTTCTTCACAGTTAGAGCCCCTTGTGAATACTTTTTTGACTCAGTGTCACTGGTGTCCGCACTTGTTCATACAGCTTTCTTCTTTGGGCTATCAGTAGTGTTGGTGACATGGCATTTTTTAGGAGTCCCCAATATTATCTCTAAAATTTTCTTACAAACTCCTGACACCCACTTTGCAAAGACTAATGCTTGGGTTTTTCTTGCGTGGCCTGGGATAGGCAGCACTTTTATATCTATCTTTGTAGCACTCGGTAACACAGCTTCATCTATTTGGGTGAATATTTTCCTAGCTTAGGTCCTGAAAGCATTTGTCACTTTGCTAGAAAATGTGTTCACTTCTTCAACCATGAATATTTGCTTTCCTAATATCATATTCATGGCCTGCTGCTCTGTCTCCATGTTTTTCTATATACCAGTAACTTTCCACTTCAATCTTGAGTCATAATATAGTCTTTTGGAAGAGATTTTAATGGGATTTAAACTTACCATGCATGGTATCAACACTAGACATAATTCAGTTGTCGTGAAGGCCTTATCAGTAGCAATGAGTACATTGTTCACATATGTGATGAGCAAACAGCTATTACGTGGTAGTTTAAAACACTATCATCTGTAAGACCTATCCCAATTTTAAAGATTTTAAATTGTGGAAAATGTACATCATCATAAGATGAGTCCAGAATTAGGTACTCAGGATTTAATATGGTGGGTCCATAATACACCAGAGTCCCAAGCGCCTTCTCCTCTTTGCCGTCGCATCCTTAGCACGTAACTTCCATGGCTGAAGTTACTGCGAGATCCAAGTCAGAAAAAGGAAGTCAAAAAGGATAAAAAGGCAAAGTAGCTACTACTCACTGGATGCCCCTAAAATGAAGGAGCTGCTTGGGGAGTAAACTATTCCTCTTTAACCTGGGCATCTTTGTCCCCTGGGAACAACGTTGGGTGTTATCAGGGAAGTAGAAAATGGATGCTGAATAGTCAAGTAGGGGTCTGTCAACCACATCTTTTCGAAAGGCTCAATTCTCCTGCAACCTGATTTATGGCCTTCTTCAGCCTAATTTCAATCATGAGATAATTCCATGTGTAATGCTTTGTGACAAATCTCAACATTTTTTTTTCTTATCATTATATGTGAATCAAAAGTAGTCACTGGTAGTTAAAGTAATAATTGGTATTTAATGTGGCTACGTGACTTCTCCCTGGTGAGTCTGCAGCTTCCTAGAAGGATATCTGTGTCTTTTACATCTTAGTCCCATGTCCGCCCCACCACCCATCCCACTGCTCACTGTCTGAATTACCTTGTACAATACATGCTCCGTACATAGATTATTTTTTTTTTTTTTTTACAGAGACAGAGAGTCAGAGAGAGGGATAGACAGGCAGGAACGGAGAGAGATGAGGAGCATCAATCATCAGTTTTTCGTTGTGGCACCTTAGTTGTTCATTGATTGCTTTCTCATATGTGCCTTGACTGCGGGCCTTCAGCAGAACAAGTGACCCCTTGCTCGAGTCAGCGACCTTGGGTCCAAGCTGGTGAGTTTTGCTCAAGCCAGATGAGCCCGCGCTCAAGCTGGCAACCTTGGGGTTTCAAACCTGGGTCCTCTGCATCCCAGTCCGACGCTCTATCCACTGCACCACCGCCTGGTCAGGCTCCGTACATAAATTTGATGTCATCCGGTTTCTGGGCCTTGATAAGTGATTGCTACCTCCAGCTGATTTGGTGTCTGAAGTTCTCTCTTTGGGTCCTCAAGGAATTTTGTACATGTGACAGCTTTGTTTGTTTAGTTTGCTAATCTCTTTTGGAAACTTTTAATCCATGTTCTGGTGGGCACCAGTTCTGGGTCAGGCATTTCTATGAGCATTCAGATTCAATCAACTCAGCGACCGCCTGCTGTGAGCTTCTCAAGGTCATGCGTAATAACAGCAGCAGAAGTAGAGGCAGTGGATTTTATGAGATTAAAGACCCAGCGGTTCTTGGAAGAGGAATTGTGTTTGTGGTTTGTCGTAGTTTGCAGTTCATCTCACAGCCACATAGTGTACAAAGGCAAACGTCCCCTGATTTTTCAGGGTAAGCTTTTCTGGTTGAGTCTGAATCATCATCATGAATCACCATAATAATCAAATGTTACAGAATAGCTACTCTTTGCAGCATCAACAAGGATCCTGGTAGCAAGACATAGACATAATACCTGGTAGCAGTAGTGCCTGATGCCTCAATGGGTAGTAATACTAATAATACTGATAGTCATAGTAAAGAACATTTATGGAATTCATTCCATGTGCCATGCGCTGCGCTACGCACCTATGCACTTTAATTCTTTCAGCCCTGCCCACACTCCTTGGATCCTACCACAGCATTGTGCACTTGAAGACACCCAGCGGCCAATATCTGTATCTCTGTGGCTGATAGATTTTTCTGGAACTGCCATTGCTGCTATAGTTTTGTCTGGTAGCACTGTACAAATGACTGACAAGAGCTGGTGTTTAAACACCCAAGTCCCTTGCTACTGACATAGGATAGTTCAGAGATGTGTCTTTCACAACATTTCCAAAAATTCTTGGCAGTATTGTGCTCCACTCACCTGCCATGGTAAGGGCTGGGTAATGCATTCTTTATTGACGGCTTTCTCTTCCTAGTAGTGTCCCCATTGTAGCACTCGAATCTTTGTCTTGGGATCTACTCTTGGGAAACTCACACTAGGATGAATACTGCAACTTAAATACTGTTAGTTACATTTATTTTACAGGCAAGAAAATTGAAACAAAGAAGTAAAGGATGTGGCAGAAATGAGATTCAAGCCCACATAGTGAGTTTGGTTTCAGAGCTCACACTCTAGCTACTCTACATAAACACTACATGAGCTAAGAAAAGGAGAGAAAGGTTTGTCTAGTGGTCTGTAGATTTAATTACTTTTCCAAAAGAAAAATGTCTGATCAAATGTAGAAAGTGTATTTTACAGATTTTCACTTATGACTTTGTCCCTGGAACATCACATGACAGCCTTTAAATGCGCAAACTCTTATTTTTAAGGACCTGGCATGTTCACCAATTCAACCTTTTGGGTTGTATTTAAACTTGGTGTTGTTTTACGGATGTTCCCACTCCAAAGGCCTCTAGTATCATCAGCAGTCTAAACGGTGATGTTTTTGTCATATGTTCACTTCAAATTCGTTTAGCGTCTGAATGACAAATGTCTTTTAATTAAAGTTTGTAAGGCTACGGATTTACTGTTTGTCAAATGGTAGCTTTCCCTATTAAACTAACATTGGTCTATGTGATTATAAATAAGAGTTTCAGTAGTTTTACATTTCTTGACTAAGTGGAAAGGAATTAAAAAATTATTACAAAGGATTCTTTCAAAAACACTGAGTGCTAATTTATTATGCGTTGCTTCTACCTTTCACCTTAATATCCCTATGCAATAAAGAAGTTAGGTCCTACTAATCTTATCTATGCAACACACCAGAATTAACAGATTCTTACTAATGTAGCTTTTATCTGCCTCTTGTCAATTTTGTGGTTGTCTACTTTCTGGCAGACTATAGTCAAAAAGTCTATCATTAATTCAACATGAAATTTGATACTATTTGAGACAAAGATATTTGAATTATTTTCAAAGTCTTTTATGAAGTGAAAACATTGTTTCTTAGCCTCAACTGATTTGTTTGCTATGTTATTTAACCCTTCTCAGTTTAGTAATATCATTTTGGAACTACTTTGTGTCAGCATGGAGGTCTGTGGGATACATATTTATATTTTCCTCCCCAACTGAAAACACAAATTTCTTTACTTCTTAGTGTGAACAAAACAATCTCATTAAATTAATGTATTTGGAGAAAATCTGATCAAAGGATTTTGTACCAGAATTCCTCTCCTAACACCCTTTTTGACCCTTGCCAGGTCAATTTTCTATTTGACCACAATGATAGTTTCATATGATATTTTCAGGTGATATTTTAACAAGAGGATTTTGCTCTTAATCTTCCCTACTCAGCATACACCATCAATGCTGGGAATTCAACACAAAGAGGATTATGAATGGTGCCCTCAGAGGGAATAATTGGGTACCAGACAATAGTAGCTACACATTTTCCCCTTGGGAATTGGAATGAAATCAAATTAGTTGGGCTATTCAAGAGCAAAATTGTGAAGTAGGTGAAATGTGACTTTAGGCTTTTCTGTTTTCTTATTTTAGTTTTGACTACAATTATAATGGAATAAGATTGATTACTAAGGCTCCTACCATTAATAAAACTTTGTGACTAGCATCCAATTGCCATTTAGATACTATGATTATATACTATTCAATATATGAGAGCCACTCTTTCCTACATCGTGTTTGATTATAACACCTAGCACTATATGCGGATGAATCCAGAGTATTCTGGTTTATTGCTCCCATAGCAAAACCTGTTGTTTAAAATAGTCAACATTTAGAGGAATGTTAGTCATTATCTCCTGAAAATATTTTGGTCGTTCACTTTGAAGTGTGTTTTGTTACACTGCTGTTTACCTATGAGTCTAATCATTTCAAGGTCATGGCACATTAGTATTATTTACAGTTGTCCACAGAAGCTTAGCTTTCAGGTAATTTACTGGTAATCTAGAATTCTTCACAAAAATATGAGAAAAGTTATAGACCTTTTGACAGCATGTATAATTTTAAAAAGAAAGAAACATTCTATATGCTGTAAATTGTTACAGTGCTAAAAGCAGGCTATTAAGAAATGATAGCATCTACTGTGCATCTATTATGTTCTGAATAGTTTTTGTTCCTTTCCTTCTCCTCCTCCTCCTTCTCTCTGTCTCTCTCTTTTTGTTTCTCCCTATCTCTTCCCTTTTCCCTCTCCTTTTTTACCTCCCTTTTTTTCCTTTTTCTTCCTTCCTTTCCTTCTTTTCTGGATATAAATGGTGATTGAGTGAGGATGGCAAAACAGCTCTCTCTTTTCTTTAAACTTCTTGGGAGAAAGTTTTGTTCTTAGAAGAGATTTATGGTCCATATCTTGGCTTGATCTCCCATCTGGGCCATCAGTTACCATTTCTACTCCTGTTGTCACTGACATGAACACGGATAACTTGTATGATGTAGACCTTTAAGGCAAGAAGCTACTTCTTAAACTTAACCCTATGATTGTCTAATTTGTGGCATTAATAATCAGAATCTTTTAGATTTACTTAAGATTTTTTATGTTAATGATATTGGCATTCTATCAAGATCAATGTTTATAGGACTCAATTCCAAGTCCTGATTTTCAAATAAAGGATTCATGTGGTTGGAGATTGTTTTATTGGGTGTCTTGTGACTCTCCATTTTACCTTTTTTTTTTTTTTTTACCATTTTGGAGATGAGACATATAAAAAAATTAGTTTGTCTTCCTTGTGGGCAAAGAAAAATTATCTGACTTATTAAAAGTGATATTTGCTTTATTTTCTTCCTAGACTTTTCCTTATCCACTTTACCAAAAAAAAAAAAAATCTAATACCATATACTTTACTTATCTTTCTTTAAAATCCTTTGATTTGAGAATGGCAGAAAATGATTTTTTTTCAGATTTTCCACTCATTTCTGCAAAATCTCATTCATTAGTCATCCAGAGACTATTCCAAATTAATTGTAAAATTTTGGCTTAATTTATAGATAAGAATAACATCTTCACCACCTGAAGTCTCATGCCAGATAGCATCTCCTCCAGAAAGGTGTTCCTAACCAAGAGACCTTCCTCTGTACTCAAAGCATGAGTGTATTTGCTACTTTAATATTTCCTCAGCTTATCCATTTATATTTTTGGGGGCCTCCTTTCCATTAGGCTATAACCTAGTTTTTATACTGCCAACAGTCACCAGCACTCTGGACATATAGCAGGACTGGACAGTAGCACAACTTCAAAATAATGCTGGATCTTTCTATTTAATGTATTCATATATTTCTTCATTATATGTTTTAAAACGTCGGTAATTATATTGAAGTATAATTGGATTCCTTTGTAATTCTATGCATTTCATTTTATGTATTTAAAATCCTTATTCTGAGGTGGACTCCATAAGCTTCAGCAGATGGTCTGTGTGGCTCATGGCATAGGAAAGGTTAAGAGCCTCTGCTGGAATAACATGTTCAACAGTTCAGAGACACCTCAAAGAGGTTTGAAAGGATGGTTTCACACCCCCTTGCTATATCATTGCCCTCTTCGTCATTGACTGATTCTCTTATCATCAGCACGGAGACAGCTTGTACACTTCCGGCTGGTGTGGGGAAGAGCCGAGACGGGGGACTGGGGGCTATTTCCAGGGCCAGCAGATGACTCATGGATTCGAGCCTCCATCCGTGTTTCTATTTGTAAACAATATTTGTTTCTCCGTGACAGGGTTGAGATATGCAGAGAACACTGCTGTTGAATCAGACATAATCACATTACTCTCCTGCTGCATCCTATGATAATACCATTATTGCTAGCTTATAAATAGCTGCAAATAGCTATTTCTCAAAACTTTTTTAGGAAGGCCAAAGATGTTGCATTTCTTTTGTTGTTTCTTCTAGAATGTTTTGGCATGAATTTCACTTTCCCAGAAGGCCTCACAATTTCACTAGCACCACAGATACCTTTCTTGTTATTTCATGTGTATTTTTCAGAGGCGACTTCATTTCTTGGATTTCTTGATAGAAAGGATGACAGTTATTTTGGCTCAAATATTCTTTGTGCTTTTAACATCTCTGACCCTTCCTCCTCCTGTCTCATGACCCTATTTTGCAGGAAAAGTCTAACCTCCTGAATGAAAAGTCCCTTAACCTCCTGCCTCTACTTGTATTCATTTACAGCTATCCACACCCAGCATTGCCTCCTTACCTTTGTCACAATGGACAAGAAATTCCTTTCCCTCCATCAGGGGAAGGCATACTCTCTGTGTTGCATCCTGACTCCCGCAATATTACAGCAGATCTCGTCTAGGAGCAGATAGGAGAGACTCATTGTCATCTATTAAGCTGTATATTGAAAAGATCTATCTGCAGATGGGTAAAAAGATGCTATTCTTCTCATCAAATGCTTTTGTTTTGGAAAATGTATTTATGTTTTATAAAAATACATAATGGAGAGATTGTCTTTAAGTAAATTAGTAAATATATGGATAATTTCTGTTTTCATTTCCAGCACATTAAATATCAATAGCTATAACCACCATAAACCAAAGGGTTGGTGGTATCCTTTTGCCCGAAAGTTGGAGAAGCACTGGTTTACACTTTCTGAATCTCTTCCTACACTTCCTGCCACTTCTTTAGCCAATCAAATGTAGCTTCTGTCCTCATCAACTAACCAAACCTTACTGTTCCAAAATCACCAGATTCAATGGACAGGCCCTTATTAGACCTCTGGAACTCACTGCACACTGTTCTTTACCATCATGCTGGAGATACTTCTCCCTTGATATAGGGAAGTTGAAAGAGGAATACCATACACATTCCTCATGTTCCTTCTCCCTCCCTGGATCCTCCTGCTCCATCTCCTCAGGGGCATTTCTCCCTCTGACTCCCCTTGAAGGTTAGTGGCCCTTGGGGACCTCACCTCCCGCCTGCCCTCGGTGATCTCCTTGCCTTCTTGCTAGCCCCCTGTGCCTCGGTGGGTGAAAGTGCTGTGCTCGGTCCAGATCTTCCCCGCAAGCTTTGGACATGACTACTGAACGGCTCGCCAAGACACCTTTCCTTGGGTTCTCCACCAGCGCCTACAATTTAGCATGTCCTGCATGAACTTACCATGGGGGCACCCACCTGCTTCTTTGTCTGTGTTTCCTTGGTCCGTGTTCTCTAGTTTTCAAGCCTGAAGTTTGGAAAGCATTCTTGGTTTTCTCCTTTCTTCTTAAGCCTCCACCACCCCTCAGAATATCCGAGCACTCCTGAAGCCGTACCACCTCCTAAATCCTCAGAATAACCCACTATTCTCTGACTTCTGACACTGCCCCGGCCCAGCAAACAGCAGCTCTTCTGGGAATGAGCGCAGCAGTGTCCTTATTAGCTCTCTACTAATCCGGTCTTCACAGTGCCACTAGGGTCATCTGTGAGAGCTACAGATGTCATCATTCCATTTTTCCTCCCAGGCCCTCAACCACCTGGCCCCCACTCCCCTGCTCCCCTTTCTCATCACCTCAATCGCTCACACACCAGCCCCACAGGCTTCCATGTGGATGTCCCTGCCCCCACTCAGGTCTGATCATACGTTTCTTGCTAGGAAACTCTAGGTGTTGATATCCCAGGTTAGACCTCTCCCCCAGAAAGGCCATCGCTCTGCCCCTGCCAGCCTACCCAGCCCTTGCCCCATTTCTGAGCTTCTATAACATTCCATATGTGCTTGGTAATGCCATTTGTCCCTCCAAACATGTAACTGATCATTTGATGTAACCTTCAAGTGGGCACTGACTCCTCACAGCATCTGGTAGTTCTGTCATTCAGCAGAATGCCTTCGTAACTTTTTGTTGAATGAGGAAATTTGTATGTTTGAATTTATCATTTGCTCTAATGCTGGAAAGATGTTGCCAACTTTCCTCTGTCAGTCAGAGTGACTTGAGCACAGAAAAGCAGTAATCTCAGTATATACAATGTAGAACACTTGCGGTTGTCCTAAGACTTGGGTATAATTTCATTTATAACCCATACAAAAGACAAGCTAAATCTAAGAAGGATGGGGTGAGCAGAATGGAAATCTGAAACAAACATGATCCTGAGAAGAGCTTGTCACAAAAAAAAATTAATTCCTTTGTATTTTTCTTTCCAAAAGTGGCTTTTAATTATCGAAACCCTAACTGTGAAATGGTCCTTTTATAGTTAACTGTTTTGTTAAACAAATAAAAATAAGACATTAGAATTTATGATAGGACATGAGTTCTAATCAAGTATCTGGTAGGTTAGGAGAATAAGGAACAAAGGCTTCTATGTTAACTTGGGCCTTCTCAGAAATGGAAACGTTTGCAATGAAGGTAAAAGGGTTTTTTTATCTATCATTTTCATACACAGGAGATCCGGGTCCCTGTATTTCACATCTTCCTGTTTTCTGTTCTTAACCACATCCCATTCTTCCCTATTTCCATTCTCCTGCCCACTATTGTGGGTAATTCACCAGATCTTTATTTACTCAAAATCAAAAACCCTTAAACCAATGTTAGGTTCTAACATTGTTAATTCTGGAAATTAGGGTGTGTATGTAAAGCATTTCCTCCTCAGTATTATAAGTTTGGTGTTTAATTGTAGATTTTAGAAATACATATGGCTTTGGGACTTGCTTCTTGTGAAAAGTAGCACATGACTACCAGCGCAAATGTACCTTGTGTGTGACTGCCCTCACGAGACACAGGTGCTGTCTAGCCAGAGAAGACCCCAGGCTACACGTCAGTTCAGTTCAACAAATACGTCTTAGCCATTTTTCAAGAAGAACTTGGGTTGAGATGCTTGCACAGGCTTCGGCATTTGGGGTAGAAGCCCGGATTAGGGAGCCTTTTCTTCTTCCTTTCCTTCCTAAATGCCATTTTCTTCATTTGAAAAATTAGACAAAGAATCCCTATTTTTCAGAGGTGTTTTAAGAATTAAATGAGATAATGCAAATAAAGGGCCTAGCTCAGTGCCTGGTGCACAGAAGGAACTGAGGAAATAATGGCTTTAGGAGCGCTGTGAACAAGATGGTGGAGTTAGGGAAAAATTCCCTAGGACTCTAAATGAGCTAGAAAGAGGTCTTGCATTTTTGTAAAAGGTGAAATATCTAGAATATTGAGAAACAGATGAGGAAATACATTTTTATAAAAGTGCGATATAGTTACACCAATTTCAGTCTGAAAGTAGAACTCTTGTTCTTTGATTTGATTCATTATTAATGAAGGTGATTAACTTTGCAGTGATTTGAAAACATCTTTGATAGGCTTTTTTGGAGGAGGGGTTGTTCTTAAAATGCTTATACCTTTTAAAAGGCAGACTAAATCAATAAATGGGAAAGATAGTCTTTTTTTCATTAGAGCCAACGTTCCCTGGAGGGAAGGGTGGGCTCCAGGCATATGCATGTTGTGTTTGTTCCAAGCGAGCTGGTCATTTGAGGTGAAAGAGATTTCTTGACAGCTGGCTGTCTCGTGTCCTGCGAGCAGAAACTCGGCGCTTTCCAGCAGCGGTGCGCAGGCAATCACACTGTGTTCCTGGCATTCTTGTGTGAAAGGATTATTTTCCAGCTTCGGGAGAGCAAAACACCTTTTAAAAAATTCCTGCTCCTCAAATCTGTTGGTACATGATTTCATTTGTAATCAGGTCATGGGGTCCAGTTAGAAGTAATCTTTTTCAAAAGTTGATCCCAAATTGTTATCCCTCCTCAAGTTCTTGGTGAAAAAAAAAATGAGATTAGCTTTGAAGAGAAGGAAAACTTAAATGAATGTTTTTTCTTAATTATGTTTTTGGCCACCACCACGGGGATTATGAGCTTTAAATTTCTAATCTTCCAGCTTTTTGATATTTTTTTCTGTTACTGTATCACTGCTGCCTGAGTAGGGGAAGGGCGGAGAGGAGAGAGAACGCCATCAGCACAACAGAAATGTCTTTCTCTGCAATTCAGTGACTGGCTTTATTTTCATTATATTTTTAAGAAAATTTCTTACAATTGCCTTTTTCTGTGACATCATTTGCCATTTATTTATGGAGCTTATTGTCTGCTAATTGTTGATGCTCTTTAACCTATACATTGAACTTTGACTCATCATTTTAAAACAAGAAGTATTACAACCAATGGAGTTGGTATCAGCAGACTGGATGCAAGGCTTCCTGTCCCAATAGTTTCAGGTCACAAAGTCCCAGACCACATAGGCTTGTGGGCAGATGCTAATGAATATCAGCCGTCCTAAACTTTTAGGCCAAAAAGAAAGAGAGAAGGAAAGAAGGAAAGGGAAAGAAGAGGGGGGGAAAGAAGGAAGGGACGGAGGAACAAAATAAAGAAGGGAGGGAGGAACGAAATAAAGAAGAGAGAAACAGTCTCAAAACAAAATGTAGCATGCCCTTTTAGTGGAAGGGGCTATCTTAGGGTGTTGATTACTTGTTAATTACTTCCTTGTTAATGCTAACATAGCAATTTTTGTTTGTGTGAAAGAACTGAAACATGTCTTCATAAAGAAGTGATCGGCATTATCTACCTTGGGTCCAGTAACAGTCTGGGAACTGTTTCACCTTGAACTTTTTTTTCAGGTAGATTTCTCCAGCCCCATGTTAAATACTGAACCAAAACTACCTGTCCTTTGAAGAACATCTACAGAAAAGGTGTAATTCAGTCACTGTTATACTAATTTTATTTATTTTGTTTTTTGTTGTCACTTTTTATGTATAATATGCTATTCCAGGAATATCAGAGTTTCATTTTTAAAGATGTTTTAAAAAATATTTTGCAAGAAGTTCTAAAAAGAATATTTTCAAAAACTATGTATTTGTCTTAGATTAGTGGGAAAGATTCTATACAATGGAGCTTAAATGACCCAACTGGACAATGCGCTTCTCAAACTTGAATGCGCATAATTAATACCTGGGGATCTTGTTAAGAAACAGCCTCTCATGAAATAGGGCAGGGGCAGGGTCTCGACTTCTGCGTTTCTCACCAGTTCATGATGCTCATGTTGCCCTTCCACAGACTTCATTCTGAGTAGGAAGGTTCAGGCCAGTTCTGAAGGTCAGACTCCCAGCTGGACTTCCCCATAGTGCCCTAACCTCTACATCTGGGAAATAATGACATATTTTGTCACATCATGATAACATATAAAAGTTTTCCCCAGGTTTTCTAATGCCCTGAGAGTTTTCTGAATATCTCTGATTACAAATGCCATCTTGATTCCAAATAAAGATTATAATGTAAGATTCCTTCACTGGAGTAAAGGCAGTGCTACTTCCCTAATGCTTTTACTTTCTCAAAGACAAACCTTACTTTAAAAACAAAGTCCTCATGGCCCTGACCGGTTGGCTCAGTGGTAGAGTGGCGGCCTGGCGAGCAGAAGTCCTGGGTTCGATTCCCGGCCAGGGCACACAGGAGAAGCACCCATCTGCTTCTCCACCCCTCCCCCTCTCCTTCCTCTCTGTCTCTCTCTTCCCCTCCCGCAGCCAAGGCTCCATTGGAGCAAAGATGGCCCGGGCACTGGGGATGGCTCCTTGGCCTCTGCCCCAGGCGCTAGAGTGGCTCTGGTCGCAGCAGAGCAACGCCCCGGAGGGGCAGAGCATTGCCCCCTGGTGGGCAGAGCTTCGCCCCTGGTGGGCGTGCCGGGTGGATCCCAGTCGGGCGCATGCGGGAGTCTGTCTGACTGTCTGTCCCCGTTTCCAGCTTCAGAAAAATACAAAAAACAACAACAACAACAAAAAACCAAAGTCCTCATTAACTGTTTCCCCTCTCCCCCCCCCAATTGTTAGGAACTGAATGTCTTGTTCTAAAACTGATATGTTCAAGCCCTAACCCCAGAGTGATAGCATTGGAAATGGAGCCTTTGCGGACTAAATTGCATTGGATGTGGTCATGAACGTTGGGTCCTCAAAAGGGGATTCTATTTTTAATTTAATTAATTGTGTTTACATAGATTCTAGGGTTGCCCCGAATGCATCCCCCTCCCCCATGTTCCCCTCAACATCTCCCTTGCCCCCCTCCCTATAGCGCCCTCCCCCCTTCCCTTCAGGGTTATTCCATCCTATCATCCCCTTCCCTCTGTCCTCTTTTCCTCTGGGCCCTTTGATCCCTCCCCTGTCTCAATTCCGTTCCTCAGTTCTCACTGTTCCTTGGATTCCTCAAATGAGTGAGTGAGGTCATATGCCATTTTTCTTTCTCTGCCGGCTTATTTCACTCAATATAATAGTTTCTAGGTCCCTCCATGGGATTAACATTCTTGTGAGAAGAGCCAGAGAGACCAGAAAACCCTCGCCTCTCTCTCTCTCTCTCTCTCTCTCTCTCTCTCTCTCTCTCTTACTGCTCTGTGAGGACACAGTGAGAAGGTGGCTTTCTGGAAGCCAGGGAGAGGTTTCACACCAGGATATGTATCTGCTGACACCTTGATCTTGAACTTTCTAACCACCATAACTGTGAGTAATAAGTGTTTGCATTTAAAGTACCTGGAATTTTGTTATAGCAGCCAAAAGTAGTTTTTGGTGTTAATGACACCAAAAGTAGTTTGTTTTTTATAAGTTGAATATGCAAAATCCCTGTTTTTAACAAAATGACTAAATAATGTCAGTGAGGTCCTCCCTTCCTAGCTAATTAGTCACTTGATATGCTATGATTCAGGAGGCAAAGGAAATAAAAATTAATTCGAGCCTTGCCTTCTTAGCTAGACAGACGTATCTACTGAGCTTGTATTTATGCTTAGTTTTTTTCTATGCCTTTATTTGGTTAGACAGACTGCATTCTTCAAAGAAATGTCTCCTTCCGTTGGTTTAGGTTTTTTATTTGTGTTTCATGATGTTCTTCTATGTACTTGGAGCAATTTGGAAGTTAGAAGAAATTGCTAGTCAGTCAAAGTTGTACTTCCTGTTCCTTCTCTTCATCATCAGTGAAAACAAAACTAATAAAAATTACATGAAAAAGGCCCTCTTTCTTAAGCTTCCTTAGCACACTGGGCCTGCTAACCCCTGTTCCTCATTTCCTACTGAATGAATCTTTGATCATCATTATAAATACAAAATAAATTTCTTCTATAAAAATTTAAATTGGAATTTAGGAATTTCCTGATAGGATCACAACTGAAATATTATGTCTCCCACAATGGTTCTCAGTGGGGGAGGGGACAATTCTACCACAAAGGGGACTCTTGACAATGCCCGGAGACATTTTGGTTATTGTTGCTGGGGGTGGATGGGAGCTGTTCCATACTGTGGGTCAAGGTCAGGGATGTCGCTGCATATTCCTTAAGGCATAGCACAGCTGCTCACAACAAAGAATTACCCAACCCCAAATGTCAAGAGTACTAATCGTGAGATGTCTGGGTCTACTCTTACTTGATAGTCTTTACCACTTAGTGCACTTGTTCTACTTTCTCCTTAATATTAAATTTCATTGGACTTTACATTTTGATGTGTGAGGTATTAGCCATGTAATTCTGATTAGAGTAAGAATTGTGTATAATCTCTTTAGCAATGAAAGTGGATTCTTTCTGAGGATTTGACCTTTTTTGTGACAAGTAATTTCTGTGTTCTAAAGAGCAGGCAATTTCTTTGTGTATACTAAGCTGTTACAAATTTTAGAGAGTTGTTTTTCTAATTATGAATCTATTATGACATTCTCATTTGAACACATTTATTAAAAAAAAAACATTTTAGCGATACCTGTCCCTTGAAAAAGACTGGGGTCCCCACTTCTGGAAGAAATATGGAGTCAAGTTTTCTGTTAAAGTACTCTCATGTGGCTTGGGCAGAGCACATTGTAGAAGCTAGGTGGCTACTTTTTAATTACAATGATCCTCAGTGCCCATGAATCTATGGCCTACCACCACTCTAGTGGTCTCAGAATCTTTGCTCAACCTTCCTTAGAGTGGTTGGAAGCAGTACACACACCTTAGACACTAGTTTTGGCAGTTTGCTATTGCTTATCCATGACAGTGGAAAGAGATTACACATAAAGAAGTCTGAGCCCTGAGATAGATTACCTAATTTGAATCAATACAGACAGGCTGGTGGTGTATAAAGGCTTTTTAGTCTTCCTCATCAGAGCTGCTGACCCTAAGAAGGACCTCTATGTGCCACCCTTCTTTCTCTGCCTTTAATAGACCTTAGGTGAAAGCCTGGGTGAAAAGTAAACTGACCCTACTCTACCCCAAGCAAAACGAAAACAGAGAAACAGAAACAACAGAAAGCAAGGAAAATAAATGGAGTGATAAAGTATCCCCATGGGCCCTTCCATAAACAGTGATTGATGCTTGCTTCTAAAGAACACTGATTCAGTCTGACTCTTAATTTCACCTCCTCTGGAAGCCATCTCATATTCTACTCGTCTAGTATATACTTGAATCTTAACTTGCAAGTAAAATGTACTCAATCCCATGGCAGTTCCCTGAGGTTCTTAGTTATAGAATTCTGTGTTTCTAACAGGATTAGAATCTTGGCTGTCCCTAGTTGTGTGACCTCAGGCAAGTTACATGACTTCTCTGTGCCTAATTCTTCTGAAAATAAGTATTGTAACAGTCCTTGCATGGTAGATGGGATGATGAGGATTAGTTAAATTAATATATGTGAAGTCTTCAAGATACTTCTTAAGCAAAATATAAATATCAGCTATCATTATTATTTATATACATATAACTCACTTTAGAACATATTTAATTATTTCAGAAATTAATTTTGATTTGATACAAAAGATAATGAATTGGTTGCTGAAATGCCTCTTCCAGTACTTTATCATTATATTTAAGAATATTTATATCTCCTTAATACAAAATTTCATATTCTAATGAGCTCATTTTATTTTCCAGTTTTATTCTCATCTTTTTATCTCTCTGGTAAAAAAATAATAATAATAAGTATTCCAGCAATCAAAATTTTGCTAGCTGGATTCAAGACACAGGCCAGTGTATCCATGTTTCTACTTGGGTAGACCAGCATGGTGCAGTCAACTCAGGGCACAGGTATGAGATGAGCAGACAGATAAGTGACAATGAAAATATGAGCATGAAGAAAAGTGAGGAGAATTGAACACTGCAGGAGTGAATGGAATCAAAGTGTGGGTTTGCTCTTTGGGGTTCTGAGCAAGAAGATATAAGGGACTTGCCAACTTCACGTGGTAAAGCCACCATATAACCTGTCTCTAATCACCAATGGAGGTTGCTCATGTCACAATGACTGGCTTTATGTGAGTCTCTGTCTAGACAAAGATGCTATTTATTTTACCTTTAACAGAAATTTTACTTACAAATAATTTTCAAAGTCTCTTTGTGCTAAAGGGCTTGCAGCCTAAAACCAAAGTCTTACCTGCTCCCAGGAGGCAAATATAGTTAATCTGCTTATTTTTTCTCTTATTTATAAATGTATTATTAAAAACAATGAATACATTGCTATCTTTTTTCTTTATCCAATTTTAGCAATTTTCGGCATTATACTCAAACTTTTTACTATAAGAGATTTTTAATCCCATTTCAACTTTATTAAATCTATCTAGAATGATTGATGATGATGATGATGTAAACCTTATTCTCTGCTAAGCTAGGTATCAGGCTATAATTATACTTCCTTTCTTGAACAATTGTTTTGTTTTTATAACTGCTTTGTTTTGTTTGCTTTTTGACCATCTGGGAAAGTCTTCATACAGTTCAATAATTCTTTACTGTACTTCTCAACACAAGTATCCCTAGGATCCAGCTCATCTAAAACTGGTCAGTTTCTAGTTTTTTCTGAATTTCTCCAACCACCACCACTACTCTTGGGCAGCTTTTCTGAAGGCTTAGCCTGAAGCTCTCTTGGAAGACAGCTCTCATTTGGCCTTCATCTTGCATATTTCCTTTGTTTTCTTCGCTGGAGATGGGGTCTCTGTTTCTCCTGAATCCCAAGTCATTTCTGCTTACATTTACTCCCTCATTTTGATGGAGCGCTTCCTTCAGTACTTTTCTAAGGAAGAGTGTGTTGCTTTAATATCTTCTCTTAACTCTCTGAGAATTAATTAAAAGTTAAATTCTACTTCAGTTTCCCCTTCTTCTATGGAAGAACCTCCTGGTTTCTCCACTGGTCTGCATTCTCTCTTTATTGGCATTCCAGTTCTGCCAGAGAGACTGTTAATCTCAAGCGAACCTAGACAAAACAGGTGCAAGATCCACTTACAGAGGACCAGGCTATGCAGAGCTGAAAGTCTCCTGCCTGCCCTCTAAAATGTGGGGTTTGAAACTTGTTTTAGACTAATCTTTGGCAGAATTGAACATTTTAGGTCCATGTCCAGCTCAGGCTTTTGTATTTGTTCCTTCTTCTTGAAAAGCACTTGCTGCAGATACTGACATGGCTTAGATCCACACTCTCTTTGGAGCCACCTCAAGTGTTCCCTACTCCGAGAGGCTGTCACTGATCACGCTTTATAAACTGGAAACCAGATTTCCACTCCAGTACCTGCTAAACTTGTTATCCTTATACAATGTATGTATCTAAAATATCATGTCTTAGTTATCCATTTTTATGTAACAAACTACCCTAAAACTTAGCAACTTTGAATCACAAACATGAGTAATTACATAATTTCTGAGGGTCAGGAATCTGGGGACAACTTAGCTTGGCCCTCTGTCTCAGGGTTTCTTACAAGTCCGCAATTAATGTATGGACCAAAGTCACAGACATCTCAAGGGTAAATTGGAAAAGGTTAAACTAGAGCAGGATAAATTCTGCTTCCTAGATCATTTGCATGGCTTTGGCAAAATTCAATTCCTTGAGGGTTGCTGGACTGATGACTCTCTGCCTGTAAGAGAGAGGCTACCTTAAGTTCCTGCTACATCAGTCTCTTTGTAGTGCAGCCTAAAACATGGCAGCTGGTTTCATCAAAGTGAGCAAGCCAGATAGTACCAGCTAGATGTTGCCTGTCTTGTTTACTGCTGAATCTAAATGGTGTTTAATCCAACAGATACCTGTTGAAATTTTGCATTTCATAAAACTAAGGAGCTTTGGAAATAAATGTTAATATAATCTCCTTGACATCCACACTAGAAAATCACATCCCTTTTTCTTAACAAATGGATAACTCATTAGTCACCTCTTTGACCTCTTTTTTTTTCTTTTTCTTATAATATCCCCTTTTGCATTTAAAGCTTTCATCGTGTGGAACTGAACTTAGTTCCCCATCATGCTCCATTTCATTTCTGAGACTTCACACATACAGGTCCTTCTTCAAAATTTCTCTTCTTCTGCCCATTCTTCCATTCTTGATTCTTTGGTCAATATCTTTAAAACTTGAAATAATAGGCTGGGTCCTTTGCTTTTCCGTTTACAAACTGATTATCTCTTGATCTTTGCCTTGATAATTTAAGGATATTAATTTCTGTTATCTCATTAACATGTAGCATCTTATTTTCTTATATTATTATAACTTGTAGCATTATTTCTTTAGCTGACTTTTTTGGACATGTTGATTGTTTTCCATTGCTTTTTATAATTAACAATTATTAGATGTCTTTACCATGTCTTTGTTTATTCTTTCATAATAGGTTCTTTGGAATCATACTTCATAGTGAAATGCTTTGCATGTTTAAAAAGTTTTTGAGACCTACTGGCTAATTGCTATGTAGAAAAATTACATCGACGTGATCTCCTGCCATCTTTAACATTTGTGACTTTTTAGTCATCATTAAATAGTATCATCTTTATTTGGTTTTCCAGCTTGATAAATGAATTACATTGTAGCTTTTGATTCTTAGTGAAGTTGACTTGTTTTAATATTTCTGCCAACTATTTGTGTTTGTTTTTTAAATCAACTGTTTGTCCCATCATCATTCTTTTCAGTTGGGCATATTAGTCTTTTTCGTATTGATTTGTAAGCACTCTGTATATGAAATCTCTTCAGTATTGTCCACATTTATTACAAAAAGATTATCCTAATTTGTCAATATGTCTTTTAATGCTCTTTATGTTATGATGCAAAAGACTACCTTCAATTTTTATACAGACAAATGTATCTGTCCATTTTGATATCTTCTGCTTATATACTTAGCTTTTAATCTTCAACATATATTTAAACTTAAGTGCTTTACATTAGTTAATATTTTCTTTATTATTAGGCACCAGGTAGGGTTTCTCAACCTTGGCATTATTACATTTGGGCTGGATAACTCTTTGTTGGAGAAGGGACGGGGAGCTCTTCTGTGTATTGTAGAAAGTTAGCAACACCCCTGGACTCTGCCCAGTAGATGCCAGTTAGCAGACTGTTTTTTTCATCATGACAATCAAAGTACCTCCAGATATTGATAGATGTCCCAGGGCCAGCAGAGAGAAGGTGTTGATCAAACCAGCCCTTAGCTGAAACTACTTTGCTAGAGCAATAGGTTGTATTAATAGTGGACAGTGAGGGAAAGGATGTTATGAAGTGGATATAGAAAGGAATTGTATTTTGTATAAATGAAAGGGGGCACAAATAATTTTAATCAGTTTCTAATGAATATTTTCTCAAAACAAGAGCTTTGGAAATATGAGGTGTTATGCTCATTCCTGTTGCTCTTTATTATAGAAAGTTTGTGGGTCTTTCATAAAAATATAGGCAAATACCTACTTATTCAATAGGCACATTTTAATGTACAATAGAAGTTATATGAATAAAGCTTTAAAATATAGTCTTATGAATAATTTAAGCACACCTTGAATTGCTTGGTTGTTGATGAGCCTGTTGTGATAAATTATGGTTTTTAAAATTTAACCTTTAGTCTTTTAAAGCTCTTGTTTAACTCGTAACTACTGGTAACTACAATTATATATAGAAAATGAATTACATTTTTCTGCTATGTAATGGAAGAGGTAGCCACAGAGGGCAGTGAAAACAATACTTTGCAAAAGAGATTTTGATGTAAGTAGCTGAGTTATAAATATACTTTGCCATCCTAAATAACCCTTTAATGTCTTATGTGTTAACTTTTGAGCTACAATAATCGTCAGTATGTTGGAGCTTGTTTTTGTAAATGAAGTCATGGGCAGAACAGACAAGTGCAGGGCAAAAATCAATCTGTTTCTGCTAACATGGGAGGAAGATGAAGACGATCAAGATCTAATGACAGCCTGGAGACTGTCATCACCTCTACTCCAAAAACAAGATGTGTCCCTGGGTACAGATGGCTCCCTAGAATTGGAAAATGGGGATATTTAATTGGCCCCTTGCTCCTGGGAAGATATTGCTCTACAGAAGTTGGTGAAAATTTATAGCTGTGTCTTCCAAGTTAACTGATCAAAGGGGAGTGGGCAGGTTTAACAATTTGGGTACAAGGTAATGGTAGCCAGTGGTGGATGTGGGTGGGGTGAAGGTATAAGGTAAATCTGGTCAGAATGTAGATGGTTCAAAAAGCATGATCCCAGAAGTCCAATTTAATCAACAGTATTTTCAGAAAACTTGCTGTGTTAAAATAGAAAAGATCATAAAGATATGACTTGCTTCCTGTCCCCAAATAGGTAGCTGATCGTTTATTTGGAAAGAAGGCAAATAACTGAAAAGTTAGAAAGCAATAAAAGGTCTCAATGAAAGCAGAGGAGACCACCTGGCAATGCATCTTCAATTGACAACCTTATGACATCAACCTAAGGAGGAGTTCATTGGAAGAAGAGGTGATATCCTGGGAAATCAAGGATGTGTTCGTGAACAAGGCACAATTTCTGCTGGGTTTTCAGGATGAGAATACCTTTATAGTTAGGGAAAAGGCATGAGGACCCTTCTAGTCTGTAGAATAGTATAAATTTATTTGGAGCTTAGAAATGAGACAGTGCAGAGTATGTTTAAGAGCAAAGAAGCTGCAAATGTGGAGAGAAATAACACAAGAGAGCAGTTGGAGGGCATGGCTTATAGAGAAGCTCTCAAGTTCATGGTAGAGCTCTGCTCTCTGGGCCCCCTCTGCACCAGTATTGTTTCCACACCAATATGTGCCTTCTATGCATGTGCTTTAGTTTCTATCAATGGAATTGTGTTTTCAGTATCCCACAAGAAATTGCTGTTCAGGGACACCTTGTGATGAATGTAAGTTTCATTGCATGTAGGAGGATAATTTGTAAAATTACAGATTTCAGAAATTGTTATAAAGGCTTGTAGGATTGTATTAATCCAGTGGTTGTAACACTGTTTTCCTTTGCTGGTCTGGGTCACTCCTCTCCGTGTAGGAGTCATTGCCACTCTGCTATCAAGATGGCAGCCAAGTTCTGTGTATATATCTGTGCCACACAATATCAAAGTAGAGTAACACATCATTGCCTTTAACTCTCCAGGTAGTGAGATTCTTCTAGAAGCACCCAGGAAGCTTCCCCTCCAGTCTCCTTGGTCTGAATTACATCAAATCCCCTTTCCTGAGCCAGCCTCTGTTGGGTTGGGGATTCTCTGCCCAGATTGGCTGAGGCCTGGTTTTGAAACCACATGCCCTTAGGAGTAATAGGAAGGACTTTACTATCCAAACCTCTCGGGGCCTCTCCTAGTGCACATACCTACACAGGAGGGACAGAATGGATGTTGGGGGAAACCACAAAGTACCGGAATTTGTGCTTCAATTGTGGTACAGGTATAGAATTTTGTATAGAAAGTTTGCTTTTTAAAAACTGCCATTGCTATTCTTACACATTTATTTGCCCATGTTAAAATGAAGATCTTTTAGCCAAGTTCTAGTCAAAGTCTTTTTCAGATTTTGAATGGGATTTTAATAAAATAACTGAGAAGAATTGAGCCTTTAAAAGTTCATCCTTCTCACCCTTGAACACAGTGTGCAGCTACAGTCCTTTTATATTTGTTAATATTATATACTTTTTTTCATATTTGGTTCCTCAGAAATGTTTTCTTCATAACATACATTTTATTAGAATCATGGTAAGGCATTTTATCATGTTTCTTACTATTTCAAATGGAATCTATTCTTCTATTACATGTTCTACTTGATTTGAATATAGTATTTTGAGATCTTATTGATTGTTATATGTTCGTCTTGTTATTAGTCACGTGCTGATTTCTCATATAAGTTCAAATTATTCATTGATTACCTTGACTAGTACCCTATCTTCAAATAATGAAAATAGTGTCTTGTGCTGGCCACTGGGGCAATGGCTATAGTGTCGACTTTAGCGAGAGCGCCAAAGTCTCCGATTCCATCCCGAGGTCACTGTCTAGATCCAGGGAATGCTGGCTATATGCCAGGGTCACCGGCTTATTCCTCAAGGTGCTGGATGGACCCCTTGACCCTGAGGTCACTGATTCTGGCACTGCTCAAGGCACATACGAGGAGCGATCAGTGAGTGCATGACTAAGTGGAGCAACGAGTCGATGCTTCTCTCCCACTCCCTCCCTTCCTCCTTTCAAAAATAAAAATTAAATAAAAATTAAAAACCCGCTTGAAAATTAAAGGACAAAGTGTAAAAGAAAATAATGTCCCTTTCTTTATGATCCTAAAACCATATTTTACTAATTTTTAAAATCACTTTGCTAACTGAAATCTCTAGCTCAATGTGGCATATCTGTTAAATACATTCTGGCAGCAGATATTTTTAGCTATTTCTGAGTTTTCATTGGAATACATCTTAAATTTAACTCCTAAGTAGGTTGTTTTCTGTACATTTTTTAGGAGGCACCCTTTTATTGACTTAGGAATTTTTTTTTTCAGAGACAGAGAGAGAGTCAGAGAGAGGGATAGACAGGGACAGACAGACAGGAATGGAGAGATGAGAAGCATTAATCATTAGTTTTTCGTTGTGCATTGCGACACCTTAATTGTTCATTGATTGCTCTCTTATATGTGCCTTGACCATGGGCCTTCAGTAGACCGAGTAACTCTTTGCTCGAGCCAGCGACCTTGGGTCCAAGCTGGTGAGCTTTGCTCAAACCAGATGAGCCCACGCTCAAGCTGACAACCTCGGAGTCTCGAACCTGGGTCCTCGGCACCCCAGTCCGACGCTCTATCCACTGCGCCACCGCCTAGTCAGGCTGACTTAGGAATTTCATCTTTCCCACTTTGTGATAAATTTTTATCATGAATAGGTGTCATAGTAAATTTGTATAATGTTATTTTATGATTTTTGAAATCACAACAACATATAATTATGCCCTTCATTTTTAATATTATTTTTGCCTCCTTTCTCTTTCTTTCTTTCTAGAGGTTTATTTTATTACAAATAAATTTATAGAATCAACATTAGCTATATTGAACAGCACTGTAGAAGTTTGTTTGGGTGGATTTTGAAGTTCTCTTTTTATCTTTCTTTTTTTTTTCCTCTTCATTTGGTATTTTCTGGTTTTGTGAGTGGGGTCACTTAATTGAGTTTTATTTTCTTTTTCTTTATTAATTTAAAATTTTTTGACATTTATTGACTTTTAGTGAGAGAGAAAGGGAGAGAGAGAGAGAGGAACATCAATCTGTTCCTGTATGTGTCCTGACTGGGAATCAAATTGGCAAACTCTATGCTTTGGGACAATGGTCTAAACAAATGAGCTATATATCCAGGGCTCTTTTTACCTTTTTAAAATTTTTATTTATTTATTCATTTATTTTTACTCAGTGAGAGGAGGGCAATCAGAGAGACAGACTCCCGCATGTGCCCTGAATGGGATCCACCCAGAGAGCCCACTGGGGTGTGAAGATAGGGCATTGCTCCATTGCTCAGCAACCAAGTTAGCTCCTGAGACAGAGGCCATAGAGCCATCCTCAGTGCCTGGGGTCAACTGGCTCCAATTGAGCTGAGCCATGACTGCAGGAGGGAAAGACGGAGAGAGAGAAAGGGAGAGAGACAGAGAAGCAAGAGGGGAGGGGTGGAAGGGCAGATGGTCACTTCTCCTGTATGCCCTGATTGAGATTCGAACCTGGCATATCCACACACCAAGCTAATGCTCTACCACAGATCTTTTTACTTAGTTTTAACAAATATTTAAATACTGCTTTAATTCTTCCCACTAATTTTGATATGGACTGGCTTTCATTATAATTCAGTTCTAAATATTGTATAATAGTTATTTTTCTTTTTTCTTTAACCATGATTTATTTAGACATAATTTTTAAATATTTGACACTTGAAGTCTTTTTGTTTATACCTATTTATAGTGAGTATAAAGTCAGTTTTTTTTTGGCAGAGACAGAGAGAGAGTCAGAGAGAGGGAGAGATAGGGACAGACAGAAAGGAACGGAGAGAGATGAGAAGCATTAATTTTTTTTGTTGTAGCATCTTAGTTGTTCATTGATTGCTTTCTCATATGTGCTTTGACCGGGGGGCTACAACAGAGCAAGTGACCCCTTGCTCAAGCCGGCGACCTCGGGGTTTCGAACCTGGGTCCTCCATGTCCCAGTTCAATGTTCTATCCACTGCGCCACCGCCTAGTCAGGGTGAAGTCAGATATTTAAAATTATTTCATACTAATATATAGATGACATTTAAAAAAAATCTATTATCTGTCTTTTAGTAAGTGAATTCAACTGATTCATATTTATTAGGGCTATTGAAATACTTGGACTTATTTCTTATATCTTCTTGTATCTTCTTTTAATTTTTTTTTTCTGACTACTACTGACTTGATTGAATTTTTCATGTTCCTTTGGATGCATGTTCCTTCCATGCAAAATGGAAGTGATACAAACCATTTTTATTATTTTTGCTTTTCTTTTTAAAATTAATAATACACATTCCAAGTTTTCTTGCAGGATCTAAGTTAGTTAATATCGGCCATCCCGTGGAGGATAGTGCGTCTTCTCTATGTTTTCCTAGCCTGAACCTACCTCCAGCTCCAACGGTAGTAGGACTCGGACCTAAGATCTTCATTCCAGCTTGTTAGTACATCCCCCCCATTCACCTACACTTCTTCCCAGAGAGTAGTTATACTTCCATTTTGCTATTTATATTTTATTGTTCTTTCTTTTGCCTGGGTATCTTACCCATTTCTTTGCTTTTTTATTCATTTTAGTTACACTGACATCCACCCTGTCTTGTCCCCACAACTGTTGTCCACCAGTGGCAAACTTTCTGAGTCCAGTGTGTCCCAAAGGTCTTTATTTCATTCTTGCTCTTAAATGATGGATTTGGATTCTCTGGTTTCCCCCTGACAGTGGTACCCCTTCAAAAGTATTACTCCGTTGTTTTCTACAATTTGCTGCCATGATTAGAAACCTGACCGTGGTCTCTCTATCCACTTTTATGGGTGACCTGCCTTTGCTTCTGTTCCTTTGACATTGCTCCCATTCTCTTGGTTCTCTGAAGTTTCCTTATGAAGCATCTGACCCTAAAGTGAATCTTTCCTATCAGTTTATAAACTGTATTTTTTTCCAAGGGCTCATTGAGAAACCAGTCACATTTTGCATTCAAAGTCTCTTGGTCACTTATACTTTCAAAATAGAGTAAAATGTTGTTTTGTGAGTTCTGTTCAGGATCAAGGATCACAATTTGTTGGTGAAAAACAATCTGTGAACCCTTCCATCCATCTTTTACCTTCACCTAGAAAATAAGGGAGAGAAACAGATAAACCAATGCTGCCTCTGGCCTATAGGGATGGCTTATTTTGTGATTTGCCATTCCTAAAAAGAATTAAAAGCTTTGGGGATTATATCCAACTATATTATTTAACAACTAAGTGTATTAGCAAACCAACCCGCAAAATAATTTTAGATGACCTTGTGAGGGAAACATTCCTACTGTTTTAGTAAAGTTATAAAAAGTCAGTTTAAACAGACACAGCACACAAAGACTTTGTGAAATTAGAAATCTAAGAGCAGAATATCAATGAAGTGACCTTACTTTGTCTTTCATCCTTTATGCAGTTTGGGATTGAGTATAAAAGTGTCCTACCTCCTCGGTCATTAAAGTATGCTAGTCTATTAATACAATTTGGGCACTACTAGATTCATAGGGTTATATGCCTATCATTCCTAATAATGATATGGAGAATATATAGCTTTTCTCATTTGAAAGAGAAGGAAACCTCAGAGATTCAGGATGTCTCTCAAGTAAGAGAAGTTAGATTAAGTCAGACAGTTTGGGCTTTTATCCAGAATGTTACACAAAGCCTCGTGGGTGGTAGGAGCTCACTATATATTTGCTTATTAAGTGGATGTCAAAACTTAGGATTCTGTTACCATATCCAAGGCACTTTCTACTTCCAGTGCTTTGATTTATTTTTTATTTTTATTTTTTTAGTTCCCCTGCTTTTAGTCATATAGAATTATACTACCATTGTAGAGGAGATGGGAAACAGAACTGGTCAGAGTACGGAATTATTTCTAGATGAAGGTGAGGAGAAAGTCTGTGAGATAGAAACCATATTTCCCATTTTATAGATGAGGAAAACAAGGCTTGGTGTTGGGAGAAAATTATACAGGCTTTATTGTTCACTTGATACATTCAGGTTCCCTAAGGCTTTTTTTGTTTGTTTGTTTGTTTGTTTTGTTTGTTTGTTTTTGTATTTTTCTGAAGCTGGAAACGGGGATAGACAGACTCCTGCATGCGCCCAACTGGGATCCACCCAGCACGCCCACCATGGGGCGACGCTCTGCCCACCAGAGGGCGATGCTTTGCCCCTCTGGGGCGTCGCTCTGTTGCGACCAGAGCCACTCTAGCGCCTGGGGCAAAGGCCAAGGAACCATCCCCAGCGCCCGGGTCATCTTTGCTCCAATGGAGCCTTGGCTGCGGGAGGGGAAGAGAGAGACAGAGAGGGAGGAGAGGGGGAGGGGTGGAGAAGCAGATGGGCGCTTCTCCTGTGTGCCCTGGCCGGGAATCAAACACAGGACTTCTGCACGCCAGGCCGACACTCTACCACTGAGCCAACCGGCCAGGGCCTCATGTTCCCTAAGTTTTGGGTCCCTGTCCTGTCACCAGTGTGTAGGCATCACCTGAACCTCTGTGGGTCAGCCGTTCCCTCCATGGGAATTTGGGCTCTGGAACTTGTACCAGTGCTGATACTCTGGCTCTTGCCATTGCTCTAAGTAATAAATTCTTTTTTCTTCTGCCCCAGAGAGTTCTATATCTTCAGCAAACTAACATGACAAGCATAGCAAACCAACTTGTTAGCTTGCAAGTAGAGTAAAATTCTTGACCTTTCACAGTTCTTGGAGGTTAACAAGGCTCAATCCCATTTAAGCAGGAAATCATGGGGTTTGATCCCATGTGTGAGGGACCTCATAGCCAGAATACCCAGCCTACTCTCTTCTGTTTCCCATGGAAACAAGCATAAACCACCTCTGCAGTAACCTGTGGTATAACTAGAACTGTTTTATTATTACATTCTAAACTCATGAAGTTTAGAGCTCATTTCATTTTCTTCTCTAATACAACCCTTGAAATTATAGCCAACCTTATTCAGAGGCAAAGGAAATGGGTCACTTAGCCTGTAGTAGGGTCAGGAGAAGGTCATCTGTTGGCAGACGAGATATTTCCACTGGGAACAATTCACATTTTCCTAATAAGGCATTGTTTGTTAAAATGCCACATTCTGAATGGTTCAACACACCAAATAGCTATTGGCCATTGAAATTACTTTGGTAACTTTGCTTTTCCATCCATGAGGTTGAAAAGTGCAGAGTTCTAAGAAAATGAGACAAAACAAAACAAAACAGAAACAGTGAAAAGGTTTCATGTATGAGTCAGGAAACTGACAACTCCTGTATGACCTTTGAAAAGTCACTAGACTTGCCCAAACTTTAGTCTTTTCATGTGTAAAAATGGAGTTATTTATCTCAGTGGGTCTCTGTGTGCATGTGACATACTTACACTAAGTAATCTGTTGTGTATCTGAAATTTAACCTGGAATGGGAGGAACACCACAGATGTGTCTCAACCAGTGGTGAAAAAGCTAGGCTTTGATATTCCCTGTACCTCTGTTACTGGTTAATGGGGTTACTCATGGCTCTCTGCAATAATTGGCGAAGAAGGTTCAAGGGTCATAGGGCAGTCCTCCAAATTCTTTAGCTGCAGATAATTGAGAGAGGAAGCAGATAGTAGAGAGCATGGAGGGGGGAGTCAACAGAATCCGAAAGGAAGGGATCTATGGACTCCTGGGAAGAGTGCCAGCACTGTAGAATACTATGAGTGATTGATTGATTGATTGAGGGGCAATGGGAGACAGGACCCAGAGTTAAACTTAGTCTGTTTGGGCGCTGAAATGGAATACACAGACTAAGTGTTTTTATAAACAATAAAATTAATTTCTTACTGTTCTAGAGGCTGGAAGTCTAAGATCATGGCACCAGCAGATTTGGTGTCTGGTGAGGGCCTGCATTCTGATTCAAACACAGTCTTCTCCTTCTGTCCTTACATGGCCAAAGGCAGGTATCAGGGATCTTTTTGATAAGAGCAATAATCCCATTCATAAGGGCTCCACCTCCCCAAAAGGCCACACCTCCTAATGCCATTGTTTTAGGACAGTGGTCCCCAACCCCCGGGCCGCAGACCAGTACCAGTCCGTGGGCCATTTGGTACCGGTCCACAGAGAAAGAATAAATAACTTACATTATTTCCATTTTATTTATATTTAAGTCTGAACGATATTTTATTTTATTTTTTAAAAATGACCAGATTCCCTGTTACATCCATCTAAAACTCACTGTTGACGCTTGTCTCAGTCACATGATACATTTATCCGTCCCACCTTAAAGTCCGGTCTGTGAAAATATTTTCTGACATTAAACCGGTCCATGGCCCAAAAAAGGTTGGGGACCACTGCTTTAGGGGATTTCAACACATGAATTGGGGAAAGGGGCACAAACATTCAGTTAATCACAGAAACCAAAGAGATAGAAGACCCTATTCCCCCGAAAGGTAAGGGTCCATTCTTATAGTCTTTTCCTAAATCCTGCCATTCATCTAGAATATTTGATAGTGTTTCCTCTCCATTTCTTTTGCTTGTATCTGTGAAAAAATGAACATTGCTTGAATGCAGGGAGAAAGTAGCTCCTGCAGACCAGCCGCCTCCTCACTGGGCTGTGCAGAAGCCAGCCGCAGGCAACTGGAAGTGTACAATCGCTGATCCTTGTGAGTCCTTGCGAGGCATCTCCTGGGGGAGCTACAGGGCAAAATTTAAAAGTCCATAAAGTGCTACAAGGTTTTGTCTGAAAAATCTTGGAGAGAAGTTGAAGGGTCTTAAACCGATGCCTAAATTGCCCATTTAAACCCCCTGTAATTTAGAGGTAGTCTTCTCAGGAGGCTGTGCTCTGCTTTGCCTGTAACACTAAATATTAAAATTAAAAATAACTAAATCCACAACTGGAAAATAACTGGTAAAATTATCATTTATTTAGTTTGTCTGTTTGCTTTTTGCCCCTTCTCTCTTGTTCAAGGATTAACTCCAGCAGGAAGAATCCTAGAGTATCACCCTCGCTTCCCCCACTCAAGCAGGAGACTCCCAGCAAAATGAGAGTTCACGGGGCGGGGCACGCCGCCACTGTCTTGTGCATTATTTAGAGGTAAAAGGCAGCACACTGGGAAGCTAGGGGGAAAAGGAAAGAGTCTTTGGCAAGATATATGGGAGACTTATTTTTCAGAATTCAGCTTCGGGGGGAGAAAATGAACTGTATAGGGATAAACTATTGAGTAAGGTCTCTCAACTCAATGTCATCTACTAGTTACCAAGGCTGTCACCGTGATCATGACATGACTTTAATTTATGAGGACCCCTTCCTCCAAGAAGTTCCATCTAAAAAAATGATTATTTTAATGGAAACACAGATTTTGAGACTGACCAATAGATAGCAATGGTCACAAAAATAGTTTGGGAACATATAGCTCCTTACTGACTTTGGCTACAGGCATTTGGATGCTTGAGATGTTGCTAAGCACAATGTAATGAGCTTCTCCCAGTGAGGCACCCCTTCTAGAGCAAGCTTTTTAACCACGTGCCACAAATGAAATAAAGGCAGGGTGACCGTACGTCAGAATTTGCTGGGACATAATCATTAATATTTGTTCATTTTATCATAGATCTCTGCTCACTGAACTCAGCAGTTATGAGCACTGCCGTGGCAACAAGCTGGTCTTAGTTGTGTTGGAAAGCCAGGGGACAGAAAACTAACATTGAGGATGCAGTTAGTGCAGCCAAAATGTCCCTGCAGATTTGACAAATTGAAGTCTTTGTAGCTCCTCTTTAATAACTGTCTAACCTAGACCTGTCCGATAAAAATATAATGTAGTAAAACCACATGAGATGCCACTTCTTCCTTAGGATTTATCACATGAAAAAGTTAGACACTAACAAGTGTTGAGGATGATGCAGAAGAATGAGAACCCTCATACCCTCCTTGCTGGTGGGAACGTACAATGGAAAAGAGTCTAGGATTTCCTCAAACAGTGGAAGTGCCAGCAGTTCCACTCCCGGGTACATACCCAAGTGGAATGAAAACATGTCCTCACAAAAACATGTACAGTAATGATCATAGCAACATTATTCATAAGAGCAAAAAAAGTGGAAACCACACATATGTTCTTTAACTGATAACCTACTTACCAAAAAGTAGTCTATCCATACAATGGAATAGTATTTAGCCATAGAAAAGAATGCAATACTGGTAAAGATTGACCACAAATTGTACAATTCATTATTTATCAGAAATATCCAGAATAGGCAAACCTATAGAAACAAAAGATGCATTTGTGGTTTCCAGAGGCTATGGTGAAGGAAGAATGGGAAATGACTGCTAGTTTGTACAGTATTTTGGGGGCTGATGGTAATGTTATAAAAATAGAAAGTGATAATGGTTGCACAACTCTGTTAACATACAAAGAAACACAGAGCTGTACACTTCAAAAGAGGAATTATATGACATGCAAATGATATCTCAGTACATCTTTAATTCAAATACATATGTATTACAAGCTACAGGTATAATTATACATTTCCTAGTAGACACATTCTGGAAGGTAATAGAAGCAGATGAAAATAATTTTAATAACACATTTTATTTGACCTAACCTATCCAAAATATCATCTTTGCATCTATCAATATTTTTTAATTATTGAAATATTTTACATTCTTTTTATTGTACTAAGGTCTTTTTTGTTGAATTTATTGGGATGACATTAATAAAAGTATACAAGTTTCAAGTGTACAATTCTATAACACATCATCTGTATATTGTATTGTGTGTTCACCACCCAAAGTCAAGTCTCCATCCATCACCATTTATCTCCCTTTACCCTCACCTACCTCTCCCTCCCCCTTTCCCTCTGGTAATCTCCACACTGTTATACTGTTGTCTGTATCTATTAGGTTATTTTTTTCTTGCTTTATCTCTTGTTCTCTGATCCCAAGGCCTCAGATCTCCAGGGAATAGATAGATTCTGCCTCTGAACCTAGCCCAGATCCTAAGAGAATTCCTGGATTCAGCATATGATGTTTAATTTGGCCTTTGACCTTAGCAACTGGAGCCTATTACTTTTTTTATTAAATTAATTGGGGTAACATTGATTAATAAAATTATATAGATTTTAGGTGGACGTGTCTTCCAGGGTGAACTAAGGCCTTAAAAACCCAATGTATTTTATACTCAAAACACATTGCAGTCTGACCTGTGGTAGCACAGTGGATCAAGCATTGACCTGGAATGCTGAGGTCACTGGTTCAAAACCCTGGGCTTACCCGGTCAAGGCACATATGGGAGTTGATGCTTCCTGCTCCTCCCCACCCCTTCTCTCTCTCTCTCTCTCTCTCTCTCTCTCTCTCTCTCTCTCTCTCCTCTAACATGAATAAATAAAAATAAAATGCTAAAAAAAACTAAGTTGTTAAAAAAAAACACATTGCAATTCAGACTGGCCACATTCCAAAGACTCAAATTCCACATGGGATTGGTGGCTACCATAATAGATAGTGGGAGTCTCACTAACGGTTAGAAGTAGAAGCAAATGAAAGCAGGATTTAGTTGGGTTTTGGTAATCCTTAGGGCCAGCTTGTTTGTACCTTCTAGTACAGTCGGTTATTTCTCCAAAGTAACCATGAGATGCAAATATTGGTGCTCTTTAAGGGACAAGGCAAACCCATAGATACTCACTGAACTCACCATTCATATTTTGATCTCCTAGATAATTGTGTTCCAGCCATACAGTGTGTTAGCTTTCCTTGAAGAACTTCAGCTTACATATTATTTCTCTATTTTGTAAAAATTGACCTAATACTCATGTTGGCCCTTCTAACTTGACTTAAGAGCCCTGATTTGTCGAGTTCTAATTTCCTGTCCACCTGCTGATTTTGCTGCCCTCGTATCTCAACAGTATGGCGTAGGATACACCTTAACTCCCTCCTATATTATTCTACCCATCACCTAACTTCAAAAACGTAGGATTTTCATTATTCTATGGATGGGCTTTGGGTTTATTTGTGAAGCAGAGCGAAGGGAAAAGAATAACATGTGGGGAATAAGCTCCTCACTTTCCTAAACCTGAGGTTTTCTGAGGACAGGGAAATATAAAAAGCTTCCGATGGTAAATATCTTGCCTGACCAAAAGCAGAATTATGCCTCTCATTGATTTTGATGAGCCTGTGTTTGTGTTGACAACTGGGAATAAGGGGTGGTAAGTTTTGTGCACAGAGGACCATAAACAATAGCTATGAGGACATTTTCTTATGTGGATGGAAAAAGATCAACCTTTGCTACTTAACTCCAAAGATGGAGACACACGGCTTGCTTGCTTTTGTTTTCTTCCTAGACAGTGAAGTTCTTGGGACTTGAGGGCAGGGGATGAATCTTGTTGCTCTCTTTCCCCAGACCATATCTCACTCATTCTAGGAGCCACTGTCCTGACCTGGGTTCGACTCGGACAAGTTATGACAAGAGGGTTCTTGTTTTCTATCCTTCAACAGCTTCTGTTTGTCCTTGTCTTACAACCTGGGTTGGCTGGTTCCATGCTTTCATGGTGAATGGGTTGTGGTTAGCCAGTTTCTCTTATGCTGGCTGCTGCATTGGTTACCATAAAAATGGAGCAGTTGTTCTCAAAGAGTGATCCCTGATGGGCATCATCAGCATCCCCTGGGAACCTGGTAGAAATGAAATATTTGGGACCCCTCTCCAGATCTTTTTGGTCAGAAAATGTGTTTTAGCCAGCCCTCCAAGTGATTGAAATGCATGCTAGCATTTGAGAACGCTGATGTGGAGCGTTTGATACTATCTAGATAGCATTTCCTTCTCAGTTGGAGGGACATTGAAAATAAATAGGAATGAAAATAATGGAAAAACTCCAGTCAAAATAAGTTTCAATAGCAGAAGTAGAAAAAAGGTATGGAAAAATGAATTTGGTCCTCGCCAGATAGCTCAGCTTGTTAAAGCATTACCCCGAAGCACAGGGATTGCCGGTTTGATTCCTGGTCAGGGCACGTGCAGGAGTAGCTCGATGTTTCTGTCTTTCTCTCCCTCCCCTTCCTCTCTCACTAAAATAAAAAAAAAAATTTAAACAAAGAAAAATGGATTTGGGAATAATAAATCATGTGTTGAAATCCTGTGATATGTAAAACACTCTTCTAGCACCTTTTACATACATTTTCTCTAGTCTTAACAACAAATTGGAAAGGTTGGTGGGATATATCCATTTGTATCTCTGTTTACAGCTGAAGAAATTGTTACACAAAGAGGTTAAGTAAGGAGCCCAGCATCAACAGCTGATAAGAGGCAACATTCAAATGGGAGTTCAGTCCGGGTCTGTTTGCATAGAAAGCGTGGAGAGGTAGAGACTGTGCAGATTGTGCTGTTGCTGAGTGCGGGGAGATTAGCATTGTTGTTATCTATCCTTTTCTATTAGGGAAAGTGTTTGATGTCTGGTGTAGCATGTCCTGCCCTCTTTCCCAGCAGTTTATGAAGGATTCGCCTCAAGGATTTTCAAATATTCGCACAGAGAGCAAGTATGGACAAATTGCATGTATTTTTGTTTTAAAATGGCATCTCTTGGTCCTGGCTGGCTGGCTCAGCGGTAGAGCATCAGCCCAGCATGTGAAAATCCTGGATTCGATTCCTGGCCAGGGCACACAAGACAAGCGCCCATCTGCTTCTCCACCCTTCCCCCTCTCCTTCCTCTCTGTCTCTTTTCCCCTCCCGCAGTCAGGCTCCATTGGAGCAAAGTTGGCCCGGGTGCTGAGGATGGCTCTATGGCCTCCACCTCAGGCACTAGAATGGCTCTGGTTGCAACAGAGCAACGCCCCAGATGGGCAGAGCATCGCCCCCTGGTGGGCTTGCCGGGTGGATCCTACTCAGGCACATGCGGGAGTCTGTCTCTGCCTTCCTGCTTCTCACTTCAGAAAAATAGAAAAATAAAATAAATAAAAAATAATAAAATGGCATCTCTTTTTTAAAAATGGTGCTTTATTACAAGGGTTCTTCAACAGAATGGGATTTTTATAAAATATGACTTGGGTTTGTGAGTTCTAGGATGAGAGAGAGAAATCATAGGCTCTGATTATTTCAGAAACTGGATGGAGAATGGGGACTAGGGCTTAGATATACATTTTACAGTACATTGCAGGGCACACATAAATGTATGTACAGCTTTATCAAATGATCAAAATTGAACTGAACAATATTTGTAGGCAGTATGTGTGATGAATACTGATATTTGGTATTTTATTCTATTTATTGATTCAAATGCTAGCCACCACCTACTGTAGTGATTTTGCATTCCATTCATCAGTAGCCTCTTGCAATGGTGACAATATTGAAATGTTGAAAAACATTGTCTACAGTACACATTTTGAAGGAATCTGAGGTGCTTTGAGTGCTCAGAATAGGAAATAAGCATTCTTCACATCAGAAGCTGATAAACAACAAGGCTGAAGCTGATACATAAGAGTTGGTTTCCAAAGCCCTTAGATGGAATTTCTGCACCACACAATGGTGGACAGGAAGGAGACGGTCAGGTGGTCCCTTACCGGGGGCAGTTCTGCTTCTTTTTGGGACATGTGGAAATGCCTGACATGGTAGCACCATGACAGGGAGCACTGCTGGCATCGGTGCCTGGAAGACATGAATCCTGAACGCAGTGAGGAGCATGGAGCGGTCTTGCACTGCCGAGTTTTCTCTGTCCAGTGTGGCCAGAACGCTCCGACAGAGAAATGCAGTAGGTAACTCTCAGCCGCCAACCCAGCATGGCACCTTGGGGCGTGAACACTGGGAAGACAGCGCAAGAGCAGATCTGAGGAATTCACTGGACTAGACTCTTGTTGTTTAAAATCACTAAATTAATACTCCAGTTCCAAATCAATGATAAAAAGGAAGTCAAGAGAGGGGCAGCATGGATGACCGAGGCAGACTTTCTCAGCCGTGACGCTATTGACGTTTTGGGACCAGATGACCCTTTGTTCCAGGGAGCTGCCCTGTGCATGGTAGGATGTTTTACAAACTCCCTAGCCTTGAATCTAGCTGTCAGCAGCACTTCCCTCCACTTGCCAGTAGTGACAACCAAAAATGTTTCCAGATATTGCCAGTGTCCCCTAAAAGGCAAGGTCACCCTGGTTGAGAACCACAGGTCTAAGGTAATGAAGAGCGGCCCTAGACAACTTAAAAATGAATTTTAAGTAAGAATAGGAAATTCACAAGAAGCCTGCCCAGAACAGCCTGTCCTCTCCTGCAACTTGGCTGAGTCACACCAAGCTCCACTACACTGAGGTACAAACTGTGCAGAACCTTTTTTCTTCCCCCTAGAATCACATTTTCTACACCTTCTGTGGTGCATTCCTTTTAGTCAACACAATTTGAAATGATGTAGAAAAGCGAATGGAAGTGAAATCCATCTCTGCTCTAAGAGGAAGTCAAGTCCAGTGTTTTACAGGCTTTTACAGTGCAGCGGGGTAATACGTCTTAGACGGATGCTCCTGGGTCCTGAGTGGTTAGCTAATCATTTTACAGCCTATCTGCATCATGGATCCAGGGCCCAGTTCTGTGTACTTCTATATGGATAAATATGTAAATTATATTCTGCACAGGTTCCTGCTTAGATCCTGTCTGGAGGAACAAAGACAAGTCATGACACATGCTTATTTCCAGCTGTTACCAAAAATAAGCATTCTCCCTCTGCTAAATTTCCTTAATTTTCACTCTGTTTCCTTTTTCTTCTATTTCATCAGACTAAATGTAGTATGGCTTTCCAGTTCTACTTTCACAATGTAGAGCTGTCCTCTCAACAAGAATCCCACTTGCAACTTTTCTGGGAACAAAGAATTTGGATTTAGGTGTCATGAGTGGTAACAGTCCTTCTTTTACAAAGGTGATATTTATAGAATGGTAATTAATTATATGCTGCAAATATTGCTTAAATCTTCCTTTAGATTCGTTGACTGTGTACATCTAAAGAATGATAGAACGTTTGTATACTCACTTAATCAAAGTGGAAGTGTCTTGTTATATCCAAAGAAAACTAGCTTCTCTTAAAATTTATTAATTGAGAGTTACTGCTCCTGATAAATGAAATGATCTATGCATTTGTGAGATATTTGTCCTTTTTCTCAAGGATAACTGCATTTAGAGTTGGAAAGAATAGAAATATATTCTTTAGAATTCATTTTATTGATCATTAAGGAGATCACAGGATTTGAATTAATAAAAGTACAAACTACCTAATTCTTGGCCCAGGAACACTTCAGTAAATACAATGAGCTCCTTTTTTTCAAATAAACTGCTGAAATGCACAGTGTAGACTAGGAAAATTAACCAACGTGTACAGCTTTACTCCTTGCGAATTTTATTATTTCTGTCATTGATTGAGTTAAGAAATGTTTGGCTGGAACAAAAATAATATTCCTAGCATATGCCTAAGAAATATTAAATTATCCAGGCAAATGGGTTTGCTTGTTTCTCGTGTGAGAAAGATTAATAGAAATAATTGTTGTCCTCATAGAAAGATAAGGATCATAGGTCGCACATACTGAAATGAAGGTGCTTCTATTTTCTGTACTAAAATGTTTGTTTGATTTCAGGTTAAGTGATATGCTGGAAATTAAATATCTCCTGACAAAATAAGTGTGTGAAGACAGAGCTGATCACATGTTGGTCTTTTCCCATTGCATGGGGCTACTGGCCCAATATACACCCCACCTATCTCTCCCTTTTGAGTAGGTTTAGAGTAACATTTTTTCTGGTTGGGTGCTTAAGACCTTGCTTGAACATTCCACCCCTGCTTTGAAATCTGACTCTGATGGCTAGGCACCTTTACTGTAAGAAATCAACACTCTTATTTCATACCTCGTTGATCTGGTCATACATGCAGAGATCCAAGGGTGGACCATGCTATTTGAAATTCTGAATGAAGGGATTTTCACATTACCTTTAACCAAACTGATTCCAGTCATCTATCTGCTCTCTGAGAAATGGTTTGGAGAGAAAAACCATGGCATAAAACAAAGACTAGATTTAGCAGTTAAAACAATCACATCTAAAGCTTTCCTCCTCATTTCCACGTGGGTAACTTTGGACAAGTTGCTCAAACTTTTGCTCCTCACTGTCCTCAAGTGTTCAGCAAGAGAAGCCTTTTTAATTGTTCTATTACATCAATATTGTTGATTTTGAGACAGTAATACATCTCAAATTTCTTTGGAAGTTAAATGCCTTCAAAATAAAAGATAATACCATTGCTTAGTAATTCCATTTATATTTTCAGAATGGCTAGACCTGGAGAACGAACCATAAATATTTTTCTTAAAATAATGTAACAAATATAATACTGACACAAATCATGCAACTACTAATAAGAATGCTTTTTATTTATCTAAAGCAGTGATTTTCAAACTTTTCCATTTCATAGCAGTCTTAAACTAATTACTAAAATTCTGCAACACACCAAAAAAAATATATTTTTTGCTGATCTGACAAAAAATAGGTATAATTTTGCTTTACCAAAATAATAATAGTAGTAGTAATTACCTACTTTTTCCTCCTAAGTGACTTTTTAAAAGCTCAGGTGCCTATACTTGTATATAAGGATTTCTGGTACCAAGAATTAGCCAATCAGATGCAACCTTATTGTTCAATGTGACCAATAAGATGCAACTCTATTATATGATCTATATATTTATAGTTCAAGACAGGATATTTACACCAATGGTTATTGTTGTGTTGGCTATTGTCATATTTTTCTTTGACAATCTAAGGGAAAAAAGGTCAGTGCCCCTGACTAAATAGTCAGGTATTGCATGTTTCAAAAAGTCTTGTAGCACACCAATTGAAAAGTGCCGATCTGAAGGGCTTCCATACCTGTTTCTTGCTCTGATTCTCATAGCACTGTGAAAAGTCCCAGATTTTATTTGATATTTTGACTAATGAAATAAAAGGGGCATGGAGGACATCAGTTGAAACTATAATAATGAAATCTCAAGTGAGCATTTATTAAGCACCTCTTGTGTGTCGTGCCTGAACTAAAGATAAGTTTGTCATTTTTATTACAATATAGTTAATGTTTGTCACAATAATGCAATACTTATTATTATTCTCTATAGTTCTGGAATTTGAACCCATTTGCATGTTTTAAGAGGAATAAAAATGAGAAGAATTTTAGATTAAGTCATTCTTTCATAACATGGTGAAATACACAGTGTTCCAATCCAATGAGAATTTCTAATTCTCCTTGGTGCATCCATTTGAGCCAACCATGTTTAGAGCCAGTCTACAGGCACCCTATGTACGGTATGGAGATTACTACACTCTCTGTCTATGATTGGTTCAGCCAATTGGTCTGTAGTCTTCGACTTGGGTTCTGTCTTCCCGATCTACTACTCAAGATACTCTTAATTATAAGCAGTGCTGTTTATTTGAATTGACTCTCTTTTTCCCTGTGAAAAGAGTTGCTAAATTTGTGGTACTAATTTGTGGAGAGAGGGATAGATTATTTAAAAGCCTAAGAAATAATGATTTTTAAAGCATAAAAGAAAAGCTAACAGAAGAAAAGACATAAGACTAAAACATCCTAGTTCTCTCTGTTAGAATTATGTTCCATTACATGTAATAAATAATTATAATAATAATAAATAGTAGTGTAAATAGATAAAAGTTTATCTCTCCTATAAAAGAAGTCTGAAGTTTGTTTTGATTGGAAAGGGCTTGGATGGACATTGCACAGTCACCAAAGGACCCATACTCCTTCTACCTTTCATTCCGTCATTGGAGTGAATTGCTGCCAATCTTAAATTTCAGGATGATCATTGAGCCCACAGCATTGACCTCTGTATCCCAGAGCTTAGGAAGGCAGAGATGCAAGGGGCACATTTCGCAGCTTTAAGCAAATTTCCTAGAAGTCTCACTCAGCACTTCCACTGCCATCTCACTGGCCAGAACATGCTTTCGTGGCCTCAACAAGTTACAAAGCTGACAGTGCAGTTTTGTAGGCACACATGCTGACACTGAAAAAAAACAGGGATTATTTTAGTAAGGAAGAAAGGAAGGTGGCTATTAGAAAGCAACAAGCATCTCTATAGAATTAAAGTAGAATGTTCTAGGGGGGCTTTTTTATCCTGAATAATTATCACCAAGTCAATGAAAATATCTACCTTTGGTTTGGGCTCAATCCTGTGAAATCGGTCCATATAAAGGAGAGCTGTAATGTCTAGCCAGTGGCTCCCTTCTTTACACAGAGCAAAGCCAACATCCATAGGCCTTCCAAGAACTGGGCTGTTAAATCCTGCTCACTCCATTTTGGACACACTGACTTTGGACATGCCCAGCAGGCCTCTGCCCTGGAGTCTGTTTCCTGGCTGCTGCTTCAAGTCTCTGCTCAAATTGACTCTTTTCAGTGAAACCTATTGTAATGTTGTGATTTATAATAAGAAATATTTATTTGGTCTTTGTCCCCATTTCTAGGAAAGAGTGCCTAAAACACTTAATGATGAGAGAGAAGAAGGTGTCTCCTATTATGTTAACGAGGTGACTTTTGGAAAGCACTGTGTAATTGGTAAGGGAGGAAGGGGATGTTGTGTGTGGCCTTCAAGGAAAGGTGCAAAATTGGCATACATATTTGAAATTTTTGTCTATTTCTCTGTATATAAAAATACCCTCACAAGATAGAAACAAGGAAAGTATCTATTTAAATATGTAACATTTGTCTTTAAAGTTTTCAGAATGTTCACTGTCAGTTTATAATACAAAATCCTTTTTTTCAAATTCTGTTTCCCTTGGAGCTTTCCACTATTAATACCCTCAGTGGTGTGTGTGTGTGTGTGTGTGTGTGTGTGTGTGTGTGTGTGAATTTACTTTCCTCTTTTCCATTCTTATCTGGATAACAAATCTTTCCATACTGAATAAGTTCTCCTCCTTGTCATCACTGCTTACTTTCTTCTGTTTTCTGGATCCGTTGGCCATACTCTCCTTGAACTGTTGCCACTAGCAGCTCTGTTCTTTCTCTTCCCTTTTCCTAGCAGCCTTCTCTCATCCTCCAGTGGTTATAGCACAAGGCACTGTGTGGACTGTCAAGACTGATACCATTTAATTATCTAAGCTGAACAGTCTCTTGCTGAGTCCTTTCACCTCGTCTATAAGGATAACTATGTCAACCTAAATCAGCACCCAAATTCAAACCCAAGACTAACAAGGGCTGCCATTTCTAAAAAGTGACCTTCACTGGAGAAGGTCTTTATCTTCACAGAACAATTAAAAATAGCTTTTTTAAACTTTAAATCTCCCATTTACAATGCTATTCCTTGATGAGAGTACTTTTTTTTTTCTGAAGTTGGAAACAGGGAGGCAGTCAGACAGACTCCCACATGTGCCCGACCGGAATCCACCCGGCATGCCCACCAGGGGGTGATGCTCTGCCCATCTGGGCTGTTGCTCTGTTGCAACCAGAGCCATTCTAGTGCCTGAGGCAGAGACCGCAGAGCCATCCTCAGTGCCTGGGCCAACTTTGCTCCAATGGAGCCCTGGCTGCAGGAGGGGAAGAGAGAGACAGAGAGGAAGGAGAAGGGGAGGGGTGGAGAAGCAGATGGGCGCTTCTCCTGTGTGCCCTGGCCGGGAATCGAACCCGGGACTCCTGCATGCCAGGCCGACACGATGAGAGTCCATTTTAACAGTTTTTCAAAACTAATTTTATTTACCTATAATCAAAATGTGATATTCGAATGGAGATATATATATATCCATATCCAAAGGATATCTCTATCCTTTGTCATTCATTGCATTGTAAGTTATGAAATGACTTTTATTTAATACCGCCAACATATTCATGGCCAAAAGTCCTCACTTGACATATTTTTTTTAAATGACTAGACCAAGAGAGCAAGGACAAATGATTCAGAAACTTAGTCATCATTAGTCAAAAAAGCTGTTGTAACAAGAAAATTTCAATTTCCCATCATTGGCAGTGGTCTACATTGTCAGTAGCCTGAGCCATCCCTTCCTCTGTTCTGTGTCAGCCATTCTCATCTCTTTCTGAAGGAAAATATACAAAAATAAAAAGAAATAATGTCACAGAAGTGGAATATCAGTTAAAATCCAAACCTATTTTTAATATCAGTATTCGCTTTGTTCTGTGAAATTGTCATAACCTTTTATGTCCACTCATAAATGTTCAAGCAGGCCCATTATTCAGCTCCGTTAAATCACTTGGAAATTACCACAGATGGGGCTAAAATTGCTAGTTCTAAAAGTATACTACTGTGAGAGCTTCCTGTAGTTGGGTGAATTACCACCTCCAAACTGCCGAACCAGGTGCCCAGGCTGTCTGGTCAGACATGATGAATGCTTGATGGCTGCTGACCTGGAGCTCCAAATGGCAAGCCCAGGCTTCTAGCCAGCATGGGTCTAATTATTGTTCCTTTTGATTTTGACTACCAATGGTAAAGTAGAATGTTCAAAGACTATAATTATATAACGTGACTCTCACTACTTAAAGAAAAACCAAGCATGTATTTTTCAATGTTGCTTAAAGTTGAGTAGCCTGGAAGCAGGTGAATGGTTATGCTGAGTTTTGTAACTCAGTATCAGCTTTTAGTTTATTGCCGGTGCCTTTTCAAAACTCCCTGCAGTGGGAAGAACAAATTAATCAAATAAAGGACAAAATTAGTCATTGGCAACTGCCCACACAGTAAGATGTTCTCTCTACTTTTTGAAAAAAGTAGATATACTTGTAAAACAAAGGAGCTGCAGAGGATGTGTGTTCATAATAGAATGGCAAGGCTGTTTTTTTGTTTGCATTTGGTTTGGTTTTGGATTTTTAAAATTACCTTTTAAGTTGGTAGTTTATATAAGGAATTTAGTTTGAAAAAATGCCCTATTTGATGTTTTCTTAAAAGCAGTAAAATGTTACCTAATAATACTGCAGAAGTATCCTTGATTTTGTTGGTAGGAGCAGAAAAGGTGAAAATAGTGCCGTGAGTTCTTTGGTTAGGTTGTCAGACCTCAGAGTCAGTTCTGAGTGACTTTAATGTCAAGGACCAGGGGGCAGGTTGCAGATGTTTGAGTTTCCCACCCGATCAAGTTCAGCACCATATCCTAACATTATTTCATTCACTCATTCATTCATTCACCCATTCATCCAAACATGACTCTTGAAGCGAGGTATAGCAGCATCTGAAAATTTAGCAGAATTTTGTTTTCTGGTATAGAGTGAACCGTTAAAATCCAAGCCTATGAGACAATTGGTAGGACCAAACCCCAAAGCACTCTCCATCCATGAATAACAGGTGAAAAAATGGAATTCTCTCTTAAGAATTTGATGAACTGAGAGAAAGATTGGAGAAGGCATTAGGAACCTTCCTTCGAGTCTACCATCTCACAGGTCCCTTGTTTTGAGCAGGGATGCTTCCTCTTGTCACTGTTTATTTACTAAATCCTGAGAGTATTCATGGAACATCTCTTAGTAGAGTCTTCTAGAAGGGCTGTTTGAGAAACAGTTCACAATGATTCATAGTCAGCCTAGAGGCCATTTCACCAACACTGATGTACCTGCCAGCCCTCTGCTCCCTAGTTTGTAGCCCTACATGAGCCACATATGTTCCTCTGCACTATTTTTCCCCTTAAACAAATGATGGTTATGAGACACAGAATATAATGCTGATGGCCATTTAGTCTAATACTAGAATAAATCCTGACCCTGAAGTTGCTGTTTCAGTTTTGTTGTCATCTTCTAGCAAGCATCCATTCATCCCAGGGCAGCAAAGCCACTGTGCAGCGGTCACATTTTCTCATGCGTGCTTCCTTCGTTATTTCTGTCAACAAATTGTGAGTGCATGTCTGTGCCTGCTCCATGAGATAAGGATGTGAGGGCAGGTAATTTGTTTGGGGTGATTCCAGGAAGCAGGACTGAGGATGGAGGAAAAATGAGAGAGGGAAGGAAGAAAATCAAAACAAAACAAAAAATTGTATAGGTTAGCAGTGTGGGCATCTGGAGCTCAAACCCACTGGGGAATTTCTAAGAAATGATGTGGAACAGAGGTCAACAAACTATATCCTGAAGGCCCAAACCGGCCTGTTTTTGTAGAATTTGATTGACACATACCCCTTTGTTTACATGTTGTGACAGACATTGTAATGGCTTAAAATATCTTAACAGTACTTAAAAATACCTGGCTCAGTACTGGAAGAGTTTGCTGACTCCTGGTGTTGAACTTACCTTAGACTTGTCCTTCTGAAGGGTGAAAGACAGAGTATTCACTCGCTGACCCTTCCCTCTGGGTCACATGCTTTCCCCAGAGCACCTAGACTGCATTGAAGCAACTTAAAAGACACGTGAGACAGGAAAGTGGGGAGACCACTCTATTAGGACCCATGACACGACCCTGCCAGTGGGCGCAGCGCTGTCCACCGAGCTATACAACAAGGTGTCCAAAGCAGTTGCGCTAGTCCTCTTATCCTGCAAGGAATGGCTTCTTTTTACCCACCAAAAATTGTTTTTCTTTGATCAACAAGAGAGCTTTACTGTTGTTCCTTTGCCGTATTTCAGAAAATTCTATTTTTTCCAGATATCCCAGTTTTGAAAGTTTGGGAGGCGTGTGTGTGTGTGTGTGTGTGTGTGTGTGCACCCCAGGAGGTTTTCTTGGGAGTTTCTTTTGCAAAGTAAGAAAGACAGACTATTTAACCAAATAGGAACCTCTATTTATAGCCATGGACCAAGGGTCAGAACTGATAGGGTCCCCACTCCGACCTGAGTCCTCAAAATCATGTGTGTACCTAACGACAAGGGTGAGCTCCATGCAGCTGAATGTCTCCTGGAAGAACAACTTGCCATTTTTAGAAAATGTTTATTTTCAGCAATTATGGGCATAGTTGTAATTATTTCCCTAATCTAATTAAGAGATAATTTTTTAGTGGATTATATAAGAACGACAGGTGAGTTAAATGCAACTGTGCTACACTGAGACTAAAAACAAATAGGGATGTTCATTTCAAGTAGGAATGGAGCCCAAATGAAAAGAGAAGTGAAACCAAGGAGGTGGAGGAGGTCCTGCTTCACATTACCCCACGTGGGAGTTAAGGTCAACATCTGTTCACTACATCCTCCGCTGTAGGTAATAACACATTTCACTAAGTAAACAACATATTTTCCAGTAGTTGGAGTGTATTTTGAGTATATATAGACGGCAGTTTCTTTAAGCAATGTCCTCTGACAAAATACAAGATAGAACCTGAGGAATCTAAGATTAGAAGGACTATGTCAAGTACTCTGACTTTCTTTCTATCATGAGAAGCCTGTCTACACCAACTCTGGCAGCCAGCAAGCGAGGCCAGGAGAAATAAGTGCTTATTTCTTTGCCAATGTGCCCATAATGTACCTTATAGGCATAACACAATGCCTATGGTTTGGAGAAATTATATAATCCCAAGCTAGGAATTGTTTCCACTCTTAGACTCAGTGGTGATTGAAGGGAAGGACCAGATGAAATGGTCCTGATTGTGTTTTCCCTGATGGGCTCATGTCCTAGTAGCCACATGGCTCACACCTCAGTGACTCTAGGTCTGAATGTATTGGTGACACACAATGTAAGTGAGGTTGAATTTTATTATGAAACAGTCTAGAACAAAAGCCTTTCCAAACCCTAAATGAATGTGCCAGGCCATTCTTTAAAAAATACCTGGATTTTCATTGACCTCTCTGTCCCTCAAAACAAACACTTTGTTGGATTTTCAGTTAGGTTTTATGAGTTCAAGTGAATCATTGTTGATGCGTACTTTTGATATTTGAAGACCCAGGTCTAATATGTGTTGACTTGGAAGATTCATGAGCTTTGATTAAATGAAGGGATAGACAGCAATTCATGCAGGGCCCACAGGCAGGGTTATCACAGGTTGTTATCATTGAAAACAAGCCAAAGTGAGGAGGGTCATATTCAGTGTAAAGAATTCCTTCTGACAAGAAGATCATTCTTGCTGCATCTATTTGGAAAAGCAGAAAGGATACAAAGTGTAGATATCTTTCACTGTTGGACAGGAACCCAGGGTTTCATACCTCAGTTTAGCCATCAACTTCCCTACACCATGACCTCCTTCTTTCTCTGGAGGAAGACCAGTGTACAGTTGCGTTTATTTCCTAAAAGGTCGTAGTATCTAGAAAACACTTTGAAATTAGTTCTACACGGGACTTTTTGGACTCTGATTTCTAGAGAAGATGGAGGCCCGGAGTGGAAAAGGTGGGGAAGAAGGGAAGGAAGAATGATGAAGGCATAGATCCAGTATTAGTATTTTTGGATTTATTTGTGTAAATCTCATTAATAGAAAAGAAGCATTCCAACTGGGAATATAACCCTTTTTCTGAGAATAAGCCTTTTTGGTTTGCATTCGCAGAAATGCCTGTGAGATTAAACAGGCAAACCAAATGTTATGCCAGGAAAAACCAGAGCTAATACATTACTCAGTGTTGTCTTGTTCCCCCTAGAAGTGCCTTCAGTGAACAACAAAAAGTAAGAATCCTACTTTTCCACCGTGTGATTAAGAGACTCTTTTGTTTCCTCAAATGCAGCTATGGTCTTCACTGGGCAGGCCTGAGACTTTCCTGTTTTTCTTTTTGATTTCCATCTCTCCCGAAAGTTTTTTTTTCTTTTCTTGTGATCTGTTGTTGTTATTCTTTTCTGTGATCTCTAAAAACACATCAGTTTCTTTAGAACTTAACAAGAAAAAGAACTTCCATTTTGAATGCCTGTAGTCCTCATATCATAGAGGCAGAAAGCCTGAAAAGAGAGCTCACAGGAATCAAATCCTGTAACCACCTAAAGCTCACGCTTAAGGAATATGCAATGAGTGCTAAAGCACTTTGCAGAGCTGTTTGCTTCTTCCTAAAGAAATAGCCAGGAAAGGAATGGCTGGCGTTGAACAAGAGGTAACTTGGTGTGCATCTTGGGAAAGGTAGAATCCATTTAAGGAGCGTCAAAATGTTTTTTTATGTGTTGATATATTTGAACTGTCTCTCTCTGTTCCTGCACTTACAATTGCATCTGTCTCCAAAAATGGGGAGAATTGTGTGTGTGCGTGTGTGTGTGTGTGTGTTGCTATAGAAACTTTTATGAGTGCCTGCTACATGGATGCATGCTTGATTGCTTGCTCAGAAATACTAATTATGCAGCCAGCCCTAAGGTAGTTGCTGGGGACATCAGTGGGCAGACTCCTAGGCTAACCATGGGTTTTATATTCTTTTAAAAAAAAAAAAAAGCAGTTTGCATGCACAGACCTTGGCCAATTCAAGTAACTACAAGAGAGTTTTGCCTCCAACCTACTGCATTGTACCAGGCCAATATGTGGTATGTAATCTAGCTTGTTAATCAATTTCCAGCATAGTTTCTGTTTTAGCTGAAGACTGCATTTTGCCTTGGGCTAAAAGGCTCAAAGAATCAAACTCATAGTCTTTTGATAAAGTACAGTACTTTGTGGTGTCTACTAAATAAGTGTTCATGTCCTGACAATCGTTCCTTCACATTTTAGTGGCAGAAGACTACTCTGATTGACATTTTAACTGGCTATCCCTGTTGGACAAGCCTCAGTGCTGTGAAATTGTCAGAATGCTAAGGTTTCACTGGCACATGATGTCGCTGATTCACAGTGCAGCCGTGCCCTGTCTGACAATCAAAATGGATTAAGATAAAATTCTAGTTCATGAGCCATCAGGAAAAATTATCAGTTTTACTTTTAAGAAATGAAAAGTGCTTGTTGAGATTCAGCCCAAAGATATAGCGCTACTATCTTTTAATTAAGATGACAGTTCACTTATTTTCATGCAATGTTAAGTTAATCTGTTCCAATTTAATGCAAACAAAGGGAAGGGAAAATATGCCTACTCCTCTACATAAGATTCCTTCCATGTGTAATGTCTCATGGAGGGATTTGATTTTATGGTGGGCAAAGGGTTGAAATTGACACTAATTAGAACTACCCTAAAAATGAGATCTAAAGTAGAACAGATGAGTCCTTTGTTTTCATCACAGTCACATGATGCCAATTTCTAATTTACTTCTATTCTAGTGTACTAAAATATACTAATTACTTTCCTCATTTCCTTATGAGAAGGTCCATTTGTGCAAAACATCGAGTAACAAATGACAATTAGATTTGATCATTGAAAGGTCAAAATAAAATGAGTGGAGATGTGAATTAGTGAATTTTGGAGTATTAGTCAGAAATATGATGTATGCTAGAGTTACCCCCTTGTGTCATATTTGCCTTTGGGATGGGTATGAATTTTATCTCAGGGTATTGAGTGAATTAAAGGAGCATTTGCTTCACTTTATTTTCAACAAGCATGTAATTTTTTTTTAGGAATAAATAAATGGAGTTCCAGCTGTACTAGTTGAAATGCTATCAAAGTACTGGAACCAATTATGCTTTTGAAAAGGAAGTGTTTTTGAACTGAACACACAGAAAAATGGTATCAGGCAAAGGCAGCAAAAACTAACAGCAAAACTGCATAAGATGGAGATTTATCAAAGGGAAGTGTAAGGAAGTATCTATCCCAAGTTGCTGTTGCCGTTATTCAGACGGCCCTGAAGGGAGAATGAAGTCTCCTGAGGCCCAAAGCTGTACTCGGGTCCTGTGTAGAATCAGGTTGGTGGAAGTTCTTACAGAAAGGAAACTGTTCATTTGGGTGAAGTTATTTAACTTTCAGGAATACCTCCTTATGGTGTGTATATTACTTGCGGTTTATAAGTAAAAAACAAGCCCCACATGGAACCCAAGTGAAGAGAATAGTCTCTATGCGCATCATCACCCTGTTACTAAGAGACCCCAAGCATGAGTCACCTTGACACCCAGGACCAGACAGGCATATGCTTTTTTATTCCCCTGAAAGCCATACAGAAATTCCTAGAGTGATGTTTATAGTAGAGAATGAAATATCTTGAAAGCCCTCCTTGATCTTACAAGGAAAGGTAAGTTATAAATATGCATTTACCCTCCTGGTTTCACATTGTTTAGGACACACTAGACGTGAGCATGATCGAATCGAAGTTCTCTGCTACAGGTTGATAAAAAAGTGTGGCCACAATTGGGGGAGGGGTTTGACAGTGTGCCTTGATTCCTTGAAAAAATGTCAATTTTACAGTGATTTTTGAAAAACATGGTTCTTTGCCACATTAAAATTAAATTGAGCCATGGTTTTTTCTTAGAATGACCTGGACATTGGGTACAGTGTTCCAGACCTAGAATGGCAGTGATCTCTGGGCCATTGGAAAGTAGAGCTTAAAAGTTTGGATATTTGGAACTAACATAAATATACTTTTCCTCCCTCCCTCCCCCTTCCTTCCCTCCCTTCCTCCCTTCCTCCCTTTCTTCCTTCCTTCCTTCCTGTCTCCTTCCCTCCCTCTCTCCCTCCCTGCTTCCTTCTTTCTTTCCTTCCCTTTCTTCCTTCCTTTTTAAAAACTATCTTGCAAACTATATTTCTCCAGGAAAAAAATCTTACTCCCAGAGGTCTTGATTTTTCAGGTTGAGGTAGACTGGCTTTTGTAATTACCTTCTGGAAACTAAGCAGCGGTGCATACTCAAGGTGATGAGTGTTTCAAAGTCAACCTTAAAATAAGACTAATGAGAAGTAGAAAATTTTTGAAGTTATTTCAAATAAATTATCCACAGTTTTCTTATAATTTGACACCCTATGCAGAGAAATAGAAAGTTATCTATTAAATAAAAATGTCTCCAAATGTTTCACCTATTTATTGGGAGTCTGTTCTCTTAGATAGTTAACATGTAATGACGAGAAGACTAACGCTCTTGCAGACAAATACTATCAGCTGTTTAGCCTGGGACAAGTCAGTTCATTATCTCCAAAATGGATATGCTAATAATTGACCCTTTTGTTCTGACAGTCAGGATCAGCTAAATTGACAGGTATAAACACTTTTTAAAGGGAAAGCTGTGATCCAAGATACCAGGTTTGCAAGTATCAATGCTATACTTCTATATACAAAGATAACACTGGTGCAAAATGCAATTAGGAGCCAATTGCAGTGGAGCCACAGTTAAAACCAATGCATTCGTAAGAAAAAAAACATTCCCTGCAGAGAGACTTAATGACTAGTAAAAATGATTATCTCTGAGCAGGTAGGATTCTTAGGCTGTCTTTCTGTTTAAACACAATTTGAAATTGTGGTAACATCTATATATTCTTTATTTGTTTTCCTCCATGTAATAACCATCTAACAAATGATCAATATGTCATTTTTTTCATCATAAATTGATGACTTTATGATGAGCCCACATTCAGGAGTACTTAAAATTCAACTCTTACCTCTGTATTACCCCATCCATTAAATTGCACTTGCATAGGAAAACATGAATTATTCATTAACATTGTTGATTGGCTATAATAACAATGTTGTTTTTCTTCCAGCAAAAAAAAAAAAAAAAAAAAAAAAAAAAGAAAGAATGGCCTATAGTCTTTGTGACTAAGCTCAAACATACTAAACATGAATTAATTACATTTGTGAATGATCATAAATATGTCACTTTAATTCTAGTATTGTTATAATAATTTGTGTTTATTTCAAATAGGATACAAACCACTGGGGAAAAAACTGTCTCAAATTTCTTTGGGAAAATATAATTACATTTTTCTGAGACCTGGTATGAAAGGATGAAGCTGAGTTAATACGGTCTTCATTCAGATGTCCCTCCCTGAAGCTGTTACATGTGTCTTCTACTTCTGACAGCTTAAATAGGTTTTTTTCTCATTAAAATCTTTCACTATCTCCCTGTTGCTACTATAAACACATTCAGGAACCTGATTTTAGGCTTCTAAGCCCTTCATTGGTTATTCCTTTCATATGTGAGTTCATCCATCCATCCATCCATCCATCCATTCATCCATCCATCTATCAGCCCATTATAGCAACAAATATTTATTGAGTATCTAATGTGTTCAACTAGATACTTACAAATACCCTAATTCAAGGCCTGCTTCTCCTGTTGTTATTTTCTTCTGTGTTCCCCATTTTAAGAGCTGTCATTCTCCCAATATAGCACTCAGATCAGCACGTGGACCTTCACAGACATTCTCCTCAGCATACCTTTCCATGTCCCCGTGGGTAGCCAGGTGTGAATATGACCTTCCTGGCTATGAGAATGGGAGCTTGGCAGACATGGCCATGTCAGCACCTGGGGAGAAACTAGTCTCTGTAACAAACCACATCCCACCTTAAGAAAGGCTGCTCCAGAATAAGAACCACAAAGCCTGTGTTTTAGGAGCCTGATAACTGATTGAGCAAGGGTAAAAATACATACAGTACACTTACAGAAGACATCTGACATGAAACTAACACAGTTTGAAGGTACTGGTAAAGCACACAGGGTGGGCTCCATCATGAAGTTAGGCGGCTGAATACTGAGACCAATCAGAAAGACTTTGTAGAGGAAGGTGATGCAAATTGGGTTCAGAATGATGATGGAGAGGACAGATTTGATTTGGCAGTTCCTAAAGCACAGATGAAAAGTGAAGCCATGTCAGGAGCAAAGGCAAGCAGCAGGTGGGCTAAGCAAGTGCTTAGGCCAGGGAACCGGAGACCAGAGGCAGGGGAGTTTGCGGTGCTCCCTATTGTACTTCCATTGAGGAAAATGGTGCCCATCCTTCTTGGTAATTGTCAGAGCCCTGGAGGCTTGTAGATGACGAAGTCCATAGGTGAATACTCACTGCCGTGGTTCTTGACTACCAAGGTTGTTCACCCTGTAGGCTGCTGGAAACACACTCATCTCTGTACTTGGCATTCGTTATCTCGTTGAATTCACCCAAAATCAAGGGACAAGGTAGTTTTCATTTTGCAGAAAGAAACTGAAGCTCAATTTCATGCCAAAGGCAGAGCCCAGACTCAACCTCATGTCCTCCTAGCTCCCAACTCCCCTCGGTCACTTTTCCATATGCTTTTTCTAGGGCAGGGTTCCTCAGTCTTGGCACTCTCAGTATCCGTGGCTGGGCATTCTTTGTGCCAGGGTCAGCCCTGTGCACTGTAGGAGGTTTAGCAGCATCTCTGGCCTGCACCCACTAGATGCCAGTAGCAGCCCCACCCCCATTTGTGACAACCAAAATGCCTCCAGAGTTTGCCAAATGCCCCCTGGGTATAACTAAGAGTATGAACAAGCAAAACCATCCCTCGTTGAAAACGGCTATCTAGAATATTATAAGAATTTGGAAAATTGTTCTGTAAACCCTTATTCTCTTCCAGTTTTGCACTCAAAAGTGCAAAAGGGAACCCGGAAAACATTCTGAATGAAAGCTAAAGCCCAGTTTGTACAATTCAAACTCGGGAGGCCAATAACTTCCATTTTTGCCCAAACCTAATGTAATGATTACAGTTTAGAAGACTTGTCGCAAGTTGCAAGTCAAATGGCTGTTGTGAGGTCCGCACGGAGCCTGAGAACTCTAGTCATGGACCAGAGCCCTGCACAGGCTTATCCTGCGGTCCTCCTTCAACCAGTGTAAGAAGCTGCAGCTTTCCCCCGTAAATCACTGGGAAGCCTCTTCATGCTGGGAGTGTGAGAAGCACTGCTGCGCGCATCGGTCTTTTCAGCTGGGCTGTTTCCAGCTGCCTTGTTGAAGACAGAGATGAGTTATGAATATTGAAAGCTCCTTGAGGGTACAGACCATGTGTTAGACACAGTGGGGTTATTAAAAAGCATAACTTATAATTAGCAATAAATGAGTTGGTGTTACAGTCCTTTGTTGACATATTCATTTAGTGCTGGTTGCGTGTCAGAACAGCATCACAGTAGGTGTGTATCCCTCCTCAACATCATGATTATTTGATTGATTGTCTGGAAAAGTTTTGGAGATTGTTTTTGTGGTTATAGAGAAAATGGTTTGTGAAATAATTTAAGTTGAAACAAAATAACTAAGACAGTAGTTGCCCCAACTCTAGAATGTCACAGCAGTAGACGCTAATCCAGGTTCTGCTGTCTAGAATTTGCCACATGCAAGAACAAATTTGGACTGAGATATAAAAGCCTGGCATCGTCACTCTGATCACAGCCACATCATGTGCTTCTGTCATATCTCACCCTCGGTAACAGATATAATATGCGCCTGGGATCCTAAAATTTATAGCTGTTAGAAGCAAATTGTTAATATGAAAATACATCGTTAAACATGTCAGTTGAATGTGTTTCCAAACATCAGCAAGGGTTAGTTAGAACGTGATGGTTACGCTGCTTCAGAATATAGAACTCAAAAATATGACATATTTCTTAGCTTTGGGTCTGCTTCGGGTCTTATCTCAGAGTACCCATTTGCAAAATAGAAAATAATTCCCTTTGTGTGTTAGGGTTACTTTCATCTGCTTGGTTATGGAGTTCACAAAAGTTTTGCACTTGGGATCCCTTTGGCAATGTCATAAATACACAGAATATTGGTGTAAGATGTGCGTTTTAAAAGGACTTAATTTTATGGAGTTCCTTCTCCCAGATAACCTGCCCATATGTAGTTACGGAGCCATCCCTTCTTTCTGGGGCTGCTGCCCCAGCCGATGATTCCATAGGAGGCTGGAGGAGCAGATAACTAGATTAACCAGCAGCAAGATTTCTTCTTTCTTATTCTCTCAAAAAGTATATGAAAACTTTTCATATTTACACATTCCTCTGTGAATTGCATTGGTAATGATTAGAACCCATCTATTGTTTATAACAGCACAATGAAGGATCTTGATACGAACTCATGTGTGTGTATAAGGGGGCATTTGTTTATAGATTAAATGCACCAAACAGGATTTTGAAGGAGTTTGAGTATTTGTTTTTCCTATCTCCAAGCAGAAATTTAAAGAATGACACATTTGTGCTCCCCAACAGCCTATGGCAAGGTAGGGACAGGTGGCATGGAAAGTGTCCCCAGGGTCTTGGCTGCCCTGTGCCCTTGACAACATTTGGCCTGGAGAGATGTATAGCACTGCCGTATCTCTTGGGGACGTGTATTTAAGTTTAAAACAAAACGATGTGCATGGCATGTCCCTTGGTGGACATTTTCTGTTCACAGGAGAAGGGAAGTCTCTGGGAGGCCACGCTATTGCATTCTGCAGAGGAACTGTTCCAAGGTCAGGTGCTTGTGGGGGATGACAGACCCTAGGAAACGTGGGTAAACGAGGTATTTGTGGGGAGGCTGTGCTGGAAATCCTATTCTTTAGTGTGTCAAGAAAGAAGCAGTTGTTTAAAAAAAAGTATAGACTAAGGATTTGAATTTGACAAATCTGGTTGAAATGCTGGCTCTCTACACTTAGTAGGCAGATAACGTTGGGCAAGTGGTCTAGCAGTTTCCTCATCTATGACATAGGCATATTAATAATGACCTTATAGTGTTGTTTAAATCATTGAATGCAAAAAATAAAACCCAAACAAACCCAGAAAAACTATAGACTGAGAGTTCTGAAGACCTAGAGCTAATTTGGACACACAACTAGCGTGGTCCAGTCTGCTGATTTTTCAGCCCCACTTGCCCATCTATCACAGTGGTGTGGGGGAGGGGAGAGTTGTAGCTGGAAGCTTTTCCAGTTAAAAAGTTGTCAAAATTCATATGAAAAATTAACATCATTAAAATATCCACACTACCCCAAGCAAGCTACAGATTCAACACAATTGACAATTATAATAGTAATGTCATATCTCACAGATAGAGAACAAATATTTTATAACTTTATATGAAACCTCAAAAGACCCTGGATAGCCTCAGAAATATTGAGAAAGAAAAACAATGCCACCTAATATGAAACTATGCTACAAGGCCATGGTAATCAAAACAGCACAGTACTGGCACAAGAATGGGCATACAGATCAGTGAACAGAATAGAGAGCCCAGAAATACACCTATGCTTTTATGGTCAATTAATATTTGACAAAAGAGGCAAGAACATACTGTATGATGAAATAGAGACCATCTCCTCAGTAAATAGTGTTGGGAAAATAGGACAGATTCATGTAAAAAAAAATGAAACTAGACTACCAACTTCTACCATACACAAGAATAAACTTAAAAAATGAATTAAAGACTTAAATACAAGTCATGAAATCATAAAAATCAAAAAAAAAGCATAGGCAGCAAAATTTTAGACATTTCTTGTAGCCATATTTTTGCTGAAATATCTCCTTGGACAAGTGAAACAGGGAAAGATAAACAAATGAGACTACATCAAACTAAAAAGCTTTTGCACAGCATAAGAAACCATCAACAAAGGGAACCTACTAAATGGGAGAACATATTTGCCAATAATATGTCTGGCAAGGGGTTAATTTCAAAAATATATAAAGAACTTATACAATTCAATACCAAGAAGGCAACCCAATTTAAAAATGGGCAAAGGATCTGAATAGACACTTTTCTAGACAGGACATACAGATGGCCAATAGACATGAAAAGGTGCTTGATGCCTATAATCATCAGGGAAATGCAAAATAAAACCGCAAAGAGATATCACCTCACACCTGTCAGAATGGGTCTCATCAATAAATCAACAAACAACAAGTACTGGGGACGACGTGGAGAAAAGGGAACCCTGGTGCATGCAATTTTGCTGGGAGTACAGGCTGGTGCAGCCACTGTGGAAAACAGTATGGAGATTCCTCGAAAAGTTAAAATGGAACTGCCTTATGACCCAGCAATTTCAGTTCTGAGAATATATCCAAATAAAACTGAAACACTAATTTGAAATAATATATATGCACCCTTATGTTCATTGAAGCATTATTTACAATAGCTAAGACCTGGGAACAGCCCAAGTACCCATCAGTAGATGAGTGAATTAAAAAGCTGTGATACAAATGCACAATGGAATACTGCTCAGACATTAAAAAAAAAAAAAAAAGGAAATCATACCTTTTGCAACAGCATGGATGGACCTGAAAATTATTATACTAAGTGAAATAAGCCAGTCAGAGAAAGACCAATGCCATATGATTTCACTTATATGTGGAATCTAATGAACAAAATAAACTGATGAACCAAATACAAACAGAGGCAGGGATATATGGAACAGACTGACAGCTGTCAGAGGGTAGGAAATTTGGGGACTGATGAAAAAAGGTGAAGGGATTAAACAAGAAAAAAACATATAAAACACATAGACATAATGAACAGTGTGGTGATGGCCAGAGAGAGAGGAAGTGTAGGTAGGTGGAGGTAGTCAAAGGGGAAAGAAATGGAGATGGAAAGTCTTTACTTGAAGCAATGTATGCATGATGTAATGGGTATATGATGTTTTATTCATATGTACACTTGAATTCTGTGTGGTTTTATAAACCAATGTCACCCCAAAACATCAATTTAAAAAAATAATTGGCCCTGCTGGTTGGCTCAGTGGTATAGAGCATCAGCCTGGCCTGTGGAAGTCCTGGGTTTGATTCCTAGTCAGGGCACACAGGAGAAGTAACCTTCTGCTTCTCCCCCCCTCCCCTCCTCCCCCCCTCTGCCCCGCTGTAGCCATAGCTTGTCTGGAGCAAGTTGGCCCTGGGACACTGAGGATGGCACCATGTCCTCGCCTCAGGTGCTAAAATAGCTTAGTTGCCAAGCAATGGACCAACGGCCCTAGATAGGCATAGCAGACTATGCCACTGTTCCCGGTCTGGTTGCATGCAGGAGTCTGTCTCTCTGCCTCCCCGCCTCTCACTTAATAAATAATAATAATAATAATAATAATAATAATCAAAATCCATATAATAAAACTAAGTAAAATCATTAATGATATAGGAGTGGTAAGAGTGAAACATTTGTGGAGCTCTTTAAGGATCCCAACAACGGATATGAGACAGGGTAAAATCAAAAACATAGTCCATTTGTTTCTTCCTCTTTGTGCCTTTGTACAATGTGAGACAGAAAATAGACTGGAGATGATTCACCCTATTGTGTTGAGTAAGAGTTAAGGATGAGACTCTCGGAAGGCGAGAATGGGAGAAGTTAAGAGTGTGGAGCTATTGTGATGTAAAGGAAAGACAGTCTGCTGCTGGTTCTTGAAGACTGGGGATGCTGCTATCTTTGTCCTCCCTTGTCTCTTCTGGGAAACGAGTCCCTCCTTTGCAGAGTTAGGAGAGATTGTGAGGTCATGCCTGCAGTGGCTTCACCGCCCTGGGTGAGGCTTCCTTTGCCAAGGCACATTCTGATCACCATGACCGTTGGTACCTCTGTGAAATACTGCCACAGGGGACGGGGGGGGGCTGCTGGGACAGACACGTCCTCCAGCAAGAGATGAAAAAGAAGTGGAACGAAAGTTGACATTTAAAAAAACCAGGGAAAGAAAAAGTAATTGCAAGAAAGAAATTAGAACAATTATATAAACAGAAATTGGCTTCAAGGACACATGGCCAAAATCCCAAAATCAGGGAGGCCAGCAGTGGGGAAGAAGAAAAACACAAGAACCTTTGAGAGTAAGAATGTCAAATTCTCCAGGGGTGATCAGAGAGCTTCCGGAATGGAAGCTTCAGGTAGGCTATATTTAAAAAGAAAAAAGAAATGAAGAAGAAAAATCAAAATTTCCAATAAGCTTTTGCAGTTTTGACTCCTCTATCGCACAGAATATATCTTTCAGTCATAAAATGTTGACTGTCCTGAAGAGAAATATGCATGGATTATAATGGAATATAAAAAGTGATTATAGATTCTGTGCCTATTAAAGAAGTTTATTATGTTTTTTTTTCTTTTTGTATACAGTGCCTCTTTTCATGTCATTCACCTGAGCCCACAAAGCTTCTTTCCGCTGCCTCTTTCTTTTCACTAGAACGAGACTGGCCAGTATCAGGTCGCTCTGTGCATCCTGAGTGATGGCTGTGTTCTTGCTGGGAAAAAAGCAAGTGGTCTTAATGACTTCAGGAGTCTCCATCGGGACCGTTTATTACAGCGGTGGAGCTAACAGACTAAGCCTGTGAATGATGATGAACTGGACAACTGGGTTTCCAGTTAAATGAAAAAAACAAATCCTAGGACCAAACATGTTTAGGAGTGGATGTTTTGTTAAATAAACCTAGCCATTGATTAGTGGTGCATGGCTTGCTATAGGTATAACTTCAGATTGTGGGTTGTTGTTGTTGTTGTTGTTGTTGTTTATGAAAAGCACCTTGATGCAAAGAACAGATGACTTGGAGTCTTGAGATACTGTTACCGAAGTAGATGATCAACTCGGGGTAATACCCGATACCTTTGGGTTGGTCTGCCTTGCTTGCTCCTTACTGTCTGGAGGAGGAAAGAGGAGAGAGGATGTGTCTCTAAATACAGCCATTCCTTGGTACTGGCTTCTTTGGGAGCTTCTCAGTGGTGTGGCTTGTAGAGAATTTAACTTTTCGGAGCTTGCCTACTGCCCCCCACTCTACCCTTGCCCCAGCCCCTGTCCCGAGCCTCTCCCCTTTGAGAAAAGAGCTTTCATCTTTGTACCTGATTTAAGTCTGACAAAGTTGAAGGTCCATTCTCCCTCATCAGGCCCACTCTGTCAAACTTGAGAGCAAGTCTATATTTCTAGCTTACTATTTGTTGAATTGATAAAGATTTTTAAGGTAATAGTGTTTACCAAGTCCTGTGGAAAATAACAAGGAAAGACTAAGACATTTTTTTGAAAGAACTAAAAATCTGATGAGGAAATTCATTTAAACATCCACATTCAATAATTGCAGTCCATGAAACTTGAAGGGCTGGTAGCGACAACCTAATTTTACCCCCTATGAACAGTGGTCCAGGAAGTAAGGTGGCTGCGACTCCTGTGTCTTGATTCTTAATGTAGTTGTTTTCATCCTGCAAATTTATATGAGTGCCTCCTATGCATCAGTTACGGATTTAATCCTGAAAGAGAGTGCAGGTTCCCTGCTTCTAGCAGCCAACAGAGCCAGAGCAGATCATCAAGCCACCAGGCACATGAACGAAAAGAATGGGGGCTATAAAGAAATCCGTGGGAGAAGCACCTGACCCTGTCCCAAGGGTCAGAGCAACACAGCCCAATGAAATTATGATGTGAGCTATTTACGTTATTTTAATTTTTCTGATTGCCATATTTTAAAAATGAAAAGAAATTGGTGAAATTAACTTTAATGGTATATTTTGCTTAACCCAATATATCCAAAATTATATCATCATGATACGGAATCAATGTATAAAAAATTAGTACTGAAACATTTTATGTTCTTTTTTTTGTTTTTGTTAAGTCTTGGAAATTTGGTCTGTATTTGACCTTTAAGCTCATTTCATCTTGGACCCATCACATTTCCAGTATTCAGTAGCTACATGTGGTGAGTGGCTGCCATATTGGACATAACAGGTTGATAGAAAGATCCTTGGTGGATGAACCATTAAGCCAGAAGGATAAGTCAGTCTGGAGAATGCATGGAGTTGAGAGAGCTGGAGAAGGAAGACTTCGAGGCTTTTGTGGACCAACCGTTTAAACACTCAAAGGCAAGTGAAGGCAAGTGTCTCCCAGGAAATACATGAATTCATTGTAGCATCTCTTGGAGTACAAGGGTTGCCGTTTGGAGGGATGGAGAAAGCAGGCAGAACAGTAGGTTTGAGGGAGTCAAAGTGAGTTCAGTGTGAGGAGTATTGAACTGAGTGCCCTGTGGATGACCATGTGTGGAGGAGAAGGTGAGAACTCCAGGAATTCAGAGACCTCTGTGCACACTGGACTAGAGTGCAGGAGCTTCGGGGGGGGGGGAGGTGAACACTTACCCAGCACTTTAAAGAGTGGGTGTAGCCAATGCCATTTATCCTACAAGTGGCGGAATTTACACTGAGTTGGAGTTCTCAGGTTTTGCCCTTTGACAAAGAAGAACGGACACAGCAAAGTTAATATTGGAGCCATTGAAAGTTATACTCAGCGACTTAGCCTGTTTGTGTTCCTTACACGTCTTTACCTTCTATAAACAAAGTAGGGTTTCTTGTTATGCTAGAATGACATTTGGATGTAGGATGACAGACATTTATTGGGATATTTATATTCCTTCATGAGCTCAAGATCCATTTTGTGAGCTTTAGAGAACTTTATAAATTTTTAGTTTTTATTAAGAAAGATCATTCACTGAAATGCATACTTTTTACTATGTAATATTGTGTTCCATGCCTAAATCAAGTAAATTGATTCTAAGAATCACACTTATTAGTCTTTTTTATTTTATTTTATTTTATTCTTTTTGTGACAGAGAGAGAGAGAAACAGAGAGAGGGACAGATAGGGACAGACAGGAAGGGAGAGAGATGAGAAGCATCAATTCTTTGTTGTGACACCTTAGTTCTTCATTAATTGCTTTCTCATATGTACCTTGACCGGGGGACTACAGCAGAGTGAGTGACCCCTTGCTCAAGCCAGAGACCTTGGGCTCAAGCTGCTGAGCCTTGCTCAAATCAGATGAGTTCGTGCTCAAGCTGGCGACCTCAGGGTTTCAAACCTGGATCTTCCACATCCCAATCCAACGCTCTATCCATTGTGTCACCACCTGGTCAAGCTTAGTCTTTTTTATCCACATTGTATCTAAGTTTTTTTAATCCTCTAAATTTCTATATAAACTTCTGATAAAGTGGGTCTGGCAAGATGGATGTTTTAAAATTTTTTTAGTGGGGGGGAAAACAAATGAAATAGCATGCTAGATCCATAAAGATGAAGTTTACTTTAAAGAGCCCCAAAGTTGCCAACATCTTGGGAATTCCTTTTTTCTATGATGTCGGGGACTAGTGGAACTGCTGTGGGCTTACAGGACCACAATGACAAAGGTATGGACTTTGTCAGACTGGCTGAGTGACAGCAAGTGGATGAAATATTGAGCATCAGAACATGAAATGGATGAATCCGAGAATTTGGGAAAGATTTGACTTAGTCTTTCTTCCAGAGACAATGACAGAGGTGTCTGTTATTATCGTGTTCTTAAAAAGTGGTGAACATAGAGGAGGAAATTTTAAAAGAAAGAAATAAGTTAATTGTTTATAAAATGCAATTACTGCCTTTTCTTCCTGCTGTGTCCTTGGAGCCCAGCTAAGATACCAGATGAGTGGGTCTGCTTAGCAAAATGAGAAACCGACAGCCTTTAAACCAGCAAGCCGTTATCTATGCCTCTGGGTTGTTTGTATTGGAAAGAGTGGAAATTGTACTCTTTATCTCTGCTTGGGCTTGGAAGTAAAGATTCACGAAGGGTCAGTCGTGCTAATATCAAGTCTTTTATGGCTGCAATTCATTATGGAGCCTCTTGTAAAATCTCTGTCAAGCAAAATGGCTGAAGAGCCACTTTTGTTTTGCTGCCAAAAGGACCATTTGGTCTCTGCTAATTTAGCTACAGGTAAAATCAGATGTTTGCTTATTGCGCTTGGTAATTTCACTGTCCAAAATATTAAGGCTTTGGCTGTACCCAAGAAAAACTCCAGAGTTCAGTTTCACTCAACTCTATTCATTGAGCTCTATCTTTAGGCAAATCTCAATGCTGGTGGTCCATGATGTAACTTGGATATAATGATGCTTGGGAGATGGAACATGTAAAGGAACTAGGATATGGGGTCACTTATCAATGATGTCACCTGGAGTTGTCCAACTGTGTGACCTTGAAGAGTGCTCTCTCTCTCTCTTCCCTCACCCCCTGCCTCATCCCTCCCTCCCCATTTCGAGGTGACTGTAGTGGACAATGCAATAGAATTGATACCAGGGAGGTTCTCATTATTGCAGAAGTTAGCAAACTGTTTCTGTAAAGATCCAGCAACTAAATTTTTTAGGCTTTTCAGGCTATATGGTCTCTGAGACACTACTCAGCTGTGCCTATTTCACACAAAGAGAAATCATAGATTATACTTAATTAGTGAGCATGGCCATATTTCAATAAAATTTTATTTCCAAAAGCAGGTGGTGGGCCAGCCCATGGGCTATAGTTTGCTGACCACTTCCATGGAGAAAAGAGAAAGTTGACACCATTACTTGATGTGAGAGGCAAGCCCTTATGAAGGCAGGAGCCCAACAGATGGTTCTAAAGGGACATGTAATACTTCTATAGGGATACCTCTTTTCAGTCCAATTTATTCTTGTTGTTCATTTTATCTATGGTAGTTTCCTGTTGTCTGCTTTAGTATGTGTTCCTTGAGAACTGGGAACAAGTGATCATTGTGTGTTCCCACAGAGTTTAGACAACTTCTAAGATACTATATGTGCTCAACAAATCCCTTTGGAGAGGAGTAGGGCAGGGGCTTCGAGGAAAGTTTCCCAGAGCTTTTGAACTCTGTTCTGCTAAAGCACCAAAGCCACAGCCTATAATCTGGAGATGAGGATGTGATAGGACTTCTAAGTTAGGCACTTAGTGCAGAATCCTGCCCAAAAAAGTGAACCCTTTGCACCAAGATCATAAGGGAGGTTATCTTCTAGCACTGGAGAAAAATGAGTTAGAGCTCCTTTTAATGGGTGTTCACCCTGCTCACATATTAGAAATCCGAGATGACTGAGAATGTGAAGTGCCACTATTGTTCGGGAGATGTACTTTTTGTGGTTTTCTTTTTCTTGTTCAAACCAGTTCTCATATACTCTTTTGCCTTGACCTGGATCTCTCAAGGTCAGTGTCAGGTAAGGAGTTAGTGTGCTGACTTCCATCTTGGCAAATCCTTGTCAGGCTGATCTCAATGGCCTCATGGACACCTGTCTGGGAGCCAGAAGTTGAAACCTCTAACAGCAATAGTTTTCTTCCTGTTTCAGAAACTTATTAAAGTTTGCTGCTCCCATCCTGCTGCTTGGACCAGCAGCATCAACACTACCTGGGAGCCATTAGAAATGCAGCCACACCCTCCCTAGACCTGAATACCTGAATTTTAACTAGATACTCAGCTAATTCTTTTTTTTTTTCTTTTTTTTTTTTTGTGGATACTCAGCTAATTCTTATGCAAAAAGTGTATGAAAATTGGAGATGCTTTGCTGCAAGAGGCACTTTTTATTTTAAAAGGCTTTTCAGCACTTTCTAATAAATGTATCATCTAGTTGATAAAAATCTCTTTTTGGGAAATATGCACGGTGGTCTTATATTCTATTATTATCAGTTAGAGGAGTTGATTTTTTAGAACTTATCTAATAAAACCTTAGCTTGTCATACATGGTTCCAATAAAAATCTTTCCCACAATTTGTAAGTCGACACACTTTGTAAATAAATGTCGTCTTCGCTGTGGAAATAATTATTGCACACTGTAGAAATATTGAGAGATTATTCTCTTTCCAGTGTTTTTACCTCGTTTCTTCTCCATGACAGATCTTGGGGAAATATATGATAGGTTTTGTCCCTATTTAGAAAATGGTTGTATTTGGACATAAAAAGGCAGGAGAGCTTAGTTGTGGTCATTACTGGACCTAGTACAACAACGAATTTCTGGATCTTTGTGTGTTCAGTGATAACCTACGTATCTGAGGAGCAAATAGAATGAAAAATATGAATGAACTCTAGATTGAAGCTGGGAGAAAATGGACAAAAGCAAAACAACCCTAATGTTGTTGCTAATGGCACTATTTTACTATCGTTTTTATTATACTTTTATGAGAAATATGATTGTTCTGGATTGTAATGGAAATGTGAGGGCAGAATGGGAAACTAGGAAAATCATCCAGTAATGTGGGCTTTCTTTTCCACTGGCAGAATTTGAGGAGGATTGAAGCTCTTAGAGATTTCTAAAGAGATAAACCACAATTCTCTTCCTCCATATGGAACAAGGGACCCCCTGCTCAGGTTGTCAGCTCAGCTCAGCGTAGCCTCCTCCCCTCTCCATTTTTTTTTATCAGATTGTTCATTCTTTGAGGTCAGGGACCTGTCATCTTTTTTTATCTATCACAGTTCAACCCATAAAATAGTACATAATAAAAGGGTTGTTGAATAAACAAGACAAACATAAATAGGAGAAGGGCAAAACTGGGCTAGAAACACCTGTATATTCATTCCCATTACAACCAGAAAGTTCCCACATTATCCTTAGATTGTGTTTTCTCCTCATATTCTTCAGTTATTTAAAGACCAATCAATCAATCAATAAAAAAGTGGTAGAAAGGCCCTGAATGATAGATATCTATTTTCGAATATACATGTTTATGTCTTCTGTGAGGCTTGTTGTGCTCTCTACTCTTACACATCTTGGATGCCCTTTTAGATGTGCTGATATTGAGAAATCTAGTGAAATAATGTATTCCATTTGGTATATGGGCAGGGAGTATTAAAAATAATTTTACTTTCTGTATTTAGCATCATGAACACAGTTTTACTTCTGTATTAATACTTTAGGAAAATGAAGAGAAACTATGGAACTGCACAACCAATTTGGGGTTATGATGGGGACAGGCTCTAGTCATGTAACTGCATGACCAAAGTAATAAATCTCCATATTAAATGACTCTAAATGAAAAGCCACAAGAAATCTTCCTAGAATTTGATAAAAATAAAATATACTAGTTCAATGTGTTTTGTTTATATTATAAATCACCCACTGAAAATAGAACAAATGCAGTCCAACTCTAGGGAAGCTAGGCAACACATTTTGGTGTGCCAGTGCTTAGCTGTACCTAAATGAGTGATGATTCTGTCCTACCTTGTTAAGGATGTCAGCAGGTATGCTATAAACACCTGTTCTTTGGGATTATAATTCAGCAGTAAAGAAAGAAGTCTCCAACAGACACTTAAAGAGCAAACCAAACTCTGCTATGTTTTTAATTGAAAATAGAAATATGTTAGCTTTTAAAATTAATGGTCTTTGACAGTTTCAAAATTGTGAATAAGGCTAAAAAAATGGTAGATGCTATTCAGCATCATCTATCTTGATATTAAAATAATCTTATAACATTAAATTCTTTGTCTACAAGCTAAAAGAATTTGTATTTGAATTTTGGAAGGCAGTCCTAGAGGGTTTTTTTTTTATTTTAGGTTTAGACTGCCTACAAATTGCATATGTAAAACCCCATTCATCCAGATAGTGGCCCATTTTTTTTAATTTTTATTTATTTATTCATTCATTTTAGGGGGGGAGAGAGAGAGAGAAAGAGAGAGAGAGAGAGAAAGGGGAGGAGCAGGAAGCATCAGCTCCCATATGTGCCTTGACCAGGCAAGCCAGGGTTTTGAACGGGCAACCTCAGTGTTTCCAGGTTGACGCTTTACTACGCCACCACAGGTCAGGCTATAGTGGCCCATTTTTAAGACGAGATCAATGGGTCAGAGGTTTAAAATTCCCCATAAATATTCAGGTATGTGATGGACTGACCTATAATGTTCTGTTTTGGGGTCAAATGCTGCAGAAAATAGGAATCCTGTTCGCTTTCCTTGAGTGGTGAACTGTCATCTCAATGGGAAAACAACTTCATGGAATTTGTGTATCTAGGTCTCTTCCAATCTGTTAAAGAATATGACTTTCGAAGAAGAGATTTCTTTAGTTGATGAAAGTGACATTTTGGAGCTTGAAAGGACCTCAGATATCATGTAGTCCATCACCTTTATTCTATGAATAAAAGAATTGAGAGGCAGAAATAATAATAACTTGATCAAGGTGCAACTATATATCAGGGGTCAGCAAACTATGGCCAGATGACCAAATATAGATTTTTTTTCTTTTGGAAATTAAGTTTAATTGGAACACAGCCACACCCTTTAGTTTACCTATCATCAGTGGCCACTTGAAATCCAACAGTGGAGTTGAGGAGGAGCAGCAGTGGCCCTATGACCCTCAAAGCTGAAAATACTTATTATCTGGCTTTTTACAGAAAAAGTTTGCTGATCTCTGCTATAAAATGGCTTAGTCTTCTGCCATCTGGGCTGGTGTTCTTTTGTCTATATCTTTTTTTCACTTTTAGTTCACAAAAGGTACGTGCCTCATCATATCAGTTCCTCTCTTACTCTCTCCACTTTTTTCTTTTTAACAATCTCTTCCCTTTTATTCCTGCTGGTGTCTAATTGAGGATAATTTTTAAGTAATATTTGATTATCTTACTCAGAAGTAAAACAACTTAATGCAATGAGAAATAGATCTTACATATTCTTTTTAAACATATGATTCTACAAGTCTTTAAGTAAGACTATGATTAAAGTAACTACAGTGCAGTTCAGCAAATACTTTTTTATGGTAAAAATTCAGAAATTATCAAAGTGTATGTACATGTCCCCCCAAAATTATAAAAATATAATTTTCTCAATAATTGGCTAGCTCAAAAAATGTTTGAATTTTTCATATGTAGTTCATAAAAGATGTTCAATGGGAAGCCAATTGGATTTGGCTAAGCTTGTTCAGTAGCAATATTATGTTATGAGTCATCAAAATATAAGGCAAATGTGAACTTGAATGCTGCCTCTCAAAATGATGAGTGTTTGCAAAAGTGTTTTAACAATGCTTTTGAAAATTAGATTAGGCTATTTGGCAGATTCAGCCAATTCTGGGTTTCATTAATCCTGTAATCACTGTCAAGTTCAATGACACGATGCATTTGGTGGGTCCTAAGAGTATATTCAAGTTCCATGTTACAGCTAAGAGCAGAAGACTGGGCCCCATAGCAGGTAGGAAAGCACATTTAATGGTGACTCGGGGTGAGGCTGTCTTCTGTGTGGGGTAATTGAGAGGAGTAAAGGGTTCCCTGTCTCCTGATGCCCACGTTTCCCAGCATGTACTCCACCTGAGGAATTTCAGTGAGAGTTCAGGGTTCTGGGATCACCCAGAGCCAGGACAGTGTTTCCGATAGGGCAAGCCATGCTGCTTACCTTCTTCAACAGTACTGTCGATTCCCTGAGGGCAGGCACCCCATCTGCTTGTGAAAGCATTAGTCCCATGTAATGACTGGCATGAAAATCCTCAAGAGAATGATGTTTTGAATGACTGACTGAATGAATGGAGTGCTCTGAAGTCACTAGGTGCCTGCAGAAGAGAAATAGCTCTCAGACTACATTATCACCAAGAGTAGGAACTGTATATTATAGGGTCTCTAGATCATACACAGGCTGACCACAGAACTTTGTGAAAAGAAGTCAATGCCCAATGGATGCTTGTTCATCACCGGAAAGGCCCCTTTGTGTAGAGGCGAGGCTTATGCAGTGCCTTGTGTGTTCACTCTGATTCTTCTCTCAGTCCAGATTGGCCAATCTTCTTCCCAGTAATCAGCTAAACCAAACTCTTTACTGTCTTTTTGAGAGATTCATTTGCCACTTCAGATCCTTTCTGGGAAGAGGAAGGACAAAAGGGATAGATACAGGTCTGAAGTGTACCAGCAAATGTGAATGGTCTAGTCTGACTGTACTCTGGGCTCCTGGCTCATCAACCCACCTGTGGTGGGCTTTCTCACTGGGGTACAATGTTCTTGGTGTTGAAACCCTTGTTCTGTTGTGTATGCTGCCACTCTCACTGGTCTGTCTGCTGCCTTGCCCTCAGCACCAGAACATAGGGGCCTCTTAGTCCTGACTGGCCTGGTTCCTCATCATAAATTTAAGCCACTGTTTGTTCTGTTTTCTGGTGGCTAATACATTATTAATTTATGTTCATTTTTAACTCTGCTCTTCAAAATATCCCAGTAGTCTTTGGGGCCCTTTTCTGCCATGGCCCAACTACCCACAATCATCATAGTCCTTGTATAAAAAGTTTAACAACTTGTGTGTCAGGTCAGTTAACAAACAGTATCTGTTGCACAACTACCATTGCCAAGTCCTGTGAACACTGGAAGTCATATCTGAGTAGACTCTATGGTGTGATTTACACTGCTGCACAGTGTTTCTGAGTTTTAAAGAAAAAGTTTGCATCACCTTTTCTCGAGTCTTAAATTGATAACAGCGCATCCTTAAAACATGATTGAATAAAGAGACAGAATAACTAAGTGTAAGATATAAATCTTGATTGGATACTGAACCAAACAAAAGAAAACCTATAAAAGAACATTATTAGGATAATAGAGAAATTTGAATATGGGCTATATATTAGATAATATTGTACTGATATAAAATTTGAGTGTGATATGGTATTGTAGTTTTAAAGGAGAATGTCCTCTTTATGAAGAGATAGATGCTGCAAAATTTGAGTCTGAAGTGTTCTGATATCTGTTACTTACTACGGAATGGTTCAAGTAAACATTTTATGCACAGAAACAGCGAGAGGGAGAGGATAAAGGAGAGAATGGAGAGGAGACAAAACAAATGTTGCAAAATATTAACAATTGATAAACCTAGGTCATTGTTTTTCTTTTCTTCTCTCTTTTTTTAAGATTTTATTGACTTTAAAGAGAGAGGAGTAGGGGGATTAGGAAGCATCAACTCGTAGTTGTTTCACTTTAGTTGCTCACTGATTGCTTCTAGTATGTACCTTGACCAGGCAAGCCCGGGGTTTTGAACCGGTGACCTCAGTGTTTCAGGTTCTATGCACTGCACCACCACAGGTCAGGCGTCATTGTTTTTCAACCTCCACCCCATTGACATTTGAGCCAAATTACTCTTTGTGGTGGGGCTGCTGTATATCTGTAGCAGCATCTCTGACCTCTACCCACTAGATGCCAGTAGCACTCTACCACCCCCAGTTGTAACTACCAAAAATGTCTCTAGACATTGTCAAATGTCCACCGGGGGGCAAAATCTCCTTGTTGAGAACTACTGCTCTAGGTGAACAGTACAAGGATGGTAGTTGTACATACCTTTCAACTTTTTTGTATGACTGAAATTTCTTGAAATGAGGGGGTCAAGGAAATTAACAATCTTGGTCAGAAAGCTGAACTGGCCATCAATGGAGAGCCATATCCAGCTAAGTGAACCTTGACCTGGAAGATGAAAAGGACTTTGTACCAAGGAAACTGATCAAGGCTAAATTTAGTGTCAGTAAGGTTTAGATTTGAACCCTTGATTTCAGTTTGAGGCCTCTGAATTGCAATCTAGTCTTTTGAAAAACAAGAAGCACCAGGAATGCTAAGGCAGCAAGTTCATGTTGACAGCCAAGTCACCTTATGGGCTATAGCATCCATCTTCTGAAATCATGGATACACCTGGTCATTGTCACGTGGCTCCTTTTGGAGGATGCTCCACATTTGACATTCATTCATTTGTTTTTTCAAACAAATGCTATCATAAAACAGTTTCTATGTGCCAGATCCTGTATTCAGTGTTGATGTAAAAAGTGGTTGCAGTTTGGGATCTGATTATGCAGGGTACAGGCTTACTGGCCATTGGTGAACTCAAAGGAGTCCCATGAGTGCCACATCTATACATTCTGATTGTGCAGAGACATAGATTCACCAACCATTCAACAGCAGAAGGTAATATGAAGAGTTATGCTATTGCTTCCATGTATTTAGGTCTCCCATCCAAAAGCAATTGGTAATATTCCTATTTCTGTACAATTTTGTGTACTTAGTAAAGCAAGTGCAATAGGACCACTTATATGTCTTCCCACCTGCCATTGCCAAGTACTGTGAACTCCAGGGATATAAAGATAAAGGAGACTGCCCCTGTCTCTGTGGAAATAGTAATTGGCTAAAGGATATCACAGACAAAAAGCAATCATTTCAATTCAAGGTGGCAGGACTAATAAGAAGAGTTCAAGTTGCAACGAATCCATTAGTAAATCAATGTTTATTGAGCATCAGCGAAGTGCAGCATGTGGAATTTTTTAAAAGGTATGAACTCTCAGGAGCTTATGATTTAGGAAGACATGGATTCACGTGGTAATTATATTGACAATATAGAAGATAGATGCTCCCTCCATGGTGCAGATAAATAGCTTCCCATATGTACAGGGAAAAAAGGTAACCATTTGAAAGCCAGAGTAGGGTGCATTTGATACAAGTTTTGCAGGATGGACCAATTTTGAACACTTACAGAGAGGAATTGGGAGTCAAAGTAGAAGAGTGTCTTAGCCAAAGGGGATAATATGAACACAAATACAGAAATATGAATTTGGAGAACATGTGTGTTCAAGGAATAATAGGAGAATTGGTTTAAAGTTGCAGAATATTCGTATATGAAATTAGTGCAATGCCCAACTAGAAAAGATCTGGGCCAGGTGATTGGGGTGTTGATCTTCTGTGTTGATGCATCTGGCTTTCATTGCCCATTTTGTTCACTGACATATTTCAGGTTCCTGGAACAGCATGTGGCACATACTAGGTACTTGATCAGTATTTGCTATATGTGTAAATATGTGCAAGGGATGTCAGCTGCAGCTATTTGGGGACACTTAATTTATGCAGTCCTTATTACAATCTACCATGGTGCTTAGTGTTACCCTTGGCTTCTAGGAGATAAAGCTGCTGGTTTGGTGAGGGGAAGGAAGCTACTAAGGTTCAGATGTAAGAGCTAGAACCAAGGTTCAGCCATGGTTTGGCTTTATGTGGGCATGCTTCATTCCTCCCTTGATTTTATACAAATGGAAGCAGGCAGTACATCCTTCTGCATCTTGCCTTTATTCTTTTTCTTTTTTAATTTCATTCACTTCAAGATCTTTCAAAACCTATGCACAAAGACATTCTTATTTTTTATAGCTGCATAGTATTCCACTGTGTTCTCGTGCCATAGCTTACTTAATTCATCCCCTGCTGACGGATCCTGAGGTCAAAGGGTGCACACATTTGCCATGTGGCTAGAAACCACCACCTGACCATCCATGGGGCCTGGGGGAGAGGCACTCTGAGAAGAGCACTAGGTACACATTGCCCTCTAGCTGTGTGGACACTGTTTTCCAGTGTTCAGCACTGCCTTACAGTATCTCCGGGGAACTGACCAAAATCTACGTGGACTCATAGCCCTTTCATGGCTTCTTTTGATTAAAATAAAATTTTAATTACAAAACCAATACAAACTCATTATAGAAATTAAGACAAAAGCAGATAAACAAAACCCCAGCTGGTGTCACAGCCCAGAGGCAGCCACTGTGAATCCATCCCTCCAGACTGTTTCCTTTTGCCTGTGTACACAGATAGTTTCTAGAAGTATATCATATTGTGCCCCCTCTTTCTGTGTCCAGTTTTGTTCCTTTTATGGCTGACTGGTATTCGTTGTCTGAGCAGTCATGGTGGCAAGCAGCCCCTCTGGTTAAGCTGTGGTGAGATTTAAAATGGAAGAACCAGTGGAAGTACCTAGAACGGTGCCTACCTAATAGCAGTTATGAAATCCATAGTACCTGCCTCCTCCCCCACACACTCTTAGCATTGAAGGCAGGGAGCTACCATTTTAATGCCTAGATTTTGAGCCAGTACCATCATGTACCTTGGGCTCTTTATTGAGTTCAATTCACATTGAGCTTCATTGAATACTGGACACTAGTCTGAGGAAGAGGGAGAGAAAGATGGAGAAGACCTGGTCCTGGCCCTCACAGGGTATGCGCCAGCTTGACATGTCACTTGGCATCGTGTGCACAGACGATAGCGTTCTAGTGAAAGCATCTCGATTATTGATGGGTTGACTGTTCCCACATTTAGCTCTGGAACGCCTCTTTGGGCATCTTTGGCCAACCTGACCAGTCTGCATCTGTTTCCTCCTGTACAATACAGGGCTAATTATAATTGTCCTTCCGGATCCACAGAGTTGGAGAATTCAGTGTGCTAACAGATGCAAATGCACTTTACAAAAATCAAATGTCTAATTAAAGGCAGAGCTGCGTCTGACTAATGGCCACTCCTTTGTGAAATGTTTGGGGACTCTAGATGTATATCCTCAGACTGTCAGGATGTCTTGAGTCTGGCACAGGATCATTTACAAAGTCAGGCTAAAGTTTGTATGTCCAAATTTTTGAAAAGAGAACCCGTATGCCTGAACTTCATTCTCCCAGATACCCAATTAGAAAGCAAGTAATTCAGCAGCCTGATGAGAAGTTTGTATTGAAACTCATGGATGTATAATCAATCACACAATCAGTTGTATTGTGTGGGCTGCTAAACTATGCAGTGAAGCAGATGGAAATAATTGTAAAAATGTTTGCATTTGGTTATTAAAATATACATCCAAATGTCTTTTTCCATGGTTAAACTCTTGATTAATAATACATTTCAGCTTGACTAAAATGATTTGGTAATGAATGTCTTTTTGAATTTCTGCTTTTCAGAGGCTTGGCATTAATATTTAGAGTAGTTTCCTAGTGCCTGCTTTCTCCCCTTTGCTGTCCTCCTTGTCATAACAGAAGTGAAATCTTAAAAATAGTTGGGAGGATGATTCTTACTTCTGTCTGTGTGGCTTTGATGTTATCTTCATGTTATCAGTGTAACTTTCTTCACATGCACCTGCACTAGAAGCTAACGAGGGACCATAGGATAGAAAACTCTGACCTCCTGTCTGAGACTGACACCCTGTGTCTCCGGTACTCAAGCCCGATTGGATGAAGAGAGTAATGTTCTGAGAATGGGGAGAATGCGACCTAATTCAGACCAGGTCTGCTTATCAACAGCATCATTAACTAGAACTCAAAGACTAGATTGGTTAGTCAGTTACTCACGAGGACAAGAAACTGTAGAAAAGGACCCCCTCAACCTTAATAGGGCACACCAAGTTGATCACAAAAGAACAAGGCTGCCAACAAAAGTGGAGCTTTTCAAATTCATTGCGAACCCTCTTCTCCCTGTCTGCTTGTTTTGCCTTAATCACATTGCATGGCAACCCTGAATGTCATCTGCTTGCAGATTGTGTGATGTTAGGACTTGTTACTTTGTGGGCACTATAGCCCAACCACCATTTAGAGCAAAATGAGAAAATAGTTTACATTTTGTAACACCACCTGATACTATATAACCTTGGGTTATTCTGAAAACAATTGTTGTGAGTCCAAATGAAATAAGGATGATCAAAATCAGGGTCATGCCTATTTTGTTGGATTGGTGTGGTGTCACTCTATGTCAGAAATGAATAACTGAATAGATGTGACTTATCTGAATTGGACATAATAATTATCTTCTCAATACCAATTTCCTAGGATACAGCTTAATTCTGGCTCCTGGTCATAAATACTACCATGTATTCAAGGAAGCCCATATATTGAAGTCAGTCTTAACTATTGTACAGTATAAGTAATATGGGATTTTGAGTAGAAGCCTCAGGCTTTTGTCCTGCTCACTCTTGTAATCAGTTCTATAATGCCAGCAGGGGCTTTGCATAAGGTGAGTTTGGGTGGGCTCTCCCATTATCACTCCCCATTTTCACACCAGTACTATCTACGTGAAACACAGTACTCACCACAATGTACAATCTCCCTTCCAACTAGATTGTTGGGTCTATTTCCCTCAAGTGAAGGAAATCTGGTGTCTCCACTGGACCTTGAGCCTCAGTGACTTCATCTTTAAAATACATTTATGAATGCTTTACCAGGCATTCAGTTGCAGGCTGAGGCAGGCTGGTAGATACCCAAGAAGTCCTGTAGGTACAAGTGCTGTTTAAGCTGTCAGGTCAAATATAAAAGTTATTTTCATTACTATTAGAACCCCTTGTGACAGAGCGTAGCATCCAATAGGACTGTTCTAAATGAGTCCAGCACTATATTACAGGGCTTTCTATGTCTCACTCCTGTGCAGAATGTCACTGTGAACCAGACATAACTTCCGTTTAACACAAAAGCTAAGACCCAGAAAGGCCAAGGAATTTGCTCAAACCATGCAGCTATTTAGTGACCAACCTGGAATTTGAAGTTATCCTCTCTGATGTAAAGATGTAATCTATTTATCATACTTAGTCTTCAAGTGGAAATACTGACAAGACTTGTTTTTTTTTTATAAGTGTATTTGAGCAGCAATTATATGTGAAGTACTATGCTAAGAACTATACATTTATTACTTTATGAGCTAAGCAGGGGCACTATTGTTACTTTGGCTGGATCATTCTGTGTTCTGGGGGCTGTCGTGTGCACTGTAGGATGTTGAACAACATCCCTTATCTCCACCCACTAGATGTCAGAAGAAGCCGTTTCCCAGTTGTGACAGCCAACGATGTCTCCAGACAGTGTCAAAACTCACTCCCCAGGTGAGAATCATTGAGTGAGATTAATGCTACTTTAGAGATGATGAAAATAAGCTACGAAGAGTTTAGAGTCCAGCATCACAAAGCCAGTAAGTGGCAGAATTTGAATCTGACTCGAGACTTTGGAACTGGACCTCATCTTCCTTCTCCCCTACAACATCTTCTTTTTGATATTGAGGTGTGTTTCCTAGGAAACTCAGATTACCATAGCAGCCTGCAGGTGGTTTCTAAGAGCCTGCCTGTTCCTAAGTAAGATGTGCCATCAGGATTTGTTGCTGAGCTGAGAGGTGTGCCCACGGGAAGAGACCATGGGTCACATCCACCAGTGGTCCCAACACAAATAGCTCCACAACTTTGCTTGTACCTCTCACAGCTGCTCTTACTTCATGTAAAGTATGAAGATAGTTTTGTCCAGGACAGTTTCAGCCTGTTGCAAAGAATAGATGGGTGAACCACAAACTTGCAAACCAGTCCAGTGAGTACTAGGGAGTTTCTGGATGGACTGAAATAGCCCTGCCAATGTAGGTCACTATTTTTAAGGCTGAGCTAAGTGTTTGAAAGTGGCTCACACAGCCACGATCTCAGGTTGAAGTCACAGAACATTGGACTTGCAAGGAATCTCGAGGTCTGGCCGGAGACAAGTGGAAACTGACCCTCTGTACCAAGGGTCGCACTCACAGCTGGGATTACTGTCTCCTAGGAAAAACTAGGTAATATTTCCTTCTCCTTTGAGAACAGCTTGAACTCTTCAACTTCTGACCTTACAGGAGGATGTAACTGGGACTGGCTTCAACCCATTCTTGCCCTTCTCTTGCCAGACTAGGAAAAAATAGATGACTGATCCATCCACCCTTTTTCTATTTCGAGAACAGATAAAGCCGTTTGTGCTCACATCGATACCCAAGTCCTATATCCTCTTGAGGGGTAGGCAGGGATTTATTTAGCAGAGACTATAGAGCACATGCTTACTGTGAGCCAGGCATCATATTAAGCACTTTTAAAAACTCATTTAATATTTTCCAAAAGATGTGGTCCCGTTACCATCCTCTTATTCAGGAGTAACTGGGACTGAGGGGGTCAGAGGTTAAACAGCTTGCCCAAGTTTAGGGAACACAGGTGGCAGAACCTAGACTGAAGAGAGTCTGATCCCAACTCTGTGGTTCTCAGACTTGAGTGGGCACCAGCATGGCCTGGAGGCTCGGTGACACAGACTACTGGGTTAGCCCCATCAGCTCGGAGTTTGGGGTTCAGTAGGTCTTGGGTGGTGCCCAATAATTTGCATTGATAACAGTCCTCAGTGCTGCTGCTGCTGCTGCTGCCACCGCCACTGCCACCACTGCTGCTGGTCCTGAGACCACACTTGCTGCTCCAGCAGCTGTGCTCTTGACTGCCACACCCGGCTACTCCCCTCTAATCAGATCATAGAGGCTCTAACGTCATGTGCACTGGCCCTGCTGCTGCTCTACAAGGGGCCACCTCTTTGTGCCTAGGTAGAAAACAATGTGTCCTTTGGCAGTAATGGATGGGGGCATTTGGGAGTGGTGGGGAGTTCAGTATAGCCACAGGGGTGGGATCCGGAATAGGAGGTTCCAGGAGCATCTTCCCAGCAGAGAGTGAAGTGCCAGCTTCCAAGGCTGCTATTGCTGGGGGGACCTCCAGAGATCACTGTGCCTGAGCAGCAGCCAAATGCCTCCGCGGTTATGACTGCATCCTTGGTTCTTCTCCAGACTGTTATGTACAAAGACTGTTACCTTTTTTCTACTCACACTTTTCCTTTGCTAAGTGCTGCTAATACCTTTCTGATCCATGTATTTTCTGGTAACCGATATATAGTCATGTCTGAGTTTAATTATTCAATGATTTGTTTTAATGCAGCTGAAGTCCCTTGACCTGAATTAACTTGGTGTTCATGGATTTTTCCAGTAGTCGTGTTTCACTTGATGTTTTATGACAAAAGGATATATTAGAAACAACTTTCTGGACTGTGTATATTATTACTTCCTGAACATACAGTACAGGACAGATTGCAGTTCATAATCAGGCTTCCTCCAGCTTACTATTATAGTTCTGTATCTTACATGTCAATTATATTAGGAAGCCTGTGTCTTTCTTTGAGTGATTTAGACTTCGGGGGGCAGGGGGGGGGGAGAATGGAAGAAAGGAAGAGAGACAAGCAGAAAAAGACCGTGCTGTATTTGCTTGTAATAAGTTAGCCCCCTTTGCGAACAATTAGCACTCTGATTCAGTACATAATTTAGCAATCCGAAATAAACTGTAGCTTTCTCTACAGAGGCCTCCTTTCATTTATCCTTTGCATCACCTCTTACAGTACTAATGCCTTTGAAAACCCTTGTAATAACAGGATAGACTGTGTTCAGACCTCTAAGGGCTCGTTTCTTTTGGTTCTGTGGTGAAAAACATTCCCGTTGCGCTCTCTGTGAACACAGAGAAATTGAAGGTTTGGGTGGTACCCTGGGCTGGAAATTCATGTGTTCTCTCACTGCTGGCAAGCAGCACATTTAAACAGAAACCATCACAGGAAATTGCCACTGCTGACTTTTGCATGAAGAAAAGGAACAAAAACTGTTGCCATGTCTTTGTTTTTAAATAGTCAATGGGCAAGAAAGAACCCTATGGTAGCATTCTAAATTTGCCTGACTGATGATAAATTTTTGAAGTCTTGCTCACCACATTTTATGAAGGATGTGGAAAAATGGAAAGGAAGTAAAAGAAAAGGCAAGGGACGTGGTTAAAATTATGTAAAATAGTTCCTTTCCAGAATACTTACAGGAAATGGGCTTGTTTCTCCTGAGGAGAAGTGTTAGGTCATGGGCAGATGCAGCCCTTGTTTGGGGGGTTGGGTGGGGGTGAGTTGCCCTGCACCCTGGGAAATTAAGTCTCCCCTCCCCACAGAAAGATTCTCACCCTGACTTGGGTGTTGGCTGCATGAGCCTTGCCATCCAGAGTTGAGTACGTTGTGAATGTTGTGCCTGGTGCAGGAGTCGGGGTGGGTACGCTATTGAGGCGAATTGCGAAGCCCTAGAAATGTCCTCTCCACTCTTCCTCACACTCTTTGGCATCAGTCTGCAGTTTGGAACAGCCCAGAGTAGAATCTCTTCCAGCTCATCCAGAGAGTAACTTCCCTTGGAGCATAAGGCCCAAAGGATGAGGAATGTTGGTCAATAGTAAATGACATTGCTTAGTCCCTTTCCCTGTTAAGCTCTGAAGGAGCCTTGGGCATTCATGCAACAATAATGGAATTTCTGCAGGTCCCAGGCAAGGTTGGGGTGACTAGGACTTGGCGATGCTCTAGAAACTGGGTGTAGACCTCTGGTTAGGGATCGTGACTGTGCAGAACTGCCCATAACAACTCTGTCACCTGTAGTCACTTCCCATTTTCTCTTCATCTTGGAAAGGTACTCTTCTAGAAAATTCTCTTTAACCTATTCTTTCATTTTACTGATGAGTCAAATTAAAAGTGTGAACTGGAAATTGTAAAAGTTAATATGAGGATTTTGGTGGCAAATTAAGTTTGGTCTAAACCTTAGACAAAAATAATTCGTCTAAGGTTTTATGACTCACCTTGATTGGAATGTGGTTAATATAAGTGCAACTTTTTTGTCTTTGGTCAGAAGATACTGAGGCTTGGTGTTGTTTGACCCCAAAATGCATAAAAATGGAAATTTATTGTCACATGTGTATTGTGGTGTGAGATCTATTTATGTGCCAAACTGTCCTAATATCTGGTCTCAGGAATGCTTAGTTAATGGAAAGTGTGCAAAACTTTTCTCCAAAATTGGCTTTGTCTCCTCAGGAAATTTATTAATCTTTCGGAGCCATTCATTGTTTCCTCATCTGTAAAATATAATAAGCACATTTACTTCATAGGGTGTCTGTGAAAATACAAGCAAGATACTATAAAAGCAATACTGAGCATGGTACCTGACACAATATAGTCATTTAAATCAGCTAAGGATACAGCCCATAGTTGAGGAGAGCAAGTCCTGTGCCCCTTCGGGAGTGTCTTGGAAGAAATATTCAGGAATCTGGTGTAATGCTGCTTTTCTTTCTTTTTTCCTTTCTTTTCTCTCTTTCTCTCCTTTCTTTCTTTCTTTCTCTTCTTCCAGCCACAGAACGAAGTCTTCAGGCTGGCCGCCTCCCTCGGGAACCTGGGGCTTGAACCAGGTTCCGCCCTATGGATGGGAGATGACGGCGAACCGGGATGGCCGTGACTGCTTCATCAGGTAGGATGAGCTGAGACCTAACAGTCAAATCTTTGCCTTTTTGGGTGTCTCTGTTTAGACCCTCTATCAGGAGAGGTAACATACTTAAATTAGGGACTCATGGGCATTGGGAGGCCATTATACAAGCAACTTGATTTCTGGTGTTTTCTATATCTTGTGACATGGAGTGGCTTCATTCCTGGACAGGTGCCATCCTAGAGTGACAGTTCCCAATGTAGCATAGTAATCCTAGCCCAGAGCAAAAGTGTTCATTAATAAATCCAAGACCAGTTGTACTCATTGTCGCACAAAAGTTTGGCATGAGGAGTATCATTTAGAATGCTTTCTAAAAATGGTCAAGACAGAAATGTTACTGCTTCACCTGTAACTAGAAAAATCTGCTAAAAGGATTATGTACCTTATGGATTATATCATAAATTTCTCACACTGATATTGGCTAAAGTTCTATATTTTTGTGCTGTTCTTTGTTTTAATTGTGGTAAAGTATATATAAGGTAAAATTGCCATTTGAAACCATTTTTATTTGGACAATTTAGTGGCATTAAGTACATTTCAGTGTTGTGCAACCATCACCACCATCCATTTTCTGAACATTTTTATCATCCCCAACAGAAAGTCTGTACCCGTTAAATAAAAACTTACTATCCCCCCTTTCCCCAGCCCTGGTAAACTATTCTACTTTCTATTTCTATGAATCTACCTATTCTAGGTATTTCACATAAGTGAAATCATATAGTATTTGTCTTACTGTATCTGACTTTTTAAATAATTTTTAATATTTAATTATTTATGTACTTTTAGTGAGAGAGAGAGAGAGAAAGAGAGAGACAGAAAGGAAGAGAGACGAGAAGCATCAACTTACAGTTGCGGCACTTTAGTCGTTTATTGATTGCTTCTCATACATACCTTGACGGGGAGGGGGGGCTGCAGCCAAGCCATTGACCCCTTGCTCAAGCCAGCAACCTTGAGCTTCAATCCAGCAACCTTCAGGCTCAATCCAGCAACTATAAGATCCTGTTGATGAGCCCACACTCAAGCCAGCAACCTATGGGTTCCAAACCTGGCACCTCATTGTCCCTAGTCAACACTCTATCCACTGTATCACTGCTGGTCAGGATGTATCTGCCTTATTTCACAGCATAATGTCCTTAAGGTTCATCCATGTTATAGCACATATCAGAATTTCATTTCTTTTTTAAAACTGAATAATATTCCGTAGTATGTATATATAACTACATTTGATTTTCCATTCACCTGCCAATGGAGAGTTGGGTTGCTTTCACCTTTTGGCTCTTGTGAACAGTGCTTCTATAAGCATTAGTGCATAAGTATCCGTTTCTGTCCCTGTTTTCTTCTTTCTTGGGGATCTAGTTGGGAGTGGAATGGCTGACACATATGGTAATTCTGCATTTACCATTCCGAGGACCCACCAGTTGTTCCCACAGTGGCTGCAGTGCTCTGGTGATGTGCAGTTGTATGAGGAGAATACTTATATAACACAGCTCAAAGCCACAAGGATCTGCCCCACTATCTTTTTCCAATCTAAGTGAAATTCTGAATTATGAAAAATTAGTGACATAGATTTAGGGTTTGGTTTTGTCTTGTTTAATTTTATTTAGAAAATTAAATTTAATGGGGTGACATTGATCAGTAAGAATATACAGGTTTCAAGTAAACATTTCTATAGCATTTGACTTGTTGATTGCCTTATATGCCCATCACTCAAAGTCCAATCATTTTCCATCAGTGTGTGTGACATAGATTTGAAATCAGTAAGCACAATTTGCCTTAGTCTAATACAATTGAGAGGAGGTTGGAGACCAAGGGAGAAAAATCTTTCACACCACAGGCTGCATTGATTATGGACTGAACAGCAAGCATAAGCTTACCATGAGATGGGGGATCATTTTTACAAAAAATAAAATTTCTGCCAAGATCAGGGATTTGGTCTTTTGGCTATCCCAGCACCTCCATGTTGGGATTGTTGGAAAGTAGCTAGGGGAATAAGTCACATGGGTGCTGTGGCCAGTTTCCCAGTCTCTGCAGCTCGGATCCCTTCCATCCTAGAATCTCTGTGGAGTGGACAGAACCTCTCTTCAGAGCACTGTTGGTGGCTGAGAGGCTTGCCTCCTGGGTCCATCCTGTGAAGTTCAAGTGGCCCTGGGACATGACCCACTCCAGGGGCCTATAGGAGTGGCCCTCTGGCTCTTACCAGCTTTCATGAGAACATAGTCCTGGAGAAACTATAGTAGAATTGGCGGAGGTTGGAGAATCTCCCAGAAAACTCAAAGTGTAGAAGAAAGGCCAATAGTTTTACATACCCTCTAACTCCTGAATAGTTAATTTCATTCAATTTGCCCAAGTCCCTCATACTGCTGGAAAGGTGCTTTTATATTATAGCATGCCACCCACTGTGCAAAATGATTATAAATTCATGTAATTCATTCTGTTGAGGCGGCCTAGATGCTTTAACTCAAAACAGTAATATTTTCTGCCAAAAAATGTGAAACTTTAAAAAATCATAGATTATGAATTTATAAAGGTACATCTCAGACTTCTGCAATTACAATAGATTTTTCTTTTTCCCTGGTTAGATCTGGGTTCCGGTACATTCCAGGCTATTTGATCAATCCCTAGGAATTTGGGCTAGCCCTGATGTCATTTTAACATTTGCAAAGGCCTCCTACCAGCTGTTGAAATGTGTAAGAGCATATCAGCAATTTAATAGAAAAATCTACATTGATTCCTAAATGGCAAGTTTTAAAACCAAATTACCAATGTCACTTTTCATAATATGTGGGGTGTTTTTTTACTTGAAAAGTTAGTTTCTACAGTCCTCAAAGGCACTGTTTTAAGATGTCAGGAACAGTAGTTCTTTGGAAAGTATTTACACATTCCTTGTCACTAATGAGTTTTATAAATAATGAGAATCATTCTGATTTTCTTCTTACCTGCTGAGTAACGCCCATTATAAAGTGATGTGCTTAATTACTTGAATTTCTGGGGAAATTCAGGTTTGCAGTACGGAGTACATCTCTACTCATTAGGGTTAGAAGTTAAACAAGCAACTTGAAAATGAATCCATGGTTAGTAATTAGCACCTTTGCATTTCATTTTTCTTTCTTTCACATATTCTCTTTGAAAGAGATGAGATGTCTTCTTTTTTTTATATTGTCTTGGGATTTAACCCACATCAGACAGTCATTTTTGATAGAAGTACAACTATTTCCAAGTAATGGACAAAGCTTTAGGAGGAACGAGTTTTCACATGCTTAAAGTTAGAGCCTCATAGAGGAAAATAGTGAGAGAATTCTATCTTGAGTCTTTCAGAACATGGGCCAAGATTGTTCAAAACATATTCAAATTTCATCTTCCCCCTCCCATCCCCAGTTATTTAAAGTAGGACTGAATAACCTGTTTCCTATATAGAGTTACTAATCCACAGGGTTTAAAAAATTGAATGCCATCTGCATGTGTTAATGTATATTTGTATAATATTGTATAGTCTGAGACTGGTAGTTCTCAACCTTGGCTGCACCTCCCAAGAGCCTGAGGTGCAGTACAAGCTTCTGGGTCCTGGGCAGCTTCCTCTGAGTGGACTTTGTAACAGAATACCCTATGGGGTGGCTCAAACAGCAATTGGTTTCTCATGGCTCTGGAGGCTGGGAATCCAAGACCAGGGTGCCAGCATGGTCGAGTTCTTGATATGGACTCTCTTCTTGGCTTAGAGACAACTGCTTTTTGCTACATCTTCATATAGAAAAGAGAGAAAGAATCTATGTGTATGCTTATAAGGGCACTCATCCCATCATGAGGGCTTCAACCTCATGACCTAATAATCATCTCTAAAAGGCCCCACTTGCAATTACCATTACATTGGGGATTTGGGCTTTAACATATGAATTTTGGGGAAAACAAACATTGACTCCATAGCACTGGCTCTGGGCCAGATACTAGGAATAGAAAGTTTCCGAATCTCCCAGGTGATTCTAACAAGTAGCTATGTTTGCTGCTCTAAAGCACTTTTCTGCACATGACCTGGTTAAAAAAAGTATAATTATCCCATTTTCCAGATGATAAAACTGTGATTCACACTAATCAAATGGCTTTCCCAATATTTACAGACATGTAGCTACTCTCAACCCATTGCTTCTTCAAATATACCGGATAGCCTACTAAGAAAGAACAAGTCTTATTATTCTTAGAAAATACGAAATATAGTGTTTTGAGAACCAACAGATATTGGTTCAGAAATATGACAAATGTAAAATAAAAAACTGTTAGTTTATTTTTAAGAGAGAGAGCAGATGAAGAATGGGAGAGGACAGATATGATGAGAGAAAGTACAGTGTAATGGAAGAGTCTCAGGACAAAGAGCATCCTAGTTAGAAATGGATAAAAAAGGAGAGATGGATGGAAAGATAAATGAAGAGAAACAGAGAGTAAGGTACTCTGAGATGGTTGTCATAACAGCTTTGATAAATACTAGGTGTGGGTGTAGTTGTAAATGCAGGTGGATATATAGTTGTGGATATAAATAGAGATATAGTTGTAGATATAGATATAGATAAATATAGAATATAGATATTGGCATAGCTATTAATATAGATATACAGACATAATTGCAGACACAGATATAAATGGATATAGATTATAGAGATAGATGACATAGACATAGACAGAAATATAGATAGATGAGTGTCCATACAACTGGGTGTACCCAGGAGGGTCCTGGTTTATGGGTATTGTCCTGACATAATCACTGATAGCACCTCCATTTCCTTTTAGAGTGTTTGCTTTGAACAATACAAGATAACATAACTATATGTCATACTAGCAAAGTTTAGAAAATTCTTCCAAGATATGAGATTTCATTTCATCTTGACAACTGTTCTCTGAGGTAATTAAGGTATACAGAGGACTATCCTTTCTGCAGAAAGAGCTGAGGATCATACAGAGTGGGTTCTCCACACCCTGTGGCTAGTCAGACCAGTGTTTGTACCACGCCTTCAGGTTTAAGGCTCTTTTGGAGTATAATCTATACCAAGCCTCCCGATATTCTTTAAGGACCCCCACCCCTAGAATTGCCAGCCCTATCGAAGTATGCTCAGCTCAACTCACCTCTGCCTGCCCCTGCCACATCCTCCCTGCTCAGCATCCTTAGAAACAGCCTGATCAGCCTGGTCATCTGGTCGTGAACTTCTTTCAAAATCATTCATTGGTCACACCCAACATCTGCCCACCTATCATTTATTGAGCACCCTAAATGCTTAATATTTCAAGATGAATAAGACAAGCGCTTACCGTCAAGCATCATAGAGTGTGGTAGAAGTGGTAAGTCAAATAATAGCATATGCTTTAGATAGAGTAAAAGTTCCCAAGCAGGAATTAATGAAACATGTTGGGAGTAGGGGTGAGGCCTAGGTGAGGATGCAGGACGTTGCCATGGTCCTCATACTACAAAAAGCCAGCCATCATTCTCAAGCGAACAATGTCTTTCTTACCCTCTTTAGAGACACATAATATGTGTAATAATCAGAGACTAGGGAGCCTCATGTGTTACTTATTTTCCATTTTTGAGTTAGATGGAATAAGAACATATTTGTTTATGAAAGTGGGGAGAATTAACACAAAAATTATATGCTTCATAAATTTGGGGCTTTGGTTTCTGTACTTTGAAGGAAAAATTTAAACATGAGCAGAAAAAATATTAAAACAGAAGCTGGCAAGATAGATTATGATGAGGCAAGTTGGAGGCTGGGGATAGGAATGGCGCAGGGGGAGACTGGAGGGTCATTTCTGAACTATATGCCCTGATTTTCCAAGCTCTAAGTTTTAGAAGCTTATATTTTTCTTCTCTAACCTGTTGATTTTCTGGTCACCTTCATCCTAAGAGGCTACAAACATAGGGCTGCATGTGTATTGGATAAGACACACTATTCTATTATTTTACCAGCGATTCCAGTGGAGGGCAATTAAACAGGGTCACTATCATAATGCAGGAGAATTCCATTCTGAAACCTGAATAGTGGAGATTAGAAATGAGATGTGTGGGATGACGTCAGAGTAATGGCGGAGTAGGAAGCGATACCGATAAATCTCCCCCAAAACTCAACAAGATCTTCAACCAGAAAGAGAAAAACCTATACTTGGAGCCTCCAGATGCTTCACAATACACCCGAAGGTATGGTCGAGTGAAAAATTGGCTAAATATATAACCAAATCCTGAAGGAAATAGGGAGTAAGAAATGCTCCGCCTTCCTCACTAACCTAAACAGGGCGGCTTTCTCTGGTAACTGTGAATATAGAAACTGAGGCGGGCAAAGGGGGTGAATACATCCAGGCCGCGCACAAAAGGCCGAACCAGGCTGTGGCACGGAGATCCTAGCGGAGGAAAAACTTATCCTGTGGCAAGCTGGGCAATACAAGCTAACACTCGCACCAAACCCAAACAAAGAAAGACAAGCGGGGCAGCCATTTTACCCGTTCTCCTGGTTGGTGCACAGTTAGTGGGCGAGAGATCTCTTCCTAAGCCCCAGAAGTGGGTGTCCGTGTTGCCCCACAGAGAGGCAGGGTCAGAGGCCTTTCTGTGGGCCGAAAGCAGAATCTCTGGGCAGCCCCAGCGCCCTGGGAAAGCCGCGCACGGGAGGGAGCGAGAACTAATTCCAACGGTGGAAATTTTCCGTGCTGGTGAGGGTTTCACTCAGGGAAACGCGGCCGGCCTCATATCCTGGTTTGCGCGCACAGATAGGTAGTGAGCGATTCCTCCGAGTGCCTCGGCAGGGCGCGCCCGTGTTACCGCACAGAGGGGCAGAGTCAGGGGCCTTTGTGTGGGCAAAAGCGGAATCTCGGGCCGCCCCAGCACCTTGCAAAAGCCGCGCATGGGGACGGAGCGAGAGCGAATTCTAGCGCTGCAAATTTCCATGCGGTTGGGGGTTTCACTCAGAGCGTGAGACTACTGGCCGGATATCCTGGTCTGCGCGCACAGATAGTGAATGAGAGTTTCCTCCAAGCACCCCGGAAGTGGGTGCCCGCCTGTGTTACCGGACAGAGTGGCAGAGCCAGAGGTCTTTGAGTGGGCGGAAAGCCCGCCTGATTATGCTAGCAGCTCTGACTGACTGAGCCTTACCCAGAGCCCTGTGCTGAGTGGAAATAGAGTGGGGAGTTGCCAGCTCTTTGAACCTCTTACTATCCAGGCAGAGGCAGCAACAACCCCATAGCTGGATTATCAGGCTACTAATTGAGGAAGGAAAGACTAGGAGAAAGGCTCCAGGAACACGGACTCTCTCACTGTCGGAGCCTATGAAAGCTAATGAGCCTTGACTCCCAACGAGACTAAAGCACAATACATGACATTGCCATAGAGACTTATCAACTGCAAACCTCTACCTGAGCGTGCCAAAGGGGCAGAACCTGGGGTACAGAGTCACCGACCAGGAAGAGGGAGAGAAAAGAAAAAACAAGAAGATAACCTCTCAAAATCAAGAATAATCTGCAGACTTTATAACCTATCCCATTTTATTATATTTGTTCGTTTGTTTCTCTTATCTTCATTCTTGATACTTTTTTTCCTCCTCCAATTTGGCCGATTAACTCTCTGCCGGTCTTACTCTCTCCTCTCCTTGAACTACACTACCCATAAGTGTTACATCTCCCATTATCTTTTTTCTCCTCTTCCTTTCTCTCTATGAGGGTTGCACTCCAAAACCCTTAACTCTCTCTCTCTCCTTTCTTTTTTCTTCTTTTACTGGTTCCCTCTTTTTTTCTCTCTCTCTCTTTCTTTTCTCCCTCTATATTAGTTTCTTCCTTTCTCCTTTACATCTCCTCTCATTCAAACCTCAATAACAAACAAATTATCTTATCTGGGACTCAAACTTATGTTTGTGGCATTTTGGGGGGTTTTTACTTCACCTTTTTAACTCACTAGCAGTGCTCCCATCCCTGGCTCTCCATTTTATCTAGTTCTTGTTCCACTAAATACAATAGTATTTTTTTAATTTGTCCCCCCATTTTTCTGTTCTCTTATTCATCTCATCATAACTCTTAGACAACACCAACACCTAAAAGCAAATCATTTTATTCTTGACCCAAATTTTTTCCTTATTTGCTTTTTGTGGGTCCATACCGCCCCCCTTTTTTTTTTCTTTTTTTTTCTTTTTTTTTTTTTGCCCCTTTATTACTTTTCCCCAATTCAGGACCTCCATCACAGGCATTGTTTGTTATAATTCACAGTTCACCACAAGATTTTCTCAAGAAAAAGGGGAGAGGAGAGGAAAAAAGGAGGGGGGGAATAATTTCCTTTTTTAAAAATTATTATTTTATTTTTCTTTATTTCATTATTAATTTTTTTAAAAAAAAACAACTCTTTTTGATTTTTTATTTTTTTTAACTTTTTATTCTTTATTAAATCTCATTAATACTATCAACAAAACCACCCTCAGATGCCATTAAGGAAGAGAAAATCGAATATCATGGATACAAAAGAAAGAGAGGTAACACAGCTAGATGAGGAAAAATCTATGGAGAAAAAATTTAATATATTGGAAACCTTGGAGCTAAATGACAGAGAATTCAAGATAGAAATCCTAAAAATCCTCTGAGATATACAAGAAAACACAGAAAGGCAATTTAGGGAGCTCAGAAAACAACTCAATGAACATAAAGAATATATGTCCAAAGAAATTGAAACTATAAAAACAAATCAAACAGAGATGAAAAACTCAATTCACGAGCTGAAAAACGAAGTAACAAGCTTAGCTAATAGAACAGGTCAGATAGAAGAGAGGATTAGTGAAATAGAAGACAAGCAACTTGAGGCACAACAGAGAGAAGAAGAAAGAGACTCAAAAATTAAAAAAAATGAGATAGCCCTACAAGAATTATCTGACTCCATCAAAAAGAATAACATAAGAATAATAGGTATATCAGAGGGAGAAGAGAGAGAAAATGGAATGGAGAACATACTCAAACAAATAATAGATGAGAACTTCCCAAGCCTGTGGAAAGAACTAAAGCCTCAAATTCAAGAAGCAAACAGAACACCGAGTTTTCTTAACCCCAACAAACCTACTCCAAGGCATATCATAATGAAATTGACACAAACAAACAGCAAAGAAAAAATTCTCAAGGCAGCCAGGGAAAAGAAGAATACAACATATAAAGGAAGGCCCATTAGATTATCATCAGATTTCTCAGCAGAAACTCTACAAGCTAGAAGAGAGTGGACCCCAATATTTAAAGTCCTGAAAGAGAGAAACTTTCAGCCACGAATACTATACCCATCAAAGCTATCCTTCAAATATGAAGGAGAAATAAAAACATTCACAGATACAGAAAAGATGAGGGAATTTATCATCAGAAAACCCCCACTCCAGGAATTACTAAAGGGGGTTCTCCAATCAGATACAAAGAACAAAAAAAAAACCAGAGCCACAAATAAAAGCTCCAGGAAGAACACAATAAAACCAAATTTAAACTGTGACAACAACAAAAAGAAAGAGGGGGAGAAGATGGAGATTAACAGTAGCAAAGGACGATGGAGTGCAAAAGTACTCACAAAATAGTTTGCTACAATGAACAGGGTAGGGACACTTTTCATTACTCAAAGGTAACCACCATTGAAAAAACCACCACAGAAGCACATGAGATAAAAAAGATAGCAACAGAGGAAAGATGTATGGAATACAACCAAATAAAAACAAAAGATAGAAAAACGAAAGAGAAGGATCAAACAAGACACAAAACTAACAGAAAGCAAGATATAAAATGGCAATAGGGAACTCACAAGTATCAATAATTACACTAAATGTAAACGGATTAAACTCACCAATAAAAAGGCACAGAATAGCAGAATGGATTAAAAAAGAAAATCCAACTATATGCTGCCTACAGGAAACTCATCTAAGTAACAAGGATAAAAACAAATTCAAAGTGAAAGGCTGGAAAACAATACTCCAAGCAAATAACATCCAAAAAAAAGCAGGTGTAGCAATACTCATATCGGATAATGCTGACTACAAGACAGGAAAAGTACTCAGAGATAAAAATGGCCATTTCATAATGGCTAAGGGGACACTGAATCAAGAAGACATAACAATTCTTAATATATATGCACCAAACCAAGGAGCACCAAAAAGTGACTGAGTATACATTTTTCTCCAGTGTACATGGATCATTCTCAAGAATTGACCATATGTTGGGCCACAAAAACAACATCAGCAAATTCAGAAAAATTGAAGTTGTACCAAGCATATTTTCTGATCATAAAGCCTTGAAACTTGAATTCAACTGCAAAAAAGAGGAAAAAAATCCCACAAAAATGTGGAAACTAAACAACATACTTTTAAAAAATGAATGGGTCAAAGAAGAAATAAGTGCAGAGATCAAAAGATTTATACAGACTAATGAAAATGACAATACGACATATCAGAATCTATGGGATGCAGCAAAAGCAGTGATAAGAGGGAAATTCATATCACTTCAGGCATATATGAACAAATAAGAGAGAGCCCAAGTGAACCACTTAACTTCCCACCTTAAGGAACTAGAAAAAGAAGAACAAAGACAACCCAAAAGCAGCCGAAGAAAGGAGATAATAAAAATCAGAGCAGAAATAAATGAATTAGAGAACAGAAAAACTATAGAAAAAATTAATAGAACAAGGAGCTGGTTCTTTGAAAAGATCAATAAAATTGACAAACCCTTGGCAAGACTTACCAAGGAAAAAAGAGAAAGAACTCATATAAACAAAATCCAAAATGAAAGAGGAGAAATCACCATGGACACCGTAGATATACAAAGAATTATTGTAGAATACTATGAAAAACTTTATGCCACTAAATTCAACAACCTAGAAGAAATGGATAAATTCTTAGAACAATACAACCTTCCTAGACTGAGTCAAGAAGAAGCAGAAAGCCTAAACAGACCTATCAGTAGAGAAGAAATAGAAAAAACCATTAAAAACCTCCCCAAAAATAAAAGTCCAGGCCCTGACGGCTATACCAGCGAATTTTATCAAACATTCAAAGAAGACTTGGTTCCTATTCTACTCAAAGTCTTCCAAAAAATTGAAGAAGAAGCAATACTTCCAAACACATTTTATGAGGCCAACATAACCCTCATACCAAAACCAGGCAAGGATGGCACAAAAAAAGAAAACTACAGACCAATATCTCTAATGAATACAGATGCTAAAATATTAAACAAAATACTAGCAAATCGAATACAACAACATATTAAAAAAATAATACATCATGATCAAGTGGGATTCATCCCAGAATCTCAAGGATGGTTCAACATACGTAAAACGGTTAACGTAATACACCATATCAACAAAACAAAGAACAAAAACCACATGATCTTATCAATAGATGCAGAAAAGGCTTTCGATAAAATACAACACAATTTTATGTTTAAGACTCTCAACAAAATGGGTATAGAAGGAAAATATCTCAACATGATAAAGGCCATATATGATAAACCATCAGCTAACATCATATTAAATGGCACTAAACTGAAGGCTTTCCCCCTTAAATCAGGAACAAGACAGGGTTGTCCACTCTCTCCACTCTTATTTAATGTGGTACTAGAGGTTCTCGCCACAGCAATCAGACAAGACAAAGAAATAAAAGGCATCCATATCGGAAAAGAAGAAGTAAAGGTATCACTTTTTGCAGATGATATGATCCTATACATCGAAAACCCCAAAGAATCCACAAAAAGACTACTAGAAACAATAAGCCAATACAGTAAGGTCGCAGGATACAAAATTAACATTCAGAAGTCAATAGCCTTTCTATATGCCAACAATGAAACAACTGAGAAGGAACTCAAAAGAATAATCCCCTTCACGATTGCAACAAAAAAAATAAAATACTTAGGAATAAACATAACAAAGAATGTAAAGGACTTATATAATGAAAACTATAAACCATTGTTAAGGGAAATTGAAAAAGATATAATGAGATGGAAGAATATACCTTGTTCTTGGCTAGGAACAATAAATATAATCAAGATGGCTATATTACCCAAAGCAATATACAAATTCAATGCAATTCCCATCAAACTTCCAATGACGTTTTTTAAAGAAATAGAGCAAAAAATCATCAGATTTATATGGAACTATAAAAAACCCCGAATAGCCAAAGCAATCCTAAAGAAAAAGAATGAAGCTGGGGGCATTACAATACCTGACTTCAAACTCTATTATAGGGCCACGACAATCAAAACAGCATGGTATTGGCAGAAAAATAGACACTCAGACCAATGGAACAGAATAGAAAGTCCAGAAATAAAACCACATATATATAGTCAAATAATTTTTGATAAAGGGGCCAACAACACACAATGGAGAAAAGAAAGCCTCTTCAATAAATGGTGCTGGGAAAACTGGAAAGCCACATGCAAAAGAATGAAACTGGACTACAGTTTGTCCCCCTGTACTAAAATTAACTCAAAATGGATCAAAGATCTAAACATAAGACCTGAAACAATTAAGTACATAGAAGAAGACATAGGTACTCAACTCATGGACCTGGGTTTTAAAGAGCATTTTATGAATTTGACTCCAATGGCAAGAGAAGTGAAGGCAAAAATTAATGAATGGGACTACATCAGACTAAGAAGTTTTTGCTCAGCAAGAGAAACTGATAACAAAATAAACAGAAAGCCAACTAAATGGGAAATGATATTTTCAAACAACAGCTCAGATAAGGGCCTAATATCCAAAATATACAAAGAACTCATAAAACTCAACAACAAACAAACAAACAATCCAATAAAAAAATGGGAAGAGGATATGAACAGACACTTCTCCCAGGAAGAGATACAAATGGCCAACAGATATATGAAAAGATGCTCATCTTCTTTAGCTATTAGAGAAATGCAAATCAAAACAGCAATGAGATACCACCTCACACCTGTTCGATTAGCTATTATTAGCAAGACAGGTAATAGCAAATGTTGGAGAGGCTGTGGAGAAAAAGGAACCCTCATACACTGTTGGTGGGAATGTAAAGTAGTACAACCATTATGGAAGAAAGTATGGTGGTTCCTCAAAAAACTGAAAATAGAACTACCTTATGACCCAGCAATCCCTCTACTGGGTATATACCCCAAAAACTCAGAAACATTGATACGTAAAGACACTTGCAGTCCCATGTTTATTGCAGCATTGTTCACAGTGGCCAGGACATGGAAACAACCAAAAAGCCCGTCAATAGATGACTGGATAAAGAAGATGTGGCACATATACACTATGGAATACTACTCAGCCATAAGAAATGATGACATCGGAACATTTACAGCAAAATGGTGGGATCTAGATAACATGATACGAAGCGAAATAAGTAAATCAGAAAAAACCAGGAACTGTATTATTCCATACGTAGGTGGGACATAAAAGTGAAACTAAGAGACATTGATAAGAGTGTGGTGGTTACGGGGGGGAGGGGGGAATGGGAGAGGGAAAGGGGGAGGGGGAGGGACACAAAAAAAACAAGATAGAAGGTGACAGAGGACAATCTGACTTTGGGTGACGGGTATGCATCATAATTGAACGACAAGATACCCTGGTCTTATTATCTTTGAATATATGTATCCTGATTTATTGATGTCACCCCATTAAAAACATAAAATTATTTAATAAAAAAAAAAAAAAAAAGAAATGAGATGTGGAAGCTTCCACTTTATTCTCCAGTATAGACTTAGCCCAGCTTGGGAAGAGTTTAGCTATTTCAATTTGCCAGTCAATTCTGTGGTCATGTGAAATGTGTTTTTGGCTCATCTAGCTCCAGAAAAGAATAATCCAAAAAGATACAGTTTGTGTGTCCCACCCCCTTTTCACTAATCACAGCAGAAGACAATCAAGTCAATGTGACAGGATTCTGTCACCATAGAAATTAGAAATGGCAAAGCCTTACCTCATCCTTATATGTGAGCCTCAAAGTTTTCCCTCTAGGCTCTGCCTAAACCTAGTGTCTTGAAGACAGAAGCAGCAGCAGCTGATTATCTTCAAATGTTATTTGGTAGTTCTAGGGCTATTCTTCATGGTGATTTTTACCCAAAGATTTTATAAGAAATCTTACTGTTATTCTGTGGATAAGTCCCTGGATCTGTTTCTCTGTGATGATTGAGCTTGATTTTTTCCTTCTTGAAAAAGATTTTTTAAATTTAAAAGTCAAGAAGAGTTAAGTAGTAAAGATGGATGTGGATATTTTAGAGCCTGTGAATTTTCTTTGCTGAAAAAATAACGGCTGGTAGTTCATTTTCTTTAGAGTATGTTTTTTAAGTGTCATGAAGCATGAAGGGTTGGTACAGCCCAGGTTGATAACGTGATTCTGATATGGGCCCTCATTATGGGTTTGGGGTTTTTCCCCTATGAAAGAAAAGCTAGAAAAGGCTGCCTCAGTTCAGGCATTAGCATGTTGTTTCCCTCTGTCTGGAAAGGGGACTTGTGTATGAGAGGTTCAGAGGAAATTGATGGCTGTATAATTTTCTATACTGATAAATTATTATAAGCCCCACAGCTGTCAGTGAAGGCCCGGCTGGCAGACTGCTGAGTGACACTGTGGAAAGACACAGCTGTTGGCTGGAGAGTGGTATCCTGTCCATGTTTGTGAGATTAAAACTACTCATATGAGTGGAAAATTTTAGGGGCTTACACTATTTGACATGTGTGTTTTTTAAAGGCATCAAGAAGGAATTGATTAATTTTGAACTTTATTTTATGAAAGTATATTTATACTTTGCTCTTACGTTACCCTTAGTTAAACATTTTTTCCCTTAAATTTAAAAGTGAGCATCCCTTTTCTGCTTGTGAGGTGTGCTTTCTAACCCCAGGCGTACTTTGAATGACACCAATACATGGCTGTTATCAGAATGATTCTTCCTGGTTGCCTTCTTCCTATCACACACAGTCCCCAGAATGATTGTACTTTTTATCCAAGTCTAGAAAAGTTCACCATTCTCAACTGTGCTTGCTACTTAGGTATAAACTGTTTTCTGTTATCTCATTTATTGGTTCTATTTTTTCTCTCTTTTCCTCACATTGAAATCTTTACTCTTCTTTTCTGCCTCCTAATGTATTATCTTCTGCTTTGGGTCCCCTTTTAACTTGATTTTAGAATGTAAATGAACAGAGTTATCTGTAGTGAGCCCTGCAGAATGGGGAGCTGGTGGCGAGAGCCAAAGGGAGAGGAGTCACAGAGGAAGCCCAGAGCCCCTCTTAGGGGTTGGGAGCCACCGGGGGAATTAGGCCATTAGGCCGGGACATCAGTTTCACAGGTGGCAGAAGTCCCCAGTCCCGTCTGGCCAGGGCATTCAGTAGCTGCAAGACCCTTAGATAAAAAGCGCTTACCTCCCTGGGCATTTGTTTTCTCATTTGTAATTTTTTCATATTTGAAGCAGATGTCAGTTGCCTACTCTCCCAAGTCTACATTTTTAATACACATCCAACAATGGACAAATGTCTCTGAGAGATTACACAAGTTGTTAGCCTTTGTTTGTGGTGATAAAATGCAGAAAATCTTTATGAAAATTAAGAGTGGAACTCATACAGGAAATAAGAGAGATCTGTTTGGGGTGGGTTGCTCTGTTATTTTGTGAGGTTTTAAATATCCAGAGTTAAGAACTGGCATAATATTAGAGAAGAGGCAGTTTTCCTCTCTTTTTGTGGTTTTGAAGAAGAATTCTTAAATAAAATAGTAGATCACTATGAAATGTACACACAATGAGTTCTGCATAAAGTACAAATAATTGCCTAATGGCAGGAACAAATACCATTTAGTTAAATGAGTTCCTTAGGATCTGAGTATCCAGTCAAAAGGACAAAGGTACATTATAATTTTGGAACTGGAGGAACAATGTAAGTGTAATAGTGTCATTACACAAAATGGAAGGTATTATGTTGTGTGAACGTAAAAACTGCCAAGCTGAACATTAGGGGCTGTTTATCCCCTTCATTGGGGCAGATTTGTTTTCTTTCCAATCTGACAGAGCTCCTAGCCACCGAGTTAATAATCTCTGCTCCCAGTTGGAAGGTTAGTGTGCAAAGTTGATGGGAGGACTTTGAACAGGAAAGCTTAGAAATGACACCATCATTCCAGATATAACTTGGCATGTGACACACAGCGCTATGTGCTAAGCAGAATTCTCTTGTATCAGAGGCCGTTTCATTTTCCTGTGCATTTCTTCTTGAAACTTTGCTGGTTTCTTTAACCTGGCCATCACCTAGGTCAAGTCTCTGAAGGAGTTGGCTTATGTGTCTAGCAGGCCCAAGTCTCTGAAGGGATTGTAATTATCTGCAGTGCCTTGGGCCACTGGATGACAGCAGGGTTGGGACGGGCACATTTGGGTACAGCTGTAGGCACCAAGTTAGCTGGTGCACAGAGTGGCTCTTTCTTCTCCTGATCTTTTATGTAGCCCCTAGGGATGTACGTGAAATGGGTCACCAAGTCCATTCGGAATCACAGGGACAAGCAACCTGTGCAAAAGAGAGGCACCTGGATGACCAGGTTTCAGTCCCAGCCTGTAATTGAAATACTAGCTTGGGGCTGCCTACCACCTTGTGATTCTTTTGAGTGGCCTTTGGATCTCTTCCTTCTGGATTGAGCCAACCCTTGCAGAGAGCAATTTTGATGTCATCGCCTAAAGCTGGAGCACAGGCAGGACATTCTGGCCTATGCCAAAGGCCAAGTAGGGGGTGAAGGTGTTGCTGCCAAGTAAATTGGCTGAACTGAAAAGGACATGGAATCACCTTTGTGGCAGGTGTCTTTTCATTATTGTCTGCACTACTGCATTTGAGAAGAGGGCTGGTGACAGAGTGCTTTACTGTGGCCTACCAGGGGGTGTGAAGCAGCAACTCCCTGCCAAGCCCTTGTCCTCTAGCTCCTCTCAAAGCTTGAATAATACCTCGTTATGAATAGTCAATTTCTGGGCAAGAGCCTCTTCAGTTGCAGAGATGATGAGAGATGGCAGCACTTACTTTGCCAGTGGACACTGATCAGTCTGAATCAAGAGAAGCCATGCCACATAGTTATTGCGTGGACTGTGCCACTCAGCTGTTCCTGGAGCACAGGTTTGGTGATAGCAGTTCAAATTGGGAAGGCTATGAGTGACTCTCAAACAAGACGGTTTTGATCTTACTGGGTACTGCTGAGTATGCAAGGCTGCATACATAATTTTCAGGCCTCACTGAAAAATAAAAATGCAAGCTCCATTTTCCTTCTTATTCTCCTTCTATTTCCAAGTGAGAGGAGAGGATTTAGAGAGAAAGACTCCTGCATGAGCCCTGACCGGGATCTACCCAGAAAGCTCACCAGGGGGTGATGCTCTGCCCATCTGAGGCATTGCTCCATTGAAACTGGAGTCAATCTAGCGCCTGAGGCAGAGACCATGGAGCCATCCTCAGTGTTTCAGGCCAACTTGTTCCAATCACGCCATGGCTTCAAGGGAGGGGGGGAGAAAAAGAGAGAGAGAGAGAAAGAAGCAAGAGGGTAAGGGGTGGAGAAGCAGATGGGTGCTTCTCCTGTGTGCCCTGGCCAGGAATCGAACCTGGGACATCCACATGCCGGGCCGACGCTCTACCACTGAACCAACTGGCCAGGGCTTGAAATTTTAAAAATTATTTTTCATGTGGCTTCTTAGTAAAGGCCTATGAAAAAATGAGTACCTCTAAGCATTGACTCCCTTAGAAAGCAATCCCCATGGCCTCTCAAGCAGTTTTCTCACCAAAAGATTGAGACTCTTTTCCTCCTGCCTCCAGCCCTTAATTCTGTAGGCCAGTAACTTTTCTCTGTAAAAAAAATCACACAGTAAATATTTTAGGGTATGAAGGCAATATGAACTCTGTTGCAACTTAACACAATACAATTCTGCCATTGTAGTATAAACACAGCAATAAGAAATATGTGAGCAAATGGACATGATTGTGTTTCAATAACATTTTAATTTTTAAAAATAGACTAAAAGCCCAATTTGATCCATGGTTTGCCAAACTCTGTTCTAGAGCATTATGCTTGTGACCCTATTTTCATATTTTTAATTCAGTAACAGAAAAATTTTCAAAACCCTTCCATGATATTGGGAGCTGTCATTTTTTTTTAATATATGAAAGAAACTAGGGCAAACATTGGAAAAAGTGACTTTTCTAGGTTTGCACCATGAGTCATGCAAGGAGCTAAAAATGGACCCCAGAACCCAATTTTTTCCTACTTGTTGCCAGAAAGTTCTATGATGTAGTTACTGTCAAGAAGCAGTTCTTGCAAAGCTCTGACATCCATGACCTACCTCTAGAGCAGTGGTCCCCAACCTTTTTTGGGCCACAGAGTGGTTTAATGTCAGAAAATATTTTCACGGACTGGCCTTTAGGGTGGGATGGATAAATGTATCACGTGACCGAGACAAGCATCAAGAGTGAGTCTTAGATGGATGTAACAGAAGGAATCTGATAATTTTTTAAAAATAAAACATTGTTCAGACTTAAATATAAATAAAATGGAAATAATGTAAGTTATTTATTCTTTCTCTGCAGTCCGGTACCAAATGGCCCACGGACCAGTACTGGTCCACGGCCCGGGGGTTGGGGACCACTGCTCAATAGGATATTCTAAGAATAATATTATCAAAAATTTTCTAAAGAAGTAGAACTTTTAACATAAAAGTGTCATGAGTCCCCCTCTTCCTTGTTGTGTGTGCTTGGGGTGAAAAGGTCTGCTGATGACAGGATTGGTAGTCTCTCCCTCCCTCTAATGATCAACTTTATGGGAGGGGGTGGACGGACAGGAAATGATAGCAACATAAAACCCAATCACAATGGAATGCCTAATGCAAGAGCAAATAATTATTAAGGAGGCGAAAATTACATAGCAACTTGCTCTTACTAATAGTCTACAGAGAAACAGCCCCATTGTTCTGTCAAAAAGTTAATTGTCGATAGTGTTTTAAAAAAAAATCTGCTCATTAGCCTTGTGGAAATGTATAAATCTCTCATGTAAAAGTGCCCAGTTCATGTGTGGTGATGCTTCGTTCTAGGCTCTTCTCTTGGCTGCCATGACACCATCCCCCTTCTTTTGCTTCAAATACTCTGGCGCTCCTTCTCATGTCTCCTCAGCTGGTTCTTCTTTTTTCAGCTCAACACTTAAACTTCAGTTTCCCACATTATCAAGCATACATTTCTACTTAGAATCCTTAACAAAGAAACAGAGTTCTTAAATTTGCATATGGTAATAGCATTTGGTTTAGGTCCAGATATTGCTAGCAACTTATAACTGTTCTAATACAGGAGATAAAAGAAATCAACAAGAATTAGTTTGCGCTGCGTAGAGTGTTGTCTGGGCAATGGCAGGTGATTAATACATATTTGTTGAGTAAATATTTAGAGATATTTATGTATGAGTACATCCATCCATCTATTCATACATAAATACATCTAAATATGGATGGATGACTAGACTTTTTTCTAAAGCATTATATTCAATAAGTTGCTAGTATAGATGCTGCTGATACATAAGCCAGTAAGTGAAAATTATCTCTCCTTAACTTGCTGATGTAGAAATTTCACTACAAGTACTTGGACACATAGATAAAGCCTATATCTTCTAATAAGTCTTTGAAAGTTCATTAAGGCCTTATCACTGATTCATGTCTTATGTGACTGTTTATAAGATCTACAAAATTCAGGATGTAATAAAGGTATCTTTCTGAGATAGTGTGATTGCAGTGTATCCCAGTAACAAGTGTGATAGAATCATAAAGCACAGGAATTAGAGAGTAAGAACACTTCAGCTAGGAGCTTAGCTCTTCTTCATACTAGCTATATAATGGTGAGTAATCATTTGGACACCATGCTCCTCACCTTTCTCATTATAAAAAAAATTATCAACCAATTTAGCTTAAAGAATGAGAAGAAACCATTGGCTTTTGTACCTAAAAAGTAAGTGGTAGAACAGTTATAGCAAAGGGAAGCCTAAAGACACATGACATCTAAATGGGATGTGATGTTCTAGATGACATACTGGAACAGACATAGGACATTAGTTAATACCTAAGGGTATTTGAATAAAATATGGACTTTAGTTACTAAAAATATATCAATACTGATTTATTAATTATGACAAATGTACCATGCTAAAGTAAAATGTTAACAATAGGAGAGTCTGGCCTGTGGTGGCACAGTGGATAGAGCGTTGACCTGGAATGCTGAGGTCACCAATTTGAAAACCTGGGATTACCTGGTCAAGACACATGCAATAAGCAAACAATAAAAATTAAGTGAAGCAACTATACTTCTCCCATACCTGTAAAATCAATAAATAAAATCTTAAAACAAGACAATAGGGGTGCTAGGTGACTAATACACAGGAACTCTCTGTGCTCTTTATAATTGTTTTGTAATTCTAAAACTATTCCAAAATAAGTTATTATGTAAAATATACACAGAATAAAGCGACACCAGCATGATAGTGGTCTAGGAAGCTTTAGACCCCACTCTCCCACAGAGAAATTAAGTTAATACATGGACCAATATACCTTTGTGAAAATTCTAGAGAACAAAATGAGAAATTACAGCACTGAAACCAATGTAACACTAAGAAGGAATTCCAGCAAAAGAGGTATGAAAATTTTGGTTGTTCTGTATCTGATCATGGTCTTCCCTCTTGTCTGACCTAGCATGGTGCAAGCAGGAGGAAACCTGCCACACTGTGGATTTTTCCAGGTTAGAAAGAAAACAGTGGATCATGCATCCAATGTTCTGACTAGTCTAATAAACTAATGTCTGTCTTATCTGATCTGGAGTGCTGACAGACTGATGGCCTGGTTCACAAGCTGCTGAAAACAGACTTTCTCACCATAACATGTGAGAGCCACAGTTCCACAGTCATATTACAGGGCAGACGAGAGATTAGGAGCTTCTGAAGAGCAGGAATAAGCTGCTTAATGAGTTTAAAATGACAAAAGCATATGAACAAGCCCAGAGAAGACACATCTTCTGAAAAGCTTTGAGAGGTTCTAGAATCTTTGGCTGTGCTGATCTGTAAATGTTTTCCCTGAACAAAACCAACCTATAAAGACTTGAAGAGATTTTATTTTCAAATGTCAAGTCTCAACACCAAAAAAAAAAAAAAAATGTGTCAAAGACACCAGGAAATGTGGCCTATTCAAATTAGAAATATAAAATTCCAGAGACCGGCTTTAAAGATACACAGATCAATGAGCATACCTTTATATTTTTCAAGTCAAAATAACTGTCATAAAAATGCTCAGTGAACTAAAAGGGAATGCAGATAGACACCTAATAAAAATCAGGAAGGCAATACATGAACATAATAAGAATATCAATAAAGAGATAGAAACTACAAAGAATTACCAAACAAATTCTCGAGCTTGAAAATATACATATAATAATTCAACTGAAAACATCACTAGAAAAGTTCAACATCTGAACTGATTCAGGCAAAAGAAAATAAATCAATAACCTTGAAGGCTGGCCATTTGAAATCTGGGAGTCAGGAAAAAAAGAAGGAAGAAAAATGAAGAAAGCTTAAGTTAGGACTCTGGGACACTGACAAGTAACAGCATATACATGAGGAGTCCCAGAAGGAGAATAGGAAGACAAAGGGGAAGAGAGATTATTTGAAGAAATAATGTCTGAAAACTTCCCAAATTTTAGGAAAAAAATAGACATAATAATTCAAGAGTTCAAATAACTCCAACCATGAAAAATCCAAAGAGACCCACACTAAGGCACATTATAACCACATTGTTAGCAGCTAAAGGCAAAGAGAAAATCGTAAAAGCAGTAAGAGAAAACAACTCATCACAATTCAGCAAATTTCTCAGCAGAAGCATTGCATGCTAGAAGGAGTGGGAAGATAAAGTCAAACTGCTAAATAAAAATCTCAGCCAAAAATACTGTATCCAGCAAAACTGCCCTTCAAAATTTAAAGAGAAATTTAGACTTTCTAAGATAAACAAATGCTGAGAAATTCATTATTTCTAGACCTGCTTTGCAAGAATACTACAAGGAGTCCTTCAAGGTGAAAGGAATAGATGCTAGAGTAACACAAAAACAAATGAATTATAAAGTTCTCCAGGAAAGATAAATGCATGGACAAATATAGAAACCTGTATTAATATAATTTTGGTGCATAAATTCACTTTTAATTCCTTATTGAGTTTAATTAATAAAACAAAATGATTATTAATATGTTAATGCACATGCAATATATAAAGATGTAATTGGTGACATCAATAATATGAAGAGGAAGTGGAGTGTTATAAGAATAGCTTCTGTTTGCAATAAAAATTATTATGTGTTTAAAATAGAATGTGACCATTTAATATATTTTATATACAATTGTAACCAGAAAGAAAATATCTATAGGATATAAAGGAATAGAAATGAGAAGAGACTCAAAGCATGTCACTACAAAAAAAAAATATCAATGGAACACAAAGGAAGGTGTTAAGGAGAAAAAGAGAGACAAAAACTACCATTTAAGCAGCAATATTAAGTCCATATCAATAGTTACTTTAAATGCAACTAGATTAAACTCCCCAACCAAAGGACAGAGAGTAAATAATTTGAAAATCACACACAGAATCCAACTATCTGCTGTCTACAAGAAACTCACTTTCAATCTAAGGATAAACATAGGCTGAAAGAGAAAGGATAGAAAAATTCAATGCAGATGATTCCAAAAGGGAGAGAGGGGGTTATACTAATATTAGACAAAATATATGTTAAGTCAAAAACTTACAATAGTAAAGTACATTATATAAAGATAAAAGGGACAATTTACCAAAGAGATATAGCTATAAATATGTATACTCCAAATATGAAAACTGGAGAGGGCTACTAAACATTTAAAGCATATTTAACATCAAACCTTCTCAAACTCTTCCAAAAAATTAAAGAGAATATAATGCTTCCAAGCAAATTCTATGAAGCCACTATTTCCCTGTTACCAAAGCCAGACAAAGACATCAAGAGGACAGAAAAATTATAGACAAAGATTAGCAAATTAAATTCAAAAGCATTATACACCATGACCAAGTAGGATTTATTCCTTGAATGCTAGGTGCAAGAATGGTTCAACATACAGAAATCAATCACTATAATGTACCACATTCATTGAAAGAAATATTAAAACTATATGATTATCTAAATTGATGCAGAAAATGTATTTGACAAGATTTAACACTCTTTCATGCTAAAAATACTCAACAAACACTCATCAAACTCAGAATAGAAGGAATCTACTTTAACATTATAGAAGTCCATAGCTAACATCATACTCAACGATGAAAGACGGAAAGCTTTTCCTCTAAGCTCTGGAACAAGATAATGATACCCACTCTTACCACTTCTATTCAACATAGTATTAGAAATCCTAACCAGGGCAATTAAGCAATAAAAAGAAATAGAAGACATCTAAATTGAAAGGAAAGAAAAAAGTTATCCCTGTTTGCAGATGACATGATTTCATGTGGAGAAAACACTAAAGATTCCACACCAAAATGAACCAAACCAAGGAGGCAAAAGACTATTATTACATTGAAAACTACACTTTAAAATGATTACAATTGTAAATTTTATGTGTGCTTTTTACAATTTTTAAAGTGCATAAAGTATCAAGACCAGCTTCAGAAGAGGTTTAAAGAGCATCTTAGAGTCAATCAGAGCTCTGCTCTAATTCTCTGGTCTCTTTCTCTGTACTGTCTTCCTCCTTAAGTTTCGTTTCTCACAACTGAAGCCCCTACTATCTCAAACTCACTGTCCAGAAGAATGAAATAAGCTATGTCCCAGACTTCTCAGAATCAGCCCCTGAGTTTTCACTGATAGGACTGATGGAGACCACACCCCCATACCGGAAGCAATCACAATGGGTGGGGGTGATGGATGGTACTGATTGGAATCAATCCTACCAACACCATTTGGGAGAGAGTTGGTTTCCAAATGGACACAGGGGTCAGCAATCTTTTTCTATAAAGGGCCATATAAGTAAACATTTTAGGCTTTGTGGGTCATACAGTTTCCCTTGCAACTACTACACTTTTCAATTGTAACATGAGAGCAGCCATAGACATTAAACAAATTAGCATGGCTGTTTCCAATAAAACTTTACAGACAGAAAATTTAAATTTTATATAATTTTCATGTATCATGAAATATTATACTTATTTTGATTTTAAAAAACATTTTTAAAAATGTAAAATCATCCCATATACTGTGGTTTGCAGATCCCTGTTTAAGATAAATCTTTCCAGATGCTTTTTAACTCATTGATTATTTTTCATCATAATTTTACCTGGGTCACCTTCATTTCTCCTTTCTGTGGTACCTGTAACTAGATTATCCTCAGCTTAAAATCCACAACCTTTCTTGAAATAACACAGTTGTTTCTAACTTGCAATGTGGCATTTGGAAGGTCATACAATCTCTTTTCCTTTTCCCATGTGTACTGAATTGTCACGATACTTTGGTTGCCATACAACACTTGAGAAATGCAGGACAGTATACTGTTAAATATTAAAGATAATGATTCTTCCTCTCCACTATTATTAGAAATTGAAGACATGTCTTCAACTCTGCAGGTATGATTTATATAGAGTTAGGTTAAAACTGTCATGTTGCTAAGCAATTGTTCTCCTATTTTTGTTCACCTTTAGCAGTGCTTTTTTTTTCTAGCTTAAATATTTAGTAGACTAGAACTATCTTCAGAATGATACATTTCTTCAAGGCTTTATTTTTCAGCCATTGGTCAGAGTGCCATTATGTAAATGATCCGAGGAAGTATTCAAAATGTGGATTTAAAGATCCTCAGGACCAGAGGGTGACCCTGAGAAGAGGGGAATGGGAGATAGAGCTGAACAGTAGGGAGTGGAAGAAGGACTGAGTCATGGAAACTTTTAAATTCCTACAAGAAGAGGAATTGGCTGGAACTCTGGAAGAAGACAAAAAGAGAACAGGCTTAGGAGAAAGTAAAAATCATTGGAATAGCATGGACATATAGGAGGGGAATGATCAGTTTGGAAACTAAAATGGCCAATTGTGGGGTGATTTGGACAAATGTATGTTGGTGGCCTTTTAATTGTGATTCAAATACACTTAGCTCGTGTAATAACTATTTTGTTGCTGTTCACTGTTTGTTTGTAACTGTCTACTTCTAAAAAAATAGTCTGAGCCTCAACTAGCCCGTGATTGCTTCAGGTGTAGGGGTGTGACCTCCACCAGTCCAATCAGTTAGAATTCAAGGGTTAATTCTAAGAATGCTGGGACACAGTTTATTCCTCTCTTCTGGACAGTGAGTGTGAGGATGGTAAGGGCTGGATTACAAAAACCCGCTTTGGGCTATTGTGTACCAGCCAGTAGCATTTTTGCTATGTTTCAAGTGTTTCAAGGCTCTGTGAGAGGGCTAGATTTCAATGTCCATTTGGCTCTTTGATGAGGCCTCCTGCACAACCACTTGCAAAGGCCTGGCTCTGAGGTGGTTCATGACCAAAGACACTTGACTTGATGGCAATGCACTTGAATAGCCATTACCCAGATAAAGTTTTCAAACAAGACCAAAGGGCCATTTTGGGGAGAAGGATATGAAGGCCCATGTGGAATTCACTTGCATGGACACCATTGTATATATCAAAATAACGGACTCTTCTGTCTAGCTTTTCACAAAACTAAATTGTCCTAATACTGATAGATTAAAATTATAAACCCTAGAATTTTATTATAACACTTGCTTTAATGGCAGTATTTCCAAATACCTAGCCTATAATTCCCTCCTTTTTATACTCTCTTGTGCTACCAAATGAGGCACAGTCAAGGTTAAGGAAGGAGAGTTAGCTTTGGTTCTCCTTCTAAGTGGTTCTGTGTTGCTTTTGTCTTTATCTGTTTTCTCTAGAGACTTTGTTGTTAGTTCTTTTCCTCTCTTTTATTTTCTAAATTGGTGAACTACCATGTGGCAAACTGCTGACATAGCTTTGGGCTTTAAGCATGTCTTTTAATAGCAGCCCCTTCCAAAAATATCTTACTGCCTGATCCCATTTTAATGTTTCGTTTATAATGTGTTAATGACCAGGAAACCAACTGATGGGCCTCATGGGCTCTCATGAAACAAACAAGCCTGAAGTTTAGTGCTCAGGTTGTGTAGTATCTCCTTGAGCTGCTGAAACATTCTTGCTTTAAATTACCCATGCTCTTATCACACTTGATTGTAGTGTTCCATATGATTGCATTTATAGGACAGTGACCTTCAAATTATGTTGTGCAGGAATATTTTTATTACCTTTGGAATAAAAGATAAGGTGCAGAAAAGTCTGGTGTTTACCAGTGAAAGCTCTGGATCTGGACTGCCTGGAGTTGAATCTTTTATATCTCTTCCCAGTGCCATGTTCTAGGTATGTACATATCCAGAAATAGTGTTCTGTATGGTATCTTGGCATCCCTTAGCCTAGTCAAGTTGGCACAAATGAACAGAGCTATAGGGAAGAATGAACAACAATGCATTATTGTAGAAGACTACAATACCCCACATTCAACAGTAAATGGATCATTTAGACAGAGGATTGATGGGAAACAATGGACTTGAATGACATTGAGCCAGGTGGACCTAGAAGACATGTAAAGAATGTTTTCATTCAGCAGCATACAAGTACTTGTTCTTCTTGAAGCATTTCCTTAGATGAATCATATGTTGGGCTGTGGAACAAGTCTTGACAAATTTGGGAAAATTGAAATTATGTCAAATGTCTTTTTTTTAACAACAATGGCATGAAATCAATAGCGTGAGGGAAATGGGAGGATTCACAAATGAGAGGAAAGTGTATAGTATGCTCCTGGACAGTCAATAAGTCAGGAAGGAAATCAAGACAGAGATTAGAGAGTATTTTGAGACAGGCAGGAATGGAAACACAACATATCAGAACTTGTATATAGTAAGGGCAGTTCTAAAAGCCAAGTTTATAGTGATAAGTGCCTATGTTAGGTAAAAAGAAAGGTTTCAAATAGACAACTTAACTTTGTACCACAAGGAACTAGAAGAAGAACAATGGTCTGGGCCCAAAGTTGGCAGAGGAAAGGAAATAATAAAAGTTAGAACAGAAATGAATGAAATAAAGACTAGAGAGACAATAAAGAGAGTTGACGTGGCTGGGAGTTGGTGTTGTAAAAGGATGGACAAAATTGACAAACATTTACCTATACTGACCAATAAAAAAGAAAGAGGACTTCAATTAATAAAAATTATAAGTGAAAGATGGGACATTGCAGCTAATGCCACACAGGTGCAGAGGATTACAAGAGACTACTATTAAAATTTCTGTGCCAGGCCCTGGCAGGTTGGCTCAGCGGTAGAGCATCGGCCTGGCATGCAGGGGACCCAGGATCGATTCCCGGCCAGGGCACACAGGAGAAGTGCCCATTTGCTTCTCCACCCCCCTCCTCCTTCCTCTCTGTCTCTCTCTTCCCCTCCCGCAGCCAAGGCTCCATTGGAGCAAAGATGGCCCGGGCGCTGGGGATGGCTCCTTGGCCTCTGCCCCAGGTGCTAGAGTGGCTCTGGTCTTGGCAGAGCATTGCCCCCTGGTGGGCAGAGCGTGGCCCCTGGTGGGTGTGCTGGGTGGATCCCGGTCGGGTGCATGCGGGAGTCTGTCTGACTGTCTCTCCCGGTTTCCAGCTTCAGAAAAATACAAAAAAAAATTCTGTGCCAAAAAAGTGGATGACCTAGAAGAGATAGATGGATTGCTGGAAATGTAGAGCCTGCCAAGGAAATGTGAAGAAATAGAAAATCTAAACAGACCAATAATGAGTAATGGGACTGAAGAAGTAGAAAAGCTTGGGACCACATGGTTTCTTGGGTGAATTCTACCAAACATTTAAAGAACTAATGCCAATCTTTCTCAAATTCTTCCCCCAAAAAAGTGAAAAGAAGGGAATACTTCCAAACTTTTTATGTGGCCAGCATTACTCTCATACCAAAACCAGACAAGGACACTCCAAGCAAAGAAAACTATAGACCAATATCCCTGAGGAACATATATGCAAAAATCTTCAACAAAATACTGGTAAATCTTATTCAATAGCACATCAAGGAACAAAGTCAATATACAAAACTCAGTTGCATTTATATATACTAACAATGAACTATCTAAAAAAGAAATTAAGAAAAAAATCCCATGTAAGCATCTTAAAAAGATCACACACCATGAACAAGTAGGATTTTCCCCTGGATACAAGGATAGTTCAACATATAAAAGCAATAAACATGATACATCATGTTAACAGAATGAAAGATAAAAACCATATGATCATCTCAATTGATGGAGAAAAGCACTTGAGATTTTCAACATCCTTGCATGATAAAAATTCTCAGCTTATTAAGTATAGGAACAATGTTCCTCAATATAATAAAGGTTAGGAGAAACCCACAGCTAACCTCATACTCAGTGGTGAAAATCTGAAAGATTTCCTCTACAATCAGGAACAAGACAAGGGTCCCCGTTCTCACCACTCCTGTTCTACATAGTACTACTGGAAAGTCTAGCCAGAGCAATTAAGCAAGAAAAAGAAATAAAAAGAAAGGAGGAAGTAAACTTGTCACTGTTTGCAGATGACAAGATCTTCTATATAGATATCCCTAAAGATTCCATAAAAGGACTGTTAGAATAAATGAATTCAGTAGTTAAAAAAATTTAAAATCAGCCTGACCTGTGGTGGCGCAGTGGATAAAGCATTGACCTGGAAATGCTGAGGTCGCCGGTTCGAAACCCTGGGCTTGCCTGGTCAAGGCACATATGGGAGTTGATGCTTCCAGCTCCTCCCCCCTTCTCTCTCTCTGTCTCTCCTCTCTCTCCCTCTCTGTCTCTCTCTCCTCTCTAAAAATGAATAAATAAAATTAAATTAAATTAAAAATTAAAATCAATATACAAAAGCAGTTGCATTTCTGTACACTTCCAATGAACTATCTAAACAAGAAATTATGAATACAATCCCACTTTGTAATAGCATCGAAAGAACTTAAGAATACATTTAATGAAGTAGTTAAACAATTTATACAGTCTAAACTATAAGACCTGATTAAAGAAATTGAGGAAAACACAAATAAATAGGAAGGTATCTCTTTTTCATTGACTGGGAGAATTCTGTTGTTAAAATGCCCATACTACCCAAAGCGACCTACAGATTCAATGCAATCTTTATCACAATTCTTATGACATTTCTTACAGAAATAGAATAAAACTACTCTAAAATTGGTATGAAACTACAAAAGATCCTAGTACAGTCTTGAGAAAGAAGAACAAAGCTAGAGAGAGGCATCACACTTCCTGATTTCAAACTACATTATAAAGTTATAATTATGAAAACAGTATGGTAGTGGCATAAAAACAGACACTTAAAGCAATGGAACAGAATGAAAAGTCCAGAAGTAATCCCAAGTATATATAGTCAACTAATCTTTGATAGGGTATTAAAGGAAAAGATAGGGAATAAGATAGTCTCTTCAACAAATGATGTTGGGAAAACTGGACCCATAACATTTTTAAAAGACAACACGGGGGAAAAACTCCTTGACATTGGTCTTGACAATAATTTCTTGGATGTAAGACCAAAAGCACAGGCAACAATGGAAAATGTATGCAGGTTTCTCAAAAAATTAAAAATAGAACACCATGTGACTCAGAATGCCACTTCTGGGTATATATCAACAAAAAAGGAATCAGACTTTTCAAGACATATCTACACTCCCATGCTCATTTCAATATCATGCACAGTAGCCGAGACATGAAAACAACCTAAATATCCATCAACAGATGAAGGAATAAAGAATGTGTTGTGTATATATATGCAATGAAATATTTAGCTACAATAAAGAAGGAAATTCTGACATTTTCAGCAACATAGATAAAACTGAAGGATATTATTCTAAGTAAAATAAGCCAGACAGAGAAAGACAAATGCTGTATGATCTCACTGTGTGATGATCATGGAGAATCTAGAAAAGTCAAACTCATAAAAATAGAAATAGAATAATGTTGCATGGCGATGAGAGAAATGGGAAAATGAGAGATATGGTCAAAGTTTACAAACTTTCGGTTATATAGTGAATAAGTTCTGGGGATCTAATATGGTTTTGCTTATTCTGGACATATCATAGAAATGGAATCATACAATACGTGGTCTATTGTGACTGGCTTCTTTCACTTAGCATAATGTCTTTCAGTTTCATTCATACTGTAGTGTGTAGCAGTACTTCATTTCTTTTTATGGCTCAATACCACTCAATTGTATGGGTATACCACATTTTGTTTATCTCTGTCAGATGATAGACATTTAAGTTGTTTCCACTGCTTGAACACGTATGTAAAAATCTTTGCATGTGAACATATAAATTTATTTCTCTTGGGTAGATACCTAGGGATGGAACTGCTGGATCATATAGTAACTGTGTTTAACTTTTAAAGAAACTGACAGCTGTTTTCCATTTTACATTCACACCAGAAATGTACGCTTGTTCCAATTTCTCCACATCATCACCAACACTTGTGATTATCTGTCTTTTGATTATAGCCATCCTAGTGAGTGTGCAGTGCTACCTCATTGTGGTTTTGATTTGAAATTCCCCGATGGCAAATTATATTGAAGATCTTTCCATATGCTTTCTGACCATCTGTATATCTTCTCTTGGATCTATTGACATCTTTTGCCCATTTTCAAATGGGGTCATTTATTTTCTTATTACTAACTTGTAAGAGTTCTTTTTATATTCTGGATAAAACATCTCTTTTTATTTCCTTAACTATTTTGTAATAATTTTTTCTCAGTCTGAGAGTGCTACAAGGGAGGTAATTTGAAGTTTGAAGGCTTTAAAGTGACTTCTTACAGAAAGAAGCAGCACCTATTAGCAATTCCCATAAGCATAGATCCCTTGGCAGGCTCCCCTGGTGGGTTAGTTCCCTTGGTGTGACCAATTCATCAAAGTGTACTTTTTGTCAGTCTCCAATGGCAGGAGCTGGGTGCACAGCAAGAAGTGGGTCTGACATTAGCCATCATCTGACCCGAATTTTCATTTTAAGCCCTTTCAGTACTAATGTTTGCTACTGAAATCTAGAGCAGCCAGAGTGAGTGACAGGAGTCTATAATGAGATCCCTTTTTGGTGTATTATTAATACATGCACACGTTTGTCTCTTCATTCACAAAGAGCCCCTTGGGGCAAGCGGCATTGTTAGCAGTTTTGTTGAGGAGTGAAGAAACTGCTGACTCAAGAGAAGTCCATTTCTAAAGGACTTGAGAGCAATCCTGATGTCAGTTCCACTCATCACACATCTCCTGGATCCTTTTCCCTTTGCCTTCCAGTGCCAACCTTCATAACACAGTCTCTAAATCTTCCTCTTGCGCGAACAGCAGCCATCTGGTGGTCAAATGAGCATTAAAACTGTCTTTGACAGCCTTGTGGAAATTGTAACTCATGAAGCACCTTGGGTTTTTAAGAGAGTTAATTGATGGGTGACAATAGAAAGGATTTAAATTTCCAGAAGGAAGTTATCACATGAGAAAACAGTTTGATTTTCCACTAGCCCAAAGAGATATTTTATGCTTTAAAAAATATGGCTGTCTTGTACATCAGCATGCATATCATCAAGAGGAATTACTCACAGGTGGCACTTGGTAAATGTTGCATCTTTCACAACACATTTGGTTGTAAATGCTGCTCCTGAGATTCTAAAGACTGTCAGTCCCAAAATTAGAAGTCAAAAAATAAGGAAGAATGTTTTTTCTTATCTACAGTCTGCCTTTGTCTGCTCCATCCAGTCAACTTCATGGGTTATCATATATCCAAGATCAAATTTTAGAAAGCTGGAAAAATTAGTTGAGCAATCCTTGAAGGAAATAATGATCTTAACTGATCATTTTGTCTTTTAAATTATAAACACATAATTGGTACATCTCTTGAGGGATACATGCTGGTTGAGTAACTATGATCATCCCACATACCTCATGATGCTTAATTAAAGCTATTACTGATTTTCACTTGCTGGAAAATGACATGCTAGTGGCATCTTTCTGGCTGTGTCCTCCCCTGGAGAACTCGGTAAAGGTGTTTCCACTAATGTTGCCTGGTATTTAACCTCATTTCTTCCTCCGTTAATTTGCATTTCTGTTTATTTTATTGGCACTGCTTCTGTTACTGTAAATGGTCCTTGTTAATCCTTTGGGTTTAGGGCTTGCAATGTTAATTGACCATTACCCAACATCAGATACCTAAGTTGTAGTTTTCTGTTTTTGATGGTTTTTTGGGAGGCGGGGTCTTCCTTCTTTGTGAAGCACAAGGAAATAACCATTGCCTTGGATCTGGGTGGTTTTGTTTTGGGGGTTTTGTTTGTTTATTGTTGGTTGGTTGGTTGATTTTGCTTTGCATTTCTGAAAACTTCTCCACTCAAGAGAAAAATCCTTCTCCCACTTTAACCATCTCCTTTATGGCAGTCAGATGTAGACAAAAGACTAATTTGTGTTGCGGCAATGTACATGACATACCCATGCAAATGTTAGTTTCTAACTATCTGAAACTCAACCACTGTGATGCATGTGACATATTCATTTGTTCTACTAGTAAAATTTTCTTAGAGAACTGAGATGTCATGATTGGAGTTTTCCCTAAAGTGTTAGATAATGCTTCTTGAATTTCCATTCCAATGAAATTTTAAAGAATAAGAACTCTCTTTAGCTTAGTAGGGAAATTGAATGTTTTCTTATAATTCCTTATGTTGTAATATGTGTGTGTTATTACCTATCAACCAATCAGTCAATGGAAATTTATTGGCAATTCCCATGTGCCAAATGATGTGTTAGGTACCTTGAAAAGTAGAAAAAAGTGCAAAATGTGGGTGTGGCTTCAAGGAGCTCACATTAATTCACCTATTCATTTATTCATTCAACTAATGTTTACTAAACATCCAGTGTGTGCCAGATACATTATTTACTTGAGGCAAAATAAACCTAAGTATTTCTAAGAGCTAGCCAGAGCTACTCATTTCATCAAAACACTCAATCAAAGAAGGCCATAGAGACAGTCTGGTAGCAAAATGAAAATTATAATTTTTGCAACTTAATCACAAAACTGATATCTCCTCAATGTTAACATATTCTATTAGTTAGAAACAAGTTACTCAAAGGGAGGAGATTATACCAAGTAGTGAAATACCAGGAGGCGGGAATCATTGCAGGCCATCTTAGAAATTGAATTCATAAATATTTTATTCAGCAAACATTTATCAATCATCCAACATGTTACTGGGGTGCAACACTATTAATAAGTGGCCCTTGTCCTCAAGGTGCTCACAATTGGCCTGGGGACATGAGCACATCAACCTCAAACTCTAATTTACCATGGACAATCTTATAGTAGAGTTTGATTCAAAATCCAATGAGAATATGGAAAGAAAAGGATGTTTTTGTTCATGGTGGAACCCTCAATGGAAATGCTATTTTCTCTCACAGCTAAAAATATATATAATGTCACTTCTCCTGTGGAACCTTCTTTGACACTCCTCTTTTTCCCCAGTATAATTCCCAGAAGTAGTAACATTTGAGGTAGTTCTTATCAAATGAAGTAAGTAGAAATGGCTTCATAAGTGTAAAACACAGCATAATGAAAGTCATAGAGATAGGACGAGTAGGACACATTTCAGAAACAATGGAACTACAGTATAGCTAAAATGTCAGGGATGTCGTCGGAAATGGGGAATTGTTACGGCAAGAAATGAGTCTGGAAAGATGAATTGGGGTCTATTAGGAAAAGGAACTTGAATGCTGTACTATGGAGCTCAGGTTGTACTATATAGTACAGAGGGCCCCTGAAGGATTCTAATTAGTACAATAATGTAGTGAAGGGAGTTGTGGGAGCAAGAGAGAGAATTTATTGAATGTTCTAGATAGGAGGCGGAAACCATATTCCAGGGAATTTTGGTAATGAGGTAGAATAAGATATAGGACAGAAAAGACCATGGAGGTGGAAAGTTCAAAATTAGGAGATGTTTTAGAACTAGAATTGGCAAGATTATCAGACGCAGAGAAAGACAAAATACCATGTGATTGTCCTTACTTGTGAAGTCTAAAAAGCAAAAGAAATGAACCAACAAAACAGAAACTCATGGATACAGAGAACCAACTGGTGGTTGCCAGATGGGAGTGGGGTTGGAGGGCTGGGTGACAATGGCTCAGGGGTGGAGAAGTACAGATTGGCAGTTACAGAACAGTCACAGGGATGTAAAGTACAGCAGTGGTCCCCAACCTTTTTTGGTCCACAGACCGGTTTAATGTCAGGAAATATTTTCACGGACCGGCCTTTAGGGTGGGATGGATAAATGTATCAAGTGACAAGCATCAAGAGTGAGTCTTAGATGGATGTAACAGAGGGAATCTGGTCATTTTTTAAAAATAAAACATCGTTCAGACTTAAATATAAATAAAATGGAAATAATGTAAATTATTTATTCTTTCTCTGTGGACCGGTACCAAATGGCCCACAGACTGGTACCGGTCTGCGGCCCGGGGATTGGGGACTACTCCAGTAGAGCATAGGGAATAGAGTCAATAATATTGTAATAACTGTGTATGGTGCCGGGTGGGGACTTATTGGCAGGGATCACTTCTAAATTGATTATGTGTCTAACCACTATGCTGTACATCTGAAACTGATATAATATTGAATCTCAACTATAATTGAAAAATTAAAAATTATTTCTTTTTATAAGGAAAAGGTAATGTGAAAAGAGGGAAGAATAGGGAAGTGCCAAGGATTTCTCTGGAAATTTTATCTCAAGAATAAAAACCTTTTAAAAGAGGGAGCATATCTTCTTTGACTTCAGAATGTCAGTATTGTAATGGTGTCCTACTTGCTGAGTGGCACTCAATGAAGGGTGAGTGGATAGATTGAAGGGTGAGGATAGAAGGGTGTGCGGGTGCATGTGTGGATGGCTGTGTGGATGATTGTTTAAACATTCAGGGGAGTCCCTCAGAGAGATTGGTTTGGGGACCAAGGAGAGAATGGGCAGGAGGAGGTAATAAGACCCTGCTCTGGCAATGGTGACAGTGAAAAGAGTCAGGACAGCAAGTAGAAAATGAGCCCAGGCTTATTCTTTCTGGTAATCCATGGCTTCCAGAGTTTCCATCAGCAATTTGTTATTCTTTCTGCTTCAACAAATTTTAAGAAAGAGTACTTTCTTTAGAGAACAGAACTCTGTGCAAATCATACAACATTTTGGAAACTTGTTATGTTTCTCAGTGCTTTATTCTAAAACCTTATGCAAAGCAACTATGACTCTGGCCACTGAAGCTATTTAGCACCTTCTCAATTTCAGTAAGGGACAAGGGAATATTGAAAAAATTTTCCAAAGACTCACATAAAATTTTCTTCCTTTTCTATCCTGTACTAACCTCACCTTTAATTTTCTACCAATGGTTCAATCATACTTCTTGGCAAATCTCAAGTTTCATGGACACCAGGTTTCCTGAATCAGTGCTTCTCAAACCTTAAAGTGTGCCATATGGAGATCCAGTTAAACTGTGGCTTCTGATTTTGAAGTTTCGGTTGGGACTCGAGGGTCTGTATTTCTAACAGACTTCCAGGCAGTTCTCATGCTGTTAATCCATGGACCGCACTTTGAATGGCAAGGCTGTTCAGGTGTTCGATATTGGTGGCTTGGCTGACATCCTTACTGTTGTTGACACAGGTTGTCAGCTGCCTGTCAATTCAACATTTACTGCCTGTCCTTGTTCATAGCCTCCCTTGGTGTTTTATACTATCTATCCCTTCCCTGCTGCTTCCAGCTCCCTGACTTACTAATAATATGCAAGGATGACTCCACTGTGCTGTCTTTTCCCACCTCCAGATCCCTAATGAAGCTGTCAAAGCTGACCTCATCACTCCCCTCTGCTTTCCCTCACCATCTCACAGCTTAATGTTTTGTTTACAGTTCTTAGATCTAGTCATTAGTCTCTTGTTCCTTGAAGTCTTCAAACATCCCCAAACAATTAAGATTCAAAGGTAGTAGATCAAGTCCATTTTGTGACTAAGAATTTGGAGTCCGATAATTTTTGCAGGGTTTGGGGGGTCAGCAATGTGTGTAGCAGAAAAAAATGAGACAAGCAGTCCGCATGGATCACTGGGGAATGCTGGCCTGACTGGAAACAAGGCAGCTCAAGCCTCAGCCCTTCTGTGAAACAATCGCATGACCTCGAGGAATCACTTAGCCTACCTGAGTCAATGTTCTGTCAGCTGTAAAATAGTACGATAAATTTAAATGATCTCTGTGGTCTATTAAAATGAACTATGTAGAGGCTGATGTAGACTCATATCTTCATTGCATGTCTAAACTAGAAGAGAGGTTCCTAACATGAGGTTCATGGGTCTCCAAGAAATCTGGATGGAATTCAGAGAGCCTGAACCTTCATTGGGTGGATGGGTGTGGAATTACATTTTTACTTTCACGATCTCTGACTGTCAGGGAGCATTTTCTTCAATCAGGAATATAAACAGCAGACTAGAGCAGTATTCGCAGTGCCTGTGACTTAATCAACAATAGAAACAACAAGTATAGTGTATGTCACACTACTGTTTTTGTTAATACCAAAATATCCTGATGCTCACCACCACCAAGTTTTGGTGCTTCTTAGACCCTCTGCTACATCTTCTCACAAACATGCTGATGAAGAAGTACATCTATTCCTATAGATCTGCGGTTGCAGTAGGGGAAGAGTTTACCCCGCAGGGCACATCTGACAAGGTCTAGAGACACTTTTAGTTGTTACAACTGGGAAAGGCTGATCTGCTAAGATCTAATTAGTGGAGGCCAGGGATGCTGCTCAATGTCCTACAGTACACAGGACAGCCCCCCCACCACGAGAAAAAAATATCCACTCCAAAATTTCAATGAGATTGAGATGGAAAAGTCTGCTGTAGCTTTTTACAATATTTTTGATAACCATATTTTAGCATTACTAATTTATTTTTTACTCCTGTGTGGTTTTTTATACATTTATAATTTTTTTCTTAGAAGGGATCCCATCACCTTCCTTGACTATCAAAGGGGTCCTGGACACAAAATGTGTTCAAAAGCCGCAGTGTGAGCAGGAGGTAGTAAAGGCCATATGATTCAAATAGTTTGCTTTGTAGACCACAAAACCAAAGCTCAGCTCCCGGACCCCACTACCCCAGGCAGCATGACACAGTGGATTCAAACACGGTTCAAATGCCAGCTTCATAAACCTCACTGTTCTCTAAAACTTTGGCCAAATCACTTACTTCTTCTTTGTCTTAGTATGTTTAGGCTTCTAAAACAAAGTATCAGAGACTGGGTGGCTTGAACAATAGACATTTATTTTTCACAGTTCTGGAGGCTGGAAGTCTGAGATCAAGGCACTGGCAGATTCGGTGTCTGGTGAGGATCTATTGGCTGGTTCATAGACATACCTTCTCATTGTGTTCCTCACATTGTAAAAATCAGCTCTCTTGGGTCTCTTCATATAAGGGCACTAATTCCAATCACAAGGGCTCCACCCTCCTGATTTAATCACTTCCCAGAGTCCCTGCCTCCTAATAACTATCACCTTGGGGGGTAAGATTCAACATATGAAACTTGAAACACATTCAGATCATAGCATCTTAGAATCAATTTTCTCATTTATAAGATGGGTAAAATTGTTCTTCACTTAGAGCAGGTGTCAGCAAACTATGACCCAAGGGCCAAGTGTAGCCTGCTACTTGTTTTTATCAGTCAAGTTTAATATATGCCATGTAGTCTACAATACCCAAAATATTTACTATCTGGCCTATCACAGAAAAAGTTTGCTGAATTGACCACTGTATACCTGTGGGAATAAAGGGATACAAAGTATGGAAAGATTTAGCTTATTATCTGGTCCAGGCTGAGCTACCTAGTTAGACTCTTGTCACCTTTCACTTGTTGATACCAGGTCTGTGTGCCTCTAGGGTCAGCTTTCATTCACAGACTAGAATCCTCAGGGGGCTGTTTTATTTAAATAATTATCATTCAATGCTTTAAAGTTAAACCCTTTGAGTAGTACCAAGGTCGTCGTGCCTCCTGACCATCCAGAGTACGATGGATTTATTTTAAAAATGTGTGAGGCAACATTAAAAAAAGGCAAATGTATGTTCTTCTTCTTTCCATACACTGGTTATCAAACAAACGTGATTTTAAGTTAATAAAACTGTAATTGGAACTAATTTCATTTTTTTGAAAAAAAAATCTCACTCCTGGAGGTCAGCGAGCATGAAAACAACTCACTACGCTGAAGGGTTAAATTCCAAACTGATTCTCGGGCTGTTAAGTTCAGGTTGTAAGTAAAGAACAGCCTATTTCAACAATCATTTCTAAGTGGCCTTTAAGCCTCTGTTCCAATTTATACATTTTATTATTTAAATACCTTCAAATTTTCAAGAATTTTAATTACATATATATTTTTTTTACTCTTCAAGTATATTCATTGCCTAAATTAATTAATAAAACCTTCCCATGTTCTAATAAATCTTTCAAGGCTAAAAAACCAAACTTATAAATACAGTGACACAAATATGTTTTTTAATGTCTAATATGCATATAAATTTATCTAGATTTCAACTGAAAAGGAAAAAACTAAATCAGTCACTTAATTATATACTTTATCTGGGGGTTACAACTATCATCTTAATAGACCAAATTCTCTTTTATTGACCATACAACAGCAAATTTGTGTTAATGCCTTAACCAAGAAATAAACAAAGTAATTTGGTGGTTTTGAGTCTGTCGGTTATTTCTGTTCTCAATTGTAAAACTTCCTAGGGTTGGAAGATGACCAGGCACTCAAAGTCAAGTGCAGTCTCAGTTACTGAGAGGACTTTTGGCCCTGGCTGGTTGGTTCAGTGGTAGAGCATCGTCCTGGCTTGCAGGAGTCCCGGGTTGGATTCCCGACCAGGGCACACAGAAGTGCCCATCTGCTTCTCCACCCCTCTCCCTCTCCTTCCTCTCTGTCTCTCTCTTCCCCTCCAACAGCCAAGGCTCCATTGGAGCAAAGTTGGCCCGGGCGCTGAAGATGGCGCTGTGGCCTCTGCCTCAGGTGCTAGAATGGCTCTGGTTGCAACAGAGCGATGCCCCAGAAGGGCAGAGCATCACCCCCTGGTGAGCGTGCTGGGTGGATCCCTGTTGGGCGCATGTAGGAGTCTGACTGCCTCCCCGTTTCCAACTTCAGAAAAATACAAAAAAAAAAAAAAAGAGAGAGAGAGAGAGAGAGAGTGAGGACTTTTGACCAAAGATTATAACTGGGTGTTAAAACTTGGAGTAGACAACCAAGGTGACTGTTCCCGTACCAGCTGTCATTTTATCTGATGAAATCTGGGAGTTGCCACGTCACGATGCTAGAGATATTGTACAGCCAGCAATTTCAGCCAGGAACTCACCGGATCCTTCTCAGGAACCTTAGTGGGGTATCCTAACTCACTTCACCTAGCTGCTGTCAGTTAGCTCACAGTTTTCAGGAGTATGGACATGCAGCCCGGGTTCCTGGGGTTGAAATATATATAATACCTAATTTTTTTTCTCTCCCAAAATACTGCACACCCCACCCTTGTTAATCAGATCATTGGATTTTACACAGCTCTGCTTTTATACAAACCTACATGCCCTTTGTGTGTAATTTTAAGATGTGTGAATGTGGTAAAATATTGTTTTTTCACGTTCTCAGGACTCACCATGTCCTTGGATTTTTAAATCAAATCCTATTGAATTCTTTACCTGGCTGTCTAGCCAGTTACCACAACTCGTAAGGCTTTTTAGTAGCACACCGAATCAGAGTTTTGTTGATTCTAGAGGTGTCCTCCACAGCTCCTCCAAACTCACTCATCCCCCCTGGATCAGCTGCAGAGTAAGCGCTTTTCTAATTGATGGCTTTTGTCGTCAGGACCAAAGTGTTAGATACATCAAAGGGCTCTATGGCTGATGTGTACCCTAGGGCAGTCGCAGTGACCGACATACAAAAAAGGATAACCCAGAGATTTCAAAAATTAACTCAAATGGGCATAACTCCCTTGGAAACTGTGTAGCACAAGTTGCCTAGTTTTGGGAGGGAGGGATGGGTTCTCTGTGCTACTTTAACAAGCCCTCAAGACCAAGCTCCAGCCTCCCATAATGTGGCTTTCTTTGGAAAGAGCAAGATGATGGCATTTAATGGTGATCTGCAAGAAACAGGCAGGCAAGAGGGGAAGATGCCATGGAGTAATGTGTCTGCATTTGAGTACATGGGCCAGCCTTTATTAAAGCATTCTTTCCAGTTTAGGCTCTATAGCTTAGGGGGAAATTTGAAAAACAGGCTCATCTTAAAAGCAGGAATGGAAACTCCTTAATTATCAGTTAACTTACCTGACTTATCTTAATTGGGCAACAGTTAGCTGTTCAGCTTAACACCACTGCTAGTCATAACTGGAGGGTGGGTAGGTGACTGAAAAAAAGGTGATGTTGAAAGCCATCAGTTTGAGCTGCAGTCACAGTATGGCAATGAGAGAGCTGTCCAGATTTTGGCATTTCATTTTCTAATGAATTTTCCTTGGTGAACTGTATTGTATCCCGAATTGTGGCGTTTTCTGTCTCGCCAGCTGCCCTTACTCCTGCTCTCTGTAGACCCCCAGCAGCTCCACTGCTGTCTGTGCTTATGACCAGATGCTTTCCATTATTGGTTTGTAAGCCAGAAATGGGAATATCAAATGTACTTTTTCCATAGATAGAATGTTAAATAAAAGTGGTGGCAAAATTCCAGGCTAGCCCACAAAAGATACTTTGTTAACATATAATTTAGCTGTATCTGGGAATAGGGAGGGTTTTTTTTCATATTTTTCCATGCAACAATTTATTGTGCTCTATTAATTTCAATTCTGCTGCCTCAGAGGCACAAGTGACAAATGAGTCCACCCAGCAAAACCATGGAGCTAGGTCCAGCTGAGCCGTAACCTGCCACTGAGGCCATCCTCACGACTTGTAAGTCTCGACTAAAACCCTGGTACCTGACTTGTATGATCGTGGTAGGTTTGACACGTAAGTATGGCAAGAGCAATAAAGAAAAAGTGAATATTTATTATGTGTCCTTCACTGACTAAGTTCCCCTTGCAGCAATCCTGCAGTGGTTCTACCTCCCCATTTCACAGTTGAGGGACTGAAGCAAGAAGATGTCAAGTAGCTTACCCAGCCAAGGTCATATGGCTTGCTAAAGGCAGAACCGATTCAAATCCAAGCAGTCTGGCTCCAGTGGCCATGGTCTCAGTCATTACAGTGCAGGAGTCACCAAACTATAGCCCCACCTCCTGTTTCTCTATGGTGTGCAAGCTAAGAGTGGTTTTACCGTCTTTAAAGGGAGGGGAGGGCGTAAAGAAGGATATTTTATGACATGTGAAAATGACATGAAATTCAAGTTTCAGTGTCCATAAATAAAGTCTTATTGGAACACGTATTCATGTTCATGACGTCTATAACTGCTTTGGGGCAGAATGGCAGAGTAGTTACAATCCTATGGCTTGTAAAGCTTAACCCACTATCTTTTCCTTTTTAGGAAAGATGCCAATATCTGCTATAGTGCGTAAAACACTGTCAGATCCAATGCCTATCTTATAGTAAATCCTCAATAAATGTTGGCATCTGGAAAAACAGATTTATCTCCCTCTCCATGATGGAGCTGGTGCTATAACTCCAAGGTTTCTGCTGCAAAGTTAAGGTTCTTCCATTTGGAAGATTCTAGATAGCTCAGTCCCCAATTCAGGATCCCTGTGACATCACCTGCTTGCAAGCCTCCCACCCCCAGTGCATCAAGGTCAGGGCTCTTTCAAAGGTTTTATCCTGGAGGCTTTGCCTATATCTGTGGAGGCCAGACTGACAGCAGCTTCCAAGGCCTTCCCTAGCAGCATATCAGGAGTGAGGCCTCCAGGTAGACTGGTATCATCTTCTGGGGCTGAGGGGCTGGAATGACTCTAAATCCATCTGCCCTGAAAGAGCTGAATGTATCATCAGCAAGGGATACTTGGGACCCTTAACATTCTTAACCAGAGTGATTCCCCCAGCCTGTAGGAATTGGATCTCTAGAATGAAGGAACTTAACATCTAGCAGAAGTGCTATGAACAAATGAAAGACTTCTGCACATTGTGTACCAGAAAATTGCACAAAAATATTCAGAGTGGCAAACCCTGGGCACAACCCAAATGTTGATGGGCAGGAGAATAAATAATTAAATGTGGCTCATTTCTTTGTCTTCTTCAGATCTTGACTCAACTGACATATTACATAGAGACCTTCTCTGTCTGTCTCTCTCTTGCACGCACACACACACACACACACACACACACACACACACACACACGAAAGAAGAGAGCCAGCCAATGGTGAAGTGAATGACCCCTGTGGCTTCAGTCTTTAGTGACCTCTGGGGCGAGTGTAGAACAAGCCTAACAGTTGTCCCCACTGAAGGGTAGGCATCCAACCCAGGGCTGTTATTATTGATGGAAGGAAGAGTCCTTGGAAACATTGAAACTTGGATACCTTTTTGTGCTGCTCTCAGGCTGAGATGCCCATTGCCAGAATAAACACCCTCAGGCAGAAAATCTTCAGTTTATACTGTGAAGGCACAAGGATCTTGGGTACATTGTCAACTGCAATTGCTACCTTCGAGTTGGAGGTGGTAGTGAAGTCTCCCTTCACCTCTGCTCAGCTGTGATTGAGAGCTTGCTCAGGTCCCCTGAGACTCTGCTCTAACACAAACATGAATGGATTTTGTAGGCCCTGAAACTCTGGACTCAAGCATGCTTGCTAAACTTTAGCACAATAAAATTTCATGTCAGATGCTATTGATGCCTTTCTCAACCAAAAATATCCAATGAAGTCACACTAGCTGTCTAGAGCTCTGTGCACTGCCACCCTCTTGCATGCCCCTGAGATAAAATTGTTTTAGATGCAAATCAAAGTAAATGGATGAACGAACTTATATAGTTATTATTTATAAACCAAATATCAAGAGTTTTGAAATTGTTGTGGCCTAAATTTACAGTTTTAATACCATATGAATGTAATATATGAAATGCTTCAACTAAAAGGGAAAGAAAAGAATTCATTTCCTTTGGCCCAGTAGGACTACATCAAAGAATATATCCTTTGGATATAGTAATGAATATAAAACTGATTTGTGTATAAAAATAATTATTGGGATATTTTTAATAATAGAGAAAATATAAAGCAAACTCAATTCCCAAACTTATCATAAGCATTAAATATATTGCTTAATAGCTACATTACAAGCTGTTTTTCAGCCACTGAAATTATTCTTATAAAGATTTTAAATACTATGACAGTATTTATAGCATAATGGTAAGGGATAAAATGTATGCAGGAATTTATGATTCTACTAATTTATCCAAAATATTTAAACAGAGAAAATACTGAAAAATAACTAAAAAGTTAACATTGGGCTATAGGAAAAATGAGTGATTTTTTAAATCTGTATTTTCTTCTTTCTTTGCAATGATCAGGCATCACATTTGCAATAACAACGTCAACTTTAAAGATTAAGTTGGCACAGGACAGGTTCATTTGTCAAAGAATAGAAGGATTCTAAATGACAAGACTAAATAGACCTTTAATAAAAGACCCTGGGACCAGAGGTTCTAACTGCACTGTGTCCATTTTAATGACCTCGGCATATAAATCACTATCGAGCACTTACATATTGTTGAAGGTACATTATGAAAATTTTAAAAGGCATGCTCATAATTATGATCTGCATATATTTCTGAGCATCTTTATTTTTCCATATATGCCCTTACTCATTCTAAGATAAGGGAAATGTAGACCTGAAGATTCTGTTTGTCTCATCATTAATTAGTTTCTTAAGGGGGAATCCTGAAATGAGATTTTGCCCTATGGATTATACTGTCCTTCTATGTTATTGTTACTGAAATGCAAGATGTCTGAAAGGTATTGTTTCACAAAATTGTAACTAATGAAGAAATCTCTTTCATTGTAGGTTGAAGGAGTGGGAAAGGAGGTTTAAATAAAAAGGACTTTATAGGAGATTTTATAACTCTATAAGGATTATAAAGAGGGCCTTCTTTTCCTAGTATACAAATCAAGCTCTCTGCATTATGCTTTCTTACCTTACGCCATTCAATCATTGCAACATGGTTGTTTAATCCTCTCTGAAATCTGAGAATTAGATAAATTTACTTTCCCAAAGTTGTGTTCTGCAGCTGAATGCTAGTCTTGCATCATATCTAATTCTATGTAAACGTGCTTCTCAACTGTTTGGCATCATTCTAACTTGATTCCATCCAGTGTAACTCTAATAAGCCAGACAGAATCCTGCATTCTATTTTCTCTTGGTTCTCATTAAAGAATGTCATTAAGTCACAGCATCCCTTTTTATCATCTCTTGGTGCACTGCTTGAATGAGAAGTGATTTTATGGGAACTAGTAGGCAATAGGCAAGCTAATCTGGAGCATGACAGTCAACATTTGAAGGGAGAGTAGACAAGCTTAGGTCTTATCTGGTCGAGCCATGCAGAAGGTACAGGTTTTCATCATGTCAGGCCAAGCATAAGTTGGAGAAGTGGCTAGCTCTTGCTAAGCCAATAATGGGAGGCAAAAATTAGACTAGTAAAGAAAACAAATAAGGTCCAGCCAGCCAAGGGGATTGACCCTTCATCATGGCTTTCTCTCTGAGGCAACTAGAACCTTGGACAGTTCCCAGGAAAGTAATTGGTTGTGACAGACTTTGATTACCTGGGGAGTCTCAGGTCGATTTTTTTCCTTTTTGTTGCCAAACTTCTACTTCTTTGAAAAACTTCCTGTTCTATCCTATGACCTCAGGGATCTTGTGTGCAGCATTGGGAAAAAGGAGCTACAACTAGAAAAATCAGCTCTCTTCTTAAGAGACCACACACGTAAGCGTTCCCAAGTTATTAGATAGAAAAAGGATTCCATCAGTTTGGGTTGGAATGAGGGGAGGGCATATGTATTTATGGTCCCCCTAGAGCTTTCCTCTCTTGGGTAAGACCAAAGTACTAACAACCCTGCCTCTTGTTTTTAAGTTTTTAAGAGGAAAACAATGTGATTTATTTCACGAATCTGATTTCTACAATGTGCATATTCAAAAACTATTTATTTTAGCAGTATTGACTGTTCTTAATTTCCCATAAAATGAGATTACTCTGATTGTATATCCTTTTCATTTATATTCTACTGTTGAAATTAATGTACCTTTTCTTATTTAATTCTCAAAATGAGTTTCTATTTTGTATCAGGTCTCTGTAATACAAAAGCTCAGAATATATCTAAGTAAATGGGCTTATTTTTTATATAAATTTGCCAGTCTCTATATCTGATTCAGAACATAGAAGTTCTGAATCAGAGCTACAAAAAGATTGAATGAGCTCCATGCTGCTTGGTCTAATTACCTGTTGTTGGCACTATTTAGACGCCAATATACCAGCATTTCCCAAACTGTGTTTTACTGAATACTAGTCCAACAAAAAGCTCTGTGAAAGCAAATTGTTCCAAGAAAGAAAAGTTTGGAAAACTCTGCCTTACAATTTCTGCCTTTTTTTGGAGAATCACAATGCTCATTAGCTCTTTAGCCCAACATTTTCCAAATCCTTTGAACCACAGAACCTTTTGTTGTTGTTGTTAAATTAGTACTAACTATTAACATGTCCATGATCTATTATTTACTATAAAATGCTGGGGTACCATTGAGGGAAGTAATGCATCTAATGCACACAGTTTGCAAGATTTACATCTCCTAACCTGAGAATCTGTGAATTTTGTTATCCTAGCTTAAATATTTATACCTGTGACAGTTTTAGTTAGAAACAGAAAATTGTACTTAAGCAATTCTGTTGCTTAAATAAAGCACTCTGGTACTTCAGGAAACATTTTTCTAACATTGAAGTATAACTAGAAAGGAGTAGGTCTATAGTACAGGCTTCAGACTCATGGGTTTTTCAAACCATGATTGAAATGTACAAAATGGATAGACAATATGTTCTATTAATATTCTAGAGTAGATTTCTGTTAGGTGTGGAAAATAACCAAGCCAAAGTGTTAAATATTTCCTGGACCAAAGTGATTCATAATAACCTTAAAAATGTTAGTATCTTCTTTGAAGAATAAAACTTATTAATATTTTAAAAAACAAACCAGAGCATTATATCTGATATTTTCAACCAGCAGGAGTGGAACAATTTATTTTGGATTCACTGGGGTGTACTATTAAATATTTCAGAATAGCATGCCAAGTGTAAGAACCATAGTACAGTGTTTTCAGCTTCTACTTTGAAAGCAGTTTTCCAACTCATTTGTTTAAAAGTATTCATTTTCTGAGCCAAATGATGTAGCAAAAAAAAATTGTTCTCTATTTTTACACAGTACTTTTTTTTTCTTTGGGGCCTTGGGTGCAATAGATTGTTTTCATAATATATACTCTACAATTAATAGAACAATTATCATTTTTGATTTACATAGGCTCCCTCCTAATACACCTACACATATATCCATCTGTGCACATCTATGCCTGTCTATTCTCTCATTTAGAGTTTATATAAGTACATATGAATATATTATATATCCTAATATATTCATATATATCTCATTTTCTATTATTCATAAATATATAGGAATATATAGTATACATACATATATATTTATGTGTATATATATATACACACCTATATATGTAAATATATGTATATTTCCTTTTACTCTTTCCTAGGGAAATACTAGAGATGTTTAGTCAAATTTATGTTTTTCAAACTTAACTGAATAGTTTTCTTTCCTTACATTTATGTCACCAACTCAATTCACACTAAGGTTTCTCTCTTTCATTTTTCATTTGTAAAAAAAAAACAAAATCTTTTAAAATTGGAATCTGTCCTATTATTATTTTAAATATTTACCTGGTTCTAAAGTAAAATCTACAAAATAAGATGTATTCAGAGACATCACTTACCCTGCCCTCTCCTCTTTGTTCGGTCTCTTCTCATAGGTAATAAAAGTTTTATTTTTTTCTGATTTTTATTCTATCCTCCCATCACTTTTAAGCATAAGCCGGTATCTGTATGTGTCTGCGTGGCTGTCCCAGTTTGATAGTAAACAGCAGCCTGCAAAATAGACTGTGCTCCACCATGTTTTGTGATTCACAGTGTCTTCTGGCAATACTCCCCAGAGCTATATAGGAGCGATGCTCACTCCATTTTCCAGTTACAGAGAAATCGGATGGGTGTTTGTGTTGGTTCTCGTCTTCTCTTACTACAAATAGTGCTATGCAGCACTAACTTTATGAGACCTATTCACATTCTAAAATATGCATCAAGTCCACTGCTTTTAACTGCGGTGACATACTCCGTTGTGTGGCCACCACATCTTGCCTCTCCTCTAGACCTGCCTTCACTGTAGCCTTCAACCCCTGTCACTAATCCAGATCCCCAGGTCTTCCCCCATCCTCCAAAATGTAAGTGGCACTGTCCTTACAGGCTTAGTCCTGCTAGACCACATACAAGACCAGAGCCATGAAAGCTGGTATCTTAGTTTTGTCCATTTTCTCACCTAGCTTCTTTTTTTTTTTTTTTTTTTTTTTTTTTTTTTTTTTACAGAGACAGAGAGTCAGAGGGAGGAACAGATAGGGACAGACAGACAGGAATGGAGAGAGATAAGCATCAATCATCAGTTTTTTGTTTTGACACCTTAGTTGTTCATTGATTGTTTTCTCATATGTGCCTTGACCATGGGCCTTCAGCAGACCGAGTAACTCCTTGCTCGAATCAGCGACCTTGGACTCAAGCTAGTGAGCTTTGCTCAAACCAGATGAGCCCGCACTCAAGCTGGCGACCTCGGGATTTCGAACCTGGGTCCTCTGCATCCCAGTCCGATGCTCTATCCACTGCGCCACCGCCTGGTCAGGCTCACCTAGCTTCTTCATGAAAGAAGCCTTTCAGGAGCAACTTCTACATAATTTAAGTCTTAAAAATAGCTGTGCTTCTCCTAAATGGTCTGTTTGTTTTATGGACAACGTGAGTTGTGTACATGGCCAGATTTCCCTCAGCACTTGCTTACGAGAAGTATAGTATCAAATTTATGACCCACTCATAGCAAAAACATAAACTGCATGGCTGTATTTTTTCTTTTTTTCTAAAACTAATATTTTTTAAATTAAGATTATGATAGACATAGTTTTTGAAGAGACCAAATCACTCTAGTTCTGCAGAGCTCAAGCCTTGCAACAACTCACCTATTTTGTATCCAGGCTAAGTCAGCATTTTAGAAAGACATATGCAAATATACCATGTTATTCCACTTCAGAAGATGTTTATAAACATCAGTGCCTTTGAAAAATGATTCTAACTGCAGCTTCCCAACATTCTGTGAAGCACATTTCTCTACAGTGATAACATTTTGAGAGGATTCTTGCATTGAAATAGTGACCTTATTCAAGAAGCAGATTTGTTGTAGGTAGAAATGGGCTCTTTCATGGTGTGGCAAGAAAAGTATTTCTAGGCAACCATGTTTGGGGGAAGAGTTTTAATGACAAGGTTTATTGGGATAGAAATGGAAGGCTGCCCCAGGTTCCCAGTATCCCATCTCCATCCTTTCCACTGTAGAAAAAGCCCAACCTAGTCTGTTCCCAGCTGGCTTTGGCTGGTGCTGTGCCCAGACCTGCACTTGGAGTCTGTGCAGCTGCCAGAGCCCAGGTGGCAGCTCGGGTTGCATGGGTGCTATGGAGAAAGAATGCATGAGCACATGGGGCAAGCATTGTTAGAGAGAGAGAGAGAGAGAGAGAGAGAGAGAGAGAGAGAGAGAGAGAGAAAGAAAGAAAGAAAGAAAGAAAGAAAGAAAGAAAGAAAGAAAGAAAGAAAGAAAGAAAGAAAGAAAGAAAGAAAGAAGGAAAAAAAAGTGATTTCTTAGCTTAGGTTATATTACCTTGGGCTTGGGTTTGGGCAAGACCAAGCACTTCTTTAAACTAACCAATAAAATTCCCAATCTGTCTTGGTTCTGCATTGGGTCTTTCTAACCAACCCATTTCCTAGATCTTCCAGGGCTATGTGTCTTTTATGCAATCCAACCCTTTTCCCAGGCTAGGCTCTACCCGTTATGGTTGCCATCTTAGTTCCTACTGCACATGCCTCAAAGTAGGAGCACCGCCCCCTGTACCACCTTCACTTCTACTAGGCATGCCCCCAGCAGAGGAATCTCTCCTGTTGTTATTAGACCCTCCTTGATAACTGGTAAGGATCCTTCCTGCCACCTTCCTGCCTGCTTGGGGAATGCAGAGTTCCCCTGGGGAGCCTATAAAGCTGTAGCTTCCTAATGAAGCACGCTTTTTAATGTCTGATTTCTTTGGCTCCTTACCTTTATTGATATCTAGCTACTTATGCTAAGAGGTTCAGGAGGTTTATGTAGGAAAATATGAGTCATAGAAGGTAGATCCCTGCCTCATAATTTTATAGCTTAGAAAAGAAACAAGAGGAGTGTGCACTTGCATTTGTATATTTGTAAATCAGAAGCTATATTAAGAGATATGTTTATATAAACATATTTCTGAACTTGTCAAGTAGTCAAACCTGTTTTCTTTTTCTAATGTTTTAATTACAGTTTACCTTCAATATTAGTTTCAGGTGTACAGCATAGTGGTTAGACAATTATATACTTTACAAAGTGCTCCCCTTGATATTTCTGGTACCCACCTGGCACCATACATGTTATTACATTATTACTGACTATATTCCCTAGGCTGTACTTTACATCCCTGTGACTGTTCTGTAACTACAAATTTGTGCTTCTTAACCCCTTCACCTTTCACCCAGTCCCCAACGCCTCTCCCCACTGGCAACCCTCAGTCTGCTCTCTATCTGATTGCTATCTTGGTTGTTTGTTTATTTTGTTCTTTATATTCTACATATGAGTAAAATCATATGGTATTTGTCTTTCTCTGCTTTAAAGAATGTATTGCCTGTTAGAAAGAAACATAACTTATATGTATATGTCATATTTAATAGTGTGCTTTAGTTCATGTTTAGTTTTAAAAAAAACCATTCTAAGAAAATCTATGTGTAATGTAGTGTTTTATACAAGCTTTTATCATATACAAATTAATTTCATTATCCATCATCATTTCCAAGTTAGTTATGCTATGAAAGGGTGTGTTTTGGTTTACCTGGAAGAGCTAATCTCCAAAGCTGGGCCCACTGGGGCATCCAGGAGCTACTGAAATGGAGAGAGTAGCAGTTCATATGCAAAAGAATATTTCCAAAGGCTCTCCGGATCAGTGTTTTTCATATGGTAGCCATGATCTGTTAGTGACTCAGCAAACAAATTCAGTAAATCACTTCCCACACTTTAAAATCTACCCTAGATTAAAATAGAAAATAGAGTGTATTGTGCAGAGTGTAAATATTGTTTTGTCAAGCTTCTCTTTCACTATTAGTAAATATATATGTATATTTAAATACATATTCTTGTGTAATTGGGGGTGGCAATCAAGAGAGAGAGAAAGGCCCTACTCAGGGGGATCACGGGACCTGAGCCACCTGATCCCCAAAAGGAATACACTGCTTCATCTCCCCAGATTATTTCCCCAATACCCACCATCCACTTCACTCATCTTCTCATTACATTTCATCTTTCCCTTAAAAATTGTGTCTCATGAATTCTGGTTGCAATAAAGGACAGAAATCTATTATATTCTCATCTTTTTAAACTGCCTTTACATCTCCCTTCACATCCCCCTTCATCTCCATCTCCACATCCATTTCCATCTCCACCTCCATCTCCATCTCCACCTCCATCTCCACCTCCACCTCCATCTCCATCTCCACCTCCATCTCCATTTCCACCTCCATCTCCACCTCCATCTCCATCTCCATCTCCACCTCCACCTCCATCTCCATCTCCATCTCCACCTCCATCTCCGTTTCCACCTCCGTCTCCACCTCCATCTCCATCTTCACCTCCATCTCCCCCTTCATGTTCACCTCCATCTCCATCTCCACCTCCACCTCCACCTCCATCTCCATCTCCACCTCGACCTCCATCTCCATCTCCACCTCCATCTCCATCTCCATCTCCACCTCCACCTCCATCTCCATCTTCACCTCCATCTCCCCCTTCATGTTCACCTCCATCTCCATCTCCACCTCCACCTCCACCTCCATCTCCATCTCCACCTCGACCTCCATCTCCATCTCCACCTCCATCTCCATCTCCATCTCCACCTCCACCTCCATCTCCATCTCCACCTCCACCTCCATCTCCGTTTCCACCTCCGTCTCCACCTCCATCTCCATCTTCACCTCCATCTCCCCCTTCATGTTCACCTCCATCTCCATCTCCACCTCCACCTCCACCTCCATCTCCATCTCCACCTCCACCTCCATCTCCATCTCCACCTCCATCTCTGTTTCCACCTCCGTCTCCACCTCATCTCCATCTTCACCTCCATCTCCCCCTTCATGTTCATCTCCACCTCCATCTCCACCTCCACCTCCATCTCCATTTCCACTTCCACCTCCGTCTCCACCTCCATCTCCATCTTCACCTCCATCTCCCCCTTCATGTTCACCTCCATCTCCATCTCCACCTCTACCTCCACCTCCACCTCCAACTCCAACTCCATCTCCATCTCCACCTCCATCTCCACCTCCATCTCCATTCCCACCTTCGTCTCCACCTCCATCTCCATCTTCACCTCCATCTCCCCCTTCATGTTCATCTCCACCTCCATCTCCACCTCCACCTCCATCTCCATCTCCATTTCCACCTCTATCTCCACCTCCATCTCCATCTCCACCTCCATCTCCATTCCCACCTCTGTCTCCACCTCCATCTCCATCTTCACCTCCATCTCCCCCTTCATGTTCACCTCCATCTCTATCTCCACCTCCATCTCCATCTCCACCTTCACCTCTGTCTCCATCTCTGTCTCCATCTCCACCCTCATTTCCACCTCCCCCTTCATCTCCATATCCACCTCCACCTCCATCTCCCCCTTCCTCTCCACCTGCACCTCCACCTCCATCTTCACCTCCATCTCCATCTCTACCTTCATCTACATTTCCATCTCCACCTCCATCTCCATCTCTACCTCCATCTCTACCTCCATCTCCATCTTCACCTCCATCTCCATCTCTACCTTCATCTACATTTCCACTCCACCTCCATCCCCATCTCCATTTCCACCTCCATCTCCATCTCCCATCTCCATCTCTGTCTCCACCTCCACCTCTATCTCCATCTCCATCTCCATCTCCACCTTCATCTCCACCTCCCCCTTTATCTCCATATCCACCTCCACCTCCATCTCCCCCTTCCTCTGTACCTCCACCTCCATCTCTACCTCCATCTCCACCTCCCCCTTCATCTCCATCTCCCCCTTTATCTCCATCTCCCCCTTCATCTCCACCTCCACCTTCGTCTCCACCTCCACCTTCATCTCCACCTCCACCTCCATCTCTACCTCCATCTCCACCTCCCCCTTCATCTCCATCTCCCCCTTTATCTCCATCTCCCCCTTCATCTCCACCTTCACCTTCATCTCCATCTCCCCCTTCATCTCCACCTCCACCTTCGTCTCCATCTCTTCCTTCATCTCCATCTCCCCCATCTCCATCTCCCCCTTTATCTCCACCTCCATCTCCAACTCCACCTCCACCTCCGTCTCCATCTCCCCCTCCATCTCCATCTCCACCTTCACCTCCATCTCCACCTCCACCTCCATCTCCATCTCCCCATCCATCTCCATCTCCACCTCCACCTCCATCTCCACCTCCACCTCCACCTTCATCTCTACCTCCATCTCCATCTCCACCTCCACCTCCACCTCTGTCTCTATCTCCCCCTTCATCTTCATCTCCCCCTCCAGCTCCAGCTCCAACTCCACCTCCATCTCCACCTCCACCTCCACCTCCATCTCCATCTCCATCTCCACCTCCACCTCCACCTCTGTCTCTATCTCCCCCTTCATCTTCATCTCCCCCTCCAGCTCCAGCTCCAACTCCACCTCCATCTCCACCTCCAACTCTATCTCCACGTCCATCTCCATCTTCACCTCCATCTCCGCCTCCCCTTCATCTCCATCTCCCCCTTTATCTCCATCTCCCCCTTTATCTCCATCTCCTCCTTCATCTCCACCTCCCCCTTCATCTTCACTTCCCCCTTCATCTCCACCTTTGTCTCCACCTCCACCTTCATCTCCACCTCCATCTCCACCTCCACCTTCATCTCCACCTCCATCTCCACCTCCATCTCCACTTCCATCTCCCCCTTCATCTCCATCTCCCCCTTCATCTCCACCTCCCCCTCATCTCCATCTCCCCCTTCATCTCCACCTCCCCCTCCATCTCCACCTCCACCTCCATCTCTATTTCCACCTCCACCTCTCTCTCCATCTCCCCCTTCATCTCCATCTCCGCCTCCACCTCCATCTCTATCTCCACCTCCACCTCTGTCTCCATCTCCCCCTTCATCTCCATCTCCACCTCCACCTCCACCTCCATCTCTATCTTCACCTCCACCTCTGTCTCCATCTCCCCCTTCATCTCCACCTCCATCTCCATCTGCATCTCCACCTCCACCTCTGTCTTCATCTCCTCCTTCATCTCCATCTACACCTCCACCTTCATCTTCACCTCCACTTCTATCTCCATCTCCATCTCCACCTCCATCTCCACCTTCACCTCCACCTTCATCTCCAATACTGGATGCCAGGGTGGATTTCGGGCCCTCTGTGTCTTGTTTACTATGTTTGTCAGCCCACACAACCTAAAAGCTCTTTTTACTCCTTGCTTTTTTCTTTAAATAGGCTTTTGTGGTATTACAGGTGTCAGGAGACTTCATCATATATTTTTTGAGATTGAATATATTAGCTCCATAAAATATGTATCATTCCTTTTACTGATCTTAAAAATCAAATTGAAATATATTGGGAAAATATTTTGTAGTATGGCTTAGTATAAACTGATAGATTCAGAAGAATTTGAATAGAGTAGGAGAAATTATTTTCCCTCTTTCTTTCTAGGTTCTTGGCTGAGACCCTTCTCTAATAAAAGACAGATTAACAAAAACACAAAAACAAATGGTAGTTTAAGGACACATATGCCTCCTATATACATGGGAGAGACCCAGGAAAACTGAGTAATCTCAGATATGGCCCAAGATAGTACCTTAAATATCATTTCTAGCTAAAGACCAAGGAAGATGAGGGATAAGGATCCAGGTATAGGAGGTAACCATGGAAACCTCAGTAAATCAGAGTAAGATTTGTTATGCAGACTTAAGTTTTGTTCATTGATTAGTTTCTTGAGATTTAGTCAGTCTTCCCTTCTGGGTGGAAAGAGAGAGAGACACCCTCAAATAAAGATGTCCCTTATAAATATGACTCTCTTACACAGAGGCCACTTCTGCTGTGTTTTTAGAGATTCTCCTTTTTCTGCTTTTTCTCAAGATAATCAGCTCAAAATTATCTTTGTACCAAAGAGGCATATTTTGGGGTGACATATTCCTCTTTGTTAAAAGATAAACTGAGGCATATTAAAATTTTTATGAGTTGCCTGACCTGTGGTGGTGCAGTGGATAAAGCGTCGACCTGGAATGCGGAGGTCGCCGGTTCAAAACCTGTACTTGTCTGGTCAAGGCACATATGGGAGTTGATGCTTCCTGCTCCTCCCTCCTTCTCTTTCTGTCTCTCCTCTCTAAAATGAATCAATAATAAAAAAAACTAAAAAAAATTTTTATGAGTTAATCTGAACAAAAATCAATTCAAATCAGACACCTCCAAGCCAGAAGTAGGTAGGAAGACTGTATAGAGCAGAACCAGAGGAAGACTTAGATGAGAAAGTGTGAAAAGAAAGGAATGGAATGACGATTGGCACTAGCTTTAAGCCTAGTTAGCTGTGATTGGTCATCCTTAGAGTTTTGCTTTTGTAACGTTGAGGCATTTATAGGCTTTTATTTGGGTTTTTTTATGTAGCCCTTAATGGCATTAGAGCCCCCTCAGTCTAATTGCCCCCTTTTTATACATTCAGTCTCATGAAGCAGGGGTTTTATCTGTTCAGAAGAGGGCTGGGTTAGAAGGAGAAGACAGTAAGTACTGTTAGCCTTCTGTGGATCCAGTCCTATAATACATAGTGAACACATTTCATTCTAACAGCATGTTCTAGGTTGAGCATCATTTGCTCTTTTTGTAGGAATGAGATAACAAACTTAGATATATGAAGTCAACTGAAGTCATGAATTTAGTACATGTTAAAAACAAGATTTGATGCTATCTGAAAGATTCCAAAGAGCCAGTCTCCTGCACCACATCATGTGCAGTTAGAAATGAAAAGTGTATCAGACTTTACACATTCTTTCCCAAAGTCACCAATGAAGTCATTTGTGCATGATACTAACAGTTACCATTTGTCCATCCCTTTATGAGCTACAATGAACCTGCACGGGTTTCATTTGTCTACACAAGGTTGATTGCTCATGCAAAACTGTCATATGCTTTCCCCTTAATGAAGTTGAAGGTACATTATTTGGAAATGAAAAAAAATAGGTCATGCCTAAGTCCTTGATAAAAAGAAAAGGAAAAAAATTGACGTACAGATTTTTAGATGACCAAAGTTTTTGTTTTGTCACTGAAACAATAGCAGCGCATATTATCTGTCTCTGCCACTGTGGGGTTACAGGGAAAACCAGACATTTTGTGTTTCTAATGACATTTACTTTTTTAAAAAAAGATTTTATTTATTCATTATAGAGAGGAGAGAGAGAGAGAGAGAAGGGGAAGGAGCAGGAAGCATCAACTCCCATATGTGCCTTGACTAGGCAAGCCCAGGGTTTTGAACCGGCAACCTCAGCGTTTCCAGGTTGACGCTTTATCCACTGCGCCACCACAGGTCAGGCCCCTTTTGTGTTTCTAACTTACATCCTCAGGAAGTGGTCTGAAGTTAAAATATAAAGTGTATTTGCTAAATGATGTCTGTTATAGCGTGATAGGTGGCAACTTTTTTCAAAAGTCATTTTGTTTTATATAAATGATCACAAAGAAAAATGAAAAAGAATTTTATTTTTCTTTACACATAGAAAGCCACGAAAAGCAATGTCTTTCTGGAAACAGCAGCTTTAGTTGCTAACTGGACTTATTAAAATAAGAAAAGCAACCCTCAAGAATGAAAAGGACAAGTTTCAGGGCCAGGTACTGTTGTGTCAGTGCTATGCTTGAATTTTATAGTGGCATCTGATTTTGAACCAGGAGAAATCAGGTAAATGTCAGAATTTTCCATTTTGAAACTGCTAAAATTTGCCTAGTCATTACTCAAGATAATTCTTATGCACAGAAACAGTGTTTGAGCTGCACAGACTCTATGCTGCAGACTTAAATCAAGAAATGTTGTATTGGTTAATTGATTCAGTAATAAGCACGCCTTCTAGCAAGTCAGCAGTGCCTTGGAGAAAACAAAAGCAAAGAGAAATATTGGAGAAATAGAAAGAATTACTTTTAGAAATGACTATGGAATATGGAAAAAGTTAACAAGTATATGGAAGGCTTGAAATGAGGTAAAAGAAGTTGCTAGTTAAGTATAATTGTACACTACGTTGAAGTCTTCATAAAACTCTTACTTGACAAAGAATCTACCTTTCTCGAATAAAGATTTAGTTACAGAAACATGTGTAATATAGGGGACTTGTGACTTGCTTGGTTGAACAATTCTTTTAAGTAGTAAATTTAGAAAAGGGAAAGATGATATCTTCTAATTAGATTTTGTTCTCTGAAGAATAAAAATGTCTACTCTATTTTCAATATGCCCTCCTTGTTTTCAGTACAGAAAGCTTAAGATTTAGTTTGGAGAGAAAATAAGAGTTTTATTTTACAAATACTTTGCAATGATCGAGTTAACAGGACTTATGTACCAATAATTTGTGATACATTTTTCAAAATCCACTGAAGAAAATATTAATTTAACTCTCCCAGTAAAATGTCAGGCACTATACATAAAGTTAGGAATCATTTCCCTTTAAGTATAAAGTTCTGAGATTCCAAAATTAATATTCTTCCCTTTCAAAACCTGTATTCAAATATATATATTTCTGTTTTCTTATCTGAAGTTCATTTACCTTTGAGTTGCCAAAAATGCATACAACAGAGTGTGAGAACTTAGAGCCATGCAAAAATAGCCAACCTGGATTGATGGAGGAAAAAGGAGTCAGCAAGAGAGAATGTAGGAAGGACCTAAACATGGAGTCACCAGAGGGACTTCAAAGGAGAGGTATTCAGTAGACCTTTCAGTAATCTGAGTCCATAACAATGACTCAATTTTAAGAAAAAAAAAGAAACAATAATGCATGATTTCTTTAAAAAAAAAAAGTTGAGGACTTTTTGGTAAATACTACAAGCAGAACAGGAAAATAAAATAAAACTGTAGAACTAAAAAATTAAGTTTCATTAACTATTTATGTTTGTCATGTCCAATAATTCTCAGTCAGTTCTTGCTGCATGTTGATAAGTCTGGAATGGCATGTCCCCAGTGATTGATGTGCATGTATATTTTCGTCACTTTCCAGCATCTAGAATAGGAGTTTTCCGGAGTGTTTGACAATTCTAACACTAATTCTCAGTCAAATGAAAAGTGTGTATGTTATTTATCTACTTTCACTGTTCATGGGCCTTGAGAAAATCAGTAAGTCTGAGTCTAAAAATCTCCAAATATTTCTACTTCTTCAAACAATTGAAGACTGAACAATTCAATATATCATTTATGATCAAAACAGTTTTTAATAAATAAATAGGTTAAAAATATTTTCTCACTAAAGTCCATTTCCCCGTGAATATATATTTCCCAGAAAATTATCTGCCTCTGCCAAGGCTCCATTGGAGCAAAGATGGACCGGGCGCTGGGGATGGCTCTGTGGCCTCTGCCTCAGGCGCTAGAGTGGCTCTGGTCGCAATATGGCCACGCCCAGGATGGGCAGAGCATTGCCCCCTGGTGGGCAGAGCGTCGCCCCATGGTGGGCGTGCCGGGTGGATCCTGGTCGGACGCATGCAGGAGTCTGTCTGACTGTCTCTCCCCGTTTCCAGCCTCAGAAAAAAAAATGAAAAAAAAATTATCTGCCTCTGTCAAGTGATAACATATAGTGTAAACACACCTGTATTAAAGCTTTTTTCAGTGTGCTAAATGTTCAATCAATTCACATGATCTTTTTCTCACATTCATATTGACATTTATGAATATACCAATCTATGCAAGGCACCAGTCTAGGTCCTATAAAATATTTTAAAATAACCTTTGTTCTCAAAAAGCTTATAATCTAGTTATCATAAACATAAATTAATCATACACGGTAGAATGTTGTGCATACTAAGTACAAAAGACTGGCTAAGTGTAGGAGTTTGAAAAAAAGATCATTGTAATTATCATAATTAATATTTATCTGTTCCAGACATCAAGTTAATTCCATCCTCTCAGCACCCCTGAAACATAGTTCTTTAACTCCAAACTCTTCTGATTGCAAGAGACAGAAACTAGAGCTCCTTACTGGATTGAGAACAAAGAAGGCGCTCTGTTGGCTCATTTCCAGGGGTGCGGTTGGGTCCAGGGACTCCAACACTATGATTCAGGACTCAGGAACTTCTGTTCCCCTCTGGGCTGGCTTCATTTCCAGGCAGATTCTCTTGGCCACCATCAGCCTCAGACTTACATATTGTGGGCTTTGGGACTGGCAGGAAGAGTGCCTCTCTTTCCCAATAGTCCTTTGCATACAAAGTATAGATCTAACAATCATCTCTTTAAACAAATTTGTTCAGGGGGTTCCACTTTGTTTTCCATTAATTTAATATCCATATGTTTCATATCCATGATTTAGGCTTTAAAATCTCCCTTAGAAGAACCTATGTAGGGGGTTGGGGGTCTTGTTATTCCCCAGAAGGGTTTGAAAAGAAATTATTCTTCCTATAACTTGAAAATATTATTTTTCTATCATTCTGTCCTCTTATGGCGGTTTCCTCTTACTGTTCTACAAAGAAAAGAAAGACGGTGCCTAACTGAAATGATATAGTCAAAGCCTTTTGAATATTCTCCACTGTGCTATCCAGGAAACTGACCCAGATTGCTACTTCCTGATGCTGGCCATGGGCAAGCATATCTCTGGCCTCTTTTCCCTCATCTGGACAATTATGAAAATATTTGCAGTCTCCCTGCCTTGTAAACTTCTTTCTCCATCTTTCAGGTCCTCAGTGTGAAGTCATTTTAGCTTCTTAAGAGGAAAACACGCGCAAAGGAAGTGCAAAGTGTTTGATTAATTCCTTCATTCTTTTCAGATGGTGTTGTTTGAAAGAGGAAACGAAATGAAAGACAGGAAATTGAGTTGAAAATTCACATAAACGCACACTCTGTGAACTGCCTTGCATGCTGAGACTCAGAGTGAAACATCAGTGAAAGAACAGATTTGGCGAAAATCTGTTAAGGGGGCTTATCTGGGCAGAAGTAAATCTTGGTCTGTTTTCTATTGGCATGCAAAAAGGTAAAGACATTTTTTCCCAAATGAAACCTTGGAACTTAGTATGTTTGGTGCTTCTCACCAAGGTTTATAATCAAAATATTTGAACAACATTTACAGAATGGGAACAGACAAATCAGGGGGGAGACCTGCCAAAACCAACAGGTAGCACCAAACCAGTGGACGCCTGGGGAAACACAGCCCTGGTTTCCTTGGGGTATTGATTCTCAAAGTTGAGTTGGAAACAATGAAAGATCTAAATGCTACTCTTAAGCTAACAGATCAGCCTGTCACAGTTAGACATGTGTAAATGTGTCTACACACCCGCGCACGCACACACAGACCTCTGGATCAGAAACAGGCTCTATGCTTACAGAACAGCTTTTCCGCTAATCGCAATTCCTTCCAGGGCGAGTCCGTAAAAGCCAGATGTACCTGCCTGTGTACACAGGTTTGCACCACAGGCAAGGAACTCCAGAATTATGGAATGCAGAGCTTGTATAGGAAATGCTGGCACATGTATCCATCCTCCCCTTTGGAGAGGCCAAGACAGTTACATTGGTCCTAAAAGTAAACAAATCTTCACGGGGCGTAGAGGGTGAGGTCTCCAGTTCACCCCTTAGGATGTATACACAAGGCTCCAGAGAGGCATAAGACTCTGTATCACTACCAAGGGCTCCATTTGGGGGAGATGGTAAAATAACTGGCTTTTGTATGTTTAAAGTCAACATTATTTGGTGATCAGATGCTGAGAACAGCCCCAACAATGCTGAGACTGGTGAGCTCACTGCTTTCCTGACAACCCTGGAGTTTGAGGGTGAAGTCTCTCCTGGACCCAAGCTCTGTTCTCTTTGCATTTTGAGCTCTTTGTCTTTATTTGGAATTTTATTTTTTAATGTAGTCATTGCCATTTCTGGTGAGTACCAGTTTGGTTTACTTGTTATTTCTGTTTCCATTTGTTGGAGCCTCTTAAGTCACTGTTCAGAGCAGTTGTCATTGAAGAGGCGACTGGAGTGGAGTTGTGAGTAAGAGGTGATGGCTCAGCAGTAGAGCGTCAGCCCAGCATGTGGATGTCCCAGGTTCGATTCCCAGCCAGGGCACAGAGGAGAAGCGCCCATCTGTTTCTCCACCCTTCCTCTCTCCTTTCTCTCTCTCTTCCCCTCCCACAGCCAAGGCTCCATTGGAGCAAAGTTGGCCCGGGCACTGAGGATGGCTCTGTGGCCTCTACCTCAGGTGCTAGAATGGCTCTGGTTGCAACAGAGCAATGCCCCAGATGGCAGAGCATCACCCCCTGGTGGGCATGCCGGGTAGATCCCGGTCAGGCTCATGCAGGAGTCTGTCTCTCTGCCTCCCTGCTTCTCACTTCAGAAAAATACAAAAAAAGGGGGGGGCAACAAGAAAGAGAAGCATACCTGTATCCCAGACAAGTGGCATGCTGGGTCAAAAGGGAGCTCCTCAGAGAAGGAATATGTGAATCAGATTGTGGGAACCAGGGAGGGCCTTCTGGAGAAGGTGATGTCTGCTCAACTGGAAGCTACAGTAGCACAATGCACTTCAATTTCTCTTAGATTTGGGGCAGAAGTTGTTTCCTTGGTGCTGTGGAATTTGCTTCTTCAAAGTGAGCAATGCGAAAGAGCTGAATCTTTAGGGTTGCTATTGTTTAGTTGTCGTTTAACTCAGGTGCCATACTATATTTTTAGTATGCCCTAACCATGCAGAAATGTGAACATATTCATGGAGCATTATTCCCTTTTTTATTAATTGGTACATTTATTAAAAATATAGACTAATGGACCTGTGCTTAAATGTTGTGGTTGATGCTGGCTTCCATAAAACATAAGCAATCATGATGAGCTCTTCAACAAATATACTCCAGAAAGAAGTAAAAAGGTTACTAGGAATGACTGACAAGACAGGGCAACTGTAGACATAATTCCCTTATATAATTAATACCTGTAGAAAATGGAGTTTGACATTATTTACAATTACATCAACATTCATGGAGGCTGAATATCACAGGCATAAGCATGTACTATGGCCCCAAACGTTTTCTCATGCTTCCCAAATAGTTTTCTGTTTTAGCTCTGAAGTCAGTTACCACGACTAACCTTGTTCTTAACAAGCAGAAGTTTTATGTCCATTCAATCAAAGGGTCTCTTACATCTTTCTGGTGCTGAGTAGAAATTGTAAGCAGGTTCTTCATGTCATGCGTTCACATGGGATGGCCAATCTTTATATGCTATCCAGTTTCTTTGAGATGGACGGAGTGACTCTCAGCAGTGCTACATAGATGAAGGACTTCCATATGGTGGAGGTCACATGCTCGCGCATCCTTCCTTTCATCTTCCCCGGGGCCAGCTTCATGCAAAGCCCCGGCAGGGAACATCACGCTCTGCCTCACTGGCTCCCAATGCTGCTCTCTGCTCTGGAACATTATTTCTTGACATATGACTTTAGCTACCCACTAGATATCCTGAGGAACTTGGCTTTCCCCTAAATGCTGGTTGGTCTGGAATGCTTCCCTAGTAAATCTGACCCCATCATGTCCTGACAGTTGGGTTGAGAACCCCTGCTGTAAACTGCACTTTAGAGCAATGCTTGATATGGTGAAGAACTGAGTTGTAATAAGAACATATCTTCAACATGACTGCAGAACCATACTGTGTTGTCTGAGCATGACACTTGCTCTACATGGAATTTACTTCCTGATTGGAACCTTGCCATAACTGGATATTAATTGGATGATAGTATTTTGAAATCTAAATGGCTCAGATTTCTATTTTATGGTAAAATAAGGACAAATGATGTAATATGGGCTGGTAGAGTTTATTCTAGCTGACAAAAAGGAATTCTTTAGTTATGTGTGGTTGTGTAAAGACCCTATTTAATTCTAAATATTGATGCTATGAAAGTGTAACAGTTTTTCCCAAGAGATAATGACTCTTATCTCAGAACCTAGAGTTTCACAATTGAAAGTCAAGGTGCTTATTGAGTATAATAAGTGAATTTTAGACTCAATAAGTAATTTTCCTTGGAGTCAATAATTAGGTTCAATTTTAGGTTAAGGTACATGACTCCTATTAAGGCCCCTTAAGAGCAATACCATGCTCTATTAAAAGGAAGCAGTACTTCCTGGAGAAATGACTGACTTGGATACCAGAACAGGGAAAACCCCACAGCATTGTTTAGTGCTAGAATGTAGCAAATGTTAAAAAAAAAAGGACACATGAGAGGGACACAGAAGCCAACATGAAAGGGCACACAATGGCCAAAGCTGGGAAGTTTGAGCAACAAATAATAGCGTAGTATTGCATTACAACCCAATGTAATCATTAAATAGACATGATATTAAAATGTATGATACAAATCAATAATATTCAACCTTTTTCATCTCATGGCACACATAAACTAATTACTAAGATTCTGCAACACACCAAAAAAAATATTTTTTGCTGATCTGACAAAAAATGTGTATAATTTTGATTCAGTCACACCAAACTACTATTGTTGTTTTGCTGTTGTCATTTTTTTATTTGACAGTCTAATGAAAAAAGGTCAGAACCTCTAACTTAATAGTCAAATATCTCAGGTTTTAAAAATTCTTGTGGCACAATGGTTGAAAATCGCTGATATAAATGAGTGTGTTAATAAAGAAAGTAATGGGGAAGAAGAGACAAATCTTCCTTACAGAAGAACACCAAATAATTTATGTAAATACCTGTCTCATCCAGAAGGTGGAGCTTAACCACCTCCTCTACCTCCTTAAATGTAAATTGCACTTTGTGACTTGCTTCCAAAAAGTAGAACATATAAAGAGGTGAATAAGAAGAAGAATAGCTTTACAGTGGAGAAAGTTGGAAGCATTACCTTGGCCAAGTGACCAAGATTAATATCACCAGTGATCAGTCATGTTGAGCACATGTACCACTGACATAATGTAGGAAGAAAGGCACATCACCTCAGTGACATTCTTTCCAACGTTCCATATGCTAGACCAACCCAGTTTGAGAGACAGTCTATCAACTAACCAACCAGCACTTCTCATAACTGTCAAGGTCTGTACGTGTGCATTATCTTTATCTTGTTTATAACCCAAAGTTCAGTGATAGAAAATAGCAATTAATACTGATCTTCATCATTCCATTTCAGTGTATTCTTCCCACAAAGACATATAAGCCATTAGACATTTTCCTCTTTGTCCTACTCTTAAAAGGAAACCCATTTTTTTTCTCCACTGAATTCTCTCTGAAGCTCTTTTCTGTCATGTGCAAGCACATGCTTGAACTGTTGGTGATTTACATTGTCAGAATTCTTATAGGAAATAACAACTGTATTCTTACCGAGGAAGGTAAACTTCTAGTACCTCAGGGTTCAAGGGCAACAGATCTGTATAACATTCATTTTCCAGAAGCCCTCCACTGCTGGTTGTCCTAGATCCATTTGGATTTACGAAAAGGATTTTATTTGAAGTGAAATAGCTATATGTCCCTTTGTAATGGTTCTGTGAAATAGAACTAATTTTTCTAAGGAAACAAAACCTAAAATTTCAAGCTTTCTCTATCCATTCATTCATTTATGCATGCATGCACTCATCCATTTTTGAACACGTAGGGGCTACTGTAAGCCAGCTGGTAGGATTAAAAAAATAAATAAACTGGTGGGCCCTACAATGAAGAGGTTACCATCACAAGGAGGGAACCAATATATAGAAGATAATCACAGTACCTGTGGCCAGTGCTGACCTAGAGAGATGAGCAGGAATGGAGAAGGTCGAGTACATGCGCTGACACTCACATGGTAAGTAGGAGTTTACTCTATAGTTAAGCAAAGACTTTGGGAGAGCAGGAACAGCATGGATGGTCAGGCCTGAGACAGACGTAGGTGTTCCCTGTGCTAGGATCAGTGACCTGGAATTTTAGTGAGGGGTCGAATGGGATGATCACAGAGAGGACTGTTTAGCACAGCTTTCGAAGAGCCTACTTTGCTACACAGGAGACTGCACTTTTTCCTCTAGGGCTTGTCAACCAACAGAGGTTTTTAACCAGTAAATTTACATGAATAATCTCAGTTTATTATAATGTCTGAATACCCTTGACTGTTGTTTTTTTTTAATGACCCAATTTTGTGTGTTTAAAGAGTTAGAAGCATTCTGTAAAGACTGTCTAAAAAGGAACTCAATTAATAATGACAGCCTCACAATGGAAAGTACTCTCTGCTGCCCTCCAGAGGCCGCCAGGACTCAGTGCTTTTGAAAAAATAGCCTTGAATCTGCACACACACTTCATTTCGTTTAACAAGAAAATATTAGCAATAGAAAAAGTTTAAGATAACCATATTAATAGCAACTAGAATGACAAATTGATGCAGAAAGGTAGTATATGGTATTGGTAATTCCTTGCATTTCAGAGTCTTTTAAGTTTTAGTTCCATAGTTCAAACTGTTTTCCAGGATGCTTTATTTATCTAAGAGACTTGTCATGCTTTATAAACCCTAAGCTGGCAATAACTATGGCAATTAACAATAATTGTTTCAACATTTAAATAGATTAAGGCTCAAATACCAAAACGAATTTAAAAGGCCAACTGGGAAAAATATTCACAGTACATATGATTAATAAAAAGGCTTTATTAATTGCTTTCTTTATTCAATTAATGAATTTCAAAGTTTTCCATATCCCACTCTCATTCTTTTTAAATGTGACATAGAATGGAATTATATGCAATTTTTAAATGATTTTAAAATTATAGATAAATATGAATTGTGTATATCATTAAAATATTTCTTTAAGGACACACACGAAATGGTTAACATATCTTCTGGGCTGTGAGCCTGGGATTGGAGAATCTTGGGCAAGTTCCATATTTTCCATTTAATGGTCTTAGGTAGTGTTTGAATTTTTCTCTTAAAACATGTTTTACTTCCATTATTTTCAAAAGCCGGTCTAGGATTATAAATTAGCAGTAAAAGGTATGAAGCCGAGTGACGTCACGGAAATGGCACCGTGAGAAGCGCGTCCGACAGCTCTCCCCTAAATCACAACAAATTTATCAACTAGAAACAGAAAAATTTATCCTCGAAGCATTCCGGAGTTCCACACAAACTGAAAGCAAAAGGACTGTTATCACTTGAATCTGAGAGACGAGGGTGTGGAGGAAGCTACCGCAGCAGCGACGCTCATTCAAGCCGCGAGGGAGTGCGCCTGCAGTGAGTCAGCCCATATACTTGGGAACCACGAGCCCCCGCGAGCGGCCGCCCCGAACTGCCACCGCGAGCGGCCGCCACGAGACGCCGCGCGCGCGCCCGGTCAAGTTGAGCACCGCTGACGTTCCCAGCGGCCCGCACACTGCGAGTGGGGGTCGCCGGCCACCGGTGCCCGGAGCGCCCCATTCGCGCGCGTCCCTTGGGCATTCCACGCGCCCAGGGCGCCCTGCTGGCCCGCACACCCAGGGGGCTCCATTATCCTGCGCCTGGTGCAGTCCAGCCGCCAGCGGCGGGGCGAGCGGGAGAGGCTTGGGAGATTCTCTCCGTGGGCGGGGCACCTCACCCAGCCATTCAAGCTAACAATCAAGCGTTGGGGGAGGGGCGCGTGCAGGCAGCCTAAAATACCTTCGGAAACACAGCTGCGACCCAATCACTGAAATTAGCTTAACCCATAAAATCTGCGCACCCTCGGTTCTAATTGATAAGATCTCTCTCAGTTCAGCGATCCAAGACAAGAGGCGTGAAATTTTTTAGTGCCTCTCGCTAAAGGGGCGGGGGCAACTTCTGATTGATAGAGCCTCCATATTAAGGGATAAACGCTAACAAGAAGGACTTGGCAGATAATAAGGTCTATACTACACTAGTCGTAAGCAGAGACTAGTGCCTCTTCTTCCCTGCAAAAACAGGCTACAAAGTGTGGAAAGCCTGGGTTGAGAGGTCCAACTAAATGATAGGCGCTGAACAGTCACCTTGACAACAATTGACTCCCACCCCCGCCTGATTACACTGGAGGCCCTGACTGTCAGAGCCTTTCCCAAAGCCTTGCACTGAGTGGGGATAGAGTGGGGATTTCCCAGCTCTTTGAGCCTCTTACTCCCCAGGCAGAAGCAGTTGCAGCCTTATAGCTGGATCACCAGGCTGCTAATTCAGAAAAGGGGGACTAGGAGAGAGAATCCAGGAAAGCAAACTCTCTCATCGTTGGACCCTGCAAACGCCAACAAGCCTTTACTTCCAGCAAGACTAAAGCCAATTATATGACATTGCCATAGAATCCCATCAACTGCAAATCCCTAACTAAGAGTGACACAGGGGCAGAGCCTGGGGTACAGAGTCACCGACTAGGAAGAGGGAGAGAAAAGAAAAAGGAAGAAGTTAACCTCTCAATATCAAGAAAAACCCACAGACTTTACAACTTGATCCACTAATATTTTTTTGTTGTTGTTGTTGTTTGTTTCTTCTATCTTTTTGCCTTTATTTCCTCCACCTCGGTCCTTCTATTCTCTGCCCATCTTATGCTTCCCCTTTCTTGAACTACACTACCCATGAGTGTTGCATTTTATTTTTCTTCTTCATCCTCACCCTCCTTTAAGGTTATACTCCAAAACACTTAACTCTCACTCTCTCCTCTTTTGTTTTTTTTTTTGTCTTGCTTTATTTTGTTTTTTTCTCCTCCTATTTTATTTCTTCCTTCGTTTTTCTCTTTTTCTTATTTTTTCCTTTCTATTCATTTTTTCTTTTCTCATTTTACTTTCCTCCCATATAATCCTCAATCACGAACAAATTAGTCAATTTGGGACTCAAGGCTTTTTTTTGGCTTTATTTCTCTTTTTTGCTTTTGTTTTTATTTTTTTTTCTCTTGTTTGTTTATTTTTGTGGCATTTTGGGTCCTCCCAACCCAAGGTCTCCATTGTATTTAGTCTCCGCTCCACTTAATACAACAGATTTTTACTTATTGTTTTTATTTTTTCTTCTTTATTATTCTTTTTTGGTCCTTTTTTCTGATTCCCTCTTATCCCTCTCATTATATCTCTTAGTTGACCATCACTTACAAGCAAATCATCTTATGCTTGTCTAAGATTTTCTTCCTTTTTTTTTTTTTGCATTTAGTAGGTCCCTACTCCCTTTTTTTTGCCCCTTGAACTCTTCACCCCAAATCAGGCCCTCCATTATAGGCACGATATTTCCCTGAGGAGGGGAGAGGAGGGAAAGAGAAGAGAGAAAAAAAGGGGGAAATAATAAATTATTACTGTTTTTTTTGTGGGGTGTTTTACCCTTTTTTTTTCTTTTTACTCTTTATTAATTCTAATTAGTGCTATCAATAAGACCACCCTCAGATGCCGATAAGAAAGAGGAAATTGAATATTATGGATACAAAAGAAAAAGAGGTAACACAAATAGATGTGGAAAAATCTATGGAGAAAAGACTTAACATATTGGAAGCCTTGGAGCTAAATGACAGAGAATTTAAAATAGAAATCTTAAAAATACTCAGAGATATACAAGAAAACACAGAAAGGCAATATAGGGAGATCAGAAAACAACTCAATGAACACAAAGAATATATTACCAAGGAAATTGAAACTATAAAAACAAATCAAACAGAAATGAAAAACTCAATTCACGAGCTGAAAAACGAGGTAACAAGCTTAGCTAACAGAACAGCCCAGATTGAAGATAGAATTAGTGAAATAGAAGACAAACAACTTGAGGCACAACAGAGAGAAGAAGAAAGAGGCTCAAAAATAATAAAAAATGAGAAAGCCCTACAGGAATTGTCTGACTCCATCAGAAAGAATAACATAAGAATAATAGGTATATCAGAGGGAGAAGAGAAAGAAAATGGAATGGAGAATATACTCAAACAAATAATAGACGAGAACTTCCCAAGCCTGTGGAAGGAACTAAAGCCTCAAATTCAAGAAGCAAACAGAACACCAAGTTTTCTTAACCCCAACAAACCCACTCCAAGGCACATCATAATAAAGATGACACAAACCAATGACAAAGAAAAAATTCTCAAGGCAGCCAGGGAAAAGAAGAGTACAACATATAAAGGAAGGCCTATTAGATTATCATCAGATTTCTCAGCAGAAACTCTACAAGCTAGAAGAGAGTGGACCCCAATATTTAAAGCCCTGAAAGAGAGGAACTTTCAGCCAAGAATACTATACCCATCAAAGCTATCCTTCAAGTATGAAGGAGATATAAAAACATTCACAAATACAGAAAAGATGAGAGAATTTATCAACAGAAAGCCCCCACTCCAGGAAATACTAAGGGGGGTTTTCCAACCAGATTCAAAGAACAAAAGAAAACAACACCACAAGTGACAGCTCCACCAAGAACACAATAAAACCAAACTTAAACTGTGACAACAAAGGAAAAAAAGGGGGGAGAGGATGGAGATTAACAGTAGCAAAGGATGATGAAGTGCAGAAATACTTATAAGATAGGGTACTACAATGAATATGGTAGGTACCCTTTTCATTACTTAATGGTAACCACCCTTAAAAAAACCACCACAAAAACACTCGACTTAAAAAAGGTAGCAACAGAGGAAAGAAGTATGGAACACAAACAAACAAAAACAAATGATAGAAAAGCAAAAGAGAAGAATCAAACTAGATACAAAACTAACAGAAAGCAATTTATAAAATGGCAGTAGGGAACCCACAAGTGTCAATAATTACACTAAATGTAAATGGATTAAACTTACCAATAAAAAGACACAGAGTAGCAGAATGGATTAAAAAAGAAAATCCAACTATATGCTGCCTACAAGAAACACATCTAAGCAACAAGGATAAAAACAAATTCAAAGTGAAAGGCTGGGAAACAATACTCCAAGCAAACAACACCCAAAAAAAAGCAGGCGTAGCAATACTCATATCTAATAATGCTGACTACAAGACAGAAAAAGTACTCAGAGACAAAAATGGTCATTTCATAATGATTAAGGGGAAGTTGAATCAAGAAGACATAACAATCCTTAATATATATGCACCAAACCAAGGAGCACCAAAATATATAAGATAGCTACTTATTGACCTTAAAACAAAAACTAACAAAAATACAATCATACTTGGAGACCTCAATACACCGCTGACGGCTCTAGATCGGTCATCCAAACAGAGAATCAATAAAGATATAGTGGCCTTAAACGAAATACTAGAACACCTGGATATGATAGACATCTACAGGACACTTCATCCCAAAGCGACAGAGTATACATTTTTCTCTAGTGTACATGGAACATTCTCAAGAATTGACCATATGTTGGGCCACAAAGACAATATCAGCAAATTTAGAAAAATTGAAATTGTACCAAGCATATTTTCTGATCATAAAGCCTTGAAACTAGAATTCAACTGCAAAAAAGCGGGGGAAAAACCCACAAAAATGTGGAAACTAAACAACACACTTCTAAAAAATGAATGGGTCAAAGAAGAAATAAGCGCAGAAATCAAAAGATATATACAGACAAATGAAAATGAAAATATGACATATCAGAATCTCTGGGATGCAGCAAAAGCAGTAATAAGAGGAAAGTTCATATCACTTCAGGCCTATATGAACAAACAAGAGAGAGCCGAAGTAAACCACTTAACCTCACACCTTAAGGAACTAGAAAAAGAAGAACAAAGACAACCCAAAACCAGCCGAAGAAAGGAGATAATAAAAATCAGAGCAGAAATAAATGAAATAGAGAACAGAAAAACTATAGAAAAAATCAATAAAACAAGGAGCTGGTTCTTTGAAAAGATCAACAAAATTGACAAACCCTTGGCAAGACTCACCAAGGAAAAAAGACACAGGACTCAAATAAATAAAATCCAAAATGAAAGAGGAGAGATCACCACAGACATCATAGAAATACAAAGAATTATTGTAGAATACTATGAAAAATTATATGCCACCAAATACAACAATCTAGAAGAAATGGATAAATTCCTAGAACAATACAACCTTCCTAGACTGAGTCATGAAGAAGCAGAAAGCCTAAACACACCAATCAGCAGGGAGGAAATAGAAAAAACTATTAAAAATCTCCCCAAAAATAAAAGTCCAGGCCCAGACGGTTATACTAGTGAATTCTATCAAACATTCAAAGAAGACTTGGTTCCTATTCTACTCAAAGTCTTCCAAAAAATTGAAGAAGAAGCAATACTTCCAAACACATTTTATGAGGCCAACATAACCCTCATACCAAAACCTGGCAAGGATGGCACAAAGAAAGAAAACTACAGACCAATATCTCTAATGAATACAGATGCTAAAATACTAAACAAAATACTGGCAAACCGAATACAACAACATATTAAAAAAATAATACATCATGATCAAGTGGGATTCATCCCAGAATCTCAAGGATGGTTCAACATACGCAAAACGGTTAACGTAATACACCATATCAACAAAACAAAGAACAAAAACCACATGATCTTATCAATAGATGCAGAAAAGGCTTTTGATAAAATACAACACAATTTTATGTTTAAGACTCTCAACAAAATGGGTATAGAAGGAAAATATCTCAACATGATAAAGGCCATATATGATAAACCATCAGCCAACATCCTATTAAACGGCATAAAACTGAGGACTTTCTACCTTAAATCAGGAACAAGACAGGGTTGTCCACTCTCTCCACTCTTATTCAACGTGGTGCTAGAAGTTCTGGCCAGAGCAATCAGACAAGACAAAGAAATAAAAGGCATCCATATCGGAAAAGAAGAAGTAAAGCTATCACTTTTTGCTGATGATATGATCCTATACATCGAAAACCCGAAGGACTCCACAAAAAGATTATTAGAAACAATAAACCAATACAGTAAGGTCGCAGGATACAAAATTAACATACAAAAGTCCATAGCCTTTCTATATGCCAACAATGAAATATTAGAAAACGAACTCAAAAAAATAATCCCCTTCACGATTGCAACAAAAAAAATAAAATACCTAGGAATAAACATAACAAAGAACGTAAAGGACCTATATAATGAAAATTACAAAGCATTGTTAAGGGAAATCGAAAAAGATACAATGAGATGGAAAAATATTCCTTGTTCCTGGATAGGAAGAATAAATATAATCAAAATGGCCATATTACCCAAAGCAATATACAAATTTAATGCAATTCCCATCAAAATCCCTATGAGATTTTTTAAAGAAATGGAACAAAAAATCATCAGATTTATATGGAACTATAAAAAACCCCGAATAGCCAAAACAATCCTAAGGAAAAAGAATGAAGCTGGGGGCATTACAATACCTGACTTTAAACTATATTATAGGGCCACGATAATCAAAACAGCATGGTATTGGCAAAAAAATAGACACTCAGACCAATGGAACAGAATAGAAAGCCCAGAAATAAAACCACATATATATGGTCAAATAATCTTTGATAAAGGGGCCAACAACACACAATGGAGAAAAGAAAGCCTCTTCAACAAATGGTGTTGGGAAAACTGGAAAGCCACATGCAAAAGAATGAAACTCGACTACAGCCTGTCCCCATGTACTAAAATTAATTCAAAATGGATCAAAGACCTAAATATAAGACCTGAAACAATCAAGTACATAGAAGAAGACATAGGTACTAAAATCATGGACCTGGGTTTTAAAGAACATTTTATGAACTTGACTCCAATGGCAAGAGAAGTGAAGGCAAAGATAAATGAATGGGACTACATCAGAATTAAAAGTTTTTGCTCAGCAAGAGAAACTGATATCAAAATAAACAGACAGCCAACTATATGGGAACTGATATTTTCAAACGACAGCTCAGATAAGGGCCTAATATCCAAAATTTACAAAGAACTCATAAAACTCAACAACAAACAAACAAACAATCCAATAAAAAAATGGGAAGAGGACATGAACAGACACTTCTCCCAGGAAGAGATACAAATGGCCAACAGATATATGAAAAGATGCTCAGCTTCATTAGTTATTAGAGAAATGCAAATCAAAACTACAATGAGATACCACCTCACTCCTGTTAGATTAGCTATTATCAACAAGACGGATAATAGCAAATGTTGGAGAGGCTGTGGAGAAAAAGGAACCCTCATTCACTGTTGGTGGGACTGTAAAGTAGTACAACCATTATGGAGGAAAGTATGGTGGTTCCTCAAAAAACTGAAAATAGAACTACCTTATGACCCAGCAATCCCTCTACTGGGTATATATACCCCAAAACCTCAGAAACATTGATACGTGAAGACACATGTAGCCCCATGTTCATTGCAGCACTGTTCACAGTGGCCAAGACATGGAAACAACCAAAAAGCCCTTCAATAGAAGACTGGATAAAGAAGATGTGGCACATATACACTATGGAATACTACTCAGCCATAAGAAATGATGACATCAGATCATTTACAGCAAAATGGTGGGATCTTGATAACATTATAAGGAGTGAAATAAGCAAATCAGAAAAAAACAAGAACTACATGATTCCATACATTGGTGGAACATAAAAATGAGACTAAGAGACATGGACAAGAGTGTGGTGGTTACCATGGGTGGGGGGGGGGGAGGGAGGACATGGGAGGGAGGGAGGGAGAGAGTTAGGGGGAGGGGGAGGGGCACAGAGAACTAGATGGAGGGTGACGGAGGACAATCTGACTTTGGGCGAGGGGTTTGCAACATAATTTGATGACAAAAATAACCTAGACATGTTTTCTTTGAATATATGTACCCTGATTTATTAATGTCATCCCATTACCATTAATAAAAATTTATTAAAAAAAAAAAGTTATGAAGCCACTTGATTGCTAGTCTGTGGCTCTGACAGTTCAAAAGGGCTCAGCTGTGAGGATGATGACATTTCAAAGTTACATGATCTACAAAATCACACCTTTATTTCAAATGCCAAAGATATTACTCAAGAGTGTAATTTCAGAATATTGTCAGTGAAAATTTAGGTAAATTGCATTAAAGAAAACTAGTTATGTTAATGCAAGTTTGTATTAAAATGCTTTTAAGCTGGAAGTCAGTAGACCCAGAGTTTAAGATTTCTCTCTTGATTCGAGGCATTAAAATAGTTTCTCCTTTGTGGCTCAATTTATCAACTAGCAAAATGATAATAATTCCATTTACTTATATCAGTGAGAGAGCAATATACATATATTCCCCACTATTCAACGTCAATAAGAATTTCAGCTGGAAACTTGAAAAAAGAATTTTAAAAAATGTAAATTTCTATTTGCCACTGTTAGCTTTTACTTATAGTTAGTGCTTATAGAATAACTGATTGAATTCAGATATTTTTATCTTGGTCTAATGACATAGGAATTAGGTTTAAAACAAATGAGGTATCAATAGAAAGAATTGGGTACTAGTAAATATGTTTAAACCAGAGAAATCTTAGAGACTAAAACTTGGATGTTTCATTCGGGAGGTAAATACCTTAAGTTCAGGAACTAATCTAACATATTCATGTATCTACAGCAGTGTCTGGTACAGCGATAGGTATACAGTAGTTATTTAATAAATACCTATTAAAAGATAATTTTCAAAACAAGGTAAAATGATGATTCATCCAGATATACAATGAACCCACTGCAGATTTTATGTAACTCATTAATGAGGAAACTGCTATGATGTTACAACCACTCAAAAGGAGGATCCTAAGAAAAGGATGCTCCTATCAATCAGGAATACTGAAATGGATGTGCCAATGGAGACAAACTTGGCTTCCATGGGGGGAGGGAGGGGCGAATCATCAACAGAACTTCCACCACAGGACAGGATAGAATTTGCACATCTATCTATGGATGTAAGTGATGTCCCGTTGCTATCAGTTCTGTACAATTTAGAGAGTTGTAAAATAGCTCCCACTGAATCAGAATCAGATAACAAGGAATGGTGTATCCTGGGCAATGCATAGTTTTGCACTGAATTAGTTTCCCACTTGTAAACCCAATCTAATTTTCATTGATATAGAACAGTGATTTTAAACAGATGTGCTACAAGATTTTTTTTTTAATTTAGTGAGAGGAAGGAAGGCAGAGACAGACTCCCGCGTGCTCCCCGACAGGGATCCACCTGGAAAGCCCACTAGGGGGCGATGTTCTGCCCATCTGGTGCATTGCTCCATCGCTTAGCAACTGAGCTCTTCTTAGTGCCTGAGGTAGAGACTATGGGGAAGAGAGAGAGACAGAGAGAGAGAGAGAGAGAGACAAAGAGAGAGAGAAACGAGAGGGAGGAGGGTTGGAGAAGCAGATGGGTACTTCTCCTGTGTTCCCTGACTGGGAATCAAACCTAAGAAATCCACATGCTGGGCCAATGCTCTACCACTGAGCTGACTGGCCAGGGCCTACAAGAATTTTTAAAACATGCAATATCTGACTATTTAGTCAGGGGCACTGCTATATTTTCCCTTAAATTGTCAAATAAAAAAATAACAATAGCCAACCCAACAATAGCTGCCCAGTATAAATGAATTAAAATTATATCTAATTTTTGTCAGATTGGCAAAAAGTATATTTTTTAGTATTTTGAAGAATTTTAGTAATTATTTTATATGTGCTGGTCTAGATGTGTTTGGGGACACGTGCACATTCATGTCCTTCCTAAAGAATACTACATTTTTCTGCTTTCAAAGAGAGGAAGACTCAAGCGAGACCAATAAGGGCACTCTGCTCAGAGGACACTCTGTCAGCTCTGAACCTGGTCCGTCCTAGCTGTTGGGATTTGTTTATTGCCTTTGGTTGATTAAGGATCAGAGGGCAGTTAATGTGACCGCTACATATGATGTACTCCCAATAAATGGGGGAGGCAAAAACATTTCCTGAATGCCTACTCTGTGCCAAGTACCTAGTTGGCATTTTATAGTCCTAGACTCATTTAAACCTCGCCGTGAACCTCAGCTGAGAAAACAGGCGAAAGTCCAGTCACTGTCCAAGTCTGTAACTGAGGGAATGTAGAGCTGGGGAAAAGGGTCTGACAGCTGAGCCCCGAACCCTGCTGTTTCACCACTTAAGAATAATACTCCAGCCATCATGTCTCTGAATGAACTTGCGGAAAGAGAAATGCAGATGGTTCCATTTTTAATGGCTGAAAGGGGAGACTATTTTGAGGACAAAATTAGGTAAAACATGCCAGATTTTTAGATGAGATCAGGCACATTCAGGGTGGTATGGCCATAGACACATGCCAGATTTTTATACCATCATCAGTACCGCCCAAACTCAACTCACTGCAGTTTATTGGGCACCTTCTGTTTGTTAGGGCTTGCCCCAGGAGCCTTCCATTAATTTCCCTGAGCTGAATCCTCATCACAACCCTATGAGGTAGGTGTTATCCCCATTTTACAGATGAGTAACTGAGCTGCTGAATGTTAAGGAACTGTGTGTAGCCAGTCCATGGGATTGCCATCCAGGTTTAATTGATTCCAAAGCCCATGGCTTTTCCCTTCAGGAGTCTCCTTCCTAGCCCATGTCTAGGCCCCATCTCACATCCTCAAAGGGCTACGTGTTCCCTACAGCTTGCAAATTGGCATTTGAAGCCTTCCAACTTTGTTTCTCTTGGACATTTTTCCTGGTCTGGCTTTGACTTGGAGAGCCTCCTCTAACTGCTTGCAGGACCTGCAGGAACACTTTCTCTCTTGCCTAGTTTACCCGCCCAGCCAGAGACCCCAGGCCTCCCAGTGCCTTTCCTGCCTCTCAGTGGCTCTGCGCTTTGCAGCTGACTCTCCATGGACTCCCCAGTCTCCAATGGGAAAGGTACTGAAGGACTGGACAGAGGTCCTGTCCCTGTGCTGGGAGGGCAGCTGACTCAGCCTTAGAGACACCCCACTGCCCCCACTGTTGAAGGAGAGGGAAAGTGTTCTCAAGCCCAGTGTTTGCATTCCTCTCCTCATCTAAACCTAGCACTCCCTTGTAGCTCTGTGGCTTTGCTCCCTCTCCTAGCTGCTTTAGGTTAGAATCTCTTCAAAAAGAGCTCACACATGGAGCAAAATATACACCAAATACATTTCAATTGCTTCAGTTACCCTTGGTTTGAGTGTTTGCATTATACTCTTAGTTCATATGCATCTTCCTGTAACCTTAGAAATCAAATAGCATTTGTACTTGGCCAAGGACTTTTATATTGTTACCTCCTTTGGGTACCTGTAAATTTCCCAACAGTTGCCAGGAGGTAAGGCCACTTGACTACTCAAGGCTACAGTTTTAGCCCAGGGTGGCTCCTGGTAAATGTACTGCCCTTTCCACTAGTGCCTTACATCACTCCACTCTCTATGGCTTTTACATATTAAAGAGGCATCCACCTCCAGCTTTTCCCCTACCCCAGAATCATAGTACAAAACAAGAAGTGCTGTTATCTTGGTAAATAAAAATAAACACCATTTTTATATTAAATGTCTCTAAGTAATCTGCACCCAAACCTCGACTTTGAGCTGAAGACTCCCTACCCACCTAACCAGGTGGTGGCACAGTGGATAGATCGTCAGACTGGGACGTGGAGGACTCAGGTTCGAAACCCCAAGGTTGCCAGCTTGAGCACGGCTCATGTGGTTTGAGCAAGGCTCACCAGCTTGAGTCCAAGGTTGCTGGCTTGAGCCAGGGGTCACTGGTTCTGCTGTAGCCCCCCTTGCCCCAGTCAAGGCACATATGAGAAAGCGATCAATGAACAACTAAGGTGCTGCAATGAAGAATTGATGCTTTTCATCTCTCTCCTTTCCTGTCTGTCTGTCCCTCTCTCAGTCTCTCTCTGTCTCTGTCACACACACAAAAAAAGACTACCTACCCAATAGTAAGCCTGACCTTAATTCATTGAACTCTATTGAGCTCTCTTCTCCCACAATGAATAATTCACTCCTTAGCCAGGCGTGCCTGTGCAATAATTAAATGAAAACTACACAAATGATCATAAGAAAATCTTTATTAACTTACACATAAAACATATTTTTTAAAAGAAATCATGCTATTTGCTGATAGACGTTGCTATGGCAGCAATTTTTGTAAATTTAAACATTTGGCACACTAAATAAAGTCTGGGCTGTGTGTAATTTTTTGAAAGTGTGTGTTTAAACGGCATTGAACATGATAGTGGCTTCGTGGGAAGCGAACAAGGCTGTACTCCTCCCTCCCCTTCCCTGCCTGCTTCTTCTTCTTCTTAGGAGCCATCCCAGCCTTTCAATCTTGATGAACTGTGTCTTAGTATCGGAGGGAACAGCTCAGAACACTTATTCTGTCCCATAATTGTAGATGATAAATTTTAATTCCACTCTGTAATTGCTAATAATCAGGCCATCTTCTGGCTCTTTTGAAGTGCTCAATAAAAGGCTCATGACCCTCTCTTTCTTACTCTTCCAGGGAAGCGTCTATTCCTGACTCATCGCCATCCGAATGATTGTGTCTATAGTTACATGATATGATACATATTCTCAGATTTGGAGGGCTTTGAAAAGGAATTGCCTAATCACTATTGTTCACTTAATTGCAAATTTCCCACCTCTAAAGCCGTGGTCTGTTAATCATGAGGTCACCAAAGCTTTAATTTGCTTCAGAAAGGGTTCTTTTGTGTGGTTAGCAGTGAACATTGTTATAAAATAATAATAGTGATTTTATTTCTATTTCATTTCAACAAAGGGAGTATTTTCTAAACTGAAGAAAATACCAAGAAAAAATGAAGAAAATACCAAGAAAAAATGGTTAAGATTCATTGGCTTTTCGTTTCACATTTATAAAATTCTGAAACGGTTTGACTTTCTCCAAATGTGTTGCTCAGCTACTCCTGCCAAAGGGCTCCCTAAAGCAACGAGCCCCTATTCCCCAAGTGCCATGCAGTAGACACCCCTTTTGAAGGTCTGCAGTGTGTTCTGGGCTTTTAAAACTTGCAGCGATTCTTGCAACCACAACAGAAACCCTGTTTGGTTTACTTTTTCCAATCTTACACTAACCCATTGTCTCCCAGATGATTGTGAGACCCTGTTTTCGAATGACACATGTTAAACTGAGCTTATAATACAGTAAAGCATTTTCAAATCTTATTATAAGCATATTAAGGCAAATTATGTTAGGGTTCTAGAAACTTTTAAAACAACGGGTGAAGGAGAAGTGATTATGGTTCCATTAAAGAATGCAGAATAAATGCCACCTAGAGAAAAAGACATGCCCTCGTTCTAAGATGAAATTAAAAAGAAAGCCATTTTTTTATACAGGCTTCTCAACTGTGGCACTATTTATAGTCGAGGCCAGATGCTTCTTTTGTCATGGGGTCCCTGCCCTGTGGACGGTGGTACGTTTAGCAGCATCCATGGTCTCTACCCACAGATGCCAGTAACAACCCCCATCCCCAGCTGTATAACAAGAAATGCCTCCCGACATTGCCAAACATGCCCTAGGGGCAAACTCGCCCCTCTGAGAACCACTGCTGTAGAACTTGCAAATGGTGAGTAGCTGCCAATTCATTTTCTACATGAAATATTAAAAGTTCTTCAAAACTTGACTCACTCCCATAAGTGTCTAGTATTTAAGGTGGGACCAAATAAAACATTTGAAGTTAGTTGCTCAAGGTAATTGAGAGGCAGGCAAGGCCAGGACATTTTCAAAGGGAATACTGATCAAGTGCCTTGGCTTCATATTCTGACTGCACAGTGGTCATCTACATGTTTTACTTATGAAATGGGGCTTAAAAAGAAAACGTGCTTTTATTTTAGGTCACTGGTTAATCACTGATTAAAAACTCCTCTAGTTTGAAAATGCTCAGAAGAAAATGGAGGATAAAAAAGGAAACCAGGCCTGTATAGAAGAAATCTTGGGGAAGAGGGTAGAAAAGGTATAATGGCCCACCAGAAACTGACTGAAACACCGGCCCCCAAACGCCTCCTGCTTCTCAGTTTTAACGACTAGATTCACTTGCAATTACAATATGGGACCATAGAACAAATGTTCACTTTTTAAGACAGTTTTTCTCTGTCTTCAGCTCCAGCAAATATTCTATGGAGCCCATACATTTATTTGTCATTTATCAGGAGTCCATAGAGTATGAACTCCCTGATGAAAAACATATTAGAGCAATGATTCTCAAAGTGTGCTCTAGGGACCCCATGAGTACAGAAGACCTACCATGGGGTAAATAATGTCAAAACTATTTGCAGAATATACTAAGATGGTAGTTGTCCTTTTCACTCTCATCCTGTCGCAGTGTACAGTCACATTTTCTGGATATGTGATCTCACAGGAGACTGCATGCAGAAGCAGAGACGACAGTCCAGCCGTCTTCGAGTAAGCCAGGCGTTAAAGAGATTTGCAAAAATGGAAAGCAACTCTCCTCTTCCCACTAATTATTCTTGTATGGGAAAACATAGTTCTATTTTATAAATACATTGCTGGTGCTATACTATGAAGGGTTTATTGTTCTAATGAATTAGTATTTTCTTAAAGTGTCAGTATTTTTATTTCCAACATGATAAAATCAATAGATATAATCCATGTAAACAAAAGCTCTTTGAGGTCCCCAACAGTTCTGAATCAGGTAATTGGGTTCTGAGACCAAGTGTATAAGAATTGCTGTGTTAGCCTGACTGGTGGTGGTGCAGTGGATAGAGCATCAACCTGGGAAGCTGAGGTCCCAGATTCCAAACCCCAAGATCACCAGCTTGAGCATGGGGTTGCCCGCTTGAGCATAGGATCATTGACATGATCCCAAAGGTCACTGGCTTGAAGCCCAAGGTCACTGGTTTGAGCCCAACATCACTGGCTTGAGCAAGAGTTCACTGGCTTGAGCAAGGAGTCACTGGCTTGGCTGGAGCCAGATCAAGGAACATATGAGAAGGAACCAGTGAACAACTAAAGTGAAAGCAACTGCAACCTGATGCTTCTCACTCTCTCTCCTCCCTATCAGTCTTTCTGTCTGTCTCTTTCTCAAAATTAAAAATAAAGTGCTGTGCTAGAGAATGAGAAAATTCTGTTGTGAGTGTGTGGATAGGTAAAGATCAGACTAAACTGCCAGAAGCATGGATAAGCATTTTAAATACACATTGAAAGGTAGAGAGAAGTCTCAGGGCTGGGATTCATTAACATCTTCAACCCAATAAAATGCCACATTAAAAATGAAGCTGCTCCCTGACACTCTCCTATCTCCTGAGGGTACTCATTAAGCAGGAAAATCTATGAAGATGTGTCTCCCTTCCTGATAGCTTTTGTATGAGTCTTCACCTTCTGCTAACTCCTAAAGAGCAGCTCTGATTTCAGGAGAGAGACAGCAGGTCCCTCGGCTGTCTGGCTCTTCTCCCCACCAGATCCATTGTTCCCAGCTGAAAATGACAGATCAAGGAGGTCCCTTAAGTGATGCTGTGAGTAGAGGACTAATTCATGCGCACGAGTATTTGACTGCTAGAAGAAATGGAAAACGCACTTAGAGCCTGGATCATTAGAATTGACCATCAGTCTTTTCATGAATCTGACAAGTCACCTACCCTCTCATGTTCTCCATTTGTTCAGTAAGTTGCAAAAACTGTCCAAGAAACTATCTTCCTTGATGGGCTTTTTTAAAAAAAGGAGTAAATTCATTTTTATGAGTAAAAACCAATTTTTTTCAGGATCATATCTTATCTCTCTTGAAAACTTTCTCTTTTACTCAGTGCTGCTCAAGTTGAGGCCCAGGTGGATGAGCTTCAATCTTTCACTCTGGACCACATAACAGGGTCAATAACCTTTGTAGAATCAAGCTGTGTTAACGCTTCAAGAACCCTTTTAGCTTTGAGTCCAGTGATTTGTAAGTTCCCCTTTGAGAACCCCTTGATAGCTAGTAACCATTTCCCCCAGGAAAATGCATGTGGAAGCACAACAATGGCTCTCCCTAATCCCCTGGGACCTAGAAATGTGTTACATAGAGTGGCGAAGGGAAATTCAGGTAGCAGAGGGAATCAAGGTGGCATTATTATTATTATTATTATTATTATTATTTAGCAAAGGAGAGAGAGAGACAGACAGACAGTAAGGGAGAGAGATGAGAAACATCAGATCGTAAGTACAGCACTTTAGTTGTTTATTAATCTAATCAGCTGGGTTTCAAAGAGGGAGATTAACCCAGATCATCCAGGTGGATCCAATGTAGTCACAAGACCCCTTAAATGTGCAAGAGGGTCAATATCACAGTGATACGATATGCAAAAGACTTGACCAGTCTTTGCTAACTTTGGAGATGGGAGGAGGCTACGAGTCAAGGAATGCAGGCACCTCTAGAGACCCATTTCAGACTTCTGACCTCCAAAACTGTAGTATCATAAATGAGTGTTATGTTAAGCCACTAAGCTTGCGGAACTTGTCGTGGTAGCAGTAGGAAAGGAAACAGTGCACATCTATGTGTGCATACCCAACTTCGTGCACAGTTCCAGAGAGGACTGGTCCCAGAGTAAGGACCCCATGCTATGTCCCCAAATCTCATTTTATGGTTGGTAGTAGAACCTAAACCTTTGACTTCAAGTCACTGATGCTGTTTGTTTCTAACACTAAAACACTTTTCTTTCTCACTTATAGCCAAGTTCAGAGTCAAAATGGGCTCCAGTTATGTTCACTTCACATAAAAATAAGGGCATTGACTTCAAGTTGGATTTTTTAAAAATAAAACCAAAATAAGAAAAAGAGATTCAATCCAAACTTCCAAAATCATGCTGATGGTGAGGAAGAAAAATTCGAGTCTCACTCAGAAAGAGCCCACAGTAATGCAGATACTGAGGTATGTCTGGGTCCGGGAGAACCTAGGAGGCAGCCTGTTGTCCGGGGAAATTTCTGTCCTTATCACACTGCCTAAGGCCTGTGGACTAAATTTGTGAAACTAGAAACCTGTCAGTCCCTCCCTACCCAGCAGCAGCAGTCAGCTACTCTCCTGGGAATTGAAGCAAGAAAAATAAATCTGTTGTCAGGATTGCGGGAGGCAGGCTAAGAGTCAGGCAGGAGGAAGTGACTGGGGCCGGGCGTGCAGCCGTAGAAAGCCTTTCTTACCCCATGGCAACCCACCACTACGGGGGGTGGCTCTGAAACCTTACACATCATTTGTTAGCACCTTGTTCAGAAACCAAAAAGAAAACTAAGATCATTTAATCTGAAGAATTCACCATTTTTTAGCCACTTTCTGTCTGTAGTAAGAAAATGTGTAAGAGGGGACATTCCCTCTGAGGCCAGTTTAATGAACTGTATCTGTCACCCGGGCTGGCCGCAGGTCTTTGAGGAACCAGGAATGCCTGAGTTCCATGAGAGCTGTCACTTTCAGCCTGTTCTTTCTGTTAAATGGTGAGTGCATGGACCTGTCTTAAGACATCAGCTGAAATCTAAGCCCCTTGAGGAAAAGAATAATGCTCATTCACCACCCTTCTGTCCCAGAAGCAGAAGCATCATACCTAGTGGCTGCCCAGTAAACGTTCATTAGTTACGAGGCAGAGATGATACTGTTGTTTGCATCCACAGCTGTTTATTCATCCCAGGTATCATGTTAGGTGCTCTAGATTCCACAAATAAATCACTAAAAAGCAACCTCTCTCCTGGAGAAGGCTACCTTTCAGGAGAGGAGAGAAGACCCTTATGCAGACAACTGTCATGTGAGCAAAATCTGGTGAGTGCCATGGGAGGTGAGGCTGAGGGCAGTGTGGGGCTCGCAGAGTGAGGGGGCGCCATTTCCGGAATGAGGCTGAGGAAGGCCTTAGGAAGCAGGCTCTTTTGTGAGTTGCATGCTGGTGCTCAGCAGAATTTTTTTCAGATGATGTTGGAAGAGCCATTCTATCCAAGAAGGCTAGAGAGATGAGAGAGTGTACGGAGCCTGAAATGATCAAGTTTGGCCATACTTGAGGTGCTAGGATGGACAAGGAAGAGTGGAGTATTAGTCATTTAAACCCAGCACAACATAAGAGAACTGCGTGGATGGGAGTGAGGACTGCCCGCGCTTGGCTGTTGGTAATGAGATGAGGTTGCATTGAGAGCACCCAGGTTGTGCCTTCGTGACGAGTCTTGTGTGGTTTTTATCCACTCTGTGAAATGAGCAATTATCAGATGGAGGTTAAAGCATAGCTCTTCGAGATGATCGTAATATTGAACTGACAGACTCTAAAACCCCAAACTGATATACAATAAATACATAATTATAAAATCTATCTCTATCTATCTGTTGTGTAATTGTGTGTCTATACCTAATATATATTCAGATAGCTAGATAGCTGGCTAGATAGTGTGTGTTTATATCACCACTTCTTGTTCTTTTTCTATTAACCACACACACACACACACAGCCTTTTTAGACATTTTCTAATTACCGATCAATTAAATTTCAATACTACAGATACTTACACTGCATATGTTTACTCTATATATGAAAATAGTAAGATTTTTGTGCCCCCCACCAAGAACCAATTTTCATTCTCTTGCAAGTGATATCGTTCCCATTGAGAATACATGGTGTGTGTGTGTGTGTGTGCATGTGTGTGTTACCACTTCTCAAAAGAGTTAGGATCCCAAATCAGATGTTATTTATTCATTCACAATGAAAAGTGTAACTTTGTAAAGGAACGAATATTTCCATCTTTCATCCAACTACCAGGAAAATTGAAGTAGTAAACAGGAGGAAAAACTGCTTCCAGAGCATTGAGTCAAAACAAAATAAATTGGGTAGTCATGGAAATATTTCATCCAAAGTGTAGAAATGTCTGATGAAGTATTCCTCACTCTAACACATAAAACCTTACTTGAGTGAAGAAATACATCTAACTCTATAATAGATGAAATGTTTCTCTCTGACAATGCTGAATGAAGTCTCAAATTACGTGGTTTGATTTTTTTTTTTTGTCCTGTTTTTCTTCGGACACCCTTCAGATCACCCTTCCAATTTCACGATAATACAGCAATTGTCTCATACTTGTTACAATGCAATTGAGTTGTTGATAGCCCTCAAGAACCATCTTAGTTTTCTTAATTGGATTAGACTGCAGACACTAGTCTCATCGGGACATATTTCGAATCTGTTTACCAAGAAGAGTTACTTCAGCAGATCTATTATGTGTTGTTCTGAGGGTTTCAGCTTCAGGGCAACCCGTTTCTGACCTGTGGCCAAAGCCTGTGGCCCCCTGTGGCACCCACCGGTAGTGATCATGAGTCAGGGATGGACACGCTCTGTTCAGCCTGAGGTAGATCTATGCATTTTGTAGACAAAAAAATCAGTTTTTAATCATCGAGAGCTGACTCGTGAGTCAGTGCCTTCTCTAACTTCTCATTGGACAGAGAAGTTGAATCCAGCTTCCTTCGTGAATGTGAGTGCATGAATGCTTCCTTACAGTGTAAAAAATATTCCCAATAAACAGAAGAAAAGAAAAAAAAAAGTGATTTCTTGTTATAGGCTTCAGAAATAGATGATGATAAAAAGAGAGAAGATGGTAAAACTAAGAGATAAAATGTCTTTGGAAAATAAAATAAAACTCATTTCATTAGAATGAAAGCTATTTGAATAGGTAAAAAGTTTGGTTGACCAATATCAGCCTGTGAAATTTAATTGTCTAAATAAAAATTTTAAAAAGTTAAAATGGGGCTTGACCAGGCAGTGGCACAGTGGATAGATAGAGTGTCAGCCTGGGACACTGAGGACCTAGGTTTGAAATCTCGAGGTCGCTGACTTGAGCATGGGCTCATCCTTGAACACAGGATCGCCGGCTTGAGTGTAGGATCATAGACATGATGACTCCATGATCACTGGCTTGAAGCCCAAGGTCACTGGCTTGAGCCCAAGGTTGCTGGCTTGAGCAAGGGGTCACTGGCTCTGATGGAGCCCCCTAGTCAAGTCACATATTGAGAAAGCAATCACTGAACAACTAAGGTGCCGCAACTACGAGTTGATACTTCTTATCTCTCTCCCTTTCTGTCTGTCTGTTTGTCTCTCTTTCTCCTCTCTCTCACAAAAAAAAGTAAAAATGGGTTTCCATTTCCAGTACAGCCATAGTAACTTCTACCAGATTGATTTCTTCAATATAATACCTAAACTCTGGACAAAGTTTTTAAAATTTAAACACTTGTCACAAGACATTGAAAAATGAATAATGGTAGGCAGATTTTCTAGGGAATTTGACACTTGGAATGGCAAGGGATAAGTTTACCAGCTTTTATGGCTTATAATGTCACAGTTGGCCCCATGTCAAGTGGCTAAAATTCACATAGGAAACCTGTATATAGTCTTTCTGGCCTAAAGAACAAGAGGGCAGAGTTTGGGACACCAGTACTAATGGAAGATAAAGGGGAGACTCTCATAAAGGAGAAAGCCAAAGAAGGCATGGCCTTTATTCTTTGTAAAAACTCTGCCCAAATCTCTGGCTGACTCCTGATCCATTTTCAAGCTAACTATAAGCAGTCTAGCTAAGGACAAGAGAACCAATCTGAAATTTTAGCTGATGCCTAAGAGAGAGACTATGCTGTTTGAATCTAACCAAGTTATTTGACTGAAATACTTTTAAGAGAAACATAACAGAATACAAGGACTCCACAATATAAAGTCACGATGTCCAGTATATACTCCAAAATTACTTGACATATGAAGAAACAGGAAAATGTGAACCATTCTTAAGAGAAAAGACAATTAGTAAAGACTAATGTTGATGACACCGATGAGAATAACTATGCTTGATGTTCTAAAAGAAAATATGTATGAAATAAATGTAAAGATAGAAAATCTCAGCAGGAAACTAGAAACTATTTTTAAAAATGGAAGTTCCAGAATTGAAAAAAAATAATAACTGAAAAATAAGTATAGCCATAATTAAAGACTCATATCAGAGTATATACTAGTGCCTGATAAATTGTCAAGAAGAATTCTTGCTTTAAATAACAGCCAAAAATTATTTGTTTTCTGGTTAGTAATTGTAAGTAAATGGATTTTACTAGTGTGGCATATAAAGTTTTAAGAAAGTATAAAAGGGTCCCATGCAATCTCTTTTCTCTTATTAAGTTGTTTATTAAATCTCTCTCTCTCTCTCTCTCTCTCTCTCTCTCTCTCTCTCTTTCATAGAGAGCACAGCGATAAATTGGGTCTATCCTGTGTCCAAGTAATTACAATTTCAGAGCAGGATAAAAATTGGTATAACATAACTGTACCTATGAATTTTTATTGTCCTACAATGGATTATTTTCTTCCTGTGTTCCACTATCATGGAAAATAAGATTTGATATAACCCCGTGGCATTAACTAAAGAGTAAGTTTCCTTTGCATCTAAAGATAGGATATATGAAAGATGCCGGGTTATTGACTCTGGATACCTAGATCTGGTTGGCTTGGGAAGAGGTTGTGCTTCCCAGTCTCTGTTGCCAGCAGATATACTGATAAACTCAGCTCATCTTTTGGTGCTGGGCCGTATCACAGGTCCAGTGATCAGCCTATAGATAGTGTTCCCTTGCATCAGTACCCACTCCTATTCAATGAGATGTGCCCCAGAGGCAGGATATGAGGGAACTTAGGCACAGTGGGTTATTTTAGAAAGAGTTATGAGTGGGACAGACACTAAAACAGAATCTCCATCCTGCCCTAAACTTAAAGTAGATTTCTATGTCTTCTGTAAATTGGAAATGATTAAATCTCTAAATCGAGGTTGGAATATTAAGAATAATATATGTATAGCGCCTGGTACATAGAAGACTCTCAAAATAGATGATCAATAGATTGGCATATCTTTGTGCTTCAGGAAGAGCCTACTACAGTGTCTTGTATAGTAGAGGCATTCAAGAAATATCTGCTGCATTAGGAAGGAGAAACCAAAGGCCAGATGCTAGTTAGTGACAAAGCCAAGCTCCCTCACACTGCATGCTGTGACCTTCCCAGTCTTTCATATTGCCAGAGCCAGGAGTTGATTAAATACTGGAGAACTGGCTTTATCTAGATTCTAGATATTAAAAGAGCTAGAAACCCAAATGGAAGCTATGCCTAATCACTTAGAGCCTCCGCCAACCAGCTGGTTCCAAGACAGAGAACTTTCTATCTCATCCACTCTTTTGTTGTTGTTGTTGATCTTAATTTATTGTGTTTACATAGATTCTAGTGTTGCCCCAAATGCTTCCCCCTCTCCCCCATATTCCTCTCAACATCTCCCTTGCCCCCTTCCCCATAGTGTCCTCCCCCCTTCCCTTCAGGTTTATCCCATCCTATCATTCCCTTTCCCTCTGTCCTCTTTTCCTCTGGTCCCTTTGATCTCTCCTCTGTCTCAATTCCGTTCCTCAGTTCACATTGTTCATTGAATTACTCAAATAAGTGAAGTCATATGATATTTTTATTTTTCTGCCTGGCTTATTTCACTTAACATAATAGTTTACATGTCTATCCATGTTGTCACAAAAGGTAAGATTTCCTTCTTTTTCATAGCCCCATAGTATTCCATAGTATATATGTACCACTGCTTTTTAATCCACTTGTCCACTGATGGACACTTGGGCTGTTTCCAGATCTTCGCTATTGTGAACAATGCTGCCATAAACATGGGGGTACATTTCTCCTTTTGAAACAGTGCTATGGTGCTGTCTCATCCACTCTTGAAGCTTGTTCTTTGCTATTATTAAACATAGGAAGTATGGATCTAATGCCAAGATCATATCCTATGGGTCTTCAAATGAAGTGACATCTTTAGTATCTGATGTTTCCATTTTGGTTGCTCTGCTATTATTATTTATTGCAGAGTCAAACATTCATCAGTGCCGGTTGCTGACTGCAAGGTTTGATCTGGATTAGATGCCTCTCTTTTTAATTTACCTATTGAAATTATTAACTGGACTGTGCAGACACAAGCTTTAGCTGTCATTTGTTCACTCACTGATACACAGATGTATGAGGACCAGAAGCTAATTCTTTAGCAACGAGTCTCCTGCTCAGAATCACAATTTATCAGACCAAAAACATTCTCAAACATTATTGCAAAACCTTCCCCTTGCAGGTAAGATTCATTTTACCTTTGTTTCAGGTTCTTCCTTCCCAGATACCCTTTCTCTCCCTTCTTCTCCACACTCCTCTCCTTGGAAAAGATCCCATGAATAATGGTTCAGGAAATTTAATACTTATATTCTGCAAGAGAGCTTCTGTTTTGTTTTAATATTATCCTTTCTCCTAGACAATGTTCCATAGGAGCATAAAGGGGAATGAAGGATTTTCAGGGAGAAAAATAACCCCTCAAAAGAAAATATTTTAATAAATTTTTATTGTGGTAAAATGCACATAACCTAAATTATACCATTAGTGACATTTAGTACATTCGTTATGTTTATAGCTATAATTCTGTGCCCAGTTCCATTGTGTGGGAGTACTCCCCCTCCCACCACCAAGCAATTATCCAACACCATCTGGGTGTCCCACAATTCAAGTCAATTATTTCTACCTGGAGATAGTATTGGATTTCATGGATCCTACAAGACTGCTCCCTGCCCCCCAAATACACTTTAGAAGCCAGTCATAAGCTTAGGTTGTTACCTATACTTCTGACCAACTGGCTATGGATCAGAGGATCCAATAAACCCCCCCATGCTTTTGATTAGTTTGCTACAGTGGCTCAGAGAAACATTTTACTTACTAGATCACCAGGTTATTATGAAAGCTCAGGAGCAACCAGACTGAAGGGATGCAGAAGGCAGGTATGGGGAAAGGGCTCAGGGCTTCCATGAGCTCTGAGCACGCCACTCTTCCCAACCCTTTCCAGGCTCACTACCCCCAAAAGCTCTCCGAACCCCATCCTTTTGGTTTTTTATGAAGGCTTTGTGTTATGGACACGCTTGATTAAATCAATAGATATTGGTGGTTGACTCAAATGACCTCTAGTTCCTCTCCTGTCCCCAGAGATCAGGGTCTGGGACTGAAAGTTTGAACCTACCAATCACATGGTTAGTCTTTTGTTATGTTAATGAAGCAACTTTTGGAAAACACCTAAAAGTAGGGAGCTGGTTGTCAAGGGACCACCCTGTTCCTGGCAGCCACAAATCTACTTTCTGTTTCTGTGGATTTGCCTATTCTGGGTGCTTCGTTTAATGGAATTGTACAGTATGTGGCCTTTTGTGATTGGCTTCTTTCTTTTAACATAATGTTTTCAAGGTTCATCTATATTATTGAATGAATCAGTACAGGCAGTCGCTGGGTTCTGTAGATTTGTTCTGAAGTTGAATCTGTGTGTAATTTGGAACACTTACAGTTACTTATTAAATGCAACTTAGGTATTTGTCTTCACATAGTGTTTATTTTTACCTTTCTGCACATATGACTACTTAAACATTTTCCAATACCCCCGTAAGCAGTCTTGGGTGGTGCAGAAGATGATGGACTTGTTGGAGAGGAAGGACTGGTGTTAGAGTCAGGGTTTGATTCTGCTGCTCGAGTCAGTGTCTCGAAGTGTAGGCAACAGGGAGGTGCGTACAGAGCTTTTCTTTTCCTCATCATCAATGGCCTGTAGCATCTCAGGCCTTCAGTAACTATGTAGTAAACTTTGGTGAGCCTCTCTGTGTCAGGATCTTGCTCTTCTAACGTTGCCATTTCTGCTTCCATGAGACAAAAAGCATCAGCTAACTCTTGTAGAAAGATTTTTCGGTTCTGGAGTTTTCAGTTCTGTGTTTTCTTCCCTAAATGCTATCATTTGCTGCTCTAGTTCCATAAGGTCTTCATTGGTTAGTTCCTTGCCATGGGAGTTGAGTAACTCTGTGATATCATGTTCACTGATGTCCACCTGCAGTTAGTTACCAATAGCCTTGATGGTGGTCCGTTCATAAGAACAAGTTGTACAGAAGTTGTACAATATGTTTGTAACTCGGGGACATACTATACTTCGTTCATTTTTATGGCTGACTAATATTCCATTATATATGGTGTGTGTTTGTGAATATGTGTGTGTATGTGTATATTTGTGCATTTTAGGAAATCATTATTTATCTTCAGCTTTTCTAGTGTAAGGGCTTTCCCAAGTCAATGTTATCCAAATATTTGGTTAAAAATGCATTGAAGTCATTTAGATTATTTTCTGAGTATAGTCAGATGATTTTAATAATTTAGACATAGGCATTTTAGGTTCACTAATATTTGATAGGTTTAAATGTTAGAATCTTTGAAAACATTTTATCTACTTTATTTTAAACTAAGCTGATGTCTAATATGATTTTTCTCCTTAGGCCAAATCCAGGTGTTTCATTTGAAATTTCTATTGTCTAATGATAATATTTATGGAAGTAGGAAAGGCTGAACCACTGTTCATTCAGCTGCTCCTTAACAAATTCTCAGAATTGGTCCGACCAGGTGGTGGCGCAGTGAATAGAACATCAACCTGGAAGGCTGAGGGTCCAGGTTTGAAACCCCAAGTTTTCTGTCTTGAGCACAGGCTCATCGGGCTTGAGTGTGGGACCATAGACATGACCCCATAGTCACTGTCTTGAGCCCAAAGATCACTGACTTGAAGCCCAAGATTGCTGGCTTGAGGCCAGGGTTTCTGGCTTGAGCAAGGAGTCACTGGCTCAAGGCACATATGAGAAGCAATCAATGAACAACTAAGGTTCCACAACAAAGAGTTGATGCTTCTCATCTCTCCCTTCCTGTCTGTCTGTCCCTGTCTGTCCCTTTCTCTTTCTCTCTTTCCCTCTCTCTCACTAAAAAAAAATAAAAAATAATTTTTTTCCCAGAATTCAAAGGAAACACTGTGAGGGAGAGAATCCCAGGCTCACAGGTGTGAAAAATCTCATATCTCAACATATCTGAAATTGAATAAAATGATACCTTCTGTTTTGCAATAATAGTCACACACAGAAAGTCTTTTTTCATGTAATATAAATTAAAGTCTTAGCAATTATATTATTATGTATAGATTGCTAAATTTGATAGGAGCAGAAAACAAGTGTTTAAACTCTTTATTTACCAAACCTCTATTTTTGTGTGCTTTCAACATATTGAACACTTCCTGAGACATACCTATGAACAGTGAATTGTGGCCTTTCCAGGCTTAATTTGCTTCTTAATTGTGCATGATTTTATAGTGCCCATAAAATAATACTTATAGGCATAACATTTCGAAGGCGGCACTTTTCAGAAAAGGAGAATTAGATTTATTTCCAGATGTTTCCACCAAACCTCTTCTTTCCCTCACCCTACACTCCAATTTCATGGTTGTGATTAACAATGCAAAGCTCCATAGCAAAAATTCATCAGCCGCTTCCTTCTACCTACCAATTCAGTTTTCAGGGTTCAATTTGAGGCATAATGAAAGTCTGCTTTGCATAATTATCATATGAGACAAACTATAATTAAATGAGCAAATGTAGTTTCTGCTCCACTGTGTAGACTAGGCTGTATGTGAACTAAAACCACAATGATTTCTTTGCTTTACCTTTCATCTGGTGTTTGTGGAGGGAATACAAACAAGTAGTTCACTTCCAGCAGATTTTAGTTCCCATGGGAATCTCTTTTTGTTTTTGTTTTTTAATTTCAAGAAAGACAATTTCTTAAATTGAAGAATAACAGGACACTTTAATATGATTGCCTCTTGCTTGTTAATAGATATTGTTCACAAACTTTAATAATAAGTGATCGTTATCAACACTGTATTTTGAGATTTGCCTTTAAAATATTTTAAAAAGCTTTTCTGGTAGCTTTTCAAATACCTGTATTAAAGACCTGTTATTCATCATGTATTTCTAAGGCCTGCAATTAGCCTTGCAAAAACTTCTAATCTTAATTTATACTGTTGCTATTCTAATTTAGATAAGGCAAAGTTGTCTATACCAAGTTTTAAAATAAAACAATGGTTCTAAAATTTCAAGTGGGGAATAACATTTCTGGGATTCTTTGTGAAATTCCATGGAATATTATTAAATTAAACTTACAAAACTAAATAGAAAAGTCTGGCGAAGTTATATCTATATTTTCCAAGCATTCTTTGCATAGCAACTCTATGCCACACACTGTGGAAGAGATTAAAAATAAAGATACATTATTACACAACCTTCATGTTGTTCTGAGTCTAGTAGTATTCATTTATAAAATGGTCAGGGGGTTGCATTTGTTAGGGATCTGTCTGGACAAATACTTGAATAAAGCTTCAGTTTAAGTACATTCCATTCTTTGGCCTTTTGTGTCCAAAATATTGGGGAAAGGCTACTATTATCTAATCAGAGCGGAACATTTGTGCTCTTGACATGAGTTTCAGAATCAACAAAGAACATTCCTCCTAGGAGCTAAATGAAGAAGGAATTTTAAGTGTCCATCTTTAATGTCTCCTTAATGATAATTTGGAAAATCATGCTCTACTGTTCTAGTAAATGTGGTGATTTTCCATATATATCTATCTCTGCTCAGCAAACTGTGGCCCAGAGGTCAAATCTGACCCTCAGCCTGATTTTCTAAAGTTTTATTGGGACACAGTCATACCATTCTTTTTTAAAAATTATTGAATTTATTGGGATGACATTTGTTAATAAATTTATGTAGGTTTCAGGTGTCCAATTCTATAATACATTATCTTTACATTGTACTGTGTGTTCAGCACCCCAAGTTAAGTCTCCTTCCATCACCATTTATCCCATCTCTACCCTCTTCTACTTCCCTCACCCCCTTTCCCTCTTGTAACCACTACACTGTTGTCCGTGTATATGAGGGTCTTTTTCTTTGCTTAGTCCTTTTTCTATGCATTTGTCTATGGCTGCTTTTGAACTACAACATCAGAGTTCAGTAGTTGTGATGGAGACCAAATGACCTGTGAGGGGAAGCAGTTTGCCACACCAATATATACCTTTTGGTTATATATACTATATCGGTTATTTTTTAAAAGACACCCAGGAAAAACCTTTGACCTTCCCCCTAATTTCCTAAAAGAATTTAGGTAGAAGATCTGCTCTAGGAAGGAAGATACTGTCATAGATGACTATAGTTTAATATGAAAGTGTGATATGAAGGAATCTAGCAAAGTCCATTTGGTCAAAGTCCTGCCTGAATCCCATTGTTAAAGATAGGCCTGCAAACATTTATTTACCAAACATGTGCTGTTCTGCTTCCATGTGAAGTGCCTTCCTGCCCTTTGAAGCTCCAAGCACAAATACCCTTCTCTTTAGTTCAAGACGGCATGTCAACCTCAACTGCCTGAATGGGCCTGAGATCTCATATTCTTATGGAGCCCGCACATGTACATACATCATAAATTTGGTCATTTTCTCTTGTTAATCTATCTTATGTTAATATGATTATTAGTCCAACCAGAAGAATTTAGAAAGGTGGAGGAAAAATTGTTTTTTATCTCTCACACCGCAAAGTCTCAAATATTTTACCATCTGACCCTTTACCAAAAAAAATCCGCCATCCCCTGATCTAAGTGATATGCTTTAACTGGTATTTCTAGGATGACCTATTCTGGACTTCTATCTACTGTTTGTTTACTCTGCCAGATAACACTAGACTGATTGCACCTTCCCCTACCTCCTTCTCAGACTTCTCCCTGCCTGGTATAGTTCTCTAACGATAAAGCTATAAAATCACTTCGTGATTTGAAATAATAGACTATACTTTTATTTCTTCTTTCCTTCTCTAAACAGCATGTCCTGATTCTCATAATTTCCACTTAATCAGATGAAAATGTAATTCGTCATCCTTTTTGCTTACTTCTTCTTACCCTTTCCTTTCCCAACTTTTGTCTTCCAGATTTTGTCCTTAATATTGCAAAAATCAAAAACATTTACAATTTCTCTGTATCTACTTCTGAGTCTTTTGTGCCTCCATTGTAGGTTGATTTGAAAATTTAAAACTCACTGGAGAGTTTTTATTTTATTACTAAGAAAATATTCATAGCATAACCAATTATTGCTGGTTATAGCGCCGCTATTTTATTTATTTGTTTGTTTGGTTTTTATATTGCCACTATTTTAAAATTTTTTGCTTGTCTAGCTGTCTTTGACTTTCGTATTTTCCCCCTTGCAAGTCCCGTCTGAAATGCTTGTTCTTCTCAAGAGGAGCATCAAACATCTGGAACCCCTTCTTTCCTCCTTCTGTTCTAGTGTGGATTGATGACTTCCTGAGCCACTATGAAACTGTCATCCTGTGACTCTGCTCCTCTCTTATCCCATGTTGGATCCATGGTTTCCTTAATTTCATGCCTTTCTTTCTCTTGATTTTGTTGGAGCACATCCTCAGATAACTTGCTTAGAAAAGATGTGTGGGAAGAAAACTGTCTGCATATTTGCATGTCTGGATATGTCATTATTCTGCCTTCTCACTTGACATAGAAATCCAGTTTGAAAATTATTTTTTCACAGACCGTTTAAGTCAAGCTACATTGCCTTCAGGCCTTCAGTCCCACAGTCAGATAATGATCAGATTCTCTCTCCTTTACCTTCAATGTATCTTTTCTCTCTATAGCTTTAAAGATCGTTTCTGTACCTTGGTATATTCAAAGCTCATTGTGATGCATCCAGATTTGAAGGTGCTTTTCTTGTCAGGCTAAAGGTTCTCAGGCTAAATTGTCAGGTCATTTAGCTAAGGGACTGTTCAGATTCATTTATTTGATCATTTCCTTTCTCCCTATTGTTTTCTCTTTTGTATTTAGAATTTCTTATCAATTGTATATTGAATCCTCTGAATTTACCATTGGCAGTTTTTTTTTTATTTTATCTTGTGTTTCTAACACATTGTTTTTATTCAACTTTCTGTAAGGCTTTTTAAATTTTTAGTCTTCAAAATTTCTATTGAGTTGAATATATAATTATATATTTAATTTCCAAGAGCACTGCCTCATTCTCACAGTTCTTTCTCATTTGTTTCCCAATAAAGGGCTGTAATGTACACCATTGGGCACATAGCTCTACCCAGTTATCCTCAAGAATACAGGTCTAGAAATGAGATTTCTGAGGCACATAACATAGGCATTTAAATTCAGGAAGTTTATGATGACCCTTTAGAAGCAGGTTGCATCCCCTTATAGCTGTATTTCAAGGGGAAAAAATGCCATATCAGTATTTTGCTTTTCATTCATTAATGAGAATTAGTGTCTTTTAGAACTTTATTGGCCATTTATATTACTTTCATCTATGTGCCTGATGGTATACTTTACCATTTTAAAAATTGAGTTATCTTTTCTTTCTGAATTGTATAAGCTCTTTATTATATATACTTATCAGCTTTATATGCTACAGAATTTTTCTTCCAGCATATTATTTTATAGCTTTGCTTATGCTTTTGATTTTTAAAATTGCTCTGTAGTTGAACCTGTTTGTCTTTTCCTTTGTAGCCTCTGGATTTCGTGTTACTTACAAATGCCCTTCCAACCCAAGGCTTTGAATGTATTCTTTAGTATTTTCTTCTAGTACTTTAATTGCTTAGATGTCTCACATCTGAATATTTATAGGAAACTTTGTATATGATGTGTTTATGGGTCTAGCTTATTTATCTTCCAAACAAATATTCAGTTAAATCCTTTTAAAATAATAGTTTATTCTTTCTCTGGGATTTGAATTAACCTCATGTAATCAGCATTGGGGTTCCTGGGTTCCCCAACTTAGAAATCAAGAGGAAACCCCAGAGAAATTTCTAGACAGGTTTTAATAATTTTATGCTCTGGCCCAAGGGAGGCAGCACAGAGGAAAGCAAGGTCCTCTGAACTGGCCCCGGGGCTGGCTCTGCTTGGCTGCTTTCATAAGCTGGGGCCGGGCGGGCTTTCAAGAGAAGGCAGGGTTTTTGAAGAAGGATGGTTTAAGGAATTTTCCGTGTCAGGGTCAGGTGACTTCCTTTTCCTGCTGCATTGCCTGGTAAGTACGTTCTTGCCTGCCCTGTTGGGACAAGATGGTGGACTGCTTATTACCACACCCTAGGAAGGTTGTATAGGGGTGAAACCTTGATCAACTGCATATGTAAACCAATAGTTTAAGCAGGTAGTTAGAAGGGCAATACAATCAGCTACCCTTGCATTTTTAAGTGGAGAGTGGAGGGGTTGTAACATATTTGCAGTTAGCTTATCCCACGTCTTTTTAGATTACCTGGTCTTACTTGGCTTCCAGGCCACCTGGCATTTTCCATTTCTGGGCCCAAGTTCCTATGCTATCTCATTTATACATTATTTCTGGGTCATTTCTGCTCTATTGCACTATTTATCAGGGTGTGTGTGTCTGTGTGTGTGACAGAGACAGAGAGAGGGACAGACAGACAGGAAGGGAGAGAGATGAGAAGCATCAATTTTGCGGCACCTTAGTTGTTCATTGATTGCTTTCTCATATGTGCCTTGACCGTGGGGCTACAGCATACCGAGTGACCCCTTGCCCAAGCCAGCGACCTTGGGTTCATGCTGGTGAGCTTTGCACAAACCAGATGAGTCCACGCTCAAGCCGGCAACCTCTGGGTTTTAAACTTAGGTCCTCCACGTCCCAGTCTGATGCACTATCCACTGCGCCACCACCTGGTCAGACTACCAGTTTCTTTGTAATATAATGTATTGCTTTGTAATATAATGGTTCAGTAGGAGCCCCCTTCACTGACACATACTAATTTTCCAAAGTCCAGTTCCTTTACTGCTCTGTGACTCAGTGTCCTCAACTGGAAATAATAATAAAAATACTTATTTTTTATTATTAAGTCATGAAAATAAATATGATAATGAATACCTTTAATCAGGAACAGTCCTTCCCTGACATGTGGTGGCGCAGTAGATAAAGCATTGACCTGGAATGTTGAGGTAGCTGGTTCGAAACCCTGGACTTACGTGGTCAAGGCATATAAGGGAGTTGATGCTTCCTGCTCGTCCCCCTTCTCTCTCTCTCTCTCTCTCTCTCTCTCTCTCTCTCTCTCAAAATGAAAACAGTCCTTGACAAGTGTAGTGAATGTTAGCAGCACCTTCTGTCATTATGTTAAAGGTGCTTTTCTTCAGGGCCTAGCACAGTATCTGATTTAAAAATATATATGAATTAAAGTTTAGATACCCAAATGTAAATTATTGAAGGAAGAGAGTGGGGTATAAAGTTTTAATGCTCCTTTTTAAAAGTCAAGGGTATTGGGACAAACTCTCCCAGCATTTTTCCTGGGTCGTCTATTTATTTTCCCATGACTTGTGTGGCCCCCAAAATGTGTCACACTAATATAGGTTGTAAATAGGTTTCAGCCCTTAATTTGAATTAAATGAATACCTTTATAAGATGATTAGAGATCCACAAAATTGCTAAATATATGTAATTGAAAATGCCTATGTCCCATATTTTGTTAAACATCAATTATGATCTTAAGAAATCTGCATCTATTAATAGTAAAATGGATCCTGCTGACACGTGTTAATTATTCCAGAAAATAATTAGTTTGAACTTCAGATGTTCAGGTAGGAATGCTCCCAAGTCTCAGCAGCTCCAGTATGTGTTGGAGCAGCCACGGGAAATCAATTAAAATAATCCATGCCTCCAATATACATGCTTTTCAATCACTGGCGGTGGTCTGGATTCATGCTTCTGTAATGGCAAATGTCAGTTCGAGTCATCAAATTGTTTATCATCAGGAATTGCTCTTGCTTTGCATAAATACCTCTTCATCTGGAAACCCCGATTCTCCAGAAGGACACAGGGAATTAAGAAGATACACCAGAGGCCAGTGCTCCTCACGAAGCGTCAGATACATGAAGGCCGAGGCTGTGTTTCATCTCTGGAGCTCTCTCCTTGGATGTCTCCCACTGGCCGGAGCTGCGCAGAGTGTCGTCCTGACCCTGCTTCGGAATCACCTGCAATGCGTTTTAAAAGCATTCCTGGGTTATACTGAATTAATTAATTAATTAATGGGAGAATTGAAGTTTAATAATTTTATTTTGAAATGGATATGGGTAATAAGAAATTCATAATCTTGCGAGGTAGTGACCATTCTTTTTTTAAAATTATTTTTCTTTTTATTTATTTTTAAGACATAGTATGGTGGGGGTTTTTTAGATTTTATGTATTCAGTTTAGAGAATGGGGTATAGAGAAAGAGAGAGAAGTGGGGAGGAGCAGGAAGCATCAACTCCCATACGTGCCTTGACCAGGCAAGCCCAGGGTTTCAAACTGGTGACCTCAGCATTCCAGGTTGACACTCCATCCACTGAGCCACCACAGGTCAGGCTGATAATGGCCATTCTGCCCTCAATGACTGTTCTTCTCTCCCAACTGAAATAGAAGGGCTTCTCTGCTTGAACAGTGCCAGAACACCAAATCCTCTGATTTCCTTTCAGACCACCTTCCTGAGGCGTCTACCCTGAATACACAGGACTTCCCACCAAGTGTCACAGAAAGACCACAGATATGAACTGAAGATCCCTGCTCCTGAGTGCTACCCCATAGCTTAGAAGTCAGGGTTGCAAATAAAGAATATATTAGATCATGAATTAATGGAACCTATACAAGCATGAGCATACTGCTTAGATTTTTCCTAATATGGTTGCACCAATGTATTCTCCAGGAGTAGATTTTCATTGTATGTGAAGTGTTCTACAGTCTCCTCTCCAATTCACAGCCCATTAACTTACACTCATCCAGATGTCACACTGCTTATACAGGTTATTGCCAAACAGCATGTGATTCTGAGCATTTATTGCATGGCTACTTGCCTATGTTATCTGTCTTTTACATTTTAAATTCCCAGTAAATCTGAATCCAAGACAATGTTCCTTGAGAGTAATGTGTATCTGAGGTTGATGGTGAGAGGTGAGGTTGAATGTTACCAGCTCCGCTCAGCATCTCAATCAACCCAAGAATGTGACTTGATTATTATTGCCTCTGACACGTTAGAGTGTCATTAGCAGAAAAAGTCATCTCTTAAACACATTTAACTGAACGCAATTATTATAATTGATTGCCATCCTAGCTGTAGGGACTCTGCAGCTTTAGGGAAACTGACAAACATTTTGCCCTTTTAGATCCTACAATTAGATTCACAAGGCACAGTCTATAAGCATTTTGCAGGCGTAAATTCATCGTCTTTATTACAATGACAAAAGTCTCTCTGGGTAGATGAATTTGCTGTTGATCATAGATTAATTGTTCAAATGGTTTTCAGTAGTGGTATTGACAAATAGAACTGAGTCCTTGAAGGATAAATTTGATCATGAATTAATGGAACCTATTTTGGACGTGCACTTATACAAGCCCTAATACATCCTTGATTTATTGCATCTCATTCACTAAAGCTGAAAACATCACTGGGAAAAATGTGTCAGTCTGAGTTCTGTTTCAATTTTCTGTTTCTTTGAACTATAATACTCAAAATGAATAATATTCTGATTCACAAATTTAATAATGTGTGCATTCAAGTTAATATTTCAGAACTATGGTAACTTTATTTTCTAAGATAGTCACTTTAGTCTCCTAGAATGTTAAGAAAATTTCAGGATTTTTATTTCCTCAACCCACTACATACCAGATCCTAATCAATTAATAGGCCTCAGAACCACTGGCCTTCTCAGGAGAACATGGTCTTGTTACACAGGGCATTGGGCTGATATCGCCCAGCATTCTAACATGGCTTGTAGTTTCCCTGTCTCGCCTCTTTTCTCCACCATACTGCTCCCTCTCCTACAGCTGTCCCAAACACCAGTTGTTGTTTTTTCTGTCTCTATGGCTTTGCTTGCTGTTCCCTTGGGTTGGAATGTAATTTTCTTCCTGTTCCGCATGGTGCTTACCAGCATGCATCTCTAGACTCATCTCCCATGTGTCAACTCTGTGAAGTCTTTCCTGGAGCCCCTTCGATGCCCTCGGGATAGACTGACCACCTCCCTGGATTGTAGCCCCACAGTGTGAGGTGTATCTGTCCATCACACTTGCCTCTAGCCATCTATCACATTTAGATGTTTATGTTTTGGACTGCTTTTACTGAATTAGAGTTTCTTTGAGGGCATGGAACCAAGGAAAAACTTCACTAGAAATTGACACGCACTAATCATTTCTCGAATAAAGAAATGAAGACATGAGTAAAACAATGGCTAGGAGACTGTTCTCTCAAGGCACTTGCACATCTGTCCCCCCAACCTAGGGTGCTTTTCCCAGGGATACTCTCTCACCTCGATCCCTCCCTCCAGATCTCAAAGGCGGCCTCTTTAGAGAGGCTTCCACTCCCATCCTGGTAAAACAATCCACCCCTTTATTCTCTAGCCTGCTGTTTTACCTTTACAAAACTATCAGCTTCTGATAATATGTGATATAGTTTATCTGTTTTTTATTGTCTCAGTTCTTCCACTAGAAGAGGGTTTGGCATTTTTTTTCCTGTAAAGGACCAGATAGTAAATATTTTAGGCTCTGTGGCCCAGACAGTCTGTTGAACTCTGCCACTATAGTGTGCAAGCAATGGGTGTGGCTCTGTCCAATAAAATTTTATTTACAAAAGCAAGTGGAGATCATATTGGGCCCACAGGCTATTGTGTGCTGATGCATGCACTAGAATAGAAGCTTGTCAGTCTGAGTCACAGCCATATCCTGGTCTCTAGGCACATAGAAAGTTTCTATTAAATAGTTGTTAAATGAATGGTAGATAAATTTGATCCACCATAAATAGCAAAAGAGAGTGATTTTGACTGAGTTTGAAAAATTAATATCTGCCAACTTGAAAGAAAATGGTAGACAAAATCTTAAAATGAGCCATCAACTCTTCCAAAACATGACAACATTAGCCAAGGTCTCTCCAGCTTTCAAATGCAATGATGTTCCCTCTCTTGTAAATTGTACTATATGTCTGTTATGTTTTCTATGCGGTAGCGTTGACCAACATGAACGTTTACTAAGAACACTTGGACAATTCTTATTAATCACTGTCACTGTGTTAAAGTTAATTTTCTAAATAAAAATTTTAAATTATTAAAAATATATAAAACAAATGAAAGGGATAAAAGAACATTTGGACAGAGAGACAAAGAGAAAATGCCTCAGTTAAGATAAAAGAGATGGCATTTCATTTAAATTGGGCAAATAGAAACAATTCCACAGTGGTCAGTATATTAACTCAAAGTCTTTAATGTATTTAAAAGTTTTAGGCCCTGGCCGGTTGGCTCAGTGGTAGAGCGTCGGCCTGGCATGCAGAAGTCCCGGGTTCAATTCCCGGCCAGGGCACACAGGAGAGGCGCCCATCTGCTTCTCCACCCCTCCCCCTCTCCTTCCTCTCTGTCTCTCTCTTCCCCTCCCGCAGCCGAGGCTCCATTGGAGCGAAGATGGCCCAGGCGCTGGGGATGGCTCCTTGGCCTCTGCCCCAGGTGCTAGAGTGGCTCTGGTCGCAACAGAGCATCGCCCCCTGGTGGGCAGAGCGTCGCCCCCTGGTGGGCGTGCCGGGTGGATCCCGGTCGGGCGCATGCGGGAGTCTGTCTGACTGTCTCTCCCCGTTTCCAGCTTCAGAAAAATACAAAAAAAAAAAAAGTTTCCATGTGGAAAATATGTTTCATTCAGAAAGAAATGTTGATTTCGTAGGCATTTGTTCTGGGGTTTTGTGGTTTGCTTTTGAGAACCATGGGTAGAAATATAAGTATGGCTGATATACATAAATTTTAGTTGAATAGTTCATCTCAGTGCTGCTCTCAATGCAGAAGTGTTTATTGCTCTTTGCTAAGAATCAAAAAAGAAGCTCAAATTACATTTTTCCCTGGAAGCCAAGACAAGTTGACTCTCCATCAGTGCTATCCAGGGGACAGGGTTTATTTCATGAGACTTTAAGGTTGCTTCATGGAAGAGAAAGGCGTGGTACATGGTTCAGAGGCCTACATGGACAAATGCAGGCCCAGAGAAGGAAATCAACAAGTCCCACTGAGGAGCCCAGGGACTAGCAGCAGCAGCTGGGACCTGTTAGTGCGACTAAGCCTCAAGGCACCTACCATGGAGCATGCTGAGCTCAGGAACCACAGAGGTAGGACTGACGGACAGTAACAGTAATCAGAGTGGATACAGTACTCCAGAACTTCATCAAAGCAAGGAGGGGGCAGAAGGAATAAGTACCTTCATCCCTCTCTCCTTCTTATCCCACTCTGTTCTGCCAGCTCCTCCCATTGGTTGAACTCAGAGGAAGCCAGAGGGCCGGGGGACCCTGTAACACTGCCCAGGGGAGCAGATTTCCCAGGGCACAGAGCAGGCAGAAAAGGAGCCAGGCACAGATCTGGACTGGGGGAATGGGGTCAGTTCACAGGGACTGGGGTGAAATGGGAAACACAAGCAAACAAAACCCAGACAGAAACAGTGTTATCTTGGGCAATGCTGTACATTTATGTGTAAGGAAACTAAATTCTCTAGGTAGGTCCTAAGAATAATTATCTTAATGCAGAAAAGCTTAAGAGACCGGAGGCCTTAATTAAAACTTAACTGTGAAAAAATAAACAACAACAAAAACTGACCTGTTAGCTCACACCTTTGATTCTGTGATTTCCTTAAGCAACCCCTTTAACTTCTTGCAGAAGTTCTGAGTCATCAGAGTGCGCCCTTACCACTAGTGGGGAGGGGGAGAAGCCCTCCCTTCTTTATTATTATAGCTGGACTGATAATAACATAATCAAATTGACACAAGGCTAAATGAAGAGGAGAAAAGCCAATTTGATACTTACACAAGAGGGAAGCGTAGTATAAGGCTCAGATTTAAAAAAATGAGGCTCAGAGCAATGATTGAACCAGGAACATTTCTATACTTTTTAGACAAAGAAACAATTCCTATGTTGAAGAAACTGACAGAACACACACAGAAAGTCAGTGCTCACTAGAAAGGAATCTAAGCAAGATTTGGAATTTGTTAGTGAGGTACCTAACCAGAGTTTGGGCTTGGGGAATAGGGTAGTCAAGGCCGTACAAGACATGGTCATACAAGCTTTCACTCTGGGCTCTTTTAACTCTGAAGAGAAGATTGTCTCAGTGCTCACCTTTCACATGGAGATTTCTCTATTCTAGGGGGACAGAAGTCAGGGTTTTCTTTGTGCAAAGACAATTTCTTAAGTAACTTTAATTCAAAATAATCAATATGCCATTATGGGATATCTTGGGCAGCCTGACCTGGGCCCGGACACTAACTTAATTGTTAGGTTTGTAAAAAAAGAATGCCATTGGATATTTATGGATGTGAGAAGCTGGACTTTTCAAGAGCTATGGTGAGCTTTGTGATATCAGTGATTCTGGCCATTAGATTTGAGCATATAATTCATCCTTTGGGGTCACACCATAAGTCAAGGACCCACTGAATCATATAGAACATAAATCATTTTTGTTTTGTACTCCTATTAGTAAAATAGTCTTGAACACATACCCCATGATCTATATTAATTTATTCATAACTTATGTATATGTGTACTACTGTAAAGACTATATTATAGAGAGTATAAAGAATATGTAAAAATGTAATAATGAAATGAAATAAGATGAGATGAGGATGAAATGTATATTTCAATCACTTGTCAACATCTTGCTATCACCACTGATTAAAAATTATTTAATATTTTAAATGACAGGAAAGTGATGGAGGATACTTATTTAGTTTCAAGCACCTTGGTTTTCCACTTTATTGAATAAAAATGTGCAAGTTCAGCTTATTTCTCTACTTGGTTTCAATCATTGTCATGGGAGAGAAAAAGGAACCACAAAGGCATGAAGACGTAAACAGACACAGTGCTTGAGCAGCTTGCGCGCTCAATCTGGAAATGCTCTTTCCCATCCCATTGACACAAAGTGAGGGATTTCTTTGAAACGCAGCTGCAAGTTTTCTTATTCCTTGATGTCCCACCACTGTTCTCACAAACAGAATGGGAGTTGTTGTGTTTGTTATATTTAACAGATGAGCTCACAATCCACCAAAAATGCTTCATTTGGAAGATAATAAAACAGGTTAGTGAAATTCATTCCCAAATTTTCAATATCTGCTTTCTTTATAGATACATATTGCATAATTTTCAATAAAACAAACACATAATGGTCGAATCATTTCCAAACATCTGTTTCCCTATATTTTTGCCACCATCTGAGTATCCCTTTTATTTTTATTTTATTTATTTATTTTTATTTTTGTATTTTTCTGAGGTTGGGGCGATGCTCTGCCTATCTGGGGCATCCCTCTATTGCAACCAGAGCCATTCTAGTGCCTGAGGCAGAGGCCACAGAGCCATCCTCAGCGCCTGGGCCAACTTTGCTCCAGTGGAGCCTTGGCTACAGGAGGGGAAGAGAGAGACAGAGAGGAAGGAGAGGGGGAGGGGTGGAGAAGCAGATAGGCGCTTCTCCTGTGTGCCCTGGCCGGGAATTGAACCCGGGACTTCTGCATGCCAGGCCAACGCTCTACCACTGAGCAACCGGCCAGGGCCCGAGTATCCCTTTTAAAATGAGGTACTTTCTCATTTATTATTAAAACAATCTTTTGTAGTCAGAGGAGACAACTCTTAGTTCATTGTCCCCCGGTAGTCAGCAGAACAACCCCTGGGTAGGACAAAAGATTTTCATGGCCACTCTACTATAATGTAATGGCTTTCTTTTTGGAAGCCACCACATGGTTGACAAGCTAAAGCACTCTGCTTCTTTTGGTGCCATAAAGTTTGCACTGAACTCTTTCAAGAGGGCAGGCGTCTCTAAATTTACCCTGGAACCCGATATACTGTTCTGGTCAAAGCTACTACACCATCCTTTCCTACTTTCCTAGATTTGTGCCTGTATCACAATATCCTAAGAATGGTTACTTTACAGTACTTTCTGGTATCTCTAGGGCTAGACAACCAGAGTGTTTTTCTTGTTCAGAGTAATATTTTATTATATAAAATTTAGGATTCTTATTATTGAATTCTTTAAAAAGGACTGTTGAGATCTCTTTATTGGATGGTGTTAAATCTATAAATTAACTTGAAGGGATCTGAAATTTTCATATTTAGTCTACCCATTGAGGAGAAGCCCCATTTATTTGAAGCACTTCTAAAATTCTCCAAGTTTCCTCCAAACATTTTGTGATTTCTAAGCTTAAGCATTCTGGATTCTCTGAGCTTTTCAAGTACTACGTAAATTTTCAAGCTTGACTACACAATGTTAAATCTTTAACTGCTCTTGGTATGTTTGGGCAATTGACTGACAGTGGCCTGTGGAAATGATTCCTGAAGGTCAAGTTCTTCTGAAGCCACAATATGCCTATTCATGAAGGCAAAGAAACAGGAGGCTCACTTTGTTTTGTGAGCTGAAAACGTATGATCTGCAGTTATTTATGTTTAGATTAAATGTAACTCATCTCCAGTGGCAGGATTTGGTTAGGCTCTTCCAGTTCCAAAGGACTGGGCCTTACCCAAATTTGCTAAAGCAAAAATGAGAGTTGAGTATAAAACTTCCTATATCACAAGAGAGGTGGAATCGCATGGACATATGAGAACAGAAATGGAGAGTGGCGGAGCCTCCTAGCCTCCCGGAAGTGAAAGTAGTTCCAGATGTGGGAAGCTTTTGGATCCTCGTTAGCAGGCATTCCTGGAGGTTTGTTTACACCCCTTTTCATTCCAGTCTTAATCACCCTGGTGTCCCACCAGCCACCATCTTCCTAGATTCTTCAACTCCACACCAAAGATAATGGCTTTGAAATTTGGTTCTTCCTTTCAGACTTTTTCCACTCGGTACATAATCCAGAAAAGGACCTTGCTGTCTTTAGTGAGTGCACGAGAAGCTGGAATTAGTTTAAATTTTCTTAAAGGGTGCTTCATTCAAGCCAAAGGGGTTCTGTGTGATACATTGGGTGTATCCATCTTCATTTCCGCTTAGGCAGAAGGGCTCCCAGAGTTCAAGGAAACCCCTTCCCTCCCGTCATGGGAACTTAGGCAGCTGGATGACCATCATTCCTTTTCAAATGAATCTGTCAGTGCAGGAAGATTGTTCGCTCGAATTCTGGACACTTTTCCATCACTATTAATCTGTATTTTCAGGTCATGGATTCCTGGCCTAATCTGTGTGATAGAGAATGTTAGGGGCTGGGGCCAGGGGTTTGTGTAGCTCCTCAGTTGTGTTCTTCTAGTATCAGCAGCAGAATTCACTGAAGCATGTTCAGCAGGTTCAAAAAATTGCTGCTTTTTCAGCTCATTATAAAAGGACTCAAGCAGCTTTATAATATATATATATATGGCAAGGAGAGAGCCAAAAAGTGCTTGCCTTAATACAAAAAGCAAAATGATGTTTCATGGGGGAACATTTTACTGTGGATTCATTCTTACTGGAAAAGAGACAGAGGTTGATTATTTTTAGATAATTTATTCTGAAAATATGACCTGTTGAGCAAGAAAATGATAATGCCATTAGGTTGTCCTCAAAGTGCAGGCAAAATAACAACAAAGAAAAATGCTAAAACAAGCAGTGACCACAAAATAAACATTTGGTCGTGAGTTTCAAACTTTTTTTGGATGGGAAAGCGACGATAAAATAATAGGGACCAACATCAGATTCTCTGTTGACACAGAGGATGGCAGTGTCTGCGATAAAAGGTCCTGCCCCCGTGTCCCACCCCTGAAACCGTAATTAGTGTGCCCCATTTTCCCTGTGACCTGGGCTCACTCCCCAGCCCTGGACTCGATGTTCACTTAGTAATTAGAAACAAGGCCAGGGAAAACTTACTAACAGTGATTCGGTTTCAAACAAGCCTGGATTTCTTGCTTCTTTTATTCTTCTGTATTCTGGTACATTTTGCTTCATTTATATCAATTTAAATTTGTGTTTACTGTGTCATTGCATTTGATGTGATTTTTCAAGTTGAAGGCTTCCAAGTTTATATAGTGTTTGTGAGGCATTTCACTGAGAAAACCGGTATTGAGTTTGTTATCATATTTTAATGAGATTGAATGAGTTCATGATGTCTGCAACTTATTCCTTTCTACTCATTGACCTCAGGAGATGAAAATAACAGCTAGTTACTATGTGTGAGACACTTGGCTGAGTGCTTTGCATTTATTCATTCAGCTACTTATCACAGCTTTCTTATGAGATTGTTACTATTATTATCATCACCATTTTCCAGATGAGAAAACTGAGGCACAGAGTGATGAAGTAATTTGTACAGAACTCATGCTAGGAAGTGGTGGGGCCAAATTCGAATCGACAGGGCCTGGTTCCAAAGTCTCACTCTGAGCCACCAACTCAGTTCTCAGGGTCACCTATACCCGCGCATTTGTGTACTTCTTGTGCAAAACAAAAAGTATTAGCTCCTTGGAGAGAAAATGTCTCCCGTGATTTGGATTCATCAGGACACAGAACTTGCACAGACAATGTGCTCATAGGTCGAAGCTCACTGGGAATGCCCTGTGTATATATGCAGGGAACAGGTTCCCAAGTAGGAATCCCAGCCCTGCTCGGTCATGGTGGTCTCTAAATGTGTGAAGAACCCAGCAATTTCCTGCCATCTCTGCCACTCTCACCCTGGTCCTAGCCACCATGGTATTTTGTTAAGACTGATGCAGTGAGTCCCGACATTCTCTCTCTGCTCCCACCAGCACCCCCTCCTGTTCGTTCTCAGCGCAGCAGCTATCAGGTTACTTCTCTGTTCAAAATGGTCCAATGGCTCCTATTCTACTCAGCATGATACAGAAGTCCTTCCAAGAACCTGCATGATCTTAGATCTCCCCTCGGCATTTCTTTAGCACTCCCCTCACTGCCTTCCATCTGTCCCCATGCCTGGCCTCTGGGCTGTCCCTTTGGCATGCTCTCACCAGGCATAAAACACCTCAGGGCCTTTGCACTTGGTGGTCCCACTGCCCACAATGCGCCTCCCCAGGCATTGCTCTGACCCCTGATACTACAGAATCAGGGCAGTCCCCTCACCCAGCAGCTCTCTATTCCTCCTCCTACAGTAGTTTTGTCCTTAGTGCTTATAATGACCTGAGATGCTATAAACTTGACTCATTTCTTACTCTTTATTCTCTGCCTCTGAACACTAGAGTGAACAATTGATTTGGTTATTCTGCTTTTGTGTCTATTGTATCCCCAAAACTGAGAATCCAGTGGGTGTTTAATAAATATTTGTTGATTAAATGAATGCATTATGGAGTTGTTTTGGAGAATTAAATTAACTAACATATGGAAAGTGTTTTGAAAAATGTTTAGCGTGAAATGAGTGTTTAATAAATATCAGGTATTAATAAAATAATATAATAGCGATTGAGGGGAGGGACACAAAGAAAACCAGTTAGAAAGTGATGGAAGACAATTGGACTTTGGGTGAGGGGTATGCAACATAATCAAATGTCAAAATAACCTAGAGATGTTTTCTCTGAACCTACGTACCCTGATTTATCAATGTCACCCCATTAAAATTAATCAAAAAAATAAAAAATAAAAAAAAATAAAATAAAAATTGGAGACTATTACTTTATCATGTAGTTACAAGAGGATAATCAAGTTATAGACACTTTAAATATACTGCTCACAAAAATTAGAGGATCAGGGAATGTGCAGATACACCAGTACTTTCAGCCTTTTGTGTACATTTTCACCAATGAAATAAAAGTTGGTTTTGCATCTCATTTGCATAACCAAACAACTTTCTTTGCCTTGTTGTTTGCTTTTCTGATGTTCTTGTTTAATAAAAAAAAAATCAAATGCTTCTTTTTTTATTGCTTCATATTCATTTTGAAATATCCCCTAATTTTTGTGAGCAGTACATTTTAGCTTACGTTTACAGTAGATGGTAGCAGACGTAATTGGGACATCACTTGTGTCCTCTTTTCTTATCTAGAAGGCATACTAGACCCCACCCTTCCCTGGGCAGGTCAGTGGTCATCAAATGTTGCTACACTTTGGAAACACCTGGAGAATCTTTCAAAAAATTGATCCTGGCTCCTACCCTCAGATAGTCTGATGTGATTGGTCTGTCGTCAAACTTAGGCATAAGAATGCTTTACTGCTGATTCAAATGTGCAGCAAAGCTTGGAAACTGTGGGAAGGCTTGGAAGCTTTTCACTGAACTGGCAACAGCGGAGAAAAGGTCTCCCCAGTCACTCCCTACATTTGGAATTCAGAGTTATGCCAACCAGGGTTCAGTTCTCTGTTCTGTAACATGTGCGACCATTAGCAAATCACTTCACCTTTATAGCCTTCCTCATTTAGAGTAGTCTTCTGTGAATCATGGTGCAAACTCAGAGCTCAGGGCCAGGCTCTACAAACATTGGTTGCCCCTCCCGTTTTCCCTTTGTTACATCCAGGGATAAAGGAGAGACTCATTTCCGAAAGTAGTCCTTAGCTGACTCTCCTACAGAAGAGACAAGAGAACAGAACAGTCCACCACCCACAGGCAGCTCCGTTCTTCCCCAGGCACGTGCAGCCATGCCTGCTGTAGGCCTGTGAGGGATCAACGTCAGGGGGTCAAGTTCCGCCCAGTGGAGCTGCTGTAGAAACATCAGAGGTCCCCCTGATGGTCTGGTTCCCGGCCCTGATGTTTCTACCTGTTTCCTGTGCCTCAGTCCCTCCCTGTCCAGGGCCTTGTCTGAGGCTCCTGCCCTGGACTCTGAAGTTCACTCTGCATGGGTTTTGCTGGCTTAATCAGGGTCTTGAATTCTGTCCTTCAGACTACCATGCTTCTCCACGTGACTTTCTGCCCACCTGAGGTCTCCCCTTCTCTCTTCATCACAAGCATGTGTGCCACCATGGTAGCCATGTCTAATCTCTGCAATTTCACACAAGACAGCCCCTCCCCTTCAGCTCTATTGTGCTACCACACTACGCTTGAGTATTTCTAAAGTGGTTGTGGGACATTGGGGATAGCACACTACCAGGGCCAGCTTCATGGGTGTTGGGTTTCACATTCTGCTATCTCGAAGTTCTTGTGTAGTTTTATTATTATTATTATTATTAAGTGAGAGGCAGGGAGGCAGAGAGACAGACTCCCGCATGTACCCCAACCGGGATCCACCCAGTAAGACCCCTATGGGGTAACGCTCTGCCCATCTGGGGCCATTGCACGGTTGCTCAGCAACCAAGCTATTTTAGCACCTTAGGCAAAGCCATGGAGCCATCCTCAGCACCCAGGGCCAACTTGCTCAAATGAGCCATGGCTGCAGGAGGAGGGGAGAGAGAGAGAGAGAGAGAGAGAGAGAGAGAGAGAGAGAGAGAGAGAGAGAGAAGGGGGAGGGAGAGGGGTGGAGAAGCAGTGGTCACTTCTCCTGTGTGCCCTGACCAGAAATTGAACCTGGGACTTCCACATACCGGGCCAACACTCCATTGCTGAGCCAGCCAGCTAGGGCCAAGGTCTTATGTTTTAACAAGGAGCCCTAACATTTTCATTTTTCACTGTTCTTACAAATTATGTAGCTGGTTAAGCACATAACACTTAAAATCAGAATGCATAGTGTGAATTGCACCAGGTTTATACCTGAGAAAAGTGTGACCCTGGCCCAGTTATTCTTTCTCTCTTGTCATTTGCAGAGAGGATGTGGGTGGGGTCAACTGGCTCCATGAAAGGGAAGTTCTGAAAATGAAATAACAGATGAGTGTCAGCACGTGGCACACAACATGTTAGTTCTCAACAAACACTTCTCTTTCCCTTAGTGTTCCAGAGAACAAGCTGCTAAATTGAAGACATTTCTGTTTCAAAGGGATTTTAAATTGTATTTTCCTAGTCAGTGATATATGCCTAGAGGACAGATCCTGGAGGGTCTTCATTGATTTTTCGTGACTCTTATTAATGACACAGAAGGACAATAGGAATCCCCCTTCTTTGTCTTTTTAAATTACATTAAACAACATAAACTAGCATCTTTCAAGGTATTTAAAAATCATCTGTTCTCACTCATTGAAGAAAATTAGAGAGAGAAAATATTGAATTATGTCTGTCATTGAAATAATCTTAGCTTACATTACCTTAAGGAGATTTCTAGAGCTCAAACTAACAACATAACCATTGAAAGAAGTCGACCTTGGTAATGTGCATGAGTGAAGACTTCATTAAAAGTCATGGGAGCCCTGGCCGGTTGGCTCAGCGGTAGAGCGTCGGCCTAGCGTGCGGAGGACCCGGGTTCGATTCCCGGCCAGGGCACACAGGAGAAGCGCCCATTTGCTTCTCCACCCCTCTGCCGCGCTTTCCTCTCTGTCTCTCTCTTCCCCTCCCGCAGCCAAGGCTCCATTGGAGCAAAGATGGCCCGGGCGCTGGGGATGGCTCTGTGGCCTCTGCCCCAGGCGCTAGAGTGGCTCTGGTCGCAACATGGCGACGCCCAGGATGGGCAGAGCATCGCCCCCTGGTGGACAGAGCGGTGCCCCTGGTGGGCATGCCGGGTGGATCCCGGTCGGGCGCATGCGGGAGTCTGTCTGACTGTCTCTCCCTGTTTCCAGCTTCAGAAAAAAAAAAAAAAAAAAAAAAAAAAAAAAAAAAAAAAAAAAAAAAAAAGTCATGGGAGTTGGTTTTTGACCTGACACTCTGACATACCAGCCATGGGCTTCGAGTGACAAGAAGCCATTCTTTTTAACCTCAGTCTCCCTATTGGTAAATGCAGATAATACCACGTTCTCTGCTCCCTCATTCTCAAGGCTGTTCTGTGGATTGAGTGAGATATTTGTGAAGCATTTAGAAGCTTTTTGAATGCTATATACATTTCGAGTTTAGATTACTGAGAAGACTTCTGAAGTTTAGGTGGTAATGAAAAGGTATTCATGGAGATCATTTGAAAACCTCTCCAGGAAAGAAATGCCAGGACTTCATTTCTCAACTTCTTTGGAAAGGGGGCATGTATTTGACACCAGTTTCACCTGTCGCCACCAAAATGCTCCCCACCACTTCAGTTTTCCTGAAGAAGCCATATATGTTCCTGAGGTTCTTTCTTAGTGTATCAGTGATAATGTGATAGGTTTCTACAAAGAATATTATTTTCTCTACTTCTTAATTCAGTTATTTGTTAAGAAGCCACTGTTCTAGGCACCTGGGATACATCACTGAATGAAATCAAGTTCCTTGCCTTCATGGAACTTACATTCTAGTATGGAAAACAATAAAATTAAGCATAAAAATGAGTATACTCATTAGCAGGTGCTTAGTGCTATAGAAAAAAAATAACTAGAAGAAGGTAAAAGGGTCCGGATTTGGAGGAGCAGGGCCACAATTTTAAAGTGTGTAACCAGGATAGTCCTCTTAAAGGAGGTCACACCTGAGCAGAGTCTGAGCTATATGGACCCTGTAGGATAGGGATTCCAGGTTAGGGGAACAGCCAGTGCAAAGGCCTAAAGCAAAAGTGGGCCCAGAGTTTTCCAGGACAGAGGAGGCCATGTGAACAGTATGACTGTGGCTCTCCCTGCGTCGTTCACACTCTCTGCCAGGCAGAACAGAAGGTTTTGAATGGGAGAGGATGAGATTACCAGGCCATTGTCCGACGCTTACTGATGCATCATTTCTGTGTGTGCTTTTCCCACAGTCACATGACACAGGCAATCCCGTTTGACGACCCTCGGTTAGAGAGCTGCCAAATCATCCCTCCGGCCCCGCGGAAGGTGGAGATGAGGAGGGACCCTATCCTGGGATTCGGTTTCGTGGCAGGGAGTGAAAAGCCAGTGGTCGTTCGCTCAGTGACACCAGGTGAGCACCCGGCCCCACTCCTTGGTCTCCTGGGACCGTCCATCATGCCTCTGACAGAATGGCTGCTGTTTATTTTCCTAATTTCATGCTGTTCCATTACAGGATGAGAAGGCTAGTTGGATTTTCCCAACACCTATATAAAGTCAGACTACCAGAGGGACAGAAATTGCTCTGAAAACACACTTTAGACAGCTAAATACATTATATAGCTTGACTTAGGAAAACACCAAACCTTCATTTGTAACCATGGAAATGACCCACTTCTTAATGTGTGAATAGAAATAACAAGAGGCAGGTACTTGACTGTATTTCAGTAAGCTTAGTGATGAACTCCTCAGTGAAGAAAATCAGGAAGTGCTATTTATTTACTATAGGATTTAGTCATTGGTGTTGCTGGATTCTTTTGCAAAGATGCACTCCCCTCCCTTCCCACTAGAGGCAGAAGGTAGTTTCTTACCCATGGCTGTGAAGCTAGACCAGCTGACTGACTTCAGCCAATAGCATATTAGCATAGATGACAGGCAAAGACTTGAAATATACTTGAGCTTGTTTCTTTGGTTTCTGCCATAAGAATTTCCCTCAAGTGACTGCTGCCCCTTCAGCCTAAGCCCCAAAATGAACACTTGGGGCAGCCAGCCTACAGCATAGAGCTCAGCACATCTCAATCTGCAGCGTGACACAGAAAGGCCCAGCTGAACCTGGCCTGCACCAACAGTCCTCCTAAAGCCCCATCAGCATGAGAATAAGTGATTACTGCACACCGTACTGAGTTTCGGGGGCTCTGTCATATAGTAAACACTGACTGATACAGTGTGTGGCAGACCTCTTACACTCTACAGGATGGCTGGGTAATTAACGGACTTCACCTCAGTCATTCTCATTGGAGTGCATGGCTGTTCCACTGTAGACACAGGTGAATTTTATGTTGTATTTGCCTACAGTGGGCTGCCTTTGTCCTTTTTAGAAACAAGGCTTTTTTATTATTCATTTATTCTGCATATTTATGTACTTATTTTAATTGACTTGTATGGGATTTGTCTTCAGACCAAAAGAAGCCATGTTCTGTGCTGCTTCTGGGATTCTGCCAGTAAATAACAGAGTTGAGCAGTAAAGAGCACAGCCCGGGGCATCAGAGTGCCTGGGTTTGATGGATTTGATTCCTGCCTCTGCCCCTTATTAGATTTTTTAGCTTCCTTGTGCACTCCCCTGCATTTCACTGTGATGCAATTTCCCTCCATCATCTGGATCATGAGGGTTATAACAATATCTTCACCTTACAGGGTGAGGGACAGCATGAGATACGTTAGAAGAGGGCCAGGTACATACTTATTCCATAATGATGATGATGTTGATGCTGCTGATTAAACTCTACGATATTTGGCCAGCTGAGTCTGTCAGTTAAGGGAAATGAAAGCCAACTAGTGAGCTAGGATCGATTTTTAAGTTGATTTAATTTTTTTATATTTTATTATTTGACATAATATGCTTCAGGACAAGCCTCACAGAACAGTCAGCCGCTGTGGACTCAGGCAGAGAGGGAAGTTTCCGCGTCACTCCTGCCGTTGCCTCCCCGTAGCCCCTTCTTCCTCTGTCTGCTGCACTTTCCATTTCGCCAAGCCACCGATCACACTTTAGCTCCCTTTGTGGGCTTGTTGAGCTTGACTAAATTGAGAGTTTTGTCCTCCAAATAAAAAAGATTTGCTGCTTTTGATGATAAAATAATATATACGGTTTCTAAAAAATACACAATGTACCTAGATAGTATAGGGAGAAAATGAAAAAACAGATCACCTGAGGTCCCACTCCTGGAAGTTGAGCATTATGAATGTATACACAGAAAGCATGCATATAGCAGACAATTGCGTGCATACATGCACACATGCTATGCATCGATACATACGCACAGTATTCTACGTGGGTATGCCCGTGTTCTTTCCTAAGCGGTATCACATTTGGCATGCTGTTTGGTGATGGTGTTATATTTTAACTTCTTTGGCTATGAGGTTCTCTCAAGTACGTGTCTTCCTGGGAGCTGACTGGAGATTTCAAGTCTTGTTTTTCAATTTCTTATATTACCTCGCTGTTCCTTCAACCCTTGCTTGCCCTCAGCTCTCCTTAGCTTCAGGCCCTAACACCTACTATTAGACAATTTTCGGAACAGTAGAAAAAAGTGAAAACAGAGGTCAGAGAGTACTGTTTCCAGCCATTTTTATGAGTGAAAATACTGGCCAAATCAACTGTGTCTATCACAAAAATGACTCTCCCGAAGTCCCAAATTATTTCAGCTGTGTGGCCAGGTTTCCTGTGCCCTGGCAGCCCAACTTTCTGCTTAGAGGGCAGGCGACAGTTCTCTGATGTGTGTGCTGCTACTTTATATTTCGGAAGGGATTATATGTTTCTTCCTGCAGAATTTTTTATTCAAGTCACTTGATTGAGCAAGAATATCTCCATTCAATTAAATGACATAGGTCAAATATAAGAGTATGTCCTATTAATCTGCAAGTACTTTTTGCATCAGGGTTGTTAACATCTCTCACTCAAACAATTATTCTGAAAATCTTTCTGTATTTGACCAGCGTTTGGTTTTTAACCATTTGTTTGAGTGAATTGGAATGATTGCTTGCAGTTCGAACCAAACAAGCCTCCCCCGCGATTTTCAGAGTCCTCTGTGTGCAAACACAGACTGTCAGTTCCCACATCTTGAAGTCACTGTTTTTTCATCACTGGTATGGGGAATGTTAGGGTTCCCCTTTCTCTTACTCCCCGGAGAGGAGTTAAGTGTATGCTCCAGCTTGGGCGACACTTATATCATGTGTCTGGATGGCCAGAGAGCAACTGAATTGCTTTGAGTTCCATGTTCTGCATGTGAAGTGTTCACCTTCATTACTAAATAAAGTAATAGTGATAACATTTGAAACATAATGTTTCTGCTGCTCCTATTACCCTGTCACAGACCTCTGGAAATAAAGATAACATTGTAGCACTGTATCATTATTTGAAAAGTCATCCCATTAGACGTGTGAGGATATTGCAGGTAAGTAGAATATTTGTTTATCGATTTTCCTTTATATAGATGTGTGTTGCATGTAACTATGGCTTTAGTTTATGTGTCAACAGACCTGGCAGTGACCAGCTTTTGAATTATAGAAGCAATTTCAAAAGGGATGCTGGCCACTCTGAACCTGGAAGGGTCCACAGACCTAAGCTGAGACCCAGTCCTGTCCTTGCAGCTCACCCTATAACTGCGCGAGCCTCAGTTCTCTCATTAGGTAGAAGGGATTACGGTATTCAGTGAGGTTACTAGGCGAAACATTCCACCCACTGCCTGGTGCTTAATAAACACACATCGAAAGTAGTTCCCTGCCTCCTCCTTGGAAAAACAGCTGGAAGGGAGAAAAGCAGCCCCCAGTCCTGGTAGCTGGCAGGCACTTGCAGCTGGACCTGGGTGTTCTCCTGTTGACCATGAATGATGTCAGTGAACACCCACATCCGACAAGACCAGGTGTGACAGTGATGGATCAAGACTAGCACAAGAGTCCTCCATAATCATGCGTGAGCACACACATAAACATCCAAGCCTAGTCCACACCACAGCCATGACCAGACAGCCTCGTCTCCCAGCAGCACAGTGACTGCTGCTCCTTTAACCAGCCCCAGCTGTGAGATGCTCAGACAGAATCACCCCGACCTCCTGAGGGCAAACCCCTACTATCTTACACCACCCCCAAAGCACACAACACGGGCCGAGTCCTGTAAGGCCTCCCTAATGCCCTGGCACTGGGCTGCCTCCCAGTGCTCAGTGTGTGGGCCTCCTCGTTGTAAAAGGTGAACAAAGGCACCGTTGTTCCGCTCCGGTGTGCCCAGGTGGCTGCAGCTTCGGCTGCAGAGCATCAACACAACTGATCAGCTACCTGTTGGGGGAATACCATATTTTAGGGGCCTCGAAACGCAGTTCGGTCAGTGGACCCGTGGCATGAGCATCCCCTGGGAGCTTCTGAAAAATGCATTCTGTTGCCCCCACACGCCTCCCAGCCTACTGACTGACTCATTCTGCAGGCTAACGAGGTCCCCGGGTGACTCTGTGCCCGTTAAAATGTTAGAAGCGCCGCTAGGCTGCTGAGCCTCAGCCTTGCCTGGAAAGTTTTAGAGAAATGTTGATAAGTGAGTGTCACCTCCAAAGGTTCTGTTTTAATTGGCCAGGGTGCAGCCTGGGTCTCTGGCTTATCCAGATGTCCCTGGTTCTTTCTACTGTGCAGCCGGGGTTGAGAAGGACAGACGTAGAGAATGCCCAGGTAGGACTGGTTTTCTTTTTGCTGAAAACATTGTTTGCTCCCAGTGAATCATGATTGGAAGAGGAGGCCATCGATGATGAGAGTAGCGATTGTCTTCTCACCTGCGCCTCACTTTCATTTGTCTGCAGGAGGCCCCTCGGAAGGCAAGCTCATCCCGGGAGATCAGATCGTAATGATTAATGATGAGCCGGTCAGCGCCGCACCGAGGGAGCGGGTCATCGACCTGGTCAGGTGAGTGGCTCAGCCTCCCGTGCTCAGTCCTGCCGAGAAGGCTGCGACATAGCGCTGAGGCCTCATGCGGCAGCCGAGGGGGTTCCCGGGGGCCAGTTTGGGGCAGACACAGACACACAGGCCCATGCATTCACCTTGAAAATGCTGGTGACACTGACATCTACCTTAAAGACACATGGTCCATAAACACAAAGCACAGAATCTCTCACTCTGTGAACATTCAGGGTGCCTATACTTCAGCTGACATTGTTTTTGACTCCTGTTTCTGCCACTATATCCAAAGGTTGCATTGTGTGTGTGGGGGGGGGGGTTCCTTCCAAAATTACTAACGCACTATTGTTCCATAATCAAGGAGTTCAAAATGCAATGCCCAGTTTCAGATTAAGTGATGAGTAATTTCATATACACAGTCCCATGGAAACAAAAACATAAAGTTCACTGATTTTTTTTTATACTTGACTGAGTAATTCATTACTGAATTTTGAAGCCATCAACCGAAGCAAAAGGATAATTAGGTCAAAGCTAAGACAGTTTAGTTTAAAAATGTGTTTGGTTGATGGCTTTCGTTTTATCGTGGATGTAATTTGTTATGTGATATTTTTAATGGGCACCAGAAAATATATTTTATGTGGTGTTAAAGTGTTGGTCAAGAATTTTCTTAGAAGCCTACAGGAGTTACACTTGTTCAGTGCATTTAGGGCCAAACGGATCTTTGGACATTTCCCAAACAAACCTGTTCCTATTGGAGTAAGGGACACGCTCATTCAGAACACTGTACACTGGGAAAGGGCTCTTCTGCTATTTCTGCTCTCTTATAACCAAAAGTACATCTGCACTTTGGGACCCACATCACATGGAATATTTCTGGGCTTTCTGGAGGTAGTTCCTGTCCTAAGCCTAGTTCAGCTTCTGCTTCACAGGGAAGCACTGAATGGTCCTGCATCCTTGGCAGACTTGGAAAAGGACAAAAAGATAGAAAAATAGAAAGCGAGGAAGCTAGCTTGTAGGATGACCAGCATACCAGTTTTAACATGGAAAGGCCCACATCTTGGGAAACCCCTCAGTCCCTGAACAGTGAGCCGTCCTACCTTCGTCCAGATCTAACGATGGAGGCTTCACAGCTGGCTGCACAGCCATGCCTGTGTTCATGGGGTATCCAGGTCCCTAAGGGTGTTGCTACACGGGACTGGGCACTGAGGCTTGTGTCAGCTTTGCCCTGCTTTGCAAGCAAGACCTAGGAACACCTCGTCTTCCTGTGGACTAGGAATACAGCAGTCAGCAGCGGCTTTGGGAGCAAGCTACGCTGTTACCGTTTGGAACCACTTTGCTCTTCAGATGTGTGTGGCTGTCAGCGGGAATGTACCTCATCCAGGCGGGCTCTTAGTCTGCTGGCTGGCATCCTTGAGTGCTATGTTTGGGCCTGTTGGCAGGTCACACAGTCATTCTGTTTTCCCATGGCACATGCCTCTGTGACTAGTCCTATTGATTTTGGGGCCTGCGGATGACAATAGAAATGACATATCTGAGGCTGCATTGGCTATGGCAGAAATGCCCACTGCAGGACAGAGCGGAGTAAAGGCCCCTAAAACGTGATTACAGGAGGAGCCTTTAGAAAGATTTTTATTCCAAAAATAATAATACAAAACAAAACTTTTTTTCTTCTGGTTTGATGCATTATGGAAGAAAATGGCACCTGTGTAACCCGAAGTCTCTGTAGGACTTAATGTGTAATAATAGAGCTGAATGAATATTTGTTGAATAAATGAACCAATTACAAGAGGGGCTGTGAATGACAGCTCGCTCCCAGTCCGGCCAGCTTGCCACCTGTTTCTGCACAGCCCGTGAGCTAAGAATGGTTCTTACCATTTTGAAGAGTTGGAAAAAATCAAAGAGGAATGTTTTGTGACATGTGAAAATCCTATGAAATTCAAATCTCAGAGTCCGTAAGTAAAGTTTTATTGGAAAACGGCCACACCCGCTCATTTCCATCTTGCCTAAGAATGTTTTCTCTATAGTCTCAGAGTTGAGTCCTCGTGACAGACTGGTGGCCCACAGAGACTGAAATCTTTACTATCTGGCCCTTTACAAAAGGGCTTGTCAAGCCCTGCTTTAGGAGATGTTAGAGTAACTGACTGCCTTTTCTTTGAGTAAGCCAAATTTAGATAAAACTGCCAAATAATATACACAAACAATGTCTCTCAAAACGGGATTTGATTAGGGCAACATCCCCACATACCTGACAAAGAGACTGCAGTGTTTTAAAGGGGATTGAAATGGAAAACATGCATGCTTTTTAAACATCATGAAATGCTGCAGGCATAGAAAACTCTCCTTGCCTTCTCAGAGCCTGGCCCTTGTGGGTTGGAGCTCAGGCGGGGGGGGGGGGGGGGGGGGGGGGGGGCGGCGGAGAGAAGGCTGACGGCTCCTCGGTCACTCCCGCACTTAGAGCCCTCTCCCTCCCGGGGGACTGTGGCTGCTCCTCCGACAGGCATTGGCTGTCCACTCCCTTCATGTCACTGGAGCTTCCCTGCCGACCGCCCTGTGAAGCTCATGTGTGAGTTCTTTGGTGGCAGGAGAGGAGGCCCCGGAGGAGCACCCCTGCCATCACACAGCAATGCACGGGGAGGGGGGGGGGTCTGGGAAGATTTCCTGACCAGATCTCTTTGATAAGGCTCCAACAAGACCAGTTACTCTTCCAGATGTCCATGTGACCTTAACACAGAGGGCAGGAAGTGGACTCTCACCGGATCACAGCCCTTCCCACAACGCCACAGTCTCTCTCCCACCCTTTCTGGCCTTCTTCTGTAGACTGGGGAAAGAGAGGGGAAAAACAGGAGGTGGAGACTGGCAGTAGCCAATCACATTGTGCCTCCTTCTAGAAAGTTCTGAGGGATCCCACTTGTTTGCAGCTCATTTGAGAATGTAGTCTGAGTGTCTCTTTGCCAGAGTCTCACTGATAGGTGACAAGGACACAATTTAAATCTGGAATATAGCTTCCTGTAGAATCAGGTGATGTGGATTCCAAGTTCCCCGAGAAGAGAGACCTTGTATGTACTGCCCCCTGCTGTGACCTTGCTGAATGCCTGGCTCTTAGGAGGTGCTCAGTAACGATGTGTTGAGTGAGGAGTGGGCTCTGAAGAACACTCTTTGACAACTACAGAGTCAGATGGTGTCCCCCAGCTCTCTTCAGCTCTAAGTTCTTCAAGTTTGAATGTCACCTGATGAATCTATGCCTAAGAATACATTTGTTAGGCACCTATGTGCACAGGACACAGAGCTAGGCACCCGATGCACAGGGATGAATGACCCAAAGCCAGCTTTCAGGGAGCCCACAGTCTGTGCTGCTATGAATAGTGACATCTACTCAAGTTGGACCTCCTTAAGACAGACAAGTCCTCTCATTGGACACTTGGGGGAATTGTCAGGTTTAAAGCAGTTTTGCTAGTGACAGGAACACATAGACCCTGGATGCTGTTGCTATGATGAACATGTGATTCTTAAACATACTCTCATTTAATCAGGGAAGCAGATGTATCTTTATAAAAGCAGCGAGGTACTTTATTTTAAGCAAATGAATCTAAGTACAATACACTGCAAATGTCAGAGATGACATGAAGCGGGCTTGCACTTCTGTCACCGATCCCTCCACACTCATTAAAACCAGAATTTTGAAATAATGTATTTCTCACTAATGAAAAAGTTCACGCATTAGAAAAATGTCTTGTGCCTTCTCATCAGTTTGGTCATCTGTCTACTCCATGTGTGCTTACTTAGAAATTTCACTTATAAAATAATCTCTTTTGTTTTGGGCTTCTCAGCCATATTTCATTGTCTATATCTTGCACAAGATAAATATCGCATTTTCTTAGCCACGAAGGAAATTCAGAGAAGCGCTCATCATTTGAATAGCACTGTAAAATTCTCTCTGTAAAAGTTGGCATACCCATTTACTTGCCTAAGCGGGTCAGTCTTGTTTGGTCCCCTTTTCTCCCATTGCAGCATTTGCTCATGAATCATTTTTTGTTTCCAGATACATTCGTGTTTCTTTGTGGATTAGTTTTCTTATTTGGTTGCTCTATTATAGAATATTTTTTCTTGAGAAACTGAAAGAGCTTCCTGGAGACCAATTTACTGCTGTAGTAACCACGGTCGAGTTTTCACATGTACCCTCCAAAAGAGCTGTAATTGCTGCATGGAAATGTGATGAGTTCTGTTTATCTCCTAGTTTTCTAAGTTACTTCTTAGAAACTAAGTATGAGAGCATACGTTATAGTGGCTGAACAGCAAAATCTTTGAACAGTTCACATCCTTCGCAAATTACCATAGCTTTCTTCTTTGGAAATATCTAAGGACTAAATAAATAAATAAACTATCCCTCCCCCCAAGGATACTTGGCTTTTTACAATTAAACAAATTAACTTAAGAAAGTCACCAAAATTTTGTATTTAAAAACTATGGACTGACCGGGCAATGGCTCAGTGGATAGAGCGTCGGACTGGGATGCAGAGGACCCAGGTTCAAGACCCCGAGGTCGCCAGCTTGAGTGCGGGCTCATCTGGTTTGAGCAAAGCTCACCAGCTTGGACCCAAGGTCGCTGGCTCAAGAAAAGGGTTACTCCATCTGCTGTAGCCCCACAGTCAAGGCACATATGAGAAGGCAATCAAAGAACAACTACGATGTTGCAATGAAAAACTGATGATTGATGCTTCTTATCTCTCTCTGTTCCTTTCTGTCTGTCCCTAGCTCCCCCCCTCTCTCTCTAACTCTCTCTCTGTCACTATAAAAAAAGGAAAAAAAAACTATGGAGCATAATTACTACTCACAGACATGTTGAATCATGCCCCACCCCCCAAGGCTAGCCACCCCAATTAAATTTATTTTACTTCAACCATTATTAAGCAAATGTCATATAAGGCACTGGGGATGGATGTATACCTAAAACAGGATCCAGTTCACGGCAGGGAGGGCAGGGCTCAGCAGGAATGCTCCGTGGGGACAGACGTGATGTGAGGAACACAGAAGTGGTGGTAAAGGATCGCCACTGACCCTAAGTGGGAGGGCAGGTTTGTGCGTGGAGAGAGGGTTGTGAATAGATCCTCCCTTTGTTCCTGCAGACCCCAGACCCTCCTAATGGATGCTCACTTTCCAACCTGAAAATATAGAACTATCATTGCCCGGATTGCTGTCCTGAACCCAAACCTCAAATTTGCTCCTGGCCTTCCTCAATTGCCCTTCAGAGTAGCAATGAAATCTGCAGGCTCATGTTAGACTGAAGGCACTATCTTTTGGGGATTAGAGGTCCATTGTGAGAATCCGATAAATACATAACATGGACTCATTCCTCCACCCAGAAAAATCTACATATGTATACAGTTTTGCATATAATATTGGGATGTTTCAGGGGCCCCCTCCCGAATGCCAGTCCCAGTGCTAGAGCCCTGGCAGCGGACTCGGAAACTGCTGGCCCTTTTCTCTCCCTTCGTCTCTGTCTGAAGGTGGCCAAGTATGTGAGTAACTTGATCATGGAGTGGAAGCTGAGGCCTGCCCACCCCGTAGTAAGAAAGCACGAGGGTTGACCTGAAACCAGTCCTCCTCCCATCCTGGGCACCAGGGCAGCTAGCTGTCCCTCCAGCTGTCTGCTCTCGTTACCCAAGTCAATTATTTCTGCTTATCTGATTCATGATCCGTGCTATAGCTATGGCCACACGTGCAGAGGGTTGCCCACATCTATCGGCTCTTCTATACTAATACCCTGGGATCGGAGAATATTTCTGGGGAGCAGTAGGGTTCTTCTGATAAAAAAGTAACCATAATAAGAAATAAGAATAAATGATAAATTACTAATCATTACTTTAAATCACAAAGGACAAAACCACTAATTTTCAATGACATTCCTTTTACCTAAGTAACTAATACATATAAACACATGCCCAGCAATGTGCAAATTCCACTTTAAAACCAGAAGGGCTTTTTCTAACAATTCTACAAAGAGTTTTTGCAAAAGAAATGAGCCAACTCACTGCCACAATCAAGGTCAAACCTTTGTATATAACTTTTAAGGGTTACTTTTTTGACACTTCAGGAAAAAATAGAATACTATTGATGGCATCCCAATGGATAAAAATAATAAGAATGAACATAGATTAAGTCTTCATTATATGCTAACCCTTCTGCTAAACATTTTCATTCCTTAGTGTTAAGACCAGCTAATACTTAGTGTGATACTTCTTAGGCCCTGTCCTGAGTACTTTTTGTGTGTTAACTCTTTGAATCCTCACAATAGTGAATGGAGACAATGGTTACCTCTGATTAAAGATGAGGAAACTGAGTCACAGAAAGGTTAAAGGACGTGCCCGAGATCCCATAACCAGTTAGCAGTGGGGTGAAACCCAGTCTGGCCCCTGAGTACGCGCTCCCAACCTGCTCATTGCCTGTTTCCTTGTAGCCGCCCTGCGGGTGAGGACTGTTTATCACACCTGAATTAGAGAGTGGAAACCAAGGCTGGGAGAAGTTGAAGCACTTGTCCAGCCTGAGCACTTGATCAAAAAGAGTGGAGAGGCATGCAATGGGTGGTGGAGGAAAGCCAGTACAAAATTACTGGGACCTGGTGGTCCAAAGGGGACAAGCCTGCTACCTGGCAAATCAAGTCCTTACCTGGTGGGCCAGCAAACAACAGATCTGTAATTGGGCTCTAGAGCAGTGGTTCTTAACCTTTCTAATGCTGTGACCCTGCAATACAGTTCCTCATGTTGCGGTTACCCCAAACCAAAAAATAATTTTGGTGGCTACTTCATAACTGTAATTTTGCTACAGTTATGATTCGGAATGTAAATACCTGATATGCATTATGTATTTTCCGCTGGCTTTAGGCGACCCCGGCGGGGGTTGAGAACCGCTGTTTCTAGAACCTGGGTTTTAGCACCCACAACCTATAATTCTGCTTTTTGATTATTCACATATAGCCTGTCTCCTATCTCAGGCTTGTCAAGCAGTTGCCTTGAGTTTAGTAGGACTAACTGCTTGTGGCGGTCAGTGGCGAATTGGCAAGCTTTTTTTTAGTGATTGATTGATTGATTTTAGAGAGAGATAAAGGGGAGAGAAACAGAAACATCAATCTGTTCCTGTATGTGCTCTTACGGGGGATTGAACCCACAACCTTGGTGTATTGGGATGATACTCTAACGGTTCCAACCAAGCTATCCAGTCAGGGCTGGCAAATTTAATAAGTGCAAAATAAACCATGTAGAAGGGACCCATTTAAAAATTAGATCTCAGCATGTCTGTCTTTGTATCAGTCCCTCCTCATCAGAATTATAATGGAAAGTCAAGTCGGATCATGTTCCAGGGCTTCCGTGTCTGCAAAAGAATTTATTAAGAAGGTCACCTTTCTGTCTAATTTCAGCTGGGCTTAGATGCATGGTGGTGCTGCTTAGTAAAATAACAAAGAACATCTACCAAGCATCCGGCACATGAAATATGCATGATGATGTATGATATAATAAGGCCTTATTATAGTAAGACCAGCGAGCAATTTCAGTGAAAACACAAAAGAACAGCCCCTTGGTGTGCTGACACTACAGATTGTGGTCTCACCTAATACACACTTGCAGTGTACATGTTTTCTGACAATTGCAAATTACAGAGTCGGGGGAGAAAGAGGTCAGTGATTCTAGAAAATAGAATGTGTGCAAAAACATTCTAATAAGGATGAAATAGGAAAAGGGATTGGAGTTCATTGTTCATAAAGGTTATAATGACATATAATGATGAAAATTAATAAAAACGGCTTCACCCAGATTATTTCCACGTCCCTTAGAGTTTGTTAATGACCATCTCCCACTCTTCCATTAAATCTCTCCATTACTAGAGATGCCTTTACGCAACTGATGTGTGGAAAATGAATGTTGATGATTGAAGAACCAGAAAAAAAATTTAAACTAGAGCAAGTTTTCAATGATCTCATGTGGTTGACATTACTGAATGTCTTAACATCTTCATTGTATTACGAAAAAAATGGAAGAAGATAATTATTGTCCTTATGCCATGTTCTATTAATCCTTTAGAACTATAGATTTATAAATTATCCCATGCTCTTTTAATAAGTAGCTGAAAAGACCCGAAAAACATATTTTTACACCTGTAGTCAGAATGTGTCCAGAACTCAAGTATGATCCTTACTTCCTAGAGATCTGAGTAGAAGAGACTTGGGAGCTCAAAGGCAGAACCTCTTTCACAGAAGAACACAACGGGTAGGTGGGGTAGCCAGGAATCTCAGGTCATACATTCAGAGGTGCAAGAAATGTATCATTAGTTATCTACTAAGTATAATAATCCATATTTGATGTCAGATCCCTGACCTAGTGTATGGCCAGTTCATCCCGTTTTCTCTAGTACTGAGTCTACATTTAGGGGTGTTGGATTAACTGAAGAAAGTGTTGAGAAAGAGGAAACGTACCTACTCTTTGGCCCCATCATCCATTTCACTAGAATTTACTGAGATTTCTTGGCGTCAGTCCCTGTTCACCATTGTCAACCCTCCTTACCCACTTCTCTGTCATCTTGGGTGCATTTGTGCTTTCTGAGTTGTCCTGGGACATAAGATAATGTCTAGCACCAATTCCCTTCGGGACCTTGCCATTTTCTCAAGATTGTTTTTTCTTTTTATTCTTTGTTTTGTGAAGTTAAGATATTATGTAAGGTGAAGGGTTTGTTGCACTTGGGAAAATTCTTGGGTTGTTTTGGAAATGTGGCTTTGTTTTAAAGATCTGTATGATTTGCTGATGACTTTACTCTGCCCTGTAAATAAAGCAGTTTGGGGGTGGAGACTCTTTCTTGCAAGCCAAAGGCATTGCAGAGGCCTCCTGATAACATCCTTTTTCTCTTTGAGTTTATTTCTTCATTCTGTACCATTCTCACTCAGGACCTAGATAATTACTAGCCACACTGGTCCGTGGCATTGAAGCATCATTTTTAATGACATGTTATTTAGTCTCTGTATGTTTGAGTGTTTTTCAGTATTTTTCACATGTGATTGATTTCTAGTTCATAATATTATGGTCAGAGAAGATGCTTGATATGATTTCAATGTTTTTTTAATTTATTGAGACCATTTTCCCAAGATTTAGACTAGGAAAGAAAGCACAGGTTGCTGCGCTCTTTGATTCCACAGCCATATTTGATGGTTCCCAGTTGATTCTTCCTGGGGGATGAGCTTCTGAAAGGGGTCAAGGGCTGCCTGCTCTCTTCCAGGCTCTTCGGCTTGCCCTGAGTCACTGCTTCTCTCCGTCCTCTTGACAAAGCCCCATTCTGGAAAGGAGGCAGTTTTACTCTGATTTATTGAATACCTTTCCTAGCCTATAGTTTTTGTCCTTCGTTCCTAGAACCTAGCTATTACTCTTCTTTATAACAGCCCTCTCCTGAGGCAATGAGTGTTGTGTGGTATGGTCGAACAAATGGGCCAAAAAATAGGCCTGCTCAAATGGAACAAAGAAATGGGAGTGGGAGGGGAGCATCCGTGAATATTTCAAAATATGATCCTGCTACTCGGTGAAAAGATGTGGCATAGAAATGAGAAAAGTCAGAATTCAGATTCTACCTCTGCAATGGGTTGGCTGTGTATGACCTTAGGCAAGGGCTTAATTTATATAATCCTCCATTTCTTGACCTATATAATGAAGACCTACCTGCTACAGTTTTGTAAGAATTAGATAAACCACAGTGAGTAGAGCTCTTACCAGAGTAAGAACACATGATAAGCTCTTAATAAATGTAAGTTATTATTGTTTTTATCAAGGTCATCATCACCAGAGCAGAATGATTGTGAACAAGTTGCTCAAGTCTCAGGGTCTTGGTCTCCTAGTCTATAAATGTAACTAAGAATTTGCACTTCTAAGCCTTTATCTAAGGATCCCATTGAGATAGTAAATGTGAACGCACTCTGTGACTGTAATCAGTTAGGTTATTGTGTCAGTTATTGCTCTTAAAGTTGCAGAGTAGTGGATTGGAGCACAAACCCTGGTGTTCAATCAAAACTAGAGAGAAAACTGGGTAGGAATCTAGTGTTTTAAGATAAATATAACTTTGAGGTACGATTAAAAAGTCCTGACACTCAAGGTTTGCAAAGAAGCCAACAATGATTGTCACTGACCTTGACTTGGGGGACCATACAGGTGTGCAGCAATGTGATGAGGTGGTGGCTGGTACAAGTGTGACTTCAGTGTTGTTGTATGGGCAAAGGGGTTGTGGAAGGATTCAGGAGTTACTGGCTTGTGCCCGGGTGAGATGGTGTTTAAGTGAGGAATGACCTCCATCAGGGGTCAGAAAACTTTTTCTGCAAAGGACCACAGAGTAAATATTTTAGGTTTTGCTGGTGCTGTGCTCTCTGTCAGAGCAACTCAATGCCACCATTGTAGGATATAAGCAGCCATAGATAATATGTAAATAAGTGGGTGTGGTTATGTTCCAACTAAACTTTATTTACAGAAGCAGGGGATGGTCTGGATATAGCCTACAGGTTGTTGTTGGCCACCCCGACTTTACCAATGAAACTTAGTGCAGATATCAAGAGAGTAGGACATAGGAGCAGAGGAACGAAGCCGGGGGTGTGGGCTTCTTTTCTAGCAATGATAGTAAAGATAAAGAAATATTATGGGCCATGGCCGGTTGGCTCAGTGGTAGAGTGTCGGCCTGGCATGCAGGAGTCCCAGGTTTGATTCCTGGCCAGGGCACACAGGAGAGCACCCATCTGCTTCTCCACCCCTCCCCCTCTCCTTCCTCTCTGTCTCTCTCTTCCCCTCCTGCAGCCAAGGCTCCATTGGAGCAAAGTTGGCCCGGGTGCTGAGGATAGCTTCATGGCCTCTGCCTCAGGTGCTAGAATGGCCCTGGTTGCAACAGAGCAACGCCCCAGATGGGCGGAGCATCACCCCCTGGTGGGCGTGCTGGGTAGATCCCATCAGGCGCATGCGGGTGTCTGTCTGACTGCCTCCCCATTTCCAACTTCAGAAAAATACAAAAAAAAAAAAAAAAGAAATATTATGAACTCTGGCCACCTAAAATCCTTTTTGAAAACTGGAGATATAGAAAAATCAATAAATAAACAGACTTTGTGGTGCTTTCCCTGACCCTCCCTAATCATTGTATTAGCTCTCTGCTTCACTACTACTGACTTCACAGTTCTCAACCTCTTCACATCCCTTCCCACTCCACTTACAGATGTAAAATGAGGTGTTTGGCACATGGTTTAAATTACCATTCTGGAATTAACCTGCCCCATGCCTCAATGAGGTGTCAGATCATATACCCAGTATAAGCAGAGTAACATTTAAGCCCCCACTTAAGATGACCTCTAGTTTGACATTAAATTCAATAGCCTGTCTTTCCTTGGGGAACATGCAGTGTTTACTGCCCTTTTGTGTGGGGTTTTAAGGGATGTTTTTATGCCTTGTGTGCCTCATTTACATGTCAGCTTGTAGATAAACGTCCTCTTCCTGTTTTAACTGACTCAGCATCCAAGCTTTGTAATCTCCCTGTGCTCTCTCCTTGTCATTAAGAGGCAAAGAGTGTGATAATGCAAAATAGAGCTGAATCTGGGTGAGGGAAGATCATGGATCAAAATGGCGTCTCCCAACCAGCTCTGTCGATTCAGGTGTATAATAGCTTTAGAGTCTTCATTCTCCAACAGGTTGGGATGGGGTCTTAGGCATTCTGTGTGAGACTGTTCTTCATTGTCTGTCCTTGAATGGGAGGACATTTAGCATCTGTGACCCCATCCACTAAATCCTGGTGGTGCTCCCTGATCACTCAGGATGCCCTCCCCACACTGAGGGCCACTGGAGTTTGCTCTGAAACCTGTCCAGTGTAAGCACACTAGATGATAAGTAGTAGATACATCTCACCCTTTTCTCAAGAAGCTCCAGTTCTTAAATCTTGCAGATGAATGGTTCCCCAGTAGGCAGGAATGTTCTAAGATGGCAGACTATCTGTGAGATGGGGAGAAGAGAGGAGGGAGGTAATAAGGCATGTTCTGTCCCTGTTCCCAAGCAACAGAGCAGGGAGCAGGGAGAGAGCAGTTACAGGAGCCTTTTTCTCCCTGCTGGGAACCCAGATGCTGTAGTATCAGAGACCCTCATTTTCATAAACTCAATGATAAGACAGTGGTTTTTAATTATAAATAGAATCTAGAAAAACGAATTGGCTTATAAATCTTTAGGAGGAGGCAGGAAAGGACTCTTTGAACAAGTAAAATGCAAAGAGAGAGCTTTTAATCCCTTGCCACTCTTTTGCTACCTAGTTTTGTCATGCAAACAAAAACTTCTAGAAGAGACACTTGAAACAACTTTTAAAAAAATAAGGAAAAGGGAAGCAGCTACCATTTACTTAGTGCTCTCTGGGCTACATACATCAAATCCTAGCACATCTTTGTTATTGGTGGTAATTGGCCTTATTTCTAGTTAAGAAACAGGATTAGACCAATGTGAGGCTCCATACTATATTAGTGAGTACTGTCATTTGCCCAAAACCAGCTGAGCAAATCTTTATGAAGCCAGGAAGTCAACCCAGTGTCCACCTGTGGTATGCATTGTCTTACACCATGCTGCCACTTGACATCTAAGGACCCTTAAACACTGAGTGGGCCAGTGTGCAGTGGCTGGTGTGAATTTACACCCACAGGACCTTTCCTGCAAGCTGAGAGCTGTATAAGACCACCAGGACCCTTGCATGACCCAGGTAAGAGGGGAGACCTTTTAAGATATACCTGAAAATGTGTTTTCCACCAGCCAACTGGGCAAGAGTTGAAAGTAGAGATATATCTTAGAAATGCAAAGAAATGGGTTATTTCTTACAACTAGCGTTATGGAGAAAAATTTTGAACATACCGCCTAGTCTTATTTTTTAATGTTCACCAAACGCAGAAGCAAAGAAAATGGGGACTTTCTTGAGTGCCATTTCTCCACTCTGAGGTATTTTTTTATTTCACATACAAAAATATGAGCTCATGTCTCTCAAATCGGTCTTGGTCCAAATAAGATTACACTTTTATTTCACCATCTTTGCTTATTAGTATTCAGCACATTTTAAATCAGGCCTTCTTAAGTGTGCCAAGTTATACATCATCGTGAGTCAGGCATTAAAAATCAGTTAATAAGCCATTTGATAACAACTTAAAAGATTAAATATAGATTCATTTTCTCCATGTGGTACATATGTTTAGACAGAAAAGTACAAAAAAATTATACCTCTTGTCATTCAGACAGAAACAATAATAATGTGTTATTATTCCAAATAAGATTTCATTTTTATTTCAACATCTTTGCTTTTTTGCATTCTAAATATTTCCAACTTCAACAACTGAGGCAAAATTCATTACCAATTCTAGGTCAAATAACAAAGGACCCAAAAAATAAAAGATTTGTTATTTTCCCCCATGTGAGAACATATCACTGTTAAACATCCTTCTCTCCCTTTCAGCTCCTTGTTCCTGTTTCGTTTATATTTTTATGCACAATATAGTCTACATCTCTGTCTAGTAAATGGGATTGCTTTGTGGGTGAGCTTTCTTGGATTCTTACAAGAAGTATGTCAGCTGAGTTTTCATCACACGCTCTGAAACTCTACCCCAGGGTGTTATCATTTATATTTAATGTGAAATCAAGGGTATTAGAGGTGGAACAGACTGTTACTCGTTGAACCCAATCAACAGTATCAGCTCACTCTGAATTCTGGAAATAACATTTGGAATGTTCTTTCTGATAGAGCACTTCAGGGTATCTGTAACTTGGAGCTTGATAATTTCAAAATTGAATAGCTAAACACAATAGCAAAGGAACCTCTCTTGGGATTTATAAGAAAAAAGACCAAGTTTGGAGAAAGCTTCTAAGAGTACAAAGATTTTTTAAAACTCATGCACAGTTCTCTGCCTTTAATTTCCTGCATGTACTGTGTTTCCTGAGCACAGTGAGATATTCTTCTCCATTATTTGACAAAGTAATACAGTATGTGGGAGGCCCTTAAAATTCGCCTTCTACTGTAATTTGTTTCTTTTCTCCATAAAGTAAGTCCCTCCCCTGAGCCCTCAAATATACAAGAATGTCTTAAAAGTAGCATAGCTGTAATCAGTCAGAGCCTTTTAGGCAGAAATGAGACATAATTCCAACTGGCACATGCAGGAAAGTGAGTCTACTGGCTGCTGGAACTCGAAAGGAAGTGGGTGAAGCTTGTCAGGTACCAGGGGGTTGGTTATTGAGACCCGTTGGTTGTTGAGGGCCAGAAATACTTGGCCCTCCCTCTCTTAGCTCAGCCCTCTTTTCTGGGTTGACTTCTTTCTCAGGAGAGCTTTCTCCAAGTAGTGTGGCACTGAACCAGAACTTGCACACTACCAGCTTAACACCTCAAGAAGGCGAAAGACTGCCATTTCCCACTAAATCCAACCCGACTTTTGAGACAGGGCTTTCACTGGCCCAGTATGGTGACTGTCTACTCCTAAACGAGTCACTGCCACCCAGGGTGGGACTGTGCTGAGATGCCAGGGGCTGGGTCATGTGATAGAAATGGGATCAGCCCTGCCTGAGTGTTCAGCATCTAAGAGTGGGGGAAGCTGGTTCTGCAGAGGAAATCTGGTGGCCATTTCTAAACTGGTCAAGCCAAGGAAGCACCTGCCATTACAACTGGCTGCTTGCGGCTGCAGGTTCTTTTGGAAGCATTTTTAATGAAAACTTTTGAACAAGGTAATAAGTATAGAGAACAGGATAGTCAAGCTCTGTTCCTATCGCCCCGCTGCAAGTCATCAACTCATGGCCAGTCATCCCCACGATACTTCCCACCTTTTGATGACATGGAAGCAAAGCTCAGATATCACGTCATTTTGTCTATAATAATTTGGTATATATCCTTAAGGAATAAGCATATTTAATAAAAAGTAAAATTCCACAATAGCATTATCATACCTTATATATTAAGAATATTCTCTGAATATTATCAGATATCAAGTCAGTATTCAAATATCTTCCATGATCTCATAAAATAATTTCTTGTTGCAGTATATCTGAATCAAGATCCATATAAAGTCCATATATTGTGATTTTTTATATATCTTTTAATACTTTTTAATCTCTATTTTCTTCTTCCATCTCTTTTTTATTATTATCTTTCAGAACAATTTATTTATAGTTAAAGAAACAAGTTATTTGTCCTATAGAGATTCCCAGAGACTGAATTTTACTGACTGCATCCCTGGATGTCTTGTTGCCTGATCTGTCCTCCTGGACTTCCTGTGAGGGCCTGATCAAGCTCTTAGAGTAGATGCTCTGTACCTTCATCCTTTATAGGTACATAGTACCTGATTGTGTTTCTTTCTGTGCTGTAAGCAATAATTGACCATCCTTGCCAGGATCCATCAATTCATTAAGGATAACAGAGAGGTCTTGAGCTAATGCCAGCATTTCTTCTTCAGTTATTAGCTGGATGACTCTATAAAGAAAACCTACTCAGTTACCCTGAGGAAGAGTTCTTATGAAAGGCAGGACAAATATTTGAGTCTGTCCCTTTCTGTACCACTTTTCAAAACCAGTTTTCAAAATAATGAGTTGTTTCTTTGACATTACCAAAACAGGTTGTTGTTGTTTTTTTTCCCAAGTATCATTATGAACTCATAGATTTAAGCATATTTGATTATGTAAACTCATTGATATTATTATTCTTGTTAAAGCCCAATTTGTCTAACCTTTGGTAAGTGGGAGGGGCCTATTCTACAGGGCTATTGAGTCCTTTTGATGACCCTAATAATCTCTGACAAGATACGATGCTCAGGGTTCACCTGGTGTGTTTGTTACTCCACATCTGGAATCAGTCATTTCTCCAAGAAGCCATGATTCCTTCTAGGGGGAAATAGTAGTAATCTAAATGTAAGTATGCATTGATGAGGACAGAACTAAGACATTTGTTTACATTTTTAAAGGATAAAATACATCATGATCTCATACCAATATGTCCGATTCAAATTCAGGACAAAATGTTTTTAGGTAATCTCACCTATCTTAAATCTTGATTTCCTTTTACTCAAACTGTATATCCCAAATCTCAGCCACTCCACCATAATTTCTCAACTTTATCCCACACTATACACACACACACACACACACACACACACACACACCAGCCTCAGCATGCCAAGAGTATCACAAAAAACCTGATTACAGGACACATTTTAAAATATTTTTATTGCAGTTTTGTTTGTCTTTATGACATACCTTACAAGGATGTTCAAAATGCTGTTTTAAAATCACTCAGGATAGTTCCTCTCTGTGTCCTTCAGCCTCTAACTGGAGTCAAAAGTGCAATTATTATTATTATTTTTACTTATAGTTGTTAAAGATAGCTCTTTTGTTTAATTCTGTTTTAACTAAAACCATGCCAACAACTGTATACACAGATACAGTTTATAAGCATCTTTTAGGGACTTGATTCAACTGTATTTTATAATTATATACATTTACATGATTCCCAAGTTAAATCCACAAACTATATATTCAAAGAAGTATAAATTCTGTCCCTGTCCTCTTCTTTCTATTTCCTCCAATATAGATAAGACTTATTTTTACATTTTATTTTATGGCTCATTCTTCCATTGTTTAATATGAACACGAACTCCAATCCCTCTCCATTCGTAGAAAGCATAGTAAGTTAAAACACACTTATATTCACTTTGCTTTTTTCACTTAACTCTCTGTCATACTGAGCACTACAATATATCATGTGTTTACACATATATACATGTAGTAATTAGGAAGATGCACATTTTTGTTCTAGTGGTTGTCATTACACTAATATCTTTATGTTATCACCCTTCTCCAACTTACCGAACTTTTTAAAATTTCTGGCTATTGTCTTACTATGAACAGTATTGAAATTAGCTGAGTAACTACTTTGCACCTTTTTCTCTCTCTGGACATTTGATTTGGACTAATACCTTTATATTTGCAATGTATCTTAATACCTATAAGGCAAGCAGCTATCTACCTCTATTCTTTGTAAATTTTCCTCCCCCTCCCCACTTTTGAATAGATGTGCTATATCCACCTTGTCAGAAGAGAGCCAGTACAGAGGCTACTTTGTCACCCCTTTAGCATCAGAGTGGTAGTTTCAGAGTTATGCAGGGAGGTGCGTGCTGGCGCCCCACCACACTGCTTCAGCACCGGTCATTCTGTGTTTGATAGATGTGTGCAGTTCGCTCTGCCTGGATGGGACTCGCACTTCTTGTGAGGACCTGCGGGCAATTCCGAGGTCTTTCTGGTCTTCAAGCCCTCAGATCCCCTTTCCTTTCCCTCCAAACCACCCACTGAGATGCTGTTGATGGCTTACCCCCACCAGCTCCTATCTGGGCATTCGTGGGAGGATGTGGCCACCTAGTTTAGCTGTGGATGTTATCCATAGATTTTTGGTTTTGCTTCCTAGCTGCTTTCTCTCTTGTTTTGTTAGAACTCCAGGATATTCAAAAACTATTTTACATAATTCACATAATCCTCAGTAGCTACAGATTTTCATCAAAATTTTTATTCTGAGAACTATTTATGAGTATTTAGTATATCTATGCTCATGTAGCACTTTCATTTGAGTAACTGTCAAGCAATCCGGCAATATTAACAAATGATCATTCTCACAGGCTCAGGAGAAATCTTGCTTTTTTTAATAAAGAAGAAATAGTCATATATTGTGGAAAAATAAGACATAGCCATTCTGTTCAAAACAAAGCATCCCCTTTTTCCTTGGAAGTGAATAGCACACCACTTTTTTTCTTTCTTTTTCTTTTTTTTTTAAGATTTTACTTCCTCATTTGTAGCAAGAGAGAGAGAAAGGGGTGGGGGACCAGGAAGCATCAACTCCCATATGTGCCTTGACCAGGCAAGCCCAGGGTTTTGAACCAGCGACCTCAGTGTTCCAGGTTGATGCTTTATCCACTGCACCACCACAGGTCAGGAATGGCAGACCACTTTTAATGATATAAATGTGATTTGCTATATGAATTTTATTTTTTTAGAGAAAAATTTCTTTTTTAAAAATTTATTGATTTGAGAGAGAGAGAGAGAAAGGGAAAGAGAGACACACATAAACATTGATCTGTTTCTGTATGTGCCCTGACCGGGATCAAACCCGCAACCTTTGCCTGTCTGGATGACACTCCACCCAACCAGCTATCTGGCCAAGCTATATGAAGTTTAAACGTTGAGAATTTTACATTTGTGGACATCAAACAAAGCCTAGATTTAAAAAATTGACTTTCTGCAATGCAAGGTATCTATTTATAAAGTAGGGTGAGAAATGTATTTGACCTGCTGAAGGCATCTTCTGTGCCACGATTATTTTCATGCTATATGTTCCTCCGTGATTAACATATATGAATAAAGGGAACCGTTCACCATCACAAAATAGTGGATTAACAGAGAAGGGTTTTTTAAAATTCTATAAATGATGTTATAGAGGAAAGAAGTGTAGTATTTTCCTAGAGTTAGGCAGCCGGTAAAGAGCAGAGCCCAGAGTCAAACATGGATGACCAGGCAAAACAGCGGTTGAGAACCATTTAGTGGAGCACGCAGAAAGCAGCCAGCACCACTGTCAACATAAGAAGGGATTCTGTCCATTACCTTGGAGAAGAAAACTTAAGAGTTTTCATTGGCTTAAAGGATAGTGAAGGGAGGAGGGGGAAGGAGACGGCAATTGCCAGGCTTCTGTAGTCTAAAGATTGTGTAGATCTTTTATTTTCATACAAGTTTTATAAGCTATAATTCAGAGTGGTATCTGCCCACCTCTGGATGGAAAAAGGAGCACAGAATCTGGGCTATTTTAGTCGTCTGTCAGACTGTAATTACCTCCCTGCTCAGAGGAATCTTTATGTAAGACTAATACAGATTGGCATTTCTTCATTTTAAAAGAACATTTCCAGTCTTCGTTTAAAATAAATGAGTCTTATTAATGATCGTTATTTCAATATGTTTTGATAAGGAGAAAATGTTCCCAGGAAGGCCTTGACATAGGTTTTACTTTTAATCTGCTCTGTTTCTTATTTATTTGCAAGTTCCAAGCACTTCGAGTTCTCTCCTCCCACTCTTCAGAACTTAGAAATTGTTGAATGGCATTTGTTTAAAATTCTCAAGTAAGCTGGACTTGCCTGCATATACCATCCACAAAAGTTTACCCAAATTATGACCACAAAGACGTGGGATTGAGATGACAATTTACAGAGAGAAGACCAATTTTCCTCCTGAAGCACCTGGCCACTCTCTTGGAATGAGACGAGGACCCATGATCCAGGGGCTTACTAGGAAGAGTTCCCATGAAAAGTGACTGGGAGGGTTAGGATGGGGGGACCTGGAAGGAAAGGAAGAAAAGGAAGAAAAGCAAGCAATGTCAGGCAAAGTCCCACATGGTAACTTCGGCACAATCCACAGGGAGTTCTTGATATCTTTTTGGTCGCACCTAGTGGGTGTCCCATCAGGGGCAGGCAACTGGAGTCTTGGTACTCGTCCTCCACCACAGGTCAGGCTCTGGCTAAGGACTGCCCCGGAGCATGTCAGTCCCCGGGGACTTTTAGTTCCCATGCTGGAGGATGGGAGTGAGAGGCCCTGCGCTCAGCATGTGCCTTGCACACTGATCACCCTCGAGGCTCACACTGCTCCGCGCATGCACTTCACTCCTGTGTTCCTCAGCACACCTTCGAACTACTCACAGCGTCTTAAGCAAACCAAGGTGGGTAAGAAGCTCAAATTCTGTTACATTTTCTAGAAAGACATCAAATCAAATACCAGAGACCACCTGTCCCTGGTCTAACATTTGTTTCTAGCCCTACATCCCGCATTCACTGACAATTGTCTCTAAATAAGGATTTGAGAGTGATTTAGTTTAGCCAGAAAAAAAAGTACTTTAAAAAGAAAAGCATGCTTTTTCTAATCTTTAATACAGATTACAACTATGCAACTAAAATAGCCTAAATGTTTCATGGACCCTAAGGCCGGTCCATGAAAATATTTTCTGACATTAAACTGGTCTGTGGCCCAAGAAAGGTTGGGGACCACTGCTCTAAGGCAGGTGTTGGTGTTTAGCACATGACCTGGTGAGGAATAGGGATAGTAAGAGATGAAGCAAGCAAATACATAGATAATTACAAATGATGGTAAGTGCCACAAAGAAGAACAGGACACTGTAGGGAGCATGATGAAAGAGGAGGTGACATTTAAGTTGTGACCAAGACGATGGGAAGTATCAAACAGGCAGAGAGTTGTGTTTGAGGAAGAGAAACAAGGGCAGTGTGGTTGTCGCTGTCCAGCAAAGAGGAACGCGGCGTGAGAGGCCAGAGAAGCAGAAGGAACTGGGCCACAGAGGGTATAGGAGCTGCAAAGTTGGGGCTCGCTGTCCAGATCTGTCCCCTAACCCTGTCCTCGTAAATTGGGTTTTACTGGAACATAGCCACGCCTGTACATTTACATATGGTCAGTGGGTATTTCTGTGCTACAACTGCAGAGTTAGAGTAGTAGCAAGAGACTGGCCCACGAAGCCAAAAATATTTGCTATCTGGCCTTAACAGAAAACTGAATAGACTGATCCCTGGTCTAGACCATGTGAAGAAGTCTGGATTGTATTCTAGGAAAGCAAGGGAACCATTGGAGGGTTTTAAGCAGAACAGTAAAATACTCCAACTTGCGTGTTTAAAATATCACTCTGGCTACCCTGCACAGAGAATGGAATATGGGAGGCAAACATGGACATGGAGAAGCCATTAGAAGTTCTTGAGAGAGTCCAGGTGAGGAACGACAGCTAGAGGACTGGACCAGGGCAGTCCTGGGAAGAAAACTGTGTCATAGATGAAGAATTGGTAGAACTTGGTATTGTATTTGATGCCGAGGTTGAGAGACTCAACCAAATGGATAATGGTGTCAAAGAGACGAGTGAACAAGCGGTGGCGGAAATCATTTAGGTGCCTAAATAAGTTTAAGTTGCTCCGAGTTCTCTGTTACTGAGTCACGAACTCTGCATTAGAGACCAAGTCTTCATAATTTTTCTTTTAATTTTTTGAAAATTTGTTGATTGATTTTAGCAAAAGTGGAAGGGAGAGAGGGAGAGAGAGATGAACATCAAGCTGTTCTTGTATGTGCCCTGACCAGGGATAGAACCGGCCACCTCTGTGCTTCCCGATGATGCCCAAATCAGCTGAGCTATCTGGCCAAGGCATATGATTTTTCAATAAACAATAAACAGTGTGACCTCCCATAGGAATCATCACATGGGCTTAACTCTCAATTGAATTATTGCCTCTGACTCAAAACCACCAACAACAAATTTTCTCACTGCCAAGATTTTGAGCTATTGTGTAATTGGGCCACAAAGAAATAGCCAGAGTAATCTCTTTTAGGCAGATATGCATGTGATTGTGTAGCCTTGTTTTTATGTTTGGTGAATTTATACATAATCTGTATTATACATAAGTATGAGTTAATTTCAAGCTTCATCTTTCAAAGAAAATTCAGACTATTGAAAAAATATTTCAGATGCAAATTAAATATGTATCTATATATACTATGCAGACAGCCTCTTGGAGGACATACAATATAGGGTTCAAAATTGTTGTGGAACTCTTGTGGTCACCATAACCTTTATTTTTCCTTGGGCAGCTGCAGGGGACTCACCCCCCAACATTGCTCAGGTCTTGATTTGAAATCAGGAGACTCTAGAACTGTGCTTTGCCATAGACTGGACAAGAGTGGTTCAGAGGGACCCCAGCCTGAGCAAGACCTCCCATAGCTGTTTCATCTTCCCTTTTAGGTAGCTGGGAGAGTAGCAAGGGACTTCTCCTGGTGGCCTCCCTGCTGCACCCAGATGGCATGAATCTTAAGTCCCACGCCACCCCTAACCAAGTGTTCTTAAGCAGCAGAACTGGCCCAGGTTTGAACCTGGCACAACTTGGAAACCGGAGAATGACTCAGCTGGCCACATTTCAAATTTACACTCAAAGTACCACTTGTATTTAATCGTTTTCTGGGAATCTATTCGGAGGGCTTTTATTTTCCCTGTAAATGAATAACAGTTCGTCTACATGGAGAGACTGCATGTAAACAAAAGCAAGGCAGGTAAAAAGTGACTTATTAACTATGTAAATTGACTATTTCACTTGTTCTGTTCAGACTTCCCCTAACGGCTTTATAGGGCATATGTTTAATATTCTTGATGTGATGCATTACATTAGTTTCAAAGGAGCCATTAATGTCTCATTTGGACAAAGAAAATGCACTTTTTGAAAGAACCCCTAATGTGTGTTTATATAATCATGTCTTGTGATGTTTTTAATGTTGCTACTGTTCATCAAAAATGAAAAATAAAACTTTATAATATTATCAAAATAATATTCATGTAATGAGAGTCTCCTTCCTATTTTATGTTTTCTGCTAATTTCTTACCATAGTTCCCAACATATTATGATCCATCCAGAACCTTATTGTATTTTAGTCCATACTGGTTTTCTATGCATAATATTTTGTATTATGCATCGAGTAATTTTGAAAACTCTCGTTCTTTAACTCAGTTTTCTTTATACTCCTTTTCTTATCCCCTTACCACCCTACAGAACTCTTTTCTGTTTTACCTAGTTGGATGTTGATCCTCCTTGGACATTAATGAAACTAAAGAAAAAATACTTAGCATAGGAGACAAAAATGTGTTCCTATTTTTAAATGTTGTTGCATATATTTATATTTTGGTTTGCATCCCTTTTGATTCCCTCTAGTTCTGGACATGAGGCCAAGCTTCCATGTGGTGGCAGGAGTGAAAAACAGACAAAGATTAAAAATGGAAACCACCAACCTTCACTTTCCCCTTCCTCCATAACCTCGAAAGCCGAATAAAGGCAATGGTGCTGCTAAGACTCGAATCTGTTAGTATCTTCGGTGCTATCCAAGGACTGGAGCTAAGCTATGCACTCAGGCTCAGTAGGAAGGAAGCTATTTCACTACTTTTATTTGTTTGCTTGTTTTCATTTGTTTTTTAACCCTAATGGATATCTACTTTTGAAAAATACGCTTTACATGATTCTTTGTTATAATTGAATAGCTTTTGTGAGTAAAACACTTTCCATATATATACAATAGTAAGCCCAAGCGCAGACTGAAAATCCTATTAATACAAAGCAAGAAGGTCTCAGAATTCAGTTGCAAGGTTAACGTGGTTTAAGTTCATGTTCAAAGCAGTATTTCCCAATAGACAGGAAAATGAGATTTCTTTCTGCCTTACCATGGGTAAATTATAACCATTGATTAATTTATAAATTGTTTTCCTAGGTTGAGTCTAAATCCAAACATGGAAGGCATACTTCAAAAATTTAGTATAAATCTCACAACCTCTTTCTATCCAGGAAAATATCACCACAGATAACTGAAAATCTGTTAACTTCTGGAGAAGATGAGGGCATGGCTAGGTTTCCTGAGGTTTGAGGTGTGGTTTCAGGATAGCTGTACTTGAACTGTGTACCTCTTCTTGCGTCACCTGATTTGTCTCCTGGTGTGAAGGTCTATTCTGTCCTGTAGCTGTTTACAAGCAGTCTCTGTATGTGCCATGTTTGAATTATGGCTTCTTCAATGGCATCATCTCTATTCCTTGCCAACATTAAAAATAGTATTTCTCTATTTTACATTTGCTCATCTCCCCTAATATGCATACAAAAGTTCTCGAGTTCCAAGGCTTGAACATGCCCTGATTGCTAAAATTCAAGTATAAGTTCGATCTTGGTAAAGCTGTGTGGAGTTCCAGTTCTGATACATGTAGATTGAAGGTAGTGACTATGATCATTAACCCCTATGGACACCTGAGAACCCGGCTGCTTTGGGCACCAGAACAACATTATATATAGGTTGCATTTCTCTAAATCTATCTGGGTCTTACTTCTTCATTCTTGGACAGCCCTCAGAATGTGTGGCCCCAACCAGTTCTTCAATCTCCCTTCTTTTCATCACCATTTCTACATCCTTAGCTAAAGCCTTCAGTCTATTTGACCTGGGATATGGCAATAGCTTCATCCCTGTGTCACCTTCTCCCCAGGCCCTGCACTGTTGACTGGGTGAATTTTTATTTTATTATATTTTTTAAACAAAACCAATTGTTTCAGTCCCCAGTTTAAAGGACCCACCGCAGGGTCACTGTCATCTGAGATAATGTGCACAGTGCATACGTGAAGGGAAGCCCCGCCATGCTCCTGGTCAGCCTCAGACCCTCCTGTCTTCTGGTGTGGCCTGGCGCCCAAATGCACCATGTTCTCTCTGATATTGTTTTCTTTGGACTTATTCCCACGGCCTGACATTTCTTTCATTGTCTTCCTACCTGGTAGACTCCTCCACCATCCCTCAAGACCATTTTGAGCATCTCCTGCTCCACAAGTGCAAATGCATCCCTGGGGGTAACTTTCCTCCCAGATGCTCTGGGGAAAGTTGACCCTTCCCCCTTCACACCACTGTGTACCCATAGATGCTTCTACATGGCAACTTCATTGCAATTATACTTATCTGTTGGTCTAGACTGTGGGCTTCTTGAAGATAAGAAACCTGTTACATTCTTTGTATTTCTGTAGCCTAGCACAATCTCAGGTACCTAAATGTTTATTGAATGAAAAAGAAAATGAATGAATGAATGAATGAATGAACATATGAATCAGTGAGACACAGATTTGGCTGGCTGGTTTTGAAAACCTTTAGTCTGTGTCTGGCTTCCTTCTGGATAAAATAATAGGTTTCCTCAACATTCTAATAGTGGCAACAGGGATTCTAGAGCTTGCCTTGCTGCATTACACTCACTAAAAACACAAATTGAACTCACACATTAAAATGTTCACCTGTGACTCCACTTGGTTTTCTAAGCACAGGCTACTTTATGCTGGCTATTATCAACTGGTAGCATCCTCTCTATCTGTAATGACTCCGCTACTGAAGAGTGGTTCTCACAGGGATTCTGTGCATCGGCAGGGCCCTCTTCACCTGCCCCAGGCCTCCTTTCCAGTCTTCTCTCTCTTAAGAGCCACCTACCTGTCTTGTGTCTTAGTTGTGCCGGGAAATGCCCCCTTCCCTCACCGGACTCAAAGTGCTCCTGCGTGGAGCACTCTTCTCACCTCAGTGCTCCTGGAATCACTTTCCCTGGCGAGCTGATCCCCATCCATGCAGTCCATGCAGATGGAGCTCCAAAGCTGCCTTCTCTGTGGTCCCCCACCAACTGTCCCCCCATCTCCCACGAGTCAGGCTTGCTCCTTTCCCAGACTGTGTTTCCGAGACACCTGCAGTAGCCCTACTTTGCAGCTGTTACCCCTGCCCTGCTGAGTGAGCAGACAAATGGCTTAGCCTCTTTTCACCACAGTTCAGTCAACTACCAAGTGGAGAATGCAGTAGTTACCTGTCAGTAGCATTATGGAGATGGAAAGAAATAATATGGGAACATGTTTTGAAGGCCCTAAAGATGAACACAACATGTATCTTTATTGGGAAGCTCTAAGGAGCCAACGGAGGGAAGTGAGACTTTAGGATGCGGGCACTGTGAACACTGATAAGGACTTCGTCAAAGGCAAAGGAGCCTGTCGGGGCACGTGGCCGGGGTAGGATTCCCGGCTCCACCTCGAATGTGCAGTGTGGTCTTGGACACACGCAAAGTGGACATAATGACAACTATCTTGCAGAGCTCTTTGAAAGACTAGAGATGATAAGGCTCAGGCAATCCGGGGCAGCTCCGGTGCAGGCAGTGACGAATAGTAAATGAAAGCTGACAGAGTTCTGAGACTTGAACCCAAATGGCTTCTGCTATTTTTTTATCATCTCCCTCATGGACCGTACTGGTTAGGACACACACCCGGGGCAAGAGACAGTGCTTTGTGACTTGAGAAGACCTGTGAGGGAGTGACTGTCAGGCCTGTGAGACTGGATTCCGTCCTGAAAGGCTGCCTGCCTGAACAAGTGTCAAGATCCTGCTTGCAAATCTTGCTTTGCAAGCCAGTACACCCCCAGGTTTCTCCGAGTCCTAGCGAGAGCAGTCTGCAGCATCACACTGGCTCCGGCAGGAATTCTCCTCTGAACCTCAGAGCTAGTGAGCTCAGACAGGAGCTCCGAGAACGCGCAGCCTGTGTGACTGCGGAGCGCAATTCTTTCTGCAGCAGTGAAATGAGCCACCTCCCTCGCTGGGCTAGACTCTCACCTATATCTTCTGGGATGCCCTCCCTTGGGGCCCCAGGGACAGGAATTCATAACAGTAAAAACAATAATGCTTTAATGACAACAACAGCAGGCACCACCAATTGCGAAGATCTATGGGTCAGAGCAGCGCGCACTGGGCCTCTCACACCATATCCTACCCCATCCTGCCACCTGGGCTTGTCCCAGGGCTGAGCGTGCAACCGGGTCTGTCACAAGGACCCTACTGTGGCAGGAGTGGACATGCTTTGGTAAATGAGGATTTTTTTTGGTACTTCTAGCACCTGGGCTCAAACACTTCAATTTCTAGAGCCTCTGTATCTTCATCTCTAAATGGGAATAATAATACCTAATTACTTACCTACTTGAAGGAGTACATGAAGCATATTGAGTGTGAAGTGCTTCACTCAGGCCCCAGCAAATAGTAGATGGGAAATATGTGATCACTCATGCTGGTAGTTCCCCGGAGGATGTTTCTGTCTGGCTCTATATACATCCTGACTCTCCCTCTTTCCTGTTTGTCTTAAAATCTTATGCAAAGTAGTCTTCTGATGGAAGAAAGGAAAGGAGGGAGGGACGGAAGGAGGGAGGGAGGGAAAAGGAAGGAAGGAAGGAAGGAAGGAAGGAAGGAAGGAAGGAAGGAAGGAAGGAAGGAAGGAGGGAGGGAGGGAGGGAGGGAGGGAGGGAGGGAGGGAGGGAGGGAAAAGGAAGGAAGGAAGGAAGGAAGGAAGGAAGGAAGGAAGGAAGGAAGGAAGGAAGGAAGGAAGGTGACTTCATGTGCCAGTTTCCCAATTTGCTCCTGCTTTTCTTTGAGAGTCAGAGCGCCCCCTACCGGCCCCTGCGTAGCCATCCCTGCGAACGGAAAGGTTGACGTGGACACCAGCAGGGCCTGGAGGCAGATGGGGTACTCTGGGAAGACTTCAAAGACTCCAGGAGATTGTTCTGAAGAAAGGTCACAGGAAGTTTTAGGTGAATGACATTGAACAAAACAGTTCGATGAGGACTCAATAACTGAAAGGGTAAGAAGCTTTGGGTGTCAGGGAGAAACCCATGGAATTCAAGGTCTGGTCGTTTCTGCATCTCCTGGGTGAGAGCACAGGTAGCTAGAGGAGGGGGGAGAGGCGGCCCAGGATCGCTCCTAGCCAGCTAGGACATACTCTGCACAGAGGCCCAGGGCATTCCACAGAGTGGTAACCCCAGATGGGCAGGGCTTATTTTTGTTTTGGTCACTGGTGTATCCTTATAGCCCAGAACAGTCTTTGATGCATAGGAGGGTTTGTCAAACATTTGTGGGGAATATTCTCAGTGGGCACTAAACACACAGTGCACAGTGATGGGAGTAAAAGCAACAGCTATGTCAACAAGATGGAGAGGGTGCTCCCAGCACAGTGGGCATAAAATCAAGAAATTTCCTGGACAAGAACAAGAGGGCGGGAACTTCGGCATTCACTCCACCTCCTTCATAGCTGTGTGACAGGGTAGGTGACGTTTATTTAAGCAAATGCACGGCCAGGAAGTACTTCTCTCTATCGCTTGCCTCTTTGAATTCTTTTCTCTCCCCTTCCTCACTCAATCCCTGTTCTCATCCACCCACTAGGAGCTTTTTTTTTTTTTTGCAGTCTTTCAAGGAAAAATAATGAAAAGAGAAAGAACTGGAATTTACATAATACCTTTCTTCCAAGATACTAAAAGCAGTTCACCCATCTATAATTTGTTCTCATAACAGTCCTCTGAGCAGGACTGTTATTAGTATTATCATTATCATTTCCATTTGCAGTCACAGCGCTTGCTGCTGAGACTTTTGCTAACATCTCAGCCCCCCCCACCCTTTGGTGCTTAAAAAAGCTTTATTATGTTTTGTCGATCTTGTTGTTATTAATGCTAAGACATCTATCTGTCGGTTAGTAACATGTATTAGGCACTTGTTATATCCTAGGACTCCTATTAAGCATTTTACAAACATTATTTCACCTAATAGAATAATGCAATTAGACAAATACTGTTACCAATTCATTTTTACAGATAAAGAAACTGAAACTTAGAAAGGTTGTATATCTTGTCCCAAATCCCAAGGCCAGGGAGTAGGGAGCTGGATTTTGAAGCCAGATTGCTGGGCTTTAAGGGCACATGTGATTATGTAGAATATTATATTGCTTCCCAAATATCAATAGCTACCCATTATCTGTTGAATTATTGCTAAATGAGAAAGGTTTAATCATTGACCTAATATCTTAGAGGTGGAAGTAGAATTTAACGTCTATTTGACTCCAAAGGTCAAGATTTTTCTACCACAATTGTACTTCAAAAGGGAAGTCATTTAAAATGTTTCTGTGTGAGCACTGGCCAGATTGCTCAGATAGTTAAAGCATTATCCCAATTCACCAAGGTAGTAAGTTCAATCCCCAGTCAGGGTACCTACAAGAATCAACCAGTAAGTGCATGAATAAGTGAAACAACAAATCTCTCTCTCTCTCTCTCTCTCTCTCTCTCTCTCTCCATCTTTCTCTTCCTCCTCTCTCTCTAAAAAATCAATTTTAAAAAATGTTTCTATGCGGCTAAGGGATTTGTAACTAAATAAAATTAAGATGCCTTCTCAGATGTCATCAGAATGTAGGCAAGTACTTGCTTAAAGGTTCCTCAGGCCTAGAAAAACATGCTAAATATGAAAATGCAAAGTTGATTTAGTCAGGCAACTGATTTTTAACATCTCATTTCTTGAACAGTTTTAGCCCCCCAGCATAATGTATCAAAAGGCTTCAACCACCACCTCCATTTGTGACTTTGCCGCATGTCCCATTGCACTCTCTGGCCCTCTGCTTAATTTTATCATTTAAAAATCGATTACATCCGTCTATTGTGAGAGTCCCGCGGGACTGGTGACCAGGGTGAGGAAAGAGCCGATGGAGAGCAGAATCCAACAGAAACATCTTCTGAACTAAGAGGAGAATAGAAAGCAACTGTCAAGGCAAACTGATTTGAATTGCATAAGCATGTGATTACAAAAAAGGAGTCGGGATACAAACTATTCTTTCTAACAGCTTCGACTTGGCAGGTGGCACTACCTGTCTCTTTCTAATCTCTTCCAGTCTTTCAGGCTCCAAATGTGTATTGGCTTCAAATTGTTTAATGTTTGAAAGATGTTTCCAGTGCACTGAATTACCCTACACATCTCACCTGCCCCTGCCAGCAGTGCCTTTGTGAGAATGGCCCTAACACAACACAAGCCACTTACAAACAGTTTCTTTTAATTACTGCAACAGTTGCTTCTTCCCTTGGCCTGCTACCTAATTTATTTTTTAAATGGAGAGCTTACATTCAGCAAACCAGATGCTGAATCTGATGTTTCCCCCTCTTTCTTCTCCTCTTACTCATACTCAGTGTTCCATCAAATTCTCATTCTTCTCCCTCTGTAACACCTGCCCTATATTAGATACAGGCTCTATCAGAACAAATAACTGCAAGAGCTCAGTAGCTTATAACAACAAGCATTTCCTTTTTTATTATTGTGCTAAAATATATATAACATAAAATCTGCCATTTTAACCACTTTGAAGTGTATGATTTAGAAGCATTACTTATACTTACAGTGTACCACTCACTACCTGTTTCCAAAACTTTTTTATCACCCCAAATTGAAATTCTGTACCCATTAAGAAAAAAACTCTCTGTTACCTCCTCCCCCAAGTCTTCGGTAACCTCTAGTCTTTTCTTCTTCTAGGGCTGGGCTAAGCATCCTAAGAGACCCACAGTACTATGGAGTGTATTCTTCTTTTTGGGCAGGTAGTAATTCACTACTCCCAGATAAGAGAAAACATGAAAACCCATTCCTGGAACTGCTGATAGATACCATATTGAGATATTTTACATAAATTATTTTATTTATAACAGAATGGTGGTCAACCAGCCCTCAGTAATGGTGGGAAGCAGGACTGCTCAGGAGACCACCAACATCTGTAACTTTCCTCTTGCTCAGCTATGAATGGGACTCAGCTCTCAACTGTCTTTGGCTGTAGCTCCTCTTTCTGATTCTGAGAAAGGAAATCTGATTGGCTTATTCCAACACTGGGGTCCAATCAGCTGTGCCCAGAGGATGAGGTCTGGTGGCCCATCAGCTGCTACTGAGGGCTCTGGGAGCAGACTTGGGCAGAAGAGTCCAGGCAGGACACAGAGGCCCACTACCAGGGCTGCCACACCCACAAAGTCCTTAGTGCCATTTCTTATGAGCTTGGTGTTTCCTATTTCACACAAACAAGGGAAACTTGAGTGCGGCTCAGAAGCAGTACTTTGTTTCTGTTTGTGTTGCTTTCCACATGGGATCCAGTGACTGTTTAGTCCAGGGGAGAGCTGTTTCAGTGCAGCAGGAGGGGCGCCCCAACCAGGAAGGCTGGTTCTTCATTGTCTTAGTGAGCAAATTGGGGTTCCTTTAGAGAGCTCTTAGAACCACCTCCCCTGAAACAGTTCATAAGTTCTCTTTAAGTTATGATTATTTTTAAATCACAGGTGCAGAGGATTGAATTAACCAAACTCATAAATTCATGATATAAATAAATGATTATCAGGATAGACCTGTGCAAGGCCCCTCTCTGATTTTATTTATCTACACTCACACACACTCCCATCTCCCCCAAGAGAAAACCATTCTAATATATTTAGTGTGTACCCTATCATTTTTTACTGCATTGTTCCAAATATGTTGCTGTTTTGTGCATGTATTTTGAGCCTGTGTAAATGGCATTATCTTATACATCTCACACTATCGCATGTAACAACATGTGTTGACATGCTCGCCAACAATGCACGATCATGCCCCTTACCCACTGAATCCTCCTTTGATGACACTGCTGCCCTATTACCCCATCGGATGGGAACACCGGCTGTCTACTCCATTCACTGGGGCTCTCTGCCAATGCTTGGCAACCGGGGACTCATGGGAGCAGATGGGCCACTCAACGGTGAACTGTCCTCCCCACCATCACCATCAGCCTGTGTTCTGAGTGTTTCTTGGGTTCCTTGTGCTCTAGTCCTGCTCTTCCTGGGTCCCTCCTCCCCAGTCGCTCCCTCAGGGCCCACTCTGACCACTGCTGTGGAAGTCAGTAGAACATGATCCAACCCAGCCCAGCCAGCCACAAGTGGGCCAAAGCACAGGGCAGCTAGTGCCGCAAATGCAATTTCTAGCAGCTCTCCAAGGGAACAGCCCACAACTGGTCCCTGTGCTATATTTGTTTGGGCAATAAATCACGACAGCAGGGAATTAATTACAACCCAAGGTAGGAGAAGTCAGCTGCTCCTCAACCAAGTGGCGACTGACCTTTCTCCTACTCATGATAAAAAAGGAACAAAGGAAGGAAGGAAGAAAAAGTATTATAATCCATAATATAATTTCCCCCCAAGGGTTTGAATTATTTGAAAGGTTTGGGTTACTTGAGGGAAATTAAATAAACCATTATATTACACTGTTCTGCTTTTAGCTACAAAGTGTTTCTTATTGTGAAAAATATTTCCCAGTGAGTGGCTGTCTGAAATATTTATTGGCCCAAGTCCTAGGCATCATTACCACGGACTCAGTAAGCCACTCCGTGTGGGAAGTCATGTTTCCTGGGATGCTGTTTTTACCTAAAAACCTGCAGTAACATTTTCTTTCATGGTGCTGACCCTAAGAAGATAATGGTGTTCAATGAACTGATACAATCTTTAATAATCTATCGCCCTTACAGAAAACTACACAGAAATTTTTTAAGCAGCTAAAGGAAAATCCGAAGGGACCCATCAATCCTGAAAGCAGTGAAAAGTATATAAAGACTGAGTTGATGCTTCTAAAACCAATTTTCCCTCAGCAAGTTTTATTTTGGGGCCCTGCTGTTATGCATGGTAGATAGTATCGCCCAACATAAACCGCATGGGAAGCTTTCAATTGGGCTGTTTGTTACACTGGGGGAGCAATTGATTCTGGTTTTCTCTGTGGTCTGAAAGCCCACTTCTGAGCTGTTGGATTCTTTGCCCTGTGAGCCCAAGTGACATACACCAAATCACCACACATTTCGTTTCAGAAGATCACTGTGACTGTTAGAATTCAGGCTCTGTGCCTTTCCTAAATATGTGTGTGTGGTTTTTTCTCTTTTACAGAAGCTGCAAAGAATCAATACTCCTGACTGTCATTCAGCCTTACCCTGTAAGTATTCTGTGAGTAAAAGTGCCATCGTCTGATCTGGGGCTGCTTTCTGCTCCCCCCGCTCCAGTGAATCCATGACGATGAATGACGGCAGAGAAAAACTAGCATACATTTGCAATAGGAGCTCCAAACTCCTGACTGTTTGTATTTTGTACTTCATGAGAACAAACCCAATATTAGAGAGAAAGGGAAGTAGCGCATTTCCTAAATATCTTAAAAATCAACTCTTAGGTCCTATGCAACTCTCACCATCTGGAAATGACACAAAACTCAACATTTTCTTGGAATTTTCAGCTTAAGAATCATAAGTCTAATGGGAATGTCCAATTGTAGGAAGCTGAAGCACAATTGCTTTTCTTACCCCCATCGAAATAATTTGGTAGAGAAATAGATGTTTCAGTGAGACCTGCTTTAAAAGGTGGGTATTAGAGGTAATATGGTCATCAGAATTTCATTCGTCAGCCTTCAGTTCCCATGATTTTTTAAAAAACAACTTTATCATGGCTTAATGGTTTATATGGTTTATATATATATATAAAAGACTCAGCTTTATATTGCCTGTTTCTTTTAGTCCCATCTCTCTGATAAAAACTACACACACATCTTTTGATGTGAAAACTAAGAAGACAACAAGATGTAAGAGAACCAAGATTTGAGATCTAGTTCCCAACAATATAATGGGTAATTCCTATACCTACGCAGAACACCGGTTTCCTCATCTGAATGAGGAGAAGGTTAGTTCCCATCCAAGGGCCTCCCTGCTCCACAATCTCCTGTTCTACGATGCCTTTTCTAGAAATTAGAGCTGCCCTGTTTTTAGACTGTTTCATTTACCAAAATGTCACTCATACTCACTTCAAATTACCCAGACTTCTTTATTTCTTTGCTGTGGACAAATCTATTTTGGTCAAGCCGATGTAAATGTCAATAATGAGCAAGTGACTGACCAATTATCAATTCCTAGAGGAACTCAGGTTGACCCTGCCTTTCCTGAATTCTCTGTCTCCAGAGACGGAGAGTTATAACTTATTAGCAATGCAAGATCAAAACCACTTGACTCCAAACCAGGTTATTTTTGCAATGTGGATAACACTTTGCCCCATGCAGTAGACTTAGAGAAAGAGAGAGGAGTTTTGCATTAAGTTAAGGGTTGTGTCTTCTGGTTTTGCTCACTCTGTTTGCTGTTTGAATCTGCATGACTTGTTATTTATATGAATACCCATTATTACCATCAGTGAGTCAGTGAGTCATGGGACTTCCTTTTAACAGATAATCTCAAGTTTTCTAGGCAGTCCAGTGGCTCTCCCTGTTGTGTTCTATTGACAGTCAACATTCAGTAAGAGCATTTAGGAGCACATGCTACACGCTGGCCGACAGCTATCCCTCTGCTCTTCAGAGTCGCTCTCCCCCTCCCAGTTATTGCGGATGAATTCACACCTTTGATTTCCTTTGACCAGCCCTCCTTCCTGAAATACCCACAACATATTCCACCCCACCACCTCCTCAGCCTAGTTGAATCCTTCTCACCCTTGAAGTCTCAGCATTCTAAATACTACCTTTGAGTTTCTCACTGTTGGCACTGTTGCTGTTTGGGCCGGAGAACTCCATGTTGTGGGTGCTGTCCTGTGCACTGTTGAGTGTTATGCAGCATCCCTGGTCTCCACCCACTAGATGGCAGTAGTACCTCTCCATTAGTTGTGACAGCCAAAAATGTCTCCAGACATTGCCAAATGTTCCTTGGAGAACAAAATCTCCCTCACTTGGGAACCACCATCCTACTTAAAGTTTTCCCTCACTGATCTATTCCAAAGTGGCTCTTTCCTCCTATGTATTGTAGGAGTTGAAATAAAGGGGTTAAAACCCCAAAGTTACTGCTTGATCAGGCGGTGGTGCAGTGAATAGAGCATTAACCTGGGTCGCTGAGGACCCAGGTTCGAAATCCTGAGGTTTCTGCCTTGAGCGTGGGTTCATCTGACTTGAGCATAGGCTCACCAGCTTGAGCACAGGGTTGCTGGCTTGAGCGTGGGATCATAGACATGACCCCATGGTCGCTGGCTTGAGCCCAAAGGTCGCTGGCTTGAGCCCAAGGTTGCTGGCTTGAGCAACGGGGTCAGTGGCTCAGCCAAAGCCCCACCCACCCCGTCAAGGCACATATGAAAAAACTATCAATGAACAACTAAGGTGCCACAACTATGAGTTGATACTTCTCATCTCTCTCCCTCCCTGTTTGTCTCTCTGTCTCTCTCTCTTGCAAAACAAAACAAAACAAAGTTACTTAGATACATTGCATGTAGAGAGAAGAACAGATAAGAGAAGAAATTTCAAATTTTTACTTATATGTTTCTTTTTGGATTTTCCTACAAGCAAATTGTTGGGGTTTTTTTTAAATTTTTGATTGGGTTTTATTTATTTTGCATATATCCTCTTGGTAAATCAGGATTGACATACAGAAACAGATGACCCAACAGACCAAAAGAAAGTTCATGAATTTTATTTTTATTACAGATAATAAAAATCAGCATTTTAATTTTTTTGTAGTTTGCTGGCCAGCGTTTTTCATGTTGTATTTCCTGTGCATAATAAGGTCTAGTCAAGATAGAAAACCAATGCTTACACCTTCTTGCCATATTTTACCTGGGTTCAGGGCACCTCAGTGTGACCCAGTCACAAAAATCAGTCTCCATTAAGGGTCAAGTACACTTGGAAGAAGATCTTAGGATCCCCAAAATTCTTTGAGAAGAAATAATTTTTAATATGTTGCTGCCTCCTACCTTAAATAATATGGAGGGCTCTCTCTCCATCCTTTTTAATTTATTTCTTAGGGAAAAGTGTAAATACCATAGGAAATACAGAAGCAGAAAAATATGTGTTGGCAGAAGTTTTTCTCAGAGAACCATTGCAAACATTTTGGCCTATTTCTTTTCTTTTTTCTTTTTTTTAATTTTTATTTTAGAAAGAGAGGAAGGGGAAGAGAGAGGAACATCTATCTGTTCCTGTATGTGCCTTGACCAGGAATCAAACCCACAACCTTTGCTTGTCGGGACGATGTTCTAACCAACTGAACTATCTGGTCAGGACTTGGCCTATGTCTTTCCATCCTTTGTTCTGTGCCTTGTCAATAGTTGAGATTATATTGTGTGTGCAATTTTATTCTGCTTCTGTCACTTAGTATATCAAACATTTCCCCATGTCATCAAGGATTCTACATAAGCATCATATACATGGCTATAAAACATTACGTTGAACCAAGATTTACTTAACCAACTCCCTATCATTGAGCCCTTGTAATGTCTAATGTTTTGCTATGATAAATAATTCTGCAAAGAACATCTTTGTATATAAATCTTAATTCATATTTAGTAGTATTTCCTCAGTATGGAGTTTTAGAAGGCAAATCTCTGAGTTACTCATGAATTTTATTTGTTTGGTTGTGATGCACTATCTACTTGTACTGTTACTATTTTTATTACAGATCTTTCTTAGCCAGCCTCTTTCTTTTGTCCTTTCCCCAATTCTCAAGTCCAGAACTTCCAAGTTCAACCATACCTGAGACAGAGAGTATTTAATGAAGTCTATAACCTCTCATAACACAACCCCAACTCTGGGACTTGGGCTAAGTCAGTTCCAGTTCCCATATCCCTGCACTACCATGAGTCACACTTTTTTAGGTTTCTTCTAAGCCAAAGAGCTTAGGGACCTGCTTGTCTGCATCTCACTTCCTACCTGCCTTCCAGCATATTGCACACACCTGAGGGAGGCTACAGAACTCCTCATGGAAGCCCCAGTGTCAGCCCAATTTCCAACTGGGAGCACTAGTGACATTTTTGCCTGTTGGATTTTTCTGGACATAGGAGCATGCACATGGAACAAACTGGAAGTGCTAACAAATTATCACTCCCGGAAGAGCAGCCATTCCATCACTGACAAGATATCTCCCAGCTTCCTCTCTTCCTAAGTCAATAAAACTCTGAAGTCTGTGGTCTACCTTGTTTCCCAAGGTTCCCAGTAGGGTTAGTTTCCAGTTGCTTACAGTGGTGCCTGACTTAACAATGAATGCTTTATTGGCTTACTCCATTCTCCAACTCACCTACCTACCCATGCTTCCTGGGAGCTCCTCCAAAATCAGCTATCTGCTTATAGGATCTACTTTGGGGGACTCCAAACAAAGTTACCTACGGGCTAGTAAGTCATCAGCAAGCATTTTCTCAATGCCTACTATAGAAGTAACTAGAAAGCCCAGCTGCTCTAGATATTATAAATTGTAATTAAAATGATTTGTGCAAAGGTGTCTGCTAATTCAAACTGAATTACCCAGGGCAGGCGGCGAGGACACCCCTTTGCTTAGTGCCCCACGGGGTTTCCCCCTACTTGCTTAATTGCTTAAAGTAGAGTGCAATGAAGGAAACCACTGGCAGTACATTTCTTAAGAGCCACCGCTAGCTCAATAAATAAAGGTGATTTAAATAATAAAATGTTAATTCACATGTCAAAGATCTCTTTGTACACAACATTTCTTGTGTAGATCTTTCCATCATTTTTAAGCTTGCCTTGCAGAGGACCATCAATTATTTTTAATTTTACATGATTGCTGGCTCATTGCTTGCTATAGCATTAGAGGCCAACTTTTTTTCAACTTCGTGCATCATTTTATATGCAGTAGCAAATGGGTTAATGTCTTGAAATAATTCCCCCATTTCATTAAGTAAGGTCTCAGGAACTCTTTTATTCCATTCTAAACGTGCCGAACTGGCTTCTGAGGGATCAAGTATATATAATTGAGCAAACTTTCTTTACCCGTCAGAGGGATGCAAAGTTCCAGTTTGATGGTAAACTTGACCATGAAGTCAAAAGCAATAAAGTCCTGGTCCAGGCAAGTCAATTGGTTTGTTTCCCATGGACGCAAAAGCAAACGAACTATTAATGGATCGAATGCTATCCATGTACTGTTTGCTATTTGGATGCTGATTAGTCAACAATTTATTCAAGAGTGGTGGATAATTCTCAATTAGTGGAACTACAATGTTTCCGTACTTGCAACATTGAGAAAATCCTTTCTTGCCACGGTCAAATCTATTAGTTTCTAACTTGAAGTTTAAGGACTGACAGTGTTCACATTTAATGTTCACGAGAGGAATGCTCCAAAATTAAAGTTTCTCCGTTTGAAACTGTTTTAATCCTTTTTGCGTTTTGGTCAGCATTACTCTGTCATTTTTTTTGCATTTCTCTCCTGCCTTTGTTCAAGGGACTCATTTTGTCGAGACAGGCTTTTTTGTCTTGCATCTGAGGCAAGCCTTGTTTCTCTATGCTCATCAGTCTCATTTTGCTGAGAAAGACACATTTGCTCTGCGACTGAAGCAAGCCTTGTCTTTCTCTGCTCAGTGGTTTCTTTTTGTCGAGAAAGCCGTTTTTGTGCAGCTTTAGCTCCTTTTCTCTCCTCTTCAGTGCTGTATTTTCTAGGAGGCATCCTTAAAAGAAATTACGATAAGACGTAGTTTTTATGTAAAACAGATGATTGCCAATGCAAACAAATGTTCACCTTCCCCCTGACACGCTCAATTTGCGTTCAGCCTTAAATTGTTTCAAAAGCAGATGATTGCTAATGCAAACAAATGTTCACCTTCCCCCTGAACCGCTCAATTTGCGTTCAGCCATGGCAACTTCACCCCATTGGCTAGTACAGTTACGCAAGCAACCAATAAGCTATCAGTGACAAACAGACACTTAAGCCGCATATAATAAAGATACTATAAAGCTAAAGGGATTGCAAGTTTAAGATCCTTACACTTCAGTTCCAGAAATTAATCTTATTTATGTAATTATTTTCAAGCTAAGTTCTAGTGACTTCTAAGAGCATCTAAAAGCATCAGGAGCATGCCACACATTTGTCATGACCACCTTAGCAACAGCAAATTTGGAGAGAGGTGCCAAAACTTAAAATTAATTAACAGTGGGAGAATCTGATTATTCTAAATGGTAATCATTTGTCATTTCCACCACGGGATATGCAGTACTTATGATCAGATCTGCAGGTTGCTAAGAATTAGTTCACCAGAATTTTGTGTGCTGGGCATTGTACATTTTTTGAGCCACAAAGAGGGGTCTGAGTGAAAACTGCTATCATGACTGGTTTACATTCTCCGTGAACCAAAGTAACTCTAGCCACTGGAATAAGCCATTACTTTGTTGATTCTAATTCAATAACCTTCAGACTTGAAGGGCTTATGTTTTTATTATCAGAAAGTAGTTCTTAAAATAAATGTCAATTATATGAAAAAGTCACAAATCTAGAATAAGAAAAATGTACCCATGTGGATTCTTAGGCTTCAAACTATGCATAAAGTAATATTTGCTTTACTACCTTGGCTATCTAGTTTGCATTCTGCTTTCCCTAGCTTACCAGGTCTGTCATTAGGTCCTGGTGATCTAGGTGAACAAATATGGGAATAGGGCTACAGGTGGTGGGCATGCTCTAGCTAGGGAGAGATGAGAGAAGCATCCCCTCTTTATAAGTTCTGGTACATGGGGCCACTTACCTTAGGGCAGGGGTCGGGAACATTTTTGGCTGAGAGAGCCATGAATGCCACATATTTTAAAATGTAATTCTGTGAGAGCCATACAATATGCTTAACACTAAATACAAGTAAATATGTATATTTTATGTAAGACCAACACTTTTAAAGTACAGTAAGTCTCTGAATTCTTTTTAATAACGTTGTTATGCTGTTGCTAACCAGTGAGGAATAAAGTATTTCTTACTATTAATGCGACTTCTGGTGCTGCATGGTTTTGCTGATGGCTTTGTAGTCTGGTTGATACGTGGTGAGGTTAAGCTTCATGCAGGCGTTGAGACTTCCATCTGTTAAACGTGATCATAGGCTGGTCTTAACGTTCTTTAGATGTGAGAAAGATGGCTCACATGCAAACGTAAAGCCAAATATTGTCAGTACAGCAATACTCACATGCTGCAGTGTGTGGTATGTGATGGGAAGCGTGTTCCAAGTTTTGACAATCAGCTGGTCCGCGGGTTGAAGTTTCTTCATTTCTCCCCACTTGTGTTTGCTCGCCAACTCTGCTTGCTGTCGTGCAAGTCTTTCCAAATCTTCATTCAGTGACTTGAACTTATTCACCCACATGTCTGAGGCCTTCAGGTCAGCAGCTTGTAGCTCAAAATCTCTGATGGAGACTCCGGGGATGTAACTCAAGTCGGCGCTGTCCACTGCACACTCATGTAGATGGGTGATAAACTTAAAAAGAAGAGTGTGCTCATGAAATTCTCCAAAGAGCACTTTGAATGACTGCAGGAGATTAGATGTGAAGCCCACTAGCTGCTGAAGATCAAGATGTTGAGCAGGGTCACTTGCTGTGCATGCATCTTTAAACTCTACCAGTTTTTCAAAGTGTAGTAAACGACCTGTTTCAAAGTCAGTGATGAAGAGCTCCAGCTTGTTTTCAAATGCAAACACTGCTTGTTGAAGGGATAAGACTGTATTTCCAACGCCTTGCATTTTCACATTGAGCTGGTTCAGATGTTCAGTCATGTCCACGAGATAGTAGAACTTCAGGAGCCAGTCAGTGTTAGCTAACTCAGGATGCTCGATGTTTTTCATTTCAAGAAAAGTCCAGATTTCGCTCAGACAAGCTGTAAAATGGCTGAGCACCTTCCCTCTTGACAACCAATGCACATTGCTGTGCAGAAGCAGACCAGGATAATTATTCCCATCTTCATCCAGCAGTGTTTTAAACTGGTGATCATTTAAAGCTTGGGCAACAATAAAGTTGACCACCTGAATGACCAGCAACATCACCTCACCAAGCTGCTCACCACACATCTGAGCACAAAGCGCCTCCTGATGTAAGATGCAGTGAAAACTTAGGATGGGTCTCTTTTCATGTTCATGAAGAAGTGCAATGAATCCTCTGTTTTTCCTCACCATGCACGGAGCACCATCAGTACACACCGAAATGAGTTTATCCATCGGTAGATTTTTTTCTTTAGCAACCTCAGTGAAAGACTTGAATAAATCCTCCCCTCTTGTTGTCTCTTTCATAGGCAAGACAGCAAGACTTTCCTCATGTAGTGTGTCACCCACAGCATACCTTACAATCACGCTGAACTGGGATAAATGGCTTACATCTGTTGACTCATTCAAAGCGAGAGAAAAGAATGGTGCTGCATTTATGTCCTTCACTTGTGTAGCCTCAATTTGATTTGCCATCATGATGGTACGATCGTGCACAGTTCTTGCTGACAGAGGCATGTCTTTTATTTGTTTGTTTATCTTGTCTTTATTCGAAAAGTCGTCAAAAAGTTCACTGGCAACATCAAGCATGAGTGTTTTGGCATACGTCCCATCTGTGAATGGCTTTCCGTTTCTCACAATTGCTAAAGCACCAGCAAAGCTAGCCGAATTCCAGTTACCTTGTTGGGTCCAAACATGGAGTTGCTGCTGACTAGCTTGCACTCTACACAGTAGCTCTTGACATGCTTTCTTCCTGCTGTCCCCCGCTGGAATTTCAATGCAAATGTAGTATGGTGTGTGTCGAAGTGCCGCTTGCATTTCATCAATGCAATTTTATCATTGCACATTAGACACACTGCAGAACCTGCTCTCTCCTCAAAGGCAAATTCCTCATCCATTCCTACTGAAAAGTACGATATGCCTCATCTTTTTTTCTTTTAGCCATCTTCTTCGTCAAAAGTGTTTCTGCAATTAGCTAGATGACTACTTGATTAAAAGGAGGGAAGTTTACTTCTTGACCTCATATTACGCATTATCCAATAAAAATTTGGTGTTGTCCCATAGGACAGCTGTGATTGGCACCTGCAACCATGAACAGAAGCTGTAGGAAATGAATGACTGTAATACGTGAGAATGTTTTATATTTTTAATGTTATTTTTTTATTAAAGATTTGTCTGCAAGCCAGATGCAGCCATCAAAAGAGCCACATCTGGCTCGCAAGCCATAGGTTCCCGACCCCTACCCTAGGGCCAGGTAACCCTTTCTACTTCCATGGGAACATCACTGCATTCTACGATTACATATCAAATGATATGAATAAAAAATAAGTCCTGTTAAACATACATTTTTATTGATGCAAGGACTTATGGGTCTGGCCTGCGGTGGCACAGTGGATAACGCATTGACCTGGAACACTGAGGTCACAGGTTTGAAACCCTGAGTTTGCCTGATCAAGGCACATATGGGAGTGAATGCTTCCTGCTCCCCCTCCCCCCTTTTCTCTCTCCTTCTGTCTGTCTCTCTCTGTCTCTCCTCTCTAAAATGAATAAATTTTAAAAAAGAAAGTATGTAGAACATTTTAGAAAAGTATGATAAAATATTATCTTAAAAATTCAGATGCATAGAAGAATAAACCTCAGTATCTGACACATTGAACATGTGTGCAATCCTCCATTCCAGAACAATACCAGGTAAGCGGGGCGTTGCTACATTCCGACAGCTTATCTAATTAGTAGCGTCTCTTCAGGGTAGCTTTATTACAGCCAGTGCACTTGGCTAAACTCATTGTGCCAATGGAAATATCGCTGGCTTAAAATCATTAAGGGAGAATCATGCTTTCCCTTCAGCTAAAAATTGCACATCAAAAGCAAATGAACTCACTACTGTATGATTTGTTCATTAATCACTACTAAACTTGGCCTATAATTACCAGGCTACCGAAGAGAACACAATGTCATCACTTCACCTCTGCAGTGGGAGTTTTAACGTCACACTGAGCAAATTCAAAGCTGTTCTTTTTAAGGAGCAGCCATTCGGGGGGAGGGGGTTGTTTTGTCTGGTCATGTCTTATTTAAAGGGCAGCCATTCCCTTGAAACATCTTGCGTAAGGGGAGGAACTACAGCTCTGGAGGTCAAACCATCCATCCATCCAGTCCTGTGTCACTGCTCAAAGCAAAAGGTGGGCTGGGTGTGGAGGAGGACTTTCAAAATAACAGAACTCCCCCAGGATTAAAGCAAAATGCCACCAGGAACACACCCATACTTGTTTTACTGTTTTCTTAACAATGATTTTGTTTAATTGTAGTGTTTTGTATTATTATAATAAAATAAAAACATTCTCTTATTTATTATATACACAGCATAAATTTACCATTTTAACCATTTTAAAGTGTACAATTCTGTGGCATTAAGTACATTCAAAATCTTGTGTAACCATTATCATTATCTAGCTCCAGGACTTTTGCATCACCCCCAAAGGAAAACCTGTACCCATTAAATACTCACTCCCTGGTCTCCCCTCCACTAGCTTCTGGCAACCACTAACCTACTTCTTTCTCTATGGATTTGCCTATTCTGGACATTTCATATAAAGGGAACCAAATCATATAATATATAGCATTTTCTGTCTTGTTCCTTTTCACTTAATATGATGTTTTTGAGGTTCATGCATGTTGTAGCGTGTGTCAGAACTTCATTCTTTTTATGGCTGAATAATATTCTATTGTGTGGATAGACATGATATTTACCCATTAAATCATATTATTTTTAATTGGTCTCAAATATAATTATATCTCACAAAGATAGGAATCCTTTTATTTTCCCACTTTAATTGAAATTCAAAGTATGGGACACCCAAATTGACTTTTGTGCCTTGAAATTAATGCAGTACACAAAAGGTTGAACCTCTGTGCTGATGCTACAGTCAATTACTACACAGAATTCTTTACACAATGTCCTCAGTCTCTTGGGACTATATAGTATGAAAACATTACATTGAACCATATGCAATCTCTAATATTTGACCATTTTAATCTCTAAAATAGCAGTTGGATGATTTAAGCATACAATTTTACCTCTATATTAGGTTCAATAGAGAATGTAGTTCCTTTTAAAAATAAGCACAACTACTAGAAGTGAATTTCCTTTCCCTCAGGCTTCATTAAAATTCTGCAACAAGGATGATTCTCAGATGAAGTAAATTTACCAACATTATGCAGCCAGGGATCTCCCTGGACACAGAGACCCTCTAGACAGGATTTTCCAATGGACTTTCAGCTTCTGAGCAACTGAGTCTCTCAGCCCTCTTTCCAATAAAAGATTGTACAAAGAACCTGTAAGGAAAGGCAAAATAGGAGGTCAACTTTCAATTTTAAGTCAAGGGTTCCTCTCTACCCTGCCCAGTAAGACCACATGATCACAGGTTACAAGCAAGAGGCTGAAACTCAAGTTTTGGGTACCTAAAGCATGTGTATGTAGGTGTGTGCATGTGTGCATGTGTGTGTGTGCATGCGTGTGTGTGTGCACGCACACGCACTTGCCTGCTCACATGCCCAATGCCCTTAATGTGAATAACAATGAAATTATCAATCATTTTAGAGCTGTCAATGGCTCTTCTTCACCTGATTAAAAAACATAATTAGTGAGCCACTTATCATAAGCCCAACATTAGATTTGGCCACCACCTCACCTTCCACATGGTACTCAAAGCTCTGTATTAAAATCAGGGTGTAGGTACTTTCACAGCCATCATGTAAAAAGGTCCTTGGAAGTGTGCCCAGAGAGAACAGGAAACATGCTGTTTGTAGTTCTGGTCTGGTGACTAAATCAAACTTATTACCTTATGAGCATGACAAGGTTTCGAATGCATCTATAATTTGTATTTCATCCTTGAATTGGGCATGTACCAAACACTAAAAAATATTGCATATCTGGAAAGATAAAGATAAAAAGCAACTGTTATAAGATTTGCATTATGTTACCAATAATCAGATCAAATGTTTTTGTTTTGTTTTGTTTTAGTCTCCCAAATCAGCATTTATTAGTGCTGCAAAAAAGGCCAGATTAAAGTCCAATCCTGTCAAAGTGCGCTTCTCCGAGGAGGTCATCATCAACGGCCAAGTGTCGGTGAGTTGACAGTCGCCTGCTTGTGACTCAGAGCGAGTAATTAAGGCACTAAGCAAAGCCAGTAGCCCTGCTGGAATGATTAATCTGAAATTCTATTTTGTAGGGGTGTCAACCCTCAGGATTGTAAAGGGCTTGAGCAGTCACCAAGTTGTGCCTGATGTGTTCCCTCTAACATTCCCAGAATCTGGAATAGTCCGGTGTTGAATACTTCCAGTGTTAGAGACCTCACTAGTTTGCAAATTAGTTCATTTGATTTGAAGTCACTGATGTTGTCTCATTTTGAGTAAAATATACCTCTTTGAAACTTCCACCTATTTCTTCCCATTCTGCCAGCTAAGCATTCTTCCATGACAGCCCCTTATATATTTTGAAAAAAGTATGGTATTTCCACTAATTTTTCCTTAGCCAAAATAAAATGTTCTTATTCTTTCAACTAATCAAAATGAAAAAGAAGTTAAAATGGTGGGAAACTTTCATATATGCAACCAGAAGTGAAGAGATTCCTGCCAGGATTTTCATCAATAGGTCTTGATAGCAATCATGATTGCTCACACACATAACTGATCTTCAAAATGAATAATGCAAACATTAATAGTATGTATTATTTTTAGTTTTTTTTTTCCAAAAAAAGTATAGCATAGTGTTTTTAGTGTTTAGAAAACCATCATTACAGGCACTATTTTTTTTAGACCTTTGTAGTGCCAGCTTTTTCGTTGAGGTTTTATTGTTGCTGTTGGTATTGTTTAAATAAACTCACAAGGGTAAAAGCTCACCCATAGCATGCTCCTTATGGATCACAAACTCTTCCCTGAGCATGGTCCTGGATCTGAATTTGAAGATGCGGACCTGCACATCCTGGGCAAGGCACTGATGGTCAAAGTATCTTCTAGCTCATGCTTACTGACCTCTGTCTGCCCTACCTGGAGTCCAGGGCCTCAGCTGGCCAATCTGCATACTACTGTGATGCTTGTAGGGAGTGTCATAAGGCAGTCACTGTGCTGCCTGTGAGCATTTAGCTGTGGCCTTCTCCTTCCAACTGCCTATCACCCCATCTCCTCTGCCCTCCCTCCACACCATAGTTTGTTCTGCTCAGTTCAGTGGATTCCCATCACTCTGAATACAGAGTTACCATACATTATCATTTCAGAACAAAACAACCAGTCCAGCCTAAGGCTGGATGGTTCCAGCCATGGAGGAATCACTGTATCACAGAAGGTTGTGGGAAACTTCCCTCATCTTTTCTCAAGCTTCTGAGATTGGGCAATCGGTTTATGCTACTTCAGAAAGAATATGACTCTAGAGGCTGCTGTGGAAGTTTCACTGTGTCCCTTGATAGAACAGGGCTCGCTCGAAGCAGCTGGTGTGTGGGGACAGCCCTGGGGGGTCGATCATCTCATGCAGCCTCCACTGCCTCTCGACAGACCTATGTCTGGCAGGGACGTTCAGGCATGTGTCCGCTCTTCAGCCTTTGTGACAGTCTTCCCTTCCAGTCTGCTCTTGCTCTTCTGAGTCATTGTATATTATTTCTTCTGGACTTGGGGCCAGACAAACGCAGTGAATTGGGTAGCAAAGAAGTCATGGGTGAAGTAGAAAGCAGAGGAAGGAATTTCAGAGAAACAGGAAGTGAAAGGTGCGGAACCTGTCCCAGAAATTTTCAGGGATTAAATCCTCATAGACTAACTGTAGGACATTAGCAAGTCTTCAGTTTCCTCATCTGTAAAACAAAGGACATGTGGTTCCATAATTGTTGAGTTCCCCTCGACTCTTGTGACTTAATGATCAACTACATGTGAGTAACACAATTCCCTCCACGGATTCCTGGAACTCATTCAACATGCCTTCATTCTCCCCCTTTCATCTCTCCCTACTTGCAATTACAGAGGAAAGTCAAAGGATACAATTCTATTGTTTATTTTGGATTGTGTATTTTGTTTCTTTATTTATTTTGGGGGTTTTTTAAGAACTTTTCTTAAGTGATAAGTGAGGAGGCAGATAGACAGACTCTCACATATGCCCTGACCGGATCAACCTGGCAAGCCTCCTATGGGGTGATGCTTTGCCCATCTGGGGCCATTGCTCTGTTGCTCAACAACCAAGCTATTTTAACACCTGAGGTGAGGCCATGGAGCTATCCTCAGCGCCCAGGGCCAACTTTGCATGAATCATTTAAGACATGGCTTCAGGAGGGAAAGAGAGAGAGACAGAAAGAGAGAGAGAAGGGAAAGAGGGAGTGGTAGAGAAGCAGATAGTCACTTTTGTGTGCTCTAACTGGGAATTGAACCTCCACATGCCAAGCTGATACTCTACCACTGAGCCAACCAACCATGCCTAGTTGTTTTTTGAAGCACCTCTTTTTGAGTTAAATTTAAATTATCTGTTTGTTATAGAGTTAGTATTTTTCTCCATCAACACACTAACCCATTTCTTTTATATGTCCTCTTTGAGTTTCGGGAATATTCCTTCATGAGCTAAAAATTGTTTCACAGAATAAGTCTATATTTGAAGCTGATTAATGCTTATGATTTGCACCCACAGGCCTCACATCTAACACATCATCACTGGTGCTCATTCTGCTAAGACATACTGCTCTGCTAAGTCTGGGCCTGTGGTTCCAAACATTGTGGCTTAGTTACAAAGGAGTCATTTCTGTGACCATATTTTCCAATGGGAAACCATGACTTTAAAAAAAAAAAAAAACTCGTCTGTTTGATTTTCTGATGGGAAAAGTTCTTTTATTTGAATGAACTGAGTTATTTGTAGCTGGAAAAGAATTTTTCCATGAACAACTGAACTCAGATATCACCAAAAGGACACCTTGGTTGGCCTCAGAGAGTTCAATTGTTTTGTTTTGTTTTTAATGTCGCCTTAGAATAAATTGTAGATATGTGTGGCTCTTGGCAGCAGCAGAATTATAATTCAACTGACCTAAACGCCATCCTCTCTTCATGTTGTTGTTAAACAGGAAACTGTTAAGGATAATTCACTTCTTTTTATGCCAAATGTTTTGAAAGTCTATCTGGAAAATGGGCAGACCAAATCATTTCGCTTTGACTCCAGTACCTCCATAAAGGTAAGGGGACCCACTAAACTCTGAGCTGTGCATCTTGTATGGGCACTTTCTTTCAAAACTGTCTGTTGATTTCTGAAATTTTTTTTGTTTGCTTCAAATAAGATAGTATGTGAATACTGTACTTAAAAACAAACCAAAACAAAAAGCTTAAACTAAGAAGGTTCTTTTGTGTGTGTGTGCATGTATGTGTGTTACAAAACAATATAATATGCCATCAGTGATGAACTACAACAGCTAGTCATTTTAATGAAGCTGCAGATTAAATAAAATCGCCTGACTGTCACCAAGAAGGCTTGGCACCCTGCCCAAAGTCAGCATGATTTCTCAGCAGTGTTAGCCACCAAGAAGATTAAGATGGAAGCTGTTAATTGAATATCTGCTACTTTGGTGTCCAGCAAAAACAAGGAGAATAATTTAAAGATAACATTTACTTTTAATTACTTAGCTACTTTTATGGAAATGATGCATAAAAGACAGAAATGAGGCATGCATCTTAGGAGAAGAGGTGAAAAGGAAGATTCACAAGGCAATTCAATTATAGTCATCCCACCTTATCCACGGGGGTACCTGCAAAGACCCCCCAGTGGATGCCTGAAGCCCCAGATGGTAACAAACCCTATAATATACTATTTTTATTACCTTTTCACTGAAAGGAAGTACTTTATGACTTCTCTTTGGCATATCCAAATTTCCATGGTATTGTTAGTAAAACAAGGGTGACTTGAGCACAATCACCGTGATACCTTGACGGTCGATCCAATAACGAGACAACGACTGAATGACTAATGGGCAGGGAATGTCTACAGCATGGAGATGCTGGGTGCTGGAAGAAGTCACATCCTGGGAAGGATGTCGCGAGAGTTCATCACACTACTCAGAACAGTGTGCAGTTTAAAACTTATAATTGTTTATGCCTGGAATTTTGCATTCAATATTTTTAACTGTAGTTGACCACGGATAACTGAAACCGCAAAAAGCAATACTGCGGATAAAGGGTAACTACTTATTTCAGAGCCACAGGTGAGTTTGCATAATGGGTATTGTAACAAAGCATTCAGGTTTTTCCACATGCTTCCTTCCTGGCGAAGAAAAGTACATATTCTCTTTCTTATTGGACAAAAGTATGTTCAGAAGTTGATTATTCCCTAGTGCTCCATCAGCCAAAAATAGATTTTCTTCAAATGTGCATTAAAACTTATTTTACTGAGGTTTAAAATAAAAGTATCAGTGATGATCTGTACAATAATGTATCAAGAGACTATTTTAACTGGGTATTTAAAATATCTATTAATAGTCAACCCCAATTATCAGTTTTTTAAATTAATCAGCATAAATCTTAAGAGCGGAAGCATTTGTGCAAAGGTCCCCCCACTGGGCATTCTTATTACCATGACACCAGCAAGCAGCTTGTTTGGAAATGCTCGAAATAGGTAGTGATTTAGTAGGTAACGGAGCAGACAATGAGAGTAGATTGATGATATGATGATATAACATTTAAATCATCCTTAAATCATTCCCGATGAAATATGAACTTCCTTCATACAAGATTGCTAATTTCAAATGGTGATAACTTAAAAAGTTAATTCCCTTTATTCCTACTCAAAATCAGTTGATAGTGGCATGTTCCTCTATTGATCAACTAACCCTAGGGGCTGACAAACTTTCTCTGAAAGGGTTTGAGGGTAAATATTTTAGGCTCTGTGGGACAATTGATCTCTGTTGCAACTATTCAACTCTTCTATTGTATCATGAAAGCAGCCATAGAAAGGCGGTTCAGGAGGTCCTTACAACCAGCCTCAGATTCAGTAATTCACATGAAGGACTCATAGAACTCAGCAAATTATTATAGTCATGGTTAAAACTTATTACAGCAGAAGGACAAAAATTGAAATCAACAATAGGAAAAGTGCATAGGGCAGCAGAGATCAGATGTAGAGCTTCTAGCTGTCCTCCCCCCAGAGTTGCTGTACAGACCGTCTCTTCTCCGGGCAATGATGTGTGACAACACACACAGAGTACTGCCAACCAGGGAGGCTCACTCGAGCCTCGGTGTTTGGTTTATTGGCAGTTGGCTACATAGACATAGCCGACCACTTGTGTGACTGACCTCAGTATCCAGCCCCTCCAGAGGTCGAGCTGGTAGCACGTGGCCCAAGGTCCCCACCGAAAATCTCATTGTTAACACAGACCATGTGGTGTGACCCCAGATCCCAGGTAAACAAAGCTACTCCTATCAGACAAGACTCTCAAAGGTTATAGAAGTTACCTCCCAAGAGCCAGGAGTAAAAAGACAAGCCTTTCTTGAAGCAAGATGAATTTTTTTACTACACAGACACTATATAGATGAATGGACAGGGCCAGATTTCATCCCCAAGATGTAGTTTGCAGATCCCTGACCCAACCCAGAGAGCTACATTACTACAGATCCCTCACACACAGTGGCCTCATTCTGTGACACCAACTGGTCAGAAAAGCTCCTGCTCATTGCACCCCTTCCCAATCGGAAGATCCTGCTAATGATTTAAATGCATTTTTTTTAACAGAAACAAATCTGAATGTAGAAAAGCCTGGCTCCTGCTGTAAAGTCCCTTCGGCCTCTCTATTACAGGAACCCACAGTAGACTAAGTTAGGTTTCCCTGGGGATGGCAGACGACAGTGAGGAGACAGGAAGCAATGCAAGAAATTCCCATGAAATTATAGTTATCTTATCTGGTGCCTAATAGCCTTATTATCACAATGGACACAGACTGGTAGGCATAAAATGGAAATAGTACAGTCATGAAAAGGATATGACACTTTAATAAAAATTGGCAAAATTCTTACTACATAGTAACAATATGAACAGAGTATTGCTCTTGATTTTCCAGTGACCTCCCTGTTGATTGGGGGGTTTTATAAAGCATGTGTTGCTATACAAAAACTGATTTTGTGTTCTCTTTTCTGGGCCTCGAGCAAAAAATAATGAAACAGAAAATCTTTTTATGAAATTCAATAGAGTCAAGACATTTCTGTTGAATGATTATTTCTGGTGGAGGGTGGGGGGAATCTTTGTTTTAAAGGGGTCTGAAGACATTGGAAAAGTCCGCAGAGAATCAAAACCTTAGAAAGATCAGTAAAACAAACAACTCTGTGTGTGGTGGGGTTTCTCTATCTTGGCATTGCTGATACTTAGGACCAAATGATCCTTTGTTGTGGGGTCTGTCTTATACATTACAAGATACTTAATAGCATCCCTTCTGGCCTGGCATCCCCAATCCCATTGTCAACCAAAAATGCCTGCAGAAGTTGCCAAATGTTACTGTGAGGCAGAACTGCCCCAGTCCAGTAGCACTGCTCTCTGGGATTGTTGGCCCTTGGAAATAAATGATCTTGTAGTGAGATCATTGACTAGTTTTTAAGTACATGAGAAAAGTGATGGTACAGGACATCAGTTTTGCATGACGGTGAACATATGTTTGTGTATGCAACACCTTTCTGATCACAGACGTTTACTCCTCTAAAGGGTTGCTGACAAAGCTTGCTCACCCTACCTTCCCCAGAGATTTAAAATAAATCTTATTTGACACCAACTGGTCAGAAAAGCTCCTGCCCATTGCACCCCTTCCCAATCGGAAGATCCTGCTAATGATTTAAATGCATTTTTTTTTAACAGAAACAAATCTGAATGTAGATTTGTTTAATAGATTTGTAGCTAATAGATTTGTTTAGTAGATTTGTAGCTAATATCTGTATATTGTTATGGTGCCCTAACTCTGTGCCAGGCTGTGCTGTAATAGATGCTTCTGTGTATGAACTCATCGAGTCTTTATAAATTCTGAGGCAGGTATTGTGATTTCCCGGCATACAGATACAGACACCACGATGCTTGGAGGTTAAACATCGAGCCCTTAGCTGGACAGCTAATACTCAATAAAGCTGGGATTAGACACCAGCCTGTTTTTAGAGCCCACGCTCCTTACCACCTTACAAAAGGGTATGCTAGGGGCTGACAAGCTTTCTCTGTAAAGGGCCAGAGAGCAAGAATCATAGGGTTCGGTTCAGTCTCTGTTGTAGCTACTCAACTAGGCTGACGCGCAGCGGGATAGCAGCCAGAGACATTACAGAATCAGATGGCTGTCACCGTGTGCCACTAAAACTTCATTTACACAAACACACGGTGGGCTGGATTTGGCGCGCAGGGGTTATTTCGCCGACCCCTGAGGCAGACCGCTTTCAGAGATGGTTTATTTACCACCCCGTTTAGTGAGAGAGGGAACTGAACTGACTGCACACTGCAGAGTCCGTTAATATCCTTTCTAGATTAAGACCTTAGGTAACAGGTAAGCGCCTCCCTCCACTGTGTACCTTGTTGTCTATTTCCGAACCCCATAAAGTTGAGGCTGGGGAGGCCAAGAAAAGGATAAGAGAAAGAAGGCCTCCTTTCTGTATCTTTTTGGATCTTTGGAGCATCAAGCTTCAAAATCAACCAAAAGTATAACATCTAAAGATCTGAAGCCGTTTTGTGTAACACTTTTCGATCACGGTGGACTCCACAAGAGGGCTACCTCGGTTTTGATAGCATCTTGTCAATGTTTCCTCTGTAAGGACGTCATCCTAACCCTTCAAGAGAAGCTGTCCATCAAAGGCATCGAACACTTCTCCCTCATGCTGGAGCAGAGGACGGAAGGGGCCGGCACCAAGCTGCTCTTGCTTCACGAACAGGAGACGCTAACTCAGGTGTGTGAAATTACACTGATCCTTCTGCTGCTCAGAGCAGGGGCCCGGCCCAGAATCCCCGCAGGCCTCAAAGCCTTGAACTGTGTTCGCTGCCTTGCTGGGTAGCCCCACTAAAGGAAGCACTGGCATTGATAATGGATTTCACACCCCCAGGTGACGTTTCCTTTTCTGTCAATTTTTCAGAGACTGTCAGTTGGTCTCAGAAACAGATTTGTCATTCAGAGACTCAGCAGCCATTGTGAGCACGTGGCTCTGTAGAATTATATTTTATGTCATTATAATGACTTGTTCATCTGTTTTCATATTTGATCTCTTGAAGCCATTAAAAGGAAATGGTTTCTGAGATTGTTTAAATTAAGGAGAAATCATATTAGTTGCTTTAAGTCTGGGTATATACTTCAGACTATTCAGACTATTTCTGGAAGCCTGAAATCCCTGCCCCGGTCCTGCCCACTGTAAATATGCGCTCCACCAATGCGGCCCGTTCCCAGTTGTCAAGACGCCGCCCCCATCTGTTCTCTGGGAGACAGCAGGCTGCTTGGCTGCTAAATTCAGCACTGCACCCTGACTTGTCTTGTAATTCCACATGGCACAGTCTGCTGGATGTATAAGGGATTTCAGCACATTCCTCTCATGAAGGCGAGTTCAACGATGAGGAACCTTTCAGCTCTTAGGTTCCGACATTCCTTCGCTCTGCTTTCCTTCACCATCAGCCAGGGACGAGCAGCCCATGGCCCTCAGCCTCATGGGGCCACTCTGCTCTGCAGTCCTGCCCACAGCCAGAAAGCTGGGTCATTGTCACTGCCTGTCAGGATGCCCACTATGCATTTCAGAGTAGGGTGTGTTTTCCCATTAAAATTCTTCTCCTGATCGACGTTAGCCATGTAACCTGTAAGCACGTAAATACACACGCACACACGAGTGTGCGCCATGGGGCTGAGTAACACTATTGCTCTATTTATTTTGTATTTCTAAATTGCAGGTCACAGACATGTTTGTTTTCCCAGATTTTCCCCCTATTCATTGACTGATCCCTTTTTGTTACAAGAGGAGTTAAGAAACTGACACCTAGTAGTTGGCATGGCTGTGCTGGCAAAAAAAGGAAAACAAATCAGAATGATTCAGAACCCTTAACCCTGAGAGGCCTGTGTTGTACCCTATGCTAACTGCCATCACTTTAAACAATGTCACGGTATCAGAAGTTTGGGGTCATTTGGACCCCAGGTTCAGTGCATGGGCCCAAACTTCTATTTTTCTGTCTTCCAACACGCTGTCATCCAAGCTTGAAACTGTCTGGCTGTCACTGCTACAGCCAGTCTGGAGTCTAATTTAGGAAAACCCCACATCGCTGTGATGCAGAAATAAACTGTAGTGGGCAACCTCTGTACTCCCCCTCTGGGTCCTTTTTTGTCCCTCCTGCGCCCACCCGAGTTTTGGTGTGCTGTCACAACACGCAGCATCTTCAGAGGACTGCTCTCCTAGTGCGCACTGTCCAACCTGCAAAGTCCTGTCCCCCAGCCAGCCTGAAGCCAAGGACCTGTCTGTGCTTCTTTGTTGCACGCCCCATGCCTCTGTGGTCTACATTACCCTCCAGAGTCCTCCAAGGGACAGGCCATAGCTGCCTCTTTCTGGGTGCCATTCAGCATCCTCTCTGCCCTGCCCTGCTGCCCCAGCTCCTTGCTGGGCCCTCCCGGGAGCAGTTCGTTAGTAAGTCCCACACCCCAGGGTCGGCTTCCAGGGAGCTCAACCAGGTCACCAGGTCTGTGCAGTTTCCAGGGAACGCGTATCTACAACACATACTGAAAGAACTTCAACCACTTTCTCCCTCAATGTCCAAAGAAAGTCACCTTTGCTTCTGTGTCCCTCCACCATTTCTCAGTCCCCACTGAGGGTTGCTTTGATGGTTCTGCTCTTCTAGGTGACGCAGCGGCCCAGCTCCCACAAGATGCGGTGTCTTTTCCGAATCAGCTTCGTCCCCAAGGACCCGATTGACCTGCTAAGGAGAGACCCAGTCGCCTTTGAGTATCTGTATGTTCAGGTACGTGCGAATTTAGGCATGTTTATATGAACGTTGTGGGATTAATGAAGTGTGGGTTTTTCCAGAATTCTTTAATTTAGGGATCTCTTTGTCCCCCACCCCAATCTCAGTGCATTGTAAAATGATTCCATGGCACTTCTTTTATTTTTACTTTTCATTTTGAAGTCATGTCATACTTATAAAAAAGATGCAAGAGTAGTAAAAGAACTCTGCTACCCTTCCCGCAATCCACCATTCATTCACATTTGAGCACGTTTACTAACTTTAGTTCCCCCTTTCTCATACACACAATTATTTTCCTCAACTGTATGAATATCAGTGGCCACAACCACACTCATTTACCCCTAAATACTTCAGTGTGTATTTTCTAGTATCAAGGACATTTTCTGGCCATTCTTGTACCAGCTGCTTCCTGGAAGGCGCTGTCACGTGGAACTTCTTAGCCTCAGCATTCTGAGGCTAAGAAGCATTCTGAGCTGCCGGAAGGGAGTACCTCAAGTCAGATAGAATTATACATATATTGCTTCTTTGAAACCCCAGCGCTCAAGATCCAGGCAGTTCAAGGTCCCCACACCGCGACCTCAGTTTCAGCCTGCTTGTTCTTGGTCCCAGCCTGCTTGTTCTTGGTCCCCGTTTCACTGCTCTCGGGCTGTCTGTTGTTGAAGCAGGAGCTGGGGGCACTGCGATCACTGTCTTGTTCTGTGGGCTTCTCCGAGCTCCAGTCATTGGTGCTCCTTTGCGGGCTCGGGCTCGTGCATGAAGGAGAAGTACAGGGTGGGGCGGGGCTCCGAAGGACCTCCTCAATCAAACCTGCTTCTGAAACCACTTGAGCTCTTGAGGTTACAGACTGAGCTGTGGGGTTCGAAAGTTCCCAAGAAACAGTAAGTAGGGTGATTTGACATCCTCAGTTTTCCTATAAATGAGAATAAATGGGTATATACTAAAAGGGAAAATGTTATTTTCACAACAAATAATGCACTGAAAACTGCAGCCTCTACTTTGAATTTGCTGCTTAGAAAGAGGCTCAAAGAAGTAAGATGGCTGAAATTAGCATAAGGAAGATTTTATAGTCTCAGAATTCTCAAAGCACATGGAATTGGAAGAAAGGAAACTCTTCTCAGAATCCTAGGAGGTCGCCACTGTTCAGTTGTAGCCACTGCCTCCTGTATTGTTGAGCGATCTTTTCTCTATATGTTTGTTAGATCTTTGTTTCATTATCTCCCAGGTTAATATTGTACTTAGATACTAGATATCAAATCTAGTCAGTCAAATATTAAAACTTTTATTCCTTTGGGGAGAAAATGGATAAAAAAAAATGTGTGCAGTGTATCTAACGTTGAAATGGAGAAAAGATTTAATGTAAAAAAAATACTTTGGATTGACAATGAGATAGAGAGATTTGTTTAAGAAAAAAAAAGCCTTGGCCCTGGCTGGTTGGCTCAGCGATAGAACGTTGGCCCAGCATGAGAATGTCCCAGGTTCGATTTCTGGTCAGGGCACACAGGACAGGACAAGTGACCATTTGCTTCTCCACCCTACCCCATCTCTCCCTCTTTCTTCCCCTCCTGCAGCCATGGTTTGAATAGTTCAAACCCATCATTCCTGGGCACTGAGGATGGCTCCATGGCCTCTTCTCAGGCGCTAGGATTGCTCGGTTGCCGAGCAATGGAGAAGCAGCCCAGATAAGCAGAGCATCGCCTGGTAGGGGGCTTGCTGGGTGGATCCCGGTCAGGGCACATGCAGGAATCTGTCTCTCTGCCTCCCTGCCTCCCACTTAATAATAAATAAGTAAATAAATTTTAAAAGCCTTTATAGTAACTGAGTAGCACCCCCATGGTGAAAGATACTGTATTAAATACAGTATAAGCCCATTGTATTGTAAGTTTTTTAAAAAAGACTTTTTTATAATAATTGTCTAATTAACAAAATCAGAAAATTCAACACTGATATATTCCCGTTATTGAATCTATAGTTCATATACAAATTTTGCCTATTGTTCTTTATATAAATTTTTTCTAGACCAGGATCCACTCCCGGGTCCCACTTTACACCTAGTGGTCCTAGCACATTAGGCTCCTTAAAGAGCTATGTTATGAGGCGTACCGATCACTTACTTTGTAGAAATCTCTCAGTTTGGGTTTCTCTGGTGATTCTTTGTAATTAGATCATTAGAGCATTTTGAGCAGAAGAGCCTAAGTGACTTGGTGTCCTCCATAGTGCCTTATGTCAGGGGGGACATGATGTCAGTTTGTCCCTTTAATGGCAAGGTTAACTTTCACTCTTAAATAATGTGATGTTCTCCAAATTTATCTGTCTAGAAGTTTCTTCTTTTCCTTTTCTAATTAGTAAGTAATTTGTGGGGAGTCACTTGCAATGTTTTTATTGTCCTTTGACCCACTAGTTTTAATATTGATTGATGATTCTTGCCAGAACCCATTATTATTACAATGGTTGAAAATGATGATTTTTCTTATTCCATTATTGTTTTCTTCATTTAATTGGCATTCCACTGTAAGAAAGAGTTTTCCTTCTCCTTATTTACTGATTTACTCATTCATTTCTTTGGTGCTTAGATTGTTCTGAAACTGTGATATTCATTATACTGGAATTATTCATTTTAAGGCAATAAAACTTTAAGAAGACAGTATCCTTTGGAGACTGTCTCTGATTCTGGGATATAATTTTCAAAAAGCAAGGCCTCCAGAAATGAGAATCTTTACTTGTTTGTTCCAAAGGGAATTCATCCATTTGATACATACGAGATGTTCCAGATTTCTCTGTAACTGCTTCTTGTTACTCTTACTTAAATTCCCAATATAAGCACATTAAACAATAGGAAAAGGCCTGACCTGTGGTGGCGCAGTGGATAAAGTGTCGACCTGGAAATGCTGAGGTCGCTGGTTCGAAACCCTGAGCTTGCCTGGCCAAGGCACATAGGGGAGTTGATGCCCCCCCTTCTCTCTCCCTGTCTCTCCTCTCTGTCTCTCCCTCTCCTCTCTAAAATGAATTTTAAAAAGAAAAAAAATAGTAGGAACACACTTACCTCATGCTTAGACATCTAGCAGTAGAACTGCTCAAAAAGGTTGTAAACCTAAAAATGTAACCATTCTCAACAAAAAAAGAGGGGAAAAGGCAAATGTGAGGCACAAAAAAGATATGCTGTCTTTGGCTGGGAGCCCTGTATAAGGAAGACTGCCAGAGCCATACAAAATAAAAGGCAAGGAAGTAAGAAAAAGAAAAGAAATGAAACATTTATCAACCTGGGTAGTTGCTATACTGGTATTCATTTAAGTATTCTCGGTATTGTATATCTCAAAATTTTTGTAATCTTTAAAAAGTTGGTTGGGAAAAGAAAACAGGTAGAAGATGGCACAGACAAGATAAATGTCAGAAATTAGGAACGGTGACATAAATGAAAATGGCAATAAGCCCTGGAGAACAAAAATTACCTAAGAGAAGAAAGAAGCAGAATGTACCAGAACATTCTAACAGATGGGGACACTCAGGGAAAGCCCAACGAAACGCTCCCCGACTTCAGTGGTTGTTGAAGGAAGCTGGGGGACTTACTGCTCTGCAGGATGACTGAGGTTCGTGAAGATAACGAGTCATCAGGATGAGGCACATCCTGTTCAGTATGCCCTGTTTAGCAAGTAGAGAAATGTGTAGTGTACTTTACAGCGGTTTTGACCCAGAACAGTGGAACTATCACAACATGGGTTTTCTTAAATGTTGAGTTTGAGTCACCTGAGCCCCTCAACAAGGTCCCTTGTTCCCCAACAGGCCAGGTAACCCAGATGTAACGGCATGAAATGGGCTGGTTATCAGCGAATCAGTTACTGCTTCTTCCCCATGTTCCTGCCGAGAACTGACCCAGGGCTTTGCCAGTGCAGCTCAGACCTTGTGCTATGTTTTCAAACTGGTTAGTTGCAAATAAATAGTGACAGGAGCCAGTCAGTGCATGGCCAGTCAGTGAGACACATTTGGTTGTCATCCTTTATAGTTATGTACTCATCCCATTAACAAGATGATGCTTCGAAACCATTTTGCTCTGCCTCTGTTTTAAGCATCACAAACCCATTGAATCTGTAAAAGAAAAATGTGGTTGCAGGTGTCTTGGGAGGGAAGACCTCTTAAGCAGACCAGGAGTGCTGCTCAGCACGGTTCTGAGGTGTGTTTGCCCCAATCCAATGCAGTTCATAGAGATCATTCTTATTCAAAAGACACATCTTTTATACCCTGGGATTGTCCTGAGAACAGGAAAATCTGTCCAGGGGTCTTACTCCAGGACCAGGCTTCCCCACTTTGAGTGTTGCGTGGGTGGTGGATTAACCACCTTTTCAACAAACAACCTTTGGGGGAGGTGGAAAGCCATGTATGGTGGACAATAAAGACTAAAGTTAAGCTACCATCACCTTACATATCTTCCATTGAAAATAGGAAATGAGAATTTCTTGGACTCAGACCCTCTGCTTCAAAATGTCTTCTATCACTGAATGTGAAGTGTGTCTAAAATAGCATCTGTCTGACATAAATCTTTGGGTCTTCAAATGGTGCTATGGGCCCATGTTGATTTTAAGGTACTAAAAAGATGCAGTGAAACTAGCCTAGAACACAAAAGAGTAAGCAGAAGCGATGTATGTATCATATCACAAAGCTAAAAGTCGATCCAGCCTAGTGGACTCCTGATGGGGACAGTAACCATTGACTAGATGGGCCATGACAATGGAAACAGGTTTCAATCATGATAATATCTATTAATCTCCTAGTCAGTAATGGACCATGAGGTAGTTTCCAGATTCCAGCATATATAATCATGATAAGCCCTAATAATCCAGCCTGTTCTGATTCATAATTATAATGAGCCATGCTGACATTTACCTGCCCACTACCCATTAAGAAAAAGATTGTTACACCAATCAGTAAACAGGGTAATACCAGGGGTTACACAATGTCTTTAAATACTTTAGCAGCAACAGTTTTCTTTTTATCATCTAACATGTTCATTAGAAATGAACTTTTTGTAGGAATAAACCAAAGTCTGTTGGGACTGCTATTTGGCAGAACAATGACCACCATTTGCTTGTGTAACTGTATTTTAAGTAATGTACTTGAGAGTAATAAAAACATGATTAGTATCAAAATATGTAAGTCAGACTTTACACTAATTCTCCAGGAGCAATCTGAACTAATTATATATAATCACATTACACATAATGTAATTAAATGACTAATCACCTTGATAAAAACAAACAAACAGAAGTCCGGTTAAAATACAGGATACATATACATACATACAGTATAATAAGGATAGGAAAAATCAGTTCCAGTCACAACTCTTGGGAGAAGTGAGTGATGGCTCACCTTTATAAAGCACATTACAGTTTATGAAATATCCTTACAAGTATACCAGCAATCTTGAGTTAGCTGTTTTTAGCCCATTTATCATATAAAAAAACTGAGACTGAAGAGAGATGAAATGCCATGTCCAAGGTCATTTTAGGTGTTGACAGAGCCTAGGGTCAAACTTGGAACTTTTGTCTCTAAATACTATGCTAAAATTCTGTTTCAAATCCATTATGCAATAGCAACCATAGAAGAAAGTGATCTATCAAAATGCTGACTCAGGTACCTATTATGGCCTGACACCAACCTAAGTGACTTCCTCACTCATATTCCTCATAAGACTGTAAAATGACCCTATCTGGGCCTCAACCCCAGGGAACTCCATTATGGACAACACTGGGCACTTGGAAATAACTGGTAAACCCAAGACTAGGAAAACAAAATGGCAGCCTGAGATTGCTCTCAGGGTCGTCCTTCAGTCAGAAGACCCTATCTCCTACCTCCTGTCAGACCTGCTTCCAACAAGCAGTGCTGTGCAAGCCTGGTGGGGTCAGATTCTATGGGGAAGCGAAGGTGGAAGACCATGTTAGGCTGTAAGGGGAAGAGAATGACTTACTCTTAGCGGTGCAGGGATAGCGGAGAGGTGCTCATCCAGAGCATGTGGGTAGGAGGTACATTATCTGCACCAGTACAGCATGGAGAAGTATCCAAAGGGTGAAAGTAAACACTGTGCAGAAACCATACAGGGGGACGTGTTCCCATTTAGTAAAATGAATAGATTTGGAAAAGAGGCAACCATCTTCATACAGTTTTCCATTTGGAATCATCTTGGGACAGGTAAAGAATAAGAAACAGAAAGAGGATATATACCATATTTTCTAGCCCTAAAGCCTCGTTTCTGAGAAGAAACGTAAACAAATACACATGCAGAATGTGCTTAGACAGTGCTGCTTTGCCCGCGGACATTCCGCTCAGTCCCCGCCTCCTAATGAGCGAAGAGAGTGCCGCCGGAAACCGATGGCCTGTGCTCATATGAGACTTGACAACACACTCTCAGCCACTCTTCAGTATGATGCTCCCACAAGCCCTGAGAGCTAGATGGCTCCCCTTTAGAGATGAGCAAACTGAGGTCGAGAGACGTGGCGTGACCCGTCCACACGGCAGTGGGGCAGCCAGCAGCAGCATGCGCTGAGGCCGGGGCAGCCACCCTCTCCCGAGTGCGCCAGTGCGCTGGGATCAAGCGCTTGCTGTGCGTCTCAGCTGACCCAGCACCGCAGCGGTGAGGGAGTGGGAATCCCCATCGCATGGCCCAGCAAGCTGAGGCTGCAAGAGAAGGTAAACCGGTCCAAGTTACATGCACGGGGATTCCTGGGCGAAGCCAGGGCCTGAAACCGGCGGGGTAAGCCCAGAGCTGCTGCCCTCCGTAGCCTTGCTGCTTCTGCCCCCAGCCCCGCCACGAAGCTGCTGGAAATGGTAAATGGTGACGAAGGGGAAGGTGCTGCTGAAGGCGCTGACGCACGAGTGCTTTCAGTGTACCAGGCAGACTCCCCGGGGCTGTGCAATGCTCACTCATCTCACCCGCACAGCCCCGGGAGTAGGGAGCAGTGCCGACCCCGTTTACAGAAGGGGAAAGTGAGGCACAGAACGAGGGACTTTCCCAATGTCATCCCCTGTGAACTGCGGGGACGGGAGCCCAGCCCGGGAGTCCAACCCCGGCAGCCCACCTCCAGAAGCCACCGTGCTATCCGTGTGTTTGATTGCAGCACCTGTGTTTGGAAATGCCATACCTTAATTCCTAATTATTTTTACAAAACAGCTAAATATTTAAATAGCAGCTCGCTTGTCGATGGATGTTAAATGTTTTGTGTGGTCTCTATGTTTGTGAGTGCAATTAAAGATTGACTCTGTTCCAAGCAGCGCGCGGAAATGTTTCCACATTTAGCCTCCTTGCCTCTGAAGTGAGGGGGGAAACTGATGTCACCTGTTCCAATGGGACAACGCCGTGCACCCCATTCTTTGACAAGCTGCGCCCTCTGCTGGTCTCTTTGCAGAGTTGTAACGATGTCGTACAGGAGCGATTTGGGCCGGAGCTGAAATATGACATAGCCCTGCGGCTGGCGGCGTTGCAAATGTACATTGCAACCGTTACTACCAAGCAAACGCAGAAAATCTCCCTCAAATACATCGAGTAAGTGTTTACTGGGAGCCATTTCTGGGACAAAGTGGCTGCCCTCTTAATGCCCAACTGTATTTTTGATCTATGTCTCTGTTGCCAAAATTGATCAGGTCTGTGGCGGACCATTTTTTAAACATGAAAAAAAATATATGAATAACATGTTCATTTTTGGAGAACAGATCCATTTCTTACATAATCCACATTTAGAGAATTGTGGTTAGGATGAAGGTCATATTTTAAATGAAACACATTTTAAAACTCCTAAACAGACTTGGTTCCAAGCCATGCTTTGGTCTCAGTGCTTTTAAGACATTAAGCTGTTTAATTCTCACAACATCCCTATGAGATAAGTAGGATTTTAGCCCCACTTTATAGAAGAGCAAGATGAGGCACAGAAAGATTAAGTAATTTGCCCAAGTCACACAGGCTATTTACTAGAGGGGGTGGGATTCCAACCCAGGCAGTGAGACTCCACATTGCACTGTAGTTTGTATGATCACTTGAAGCACCTGTGTTTAGAAAGTGGCCTGAATAATCCGAGATTACTTTTAGATGAGCAAAATGCGACGTAGAAAACAGTGTTCTAGGTCGCAATCAGGAAGGCTGGTATTTGTAATAAAGAACTGCAACCGAGTGGCGAAGGATGGCACACAGACATTGCTTCGTGAATCAAATGTTGTTTGGAAAACGAGGATGCCATTTCTTGCCGAGTACCCACTGACAGCGTCAATCTGCTACCTCTTTGACCAGAGAAGATCCCCTCTTCTTAGAAAAAAGCAGTTTGTGTTGCCTTCAGCTGATTAGTCTTTTTTAAGGGGCATCCTTGAAAAGAGAGCCCTCCGTTGCCCAGCCTGCACACTCCCTGTTGGCAAGTGATTCAATACTCCAAAGCAGCCATACTTTCCCAGTCCTGGCAGCTCTAATGCTAAGACAAAGGAACACACATATTTCAGAGTCAGAAGCCACATCTCCGCCTAACACTAAAAGTCTTCGCTTCCTCTCCATTTCTACCTCCAAGAGATGTAGAAGCCAATTGAAATCTGGCCTCCTGGCCCTGGCTGCTTGGCTCAGCAGTAGAGCATGTGGTTCAGTGGTACAGCGTCGGCCCAGCATGTGGATGACCCAGGTTTGATTCCTGGCCAGGGGCCACAGGAGAAGCTCCCATTTGCTTCTCCACCCCTCCCCCTCTCCTTTCTCTCTGTCTCTCTTCCCCTCCTGCAACCAAGGCTTCATTGGAGCAAAGTTGGCCCAGGCACTGAGGATGGCTCTATAGCCTCCACCTCAGGCACTAGAATGGCTCTGGTTGCAACGGAGCAATGGCCTCAGATGGGCAGAGCATCGCCCCCTGGTGGGCATGCCGGGTGGATCCCGGTCAGGCTCATGCAGGAGTCTGTCTCTCTGCCTCCCCACCTCTCACTTAAGAAAAAATAAAAGAAAAAGGGAAATCCTGCCTTCCAATCCCAAGGGCTGCTGATAATGCCATTCTAAATTCCATAGTGCCAAACTGAGCGCAGGGGGAAACGACTGTCGTTGACAGTCCCATGAGCCCACACTGGGAGGGACGAGACCTCCACTTCGCTGGCTCCGATGCCTCCGTTCCTGCAGTTCTCCTGTCAATGCTTAGGGACAATTCGTGTGCAGTTTGAGAACCTCAGGTCTTCCGTTCCCGGTCCAGCACTTTTCAGAGATGGCTTCTCTCTCTCCTGCCACACATGCGGTGACTATATGCATGCTGAGAAAGTTGGCTCACAGAGAGGTCTCACGTACAGATGGGCACATTCATACCCTCATCCACTCCCCTTCTTGAAGTCCTTGGGCATGGATGAAAATGGCTTCCATTTGAAAAGGTGGCCTGCACAAATTGAGATGATTTTCAGACAACCAAAATGCATTCTGTTCCTGCTCTCTGGACCTACGTTTTACCAGCTTGAACATGGTACAATCAAAAACTTCCAGAGATAACTAGCTTGACTAAGAATCTCGCGGCATCCGTGGTAATGTTCTCATTAATTCATGCAAGCAACAAGTGTTCATTGAGCATTTTATATGGTATTTACACTGGGACAGTAGAAAGTATGAAGTATAAATTATACATATAACCTTAACCATTCATCAACTTATGATCTGATTATAATGACAAGACATAGAGGTATGAAAAGTAATGATTTAAAATAATAACACAAGTGGAATTATAAGGTAGCCCCTGAGGAGTGCCAAATGATCAGTAGAGATGATAAGTACACGCTGAGGAAGAGGAGAAAGAAAAAGGTGACTACAGAAAATAGCGTCTGAACTAATGAAGGAGAGCATGAATGGTCAAGTGAAGGAAGGCTGTCTTCCTGCCCTTCCTTGGAGAGGATCTGAAGCAGGAGGAATACCCAGAACCTTCTAAAGTTCTTCATATAATTTAGAAAACACTGGTTGGGCACATGATCAATCAGGATAGAGTTCCTAAAATAAAATACGGAATATTTTATTTTCTTAGGATGGGGTTGTAGTTATAAGGAAATGGCTTCTTGGCAAAAATATATTAACTTAGTCCCATTTGTTTGTTTGTTTCTTAAGTATCTACATCTATGAGATGTTTGTACCTCCCTGTCAGCACCAGACATACGTAAGGGTCATGAACCCCACCTTACTTCCTCACCAGAAGCACTTGCGTCCAGCGCCCACCCCAAGCAAGAAATGTTGACAGAAAGAGTTAGGTAGACATGAAGCAGCGGGGAGGAAGGAGGACAGGGTGTTTGTAGGGACACAGCCATTGGTGAGGGAAATGGGGAGGGAACAACGGTTTGGGGCGGGAAGGAGTTGCATCCGTCCTCAGACAGGGAGAGGTGACGGTGGTAAACACAGGCATGGAGAGAAATTGGTGTTGGACATGCAAACTCAGATAAGTTGAGTGAATTCTGAAACTCAGAGATGGGTTTCCATTGATCCCAAATTCCTCTTTGCACTCTTTCTGGGGAGTGAGCAGTATTTCCTTTAAATGCAAACATATGTGTTAAAGATCAAATAGTGTTTTCTGAGTGCAAATTAAAAGTTGCTTCCCTAATTAGGACTTGTCTCCTTTCCCTACCTTGCCAAGACTTCATTTTTTCCAACAAACATCAGAGCACCATTTTGTCTTAGATAACTCATCATCACAGAATGTGAAATTAAAGATATGCTCTTTATTGCAGAAAAGAATGGGGATTAGAGACTTTCCTTCCCTCCGCTGTGCTGCAAAGCATGAAAGAGAAGAACATAAAGAAAGCACTTTCACACCTTGTCAAAGCAAATCAAAACTTGGTACCACCCGGTAAAAAGGTATCACATTTGCATCTTAATAGAAAGTGGATTTTAAAGAGAGAGGCTTGCATGCATTTTTTTAAATGTTTAAAATTAGCCCATGAATAAAGTACTTAGCACCATATTTTCAGAAGCAGTAACATTCTAACCTTTCTCAAAAATAAAAAAACCTTTTAGCATGTTTCTAGGACTAATGAAAACTAAGTATTCTTATGGAAACCTGTTTCTTTCTTGCGGGGTGTAGGCTCCTTGTTGTATGGGGGGAGGTGTCCACACGGGCAGGCAGGAGGATGAGGCCCAGCCTGTCGTCTGGCCCTGAGAGTAGAGTTTGAGAGGGTTCACGTTTCCATCCTTCCTTGCTTTCCACTCAGACAGCTCACCTGCACGGCAGCCGGCGAGGGGACCTGCCGCAGTCCAGACGCCACATCAGTGGAACCCTGCTTCTCTACCGCAGCATCCTGACCTTTGGGACCGCATCGTTCTTCACTGGGGGAGGCAGGGGGCTGTCCTGTGCACTGTAGGATGTTTAGCAGCATCCCTGGCCTCAGTAGCACCTCAAACCCTCAATTGTGACAAAAATGTCTCCCGACGTGTGCCCTATGGCAGTGGTCCCCAACCTTTTTTGGGCCACAGACCGGTTTAATGTCAGAAAATATTTTCACAGACCGGCCTTTAGGGTGGGATGGATAAATGTATCATGTGACCAAGACAAGCATCAAGAGTGAGTCTTAGATGGATGTAACAGAGGGAATCTGGTCATTTTTAAAAAATAAAACATCGTTCAGACTTAAATGTAAATAAAATGGAAATAATGTAAGTTATTTATTCTTTCTCTGCGTGCCGGTACCAAATGGCCCACGGACCGGTACCAGTCCGCGGCCCGGGGGTTGGGGACCACTGCCCTATGGAACAAAATCACCCTAGCTTGACAAACACGAAATTAAATATTAATTTTAGAGGAAAGATAAAATTAGTTCTGTCATTCACCATCATTAGTGTTAAAAAGCTTTTTTCTTTTTTTTTTTATTTTTTCTTAATCAAGTAGAAGAAACACAAAGGATATTTTAAAATACGCTATTGGTCAGAATAAAGAGCTCTGTGTATGGTAAAACAAAGCAAAGGACTTCAGAAACCCGAAAGAGCAGGAGCTTTAATATACTAGACCTATACATCGGAAGCGGTCTGGCCCCAAGAATGTTTCCCAATTGCTGTTGGCCATAGAAACTGTGTGACTCTAATGCAAGTCACTGTTTATGTGGTAATTTTTTGGTAGTAGGATCTGATTAAGTTGTTTTTACTGGCTGAGATATGCTTATTTCTAGTTCCTCCTCATCCCATGGCTTTTAAAACGAATAATCAAGGTGGACACACTATCAGCCCCTGAGACTTACCTCCGGTCGCTGTAAAGGTCACAGAAATACAGGTCATCATGGAGCAAGACTTCTTAAGTTTCAGTTCTGATTTGCCCAAAGCTAATTTCTTTTCATGAACTTGGTAGGATTTTTTTTCAAGCCTGGTTCACTGGTTTTATAATTGGGATACCTGCTCTAAGATCAGTCTATCTACCTATCACTGTCTAGAAAGGTCATTCTTTCTAGCCAAGGGTGAGTGGTTTGCTTTCAGATCAATTTGCAAAATGCCTTGGGTTTTGAAAAGAGGTCAGATGGATGAGCAGTCCTTAATACCAGTTACATAAAGGGTAGTGCACTTAGGCATAGCTCACAAATGAGTTGAGAAGTCATTTGCAAATAAAAACAGAATTTTATAGGCATTGCTACTCAGGATCTACACCTTGTTGGAAAATCTCACCCCCAACAAACATTCCTGGTACATTCAGTATGAACCGTGGGCCTTTTCTTTTTTAAATCAAGTACTTTTTTATGATGTGGGATTCTACATATTTAAGTCTTTATGAAGACAGATTTTATCTGGATAAAATGCCATTTGTAAGTCATTCATGAACCTCAGTAGATTCTTGGAATCAAATGAATAAAACAGGGACTTCTAGCGCAAGTTCAAACATTTCCACAATGGTTGGCGCTTAGAAAGTTAGTTCATTTTCCCTAAAAACTTGCAAGGACTGTAAGAAACCTGAGGTAGGTGTAGAGAGCCTGTTTAAATGCTTTATGTAGACTGCTCACAAAACTTAGGGGATATTTTATTGCTTCATATTCATTTTAAAATATCCCCTGATTTTTGTGAGCAGTATAGATTGAAAACAGCTCCCACAGCTCTGCATCCGGGCAAACCTCCTGTCCGATCAGAGATTGTGTACAACCTGCCTTTGTCCCCAATTACGATTGGAGAACCCCGCTTGCCTCTTGAAATCTCCCATGAGCAGAAGTTTCAGGGGAAAACATTCTCGTTTTGTTCGCACTTTGTTGACTGTCCTGGCCCACCATATCTGTATGTGTTTATGAGTCCCCCTACATTTCCCCCAAATAAAACGATTTTAATCCAAATGTTCTGTCACTGCCCTTCATCAGGAAACCAGATAAAAACAGAGCAATTGTTTTTTATTCCTAAGCAAGAGCCCTTGTCACCCTCCCCTGTGGGCAGGAGAGTCTTCTTGTTTGCCCTCATTTGCTGCTGGCCCCCAGCAGGGGCTGTATCACCCGCGATAGAGTTAACAGCTGAGGTTTCTTCTCTCTCCACAGCTCTCTGCCCTGCAGGCCAAGGTCCACTATCTCAAGTTCCTCAGTGACCTTCGTTTGTACGGGGGTCGTGTGTTCAAGGCGACATTAGTGGTAATTTCTTTTCTGCTTTTTCTGGGAAGCCACGGAGGCCTGCAAAATGTCACTGCATCGGCTTTCTTGAATGAGCTGCTTGGATGACAAAATCCAATCAGCTGTGAATGTCTCCCAGCCTTCATTTCTAATCGACTGCACCACAGTCTGAAGCTATCAGAAGAAATGGTAGACTAGATTACAGCAGAATGCTCTAGAAAAAGAAATGGGAAGAACCAAGAGAATTGATGTACTCCAACTGTGGCCCTCCTTTAAATCATCTCTTGAGATTATGAATCTACGTGGTGCTATGATAACATTCACTTTCTACATTGTTCCTAATTAACCAGAGCCTCAAAGCAGTCATATATCTGGTTCTTCTAATCAGGGGGACTTAGTATCATATAATCCAGAAATACTTTCCAAGGAAAATGCAATTTTATAAAATAAAAAACACATTCTTTTAGGTCTAGTATTTTTATTTTTTGTCACTGTCGCTTTCTCAGCAGGCAGAAAAGCGCTCAGAAGTGACTCTCTTGGTCGGGCCCCGATATGGCATAAGCCACGTCATAAACACCAAAACCAATCTGGTGGCCCTTTTAGCTGACTTCAGCCATGTCAACAGGATCGAGATGTTTACGGAAGAGGAGAGCTTGGTGAGGGTGGAGCTCCATGTGCTGGATGTAAAGGTAAATCTTTCCGACGTTGACATGTGGTCCTGACTTGAACAGTGTGTTTGTGATACACCACTGATATTTATGAAGCAGGCAGAATTTCAGTGTGTGCAGAGCATCAAAGGTGTGACATAGCACAGAAAAATGCCCCCCCAACTCAGGCCTGAGGGTTCCAGCCCTTGCTAAATAAGCATGTGATTTAGGCACAAGTCACAATTCTTCTCTGGGCTCAGTTTCTTCATGTATCCATGGGGAAGCAAGCGAACTCATTTCTAACATCCGTTTGGCTAAGAATACATGAATCCTAGAGAGTGGGAGAGATATTTCACTGCTAACTTCTTAGAATGTATGACTCTTGTATAGATAGGCAGGGAGATTTGTCTGAACTTTGTTTAGAACCCCCAGTCCCTTTTGTTAGTTAGAATAGGTCTGATGTGTGTATTCTTTTGGAAAAGCTGAGAATTTTAGTCATTCTATCTTTCCGTACTATAGCAATTGGTACTGACTGAATATCTGGTTCTGTGACAGTCGTGACCTTTTTATTTAAAACAACTATCCGAGTTCATTCTCAGAAGGTAAAACTTTCCTCCCAAAACCGAAGTTCTTAGGAAACCATCAAGGTCCCCTGTCCCCATCTTGTCCCAGTAATAGGTGAGTCATTGGATTTGGGCAGTACTGATATGTCCAGTGTTTCCTTGGAGAAGAGGCACTGGACAGAAGAGAGACAGTGACTCCACAAGAGAAACAGTGTCCACTGGGAGTGCTATGAGAGCAGGTGGGGAAGACCCGCTCCCAGTGGGGTGGGGTGGGAAGAATGGACTAAGAGGAAGTGAGAATATGGAAAAGGGTTTCCACATAGCAAATTGGACAATTGGGCAGCAATAGTATGCAGTAGAAAAGATGACTGTGAGAATGTGGAGCTCCGCCATATTGGCCATGGCCCATGGGTCTTCATAGGCTGAATCTAGTAACCCCAGTTGACTTTCAAGTACAAGAATGCACTTGGGATGCCTGCCCTACTCTATGATCAAAGATGCTGAAAACAATAGCTCCAATTGTGGCGAAAAGAGGAACTGGATGCAGTCATGACAGATCTGCTAACCAGGGATCAGGATCCCAAGCAGAAGTGGGGGCAAGACCCTGTCTCTTGTTTCTTGCCTGTCTAAAAGAATTGTGGGTTGGCTTGAGAGGAGACCTCAATTGAAATGAAAGGAGATGCAGCTCATTAAGTAGTACAGAGGTTTTGGATGGGAAGTTAGAATTCCTCCAGAAGGGCCATCATAGCTGGCCAGTATCCTGCACCTGGGACTGAAGGCAAGGGGCCTGTCATTTCGCTGTTTCAGTGTCTCTGTGGGTGTCTGGTTTTTTGTTGTTCCTTTATTTCTCTCACTTTATCTCCCAACAAGAGTACACCAGCCAGTCTCCCCTTCCTAACTCAATAAAAGTATTGTTTAAATTGAACACTTCCAGGCCCTGGCCAGTTGGCTCAGTGGTAGAGTGTCAGCCTGGTGTGCAGGAGTCCTGAGTTCGATTCCCGGCCAGGGCACACAGGAGAAGCGCCCATCTGCTTCTCCACCCCTCCCCCTCTCCTTCCTCTCTGTCTCTCTCTTCCCCTCCTGCAGCCAAGGCTCCACTGGAGCAAAGATGGCCCAGACACTGAGGATGGCTCCTTGGCCTCTGCCTCAGGCGCTAGAGTGGCTCTGGTCGCAACAGAGCGAGGGCCCAGATGGGCAGAGCATCGCCCCCTGGTGGGCATGCTGGGTGGATCCCGGTCGGGCGCATGCGGGAGTCTGACTGCCTTCCCGTTTCCAGCTTCAAAAAAATACAAAAAAAAAAAAAAAAATTGAACACTTCCTTCCCTATATGCCCAAGACCCATGTCCAGTAAAATGATAACCTCATTGTTTCCAGAACTTTTAGCAAGACCTTTTCTCAGCTCCCATCTCTGTTTTGACTTCCTGCTCATTTACAGTTTCCTTTAGAAGCGTCCTCTTTCCAGATCTCTTTGACACCGTTCTTTCGGTCTTAGCAGTAACTTCCGCTTAATTTTTCCTTCTCTTCAACACTGTCATCATGAACCCCAACGTAATCTTCCTATGACTTTTCAGGTTATGAGTTCTTAGCTGGTAACAAATGCCTTAATATTCATTTGAATTGATCAATTTGGTAGTTTTGTTTACTTTGTAATAATATTTGGTTTTATAAACTTGTTTAAAAGAGCAATATGCTGGAGTTGTTATCACTTAATGTGTATACATATGGAATATTGCAATAAAATGGTTTTTATGAACAAAAAATATTAACTGGCAGCAAAAACAATGGGTTTTTTTCTTTTTATTCCCAAAATGTCTAGGCTTTCGAAATGGTGGCACCTAAACCTTTCTCAGTACGGCTCTCAGTTATGCCTGACATTTTCCCCACACCTGTGTTTTTCCAGTGAAATGCTTGCTCAATAACTTCTGCTGTTTACATCTTGTAAGCACAGGTACACAGGCACAGCCGTTGTCACCCGAGGGGAGTTTCTGAAGAGAGATGGCTTTAACCAGAGCCTTGTCTTTTGTGCAGCCCATCACACTCCTAATGGAGTCATCGGATGCCATGAACCTGGCCTGCCTAACAGCGGGGTACTACAGGCTGCTCGTGGATTCCCGGAGGTCCATCTTTAACATGGCCAACAAGAAAAATTCAGGGGCCCAGGAAACAGGTATTCACTTCCTAAACCCCCAAAGCATTGACTCTCACCTTCCCCATCCCACCTGTCAAAAATACTAAAGATCGTTCTTGAAAGGTTAAAATTATATACATTAAAAAATCTAATGTCCAAATTTATCACAAAAGCCTTCAAATACATTCGATATGGCCTAATTTTTTTCTATGAAAATGTTGATTTTTTTACATCACATTTTACACGTCACTCAGACATGCTGGGGTGGATGCTTCAAAGGCAGTGATTTAATTAGTGGCTGTGACAGAAGTGAGCATCAGCCAGTCTTTACATCTGGGTTTCAATGTCTCACTCACACAGCAGTCAGGGCACAGAGAACTAGCAGTGAAATGCCCAGCAGAAAGTATTAGCCCCAGCTTTAGGCCTGTCCCCTCTTCAGGTGCTCTAGGCCCAGCGGCCTGGGACCCTCCTCCTGCCTGGGACTTACCCCCAGGATCTGGGAACTCTCCCCACAGGATGACTGGGTATTGCCCAGCACTTGGATTCGGAGCTATAGAAGGGACCCTGGCAGCCATCTTAGCTCTGCATTGGGAGGTTAAGATAGCAAGATATCAATTAATTCAATCCAGCCACTTGAGAGGACGAAATAGCCCCACAGTGGGGCCGAAGAGGACGTAAATGTGACATTAATAGTTTCTTTAAGGGTAGGTGGTTTTTGTTTGTTTTAGAACTTTCTTCTTCAGTGTTGGGCATTTCCTCTGTCTACAGCGAACACTCACTACATGTGGCTGATGGACAGACACAGCTATTCAAGCCAAAGCCACTGACCCATGAAAAAATTCTCATCAGATATTCTGTAATCAGGGTTTCCATTAAAGAGCAATTATTTCTTTCTCTATTTATTTATTTATTTATTTATTTTTAGTGAGAGAGACATAAAAATAGAGACAGACAGACAGAAAGAGAGAGAGATGAGAAGTATCAATTCTTCATTGTGGCACCTTAGTTGTTCATTGATTGCTTTCTCATATGTGCCTTGATGGGGGTGAGGACTCCAGCTGAGTCAGTGACCCCTTGCTCAAGCCAGATACCTTGGGCTTCAAGCCAGTGACCATGGGGTCATGTCTATGATCCCACACTCAAGCCAGCGACCCTGCGCTCAAGCTGGTGAGCCTTGCTCAAGCCAGATGAGCCCGCACTCAAGCCAGTGACCTCAGGGTTTTGAACCTGGGTCCTCCACATCCCAGTCCGATGCTCTATCCCCTACACCACCACCTGGTCTGACTTAGGGCAATTCTTAAGAGCAAATTCCATTGTCGCTGTTTTTGAGCGAAAAGGGGGAAGGAAAAAGAAGGGGAGGAAAATCTTCCTTTTAAACTTAGCAGAAAACAAATGATTATTCCATCAATACATTATGATGTGTAGAAAGACTCGCTCACAGATGGTGATGGTAGCTGGTTAAATGGAAGCAATTACAGTCACAGGATAAAGGGAACCAGAGAGAAAGAGAGAGATGGACCAGGCATTCCAGGAGGCAACTGTGACTCGTGACTGGATTTAATCCAGTCCCTTCTTGAAATGCCTGGTTTTTTTAAAAAAAAATGTCTTTACATTTGAGTTATCTCATTTGTATAACTGGGATTTAAAACCTAAATTGCAAGGTCCTAAGTAGGGGGGGAATCTATGTACCACACCTAAAACAATACCCAGTGCTTCTAATAATTGACAGTGGGGAAAGAAAACAGAAATAGAAAATATTCAGAATGGAAGTGGAAGACAGGCAGGAGGCAAAGAAAGACCCTGGGAGGTGCACTTGGCTAGAAGTAAACAGGGAAGTACCAGAAAGGAGGCCGTGAATGCGTGCTGGGCTTGGCGGCGAGTTTCCTTGTGGCCACATGTTTGCACGAGCCAGGGGATTTAGAGCAATTTAACGCTAACCTTCGAAATTCAGAAGAGTGGTTCGGCAATTTAACGCAGTCCTCTAACATTGCAAAACCAGTTTTTGATGTTTTATTTTCAAATCTTAAAATTTATCTTGAAAATGAAACCTTTTCTCCACGGACTGTTAAGATTTACAAGTATACGAAGAAAACCAAGCCCACCATTCTAAAAGCGGTTACAGTAATGAGGGCCTAGGTTTTGTCATCTTATAGAGAGAGGGAGATAACACACACACACACATGCCAAACCCCCACAGGTATATTTATTATAAGGTCACATGCAAATAAGGCTGGTATGTGACTCAACGTCTTCAAAATGATATCTCTGGCCCTGGCCAGCTGCCTCAGTGGCAGAGTGTCAGCCTGGCGTGCAGGAGTCCCAGGTTCGATTCCCGGCCAGGGCACACAGGAGAAGTGCCCATCTGCTTCTCCACCCCTCCCCCCCCCCTTCCTCTTTGTCTCTCTCTTCCCCTCCGGCAGCCAAGGCTCCATTGGAGCAAAGTTGGCCCAGGCGCTGGGGATGGCTCTATGGCCTCCACCTCAGGTGCTAGAAAGGCTCTACTTGCAGCTGAGCAATGCCTGAGAGGGACGGAGCATCACCCCCTGGTGGGCATGCCAGGTGGATCCTTGTCAGGCACATACGGGAGTCTGTCTGTGTGCCTCCCCATCTGCTTCTCACTTCGGGGGGAAAAAAGATATCTTACTTGCTATTCATAAAAAACATAGGTATTTAGTAAAATGACTTTGAAACTTGTTCAGCATTGAGTGCACTGTATAATTTGGGGGGAACAAAATCCTCTTCAGTAAAACTGATATTTTCCCCTTATGTCTTGTATATCTGATGTCAGTATTATCCAAATTTGGGCCAAGGGACAGTTTCAGGGAACAGAATAAATGGTCCTAACATTTCCTCAGAATGTTGCTTCTGGAATCCACAAAGCCACATTGACAGAGCAACGCACTGGCCTGTCTTGTTAAATATCAGGAGCAAAATCTCCACTTCAAAATGCCCTATTGCAGTGGTCGGCAAACTCATTAGTCAACAGAGCCAAATATCAACTGTACAGAGATTGAAATTTCTTTTGCGAGGCAATTTTTTTAAACTTAAACTATATAGGCAGGTACATTCCTTATCGAGGTAGCACCTGCACGTGGTATTTTGTGGAAGAGCCACACTCAAGGGGACGAAGAGCTGCGTGTGGCCACGAGCTGCAGTTTGCTGACCAGGGCTCTAGCAGAAAGACCCTTGAAGAGCAAAGAGCAAACAGGACAATTTTTAAATTAGCATTTTGCGATTTTAATTCAGAAATAACATCAAACAAATCTTCAGAAGTTCTCATGACACAAATAAAAATTGAAATTAGTCCAAGTATTAACTATGTTTCCAAATAGCAGAGACGTATATTACCTCTGAGCATGTCACCTTCTGCACCATAAGCACCTGCACTGCGTCCAGGCACAGATGCTAATGTTCATGGTGGGACATGTAAACATCCACTAAGGCAGGGGTCGGGAACCTTTTTGGCTGAGAGAGCCATGAACGCCACATATTTTAAAATGTAATTCTGTGAGAGCCATACAACGACCCGTGTACATTACGCATTATCCAATAAAAATGTGGTGTTGTTTTGGAGGACAGCTGTGATTGGCTCCAGCCACCCGCAACCATGAACATGAGTGGTAGAAAATTAATGGATTGTAATACGTGAGAATGTTTTATATTTTTAACGTTATTATTTTTTTATTAAAGATTTGTCTATGAGCCAGATGCAGCCATCAAAAGAGCCACATCTGGCTCGTGAGCCATAGGTTCCCGACCCCTGCACTAGGATATAAAAGAGCTGAAGACAGAGGATCTTGTGCTATTAGTCCAGTATTTGTTATCACACTATATTTTATTGATATATTGTATTATTACATTGTTACATGATCTTTACGATATCTTCTAAAATACATGGTAGAAGTATGTGGATCCCTGACTTTCCCTTAAGCCAATGAGGAAAATGTCTCACATCTTCCTCTACAAAGTCGGCAACATTAGATCTTGCTTTACGAAGTAGAGGGCAATCTATTTTCTGGGATAACAGCCGGTTGAACTCCAACCTTTTAAGAATTTTAAAAGGTGTGCTTTATATTCACATTCATAGATGTAAGTGAGGCCTTTTAATAATAGAACCGAGGATCAGGTGAAATTAAGCTATAGTTTCCTACGCACAGACACTATGATATTTTATCAATTATAGCAATTATATTTTCTGCAATATCAATTCTGTTAAGGTCACTTCTCCTAACCAAGAAATCCTTATACCTGAAGCCTAGAATAGATCAACCACTACCATATTTGGAAAGCTGAATAACCCCGTTTTTAGAAAAGTGATGCTATAAGCTAGTAAATTAAGAAACAGCAACGAGGCTCCCAGAAACCAGACAGCACTGTAACATGTCTTTGCATGATTCTTTCTCTTTAGGAACTGAAAATAAAGGAAAGCATAACATCCTTGGCCCTGATTGGAACTGTATACCCCAAATGACCACCTTCATTGGTGAAGGGGAACAAGAAGCCCAGATAACATATATAGATTCAAAACAGAAGACGGTTGAAATTACAGATGGCACCTCGTGTTCAAAAGACCACCGGCACTTGTACATAGCCAACACCTATAGTTCAGATGAACTCAGTCAACCACTGCCTCAGCCGGGAGATGCTCCGTGCGAGGCAGACTACAGAAGTCTATCTCAGCGATCCCTGCTGACCTTCTCAGGACCAGAAACTCTGAAGAAAGCACAGGAGTCTCCAAGGGGAGCTAAAGTGTCCTTTATTTTTGGAGATCTCGCAATGGATGACGGTATTAATCCCCCGACTCTCAGCTATGAGAGACTGTTGGACGGGAGTCCGGAAGCGCTGGAGAAGCAGACAAATCTCTACATGAGCAGTGCCAATGACATGAAGACTCTGGAGCTACCTCCGGACACGGAGAACATCCAGTTCATGGAAAACTCTGTTTATGCAAACATCGGTGATGTGAAGAACTTCGAGGCCACCCAGGGGATAGAGGAACCCCTCCTCCATGATATTTGCTATGCCGAAAACACCGATGATGCAGAGGAAGAGGATGAGGTGAGCTGCGAGGAGGACCTCGTGGTGGGAGAGATTAACCAGCCAGCCATCCTCAACCTGTCTGGGTCCAGTGATGACATAATTGACCTCACATCCCTGCCCCCTCCAGAGGGGGATGACAATGAGGATGACTTCCTGCTGCGTTCCTTGAACATGGCTATCGCTGCACCCCCACCTGGCTTTAGAGATAGCTCAGATGAAGAGGACTCTCAGAGCCAGGCAGCTTCCTTCCTTGAGGACAAGGAGCCAGGCAGCAGCCTGCAAAATGACGAGATCCCTGTGTCCCTCATCGACGCTGTGCCCACCAGCGCTGAGGGGACATGTGAAAAGGGACTGGATAACACCGTCGTTTCTCCACTGGATGCTCTAGAAGCAATGTCCGTGTCAGAAGAACAGCAGACCAGTAACAATTCAGGTTCTTTCACGATTGTTACATTTATTCACTGATATCCATATCATTCAGCCCATCGAGCCATTTGCCCCTGGAGTCCTGTTATGTGTTGTTCTCCATTCCACGCATGTTCCATTTCCTAAATGTGCAGAAACTACCATCATGGCTTTTTTTGTGTATGTGGTTTCCTTTGTTATTTTTTTAAAACATGTGGCATGTTTTTTCCCCCCATTTCTGGAACAACTGTGCAATAAACTCAGTCCTTACTGAAAAGGGAAAACCTTGTTTTGTTCTTAATAATAATGAGTCCCATTTTCATACATGTCTCCTAGTGCCTCTGATGCATCCATTAATTGGTTCTTGTTTTTTACGGCATGCAGGTGTAGCCATCTTGAGGGCTTATAGTCCCGAGTCTTCCTCAGACTCAGGCAATGAAACTAACTCTTCTGAAATGACTGAGAGTTCTGAACTGGCCACAGCGCAGAAGCAGTCAGAAAACCTGTCCCGCATGTTCTTGGCCACTCATGAAGGCTGCCACCCCCTTGCAGAAGAGCAGACAGAGTTCTCCACCTCCAAACCCCCTGCTGGGGGCTTACCCCCAAAGTCCTCGCACTCCCTGGCTAACCGTCCAGTGACTGAGCTCCCGCCCAAAGCCGTGCCTTCGAAGCAGATACTTCACTCAGACCACATGGAGATGGAGCCGGAAACCATGGAGACCAAGTCGGTCACTGACTATTTTAGCAAACTGCACATGGGGTCAGTGGCGTATTCCTGCACCAGCAAAAGGAAAAGCAAGTTGGCGGATGGGGAGGGGAAAGCCCCCCCTGGTGGCAATATACCAGAGAAAAAGCAGCCGGGGACCAAAACAGCTGAGACAGAGGAGGACACTAAAGGTAAATTTGGTACCGTGTCTTCAAGGAACAGCCAGCACCTAAGCACTTTTAACCTGGAGAGAACTGCCTTCCGCAAGGACAGCCAAAGATGGTATATGGCCGCTGAGGGCGGGGCGGCCGAAAAAGGCAGGTTGGAAGCAGCACCAGGGATCGTCTTTCCACGAGCTTCTGGTCTAGGGACAAGGGAAACCGAAGGGAAGGATGAAGGGGCTCCCGATAGGGAAGCCAATGAGGTTGTGGGACTTGGCCAACGTGACCACTTCTTAACTGATGTGACATGTGTCTCTTCGGCCAAAGACTTAGATAATGCAGAGGATGCTGACCCGTCTACCTGTGATCATCCTTCCAAGCTTCCTGTGGCGGAAGAGAGTGTGGCCCATCTTTGTGACTACCATCTGGCCAAGCGGATGTCATCGTTACAAAGTGAGGGCCATTTTTCTCTCCAGAGCTCTCAGGGCTCTTCAGTAGATGCGGGCTGTGGCACAGGCAGCAGCAGCAGCACCTGCGCCACGCCTGTGGAGTCCCCACTCTGCCTCTCCATGGGGAAGCACTTGATTCCTGAGACTTCGGGAAAAGGCGTGGCTTATGTTCCTTCAGAGGAAAGAGCCACTGGGCTTCCCAACCATGGAGCCCCCTTTAAGGAATTACACCCGCAGCCGGAAGGGATGTGTCCACGGATGACAGTGCCTGCTCTGCACACAGCCATTAATGCTGAACCCTTGTTTGGCACCTTGAGAGATGGATGTCATCGACTCCCCAAGATTAAGGAAACCACAGGTACAGCAATGAGGGATTGAGCACTTTATCTTACACAACCAGGAACATGTAAACAAATTTATGAGAAACCTAAAAATAAAATGTCTAGAAGAAAAGTAAAAGTTAGAATGTTTCAAAAGGCTGCAGGACAGTGGCCAGGTTAAGTAGCAGCCATTCATCCTCGGTATTTAAAGACTACAAAAGTTTCTAGATCTGAAACAATGGTGAACATGGCATTTGCTCTTTAAAATCTTGCTCTGTTCTTGCTTTTAGATTCTAGTGGAGTAATGTTATTTTTTCTAAATTCTAAATGTAGGCTTTTAGCAGTACCCAGTGTGACTTTTAGTTACAAGGTAGTATTGCTTAGAGTCAAAAAATGGTTTGATTTCTTTTTTAACACATCGAATTTTTAATTTTGCCATTTTATTTTTGAGAGGCAAGGAAGGCTAACAGAGCAGGGGCAGGGAGATTGAACAGACTCAGGAGGATCATTTGCCTTCAGCAATGCCTACAGATTCCTCTTCCTCTGTAAGACTCTCCTAAAGTAGTCTTCTGAAGTGTCTGGCACACTCAGCATCATGAAGATTTAAGGGGGTGCACAATGAGCTGCTTTATTTTACCCAAAATATTAAAATGTAGGCACAGGTAAAAACAAGAACACAGTCAATGCCTGTGCCCACTTCACCATTTTACATTTTACCACTCCATAGCCTCTTATCCCTCTCACCCATCCACGTGGCCAGCCATCATGGGACACAAGCAGATACTCTTTTATACTTTCCAATTCAAAATTCTATCATCAGTAGGGTGTCTTCCATATAGGTCCATAGGTCTATATGGAGATTCCTACTCTTTTAAGATGATCTGCTTTCTCAAAACCCACCGCTTTCTTCACCTGCCATGGGAAATCTTGCCTATGAATGTTAAATAACTCATCACTCACTAGCATCTCTACTTCTAAACTAATTAAAGCACACTACTTAATCCTTTGCAGTTTACAAAGAGCTTTCCTGAAGTTACCTCTTGCTTCCCACAAAAATTCCATGAAATGGACATCTTCATATGACAACTTTTCTGAGAAAAGTTGAGTAATGTGCCCAGTGTCTCCACTTCAAACCCTATACCAGGGAAACTAGATGGGGTCCTCTTTAAAAGGCGAGCTGGTTTAATTTGTATTAATTAAAGTAGGGCACATCTTTATAAAATATTAACCAATGCCAGTATTAACTCCCTTGAAATGAAATTTAAATGTCATAAATCTGTTTGCATAATCGATATGTAGGATGTGTGTTTTCTAATCATGTGGCTAAGTTCTGGCAGATAAATATTTGTAAGCAAGGCAATTCATTGGATTCCATTGCTCCCTGAAAACATTGGGAATTTCTAGACAATTCCAAATGAATCAGTAGTTTAAGAAGTAACAGACTACAGTATTTTTTGAAATGTATTGAAATGAAAATCTATGTGTGATCTCAGGAGGCAGTCTTTGGAAAGTGGGGTGACCTTGACAAATGGTAACCCTTCTGGAATGCATTCTTGGGAAATAGCAGACATCATACAGAGATGCAGTGAAATCGACCACCCATGTGATGTTTAATGATTCTCTCTGTTTTTCTACTACCCCTAGTGTAGCTTTGACAGAGTCTGGGAAGGAGAGACGAGGAGGCATGCCTTCAGCTTGGTCTCAATATTCTAAAGCTGATCCCATCCTGCTACCATCAAACATTCACTTGGAATCAAAGGTGCCAATTCCAAATCAAGACCCCAATGATTTCTCCCAAGCATACCAGGCCTACAGAGAGGCTGTGAGCTGGCAGCCACTGGATATGAGAGGGGGGAGCCACGGGACACTCCCCAGCCAGAGGGCTCTGAGACATAGCAGCAGTATCCTTTCAGGATGTGTAGGTTTGGAGAGTTTCCGAGAGAGAACCAAGGGTGTGGTCAGCTTCAAGTGTCCAGGTGTCACTGAAGCACAGGAGGCCAGTTCAGAAAGGCAAGCGGAACTCCCCCTGGGGAAGAAGCTCACCAAAAGTCTTTCCCAAAGCTCAATGCACTTTAGCTCTGATGGGAAGGTTCACAAAAGGTCCCCAGTCACTCACAAAGACTCAAAGCTGTATAAGACATTACCCTTGCGGAAGCTGGAGGGCAGCAATTGGAGATGCAGGGGACCTTTCAGCTACTGTTTCCTGAACCAAGGGCAGGATAAAGATGAGGAGGAGGATGAAGAGGAGGGAGAGCCCTCCCTCCAAGTCTCTTGCCTCTTTCCACCACGGATGAATCAAGCCATGCCAGAACCAACCAGCCCACCCCTGGCTGTTGGAAATCAGAAGCAAAGAGGGGAGCTGTCCAGATATCAAGTGCTGAAGGTCTGGGCAGAAGACCTGAGTGGCCCAGATGACATAGACTTCAGCAACCTGGCTTTTGATGCCCAGATTGCAAGAATAAATGCCCTAAAGCAGAGCATATACGTAATGCCTGATGGGTTCCTTGCAGCCCAAAATGATGCCAATGAGTTGCTCTGCCTAGTTAGGGCAACCAAGGGGAAAAGAGAGGAGTCGCGCCCTGAAGCATATGACCTTACACTTTCTCAGTACAAGCAACTGTTATCCATTGATTCCAGACAGTTGGGAAGTGCCTGTAGGAAAATGGCGATGGCCGAGAAAAGCCCAGAGGAGATGCTCCTAGCAATGACTTCCAGCTTTCAAGTGCTCTGTTGCCTAACAGAAGCTTGCATGCGATTAGTTAAAGTCGTGAACTCAGAAACACAGCGGCAGGAAATTGTAGCGAAGATCGATGAAGTGGTCATAAACTACATCTGTCTCCTGAAAGCTGCAGAAGCAGCCACTGGAAAGACCACTGGGGATCCTAGTGTTGGACTCTCGACACGACATTCAACCACCATGGCCGCTCTCGTAAGCACACTAACACGTTCTCTCAAAATGCTTTTAAATAAATAAAGTGTGAAAGTCACGTCATATTCTACCTTTGCAAAGCCATACATGAACTTTTATTTACTTTCTGTGTACAATGAACAGATGTCTCCTTTCTTCTCTCCCTTTATTTTGTTATTTTATATAAAATAGGAGATAAAGGTCACATTGGTGAAATGTTGAAATGTACTAATTAGATGTATTCTGTTTATATTATACATATATACATTTAAAAGAAATATACAAGAAAGTGATGACATTTGACTATTTTTCATATAGTCAAAACTCGGGGTATATGATGTGAAATTTTAAATTCTACAGTGTTAGAGCAAAAACAATGAATCCTATTCCCTTTCCTTCCAAGTGGATATCATTCATATTTAGAAGTAAAAAAAAAAAAAGAAAGAAAGAAATCACAATGTATATAAAACAATACTTATGTTTTAAAATTATGATTTTTAAGCATTGGAAATAGCAAAAAGACATTTAAAATTTCAAGAAGCTATTATGAATTATTAGAGAGTATATGTAATAAATTAATTTTTTTGCTCATAGTATTTGGTTACCTGATGCTTTATTCCAAGAATCCTACATACTTCATTTTGGCTTATTCCATTTGGGTTAAAAATGGGTGGAGGTGGATTCTATTGTATCAACACAGATGCTCTTCCTGATGTTCCTAGGATTAAAATACTTGCCAAATAGAACAGAGAAAGTGATGGGCAGGTTTCTGAGTGATATCTAGTTATAGATGATCTAATTACATATAATGAAAGAATTAATACCAAAATTAAATTTTTTGATGAAAAAGCAGATCTGCTTTGACTAAATGTCAAAATATGTAAACCAAAGACATCATCCACCCCTCCAGCTCAACCATAAAACTTAGAATTCCCTTAAGAGTGACAGAACATTTAGTAAAGTATTTGCAAAAATACACACAAAGAATAACATGTACTGATCATTGAAAGCAAGTGCAGATTCAATCATGCAAAGCAGACTGCGCACCGCCTGAACCACAGCTCAGATCACAGGCCTCGGCATCCCAGGGCTTCAGCCACACCTCTTCCGCCGGGGCCAATGCTTCCCACCCAATTTGGAATTACAGACGAATGCTGCAACAAAATTACAAATCTGGACTGTTCAGGAGATCAGGGAGAGATGGCTACTCTAATGTAGAAGCCATGATTAAACAAATAAGGATTTATTAAATGATCTAATCTGGATTGGCTTATAGAAATATGAAAGCTGAAAAAAAAAACAAACCAGAAGTGGTAAAATTGATCACTTTAGGCAAAACTGATGGAATGCAAAGAAGCTTTCAGAACCATCGTCTCTCTCAAAATGTATCTTTGGGTCAAAGCAAAAGGATGCAAACCAGTTGTAAAATAAATTTGACATGTACATATATACTTCATGGGTCATTTAGTGCTCAAGCTTCACACACTCCTGTTTGTGTATGTGGCTCCTTAAAATATGACAGGAGTGTGCCAAGTATGAGTGTTTCCATTTCAGTAGCCTACTGGGCAGGCAGGGGGCACAATACAGTCTATAGTTACTATCTCTCATCAGTCGTTCCTTAGAGACTCAATAGCAAAAGTCACCCATAGTTGTAGATGGTAGCCTACAAAAGAAGTTTAGACATGTGTTATTAAAAATAATGTTTAAATGATAAAACATTATTTTATTACAATTATAATTATTGATGTTTGATATTGAGAAATATTAATGGTGTTTACTGTGGAAAATTTTTGGTAAATATTCTGTGTACTAAAATACTAACATTAATAGGATGTGTGTTCTATGTCAGACAATGTGCTAAACATATCACATATATTATGTCATTTAGTCATCACAATCTTATGGTTTGGACGCTGCCATTAATTCCTTATGGAGGCAATATGGCTTAGTGGTTAAGGACATGGAGTTTGAGGTCAGAAACTTCTTGATTTATGTGTGAACTCTGACATTTTCTAGCCTTTTTATCTTGGAAAAGCCAATCAATGTTTTCTATGTCTCATAGGATTGTCATGAGTTTTAAATATGTAATGTTCTTATAATATCTGGCAGATTAAATAATTAATGTTAGCTATTATTGTCATCGTAATCATTGTGTTAAATATGTTGCCCAAGTTAATATGTGGGGATGTTTGTTTTATATGCATATTGTATCCTGGCTCTATGTGCAGAATACATTATGTGTATTGCATCTGTACAAAAGAAATGTACAAAGAAGTGATGATCCTTGTTCAAATCACATATTCAGTTGAAATAACTTCTTCTATTTCAGTTCTTTGAGAAGCTTCAGTGAAGCACCTCTGGGTCTTTTCAATCTATTTCCCATTACCTATGAGTGCTCCAATAAGTTTCTGTTTCTTATAAACAAACCCTTTCTTACTTAGAAACTTTAAGGGCCCCCCCATTTACTAAACATGGGGTTCCTAACTGGGTCCACATCCACTAGAGTATAGGAAGACCATATTAGAATGGTACTTGTGTTTATTTTTATCTAGCCTTTTTTATGTTTGTGTATGTTTTATAACAGCATAATAGTACAGGGTATATGTACATCATTTTAAATAAATTAGTGAACTGACAAGCGTATGCCTGGTGCATGTGTGCAAAAGGAGAGAAGCAGGTAGGGTTGTGTTTGCTAAAGTTGGGAGGCCACTGAGCTAGGGAATAAAAATTCCTTGTACTTGAGGTTCTTTACATTTGCTCCCCAGCCAAATTTTCCAAATGAATCACCTATTGTTTTATTAACTTATTAACTTTTTTATTATAAAACTTTCCAGCATACACAAAAGTGGACACCACAATAGAATGAATCAATATGTCCTCATCCCATACCAATTTGTGTCTAATCTTATTTTCTCTCTTTCTCTGCTTCTCCTTCCACACTGTATATATCCGCAAGTCTCAGCATAGCATTTAATCCATGACTGTTTCAGTAAGAACGCCCTATTGATGAGAACTTGTAGACATAATCGCAATGCCATTTTGACACTTTTAAAAAATTAATAATTCCCTAATCTTATCAAGCAAATACTACAGAAATAAATGACATAGAAAGTGCAAATTCCCATAACCCTGAGCCCAAAGACAGTCATTGTCAACAATTTAGGGCCAAAACTTTACATATATATATATGTTATTATTGCATGTGTTTACGAGTTTAACTTTTGACTAAGAAAGTTGCTCTGACCACATTGGCCCTTCTGTTTTAGTCTCAGCTGCACCACATTTCCTGTAAGCAGGTTGGCCAGAAGAGACATGATTGACACACACAGAAAGACAGAATTCTCAGATGAACAACCACCATGGCACTGGGCTTAGAGTAATCCAACAACTAATGCAATTGTCTCAGACATTAACATTAACATTAACATTAACATTAACATTAACATTAACATTAACATTAACATTAACATTAACACAGATGCCTAGGCCCAGATGGAATTAGTCTAATCACAAAATAAATTATTTTTCCAGAAAAGAAAGACAATGTTAAAATGACCAGCTGCAGCAGCACTACAATGGCTCAATCCCTTTTGTTACGACTTTCATCTTCCACTATGATTTATCTTAGCAAAGACAATCTGCCTTTGCTTCTGTTCGTTACATACATTTCTACAGGCCAGTTATTTCTTAAATGTTACTTCTGAGCTACTCAAGCTGTCGTTCTAATTTATTCCACCTAGATTACTCTTGGTTTGGCAATGGGGGAATTTTGCTCTCTCTTACTGGTTACCACCCTTTGTAATTGTGCTGTTTCTGAAATTGGAAAAAAAAAGCAAAATCGGCTATGTTCACATGATTCCTATCGCTTCTAAACATTTAGAAGTCTTCACAGAGATCAAAAATACATGGATGTCACATTATTTCTCTCTAACCTGATTTTGTCTCTACTTGGAAAGGGGTCAGTTTTTTTTTTTTTGGAGGGGTGTGCGTGTGTGTGTGTGCGCGCACGCGCGCGCGTGTGTGTGTGTGTGTGTGTGTGGAGGTTTGGGTGTATAGAAGTGTAGGAAAGGTATTTGAGTAGATAGTTGTGTGTGTGTGTGTCTGTGAGACTAGTTTTCAGTTTGGCTTTGTGAATTTCACTGCTAGTTTACCCTCTGGCAATCTAAAAATTATGATAAAACTTTTTCTTTGTAACATTTCAAATCGTCCTTTATAGTCGGATTGCATGCCCTGGCCAGATAGCTCAACTGAGAGAGTGTCAACCTGAGCACAAAGGTTGCAGGTTCAATCCCCGGCCAGGACACATGCAGGAACAGCTCGCTATTCCTGTCTCTCTCTCACTCCTCTCTCTCTAAAATCAGTAAATAAAAATAAAATTAAAGTCAGGTTGCAGAAATAGCCTCTCAGGTTTAAAAGATCAAAGAGTCAAAATCTTACCTTTTAAACTGACTTTTCATTCCTAACAACCTGAACAATAAAAGTTGAATATTTTTTAGTTATTTCCCCTATTCCCTGACCTATCCCTCTCACTTTTAATTTCAAAGTCCATACATAGGAAATCCAAGGGAGAACAATGTGTGTCTTTATCAAATATTTCTGCTGTGCTGAATAATGAAATGGATTAAATTCTGCATCTCGGAAAGAAATAGATAACCCAGTCGCTCACCCCAAGTAGTTATTTCACCATTCAACTTGAAATTAACCTGCTGCCTTCAGCTCAACTGGCTCTAATCTTTTCTCCACATTTATAATTGCATCTCAGTTTTCTGTTACACCTTAATGTTAAAGCATTGAGGGTTTTTTTTCATTGAACCTGTTATTCCTCATTTTCCATTCCCCACTTCGGACCAAAATTCTGTGCCATTGGCGGTACTGTCATCCAGAACTTCAGGCGGAATTAGCTTTGGGACTCAGGAAGCTAAGCCTTCTTGGTCATCTCCAACCAAGTAATGTTTTTCCTGTGTTCATCTCGATTAGTAACCTTTGCATGTCTTGCCCTTTCGCTAAATGATCCATGACTCCCTTCTGTCACCCGCTTAGAGAGGCGGGATAGGTCTATTCATTCATTCAAATGTTCACAGCCTTTTAATCTGGGCCAACATTGTGCTGGCTGTTGGAGGCAGGGTACAATGGAGAGCACAATTGACATGGTCCCTGTCATTTGTGAAGAAAGGACGGGACTCAGACTGCGTCAGCATTCCAGGCAGTCTGCACTTTGTATGGTTGTGCAGGACTGTAGCTATGGCCATGCCAGCCCCAAACGGGCAAGGTGATCTTAGTGATCAGCGAAAACAAATTGCAATTGTGCCATGACCTATGCTGATTTTTTCAAAACGTTACTTCTTACTGTCAATTATAAATGTATAAGGGCATGAAAAAATAGAGTAAAACATTTATTTAGTATAGAGTCATTTACAACATTAGAAATGTGGAGGATTAAAGTGGGTCTCCCTTGTCAAACCTTATGAAGAGTATTTTGAACAGTGCTTGCTGTCTTTGACTCATCACAGAACTTGCAATGTGGGGTGAGCATCATTTCTGCGCTTGTGCAAACTGTTCTACTCCTCTCTCCATTTGGATCAGCTCCCAACATTTTATCGTTGATGCTTTCAATGTTGTGGAATATCTCCAAGAGTTCCTTTCACGTGAGAGTCTTTTATTTCCAGTGGGACAGCTTCATCTTCTCCATCACAGCCACCATCTTGATCTATGGTCAGAAAATTTGCCTTCGCCACATTCCTCCGGCCTGCTGTCTAAGGTCTCAAATGAGGGCCATATCAACAGTGCCGCAGTCAACTGTCTTTTATTCCTCCATTTACAATTGATTTTCATTTTGCTTCCAGTATGAGCACTTTTTGTTTCTTTGCTGCACTTTCATCTTTTTGGCCGGTTCCCTCTTTCAATCTTCCATTTTTGTGAAATGTTAGGTGGCTGCTGTCAGGCCCTGAAGGCTGACCACGGTTCCTCGCTTATTGTATCAAGTACCTTAGCATTTTTCATTATTCACATTGTTACCAAGCCTCAGGGAGGCCTAGTGCCTTCCCCTTTTATGGATTTTCCCTGATCAAGCCAGGCCCACCTACGATAATCCCCCTATTATTGACTCAAAATTAACTGATTTGGGACCTTAAGTACATCTTCAAAATTCCTTTCTCGTTGCCATAATATGTTGGTTAGAAGCATGTCACAGGTCCTGACCATGCTCAAGGGGAGATAGCTGAACAGGGCATGAATACCGGGTAGGAAGCTTAGGGCCGCCTACGGGTCTTTCTGCCATGCCCTCTGAGGCTCTTCCCTCAGTGTAGACACTTGAAATACAGACTTGAAAGGTTTTCATGACCCAAGCCCTGACATAAGCCATCACAGTCCACATGGGCAGCCTCCAGCTTTCTCTGCCCTGGCCCAGGCCCATGCCGTAGATATATATTTTTGTTTTAATCTAATTTTGTGCCAAGTTGCTCTGGGGCTGAGAACTGCGATAATTATGATGTACTGGCCTGTGCAGGTCAGGGTTTTATTAGTGCTAGGTCTATAGCTAAGTTTTCCTTGGCAATACAACTTTATTCATTGCACTCATTTTAGAGTAAAGTTATGACTTTGAGATCAGGTTATACTGAGTAATTCAACGGGCAGATGAATTATTAAAGATGCTGAACTTGAACCAGTGCGACCATGCCTTTCTCAAGTATTATGGCAAGGGGGATGAGTCAACTCAGCTCACTTGCTCCTAAGTTCATCTGGAGTTTGGTCTCCAATCTATTGTCAGTATGAATATAATGACATTACTAATAACAACGCCTAATATTCGTTCATGCAAAGGTGCCAGGTACCATGCTAAATGATCTTCATGCGTAATTCTCACATCAATTTCCTAGAACAACCAAGGAGAAATTACTATTATCATCCCTTTTTGCAGAAAGGCAATGGAGTTTGGAGACCCAAATAGCTTGTCCAAAATCATGGATGCTAGTTAGTATCAAGATTTGAACTCAGTAATTGCAATTTTGTGCATCGGTTTTTGGCCAAGTAAATAGGTTTGGTACTTTTGATCAAACAAATATCAGCATGTGTTTTATAACAATGTAAATTCTACCAAAGAACTTTTTTAAAAAAGCCACCGTCTCCTGTCCTATAGCTCCCCAATCACTGCCCCAGTTCCAAGGAACAAACCATTCGACCAGTTTCTGCTTTCAGTTTTTCTAGTGGGTTTTCTCCTTAATTCCAAATAATATCATTTTTTGACTTACCAACTAATGGATGATTTCTACCAACTACTTCTTGAAAACTAAGGAATTCACTTCCTTATGTTACCTTTCACCTTTCATTCTGCCTGCCTAACCAGTGTTGGATAGGGAGGTTATTATGATGTTCTCTTTTTGGTTAACTCTTTAAATATTATCATTGAATGCAAGTCTGCTTTCTGTTCGGGCATCTCTGCCTAGTCTGTCCTGGCTCCTCACCTGGGCGGGATGAAGCTTGGTTGGCCCTGCCTTTCCCTCTTCTCCCCACTCCTTCACCTCTTCTTCCCATCTCTGCCTAGTCTGTCCTGGCTCCTCACCTGGGCGGGATGAAGCTTGGTTGGCCCTGCCTTTCCCTCTTCTCCCCACTCCTTCACCTCTTCTTCCCATCTGAGGCTACCAGTACCTTCATATTACATCACTTACATTGTTATTAAAAGTAGTGTTTTCTACATTGTTTAAGGATCAAAATTTTGTGAACCACTGCAGCCTGGAAAAACAGCATAGCCAACAGCTTTCTCAAAAAGCAAAGTTTTCCAGAGCTCGTCTGGAGGCTGAGACAACCTCCACGTGGAGGGAAAGAAGAAAGCTCAAATAGAGTTTCCTGTGAATTCGTTGTATCTTAAACGGGGGCCCTTAAAGGGGGCCCCTGAGCCAGCAGCGTCAGCATCACCTGGGGACTTGTTGGAGACACAGAGCCCTGTGTTCCATCCCTGACCTGCTCAGTTACCAGGGGTGGCGCCCCGTGCCTGTGATGTAACAAGCCTTGCAGGTAATTCTAATGCATGCTCAAGTTTGAGAATCACTGTGTCAGATGATGAACAACGTTCCTCAGAATTAAGCCTTATTTAGATCCCTTTGTATTAACTTTCTAGGTTAATTTTTTTTCCTGGAGTTTCTATGGGCTTTCCTTTTTTCTTACCAAGTGAACACATGCTGTTCTGAATATCTATGGCTGTATTATAAACCACCCCAAAATGTGGAAGTTTAAAGAACAATTTATTATTCTCTCTCCTGGTTCTAGGAATGGGCTCAGCTGGGCGGTTCCCATGTGCAGTCTCTCATATTGTTGTGGTCAGGTGGTGATGGGACCAGAGGAGACGTCACAGGGGCTGTTGAGCAGTCTTACATGTGATCTCTCCATGAGGCTTGAACTTCTCATAGCATAGCGTTCTCAGGATAGCAGCACCTGTCATATGGGGGCTGGCCTCCAAAATGCAGCATCTCAAGAGCAAGTGTTCCCGGAGAAGCTGGCAGAAGCTGCAGTTCTTATGACCTAAGAGCCTTTTGACTTCATTTTCTAGTATAAATCTGTGTTTTTATCTTAATAAATAACATCCTAGGATTTCCAAGCATTCTTAGAATGGACCCCACAGTTTCCTGTTCCCTATATTACCTAGAGGAATTGTCCCATAAAAACTACATGGAATGTAACCTTTCTGAATCTAGCCTCTCTGAAAATACCTTCACTTTGCGCTTATGCTTAATCGATCGTTTGGCTGCATATGGGATTCCAGGCTCAAAACTACCCCATTCTGTTTTGGTATCAGTTTGATCATTGTAACTCTTTTCCCTTTGAAGGTACTCCCCCACTTTGCCTAGAAGATCTATTTTGTCTGTCTCCCGGAAGTGAATTTCACGAATGTGTATCTAGGTCCAGAATTTTCTTTCATTCATTCTGCCTGGAATTTAGTGCCTCTTTTCCTCCTGAGAGCTCATGCTTTTCTTCAGCTCTAGATTGTTTTCCTCTTATTATTTATTGTTTTTCCTCTCAGTTTGCTCTGTAGCCATTATCTAGTGGTCAGAGAGGAGAGCAAATCAGTCACAGAGACTTGTTTGCAGATATCAGCTACACTGTTTTCATAAAATTATTTTCCGGGCACTGCAGAGCCCTGGCTTGGCATTTGTATAATTTGGGTTACACCGTGGGCAAACGGAGTATGTGGAAGCCGTGGAGGAACAGCCGAGTTCCTGCCCTGGCTGCGGTCTAGTGTGCATCACCGGGTGTGCAGGTAACCTTGTTTATAGCTCTACTTTAGCAAACATTGATTTATATTGTGATTTTTGTATACTTGAAGCATTCATTATGCTCCACAATTTTTTGAAGTCAATTCTTGTGTACCTAGCACCCAGATTTGTCAGATCCTAGCAACTTAACCATATTGTGTTGAATCTTTGTTTCAAGGAAATAAACATCAGAGACAGAGTTGCAATACTCTGAGGAACCTTCCCTGGTCTCATGTTCCCCTCATCCTCTTCAGAAATCATCAAGCTTGACTTTGCTTTTGTATCATTCCCATGCAGCTCTTCATATATTGACCACATAATGACATGTCCTTAACAATGTGTGATATTGTTTGGCATGTTTTTGAACTTGATGTAAATGGTATCATACTGTACATATCCTTCCACACTTTGATTTTGTTATTGAACATTAGTTTTATAAGAACTATACCTTTTAATAGATATAGTTTTCATTCATTTATCTTCATTGCTTTATAGTAGTCTATTGCATATTAGAATTTAGATTCTGCTGTTAATGGACATTTAGGTTGTTTACAAGTTTTTGCTATTAAAAATACTGCTGCAACAAACATTCTTGTACCTGTCTCTTTGTGCATATCTGCTGTGATTTTTCTCTAGGCTATATGCCCAAGTGTGGAATTTGAGAAATAGATAGGTATTCTTTCACTTTACCAGGTGGAGATTACCCTCCACTGGGCAGTCCCAGCAATCCACCCTGAGGGCGGGAACAAGGACAATCCAAGCTTAGTTGCTCTGACTCTTCCTCCTCCAGTGTCTGAGGTATCCTGCCAAGCAGGATACCGAAACAGGCTGGCTGATTTTACAGGAAGAGAGAGATAAGCAGAGAGATAGAGAGACAGAGATAGAGAGATACTGATCACTCTCTCTGCGATAAATTACATATTCCCTAATGCCGACCAAAACCAAAAGACCCAGAAGTACTCTTGAGGATGTAGGCTCATTTCAACCCCTCGTATAAGTTGTTTTGTTCCCCTCATGAAAGCATGAATTCAGTGTAGGAGAATGTTGGTAGTGGGTTTATAGTGACACTCCTAGACACAACGTGGATAATCAGACAAAAAGATGAGAGAAGGAGAGGGAGAGAAGTGGAGGGAAAGGGAATTCAAAGAAAAATGGAGTGTTGTTTTGTTTGCCTGTACGATGACTTAATATAAATGGTACTATCCTGGTGTACTATAGATCTCATTCTAATTATTATATTTACCTTAACGTTCCCATGTTGCTATCTGTACTCTTCAGTTAGGTCCCAGCTTCTAATCGTTGTATGATATTCCATAGCATACATCCACCACCTTCGTTAGCCATTCCCCCAATGATGGACTCCTAGATGACCTTCAACTGCCTTCTACAAACAAAGCTGAGATGAATATCCCCATACACCCCCCTGTATAACAACAAAAAGCAACAACAACACATAACACATACTGGATTACAAGGTATATGTGTACTTAGTGGGACCAAGACTTCAGCACCTGTCTACCTACTCACAGGTCATTGGTCCAGGCATCCCACCAACGATGTGCATTATCCAGCACTATGCCCTGAGGGTTTTGTTTAAAAGTCCTCTCCAATTCTTTGTGGGAAATGTATTTTCCCACATTCTCTTCTATTTACTTAATGCCTTCACCATTCCTATTTCGGTCTTTAGTACATCTGACATTTGCTTTTGTCTATGAAGGCAGGTAGGAAACCACTTTTTCTTTTTCTCCATCATGTAGACAGTTTCCCCTTATAAAATCTCTGATCAGCTCCTATGGGACCAGTAGCATATTGAGACTTAGATGGTAAAGGGTGGACAGTTTGGGGATGGTGGTTTGCAGTCTGCCTCTGGTTCACTTGGGACTCTGGAGGGAACACCCTGGGCCATGACACAGATTCCATGGTGGCGCTGTGGTATGGGGAGAGGCTGAGGGGCTCGCCACCAGTTTAGAGGGAGTAGATCCCCAAAATGAACCGAGACAGAAAAACATGGGCGACGTCACAGTTCTGGGCAGAACCATTGGTGAACTCATGGAAGATTCCAGAAAGAACTCCCAGAAGAAACTGGGTGAGACATTAGCAGAAAAAAAAAAAGTCCTTCATTATTACTAGGTGGGCACAAAAGCAGCCAAGCCATGGTAAAGTTTTATGAATTTGATCCCTTCTATAATCACACATCTGATAGGCCAAGGGAAATAAAACAATACAGGGTGAGGCAAAAGCAGGTTTACAGTTGTGAGAATGCAAAACACAGAGTTTATTCTTGTATTATTATTTTTTAATGTATTATTTTCCATATGAACAACTGTAAGCCTAGTTTTGCCCTCCCCATATATATAAATTGAACTCACTGCTGTGTGATATGGGGAAACTACCATTTTATTTTCAGGTTCATTAAATAAGAATTATATTCCTGGGAGTAAATTGCAGCTGAAAAGAAAAAAATTATTTTTGAAACCAAGACTGTATATATCACCCTTTCATGTAGTTACAAGTGAAGGATTACTCTATATTTTAGAATTATTTTTCTATTACACAATATCACACTGTTAAAGGTGAATGGATATGAAATAAGACATTATAATTATAACATTTATTCATGCGAAAATATCACTAAATCACACTTGAACATGCCTTAAATAAAATAGCATAATAGAAAGAATAACTCAACCCAGGAAGACATTCTTATCTGTCTTTACGAATATAGAACAGAAGGCAGACTGGAGGTCACAAATGCCTGAGGCACACAGGAATAAATGTAGATTAAAAGTCTAAGAATGATTGATTTTGATAAATACTTGAATTTGGAATTACAGTTTTAAGTGACCTTTTTCAAGGAAAATAGCTCTGCAGCTTGAAATCATTCCTGTGCTTTCTCCAACTAGTAAAGCCTTATTCGTTTTTCAAATCATACCTCGGAGGTCACCTACCCAGGCAGCCCTCCAGGATTGCCCCTCCAACCCCACACCAGAGAGACACTTCCTCTTCTGAACTCCCTGTCTTGTTAATGCTTCTATTACTGAACTTCTCACATAGTATTCATTTTTTTGTTGTGTTTTAAATTTATTCTGCTTAGGAAAGTACCTGATTCTTACATTGTGCTTAGACCAATACCTGGCACACAGCAAGTGTAAGATATTTACCCTGCCGAGAAAGAAGGAAAGGCGTAGCCACGAAGTGTGGAACAGCAAAAGCTTTATTTAGTAAAGCGCACTCCAGACAAGGTTCTCCGGTCCACGAGATGGGCCACAGAAGTCACACAGCCCCCTGTTTGGGGGTACTTTATAGCATCGGTAGGGTGGTCGGGTTGATATGACGTGGTGAAATTTCATTGGCTGACAGACAGTCATCCTTTTTCAAAGGGCTCCTGGGAAGTTTTTTTTGGCGTGCATGGGTGTGGGCGGTTCCAGCCAAAGTTCCCGGGCCTGGTTCCTCACATGACCCTCCCCCATTGCCAACGGACCTCACATCCCGACCTTTTATGTTAGATAGGGGCACCGCTATTCGTCTGGCTACTCCCTGCTGGTTAGGGGCATCCTGCGGAAGGGACGTCAGAAGGTGGTGGCCCTGACGGGAGTCGCATATATGGGTGTAGGAGCATCTGTTTGACCGTGACTCGAGAAACCTCATAGATGCAGCCTTGTAAGAATTCTGGTTGCAGGCTCCCGGTGGGAGGGATAGGAGCAACAGGAGGATCTGCAGAGCCCAACCTTTTAGTGAGCCAGAGACAGTAGGGCCCAGTGGTTCCGACTGCCAGCAGTCCCGCCACCTGTAGTATTACCCTGGGCTCAGCGAGAGTGATGCGGGTCTCCGAGTCTGGGCCGCGTCAGTCGTCCATGAGGCCTAGGAGTTTGAGCAATGGGCCCTCCTGGCTGGCTTGGCCTCCCATTTGGGTGGCTTGTTCTCCACATAGAAGGGTCGAGGAACAGCCTGTTGCCCAAAGGGGCAATCGCTCTGCCGGTGACTGGGCTGCTTGTAGTTAGGGCAGGGCTTAGTGGGTGGCCTTGGGCAGGGGCACTATCGGGACCAGTGACCCTCCTTGCCACATTTAAAGCAAGCTCCTGGTGGGACTCCTCTTTGCGGTCGGACTTGGGTCGGGCACCTTCTATGCCTTGCCCCTGTTGATCTGCCAGCCTCCGGGCTGCCACAAGAGCCTGGGTTTGGAGTATTACCTTCTGCTGCATACGGGCCTGGCGAGTAGCCTCGGCCTGTTCCTCCCAACCATTAAAAACCTTAAATGCCATGTTCATCAGGTCTCGAATAGGGGCTTGGGGGCTGAGAATAAGAGGAGGGAGGCTCCTGAGGAGCCTGACACCCAGATCCAGCCGGAAACACCAGAGCCAGAGGGAGGACAGGGCCAGACCTTCCTGCAAGAAGACCGGGGCTGGGTCGTGGGGTCAGGAGCCCTGCAAACCCACGTGAGGGCCAATGGCCAGCAGAGGAGGGCCTGATGGGGGAGGGGCTTAAGAACACAGTGGAGAGTCTGACCAGGCAATGGCACAGTGGATAGAGCATTGGACTGGAATGCGGAGGACCCAGGTTCGAGACCCCAAGGTTGCCAGCTTGAGCGTGGGCTCATCTGATTTGAACAAGGCTCATCAGCTTGGACCCAAGGTCGCTGGCTTGAGCAAGGGGTTACTCGGTCTGCTGTAGCCCCACGGTCAAGGCACATGTGAGAAAGCAATCAATGAAGAACTAAGGTGTTGCAATGAAAAACTAATGATTGATGCTTCTCATCTCTCCATTCCTGTCTGCCTGTCCCTATCTATTCCTCTCCCTTTCTCTGTCTCTGTAAAAAAAAAAAAAAAAACTCAGCAGAGAAGGGAGGGGCAGAGGGGCTCCTGCTGGCAGGGAAGGGGGCTTCCTGGAGTAAAGAGACTTGAGCAGAGGAGGTTCGCAGAGGGACCAAAGAGGGCGTCCCGAGAAAAGGGCACCCCCCTGGGTGTCAGGCAGGAGGGGGAGAGAGTTGGGAGTTGGTGAAGGAGGAATGATTAGGAGCGGAGGATTTAGGTGAGGTTTCTCTGGCCAAAAAGGGCCTGCACCATAGAGCAGGCAGCACAGAGATTAGGACAGGAGCGCAAATACTAGAAGCCCTGAATGTAAGGGATCTCCAACCATTTCCCAGTTCCTTGAAATATCTAAATAGGTGAGGGTGTTAAAATCGAAAGTCCCTTCAGGAGGCCACCTGGTCTGGTTATCCAGTGGGTTCTGTGGCCCAGCCACATTGAAGAAGAAGATCAGTTTCTTCTTCTTTAGGGAGGGAGAGATTCTGGATAAGGTACTCCAGGAGTGTTTTTGAGTCAGGTTTGGATTCCTGTGCCTCTGTGGCTGCCCTCAGCCCTTGGAGTGCTCAGAGATGAGAATTGGCATCCCACAACTCAAGCTATGGCCACCAGATGGTTAGGTAGAGTGGGAGTGTCTGAGACGTCTCCATGGGAACAAACACACTCGGAATGGATAAGAGGTCCCTGATGCAGCTGCGATTACGGACAGGGAGTCTCGGTGGAAAGAACTGAGGGGAGGCTGGAGGCAGGGGACTTACCGCACCATGTGCCAAAGTGGGTGGGAGGTCAGAGGTCCTGGTTCTTCCTCAGAAGGGAAGGGGAGAGGAGCAGCCCCAGCAGGCTTCAAGCTCCTCCAGGGTTTCAGCACCAAATGTAAGGTATTTTCCTCACCAAGGAAGAAATAAGGGCATAGTCACCAAGTGTGGCATAGCAAAAGCTTTATTTAGTAGAGTGCTTCCCGGACGAGGTCCATGAGACGGGGCCAGAGAAGTTGCACCACCTCCCCTGTTTGGGGGTAATTTATAGCCCCGGTAGTGTGGTTGGGTTGATATGACATAGCGAAATTTCATTGGCTGACAGTCATTCTTTTTCAAAGGGCTCCTGAGAAGTTTCTTTTGGCACACATGGGTGTGGGCGGTTCCAGCCAAAGTTCCCCGGCCTGGTTCCTCACGTGACCCTCCCCCATTGCCAATGGACCTCACACCAGATAAATGTCTTTAAAAGTAAATTGAACTAAAACGCAAAGGGCTTTTTTTTATGTACAGTACTGACATAGTGATGAGACAGTTGTGGGGGAGGGGGTATTTTTAAAAACTTGAATACAATCTGACCAGTATGGCTTCTCCGCCTTTTGGCTAAAATCAAGTGTAGTATCTGTTCTTATCAGTTTAATCTGATCTGTGACCACATTCCAACTCACAGAATTCTTTGCCCCGAACTTTGGAATCAGATGTTATCTAGCTCAGCACCTCTCCAGCTTTCATTTGCATATGAATCACTGGGGCGTGTGGTTAACTGCAGATTCTGGTTTAGGAGATCTGGGCAAGCCTGAGATTCTTTTTTTTTTATATAGAGCCAGGGAGAGTGAGAGACAGGAACATGCTCCTCTATGTGCCCTGATCTGGGATCGAACCCAACCCTTGCTGTTTTAGGACGACACTCTTCACCGACTGAGCTAACAGCCAGGGCCGAGATTATGCATTTTTAACAAGCTCTGAGGTGATGTGCTGTTTTTGATCCACCAACCACACATAAAGTAGCAGGAGGATAGCCCCATTTCTAATCATATGCATGAATTATAGCTACCACATTTGGAAAACTGGTCAGCAAGCAAATGAATGTGAAAGTCAACTTTTCTAAACTAGCTCCATCAGTATCGCCTGGAGGGCTCATTAAACCACAGACTGCCGGCCCCATATCCAGCATTCTTGATTCAGCAGAGCTAGGGCGGGGCTAGGAAGTTTGCGTTTCTAACCTGTTCTCAGGTGAGGCTGACACTACAGGTCTGGCTACTACACTTTGAGTAATCTTGAAGTCACCTTGAAACCATTGTAATCAGTGACCAATCCATCCATAATTGTCAGACTCCATTCATACAGGTGACAGCAGAGTAACAGATTGGAGCACTTCAGGACCATCTGCCACATGACAGTGAGTTATGGCCCCTGTATAGAGATTTGTCCCCAAGGAGGAAGGAGCACTGGATCAGGACCTGGCTTCTAATTCTGGGTCTTGAACCTGTGATTTACATCCCTTTGGAAATTTTCTGAACCTTCCCAAGTCCCAATTTTTCTATCTGTACTAGACTCAACTGAAGTAGGCTCTGAACTGCCAGCCCACCAGAGTTCCCCCGGCATCCTGACCAGCCCCAACCTCACCAGACCTTTGCCCTTGACTCTTGAACAATTCAGTAGTGTGTCTTTAGCTGGGCAATGGGATTCCAAGTTCCTTGAGGACAAAGATGAGTCTTATTTATATTTCTTCTCAAGCACCTAGAGGTACCCTTGGCAAAGAGCAGGTACTTGCTAAAAGTTTATTATTGAATGAATAAAAATAATAAATCCTGGGCTCCAAATAGCCCTTTAGGACTTGGCTTTATGCTAATTCTCTAATTTTAGGTTCTTCAAAGTATTAGAAAAGAACCCCCACCAAGTAGTGCTGGGAATAAGAGACACATTTTAGTGCTTAATACATTTCTCCACGGACGAGTCCATGGTTAAGCTGCTAAGCTATGAATGTGTTTTAGGTTTTGTTTTTTGTTTTATATTTAGCGAGAGGAGGGGAGGCAGAGACAGACTTCCACATGTGCCCCGCCAGGATCCACCCCACAAGTTCACTAGGTGACAATGCTGTGCCCACATAGGGCCATTGCGCCATTGCTTAGTGACTGAGCTCTTCTTAGCGCCTGAGACAGAGGCCATGGAGCCATCCTCAGTGCCTGAGATGAACTCACTTTAATCAAGCCATGGCTGCAGGAGGGGAAGAGAGAGAGAGAGAGAGAGAGAGAGAGAGAGAGAGAATCAAGAGGGGGAGGGGTAGAGAAGCAGATGAGCACTTTTCCTGTGTGCCCTGACCAGGAATCAAACTCAGGACTTCCACATGCCGGGCTGATGCTCTACCACTGAGCCAGTTTTGCTCCAGCCAGTTTTGCTTTGTTTTTAATTTTCAGATTTAACGATACATAGAGTTATTTTTGTAGAAAGTATTTTCACTGCTGCTTTTTATCACAAGCTGTATTAAGGCAAGCTTCTCTCTAGGGCCTTTCTTTTATAAATAAACTGTGTCTTTTATTACTGTAAAAGTTTTCATTGATAAAAGAGATCTTTTTTGGCTTAGGTGTTTGTTTCTCAGAGTTTTAGAAGTTCTATTTTAATTAGAAACACTTTTCTGGTTAATAGAATAATAACTCCATATTTCTCCTGTTTTCAGTTTGTTACACAAAAACTTTCACAGCTGAAAGCTTTTCTGAAAGAAGGGTTTATTGAGCCATGCTAGCCATAAACAGGAGCAGGTGTGGGGTATGCCATCTATACCGCCAGCAGCTAGGTGAGGTGGGAAAGGCAACATGGCTGCCGTCCTGGGGCTGACGGACTTCTGTGTGCAGCTTGCAGAAGATGTAAGTTTTTTGTAAGACTTTACATTGGCTACTGGTAAAGGGGGTGGAGTAAGTGAAGCAGGGCTAGTTCTGGGATATGTGCAGAGTCTCTAAGGCATAAATGTTTACTCTTTAGGGTTGATGTGGGAAATAGTCTGGAAAGTTCCTGCGTAAGCACGCAGCAGTGGCTCCCTGTGCTGGGCCACTCACCTATGCTCTTTAGATCTTTGTGGAAATAGCCACCTGGAAGCTAATTCTAAGTTTTAACATACTTTCAGAAATATACGCAGTCTTCGTTGGTTTTACCCCGCAGTGTCTCTTCCTTCTACCCTCCCACCTGGTGTCATTTAGGACATCCTAGCATTTTCTCCTTATCAAGCTCTACCACATTCCGGCTGTCACTTTGGTTAGTGACTCTGGGTGAGGCACCAAAGGTTTGTGTACCTCAAACAGGGGATAGAACAGTTCCTATCTACACTTTTCATAAATACATGAGTGAATCGATGTTGTTAGAAGAGTGTCTAACATAATAACCCGTAGGACAAGTTAGCAAATATTATTTTAAGATTGAGTAAAATGAGCAAGAGTATTTGCAGGAAAGTACAGACTTTCTAAATATAGCCAGAGGTGACATTTGCCCCCACCCAGATCATGGACCAGGAAAGGGTCTGGTTTGGGCAGCTTTCATGAGTACATGCAAAGATGGACTTCCCTGCATAATTCAGTAGGTAATCTCTCATTTTGTTCAGCACTTCAGAGACTACAGAGCGCTTCTCCAGGTTTATTCTGCTTTCTAACTCGGCATGTCCTAATGATTCATTAGAACTGCATTCCCATTTTTGTAGCAACACTATTCACAATAGCCAAGACACATAAACAACCTAAATGTCCATCAATGGATTAATGCAGGGGTCAGGAACCATTTTTGGCTGAGAGAGCCATGAACGCCACATATTTTGAAATGTACTTCCGTGAGAGCCATACACTATGTTTAACACTAAATGCAAGTAAATGTGTACATTTTATGTAAGACCAACACTTTTAAAGCACAGTAAGTCTCTGAATTCCTTTTAATAACGTTGTTATGCTGTTGCTAACCAATGATGAATAAAGTACTTCTTACCATTAATGTGACTTCTGGTGCTGCATGGTTTTGCTAATGGCTTTGTAGTCTGGTTGATACGTGGGGAGGTTAAGCTTCATGCAGGCCTTAGACTTCCATTAAACATGATTATAGGTTGGTCCTAATGTTCTTTAGATGTGAGAAAGACTGCTCACATGCATACATAGAGCCAAACATTGTCAGTACAGCAATACTCACACGCTGCAGTGTGTTGTATGTGACGGAAAGCGTGTTCCAAGTTTTGACAATCAGCTGGTCTGCAGGTTGAAGTTTTTTCATTTCTCCCCACTTGTGTTTGCTTGCCAACTCTGCTTGCTGTCATGCAAGTCTTTCCAAATCTTCATTCAGTGACCTGAACTTATTCACCCACATGTCTGAGGCCTTCAGGTCAGCAGCTTGTAGCTCAAAATCTCTGATGGAGACACCGGGGGTGTAACTCAGGTCGGCGCTGTCCACTGCACACTTGTGTGGATGGGTGATGAACTTAAAAAGATGAGTTCGCTCATGAAATTCTTCAAAGAGCACTTTGAATGACTGCAGGAGATTAGATGAGAAGCCCACTAGCTGCTGGAGATCAAGATGTTGAGCAGGGTTACTTGCTGTGCATGCATCTTTAAACTCTACCAGTTTTTCAAAGTGTAATAAACGACCTCTTTCAATGTCAGTGATGAACAGTTCCAGCTCGTTTTCAGTGCAAACACTGCTTGTTGTGGGGATAAGACTGTATTTTCAACACCTTTCATTTTCACATTGAGCTAGTTCAGATGTTCAGTCATGTCCACAAGATAGTAGAACTTCAGGAGCCAGTCAGTGTTAGCTAACTCAGGATGCTCGATGTTTTTCATTTCAAGAAAAGTCCAGATTTCGCTCAGACAAGCTGTAAAATGGCTGAGCACCTTCCCTCTTGACAACCAACGCCCATTGCTGTGCAGAAGCAGACCAGGATAATTATTCCCAACTTCATCCAGCAGTGTTTTAAACTGGCGATCATTTAAAGCTCGGGCAACAATAAAGTTGACCACCTGAATGACCAGCGACATCACCTCGCCAAGCTGCTCGCCACACATCTGAGCACAAAGCGCCTCCTGATGTAGGATGCAGTGAAAACTTAGGATGGGTCTCTTTTCATTTTCATGAAGAAGCGCTATGAATCCTCTGTTTTTCCCCACCATGCACGGAGCACCATCAGTACACACCGAAATGAGTTTATCCATCAGTAGATTGTTTTCTTTAGCAAACTCAGTGAAATACTTGAATAAATACTCCCCTCTTGTTGTCTCTTTCATAGGCCAAACAGCAAGACTTTCCTCATGTAGTGTGTCACTGACAGCACACCTTGCAATCACACTGAACTGGGATAAATGGCTTACATCTGTTGACTCATCCAAAGCGAGAGAAAAGAATGGTGCTGCATTTATGTCCTTCACTTGTGTTGCCTCAATATGATTTGCCATCACGATGGTATGATCGTGAACAGTTCTTGCCAACAGAGGCATGTCTTCTATTCATTTGATTATCTTGTCTTTATCTGAAAAGTCGTCAAAATGTTCATTGGCAACATCAAGCATGAATGTTTTGGCATACTCCCCATCTGTGAATGGCTTTCCGTTTTTCACAATTGCTAAAGCACCAGCAAAGCTAGCCAAATTCCAGTCACCTTGTTGGGTCCAAACATGGATTTGCTGCTGACTACCTTGCACTCTGCACAGTAGCTCTTGACATGTGTTCTTCCTGCTGTTCCCCACTGGAATTTCGATGCAAATGTAGTATGGCATGTGTCGAAGTGGTGCCACTTTATATTTGACCGTTTCATCAATGCAATTTTATCATTGCATATTAGACACACTGCAGAACCTGCTCTCTCCACAAAGGTGAATTCCTCTGTCCATTCCTGCTGAAAAGTACGATATTCCTCATGTCTTTTTCTTTTAGCCATCTTCTTCGTCAAAAGGGTTTCTGCAATTAGCTAGCTGACTACTTGATTAAAAGGAGGTAAGTTTACTTTCTGACCTCATAACAACCCATGCACATTGCGCATTATCCAATAAAGATTTGGTTTTGTCCCAGAGGACAGCTGTGATTGGCTCCAGCCACCCACAACCATGAACATGAGTGGAAGGAAATGAATGGATTGTAATACTTGAGAATGTTTTATATTTTTAATGTTATTATATTTTTATTAAAGATTTGTCTGTGAGCCAGATGCAGCCATTAAAAGAGCCACATCTGGCTCACGAGCCATAGGTTCCCGACCCCTGAATTAATGGATTAAAAAAAATGTAATATATATAGATATTATGTGTAGCTATATAATATCTATATATTATATATAGATACATAATATTCATATATTATATATAGATACATAATATTCATATATGATATATAGATATATAATATGATATATATGTATAGATATATGTAGATATATATGTATAGCTATGTAGATATATAATATATATGTAGATATATATAGCTATATAATAGATATATGTAGATATATAGATACATAATGTATAGATAGAGTATATGTAGATATATAATACATATATGTAGGTATATATTATCTAGATATCATATATAGATATATAATAGATATATGTAGATATAATATATAGCTATATAGAGATATATACTATATATGTATATTATATGTAGATATGTAATATATATTACATGTAGATGTATAATAGATATATGTAGATATATAATGTATAGCTGTATTGTATGCAGATATATATTGTATAGATATAGTATATGTAGATGTGTAATATGTGTTCGTAAAGTCATGGTGTACTTTTGAGCGGTCACAGGAAAGCAACAAAAGACAATAGAAATGTGAAATCTGCACCAAATTAAAGGAAAACCCTCCCAGTTTCTGTAGGATGATGTGGCAGCATGTGCGCATGTGCTGATGATGACATAACACCATATATACAGCGGAGCAGCCCACGGCCTTGCCAGTCGAGATGTGGACAGTACAGAGGAAAGTTCAGTGTTCTATGGCTCGCTAAATTCGAATCCATGACCAAACATGAATATCGGTGCGTTTATAACGAAGTGCCACCACATAGGAATAACATTACTCGGTGGCGCTGGTAGGCCATCAGTCAGTGACGAGTCTGTAGAGGCTATACAGGATAGCTACCTAAGGAGCCCTAAAAAATCTGTGCATGAGCCCACATTGAACTGCACTGAATAGGTGTGAAACTGGGAGAGTTTTCCTTTTATTTGGTTCAGATTTCACATTTCTGTCGTCTTTTGTTGCTTTCCTGTGACCGGTCAAAAGTGCACCATGACTTTACAAACACACTGTATAATAGAATATTATTCAGCTGTAAAAAGAAAGAAATCCTGCCATTTGCAACAACATGAACCTGGAGGACGTCCTCACTAAAATAAGCCAGTCATAGGAGACAAATATTGTATGACTCCACTTATACAAGATATCTAAAGTAGTCAAACTCATAGAAGTAGAGAGCAGAATGGTGGTTGCCAGGAACTCGGGGGAGGGAGGGAGAAATGGGGAGTTGTTCAAGACATGTACAGTTTTCATTGAGCTGGATGAATCAGCTCTAGAGCTCCGCTGTAACTCCACTGTGCTTACAGTTAACAATATTGTACTGCAGTACACTTAAAAATGTGTTAAGAGGCTAGATCTCTTGTTAAGCACTCTACCACGATTTAAAAATGTGGTATGGTTCAAGTGGGCTTATATAGAGTTGTCGTTTGCAAAGGAGCGTTCTCAATGGTCCTCCCTAAGTTCCCCAGACAATTCTGTGGTTATCCCCATCTCCCACTGAGGCAATGACCTCTAACGAGTCAGGTCAGAGGGCTGGTCAGAGGCCTGTGAAAAGGGAAGTGTAGGGGGCAGAGTGTGGCTCTGGTCATTGACTCTGAGCTGCAAGCTGGCATCCTGAAACCACCATGTTATTTGACAAGTCATAAGATGTGGACACAGGAAGGATGTAAACATCTGTTGTTCAATGTAAAAATTCACGTATTGACTAATATCCCGCCTTTGAATCCACCAGAAACTCCTCCGTAGTTCTCTTGGCTCGCTCCCTGGCAGAGGCAAGTGGGGAGAAGAGTAGGAAGGTCAGGAGGCCAGGCTGGGTAGAATGAACTAAGGACAAAAGGTGGTGGTCGTATTTATCCTAATAGTTGGCCTGCGCCCCATGAGTGAAGGGTAGTAAGTGGCCTCAGTAGCCCTCAGTTTGGGGCTTTGGCTACATTTGTATGCTGAGGTAGGCTGGCTTTCCTCATGAACACTGCCTCCTGTGGCTGCGTGGCTCAAGGCCAGGAGCAGTGGGCTGAAAATGCACAGGCAGACAAAGGAAGGAAAACCAGCTGGAAGCATAAATTGCCTGAAAATGCTATATCCAGCTAGTCAGATCTGTTTTTCAGAATCAAGGGGTTGCCATGGTGGGTGATTGAGGTAATGAAGAAGAAATCAAGTTAAAGGAAACCAGGATGAAGGCCCAGGGACAGCAGTGACCATGGAGAAGGCTGTTTGCAGACGAAATAGTTAGGATTTGGGAAATCTCAGACAAGCCTGCTAGGTGAGGAGACTCCTGGTCCTGTTGCCGAGGACACCTATCTGATAGCCAGGCATCCTGCAGAAACAGAACGGCCCCACTGACCAAAGCTGCACAAGAGAACCCAACTGAAGCCAGAACTGCCCAGCCAAGCACAACCTAGAGAGCTGCACTAAAGAATCGTGGGCTGAGCAAACAGCTGCTGCATGAAAGCACTGTTTGGGGGCATTTGTTATGTGGCAGTGGATAACTTATACAGGGAACAATTATGGTAATTCAACTATGGATGAGATATGATATCAGGATGTTATTAATTTTCTTAAGGTGGATAATGTCATTGTGATTATAGATAAATATGTCCTTATTTTGAGGAGATATAGGAGTGATATAGCATCTGCAACTTTCAAAAGATTCGGCAAAATATAGATAGTAGCTTGATAAATCGGTAAAACAAATATGACAAAATGTTATCAATATTGAATCTAGATGATGAGTATAGGATGATCATTGCACTATTTTTTTCATCTTTCCTATATATTTAAAAAATTCATAGTAAAATTTGGAAAACAAAATTTTTAAATTATCCATATCATACAGTAAACATATATATGTTAAATGACATTTTTAATAATTTTCTTCTATGAGTAATCATTTAACTAGCTTTTGGCTATAATTTCTTGACTCTTCTCATGAACACTCAGGAATTTCATGAAGCATAAAATCCAATTTATGCCTGACCAGGTGGTGGCACAGTAGATAGAGCATCAGCCTGGGCACAGAGGATCCAGGTTCAAAACCCCAAGGTGCCCACCTTGAGCACGGGCTCAACAGCTTGAGCGCAGTGTTGCTGGCTTGAGTGTGAGATCATAGACATGACCCCATGGTTGCTGACTTGAACCCAAAAGTCACTGGTTTGAGCCCAAAGCCACTGGCTTGAGCCCTAGGTTGCTGGCTTAAGCAAGGGGTCATTGGCTCAGTGGGAGCCCCCCACTCCGTCAAGGCACATAAGAGAAAGCAATCAGTAAACAACTAAGGTGCCGCTATGAATAATTGATGCTTCTCATCTCTCTCCCTTCCTGTCTCTCTGTCCCTATCTGCCCCTCTTTCTGTCTCTATCTCTGACTCTGTCTCTCCCACTAAAAAAGAAAATAACAAAATAAAATCTAATTTATAAACTGTTTCCAAATATAGAGGAATTTCTACAAAATATATGAATTTTTAGAAAGCACCAAATTTGTTTACCAAATTTACCAATGTATAGAGTTGGCATATGAAATCTCACAGCCAGTTAACAGGACATCTATCACTGAATTAGTTTTGACTTGGCAGTTTGGCTTTCCACTGGGGGCCAGTGAGTGTCCCTCAGGCCTCCAGTGCTTTCAGAGGCTGTGTGAATAGTGTGTCACGGCTAAAACAGCCGGTTCTGCTCCCTCTTCAACCGTGACAGGAAGTCAGATACGTCACTTGGCGGAGTTAGTACAGAGAGTCGTTCCTTGTGAGGGCCTTGGAACTGTGGCCGTGGGAGCCAGGGAGGCCTGGGTTCAAATTCCAGTGATGCCAGTTTTTAAGAAGCCACTTAACCACTCGGCCTCAACCACTGTGAGGTTTAAAATGGAGATAACAATGATTAGATTGTCATGAGGACAAAATGAGGGAGTCATATATAAGTTTGGTGCCACTGTTACTGGGACTTGTGGTTCTATTTCCCTTGAAATCTGATGACTGCAGAGATGGAAGGGATGGGTGGGGTTTTCGGCTTGGTTCTATGAGGGTCTCCGGGGCTCGCTGCAGAGCCCGCTGGAGACATGCAGCTTTGCCCTCCAGCCCACCACACGTCCAACCCAGAAGAACAATGGGCCAGCTCCTTGGGAGAACCTCAATAAATGATTGTCAAATAAATGAATGGGACTTGTCACTACACTCTACATTCCTGAGAGGGAGTGCTGTGTTTGGGGGATGATCAAGGGCAAGAGCCAGGAAGTTGGTAGCAGAAGTAGCTAAAGCACAAGTCATCACTAAGGTGGCCACTAGTCCAGGTGACGTCTTAGTGCAAATTAGAAAAGGTACCTCTTCCTGGAGATGCATTATGTGTTGGAAATTTGCTGAAATATACTGATTTATTTTAGGCCAAGACAATTTATTATTGTCTGCTAGGAAGTTATCATAATAAATATACAAATTAATTGTATCTACCTTGTGAATTATAGCTAAAACTGGTGCTTATTTTTAAGCAATGACTGGATATTCTAAGTTGAATTCCAAGTTGAAATACACACACACACACACACACATACACACACACACACACACACACACACACACAATCACCACCATGCTCAAGAGTGAAAGTAAAATTTAACTCACGGTCTGCTCTTCCCTGAGCAGCTGGGAAAGTATGAGAGGCTCAATCTCAGTAAAATTTAAGAGATTTTTGGTACTAAACCCAGAATAAAGTAAAGCAAAATCAATGTGAAAAAACACACACATACACACACAAAAAATCCAAACCTGTATTTGTCATGAAATTATTCCTTGAAGCTTTTTGGACACAGACCAGCATTTGTTCCTGGTTTTATTTTTAATCTTCCTGAAAAAACGCATTTCAGTTTTTATTCCTATTAAGCTGTGGTCATTCACAAAGACAACAGAAAGCAGCCTAGTCTAGTCCAGTAGTTTTCCAAAGTGACTAAGCATCATAATCACCTGGAAAACTATAGAAAAAAACCCTTTTATTTTGTTTTAGAAAGAGGCAGGGAGAGAGACAGGAACATTGAGCTGCTCCTGTATGTGCCCTGACTGAGGAATGAACCAGCATTCTCTGCGCTTCAGGACGATGCTCCAACCAACCGAGCTGTCCAGCCAGGGCTTACTTTTTATTATTATTGTTATTATTATTATTATTATTGATTGATTGATTTTTAGAGATACAGAGGAAGGGAGAGGGAGGGGGAAGGAAAGCATTCATTTGTTGCTCCACTCAACAGTGCATTCATTGTTTGCTTCTTGTGTGCCCTGACCAGGGATCAAACCTCAACCTTGTTGTTTTGGACGACACTCTAACCAACTGAGCTAACCAGCTAGGGCTAGTTTGGCTCATTTTAGAGCATGCTTTTGCAACATTTCACACAAGTTTTCTTTGTGAGGAACAGAATGCACACAATGTGCTTTAACAAAAAAATGTAGAGGTAGTAAACATAAGTAAATCTTCTAAAGTTGCTGGCGCATGAATACCCCCCCAGGAAGTGTGTTATCAGCTTCTGCATATTAACCTGAGGGGTGGGAGGCTCTGAATCTCCTCCCAAAGGCACAGTCAGTGCTAGCTGCATGAGTGAGCCCACGTTCCCTATGCCTGAGATGGAAAAAAGAACGAAACAATAGGCAAACAGACCTTAACAGCAGCAACTCCAAAGAGCTGAGCGCAGAAAGTCTTTCTCTCCCAGTAGCTTAACTGAAGGTCAGCCTCACCCCATCGGAGTGGAAACCCGACTGCCTAAGATGAATTTTCAGCAGATGGAGCCCAGTAACCAGGGACAGGAAAATGGAAGCGAAGTCCTAGAACATGTAGCTTCTAGTGAACAGTAATAGGTGGAAGAGACATACCACCTCTAAGAGAAAAGAAAATGAGACGAGCCAAGGGAATTCAGTTGCAGCATTAGAAACAGACTTCCTGGAACTAAAACAAACATGATTTGCAAGTTTTAAAAGAGAATGTATAGGCTTTGTTCACTGCTCTATGTCTCTATTCATTACACATTTACACAAATATTCAATGAATAAAGAAAATTCAATGGAGAAAATAGAAGAGGCAATGGGAACTGAGAACAGAATTAGTGGCCTTAAAGTGGACTAAACACTAAACAATTAAGGAAATGAAAATCAAAACCCCAATGAGATACTATTTTACACCCATAAGGAATGATGGCTATTATTAAAAAACAAAACAATAAAACAGCCTGACTGGGTGGTGGTGCAGTGGATATAGCATCAGATTGGGATACGGAGGACCCAAGTTTGAGACCCTGAGGTGGCTGGCTTGAGCACAGGCTCACCTGCTTGAGCATGGGATCATAGACATGACCCCATGGTTGGTGGCTTGAAGCCCAAGGTCACTGTCTTGAACCTAAGGTCACTGGCTTGAGCAAGGGGTCACTCACTCTGCTATAGTCTCCTGGTCAAGGCACATATGAGAAAGCAATCGATGAACAACTAAGGTGCCGTAACGAAGAATTGATGCTTCTCATCTCTCTCTTTGCCTGCCTGCCTGTCTGTCTATTCCTATCTGTTCCTCTCTCTGTCTCTCTCTGTCTCTGCCACACACACACACACAAACCATAAAACAAAACAGAGTGTCGACCAGAGCATGAAGGTTGCCAATTCAATCCCTGGTCAGGGCACATACAGGAACAGAGTGATGTTTTTCTCTCTCTTTCTCACTCTCTCTTTCCCTATCTCTCTCCCCTTCCTCTCACTCTAAAATTAATAAATAAATTTTTTTAAAAAAAACAAACCAGAAGATACCAAGTATTGATGAGTATGAGAAGTTGGGATTCTTCTGCATTAGTGGTAGGAACATATGATGGTACAGCTACTATGGAAAACAGTATGGCAGTTCCTCCACAAATTAAACCTAGAACTGCCATATGATAGTTCCACTTCTGGGTATCTAACCAAAGTAAATGAAGGCAGGGACTGGAACAGATAATGTGTAAACCCATGTTCAGAGCAGTATTCACATTAGTCCAATGGTGGAAACAACGCAACTGTCTATGGGGAGGTGAATGGATAGTCAGGTGTTATCTGACTGGATGAGGCCCATCAATAATAAGGAGGGTGATCTGTGAGCATTCTCTCTATACAATGGGATATGGTTTTCTCTAAGAAAGGAAGAACTCTCGCATATGGTACAGCGGAGCTGAACCTTGAGGATGTTACATTAATTGAAATAAGCCAGATACAGAAGGACAAATACTGTATGATTCCACTTAATGGGAGTTTTCAAGAATAGTCAAATTCATAGAGATGGAAATAGAATGGGGCTGCAGGTGGTGGTGATTGTTTAATGGGAAGAGTTTCAATGAAAATGTTCTGGAGGAAAAGTTAGCAAAGCAGAATTGATAAGGATCAGGACACATGAAGACGAGATTGGTGAAACCTAACATATAAGTAACAGGAGTTCTAGAAGGAGAAAAAGAACAAAAAGGAGCTGAATAATTAAAGAGATAATAGAAGGATGATTTTCCTGGTCTGAAGAAAGACAAGTCTGAAAACTCCAAGGGCCCATGAGTCCAGATAGGATTAATGAAAAATCAAAGGCTCTTCCTTAACATCTACATGATAGTCTGAGTTCCAGAGGTACAGGGAAAACCTTATAAGCATTGTTCAGACTGAAATAATACATTACTTAAAAAGGCAAAAGAATCAGGCAAGCATCAAACCTCTCATAACTAACTTTAAAAATTAGAAGGAAGTGAAATAACATTCATAAACCACTAACAGAAAAGAACTACAAGAAAACATTACAGTTGAAGGGCCCAATAGCCACGATGGCACTGGCCTGTCAGGGTGACATATACATAGCAATAGATAATACTCATTTCAGCCTCAGAACAATCCTAGGAGGTAAATACCTTTATTATGGTCCCAGTGTTACAGATGAGGAAACTGAGGCACAAAGGAACGAAGTAAGCTGCGTGAAGTCACCCAGCCCAGAAGTATCAGAGTGGGGAATTGTGGGAGAAGACCAGCAGATAGAAAAAAATGCATGTTGTAATGTACACAGTAAATGTCAAACACAAAATGGTATAAGGTGTTTATGGCAAATATTTGATAAAAATTCCATGTACATATTGAGAACTAAAAGGTGATAAGGCATACGAAGACATGGATTTGATCTGACCACTGTACGAGTCATTTTATTCTTAGATTTTTGTTATTTCACTATGTATATTGTCTGTAATCGAGAGTTCAGGAAGAACAGAGTGCTGACTCGGGGGGCAGGCTCTCAGGATTCCGTTTCTCATTCGACTTAGTTGCTGAGTGTTCCTGGGGGAGCTCTAGGGTGTACATTTCACCATGGAGCTGGTTCCACTTTGAGGGAAAGGAGGTGGGTCCTCAAACTCCTGCTGCCCACAGTCATCAGCTGTGGCTGCCGAGAGGCATGTGTGCTGTGACATCTCTTCTGGTCAACTGCTGGAGACTTCTCTGTAGACCTCAAAAGGAGATCACAGGAATGACTAGTTAGAGGCAGCATGCCCCTGAACGGGAGAAGTAGCCCTTAGAACCAGGAAAGTGTATTCAAGCAAATTTGGACAGAGTTCTGAAGCATCCATATGTTGTTTATTTTTCTCCTATAGCAAAAATCCAGAGGGAAGCAGTTGGAAGAGTGAGACTAGGGCGATGATATGCTATGAAGAAACAGTGCTTTCTACCTGGAGGCTCCCCCATGCCTAGCATGTTGGCTTTTGCTTTAGGGTTTGAGATAACTGCTCAGCTCCCAGACATAACATGCATGTTTCAAGCAGGAAGGAGTGACAGTCTTTTTTTTTTTTTTTTTTTTGTATTTTTCTGAAGCTAGAAACGGGGAGAGACAGTCAAACTCCCGCATGCGCCCGACCGGGATCCACCCGGCACGCCCACCAGGGGGCGACGCTCTGCCCACCAGGGGCAATGCTCTGCCCCTCTGGGGCGTCGCTCTGTCGCAACCAGAGCCACTCTAGCGCCTGGGGCAGAGGCCAAGGAGCCATCCCCAGCGCCCGGGCCATCTTTGCTCCAATGGAGCCTCGGCTGCGGGAGGGGAAGAGAGAGACAGAGAGGAAGGAGAGGGGGAGTTGTGGAGAAGCAGATGGGCGCTTCTCCTGTGTGCCCTGGCCGGGAATTGAACCCGGGACTTCTGCACGCCAGGCCGACACTTTACCACTGAGCCAACCGGCCAGAGCGAGTGACAGTCTTTTAAAAGATCTTCCCTGCTGAGGCTTTTACACGTTTGTAATTTCTTTACCTGGAAAGGGAGACGCCCCCTCTCAGCTCATTAGCCAGGACTGGAGGACAGGCTGACGCCCAGAGCAATCACTGGCCGAGGGAATGAGAGCCCATGTTGCTTTAGACTAGCACGTTCAGTCCCTGTTCCTGGGGTAGGAGCCCACCCTCCCTGAGATCAAAGGTTGCCTGCAGTGACCTGAGCACATCGCTGTTCGATCAGCAGCACTGATGGCTGGTGGGTTGGCTCTCAGCAGTACCTGCCACTGTCTTGTCCTAATTGAGGTCATATGAATCATGGGAATTATCCCATCCAAGGAAGGGCAAATAGCAGAGAAGGGGATGAGAGCGTGAGGAAGCAAGCTGTGGAGAGACTGGCAGAGGAAGAAGTGTCCATGGAGGGAGGGGTCAGGGAGGGAGCCACAGAGTGGGAGGAGAACTTGGGGAGTCCAAACTCACAGGAGCCCATGGACAAAAACTGTCCCACTCATGTAGCCGAGGCTGGAGTTGTCTCAAAGGCTTCGTCACGCCCCCGTCTGGTACGGGGCCGGGAAGATGCCAACAGCTGGCACCGGCAACAACTGCACAGGCATCACTCTCCATCTCTGTGCTCTTTCTACAGCGCTTCCTCCCTGAGAATGCTTCACAGTAGCCTGACCTCTGACACCTTCCAAAAGTGCGCGATCCAAGGCGAGAGCCGGGCAGAAGCCATGTCACCTTTTATGACCTAGCCTCAGATGTCATGCGGCATCACCTCCGTGGCATTCTCATGAGAAGCAAGTGACAAAGGTCCATCTCTAGTCAATGGCTCTTGATGGGAGCCAAGGCAACCAAATCCCAGGCATCTTCAATCACATCTCAAGTCATTTTTGTTTTAAACTACTGCTTGCTTGTCACAACAGGGCAAGGATAAAATTGCTGGAAAGATCCCAGGCCAAGGATGCAAGCCTCTTCCATGTAGCTACAGGATATAAAAGCTCTATGAGTAATCTACCCACAAAGAAGCCCAGGCGTGCCTCCAACTGGAGGGACTACCTTCTCTAAGCTCTCCAGTTCCCCAAGTCACCCAGCTGGTCACGTGTTCGAGAAGATCAGGTTTGCCATTCCCTCGGGGTTGTTCACACTCTGGCGCACACCTGAATCGCACCAAATGTCTGGAGCCCTACCCAGGCCACCCAGCTCTCACGGGTGAGCTAACAGCCCTGCACGTGGCATTTTCTCAGTGTTTACTGTGAGCCGGAGCCATTAGAGGGGTTTCTGCAGCCCGGCTTCTGCTCCCCGCCCTGCAGGCCCCTTCTTATCTAAAGTCTATACTCTGCCTGTTACCAAAGATTTGAGGCTACTCCCAGGATCCAGCAAAAGGCACAATGGGGTAATTAGAGAACAAAGACCCCCGTCTAAGGACAAAGGGAGCAGAAAATTTTCCTGAGGCTTTCAGCTTCCTGAGAGTGAAGCCAAAAAGGCAAATCTTGGCTGCTATATTGTTTTCATTCCTCTTCAGAGACAAATTTTTCCTAAAGTCCGTTCATTTATCACAACAGGCTAATGAATAGAGGACACTTGGTTACCAAGTCCACATAACACCTTTAACTACCGTTATGTAAGAGTCACTGGCTGTCTGCATGATGGATTCTTCTATTGATCCTTTATAAAGATTAAAGATATACCATGCCCATTAGTCTGTCTCCTCCAATATGATGTGTCTTAAATGAGTCTTAGGTTTCTTCTCTGAAGAATGGATTGAATGTCGTCAATATGTCAGAAACTGTGCCAGGTGCTAAAATAGCAGTCCATTTATTTCCGAGCCCGCCCAGACAGCACTTCTAAACTTGAGAGTGACACAGTCTAGGGAGCTTGTTAAAGCTCTGCATGCCATCCCCAGGGTTTCTGATTCACTAGCCCTGGGTGGGGCCAGGAATTTGCATTTTTTTAGATTTTATTCATTTTAGAGAGGGGTGGGGGATCAGGAAGCATCAAGTCCCATATGTGCCTTGACTGAGGATTTCGAACCGGCAACTTCAGCGTTCCAGGTTGACGCTTTATCCACTGTGCCATCGCAGGTCAGGCAGGAGTTTGCATTTCTAACACATTCCCAGGTGATGATGGCCCAGAGCCCACACTTTGAGAACTACTACTTTAATAGTCACTGTATAGCTAAGTATTCTAAAAGCGTTTTTAAGTTTGTTACGTGCTTTGGATGTGAGATTTGAGAGGGAAGATGTGATAGAATACACATGCATGTGAGAAACAGTGAGAGTCGGCTTTATTTCCTGCTACAAGGAATATAAATTTACTTCATGAAAAGCATGGGAAATAGTGAGGCACATTATAGTAGGTTTCTCAGCCAAGAACTTGGGGTCTTTTTAAAAAAATATGTAAGGCCCTAAAGTTGCTGCCAAATAGAAAGGAAGAAATGCTATCTGGGCTGAAAATCATTTGAAACATCTGTTTCCTTCTCATTGCTTAGTGCATACAAGAACCCCAGTGTCGCCTCTAAGAACACCTAGCTTTAGGAAGAATATCACGATGGATTTGTCCAACTGAATTCAGTGCAAAATGCCATCGGAAGCATGTGCAACTGTCATGCTACTGTCCAAGAGCAGCTCACGGAAGCTTCCAGAGAGAGAAAGCAAAGAAGAAACAACCTGATACAAAAAAAGCAGGAATTGAAATACCTTGAAGGTCTCAACGGAACAATGGAAGCTGGAAGTGTTTAGAACAAAGCCGTTAAAATGTTGAAAAAACGGTTTCCAATCAAGAATTCTTCAGCCAGCCAAGTTAAAGTGTAAATGTCTGCTCAAGACATTTATAAACGCGCAGAACCACAGAAATGTACTTCCTATACCTAGTTCTCAGGAATCGACTGGAAGACAGGCTCCCCGGAAATGAGGGCGGGAATCCAAAAGAAAAAGAGAGAGGTGGTTCCCGGAAAATGCCCAACTGGTGATAAAGGTGAAGCTGGGAACAGGAAGACTGCACTTCAGGCAGCACAGATGTATTTTTAACTAATAGTTTTCATATATTTTAAGTACAAGAAAGGCCCCTGGAGCTGGGTTCTCAAACGTGAATGTGAATCACCAAGGGCTTGTTGAGTCGTGCAGCCTCCTGGGCAGAAATTGCTCGGTATCACATTGTTGAGAGAGATGGAGGTTAATTAGGAAGAAAGGAAACATTGAAAGGCGGTGTACCTAGGAGGGAAACACTGTGGCTTCAGAAGGTGGGGGCTGGGGGAGGTTGCGCAGCGCACTGCAGGACACTAGTGTAACTAACCCCTGTAGGCCTCTCGGGAAACCTGTTAGCTCTTGAAAGCAGAAGCCGGCAATTATGGCCAGAGAGCCAGCGGCCTATGCTTGTAAATAAGGTTTTATTGGCACGTTCTCTGGCTACTCTCCCACTACAAGGGCATGTTTAAATAGTGGAGACATAGTCCCTGTGGCCCAGAAAGCCTGAAATATGTAGTAGCTGGCTGTTCACAGGAAAAGTTGGCTAACCCTTGTTTTAAACCATCAGTGTTTAACCCATAAAGAAAAGTAAAACTCAAAAAGTAGTGACCATAGAATCATAAAATATGAGCGCTGGGAGAGATCACCTGCAGTTGTATTGATTTGCAGGTGAGAAGACTAGGTTCCGGGAGGTGAACTAGCTTGTCCAAGGTCCAGGGGTCATAGGAAGTCTGCGGGGGGCCTCCAGGTGACTGATTCCCCTCTCTGATCCGGGTCGCCACCCGTGCTGCTATCTGCCTCTAATCTAGGGCTCTATTTCAACGGTTCCCATTAGGTGAGTCATAAAAAGTTACTAAAGGAAGGTACTCCTGAGTTTAAATCAGCACGTGACTAAGGTTCACCAAGAGTTCTAATTTAGCATTCTACAGTGAAAGCTGTGAACCCTAGAGCTCTCACACAGCTGGAGTTCCCAAACTCTTCAAGAACTCTTGATTTGAGTCCACATTGTTGCCTTGGGTTTTCAACTGCTTTGCATTTTAAAGTACTACTCTAGCTTGTCAGGATTATAGGTCCCCATGTGTATTTGCCAATTGGGGACCTATAATCTTCCTAAAGTAAGATATAAGGTGCCTAAGATTGAGAGTTCAAATATGAATCATCCACATGCTTTGTTATAAGCTAGACTGCTGTCCTGGATAGATCCAAAAATGTAATGGCTCTCACTCAAAGTTTCTGAGGCATGTGACACTTGGAAGGCACAGGAGTTGGGGGGGCATCGTTTACAAGGTTGGGGGGGCGAGAAAAGAGGGGCTCTGCTCCACGGTCTTCAGGGATCCAGCTGATGGCAGCTGTGCCACCTTTGCACATCTGGCTTCCAGGCACACTCTCTCACCGTCAGTGCAGCCAGCAGAAAGCAAGCGAGGCCATGGAGGAGCGTGGGAAGGTTCGTGTCACTTCCACGCAAGGTCCATGCGCTAGAACTCAGCCACGTGCCAGCCCTTAACTGCAAAGGCAACAGGGAAATTTACAGGTACGGTATCTGGAAAACCAGGAAACGTATGAGGAACTGATTTTAAAAGAGTATTTTATATGCATTTTCAAATAAGATGCTCAAACTTTGTTTCAACTTCCAAACACCTTTTTATGTATGTGGCCATGCGCTTGGGAAAAGGTAGATGGGTTTCAGTGGTCTTCACCATTCCTACTAAAAAGAGGGTTGAGAGTCAAAAAAGCTTATAAACCAACATCCCACTTTTATCACATTTTTTTCTGCTGGAAAGCGGGATGAGTCATAGGCGTCCTCCAGGCCTCTTTTGTCCCATCTATCAAAAACGCTGCTGCAGGAGAGTGGCTTCGTCTATAATTTGGTGGCTGGAAATTAAGGGGTGGGGATTTTCGCTGAGGCATAAAAAGGACATAGTCTCCCCAGGGACTCAGGTTTCAGGAGAAAGCCTACCTGACCTGATGCTGAACAAAACTAAAGCAGAAAATGTCATATTCACCTGCAAGAACTAACAAGTAATCATTTAGGATGGCTGCAAATGCCTTTATCTTGTCTAGTGGTCATGGTGTCAACCAGGAGACAGTCTAGAATTCCAGAAAGAGCACCTCCCTGCCCAGGGTCCTGTGAGCCCGGAGCTTCCTCCACTGATCAGGCCAATGTGGGCCCCGAGTCCTGGAGCAGCGCGCCTGAGTTTCCGTTGTCCTCCTACCGGTGGCACAGCTGCCTGGAAGAAACTACGGACCCGGGAGACATAGACATTCACTGCTCGGGTCTGGCATGAATTGGTCTGGGATTGGTATAGTCCACCTGGTCTGCCGTTTAGTTTGCCCTCCCAGCCCATCCTGACCAGCAGGAGAAACGGAGCTTGTAGTGGGAGCAGCAGAATGGAGAGGCACATGCCAAGGTGGGGGCGGCCATCCCTGATGGGAACAGAGCCACCCCAATGCATGGGAGAAGGCATAGGCATTGAGGGGTGCAGTATACTAAATTAGTGAGGAGAGGAAAGAGGGGCTGTAGGGACAGCAAAGATAAATTGCACCTCCCTTAGAATATGACCTAAGCCAGTCCTCACCACTGAGCCATTTATTTGTGCCATCAGCATTCTTTGATTTAGTAAGAGCACTGGGTTTATGTTCATTTTGATTTACAAATTCCTGCCATCTAGTGGCAAAATTAATAATGCATCTTCCCTTTTAAACATGCCCAAGACTTGATGACCTGATCATTTAAATGTGTTTTTTAAATGCCTTATGTAGAGCAGATGTTTGAAAATATTTGATGCAAAAGTGAAATGTAATTCAACCAGAAGTTTCAAGATCTGATATATGACCCACACGAGGAAAGGGAAGAAAACAGACATCAGACAAAACGGATGGCTTAGCTCTCTTGTCAGTGTGTTATCACCTGTAAGGTCGGTGGATAATGAGGGATGGTCACTTGGGGAACTCAGACCCGCGAACTTTGGCTAGGACCACCCACAACCAAGTGCGCCAAAAGAGGCTTCACAGGAACCGTTTGGAAAAAAGCGACCGTCTACCAGCCAGTGGGATTTCCACGTCATGTTAGCTCGACTTCCCTAGTGGGACCCCTTTCAATATCTCCCACGCAGTTTAATCCTGGCAACTTCCCTGGCCTCCATCTTACCTCGGGGACAGGGAACCTTGCCAGGCGGGATGCGCTGTACTCAATAAAGCTGTTTATTATTCCACACTTTGCGACTCCGGCCTCTTCCTTCTCGGCAGGAAAAAATACCTTACGTTTTGGTGCCGAAACCCGGGAGGAGTAGAAGTCCGCAAGGACCGCTCCTCTTCCTCATCCCCTCCTAGAAAGAACCAGGAGAAAGGGCCAGGATCTCCAACTTCCACCCACTTCAGCACATGGTGCAGTAGGTCCCCTGCCTCCGCCTTCCCCTCAGTTCTTTCCTCCGAAACTCCCTGTCCGAAACCGTAGTGCGTCAGGGAAGTCTTTTCTGTCCGAGTGAGCGTGTGCTTCGGAGATGTCTGGAGCATATCCACTTTACCTTTTCCGCCCGTGGCCAGACCTTGAGTTTTTAGGATGCTAATACTTAAATCTGACCACTCCGAGGACTGAGGGTAGCCGTGGGGGCACAGGAATCTCCCTCCCTAAAGAAGAATAAACTGTTCTTCTCCGCTGAGGCCAGGACACAGAACCCACTGAATTAGCCTCCTGAAGGGACTTTTGGTGTTAACACCCTCACCAATTTAACTATGGCCAAAAAAGCTGGGAACTGATTGGAGATCTCTTACATACACGGATTCTAATTATTTGCGCACCCGTCCTTAATCTCTGTGCCGCCTGTTCCACCATGCAGGCCTTTTTCTGGCCAGAGAAACCTCACGTAAAACCTCCACTCCTGATCTTTCCTTACCCATGGACTCCCAACCCTCTCTCCCTCCTGTCTGGCCCTGGGGTCGCCCCTCTCTTGGGACTTTTCTCTGGTTCCTCTGCAGACCCCTTTTGTGCTCAGGTCTCTTCCCTCTGAGAGCCCACCCTTCATAAAAACCTGTTTCTTATTCACCACTATCATCTCTTTCTCCTCCCCTGCTGGCCAGGGGCCCCTCCCTTCACTGTGTTCTTTAACCCCTCCTCTGTCAGGCCATTCTCAGCCTGGCATTGGTTCTTACACTGGTTTTCAGGACGTCCAACCCCAATTTTCTTGCAGGAAGTTCTGGCCCTGTCTTGCCTCTGGCTCCAGTGTTTTCTGTAGGATCTGGATGCCGGGCTCCGTATGAGCCCCCCTCCTCTTATTCTCAACCCCCCCAAACCCCTATCCGGGACCTGTGAACACGGCATTTAAAGTTTTTAACGGTCCCAACTAGTAGAAACAGGCCAAGGCTGTTTGCCAGGCCCGCATGCAGCAGAAGGTAACGCTCTAAACCCTGACTCTTGTGGCAACCCTGAGACAGCAGAGCCACCAGCAGCTTGTTTTAAGTGTGACAAGCAGGACCACTGGTCCCAGCAGGGCCCCTGCTGCCCACTAAATCCTGCCCTGACTGCAAACAGCCCAGTCACTGGTGGAGCGATTGCCCCTTTGGGCAACAGGCTTTTCCTCGGCGCCTCTATGTGGAGGACAAGCCGCCCAAATGGGAAGGCCAATCCAGCCAGGTGGGTGCATCGCTCAAACTCCTAGGACACGGCCTGGACTCGGAGAACCCAGGGTATGCTGCAACAAGTGGGTAAGTCCATCTCATTTCTTGTGGACACGGGGGCTACCTTCTCTGTTTTGCCATCACACTCTGGACCTCTAGTTCCCTCACAGGTCTTGGTTATGGGAATGGATGGGACCCCTTCCTTTCCCCTTTTACACCACTCCTGACATGCAGTTTTGCCTCCTTACAGGACCACTGGCAGTCAGAACCACTGGACTCCATCCATCTCCAGCTCACCACAAGGCTGGACCCTGCAAATCCCCCTATTACTCCTCCTTTTTTAAATCCTTACAGGACCGCATCTGCGAAGTTTCTCCAATCATGGCCACAGATGTTCCTCCTGACACCCCTCCAAGCCACCACCTTCCGATCTCCCCCTCTCCACGATGCCCCTATTCAGCAGGAAGTAGCCAGACGAATAAACACCCCTTTTTCTATTTAACACAAAAGGTCAGAATGTAAGGTCATTGGATAATGGGGAAAGGTCACATGGGGAACTCAAACCCGTGAACTTTGGCTAGGACTGCCCACAACCAAGCATGCCAAAGGAGGCTTCACAGGAACCGTTTGGAAAAAAGCAACCATCTACCAGCCAGTGGGATTTCACCACGTCATGTTAGCTTGACTTCCCTAGAGGGACCCCTTTAAATATCTCCCACGTGGTTTAATCCATGCAACTTCCCTGGCCTCCATCTTACCTTGGGGCCAGGGAACCTTGCTGGGTAGGATGCGCTTTACTCAATAAAGCCGTTTATTATTCCACACTTTGCGGCTCCGGCCTCTTCCTTCCTTCTTGGCAGGGAAAAATACCTTGCATCACCCAGTCAGGCTCTCTCCTGAGAGATCCTAGGGGAGCAAGTATCATGAATTATCTATGCCCCATCATCATTGTTGAGGGACCAATGACAGGTTTGCCTGGATTTGACATCTGTCTGCACCTTAGCATCACCTGGGGAGCTTTTAAATATGCTAAAGCTCAGGGGGCGCCCCAGGCCAACGTACTATTTACTCCTTCGGAAATTTGGACTCTCCCCCCGGGTTCTACTGCACAGGCGCACTGGGAAGCACTAGCCTGCGGGTAGTTAGCACTTCCTACAGGGGTGCGTTACAAAGGGCACGTCCCATTTTTATGTTTCCTATCTCTCTGCTGAAGTTCTTACTGAAGCCCTCTACTCCTTCCCTAAGTTCATTGAGCAACTTTAGAACCAGCGTGTTGAACTCTGTGTCTAGTAGATTGCTTGTCTCCATTTTGTTTAGTTCTTTTTCCGGAGGTTTGTTCTGTTATTTCATTTGGGACATGTTTCATTGACTCCTCATTCTGGCTGACCCCCTGTGTGTGTGTGTTAACATCTCCCAGTCTTGGTCGAGTGGCCTTGTGTGGCAGGTGTCCTGTGGGGCCAGTAGCATAGCCTCCCTAGTCACCTGAGCTGGGTACTCCAGGTGCACCCCCCACGTGAGCTGTGTGCACCCTGTTATAGTTGAACCTTGGTTGCTGTTGGTACATCAATGAGAGGGATTGACCTTCAGGACAATTGGCTATGCAGACAGGCTGCAGCCGCTATAGAGGATCTGCTGTGCAAGGGCCGACCCAGGGAGCAGAACTCACTTCAGTGGGGCTCAGGGACCCACGGAGTCCACTCCTTGAGTGTGTCGCTTATGAAGGAGGTGGGGTGGTGCTTTGGCATGGTCTGAAGCTTTCCAGAGAGTGCACTGGCTCTGGGGCCTCTCTGGAGGTGCAAGATCAGCCACCGCCTGTGCCCTGCCTAAGGACACCCAGCATGAGCTCCAGAGCAGTGTGCAGACGGTGCTACTTGTGCTGCACTGGGAGGTGCCCAGGAGAGGCCAAGCTGCGAACCAAGGCTGGTTGCTCCTAGTGCCAAGCCTGTGGCCACTCAGTGAGAGGTACAGGGCATGCTGAGGTCAGATGCTGCTTGTTTGAAAGAGTTTGAAACATGAGCCAAAACAGGCTATTTGTATAAAAAGCCACTGGAAACGGCTTGGGTAGGCCTGCAAGTTGGGTGGGTCAGGGTCTCAGGAAATCACCAGGGCTGGGCAAACAGTGTGAGCCAGGTTGATGGAGACTCAGATATGATGCCTGCCTGTGGGCTCGACTGGGAGGGCTCAGCCAAGGAACAATGGCCTCAGCCAGCACTTCTGTCTGGGAGGAAGCAGCTCCTCGTGTTCTCACCTTGATGCCAAACAATTCAGTTCCTCCCCTGTGTCTCTGGCTGCTGCTCCAGGGCCGGAGCTCAGAGCAAGTGAGTCTGAGTAAGCCCATGTGCAGAACCTTTGAGAGGAAAACCTGAGCATCCTGCATGTCACTCAGCCACAGTCCCCACCAGTTTTCACAGCCAGAAGTTGTGGGGACTTATCTTCCAGGTACTGGAACTCTGGGCTGGGGGTTCTGGTGTGGTGCTGAGCTCCCTCACTTTTTAAGGGGGCCTCTGTAACCAAGATAGCCCTCCCAATTTTTATCCGCCACAGGTGGGCGTGGGACCAGACTGTTCCGTGTCTCCACCCCTGCTACCAGTCTCCACGTGGTTTCTTTATAGCCTTAGTTATAGGACTTCTGTTCGGTTAGAATTCCGGTTTCTGCATGATGGTTGCTCTGTAGCTCAGTGGTAATTTTGATATGCTTGTAGGAGGATGCAAGCACTGCATTTACCTGTGCTGCCATCTTGACTGGAAGCTCCTTGACTCCTTTTTCTACATATTAAATTAGGCAGTTAAAAATCCAGTTCTATACTCACCTACTTTGCAATCCTATTTTTACTTCAAGCTAAGCACAGTGAAATATTTGTCCAAGTCATTGGCTTTTTTTTTTTTATACTTGTCCATCTAGCAGACAGTGAAGTAGAAAGAGAAACTTTCTGGCCCTGGCCAATTGACTCAGTGGTAGAGCATCAGCCCAGCATGTGGATGTCCTGGGTTTGATTCCTGGTCAGGGCACACAGGAAAAGTGCCCATCTATACCTCCACCCCTCTCTTCTCTCTCTCCCTCTCTGTCTCTCTCTCTCTCTCTCTTCCCCTCCTGCAGCCATGGCTCAATTGGAGAGAGTTGGCCCTGGGCACCGAGGATGTCTCCATGGCCTCCATTTCAGGTGCTAAGAAGAGCTCAGTTGCCAAGCAATGGAGCAATGCCCCAGATGGGCAGAGCATCGCCCCCTAGTGGGCTTGCCGGGTGGATCCCGGTCAGAGTACATGCAGGAGTCTGTCTCTGCCTCTCCTCCTCTTGCTTAAAACAACAACAACAACAACTTTCCAAAACGCAAAAGAGAGCCCCTCTTGGGGGCTGCCATGTGTGGATGCGCAGGTCGCACTCTGTTCACCTCTGGGGAGCGGGGCTGTGGACAGTGTGTGAATCACAGCCCCCTGCTTGGGCCGCAGAGCAGAGCTGCTCTGATGCAGGGGGTTGCAGGAGAAATAGAAATGCCCGAGGCATGTTTCTGACATGGAAGCTGGTGACCCACTGGCGCTGTCTCAGTAAACCCCACAGCCATACCTAATGGTTGTCATTTCAAAACTAGCACTGCTTCTCCTGGGATGGCTTTATGCTTGTTCTGGGTCATTTCTTGTACATCTGAAGAACATTTCTTTTTTTTTTTTCTAAAAATACTTTCTCTGAGAACACTTTTTTAAAAAGGTTTGTTCCAGCTCCTCCATATTCAAAAGAATTTTACGCCTTGTACTCTAAACACGAAGGATTCAGCTAATAGAAAGATCTTGTCTACTTCTTTGAACATATTCCGTGACCTTTTATTGACTCCTCCAGTGTCATTTTACCTTTATTTTTCTGAGCCAATACTCATTCCCCTTGTATTTAAATACAAGTTTGACTTCTCAAATACATTATCAGTTTTATGTTTCAAATGGCCTTTGAAGTAGGTTCCCTTGTGAGTGCGCGCCTCCCTCAGCTGGGCATCACAAAGCAGGTCTTAGGAGGTAAGGTGGGGGCACCGTTCTTGCTGGCGTGGGTCCCCTGGCCTCAGGTATAATGGAAAACTCCTAAGACTGATGTTAGGAACAGAGGGGTTGAGCTCCTCCAGCTCCTAGCCAGTGGTCCTTGCATTTCTTCCAGCAACCACATCTTCTGTAGATGTCAAAAGTCATCTTTCAAAATCCGGAGTGTGGGGCTCTCCCCTCCCCGATCCAATGTTCCCCCAGGAATTTTATACACTACTTTGCCTTCTTTGCCTCCCTTGGTTGCCTGGAAGCTCAGAGGTATTGGGGATTTCAAATGTTCTCTTTTAATTTGGCTTACTAATGCAATTCTTGCAAAGCTATGAGGTCTTTTGAATCTTGTATTTGTATGTTTGGTTTTATTATTTCTGTGCTTTTTCTCTTTAAACTACACCAAATCCTTTTAGGAAGGGGAATAAAGGAAACAAATGCATGAATCAGACATATGCATCTCCAACTCTGTGCCTTTGAGATCTGGTCAGCAAGCAGGAGCTTGGGAAACCAGAGGCCAAGAGACCCTGAACCCTGCTTCCTGCTCTTGGAAGGGGTGGCTGGGGATAAAAATCTGTGTTTTCTCTCCTTCCTCTTAACACCTAGGAATTACGAGACATAAAGCCATAAACAGGATGTAAGCAGGCAATAGTTTAGGTAACTGGCTCCAGAGATCGGAGACCCCTGAGTTCAAACCCCAGCTCTGCCACTTGCTGCTGTCCATCATGCAGCGTCCGTTACATTACTTATTCTTTCTGCTCTTCAGTTTATTCATCTGTAAAATGGGGACAGTAATTCATACCGCTTCATCATTTGTGAGGAGTGATTGAAACCATGAATCCAAACACTTAGCACAGGGCTTAGAAAATATATTATTTAGGCTTAATATGTATTATAGCCAAATACAAAGAGTATGGTTTTATAATTGTGTTTCCCACAGAAAGCTAGCTAACAGTCTATGACTGACTAGTTTATTAGTCATCATTCTAAATAACAGGCACGATTCAAATTGTTCTCCTTTATAAAAAGGTGTGGGACCTATGGAAAGAAAAAACTTTTCATAAAAGCCTTATTCCTCTCTTCAGAAGTTTTCCCAGTATTTTTTCAGAATTTTTATATCATTGTAAGGTAACTGTTCTCAAACATTACTTTATTAAGACAGTTAAAGATTCGATTTTCCCACAGTAATCTTTAATTCAAGACAACAAAATGCTATTCCTTTGGAGTTTTTGTCCAAATTTAACTATTAAGAATATATCATCTCAGCACACGTGTCAATAAAATAACCAAGAAGTAAAACTGTCTTCAATGTCCAGCACTGTTAGAAAAGCAAGTTTGCTGGAAGTTGCTCTATTTCAGAAACTAAAATAGTGACTTCTAGTTCCTTCCTTTCTACCTGATTCACCATGATACCTATATAATTTCCATATTTTAATTTTTTTTCAAATGGTATATAATATGTACAATAAAAAATGTAAAGTATTGCCAAAACAATGATGATATAATAAAAGCCTGTCTGGAAGAAAATTAAAATAGAAACATATTTCTAAAATAAGTACTAATGAGGGCATTAAGCTAAACCTGCGAAGCTCATGCTACAGATGCATACAGTTGAAATGGAAAGGGACGTTGTTGACTAGTACTAGTAGTGTCTGAAAGAAAAGTCTAAATTAAGATTTTTTTATTGATTGATTGATTGGAGAAAGAGAGAGAGAGAAACAAACATCAATTTGTTCCACCTATTTATGCATCATTGGTTGAGTCTCGTATGTGCCCTAACCAGGGATCGAACCTGCAACCTTGGCTTAGAAAAATCTAAATTTCGACAAGTCTGCTGCACCTGTTGTCTCAGGGATGTGTTATTCATTTTTTTTTCTTTTTCTGAAGCTGGAAACGTGGAGAGACAGTCAGACAGACTCCCGCATGCGCCCGACCGGGATCCACCCGGCATGCCCACCAGGGGCGACGCTCTGCCCACCAGGGGACGATGCTCTGCCCCTCCGGGGCGTCACTCTGTTGTGATCAGAGCCACTCTAGCGCCTGGAACAGAAGCCAAGGAGCCATCCCTAGCGCCCGGGCCTCTTTGCTCCAGTGGAGCCTCGCTGAGGGAGGGGAAGAGAGAGACAGACAGGAAGGAGAGGGGGAGGGGTGGAGAAGCAGATGGGCTCCTCTCCTGTGTGCCCTGGCCGGGAATCGAACCCGGGACTTCTGCACGCCAGGCCGACGCTCTACCACTGAGCAAACCGGCCAGGGCCGTGCTATTCATTTTTAAATGGGCTCTTGATTTAACTCTCTAACGGACAAGGCAGGGTGCAGATCCTTTGCTGTGAGAAGCACGCCACCTCTGGTCACTGGGGTCCCTATTCCCCGACCTTACCCTGCCTGGAGGCTCTGTGAGCAAGGGCAGAATCACCTGCATAAGACTCAACCCCATAGTAAGGCAGCACTCACTCAGACCTCTTTGATATGCTCTTTGTTTCTTGTGTGTGTTTTGTTTGTTTGTTTGTTTTTCTTCAACAGTCAGAGCATACTTCCTGCCTAAGGGAGTAATTGAATTTCTGTAGCTGCAACACCATACACGTTCTAAACTGCAGGCCCAGGATAATTGGAGGCAAGTAGCCATTTGCCCTATAATTTCAATGGGTCCTAAGGCTTAGAGGTAGACAAGCAAATTCAGCCACCTGCAAGAGCTGAGGCAGCAGTGGACATCTGTGACTAGGGCATGGCGTCAGGACAGACGGAAACACAATCGTGATGAAAAATGACAGTCAACATTGGGCCTCCCTAGGAATAGAGTAGAGACTCCAGAGCAGATGGCCGAGAGGAGATCACTGCTCCCCAGAGGGGACAGCCTCGACTCGGGGACAAACAATTGTGTCTCAATGCAGAGGCGGGACCAGTGTTACCAGATCTTCTGATTTTTAAAGAGAATTCACAGATCTGGCTTTTATATGAAAGCTGTATTTTAAAAGTTAGCAACTCGTTTAAGTGTAAGGTACCAATCCAGCAATATCACTATGATAACCAAGGGAAACACAATTGCAATTTTGGCCTAGAATATGATATTTTCTTCAGGGCTACATTTGCCCTTGAAATATAAATTGAGACAAATGCTATTCTTCTAAAACTCTTCTCTAGAAGAAATATTAAAGAAGAAAACCACACCAATTGTAATCTGATATTCTGGCTAAGATCCTGAAACAGAAAAAAACAAACCCTTCAAAACCATAGTGATAAAATAGCAAAATCAAATCACGCCTGGAGGTTAGTTTGTAGCATTGGACCAACGTTAATTTCTTAGCTTTGACAAATGGCAGGGTGGTTCTGTGAACTCTCAGTGTGAGGGGAGGCTGAGCGAAGGCTGTGTAGAAACTCTGTAGAAACTCGGCAACTTTTCTGTAGATCTGAAATTATTCCACAATTCCGAGTTCATTTCAAAATAAGTAAACAAGTTGCAAACAAGTTGTCCATGAACATTACTGTAGTCAGTGTAGCAATAGTAGCAAATAAGGGCAAATGCACAACTGAGTTCAGGTATGGGGTGCAGGCAAAAGTAAAAATGCCAAAAAGAACAAGATATGTTAAGACAATTGTGTAAACCAATGTGGGTGGGTCAGAGGGCCTATTAGGGGAGAATTGAGGTGAAAAGTTTAAAAGAAAATAAGAGCAAACTCTTATTCTCCTTGAAGCCCATGTAGACACAGTAGACAATAGCATTATTCCTTTGTTTTCTCTTTACTTAAATATTGTTTTAAATACAGTAGCCTTCTTTATTCGTCTGTGGACTACCAATTTCCTAGCTTCTGATTTTCAATTGCGTTTTTCTTCAGTACATTAATGAAATAGAAGGTTTGTACTAATAAAGACTAAGCACAAATAAAGGGCCAGAGAAAGATGAAAGAGATACCAATTTAAGCCATGACAACACATACACGTAGACAGATGGTCATCTGGTCTAAACATTCTTCTATAGGAGGCTTTCTCACATTCAGTGCTATGGGCACTTTGGTCTCAATTATTCTTTGTGGTGGAGCTGTCCTGTGCATTGTAAGATGTTTAGTAACATCCCTAGTCTTTTCTGACTAGATGCCAGTAATAGCCCCTAACTTGTGACCAACATGTCTCCAGACATTGTCACATATACTCTGGGAGGCAAAATTGGCCCTGATTGAGAACCACTGGCCAAGAGAAAAGTATATTTCTCCAAATCAGGGGATAGAGTCCACAAGTACACCCCTGTACTGCCATTCAAGTTGTTGAAACTATCAGGTTGAACCATGTGAAACTCCCGTTTCTGTAAGTCAAAAATGGTTCTGTATGAGCAGTTTCATAAGTTTCCACCTGAAATTGCTCTACTTCTATGTTAATTGGTAAGTAACAAAATAGCAACAGCTATTAGTGGTAAAAATAAAGAATAACTTGCATTCTAATATGAACTTGTTATTTGCAAGATAATTGCCATGTCATAGACTGTCATGATAACCAACCATCATGATGGCTGTGTGACTTGGAAAATGATAACTTATTAAAGATATTAACATCCCAGCTAGAAACAGTGGCTGGGAAATGTTTTTAATTAATTGGTGAAGGGCTCATCAGAAGCTAAAGGTGACTTTAGCACTGAGAATAATATCGTTGCTGTTAACATATATTCTCTGCTGATTAGTTAAGATGTCATCTGACACTATGGCCCTCTGGCAGCTTCAAAGGCAGGCAATGAGACGTGGGGGCTGTGCTGGTGGAGGGTGTCTAGCAATGGCATTGGAAAGGGGGTGGCTCCTTGGTCCACACTGTGTAGAAAGCTGTGGTTTCCACATGCTCAGCCATTTGAGATTCTGGGGCACCTAGCTTGGTGGCCCCTGTGCTACAACAAATCTGAGAGCTGGCACGGGGCCCTAATGACATCCATTTAAGGGGGCAATCACTGGATTAGGTCCCTTGTGTCAAAACATGACACAGACAGGAGAATCATTTAGCTGGCCATAGCTGTGTCAAACAAAATATCGCATCAAGAATTTCTAAAAATTCAAATTGATTTGGAAATTATAAAGACATTTAGAGAGCAATATGCTATATCACTAAGATTACTGGGTAAGCAGTTTTGGATTGATGTAGCTTAGTTTATTTAGAGAATAAAGGGGAGCACATTTCTAATTTTACGTATATTGACTTTTATGTTCCCATTGCAGTTATAAAATAGATTTCACTGGTGGTCTGTCATCAGATGTCTAGAACCATATCGGTTCCCAAAGGACAGCTCACCCTATCCAGTATTGAAGAGTGAACAATTAGCTTCTGTGTTTCAACTTTTTTATATAAAAGGTATAAACGGAACAGAGAAGAGAGCTTAAATCCTTACCCACCACTAACCTGGATGTCCTACAAACTGTCTCTGAGCCTCAGTTTGCTCATCTCTGCTATAGGAGCTGGTGCCACCGTGGACGCTTTGAAAACCAAAAATGACTGCATGAGAGACAGATCAGGGCACAGAGGAAGGACTCACATCCCCTTCTGCTCTTCTCATTAATGGCTGAATTAATGAGCAACCTTTTTCTATATGAAACTGATAAAATTTGTGTTTAATGCTTTGTATTTCACACAATAAGGATGTTTATTAAATGTTTTTTATTGACTTGATTTAAAGCACTGGAAGTGTAAGGGTCTAAGCACACCAGAGGAATGTGTTTGAGCTAAAATTCCCGATTGTGGCTTGTTACAGCTCTTCTCTCGACTATGATAGTATAACCTTGAAGGGTTGCCAATAAAGTTAATAATTTATAAAGTGTGGCTTTCCCCCCAAAGACACTTGAGCTGAGTCTTTTTCAAGTCTGAGTGAGGTCACATGCTTATTATAAAAATCAAAATCACATCATGCTTTGAGAACTGATATGTAGGTAGTTGTTATCATAAGTTGGCATTCAAGGAAATGAACTTTTCTTGGTTAAGATGGTGTGCTTATAAATCAGATTCTTACATACGATAAACCTGAAAGTATATGCTGAACTCTTTTTACCTTCTTTAGAGTTCTGTAGTGGAGAAAAAGTTTTCAAAACTTATTCACTTTATCTTTTTTTAAAAAGATTATGTTTTAAAATAAACAGTTTTTAAGAAAACATTGATTTCATCATTTCCCCCACTGCCTTTGCTAAATTAGCCAGGTGGCATAAACAGTTTGTATCTTCTTTAAAAAATATATTGATTTTAGCCTGACCAGGCGGTGGCACAGTGGATAGAGCGTCAGACTGGGATGCGGAGGACCCAGGTTCGAGACCCCGAGGTCGCCAGCTTGAGCGCGGGCTCATCTGGTTTGAGAAAAAGCCCACCAGCTTGAACCCAAGGTTGCTGGCTCCAGCAAGGGGTTACTCGGTCTGCTGAAGGCCCGCGGTCAAGGCACATATGAGAAAGCAATCAATGAACAACTAAGGTTTTGCAACGCGCAATGAAAAACTAATGATTGATGCTTCTCATCTCTCTTTGCTCCTGCCTGTCTGTCCCTGTCTATCCCTCTCTCTGACTCACTCTCTGTCTCTGTAAAAAATAAATAAAAATAAATAAAATTAAAAAAATATATATTGATTTTAGAAAGACAGAGGAAGTGGGAGATTGAGAAAGAGAGAGAGAGAGAAGGTAGCATTCATTTGTTTCACTTAGTTGTGCATTCATTGGTTGCTTCCCATATGTGCTCTGACCGGGGATTGAACCTGTAACCTTAGTTTACTTTGCCAACACCTGTTGTAGAGTTGATGTTCACATCTAGCTCACAGGAGAGAGGTCTGAGCTGGAGATGTAAACATGTAAATCATCAGGATTTGGTCAGGAGCCTAGATGACATCCAGGGGAGCTTGTAAAAAGAACAAGGAAGACAGGAAAGGCCAGGATCATAGCAACTTCTCTTACTGGTTCTCACTTAATTTAGACCCTACACTTCTCTATTAAGCTTGGCTCACACTAATATAAAACTCAGTTCAACTTAACTGACTCTTCTCATCAGAACATTACTGCTCCTCCTCACAGCAATGCCGACTTTCTGTCCCTTTAAGAACCTTGTGGGTCCACCATTATAAAATTTCCTCGGGCTCCCATCTGTACCCTGGTTGGGAATTCCTGGGCTGCTTATCTTGCCTTGACTCCCGGCTTGAATTATGTATGCCGTATCCAACTCTGTTAAACTCACCCAGGGCCCCACAGTCTATCTTTGATCTAATTTCCAGAACTGACTGATGCGGCCCACATAAAAGGGACATTTCCCTGGGCAGTATCACATTATATGTAATAACCCAAGAAATCGGTTAATTCCACCTTTACCTTTCTTCTCAGGAAAAAGTACTCTTTAATGGCCGAGTTTCACAGAAAGGGGTTAGTTTAATATCCATCTCCATTGGATTCAAGTGACATCTACTTTTGTTCCTGTTTTGTTCTGGTTTCCATTTTAGTATCACCATGGACTCACTGATTTTTATACATTTGGTACATTTCAAGCAATTATCACTCCATGAATTTTTGATGTTCACACTGTCCTACTTTTGAGAAGTAGTAGCCACTCTGAGCTGGCTGCTCTACCCTCCGGCCATACTCCTCCTCTCCTTTGATAAAAGCTGAGGCAAGAAATCCTGGCTCAGCTTGTTTGATCCTGCCCCAGACCTCAGCTCTGCCACGTCCCCAAGGAATCCTGGGTACTTGGAGCGGACAGAGGCAGCATTCATACTCTGCACATTGGTGATTAAAAGAAATAAAATGAAACTTCTTTTGTCCTGATTTCTGCTACAAACTGTATTTGATAGTAACCAAGTACCCCCAGGAGATAAAGGGATCTTCTCTACTGGAGAGTTCAGCTAATACTTGTAGACTGGAGAGACATTCAGCTAGAAAATTAGCGTTTGCAAGGGGAGAACACAGTCTTATAATGGTGGAATCAGACCGGCACCACCTCAAATCAACAACTGATCTCAGTATCACTAACAGCAGGGGGCTTTGACATGTTAATATCTTAGGTGTGATCACAGTATTGGATTCACAAAGAAAAATCCTGATCTTTTTGTTAAAATAATTCTTACTGAGATAGAATCCACACACCATTCAATCCACCATTTAAAGTGTTAAATTCAGTGGCTTTTAGTATATTCACAGAGCTGTGCCTCTGCCTCCACAGTCAATTTTAGAACATTTTCATTATCCCCCAGAGAAACCCCATACCCCTTGGCCTGCACCCCTCCTCCCTCCATCCTCCCATCTCCCAGCCCCAGGCAACCCCTAATTTACTTTCCATAGATTTGCCTATTCTGAACATGGAATCATGCAATATGTGGTCCTTTCTGACTGGCTTCTTTCATGTAGCATACTGTTGTCAGGGTTCATTCATGTCATAGTATGTATCAGAACTTCATTTCTATTTATGGCTAAATAATATTCCATCATATGGATAGACCACATTTTATTTATCCAACCATCAGTTGATAGACATCTAGGCTATATACAGCTCTTGGTTATTGTGAATAGTATTGCTTTGGATGTTCATGTAAATGATTTGAGTACCTGTTTTTAGTTCTTTTGTTTATATACTCAGGAGTATAACTGCTAGATCCTATGCTAATTCTGTTTAACTATATAAGGAACTACCAGACTATTTTCCAAAGCAGTTGCACTATTTTAAATTCCCACCAGCAATATAGGAAGGTTCCAATTTTTCTACATTCTCATCAACATTTGTTGTTATGTCTTTTTAAGCATTAGCCATCCTAGTGGGTGTGAAGTGGTATCTCATTGGTCTTTCCCCGATGGCTAATGATACTGACCATCTCTTCATGTGTTTATTAGCCATTTGTGTGTCTTCTTTGGAGAAATATCTATTTCACATCCTTTGCCTATTTGTTTTTAGAGCTGCTTTGGGTTCTCAGCAAAATCAAGTAGAACATACAGGGCATTCTCACACACCTTCTGCCTCTACACACACAGCCTTCCCCATTGTCAACATCCTGTGCCACTGTGGGCACATCTGTTGCCATTGACGAACCAAGATTGACATGTCATTTTAACCAAAGTTCATAGCTTACATTAGGGCTCACTCTTGATGTTGTGCATTCTATGGGTTTGGACAAATGTGTAATGACATGTGTCCACCATTATAGTGTCATACAAGATAGCCTTATTGCCCTAAAAATCCTCGGTGCTTCCCTATTCATCCCTCTCTTACTCCCCAAAACCCCTGGAAACCACTCATCTTTTAATTATCTCAGTAGTTTTGCCTTTCCCAGAATGTTGGAATCATACACTATGTAGCCTTTTTGGACTGGTTTCTTTCACTTAGTCACATGCATTTGAGATTCCTGTATGTCTTTTCATGGCTGCATAGCTCATTTCTTTTCAGAACTGAACAATACCCCATTCACCTATTGAAGGACATCTTGGTTGCTCCCAATTTTGACAATTATAAAGAAAGCTGCTATAAACATGTGCAGCTTCCTTTGCCCATTTTATTTATTATTACTTTTTAAAGTGAGAGTAGGGAAGATAGTGGGACAGAATTCTGCACACACCCCAATAGGGATCTACCCAGCTACCCCTGTCTGGGGCCAATGCTCGAATCAACCGAGCTATCCTCAGCACCTGAGGCTGATGCTTGAATCAAGTGAGCCACTGGCTATGGAAGGGGAAGAGAGAGAGAAGGGGGGAGAGGGAGGAGGAGATAAGCAGATGGTTGCTTCTCATGTATGTCCTGACCAGGTACCGAACCCGGGACGTCCACATGCTGGGCTGATGCTCTATCCATTGAGCCATCCAGCCAGGGCACCTTTGCCCATTTAAAAATAACCTTTTCTCTCTTTTTTGAGTTGTGGTCACTTTTATATATTCTAAATACAAGCCCCTCATCAGGTGCATGAATTGCTAACATTTTCTCCCATGCTTTGTCTTGTCTTCAGTTTCTCATTGGTGTCTTTTGAAACATAAAAGTTTTTAATTTTGATGTGCAGTTTATCTATTTTTGTTGTTGCTGTTGCTTGTGCTTTTGGTGTCATATTAAAGAAATCATTGTCTAATCCAAGGTCATGCATTTTCTTCTGAGAGTTGTATACATTTAGCATTTACTTGAGGTTTTTGATCCATTTTGAATTAGTTTTTGTATATGGTGTGATATCCTTATATTTTTTATAAATGCAGAATAAATAATTTAGGCATGAATATATGTCGACTATAATTTAAAATACTTCAGAAAAAATAGATGAAACAAATATGGAAAAATTTTGACAGCTGCTCAGTCTAAGATGAAAGGTTTATAGGTGCTCATTATACTCCCAATTTTTTCAAAAATTCTTTAAATAGTAGAAAGTAAAAGATAGAGAAATAAAAATCAGAAAAATACTTGATTTATGAGTGAAAATGTAATAGAAGAAACTTGCATTAATTTTAACTAATATTTCAGAGTAAATGATAAACTTTAGCATTTTATAATCAGTTGTAAATTAGTTGTCACACTGCTAATGAAAACACAACAGGATGAATGAATCAAGGTGTCTTGGCACTGCTCTTAGGGACCAGTGTTCTAGAGCTTCTCCCTCTGACATGGCAATTCCTAGCCGCACGTGCCTGTTGAGCGCTTCAAATGTTGGTGTCCAAGTTCAGATGTGCTGTGTTGGCAAATTTTGACTCCAGACTGGATGGTAAGTAATTTAGGCTTTGTGGGCCAAGAGGCAAAATGGAGAAGAGATTATGTAGGTGCTTATATAACAACAGAGAAAACAAATCTTCACAATGTTTTTATTGATGGAATCCCAAACAGTATATAATTGAGTACAGTTTTTTTGTAGTACTCACCTATGAAAGGAAGTCTTTCTTGAGAGGGATATTTCTATCTTTTTAAAATTTTTGTTTATTGATTTTAGCGAAGAGAGAGGAAGGGAGACAAAGACGGAACATTGACCTGTTCCCCTATGTGCCCTGACCAGGGATGGAACTGGCAACCTCTGTGCCTCTGGTAGAAGATGTAGCCAACAGAGCTGGCCGGCCAGGGTAGGGGGATATTTCTCTTAAGGGGAGTTCAAAGGTAGTGTAGCTATTATCATGTAGATTGCAAACGTTCACGTGTGAAAACAATGCACGGCTCTCAGGTACACAGAGGCAGCCCTGGGGGTCTGGCCCGGGACCACAGTTCGCAGACTGCTGTGGCTGCACACAAGTCCTCTGCAATGACTGTTCGGCTTGAGGGCTCGCCTTGGCTGCGAGGCACGTCCATCGCTTCTCCCAGCACTCTGCCTCTCCCTCTCCCTCAGTGTCTACTTAGTCTGGTTCTTTGGCTTTCGCCCACGAGACAGGACAGAAAAGTCAAGAATTGTGCTCTGGAGCTCTCCCAGAGAGGTGACACCTCAATACTTCAGGACAACCCAGGGCTTCGAAGCCTAGCGCACCGGGGCGGTGGTCAGCGCCTGCCTCCCAGCACCCTCCGGCTCTCCCTCCATCCGCGCACCCCTACGCTCTCCAACTCGCCTTCTCCTCCCCTCCCTGCTTGGCTCCTCCACCACCCGGCCCAGCCGCGGCGCGTTCCCGCTCCGCCCCCAGCCCCGGCCCCGCCCCCTGCAGCCCCGCCTCCCGCGGCCCCGCCCCTGCAGCTCCGCCTCCCGTGGCTCCACCTCCCGCGGCTACTTCTGGCCGGTTCCTCTGTCCGCCCGGCAGCAGCGCTTTCCCGCTCCTGCTGCAGCCTCTGGTGCCACCGCTACCTGCGTCTCCGCCGCGCACCCGTCGAGCGTCAAGATGACCAACATCGTGCTCTTCAGCGGCAGCTCGCACCAGGACCTGTCCCAGCGTGTGGCCGACCGGCTGGGCCTGGAGCTGGGCAAGGTGGTCACCAAGAAGTTCAGCAACCAGGAGACCAGGTGGGCACCCCGCCGGGCCGGGGAGAGCACCGGCCGCCCAGCTGCGGGGCCGGGCCAGGCGCTCCCCCTTCCGGGGCGGGCCGGCCACGACGCGGCCTCCGCGCCACCGCCGCGGCGCCCCGGAAAGTCGGGGAGGGCAGCCCCAGCCCGGAAGGGCGACCTGGGAGCGGCCACGGCGCCTTGGGGCGCGGTGGGCGCAGCCGGCGGGAACCGCCTGGGTGCGGGACCCGCGGGGAGGGCTGCCCCGGGTGTGTTCGCCCGGGTGTCGTGTCCCTGCCGGCCGGAGCTGATCCCAGACCCCGCGTGTTTAGGGAGCTTCCGCCCACGCCCCCCGCCGGGACTGTGGACCGGATTCACCTGCGATCGCTTAAAACACCGCTTCCCGGGCCTGGCCGCGAGGGTCTGAGCCCACGGGCTGGGGATCCGCGTGCTAAAAGCTACGAGGCGACTCTCTTGTGCAGCCAGGGTGCAAACCTTTGGGTTAACCAGCAGGTGTGGTTGTGCAAAGGGTTTAAAGAGCGTGGGAACTCCGGGGGCGCACGTGCTGGGTTGCCCTGTGGTTCCTCTAATTTTTCTGCCACAAACATGATGGAGTTTCAGCTCCGTCAAAGATCTGGGACTTGGCTGTGCCCAGCAGCCAGGACATGGCTGGATTGGAAGTGCCACTCCTGTCTCAGGTCCACGAGAAGCGCTAGCCTCTGCTCAGTGAAGGCAGGCGGTGGCTCCGTGTTCCATCTGCCTGAGTCCCCAAAGCTCTTTGACTAACTTCAAGTTGGTCTCGTTTTCCCCTTCCCCTTTAAATGTCTGGCACTGCACATGGTTACAGAACATTTTTTAATTTGGCCAAGACCCGGCTTCAACATTTTCAACAAGTGGTGCTGGAACAATGGATGCCAGCTGGAAAAGAAAAAAGAAAAAGCAACTCGATCCTACTTTCTGCCATCTCAAAAATTAACTTGAAATAGATCATAGACCCACATGTAAAACCTACAACTAAAAAATTGTAGATGAAAATATAGGAGAAAATCTTGATGACCTTGGGTAAACATTTCTTAGCTACTGTGGTATTATAGTAATACAAATGGGGAAGGTGGTGGTGTCAGCGCTTTAGGAGAGGTGAATCCTTTCTTCCTAGCGAGAAATTAAAATACAGTGGCCCTGATGATGATATAAGAGAAGACACATTTGTGACCGAGTAGCAGGTGGTATTAATGCTGGGAGTTCTTGAGCTAAGGATCTCATCCGTGCAGTTTAACTAGGAGGATGTCAAGGGCTCAGGGGAAAGATAGTATAGATAGGCTTGAATGTTGCAATATTTTGCCAATCCTACTCAAGTTTCAGTACCGTTAGGACAGAAGAATAGGATTATACTTTTGTTCAGGAGGTGGCAGCATATAAGTAAAGGAGAAATTTCTAGATAAAGTGCCTTTTGCAAATGCATCTGTCACTTTTCCGTGTTATGTGAGTGCAGCCCAATCCTTTCCTGCTAAAGAACGTGGTTGATGTAGACCAGAAGTCGATAAAGTGAAGTCACAGCTGGATTTCTGTTGGGTGAAACTCACTTAGACATTGAAGTATTAAAGCAGACTCAATTTTATTTGGTTTTGAGTATGTTGTAACTATCACTTGATAATTAGAAATCATGAGGTCTCAAAAAGCACTCTACATGAAGTCTTGGAATCACATATATACTTACATTTTATGTTTTTAATATCAAGGCTATATATAAGAGGTTAACTTCTTGACTTATTTCCCATGAACTGTGTATGTGTAGGTCCAGAGGTTGATTTTTACCAATAGTCCTCTCTGTACCAGGTACTGTGCTACTGATCTGGTTTTTACTATGTGCCCCTAAGAAACAGAGGGCAAAAGGAAGAGAGAACTGATTGAATTCATGTAACGGGCCCCTTCCTGAATCTCTTACTGAGCCAGGACCAGAAATCTTGTTTGCTGTCTCCTAGTCATCATTGCTCCTGTTCCCTATTTCTCAAATACTACCACATTGGATGCAGAGCCTCCTGATTTGACCTTCTCATCTCCGAGTCATTTCATATATGGGGAAATGTCTGCCTGGACTTTACTGGGGACCACGGAAATGCCATGATGACGTCCTAGGACGGCACTGATGAAGGTGTCTGAATGTCTCTTGTAACGTTTTATCCTGGTCAGTTAACCTGCCCACAGAGTCGTTAGCTGTGTTGTAAGACCTGAAGTTCTGGTTGTCTCTTGTGTAACAAATCACCCACAACTTCATGGCTTAAAACAGTAATTATTTAGTTGACTCTCAGATCTGCAATTTGGGCAGGGTTTGGCAAGGAAGGCTTATTTTTGCCCTGTATAGTGGCATTTGGGACAATTAACTGGGACTGGAGGGTCCGCTTCTAAGATGACTTACCCATGTGGCTGGTAAGTTGATACAAGCTTCTGCTTGAAAGCTTGGTTAGGAACCTCTCCACGGGGCTGCTTGAGCTTCCTCCTCATGGCATGGAAGCTGGGTGCCAAGCATGAGTATTCCAAAAGATGGGCTGTGGGGGCTGCCATCTTTTCGGGCCTGGGCAACGTCACTTCCGCCACATTCTCTTGTCAAGCAGACTCCTCCCTGCTCCAAGGGGAGCCTGTTGATGGGAAAAATGTTAAAGAGTCTGAGGCTATCTTTTAGTTACCACATCTAGGCATTGTGGACTCGGATAAACTCATCAACTTTCTTATTTTGGGATCAGTAAAGATCCTTTATCCAAAGAGCAAATGGATGCTGCCTTCTGGGCCACAATTTTTAAAGGTCCTGGAATTAAAGGTCAGTTTTGCTTGTCTTCATGAGTTGAAGCAGGAATAGCTTTGGGAAAAAAGTTGCCATGGTAATAGTATTTTCTGCCCTCCCCTGGACTGCTAGTTGTATAGGGATTGAGGTTCCTGAGAAAGAAAGGACAGAGAGACTGAAATTTGGGGATAAACCATCATCACACCAGGAACTGGCAAAGTTGTTTTGTCAGGGGCCAGATGGTGAATATTTTAGACTTTGCAGGCCACTGTCATCTCTGGCATCAGACATTCTGCAGGCTAGACGTCCATCCTGAGTCACTGCGTTCTTTCTGGTGGCCGCAGGGGCAAATCCATTTCCTGGGCTTTCCCAGCTTTTAGAGGCTGCTCACATTCCTTGGCTCTTGGCCCCTTCTTCCATCTTCAAAGCCAGCGACAAAGCATCTCTGTGACCTCCCCTGTCTCCCTCTTCCACTTTTAAGGATCCTTGTGATTACATTGGTCAACTAGAACAATCCAGAATAGTCTCCCTATTTGAAGGTCAACTGGTTAGTAACCTTAATTCCATCTGCTACCTTGATTCCTCTTTGCCAAATAAACTAAGAGATTCAGAGGTTCGGGGTATTAAAACAAAGATGTGTTCAGGAGGCCATTGCTCTGCCAACCACGTTATTCTCAACCGTGGGCTATAGATTGTGGGCCCATGAACTGCATAATGTTGTGACTTCCAAATTGACTTCATCCCACGGTTGATGTGGTGTTCACAAAGGCGTTACATATAGCTTCTTTGTACTCAATATAGGAGGGAGTATGTAGAATTCTGTCCGTCCCTCGTCCTGAGATTGGCATCACACATCCATGGCTGAGCGCATGCAAGAATATGACCCCTATGACCAAAACTCATTTTCAGATCGTGTCAACTTGGAAAACTTCCTTTTTGTCTTCTAATCTACTTGAGGTTGGGTAGAAGCCCTTAATGATTCAGATAGACTGCTATATGGTTTCCCCAAGAGTACTTGTTTAAACAATACATAAATGCTGCAAAGAACATGGCAGATAGTGTCTGTTGTAAAAGGAGCCACAGCTTGCTTGTGGGAGTGGGTGTTGTCAGGGCTGCAGCTTGAGGTGTGAGGAGTTCGAAGGAGGGTGATCTGAGGTGGTGGGGAAAGTCGGAACAGCAGATGTGGGTGGGTATGGCTGCTGTCCGTGCAAAGGGGGTGTGTTTGGAATATTTCTCGGTGTCTCCATTAGCTGGGTGCAACATTCTGCATTCTCATCTCAGGATAAGAGTTCATGGGAAAGCAAATAAGAAATTCACACTGTGCTCAGATGGTTTCTAATGCAGATTTGCCTTTTGAGAATGGGGCAACAGAGCGATGCTGTCCTTGGTTCTCAGCAGCGCTCTGAAGAGCCTGCCTGAGCACATGGCACCGCATGGTGTTGCTGCCTTCCCCATGGAAGGCGTGTGCCCACGGTAGGCAGGCTGGCTCGTAGGTCGAATGCTCAGAATTCTCTACCCGAAAGACAGAAATTTCCAAAGTGCAATTTTTAGAGAATTTTTAAAGCTCCTATTTACTCTTCTCAAGAAACTGCTGGACAGTGCAGGTCAGCAAAACAGGGAAGTACACCAAGAAAGAGTACAGAAAGTGGGAAACGGCCGTGGCAGAGGGAATCCCCAGGGCAGCTGGGCCCTGGCCAGATGGGCCCAGGTCACACGGCCATGGGCGAGCGAGGCGGGAGATACTGTGGAGGCCGCACTGGAGGCCCCAGACCTCGCGGGATTTAGATGGTTAGCCAAGGCTTTAGGCTGGAACATGTGTTCAGTACTTAGAAAACTTAGCGGATGAAAAGATAAGATAAATTGCTCCAGGGAAAACAAACCCCAAGTAATTGTGCGGCAGAGGGAAATACTAGAAACTTTGCTTTAAGCTTACTAGATAGGCTCCGCTCTGATCAGCATTAACGCAGTTAAAATGTAGCGCTCACATTTGGTTAGAATGTTGGGACGATGACCAAACGAGGTGGAGAGGTGGCATATAAAGTGGGTAGTAGGAGGGAATGGAGTTAAATCCTCATCTTGAGAGCGAGGCGTCAACACGTGACACCTAGAATAAATCAAGATGAAGCCGTGCAATCATTATCTAGAGACTTGAAGATAACTATCAAAAAACCATATCAAGCGTTGAAATTGGTTGCCTCTGGGCTGTTTGTTATAAGCCTTACAGAATGGTTTGAATTTTTAAAGCACTGTGCACATGCTTAAAACTTTAATAAACATAAATTATTAAATATAATATTGAGTAGAAAACAGTTAATATAGCAAGACCAAGACGAATTTCTAAGGAGCATGTCAGATCCCCTCAGGAATGAAAAAGGCCTGCTTGTAAGGTGGCCCTGGGCTGGCCTCTGGAAACTCCGCAAGGGTTCCCTCCGCCCCCGAGAGGAAGGGCACACTGAAGGGACAGTGTGGGGAATGCTGAGAGCCTGGGAGTCTGGCATTCTGGTACATGCCAGGCAGGGGGTGCCTACGTGACCAGCCCCCCCCCCCCAAATAAGACCCTCCAGGCACTGAGTCTCTAATAAGCTTCCTTGGTAGATAGCAAGCACTTCACACTCCTCACAGCTCACCGCTGGGGGGAATTAAACCCGGCCCGGGTGACTCCACTGGGGACAACTTGTGGTGGCTTACACCAGGATTCTCTCTGGGGACCCCCCACGACACAAATCCGCTTCGGTATTAACGGATGGCATTTGTCTTCTAGCGTGGAGATTGGTGAAAGCGTGAGAGGGGAAGATGTCTATATCATTCAGAGTGGCTGCGGAGAGATCAACGACAACCTGATGGAGCTGCTCATCATGATCAACGCCTGCAAGATCGCGTCGTCCTCCAGGGTGACCGCAGTGATCCCGTGCTTTCCCTACGCTCGCCAGGATAAAAAGGACAAGGTGCGGAAGCTGCCTCCTGGGGCGGAACCTGATCTGGCTTGACGCTGACATTAGTTTTGTCGTGTTACCTTGGACTATCTAGGAAATGTTTGCCTTCTATTTTAATGATTGAGTAAACATGCTTTTTCACCTTGGCTTTTGCAAAGGTTTGTCTTTGAACCAGCCATCCTGTTAATATTTATAGATACAGAAACCGATAAGGCATATTTTTACAGGTATTAAAATACCATTATGGTCCCATAGCAGCGATTTTCAACCTTTTTCATCTCATGGCACACATAAACTGAACTACTAGAATTCTGCAGCCAAAAAAATATTTTTGCTAATCTGACAAAAAAATAGGTATAATTTTGATTGATTTCCAAAAATAATAAGAATAATTACCTACCCTTTGTGCTCCAAAGTGATATTTTTAAAAATCGGGTGCCTATACTTGTATGTAAGGATTTCTGGTACCAAGAATTAACCAATCAGACACAACCTTATTATGAGGCATGGCCAATAAGATGCAACTCTACAATATGAGTTATATGTTTCTGGTTCAAGAGAGGACATTCACAGGGACAGTTATTGTTGTGTTGGCTGTGGTCATTTTTTTATTTGACACTTCTAGAGCAGTGGTAGTCAGCCTGGTCCCTACCGCCTACTAGTAGGCGTTCCAGCTTTTATGGTTGGTGGTAGCGGAGCAATCAAAGTATAAATAAAAAGATAGATTTAACGGCCCTGGCCGATTGGCTCAGTGGTAGAGCATCGGCCTGGCGTGCAGAAGTCCCAGGTTCGATTCCCGGCCAGGGCACACAGGAGAGGCACCCATCTGCTTCTCCACCCCTCCCCCTCTCCTTCCTCTCTGTCTCTCTCTTCCCCTCCCGCAGCCGAGGCTCCACTGGAGCAAAGATGGCCCGGGCGCTGGGGATGGCTCCTCGGCCTCTGCCCCAGGTGCTAGAGTGGCTCTGGTCACAACAGAGCGACGCCCCAGAGGGGCAGAGCATCTCCCCCTGGTGGGCAGAGCGTTGCCCCCTGGTGGGTGTGCCGGGTGGATCCCGGTTGGGTGCATGCAGGAGTCTGTCTGACTGTCTCTCCCCGTTTCTGGCTTCAGAAAAATACAGAAAAAAAAAAAAGATTTAACTATAGTAAGTTCTATAAAGATAGATTCTGCCAAACTTAGCGAAAATCTGACATAAAGTACTTGGTAAGTAATTATTATTATATGCTTTAACTTGCTGTAACTCTGTTTTATAAATTTTATAAAGTAAAGTGAGTTCCCTACTTTATAAATCACCATGACTGTGGAACTGGTGGGCAGTTAGAAAATGTTACTACTAACAGAGATACGAAAGTGGGCGGTAGGTATAAAAAGGCTGACTACCCCTGCTCTAAAGGAATAGAGGTCAGTGCCCCTGGCTGAATAGTCAGGTATTACATGTTTTAAAAATCCTTGCAGCACACCAGTTAAAAATCACTCTGCTATAGTGATGAGATGGTTGCGTGTCTCTGTCGTAGTGGTTAGAAGTAAATACCCACTCACAGCCACTCAGTGAGCACAAAAAACCCGGGGTGGGGAGTGTTAGGTCACTGGACTATATTAGCGCCGATAATCCTGGCTGTGATATTATACTGCAGTTTCTCAAAATGTTACCATGAGAATGAAGCTAATGTTGAGTTATTCTTTTAGCAACATTAGCATGACGGGAAGTGGCCTTGGAGGAAATCAGAGGAGCTGGAACCGAGGGAACGTGAAAGGGGATTGTACTGGTTTCATAGGGCTGCCGTGGTCCATTCCCACTAACCGAGTGGCTAAAGACAGAAAGGTGTTCTGGCCCCGTTCTGGAGGCCAGTGTGGGCAGCACCGTGCTCCCTCTGAAGATGCGGGGAGGGAGGCGGGCTTTGCCTCTGCTGGCTTCTGACGGCCCCTGGTAGGCCTTGACTTCTGGTAGCATCGCCCCCATCTCTGCTACTGGCTTCCCGGGACCTTCCCAGTGTCTCTGGGTGTCCCTGACTGTTTTATAGAAGGACAGTCATTGGGTTTAGGGCCCACCCTAATCCAGAACAATCTCATCTTGCTCTTTACCTTCGTCATATGTGCAAAGACCCCATTTCCAAATGAGCTGACATTCTGAGGCTCTGGGTGGACACGAGTTGTGGGGGAAACCGTTCAGCCCACTCCAGGGATCAGCTTCCACGCTGTGTTATCTGCTCTATGGCTTATGAATGGATGTTCAGTCGGGTTCCACGCGAATCCTCTCAGTTTACAAGGCACACTGCTATTCTGTGGTGTGTTGACTAATTGTGAGAAAGCTTTTCCCCAAGGCAGCTCCATTTATTTATCTTCGTAATTCATTTTCTGAATCAATGTAAATTTATAAACAGCACACCAGATCCCCTTGCATATGAAAAAATTCCCTTTATAAATTTGACTTCCTATACCAACGGTGGTGTTGAGCATAGCTTAGTTAATTCTTCATGGGAATCTTGATCTGCACACTGCATTCTGCATTTGACCTACGATTTAGCACACAGGGATTAGAAGGAGCCAGCAAGCTTTTTCTGTAAAAGGCTATGTGGTCTCTGGTAACTACTGAACTCTGGTTGTGGCTCAGGCAGAGACAGATAACATGTAAATGATTGGCGTGGCCAAATTCGAATAAAACTTTTATTTATGGACACTGAAATATGAATTTCATATAATTTTCACATGGTATAAAATGTTCTCCTTTTGATTTTGTGTTTTACCTATTTAGTCATATAAAATCCATTATTAGCACACAAGCAATACAGAACCACATGGCTGGCCAGATTGGGCCCAGCGGGCCGGTTTGCAGACCCTCGGATAAGAGCATCTATTGGTTGTACGGGTGTCTGTCACATCAGGGCTTAGCGTCAGCTTGGGGCACCCTCAACCTTCGGTCACATAAGCTGCTATGGAGCATGTGGCCCCCCACTTGTTACTTAATGGAACATTTTTTATTCTAAACTTGATTTGTAAGTTTTATGTGTATTTTTAGCTGCTCAATTTCAGTTTGTTCATTTTGGCCCATGAGTGCAGCTTGCTATTTTAGCTGTTCGTCCTGTCTCTGTCTCCCCAGGATGGGTGAGTGCCTCATCCTTGCCCCTGTCATAAAGGAACTGATATTCTGCTACTCGGTCCAGTCCATGGGGCATGGGGCTCAGTGAGTGGTGTGTACTGATATTTGTCGCCAGGTTCTCCTTTCACTTGTAGTAGCTTTTACCCTCGGGGCTAAGATATTTGATACTTGTCTACTCTTGAATAAATTGTATCCTTGCTCATTACAGGGCCCCTTCCAGCAGATTTGTCACCTAACTTCTATAACTGATATAAATATTAAGACTGCCACATTCTATGTTTGGGAGTTTTCCAGCGTTGTTTCTTCTGTGCATTCATAATGCAGTCTTTGTTGTGTGGAGAGGCGAGCGCTGGCTGGTCTGCCTCACGGGATGTGACTGGCCCCTGGCCTCTGATGGCCAGCGCTGCCTCTTGCCACTGAGCTGACAAAAACAGCCCCACGGAATTCTAGAAACCCCAGTGGGGTTAGCTGTTCTGTGGGGCTGTGCTCGTCAGACTGGCGCTTTATCTATTTCACCATTGTGGGCCATGTAGACGGATTTGTCACCTGGGGCCACTTGGAGACCCCCCATTTCTTCCCGCGTCCTCACCCTTCCTTTGTCACTGTGCTGTGATTGTGTTCCCTGTTGGAGAAACTGGTAGAGAAGAAGGCATCGTGGAGAGCTGTGGTAATTTTCTGTTGCTGCCATGAGCAATTGGCACAGACTGCGTGGGTTAAAACCACAGAAATGTGTTCTCCCACTGTGCTGAGGCCAGAAATGGAAAATGAAGGTGGAACAGTGCTCCCAGGGGCTGCCCGGGAGGGTCCTTCCTGGCCTGTTCCGGCTTCCCCCAGCCTCTGCGTCCCCGTTTGCAAGGCCTTGTCCTCCTCTCTCCCTCAGACCTCCCTCTTTAAGGACACAGCAGGTGGTAGCATCCGGGCCTCCAGGATAATCCTCTGGCTCAGAACCCTCATTTACATCTGCGGAGACCCTCCTTCTAAGTGAGGGGCAGTTACTCAGGTGCCAGGGACTAGGACTTGAGTCAGGTTCCTGCCACCATTAGGTAACTCCTGGGCAGCTGAAGGAAGTCACTGATGTGTTACTGAACGGGCATTCGAAGGGCAGTTCAGGCCTTGCAGTCGTGTCATCATTATGTCATTTATCAGCCACGCCACGTGAGAGCTTGGAAGGAGCTCTGTCGGTGATTATACCAGGAAACAGGTGCGCACCAGCTGTCCTGGCTGCTTCTGCCACATGGCCATCCTTCCAGAGGCCTCCAGCTTGGGGACTGACCTTGCAGCTGGCCAGGACATGTGGATGGTGCTGGCACTATTATTTCTGTCGTGTCTGTGTGCTCAGTGTGACTCGTCTTAAAATAAGTAGAGAGATGGTTTCATTCTTTCACCAAACTGGTCAAAAGGGAAATTTTCCATTTTGTCTGTCATTTGAGGTATGTGCCCTTATATTTTTAAAATTGCTGCTAATAGCTGTTAATTATTTTTCTAACCACTTCTTAGACCCAGTGGATTGGCTTTGCATTGGGAAAGTGTGTGGCACTGGGGACAAGAAGGGCTTGAGGAAGGGTTTGAGGAAGGCCCGAGCCTGAGGTAGGGTCAGCCATGAGGAGACCCCAGTGACAGCAGAAACACTTCTTTGTTTTGGGCTTCGCTCAGGTAAGCTAAAAGTCAGGTGATGTTTGAAGGTGGCGGGAAGGCATGGGCCACACTTGCTCTCTGGGCTCAGAAAGAAAACTCTCCCCGTGGGCAGCCCTCGCCTTGTCTTCTCCCTGCAAGAGAACTGTATAGCCTGGGATGTTTAACCCAAAGAAGTTCCAGGTAATCGACCGGCTTGAGTTACCTGCAGGGGCGCCCCGGAGAAGCTGCGGCCCTTTACCCGTATTCAAAGCTTGTCTCATCATTTTTTTTTTTTCATTTTTCCTAAGCTGGAAACAGGGAGGCAGTCAGACAGACTCCCGCATGCACCCGACCGGGATCCACCCGGCACGCCCACCAGGGGGCGATGTTCTGCCCCTCTGGGGCGCGCTCTATTGCATCCAGAGCCACTCTAGTGCCTGAGGCAGAGGCCAAGGAGCCATCCCCAGTGCCTGGGCCATCTTTGTTCCAATGGAGCCTTGGCTGCAGGAGGGGAAGAGAGAGACAGAGAGGAAGGAGAGGGGGAGGGGTGGAGAAGCAGATGGGCACCTCTCCTGTGTGCCCTGGCCGGGAATCGAACCCGGGACTCCTGCACGCCAGGCCGACGCTCTACTGCTGAACCAACCGGCCAGGGCCTGTCTCATCATTTTTAACCTCCCTGGTTTTTGAAGCAAGCCCTGCACATGTGCGACATTTTATTTTTGGTTTCATTTTTATGTGCAAAAAACCAGAGACAAGGTGTGACAGTGAAGGAAGGATTTCCTGAATTGGACACTTCAGCACTATGTAATACTCCCATGGAGACTGAGGATGACCAAGTATTAGTTTTAGAGGGGTGGGCAGCGCGGTTGAGCTCTGGGCCCCAAGAGGAATTCCAACTCTGTGCCTTTAGTTTCCTCCGTAAATTCAGGATATTATTCACTAGTATTTGTAAAGTGCTTAGCAGACTTTTTCCAAAAAGTGCCAGGTGTCAACCTCTGTAAGGTTTGTGGAGCACTGGGCAGAGACAGAGGGCTCAGCTGGGCCATTCCACAGGAAAGCAGCCATGTTGCGTATGCCAACGAGGCGACGGGGCTATGTTCCAGAGAAACTTGAAAGACTTAGAAATATGAGTTTCATATACTTTTCAGATGTCACAATATATTCTTCCTTGTTTTTCAACCACTTAAAAGTGTAAAAACCTATTCTTGGCTCGTGGATGTACAGAAGCAGGCTGGCCTTGGCCCACGGGCCTTGCCGACACCTTCTCTAGGGAACACTCAGTTACTGATAGTTTCCTTTCACAGGGAGGATTGTGACGTGGGCAAGGCTGCAGATAATTACTTTGGAGGTGATAGAGGAATGGTAGTTTGTTTCAAAACTATTTTCAAGGTTCTGTTCTGCTTTCAATGATGACATTGCTTCTTTTTATTTCTCTCTTTTTTAAATTGTTCTCGTTGATTTCAGAGAGAGAGAGAAAAGGGGAGGGGGAAATGGGAAGAGGGAGGCATCAACCCGTTCCATTTAAAGTATCAACTCATTGTTCCACCTCGCTGTTCCATTTTCTCATGCGTTCACTGGTTGCTTCTCATACGTGCCCTGCTGGGGAGCAAACCCGCAGCCTCGGTGTGCCAGGATGATGCTCTACCCACTTAGCACCCCGGCCAGGGCCTCTTTTTATTTCTTAACTTAAAAAATTGAGGACTGAAAAAAAAATTTAGGACTGTTGTCTTGAATTTCTAGAATCTTGTCGATTTTTTAAGGTTGTCAAATAATTTTAGCAGTGTGGCGTCTAATGCATTGAATAAGTTCCGAAATAGCCGAAAAGTGTTTGTTATGGTTGGGCTGGCCCACGAATCATTTGACCTTTATCTATTTTTCACTAGAGTACTTGAGTGTTTTATTTATGATTACTGTACTTTGGCTCTTCCTTTGTTGAAATAACATACTAATTTTTCTTTTTATTGGCTGTAAAGTCTCTTAACTTGTAAATCGTTTGTTTTTTTTTTTCTGCAAGATTCAGTTGGGTGTTGAGCCAAATTATGAAATGCAGTGTAAAAGCCAAGTTTGTAAAGAGGGTCCTGTGGTAACAAATGATCAATGGCACTGAGAGAAATGGAGAAAACGTTTTGCAGGTTATAAAATTATAGGAAGAGCCCTAAATTGACTAGTGTTTTGAGTCAGATTATATTACAGAGACATCCCAGTGATCAATTATTCTTTTAATTATCCAGGGATTTGTTAAACTAAATAATTCTCATAGTCAGTGAGGCTAATGATGAAGCTTTGAAAACTTGATTCTATTATGAAATTGTTATCAAAGATAAATATTGAGACCCTGTCCTGTTGGCTTAGTGGTAGAGCATCAGCCTGGCATGTGGATGTCCCGAGTTTGGTTACCAGACAGGGCACACAGGAGAGGTGCCCATCTGCTTCTCCACCTTTCCTCTGTCACTTCTCTCTCTCTCTCTCTTCTCCCCCTGTAGCCATGGCTCAATTGGAGCAAGCTGGCCCTGAGTGCTGAGGCTGGCTCCATGGCCTCCGCCTCAGGCGCTAAGAAGAGCTAGGTTGCTGAGCAATGGAACAACACTTCAGATGGGCAGAACATCACCCCCTAGTGGGCTTGCCAGATGGATCCCACTCCGGGTGCATATGAGAGTCTGTCTCTGTCTCCCCTCCTCTCACTGAATAAAAAAATAAAAAGATAAGCATCGTATGCAAGGTACAGAGCTATGTGCTACAGATGATGTGAAAATCTCCAAAACCAATTATTTGCCCCTGAGGACCGCATGGCCTAGTTGTATATATAATATCTGATATCCGTACATATACTATCTTCTCAGGTCGACCTTTCAGCAGGTGGTCCCAAATGGTGGGGGCCAAATGCTTAGCAAGTGCCATGTCCCCTTAGAAGGGACAGATCATTTTTTCTGGAGTTCTCAGAGTGCCTTAAAGTTTGGAGATTTGAACCAGATTGAGAGGGTCAGACACATTGGCTCAGTAGAGATGGGATGGAGTAGAGGTGTAGCAGGTGTCTGGGTGTAGACAGCGGTTGAAGCGCCCTCCGAAAGATGGAGAGCAGGCCCAGGACAGACTGCAGGGAGGACCCCTGTAGCAGAGGCACGGGTGCAGTAGGACAGCTTTTGGTAGTCAGAGCCAGACTGGCCAGCGGGCATCTTACCCCAAAGGTAATGGGGAGCAGGACAGGGCAGTAGACAGTGAAAACATAAGTGATAATATGTGGTTAGTTGAGAAGGTTGGAAAATGTTTAAAAATGACAAAAATGTTTCCCCATAATCTCACTATCTAGGAACATCTCCTGTTAACATTTTGGGGCATTTTCTGTAATTCTTTGTGTTTTGGAAAGGTGTGTGAGTGTATTTATATTATTTTAAAATAATGTTTCTTTTTTTAAAAAAAGAATGGTGTGTTAGACAAAATAGAAACTATCTTTTAACAGTATAATGTAATTCCTTTCTGTGTGTTTTTACAGGAATATACTGTATGATGTATATTTAACAGGGATCATTGATTTTTTTACTATTATGATTGAATCTTTTCAGCTTTATTGAGGTATAAATGACATAAATTGTGTAAGTTTGAATGAAATTCTTTTAAGCTTATGTTTTCTTTTTTATAGCTGGTATATATGAATACTATTATGTATTTACAGAAAAATGCTGCATTTTTTTTCCTAGGTCTAATCATGTCTGTATAGTCTCTTGGATTTTTTAAAATATGGACAGTTATTGTCCATAATTTATGATGTGGAAGCTGAAGCTATGGAGAAGGGAGGCCACTTTCAGGAGGACACGCTGTCAGGAGAGCGCAGTGCATCTGCTTCCCTAAAGATTAAATTATCAGTCACCTTAAGGTGTTTCTTTTTCGGTTGGCTTTGGTTTACTTTGTAACAGCATTAGCTGCCACCTGCAGGATATAAAGTCTTCTTTAAGAGCTGACCGTGGGCTTCAGGGCTGTGCAAGATGTCCCCGTGCCTTGTTGTCCAGCAGTTATACTCTCCCCGGGACCACTGCCTGTGACCTGACTGGACAGGATCGCTCGTCCTGGGTGATGCCACATGTTCTCTTTGGAACACTGGTCACCCTGCCTCTGCCAGCCTTCAAAGCCATTTCCTCCAAAGGCCTCTGACAACTAATCTTTTTAAACGTGATATCCTTCATGCTAGTGTCTCTCTTGATACCTCATCGTCCACACACACGTCATGATTTGAATTATTCAAATACGTGATCAGCTTAATTGTTTGCTTCTTTGACATTTGTTCTATATGTCCGGTGTCAAGCACATTGTCTTGCAAAAGTATATATAAGTAGTCAATGTTTGGTGATGAAAATGGAATGAATACTTTTTGTTATCACATGTAATTTTCTTCATTATTTATTAATTTAAAATTATTAATTTCCTTTATTAACATGTTACAAGTCAGCTGGGATTTATTTCCTGCCTACATCTTAGTGGGCGGAGTCTGAAGGTGTCCATCTCTTCGCTTCTCTTTCCCTATTGTAAAATCTGTATCTTTATGTTTTAGAGCCGCGCTCCGATTTCTGCAAAACTTGTGGCCAATATGCTCTCAGTTGCTGGGGCCGACCACATCATCACCATGGACCTGCATGCCTCTCAGATCCAGGTTCTGGCATTTTCTTTCTTGCCCTTGGTTTTGATTGGGGGTCAATCCAAGTGCTTATTAACTGTTAAGTTAAATAATTTTCGAAGGAGGTGCTGCGACTCATGTTTGAATTTGTATATGACAACTCTCTTGGCGTTTAATCTTCACTGAACTTGGAAAGGTCATTTCATATTGATATCGCCTGTCTCCACCACCCCCTTGTCTCTACTCAGTATTGGAGGAGTGGGAACGTCTTCTTGGTAGGAAATCCTATAATTCCGTGTCAGCTTTTGGAATGGCAGAGTCAAAATGTATGTTTTTAACCTCTTTGTACCTTTGTTTCTTCATCTAGTAAACAGGTCAGATTACTCTGTACCTACCTCTGTGATATCATGAATGGGAGGTATTTTTTTTCTTTCTAATTTTTCACTGATTTGAGAGAGAGGAAAGGGAGAGGAGAAGGTAGGTAGAGAGAGACGGGGAGAGAGAGAGAAGCATCAGCACATCCCACTTTGCTCCAGTTAGCATAGCACTCGGTTGCCTCTCATCCGTGCCCTAACCGGGCATCTAGCCTGCGTCTTTGGCGCACTGGATTGACGCTGTATCCATTGGGCCACCCAGCCAGGGCAAATGCGAGGGGGATTTTAGGCTTATCAAAAGGTACTTAAGAAACAACAAACTTCCCCCTCTGTTCTGTACACACTCTGTGTTCCTTAGAATAAGCGATTATAAGGCAGTAGAACGTGTCCCAACAGAGAACAGATCAAACTGAAATATGCTCCTGGAATATATCTGTCTTTTGATTTAATTCTGTTAAAATTAACAAAAGGGACTCTGTTGAACAGGCTTCCTTTAAGTAAAAAGTTCCGGTTTGTTACTGAAGGACCCTCTTCTCAGAGCCCTTCTGTGACCCTGACTTCTGCCCACAGGGCTTCTTTGACATCCCGGTGGATAATTTGTATGCAGAGCCCGCGGTCCTGCAGTGGATCCGCGAGAACATCGCGGATTGGAAGAACTGTATCATCGTTTCCCCCGATGCGGGTGGAGCCAAAAGGTAGGCACCGGCCGCGGAGTTCTGCACGTGCCAATTGCTTTTCCCTTTTCCTGTGTATTAGGTAAGGAAGCGTGTGTGAAATTACATAATACTTTATTTTGCAAATGAGCAAATAAGGAGCAACAAGCTTCACCTCCAGAGTAGAGGCTGTCCTCTTTGTCAAGATTCCATCGCTCATGAAAGAAAATGAACTCATACGTGTACACACACACAAACACGCGCACGCGCATGTGTTCAGATCTGTACAGCATGTTACTGCACTGCATGCTGCAGGCAGTTGCAGCACAGTGCTATGTATGTATCGAAACAGAAAAGGTGCAGGAAGAACTCGGCATGAAGATGCAGAATGGCACCCGTGTCCAGGGCACTTAGCATGAATGGAGGCGCGGACCGGAAGCTGCCCTGGGGGCCTCGGCGAGCGCGGGGCGGGGCTGAGGGCGCAGGACGTCAGGGGATAGCAGTATACTACTGCAGTCCGCTGTGCGCTTTCATTTCTGAGCAGTGTCTTCAGTAACTCCTTAGGGTACTGAGTTTTTACTTTATAAACTTTAAAATTCTTCTGAACTTCTTGACTTTTGTAATAACTCTAAGTTTAAAACACATACAAGTGTATAAAAATCTTTCCTTTATATCCTTATTCTATAAGGATTTTACTCTTCTGAATTTTTTTTTTTTTTTGCCCTGGTGGGATAGCTCCATTGGCTAAGCGTTGGCCCGGAGCAGAGAGGGTGCCAGTTTGATCCCCAGTCAGGGCACATATAGGAATGGATTGATGCTCTTGCCTCTCCCTTCCTTCCTCTCTGGCTAAAATCAATAAATAAAGATTTTAAAAATTTTTTGTTTACTTTTCAAACTTTTTTGTTAAAAACAAAGGCACAGCCTGACCAGGTGGGGACGCAGTGGTTAGAGCATCGAACTGGGATGTGGAGGACCCAAGTTCGAAACCCTGAGGTCTCCAGCTTGAGCGCAGGCTCATCTGGTTTGAGCAAGGCTCACCAGCTTGAGCCCAAGGTCGCTGGCTCGAGCAAGAGGTCACTCCCTCTGCTGTAGCCCCTTCCCCCAAGGCACATATGAGAAAGCAATCTGAGCAACTAAGGAGCTACAACGAAGAACTGATGCTTCTCATCTCTCTCCTTTCCTGTCTTTCTGTCCCTATCCCTCTCTCTGTCTCTCTCTTTGTCACACACACACACACACACACACACACACACAACGTAGGCTCCAGTGCACATTAGCCCAGGCCTGCGCAGGGTCCGGGTGGTCAGTGTTGGAGTCCCCCATCTCTGCATCGCCTCCCTGGGAGGTCCTCTCCTGCGATGACTGCCTTCCCCCGGAGCACTTCCGGGACCTGCCGGAGGCTCTTCCTGAGGGGCCGCCACCCTTTTCAGAGTCAGGTTCGAAGTGGTTTGCTTGCTTGTTGTGTCTTTTTTCATCACAGACCTGCTTGTGAACACATCAAGCACCATGAACAGTCCTCTCTATTAACGAAAACCTTTTGATGTCGGCTTGCTGTGGGTAAGGTCAGGTGCCCTTTAAGGCATGTCTGTTTCCCACGAAGGTCTGTTCTTACCTGTTGCCTGTTCTGTTGACCAGAGGCCTTTTTGTTTGCACTGTGAGGGGTGCCGCATGGGCAAGGGGTCACCGCCTTCGTTTTCATGTGCTTGGGGGGGGTACAGATGTTTCCCCAGCTGTTTTCATTTCTTCCCTTTGTGTATTTTTATTCTCTGCAAGACTTTATAAACGTTCTTATGCATTCCTGTCTCTCTCTTCTTCACTGTGGCTTCTGGGGTTATGAAGGATTCAACCCCTCTCAACATTTTTCTTCTTCCCTGATTTTATGTTAAGGGTTGTTTTCTTTCTTTAATGTTCCAGTTTTCTTTGATATGAAAATTGTTTCAGAATAAAGACTGAAATAAGAATCCAAACCCTCCCCGCCGTCATCTCATTGTTCCAAAACTACTTTATTAAATAATTCATCTCTCCCTCATTGACACAAAACACCATCTTTTATGGTAAGTTCCCCTATCTATTTGCCGACTCCTGCTTTAGAGAAATGCAGAATTAACTATCAGTAAGTGCTGGTGTCGAGATGCTGTTTGCTCAGAGCCCCTTCAGAGAAGCCCCCTCCTTCTGCCAGGAAAGTCGAGGGTGCTCGGGGGTGTCCCTTTCGGATGTTTGACCCCTCCCTTTTCCCTTTCCCCAGTTTCTGCCACACGTTATCATCCTCACATTCTGTGCTCAGTTATTTCTCAACTGACAAAACAGCCTAACAGGTAACACGTGATGTGTGTGGTTTATATTATCTCTGGCTTCTCTGCTTGATGCAGAAAGTCATATCTCACCAAAGAAAGGACATATCTAAGAAACTGGAACTTGCTTGCTTTAGAAAAAGCTTTGAGGGTTTTCTTCGTCGTCAAAAAAAATACTTAATGTCGCCACAAGATGTCACTCTTGGGTAGTTTTTGAAGCTGATTGGGTTGACTGCTGAGAACAAGTCTGAGTAGGAAACACACCTGCCAGTGTTGCGATAGTCGATATTAACTAAAACTGGTATGGGAAGTTGGTGAAACTAAGTAATTCAGATTCAATTTTTATTTTTATTTTGGAAAGAATGTAAATGTGTCCAGAAGAAATGGAAATCAAACTATGTATTCTTCTAGCCTTTTGTGCTTAGATTTCTGTATGATACATGGTCCCAACGTTATTTGTGAGAGTTATGTATTAAGTCTCAGTTATATACAAAAAGAAGAGTTGTAGGCTATTCAGGAATAGGAATGTTCTAGCAACCCAGAGGACTTTTTTCAGGGATATTTTCCTTTAGTTCCTGCTTCTGGCATTACTACTGGGTACCTGACATGGCTGGGGCTCCCCACTCATGGCCCATGCTCACCGCCAGCCCCCACAGCCACAGAGCTCAGCTGCTTTCCTGGTCCGCCTGCTGGTCTGCTGGTCTGCAGGGGAGGAGAGCGGGATCAGCTGGCAGAGGTGAATCAGGGCGTACTCGGACAACTCTGCGGGCTTAGAACTTCGGCCACAGTGGTGGCGGGCCATGGGCCAGGGTCCTTCCGAGCTGAGATCTTCCAGGTCCTCACAAGTAAACCGAAACTGTAATATATAAACACGTTGTATGTAAGCTGTTCCAGACTTTTTTTATTGGGAAAATCTGTCTTGTTTTCTGAGAAACTAACTTTCCTGAATTAGTTTAAATGGCTTCTCTTTTATTGGAATACTGTACAGATAGTAAATAGTATACTTTTATGGTGATTATGGGGCAGCATTTTTGTCAGCATTCAAATTAATTTTTTTGCTCAATTGATTCCTTAAATCAGGAAAAGTGGTAAATACATTTAGAAACAAAGGGGCCCTGGCTGGTTTGCTCAGTGGGTAGAGCATCAGCCTGGCATGTGGATGTCCTGGGTTCGATCCCTAGTCAGGGCACACAGGAGAAGTGACTATCTGCTTGTCTCCTTTTCTCTTTCCTCCTCCTCTCCATCTTCCCCTCTCTTAGCCAGTGGTTTCATTGGTTTGAGCATAGGCCCCAGGCGCTGAGGATAGCTTGATTGATTCAAGCATTAGCCCCTGATGGTGGTTGCTAGTGGATCCCGGTTGGGGACATGCAGGAGTCTGTCTCTCTATCCCTCCTCTTCTCACCTAAAAACAAATAAAATAAAAAGAAATGAAGCGTGTGAACTAGAGCCACTTGATTTTGGTTCAAAGCAGAAGAATGCACTTTTTCATGGTAGGAAGAACATGGACCTCATCATAGTAATGCTGCCCTTTGCTTCAGGGACTTTGGAGATCTGAAATTGGCGTCTTCTCTTAGCTAATCTAACAATGTTTGTCTTTAACTGGAAAGTTTGGTCCTCTTTCTGTTAACGACTATTGACATTTTGATTTGTGACCATCTTCTGTGCTAAAACTACTGCCCAGTGTAGTTTTCTGTTTTACACAAACTAGACAGTACTATCGTGGTTTTCCAGAATCAGCCCTTAGTTCGATTTGCCCACACATTGACAATGCCTTCGCTTGCCTCTCTTCACATGCACCCCCCTTGCCCCGGCACATTGCAGTGTATTTATACCATCTTCCTTTTCCTTAAGTTACATCCTTTAGTATTTCCTTAGTGCTTGTACATGAAGTGACTGCTTGGGTTCTGTAGTTCTGGCAGAGCTGTGCCTGGAGCTGCCCTCTTTGGCAAGGCTGCTGGGCTGTATGTGAGTCCTCGCCCGACGGTTCTTTTCTCACGTTGGACTGAGGCTGCTCCTTCCTTCCCTCCCGGCTTCCGTTGTTGCTGCTGAGAGTCCGGCCGTCTGTTTGCTTGCTCTTCCTTTCCAGGTTACCAGTCTTCATCCTTTGCCTCTTAAGATTTCTTGGGGATTTGTTTGTTGGGTTTATTGTATCAGAGGATTGGTATCTTCCAATAGTTCTGGGGAATCCTCATTTTCTCTTTGAATATTGCCTCTTTCTTGTTCTCTTCTCTCTCTCTAGAGTTCCAGTTGTCACCTTATAATTCTGTTCTTACCCTCTCTGAGCTGCTTTTGCATACATTTGCTCATGTTTTCTCTCTTGGGCTGCCTTCTGGACAGTGTCTTCATCTCTGCCCCCTAATTCACTCACTCTCTCACACTCTCTAAACACACTTAGGTGTGTTTAATCTTTTTATTAAGTTTTTAATTTCAAATACAATGTTTTCCATTTCTAGAAATTCTGTTCTTTCTCAAATCTTATTTTGTCATTCTTCAGAGTCTTTTTATTCTTGCCAAGTTTCTGTTTTAGTTTTTCTAAAACAGAGAACACCATCATTTTTTACTCTTCCTTGGCTAATTGCAGTGTGCGATGTTTTGCCGAAACGGCCTTGTCCCCAGTCATTTCTGGTGGCCCTCACTGTGGATGTCTCGCTTCCCTGGATGTTTTGCGACTCTTGTGTGACTCCTTCATCTTCCTTGGAATTGTGTCATTATAATTCTTTAGAGAGCAGTGGCATCTGCTGTGGCCAGTTCCCTTGGAGTGCTACCCCAAAGTATCACTCTGAATTAAATTCTCCACTGGTTGGTTTTCGTCACGTACAACCTGAGAATTGGGACGAACAACCGGCAGGAGTACCTTCATGTAGTTTACAACTCTCGCGAGAACTAACCCCTTTCTTAGCGTGGGGTTTGACACAGACACGCGTCCTTGCCGTCCCCACCTGGGCCACAGGTGGGTTTAGTTACTCGTTATTGTGCAGGGCTCCCCTTGAGCTTCCCTGTGTCGCAGCTGCCTTTCCACTCTGGTCTCAGCTGAGCCCTGGGCTTTCTCTCTCATCCCCCGCATCTCCGCCGTCAAACAGGAGCCCAAGATCTCTTAGGGCTCCTTAGAAACCCTCCGGGCAAGAACTTACCTGCATGCCAGCTCCTCAGGACGGCCTCCTTTTATGTTCTCTGCTTCTGAAGATTTCCTTCCGCTCTTCCGGCCCAGGGTGCGTTTGTGAAGATGTTCGCTTATAGTCTAGCACTGCCGTATCCGTCAGAAAGGGTAGCCAGGCCTCAGCAGCGTTGCTGCAGAGAGAGTTTCCCACCTGGAGGAAAGGCGACCTCGCCTTCGATCTCATTTTCATTATGCCCCTGCTAATTGCAATATAGAAAAACCACAATCTGAAAAAGAGGGCTGTAGTCTTTTCTTAAATTTTTTTTAACTTTTCAAATTAATTTTTAGAGAGAGGGAGAAAGGGGAGAGAAGCTTCAATGAGGAAAACTGACCACAAAACGGATGATGGTTGTGTCCTCCCATCCTCCTCACTCCTCTTTCCTCCTCCTTCCTCTTCCTCCCTACTTCTCTCTTCTCCTCCTTACTCCTCCTCCCTTCTCCTCCCTTCTCCTCCCTTCTCCTCCCTCCCTCCCTCTCCCTCCTCCTCTCTCCACCTCCTTCCTCCTCCTCTCTTCTCCTCCAAACTCCCTTCTCCTCCCTCCCTCCCTCCTCCTTCCTCCTCTCTTCTCCTCCTAACTCCCTTCTCCTCCCTCTCTCTCCTCCCTCACTCCTCCTTCCCTCCTCCTCCTCCCTCCCTCCTCCCTCCTCACTGCTCCTCTCTCCTCCTCTCTTCACCTCCTTCCTCCTCTTCTCTTCTCCTCCTCTCTCCTCCTCTCTTCACCTCCTTCCTCCTCTCTTCACCTCCTTCCTCCTCTTCTCTTCTCCTCCTCTCTCCTCCTCTCTTCACCTCCTTCCTTCTCCTTTCTCCTCCTCTCTCCCTCCTCCTCCCTATCTCCCTCCTTCCTCCTCCTCCTCTCTCCCTCTTCCCTCCCCCTCCTCATCCTCCTCCCTCCCTCCTTCCTCCTCTTCATCCTCCTCCCTCCTCTTACCTCCTTTCCCTCCTTCCCTTTCTCCCCATCCCTCTCCCCCTCCCTTCCTTCCTATCTCTCTCTCTCTGTGTCTCATATCAGTGGAAATGTTTTTTAAAAAAACTGAAATAGGCCCTGGCCAGTTGGCTCAGTGACAGAACATCGGCCTGGCGTGCAGGAGTCCCGGGTTCGATTCCGGGCCAGGGCACACAGGAGAAGCACCCATCTGCTTCTCCACCCCTCCCCCTCTCCTTCTGTCTCTCTCTTCCCCTCCTGCAGCCGAGGCTCCATTGGAGCAAAGATGGCCCGGACACTGGGGATGGCTCCTTGGCCTCTGCCCCAGGCGCTGGAGTGGCTCTGGTTGCAACAGAGCAACACCCCAGATGGGCAGAGTATTGCCCCCTGGTGGGCGTGCTGGGTGGATCCTGTCGGGTGCATGCGGGAGTCTTCTGTCTGACTGCCTCCCCGTTTCCAACTTCAGAAAAAAACAAAACTGAAATAGTAAAATTTTATTTCATATCACATTATGTCTGTGGCATTATTTTGTGGTCAGTTTTCATCATTTAAGCCCAATTTTCATGGGAAAGATTGTAAATGTCCTGGACTTACTGACAGGTGGGGCCTGTCACTTTCCCTTTCTGTGGCCAGCTCAGCCCTTTCTGAGCGGCTGGTCTTTCTGCACCTTCACAGCTGATGGGCAAAGGCGCTGACTCAGGGTTTACAGTCTCTTGAGGCCTCAAGTGCAGCCGAACCACTTTCATAAGCCCACATGTCCTGTGGCCATGGTAACCAGGACTTTGTCCCTACCAGCTGCACCACTGACTGCACAAATGACAGTTTCCGAGTAACCTGCTTTGACTTATACCTGACATTTTTAAAATTACACGCAACACTAACAAATTGAATATCAGTTTCTTACCCAACTCCAGGCCATGTCACTGGGACATTTCTCCCCTGGGTTGCCCAGGCGTGTCCCGGACCACGGCTAGCCTTAGAAGTGAGACCTGACTCTTTCATTATCTTGAGGGTGGGTGGTTACTGCATCCGTAACATACAACTTGAAAGACGGAGGTTTTTTATTGACCCTGTTGAATCTGTTCTTTTGCGTCTGTGCAGGGTCACATCGATTGCGGACAGGTTGAACGTGGACTTTGCCTTGATTCACAAAGAGAGGAAGAAGGCGAATGAAGTGGACCGGATGGTCCTGGTGGGCGACGTGAAGGACCGTGTGGCCATCCTCGTGGATGACATGGCCGACACGTGTGGCACAATCTGCCACGCTGCCGACAGGTTCGAGGGAGTGTTTGGGAAAGTGTTCGGCAGTCTCAGCAGGAAGGGGAAGATGTCAGCTTGTAAAAGTTGGGACTCTCTCCTCTTTATTGCTGTTCACTAAGCCGTGGCATTTCAGACCAAAGGGGGTTCGAGGCCCATTTCCTTTTCCTTGATAGAAGAGAACATGGTCCTCTATGGCCTGACTTTCAGGTTCAAGGTTGAGCTGTCCGTATTTTTGGGGGGGTTGGTTTTCTGAGGTGAGGAGCAGGGAGGCAGTCAGACAGACTCCCCCATGTGCCCGACCGGGACCCACCCGGCATGCCCAGCAGGGGGCGATGCTCTGCCCATCTGGGCCATTGCTCCGTTGCAACCAGAGCCATTCTAGCGCCTGAGGCAGAAGCCACGGAGCCATCCTCAGTGCCCGGGCCAACTTTGCTGCAGTGGAGCCAGGGCTGCGGGAGGGGAAGAGAGAGAGAGAGAGAGAGAGAGAGAGGAAGGGGGGGGAGGGTGGAGAAGCAGGTGGGTGCTTAAAGGGTCCGGGGCCGGGCATCCCCTGCACCTGTGCACAAAGGAAGGAGGCCATCTCGCAGGCTTCATCAGAACCTGCTTCCTTCTGTTCAGCGTTCACTCCAGCCTTCAAACACAGTATGGAACAAAGAACATGAAATCTCTCAGTCTTTTTCTTACTGCTGTGTTGAAACGATGGCATTCTGGTTGTCTTGGTTTAAACCTGTGGCTCTCCACCAAGGGCAGTTTTGCTTCCTGCAGTACATTGGACAATGTCTGGAGACATATTTGATTCACACAGCTGAGGGGAGGGAGGCATTGCCTCAGGGAGGTCCAGGGGTGCAGCCGACAAGGAATTCCCCAGGCCCAAGGCAGGGTCAGCGGTCCCAGGTTCAATGGGGAAGTATGTTGCCAGCACACACCTTAAAGATCCTGTTTTCAGCTAATAAATGAGAATGAAATTGGTTTCATGTTTTCCTTTGTGGAACGCACCTTTTGCTTTTAAATTCACACTGAGGAGAGACTGTTTTGATTTTCCTCTGTTTGTTTTTGTTCTCTGTTTTGTAGGCTGCTCTTGGCCGGAGCCACCAAAGTTTATGCTATCCTCACGCACGGGATCTTTTCTGGGCCAGCTATTTCCAGAATAAATAGCGCCTCCTTTGAGGCTGTTGTTGTGACGAACACGATTCCTCAAGAGGACAAAATGATGCACTGCTCCAAGATCCAGGTACTGTCTACACTGTGGGCAGAGCCAAGCAGTGAGGCACCTCCCTTAGGTCCCCCAAAATAGCATCGAGTTTTCTGTGTGTGACTGCTTACTAAGGCAAACGCCGACGGAGGTCGCAGCTTCTCGGGTATGAGGGTCTGAGTCACGTTAGATCTCTGAGAAGGGCTGGGGCTGGCAGACATCAAAGGCAGAAGCAGTAAGTGAATGAAACCATGATAGAAAAACAGTAAGAAACGGGCTGGGCTGAAGCAACAATCAATGCATGACCAAGCAGTCCACCTGATTAGCTGCAGTTGAGAGTCTGCAAGCTATATAGTCCCCAGCCCAGTCCGGCCCACCATCTGCCTTTGTAAGTAAAGTTTTATTGGAACACAACCATACCTGTTCATTTATAGAGAGTCTATGACTATTCTCACACTATGACAACTGAGTTGAGCCTGGCTTACAAAATAGAAATTATTTATTATCAGCCCTTTACAGAAAAAGTAGATTGCTGATCCCTGAGTTAGAATGGTCATAGCTGTGTTCTTAAATGATACAGTCACTGCATTTTCTGAAACCAAGAGAGAGAAACCTTCCATATAATTGAATAAAATTCATTTAAAAACAACAAATGCCCCAGAAAAGGATGTCTCTGGATTCCACAGCTCCAAAAAGCCTTTGAGTATCTGCACTGAAAACCTCACTTCCAGGTCCCATGGGGGCTGCTGTAACAGGTCGTAGTTTGAAACTCGATCCGAAGCTGTCTGTCCTCTAAAAAGAAATGGATGTGGGGAAATTAATTTTAAAAAAATGAGAAAAAAAAGAAATGGGTATGAGACGTCGTCATAGTAGCACATCAAATAGCTGGAGAAGTTGTAGGTTACCTGGCTTTTACGTTTTTGATGAAACATGACCAAGATGCCTCACTTTCTCACCCCTTTTCTGTTTGGGGATTTAGGTTATTGACATTTCGATGATCTTGGCCGAGGCGATCCGCAGGACCCACAACGGGGAGTCTGTGTCGTATCTGTTCAGCCACGTCCCGCTGTGAGGCCGGGACAGGACGGGCTGTGGAGCGAGCCTCTGGCTGACCAGTGTGTTTGATCTGATTTCCTAGCGTCAGGACTCAGCAGTTAGAATGCAAAAGCAGCAGATCTGTGCATCCTCCAAGGTTCATTGTTTCTGACTTCTGTAGCTCAAGACCATTTGTTTCCAGTTTGGGGGGAGGGTGGTGGTTATTCGATTTGTGAACTATCATAAATCAGAAATGTTTTTGTCAACTTGACTTGTTCTGATAGGTGACTTTTTCCTTTGTCCTGTCAGTATTTTGAGGCCACAACTTTCAAGTTTATAATTCCACTGTGGAAGTTCATAATTTATATATTTCAGGGTTGCCAAAGGTGACTTTAGGATAAAGACATGTATGTAGATATGTAATGATAATGCCTATGGACATTTGGGTAAAACCTTGTATAGAATGAGTCTTTTTAAGAAAACCTTAGAAAATTTATTATACCATGAGATTTTTTTGGTTTTTTGGTTTTTTTTTTTAGTAACCAGGTTTCAAATAAACCATTTTGGTTTTTGTGCTTAATTTGGACCAGATTTTATGTAATTTAAGATGGCCACTGACACATGTTTGGATAAGCACTAGACATATCAGAGGCCATGTTTATTACTACTTTTGAAAAACATAACTGTCACCTACGCGCAATGCCACACCCTAAAATTCCAAAGTTCCGTTCAGCGATAGATGCGATTGGGAACCGTTTTTGAGTTGAGTCCTTGCACTCACCGTCACGTTCATGCTCGCCTCTGTCCATCCCGATGGACAGTTCCTTGGGCACCCTACTCTGTCATCTTGTTGTTCTAGGTCGTGTGTGTAGCTCTAGCTTTTACTTTGCCTTTTCCCCCAGTAATTTCATGTTGTCGATTTCCACCAGAACAAAACTCCGAAGTCCCCTCAAAGTGACTCATCTGCTCATAGTTTTGCTTTGGACATAAACAAAAAGGTAGATTTTTGTGACTTAAACCAAATGCCTAAACATCATTAGTTTTGATTTTTAATGTTCTTTCGCTTTTTGTAATGAGGAGTAGCAAGTCTGGGCAGCTGATTAGTTCAACTAAAGCCGCTACATGAAAGATGTAGGAAAGGCCTTTGACAAAAGTACAAATACGTAAATGTTAGTTCCTCCATTAAAATAGGGGCCCGAGGGTGATTGATCGTGGAGGGGAAGATTGCTTTCCCCATAAGATGGCCCTTGATGTCATCCTCCCACATGAGGTGTCCTGTGGCAGGGGCATGCCTGGCCTCTGTGAATTTTATCACGCACACTGGTGTGCGAGCAGCTGAACCCCTCAGCCCCGGCAGCGAGTGAGCCTGCGCGGAGTCATGTCAGCCGTCTCTTCCTTCTGCTGAATCTCAAAACTTAAAGAGAAGAAGTCCTTTACATTTTGCAGGTAGAAAAGTAAAGTCTGTTGAAGTCATTAACAAGTAGAGCCATCTTTAAGGTTTCAGACTTCACGATAGCACAGGGGGAATCAAAGTGAAAAGTCATTTTGGTCCTCGCAGAAACAAGCCATTTGTGGGACCTTCAAATGGTGTTTGAGATGAAACGGTAGAGCCTGGGTAAGCCAGTTATGCAACACAGAGTGACTATATCTAGACAGAATTGACTTGAGATATGTGAAGAGTTTATGTAGATGCTATATAACTTTAATTTTTGATAAATGAATTTTATCTGTATTACTTGGAATTTCTATGCATAGAGAAATGAAAATGTAGTTACAAACATGCATATGTAGACAGCTTGGCGTACAAGTATAGACATGTTGACATAAAACCAGTTGATTTAACAGTAATCAATTCATCTAACATTTATAGTGAAATAGTTCATTTTAAAATAATGACCTGAAGATAAAAAAAATGATATAAAATCAATTGTAATTCTATGAATTAAGAACTAATTATGTCTTACATCATTTAGTACCATGTGTGTGTACCAGTACTTCTAATACATTGATTAACTGATTAGCCTCGATTTAGCCATGCACAGCTATGGGGATCTGAGCTATTTGGTTTCAGTTCAACAAAGAGGAGGAAGAAGGCCTCCGAGCAGTTTCAGCCCAGAACTCGCACTTTCCTTGCTGCTGGTGTAGAAACATTAAGCGAAACCACCGAAGACGTTGGTCCTGTCCGGCTCTGCTGAATGGAGGCCGACCTGGTATATATCCTGCCGAACAGGGGAGCCAAAGACATGAGAACATATCCAAATCGCTCAGCCTCCAACTGCACTGCTACTAATCAGTTTACAGATATTCGTATGATAACTGTCCTTTGTTAGGTGAAATAGCAACCACTAGAGATTCAGGAATGTATCATTTGCAGTGCTTATGCTGTTTAGAATGTATACACATTTCAATAAAGTCATGCTCCTACTTTCTTTCGCAGTGTGTCTCCTCATTGTGAAGTGATGTGTTTTATGGGGTGCCCGAAAATGTGTGCTGCTCCCCGAATACAGCGCACCATATAAAATTACAGAAACCCCAGAAGGTTTTGAAGTCAGCTCTTCTCCATTTTGAAGGTATTTTTCAAGGACTGATTAGCAGTTTTCTTGCCCAAAAGTATAACAGCTGTGCCAGTGAAGGTATCCAAACAGATCATTTGGATACCTCTAAAACTGAAGATCACACAGTGTGTTTACACTGCAAAGTAATAATGTTCAGTATCCATAGGTTGGAATAGACCAAACTTAAATGGAGGCCCCATAGAAGTTTTAATGTGCTTTGATTTCAGAAGTGCTAAGAAGAATTTCCTGCTCCCATAAAATACCTATTCAGCAATGCCTAAGTTACTCTCATGGGGCCAAAGTAAATTTATAATTATGTTCTCCCAGTAACACTCAGCTTTAAAGTGGATAACTGAGAGTGGCAACCGTTTGTCTTAACATCCCAGTGAAATATCAAGAACTAAAACCAGGTTCATTGGGGAACTGTTTAAGAGGGAGTGCGATAGAATGTACTAGAAGGGAGCGGGAAATGAAGGAGTGGTGGAAACACCAAAAACGCCTTTATTGCACCTGGTAATGCTACCACACCTCTTTGGGAAGGTTTCACTTAGTGGGCCAGGACTTACCACATCCAGCTGAGCTGTGGACAGACAGGCTGTCAGAGGGCGGGAGGAAGCAGCGGTTCAGAGGACCAGTCAGGTTAGGGTGATCCGAAAGGGCTTTGCAGAAGGACTGCTTACTGCTGGTGCTCCATGGCAGAACTTTCCAGGACCCAATGGCTGTATTCCAGCAAGGACTGAAGCAGGACAGCACAGGGTGTTTGATATGTAACATGTTTGAGCAAGGGTAGCCGGTGGAGGTGGCAGCGAGGGGCTGGAACGGACTCCTGTATCCTCCGTGTATACTGCCTGGGGAAGTCCCACTACCAATCTTCGCTTTATGAATGGGCCTCACTGTGTCCCAGGAACTCATCCCTTCACCTTTGCCCTGCCCTTGCTTCCCAGCACCAGATTCTGGATTGCTTGGCTTCACAGTCATCTCCGAGCCATGTTTTCTAGAAAGGACACAAGCGTGATGCCCTCACCCAGGGGCTCGTAGTCCTGACCATCACTTGTCACAGGTAGCATTTGGTGCTGACAAGTAGTTGCAGGTTGAAAATCCTTCTAATGGGCTGCATCAACGACAGGAATGCATGCCATGCAGTAATGCAGATGGTGAGCCACTGAGGCCATTTACAACAACCTGATTGCTTAGCCATCCCAACATAAGCAACCAAAGCGGTGTGCTCGTGGAAGGGTGAGGTCAGTCAGCACTGTCCTAAGGCTCAGTCCTGTGGTCAAAAGAAAAACCAGCCTGAATCACTTGACACTTTACAAGCGATAGAAAGAATGGGGAAGCACAGACTGCGATGCAGTCAGTGGAAAGTGCCCTAAGCTGGGCGAGGCGATCTGGGGGCTGGTTCCCATATGCGACTAGCAAGTCGTGTGACCCTGGGAAAGTGTCCCCACTACTATGAGTGTCTGCAAAATCGGGAGGTGTGTGAGTGCTCAAGTCCCCAGCAGTTTTAATAGGCTGTGACATCTATTCTGGACTTCGTGGGACTCCGCCACCTGAGCAAAGCTGGTTACTTCTCCATCCGGTGGCCCGCTGGTTTGGGCTGGCAGGGGAATTTCTCAATTTCAGCGCTGGAAGCCCTGCGTCCCAGGAATCCCGTCAGCCCTGGACCAACTGAGACGCTTGGTCACCCTGCTTCTCCTTCTACAGTGAGTGGGTCTGGATCCCCAGTGCCACCTTGGCTAAGGAGTCCCGTGTTCGTGGCTCTGATCTTGGGTCAGTTGCAACAAAAGCAGGTTAATTGACATGTCCCTTGTCAATTAACTGTAAAAGCTGAACAGCTGTAGTCAAAAATAAAAGGAAAGAAGCTGGACATTTTTAGAAGATGCATTCAAGACCCAGCTGGATTGCCAGTCCTTCTCCACAGCAGCCTTTAGTGCCGTAGGTGGCCTGAGACCCCAGGGGACCACCCGGGCAGAAGGCAGAGTGCCCGCACAGTCGCTGGTGCAAGTTGCCCTTCTGTACATTGGTTCTTACATAATTTTTAAGCAGCTTAACTTTGGCTGTCTTTTCAAACATTCAACTGTATCTTCTTATACTCAGAACTGAGCTATAATATTACAATTAAAATGTAACTAGCATAAAAAGGATTAGAAACAGTGGAATCTTGGAAATCAACTCAACTGGTGGATGCAGAATGGCATGTTTACTACTATATATAGTTAGTACCCTACCGACTTCAGATGGTCATAGGTCCTGGAGATCAGTCCACTTTGTTTTTTATAGAAGAAAAAGAAAATGCAGGTCAACCAATCAGATTTTAAATAGAGGTCAACTCAAGAGAGCTTGTACTGTTTCTATTGGTTTCATGCTTGTCAATTAGAATTAATTGAGCAGTATTGAAAACTCAATACCCAAGCCTCACCCAAAAGTGGTTAAATCAAAATCTTGGGTGCCAGACCTCACGATCCCTTTCCAATGTGCTGCCAAGATTGAGAACGTCTGGTTTTAGGTCACAGAGATGAAGCTCCTAAGGTCTGCTGTCTCCTCCCAGCATAGAAGTGTGTCAGCTTTGGGATGCTACATTTAGAAAGCAAAAGAGCAAAGCCTTGGCCAGCTAGCTCAGTGGTAGAGCTTTGTCCCTGTGTGTAGAAGTCCCGGGTTCAATTCCCGGCCAGGGCACACAGAAGTGCCCATCTGTTTCTCCACCCTTCCCCCTCTCCTTTCTCTCTCTCTTCCCCTCTCGCAGCCAAGGCTCCATTGGAGCAAGGTTGGCCCAGGTGCTGAGCATGGCTCCATGGCCTCCGCCTCAGGCACTAGAATGGCTCTGGTTGCAATAGAGCAACGCCCCCTGGTGGGCATGCTAGGTGGATCCCGGTCGGGCACATGCAGGAATCTGTCTCTGCCTACCTGCTTCTCACTTAGAAAAATACAAAAACAAAAACAAAACAAAAAAAGCAAAAGAGCAAAAAAAAGTATATAAAGAAACAAAAGTCCACCATTAATTTCATAAATCAGCCCTGGCCGGTTTGCTCAGTGGTAGAGCGTCGGCCTGGCGTGCAGAAGTCCCGGGTTCGATTCCTGGCCAGGGCACACAGGAGAAGCGCCCATCTGCTTCTCCACTCCTCCCCCTCTCCTTCCTCTCTGTCTCTCTCTTCCCCTCCCGCAGCGAGGCTCCATTGAAGCAAAGATGGCCCGGGCGCTGGGGATGGCTCCTTGGCCTCTGCCTCAGGCGCTAGAGTGGCTCTGGTCGTGGCAGAGCGACACCCCGGAGGGGCAGAGCATCACCCCCTGGTGGGCAGAGCGTCGCCCCCTGGTGGGCGTGCCGGGTGGATCCCGGTCGGGCGCATGCGGGAGTCTGTCTGACTGTCTCTCCCCGTTTCCAGCTTCAGAAAAATAAAATAAAAATAAAAAAATTAATTCCATAATTAATACAAGTCAAGACCTACATTTTGGAAAATTTAAAAACATTTCTCCTTAGTTAGAATTCCTACATGTGCTACTGCTCCTTTAGTGCAATGCTTTCAGAGAGAGAGAGAGAGAGAGAGAGAGAGAGAGAGGAACACTGAGCTGCTCCTGTATGTGCCCTGACCAGGGATTGAACCAGCAACCTTTGTGCTTCCAGATGATGCTCTAACCAACCAAGCTATTTGGCCAGGGCTAAATTCTGCTGTATTTTAATTGCTCACTGGAAAGGTGATATAAGTTCGCACTCCCACTCAATGTCCCTAAATCCTGGCCAACACTGAATTGATGATCTTTTCCCCTTTCTCCCAATTTGATAATGTTTAAATGCTAGGATGTCATTTTATTTGCATTTCTGTAAGACCTTTATTTTATTGACTGCAAGTATTTATTTTATAGGCTCTATAAGATAATATAGTAATACAAATAAGAGATATACCCAAACCTTGTTAATCTGTTACCTATTGCTGCAATATTTTTATCTTTTTTTCTTTAATTATAAAACCACTTTATTACTGATTATAAAAATATATATCCATTGAAGAAATTTTCATAAATACAATACAGGGACAAGAACATTTTTAAATGTTCATATTTACTTAGCAATAACAATGGCTAAAACTGTAGCATATGACCAAACAAGTATTTGTTTTAAAATATTTTTTGTTCACATTTTGCTTATTATATTTTTCCATGTCATTTAATATTCTAATATGTGACCTTTAGAGGCTACATAGTAATCTAAAGTAATGTGTTTTAAATCCGATATCCTTCAAAGCATCTGAAACAATATACCTTGGGTTAAAAACTCATTCCTTCACCTTTCTCTTGTAGATGTTACAGGTGGTTCCCAGTGAACCAGGGCTCCCAGTGTTCATGCTCATGTACAGCACCTTCCCATACTGACTCTGGGCTGAGCCCATAAATAGGACATCAGCGAGGGTGATGCCAGCAAGGACTTTGTGCTTGCGCATTGGGGTGTGTCTCTAGAGGAACGCTCACTCTTAGGGTCTAACCACCACAAAAAGAAGTCCAAGCAGCCTCGTGGATAGAAAAAGCAAGAGGTCACAGCTTTCCAACCTTCCCTACTGGGACACCAGACATGTGAACAAAGCAATCTGACTGCAACCTCATGAGAGACCCCAATTAGGACCAACAGAAGAACAGTCCAGCAGAGCCCCTACCAACCCACAAAACAGTAAACACATACAATTGTAGCTATTTTAAGCTGATAAGTTTCAGACTGTTTTGTTACACAGCAATAGATAACACTGGGGAACAAATTTTTTTTTTCATTTTCTGTTGCATGAGGTTTTAGAACTGTTTCTATATATTTCTGCATCACTGATTCCAAATCTGAAATCCACTTTTTGGTGCATGCACTAGTTTTTATGCAATTTTAATTTCTTTTTGTTACAGTTAATGGCATGCATTGGTTTTTTAATTGGAGTTAAAGGGCAATGGCTCTTGGATTGAACATAACCACAAGGCAATTAATGTTTCACAAACATCACTTTTACATAATTATAGTTGTTTTTAAATGTAAAAAATTATTATCTGGTAAAAACACCCTCTTATTTTGTTTTAAGATTGAATCATGGCTTCTTCGAGTAGGTGTAAATGTAAAAATAGTCCTGACACTTTCTGTTATATATGTGGCTGTTACACACTTCAACGTCAAAGGCACAATATTTCATCATTTGTGACACATGCATATATTGCCTATTTTCAAGTTCCCCTTGGCGATCAAGGCAAGAATTGGGCTCCTCATATTGTGTGTCATAATTGTGAGGAAATGCTTTGTGACTGGACAAAAGGAAAATGCAAAGGAATGCCTTTTGATATTCCCATAGTTGGGCGTAAACCTAAGGACCACAGCAGTGACTGTTATTTCTATTGTTCTTGGCCACTGTGAACAATGCTGCAATGAACATGGAGCTACATGTGTCTTTACATATCAATGTCTCTGAGTTTTGGGGGTATATACCCAGTAGAGCAGTGGTCCTCAACCCCGGGCCGTGGACCGGTACAGTCCATGGGCCATTTGGTACCAGTCTGCAGAGACAGAATAAATAACTTACATTATTTCCATTTTATTTATATTTAAGTCTGAACAATGTTTTATTTTTAAAAAATGACCAGATTCCCTCTGTTACATCCGTCTAAGACTCACTCTTGACGCTTGTTTCAGTCACGTGACACATTTATCCGTCCCACCCTAAAGGCCGGGCCGTGAAAATATTTTCTGACATTAAACCGGTCTGTGGCCCAAAAAAAGGTTGGGAACCACTGCAGTAGAGGGATTGCTGGGTCATAAGGTAGTTCTATTTTCAGTTTTTTGAGGAACCACCATACTTTCTTCCATAATGGTGAATGAGGGTTCCTTTTTCTCCACAGCCTCTCCAACATTTGCTATTACCTGTCTTGTTGATAATAGCTAATGATTAGCTATTATCATTAGCTAATCATTTTACCTGTCAGGTATGAGGTGGTATCTCATTGTAGTTTTGATTTTCATTTCTCTAATAACTAATGAAGATGAGCATCTTTTCATATATCTGTTGGCCATTTTTATTTCTTCCTGGGAGAAGTGTCTGTTCATGTCCTCTGTAAAGGACCTATATAACGAAAACTACAAAGCATTGTTAAGGGAAATCGAAAAAGATACAATGAAATGGAAAAATATTCCTTGTTCTTGGATAGGAAGAAGAAACATAATCAAAGTGGCCATATTACCCAAAGCAATATACAAATTTAATGCAATTCCCATTAAAATTCCAATGACATTTTTTAAAGAAATGGAACAAAAAATCATCAGATTTATATGGAACTATAAATAATACCGAATAGCCAAAGCAATCCTAAGGAAAAAGAATGAAGCTGGGGGCATTACAATACCTGACTTCAAACTATATTATAGGGCCACGACAATCATAACAGCATGGTATTGGCAGAAAAATAGATACTCAGACCAACGGAACAGAATAGAAAGTCCAGAAATAAAACCACATATATATAGTCAAATAATTTTCCATAAAGGGGCCAACAACACACAATGGAGAAAAGAAAGCCTCTTCAACAAATGGGGCTGGGAAAACTGGAAAGCCACATGCAAAAGAATGAAACTCGACTACAGTTTGTCCCCTTGTACTAAAATTAATTCAAAATGGATCAAAGACCTAAATATAAGACCTGTAACAATAAAGTACATAGAAGACATAGGTACTAAACTCATGGACCTTGGTTTTAAAGAGCATTTTATGAATTTGACTCCAAAGGCAAGGGAAGTGAAGGCAAAGATAAATGAATGGGAGCACATCAGACTAAGAAGTTTTTGCTCAGCAAGAGAAACTGACAACAAAATAAACAGACAGCCAACTAAATGGGAAATGATATTCTCAAACAGCAGCTCAGATAAGGGCCTAATATCCAAAATATACAAAGAACTCATAAAACTCAACAACAAACAATCCAATAAAATCTTGAATTGCACAAAAACTAGCTTACAGAGAAAAAGTAATGTCAGATTTGAGATCAGCACACTCGAATTAGGTAAGAAACAAATGTTTTTGTGGATGCAAAATACGTAATTGAAACACGACAGCATCTAATGGGAACAGTTGCTTCAAATACGGAAAATAAATCTTTAGATTCATAACCCAAAAAAAGACTTTTTGTATTATCTGGTTAAATGGCTGAAGGCCTGGCTGATTAGATGACTTGCAGAAAGAACATGGGCAGTGGGGTAAAAAAACAAAACAAAACATGAACTGTAACCCAGTTTTGCATATTACTAGATATATGACTTCTTAGAGCAGGCGTCCCCAAACTACAGCCTGCGGGCCACATGCGGCCCCCTGAGGCCATTTATCCGGCCCCCGCCGCACTTCCGGAAGGGGCACCTCTTTCATTGGTGGTCAGTGAGAGGAGCACTGTATGTGGCGGCCCTCCAACGGTCTGAGGGACAGTGAACTGGCCCCCTGTGTAAAAAGTTTGGGGAACCCTGTAGAGTATCAGCATCCTGTGGGCAAATCAGGTTTTAACACTAGCTACCTCGCAGGTGTTTTATTTATTTATTTTTATTATTTATTGATTTAGAGAGAGAGAGAAACAAACATTCATGTGCTGTTCCTCTTATTTATACATTCATTGGTTGATTCTTGTCTGTGCCCTGACCAAGGATCCAATCTGCAACCTTGGCATATCAGGATGATGCTCTAACTAACTGAGGTACCCGGCCAGAGCTCAGGTATTTTATTCTTAAGCTCTGTGAGTGATGGTGCTTCTAATGCAATAGAATCATAAATAGAATGAAGGAATGTACAGATGTGTGAGTTAACAGTTTTATTAGGAAGTCATGTCTCTAGAAGGCAAGGGACTGTTCTTTCCACTATAGCTTACTACTAACGAATTTACTTAGTGGGTGTACAAAAACCAGATGGTGAGACAGATTCTCTGTAATACCCACCTGACAAACTGCTCTGGTTTTCAAGGCAGCAGGCAGACTGCTTGGAGACCATTACATCCATAAATAGCCTTTCTTCTTTTCAACCAAGTCATCTACTCTGTTATTTGCATTGGGGACTTTTTTTCAAAGCATCTGACCCTTTAGACTCTTCTGATAAACTCTAATACTTACGTGGAATCAGTCCTCAATAGGAAAGAAGGTTTTTGTTACATGAATTTGCATATCCTGTCAAAGACATCTTCAGAACACTTTCATTTCAAGATAAAATGAAACTTACAGGACTGAACAGAGAGGTGCTTCACAGTCCAGTTTAAACGAAGGATGAGAAGCAAAAGACAAGGTTAATTGTGGCATGGGGCTTTCCGAGGCTAAAACATACTGTATACAAAGGAACTCCATAGCCTGTGTTCTGTTTCCACGTGTCATTCACAAAGAGCAGACTCGTGGTATCTTCAACTTTCTAGGAAAGAATTATTTGAAAAACGTTCATAGTTGTATCTAACTGAAAGGGTCAAAACTTCAGCCTTGTTATAAAAATACCATTAAAGTCCTCTCTCCTTTTCATCAAGCAGACCCTGACCTTCAATCTCCAAAAGTGGAAACAGGCAGCAGAAGTTGGGGAAGTAGTGGAATTAATAGCTACCTCTCATGTTCACCCAAATCAAGCAACCTGAATAGAGGAACAGTAAGGCATTTTTCTTCCCCGTGCTGGGAGCACAGCACTGGGTGGACTGGAGCAGTTTGCTTACAGGGTTTATTTAGGTTTCCATCGGCTGTGGGAGAGTATTGTGGTGCTGTTTGTACTGAGCCACTTGCTGTATGCTGGAGTCAAAGGGCAGACCTGGGCCCCAGACCTGGGCTTCTGTCCCCAACTGTGTACTTGTTCGACCGCCACTGCAGATGCTGGATCAAGTCTGGCCTTCCTTTTAATTTTGGAGACTTAAGCCTGAGAGTCCTTCAATGTTTAAACCTCTAGATTAACATGACACTAAACCAGGGCTGCCAGATAAAATACAGGATACCCCATTAAACTTGAATTTTATATAGACAACCAATAATTTTTTAGTATCAACATGTCCCAGTGTGCCAAATTTAACAACCCTACACTAAACCTTAACTACTCGCCAAGGGCCATTCCTGATCCACAGAAAAGAAGAAATGAAATGCAATGGGATTTAGGAAACCCAAGAATGAGGCAGCCCAGACAATGAGAGGCCTGTTTTCACAAGATACCTAGAAGAGCCCTATCTACTTCATCCAATAATTGCTCTTGATCTCACTGCAGGAGACTGGGCTGCAGACTAGCCACCTTCTGGGTCATCACTCAGACTGGGTACTTCACTGGGGCCACACTAACTCTTCAGCAGGTCTTCCGGAAGTTCAAGGTTAGTCATTGCTCTACTGTTCCTAATACCAGATCTGAAACAAGCCGGCTATCCATCCATAGCTGGATGCTTAAGTATATTGTGGACTATGGAGACCACGAAGGCTTTCTAGCTGTGAGAAAGGGACGAGGATGCCCCTCTAAGAAGGGGTAGAAGGAAGTCCACTTGAAAAGGCAAGTGAGGAACAAAGTGTCTGCTCACCGAGTATGGGGGGGGGGGGATAAGAAGCTAAAGAAACTTGGAAAAGATGAATAAGGAAGCGATAACAATGGTTTCTTGTGGGCATAGGGCGGGGGTGGAATTGGAAAAATGGCTCATGGCGAGACGCGAAGATGTCTTTGCTGTGCGTTCATCTACGCATGTGTGTATGTCTGCCTCTGAACCGACAGGTGTCGACAGCAGGTCCCAGAATGCCGTCATTAGAAAGGGCTGCTTCCAAGGTTGGCCTTTGACTAGCGGCTGCAGACTTGGATTTCTCATGGTGCCCACCCTTCCCAGCACCGGGGAGAGTGGTTCCCTGTGGCTCAAGTGTGTTTGTAACCAAGATGATTTATGCGAATACCAACCCTCCTAATGGGAGCCTGGAATTCTGGTATGTGCTAGGAAGGGGCACCGACGTGACCGGCCCTCACTAACCACCCCGGGTGCTGAGCCCCTGATGAGCTTCCCCGGTAGGCAGCATTGTCGTATGTGTTTTTTCCCCTGGTCGCTGGAGGGTTACGTGCACCCTGAGCTTGCGCCTGGCTTCCTCCAGCCATGGCCTGGCATGCCTTTCCCCAGCAATGATTTTGCTCTGTAGCCTTCCACTGTGGTGAATCACAGCTGCAAGTGAACTAGATGCCGAGGCCTGTGCATCCCCCAGTGAACCGTTCAAGCTAGGGATGCCTCTGCATACCCCTAACATCGCTCTCTCTCACCACGGGAATATATCATATATTATCTATGAAAGTAAAAGAAAAATGAAAGTCCCTTTTCTTTTATTTGCCTAACTAAAAGCCCCATTCACTCAGTCTCCCTTCCTTCCTTTTCTTTTCTATTTGCTATATGTAACAGTTCTTACCTATGACTAGGTACTTTCTATTAAAATTAAAGGAAAAGTTAGCAGGCCATTACCTTGCCTTATATTTGCCTAACTAAAAACCCCATTCAAAATGTTTTCAGAGAAGCCCTGGCTGTGTGGCTCAGTGGCTAGAACGCTGTCCATGCGCAGCGGTCCCAGTTCTCATCTCGTCAAGGCATATTCGAGAAACAATCAATGAGCGTGCTGCTAAATGGAACATGTAAGTGGAACAAGCTGATGCTTCTCCTTTTCTTCCCCTCTCTCTGTCCCTTTCTTTCTCTCTTTCTCTCTCTCTCTCTCAATCAATGGGGAAAAAACACAACTTTTTACTTTTTAGAGAAAAGTAGAAACAGAGAATGTGACAGGGAGAGAAGGAAAATCAAAAGAAACAAAAAATTCAACAAATTTCACTGCCTTGATCTATAAGGAGACAAAATTCCCATGGCTTTTAAATGCCAGTGTTAATTTGTTTGGTTTTTTTTTTTTAGATAGAGGAGAGAGAGAAGGGGGGGAGAGAAGCAGGAAACATCAACTCATAGTAGCTGCTTCCAGTATGTTCCTTGATCGGGCAAAGCCCTGGCTTTCGAACCAGCAACCTCAACATTCCAGGTCGACACTTTACCCTCTGTGCCACCACAGGACAAGCTGGCTTTTTTTTTTTTCAAACTTTTTTCAGCTTGTACATGTTAACCTTTCAAAAAAGGTTAACTTCTCTCAACTAGTAGGCAAGTTGCACTTGACTAAACTCCAGGTTAATTCAAACAGCTAGTGAAATTAGAGGACTAGTCATTTTAATTGATTAATCTGTATAACGACCTTCCTCTCAAAATCAGTCTCATTGACTGAATTGTTCTTATTTTCATGATCACTTTCATTTTTATCATCATGAAGAGTGATTTTTTTAAGCAACTACTATGGACAAGATTCTGGGGACAATGCATTCCTTTTAAAATTATTTGAGTTTAAAGAGAGAGAAAGAGGAAGTGAGAGAGAGAGAGAGAGAGAGAAACATTGCATTGGGATGATGCTCTAACGAGCTGAGCTACCCAGCCAGGGCTCAGACAATGCATTCTTAACTCAAGAGGCTTGTAATATCATTGGGGAGATAGGCGATATGAATCAAAGAGAAATAACAAGACAAGAAAGAATAATCAATAAGCTAAATGTAGAGTATCATAACCTCTTAGAAAATCTGGATGTGTCTGTACTGACCACACAGTATTATATTGGTTTCATGTATACAACATAGTGATTAGACATGGTTATACCTTACAAAGTGATCACCACAATAAGTTGAGAAACAGATTATTTTTATATGGTCAAATGTTGTAGTGTTTTCTTTCAGACTCTAGGTTGTCACTGTTAATTTTTGTTGTCATCATAATTAGAATGACTTACCCACTTCAAGACTATAAAAATATTCATCTATGGCAGGGGTCGGGAACCTTTTTGGCTGAGAGAGCCATGAACACCACATATTTTAAAATGTAATTCCGTGAGAGCCATACAACGACCCGTGTATGTTACGCGTTATCCAATAAAAATTTGGTGTTGTCCTGGAGGACAGCTGTGATTGGCTCCAGCCACCCACAACCATGAACATGAGCAATAGGAAATGAATGGATTGTAATACATAAGAATGTTTTATATTTCTAACATTATTTTTTTTATTAAAGATTTGTCTGCAAGCCAGATGCAACCATCAAAAGAGCCACATCTGGCTCGTGACCCATAGGTTCTCGACCCCTGATCTATGGTTTCTTCTAGTATTTTTAATGTTGAATGTCTTCCATTTAAATTTTTGAATGATGTGAAATTATTTTTGCTGTAAAAAACAAGATAGGACTATAGCTTGATTTTTTTCTAAGCTTTAAGCCAGTTGCCCAACATTGTTTTAGTACCTTTGATCATTGATGTGACTTCAAAGTGATGTGTTGTACCTGTTTTTACTTAATTTTGCTCGCCCGCCTCTTTCATAAATGTGCTGGTACATAAATGTGCTGTTGTAGGCAATGGGGCATTGTAACGCCTGTATAAATCTGGAGGAGAAATCCTCCCCCTTCTTACGTTCTTATTCAGAAATTTCCTGACTATTCTCACAAGTGGTCTTAACACAGTCATATCCAGTGCCTCATTTTAATAACAAATAGTTGGTAATAGGCCCTTTATCATATGAGAAGACATGACATTTTTGGATATCACAGCCCCATCTTTGTGATAAACAAAAATGCCCAACTGATTTCCAAAACACCCCAGTTGAGAATCAACCTGGCAAGTTATTGACGAAATCCTGTTGCTATTTGATTGGAATTGCACAGCATTTACACATCGGCTTAAGCAAAATTTCCATTTTGTTAGTGTTGTGCCGTCTGACCCTAATAACGATACATCTATCTTTATTTACTTATGTCTTCTTTGCATCATCCAGAGTCCTGGTAGGAACCAGGAGGAACAATCAAGTAAGAAATGGATACATTTAGCAAAGTGACTATTAATAACCGTTGGGACAGGATTTAGGGAAATCAGAAAGGATGGCACAACAGTTCAGGGGGACGTCTTTACAACCCCAGATCTAAAATGGCAAGGGGAAGGAACGGTCAGCGGAACTTGGGAAGAGTAGACATTAGGACAACACCACCTGGCTAGAGTTTCTTTACAGGGTCACTGCCAACCCACAGCCTCGCACAGGGGGAGGGAGAAGTTAATACTCTGGCCTCTCTCCATTGGTCAAAACAACTCAAAGCCTGCCACTTGACGAAGTTCTTACAGCTCAGTCTCCCAGGTCACAGAGCAGGGTGGGAAGGCGTGGATCTGGAGGGGAAATGCAAGCATGTGGCCTGCGAAGTAAAGTATTCTAGCCCCACACCCTCCTCCTACCTCTTCCTTCCCGAGCATTTCCTGTCAGTTTCCCTCCCAGGGTTTTCATAGCTTTGTTACGGTTTTGAATGGGATCTCTCCTTCTATTACCAACCTGGAACAGTTACTGTTTATATGTCAAAATGTTATTGATTTTAACAAATCCTTTGCCTAGCCAGGTGCTCTGATAAGAAGGCATTTGGTTTGTACTTCCTGTTGAATATCACGTGGTACGTGCCCTGGGGAAAGTCCATTGTGTTTCCTGCTTTAATTCCATTTACTTTTTTTAAAAAAAAGGAAAATAAGATATTTGCTTTATCTTTTTAGTATGGAAGGGGCTAATACACCTAAGCAGTTAAAGCGGTATCTGGCTCGTAACGAATGCTCAGGAAAGATCACCTATCATTATTGCCTGTGGTAGTCTTGCAGCTGATGCGGGCACTGTTGGCTTTTCAATTCGGTAGAGGCGCCCTGATCATTACCAGCTGCTTTCCCACGCCTAAGTGCTTTTTAAAATGCTCTCCAGGTGGGCCAGCTGAAGCATTTTAAACATAACTGGGTGTTTTGTCTCCACCTACAAAGAGCCCAATAGTCAGTTTGGAAGGGAACGGTTCTCTTGAGGACCCCACTTCGGGACGCAAGGCTTATGGTGACGCTAACCTGCAAGCGCAGCTGACTGTTTGTTTGTTTATTGCATTTACATAGATTCTAATGTCTCCCGAATGCATCCCCCCTCCCCCATATTCCCCTCAACATCTTCTTTACTCACCTCCCAACAGCTCCCTCCCTCCTTCCCTTCAGGTTTAATTTCATTCCTCAGTTCTCATTATTCCTTGGATTCCTCAAATGAGTGAGGCCATATGATATTTTTCTTTCTCTGCCTGGCTTATTTCACTCAACATAATAGTTTCCAGGTCCATCCATGTTGTTGCAAAAGGTAATATTTCCTTCTTTTTCATGGCCCTATAGTATTCCATTGTTTATATGTACCACAGCTTTTTAATCCACTCATCCACTGACAGACACTTGGGCTGTTTCCAGATCTTCGCTATTGTGAACAATGCTGCCATAAACATGGGGGTGCATTTCTTTTTTTGAGTCAGTGATATGGTATTCTTGGGGTATATTCCTAACAGTGGGATAGCTGGGTCAAAAGGCAGTTCGATTTCTAATTTTTTGAGGAATCTCCATACTGTTTCCACACTGGCTGCACCAGTCTGCATTCCCACCAGCAGTGCAGGAGGGTTCCCCTTTCTCCACATCCTCACCAGCACCTATCGTGTGTTGTTTTGTCAATGAGCGCCATTGTGACTGGTGTGAGGTGACCTTTTTTAACTGGTGAGTGAACCTTCAGCTGGGTCTAAGATGGGACAAGGTCAGTTTGAATGTATCTTTAAAATATCTATAGAACAGTGGTTCTCCACCTGGAGCACTTGTGCCCCCGGCCCCCAGGGGATAGTTTGCAATGTCTGGAGACGTCTGTGGTTATCAGAACCGGGAGGCTATAATGTTACTAGTATTTACTGTGTACAGGTCAGGGATGCTGCTAAACATCTTACAATGCAACAAACAATGATCTCACAGGAAGTGCCCATAGTGCTGAGGTTGAGAAAGTCTCCTGTGAGAAAGAGGAACGAGCAGTCCGCCAGGTTATTTGGATTTAGACAAGTCCTTGCCCCAGTTATGGTGGTAGAAATAAGAGGAACCTGGTGTTTCTGCAAAACTCGTGTCTGGGGTGGCTTGAGTCGTCACGCTCCTCCCCTACACGCCAACCTTGCCCCTGCGCTGGGAACCTCCAGGGCTAGCAGCCTGGAGCATCTGTGACCTTCCACATCCAGCGTCTCTTCAGCTCAGAGGAACCCAGATATAGAATCGCTCTATGCAACCGAGAAAGGTATTTTAAACATTGGGATAATTTAAGTAACTGGAGAGATGGACCGTTTTCAGGGAGTGGGGAGGAGAGGGAACCCAAATCATATGCCAAAAAAAATTATTTTAGAACTTAAAATATTTACTGGTCGGGAATATCAATTCTTCAAACATAAAGTCAGACCCTTAATAATATTAGAAGTGCTTTCTGGGGTATGTTTCTAATCTGTATAAATTTGAGGAAGTAAATAACATTAATAGGTTTCCTCAACTGCACATTTTAGAACAATGTTCCCAGCATGTTTTGATGCTATTGTACTTTGCTGGGTTTGTCTGTTTTTTTTAATGTACAGTTTGGTGTTTCCTCTTCCTCTTAGCCGATGCTATGGTACCCACATCAGGCTGATCTTGACATCTCTCCAGCTTTCTTCTCTTCAGCCAGACCTTTAGACTTCATTTTGGAAGAAGACTAAAAATGGTAAGGACAGCTACGCGCTCCCTAAAACGTGTTATCTGTCATTTTTCTGGAAAGCGCTGAAACCAGCTGGCTAGAGCGACATTTAAGAATCTGTACTTCGGTTATTTGCTGGGAGAAAGTTCTCGGTGATATTTCATAATCAGCATTAATCATGGGAGTATTTCGTAATTTCAGATTAATCAACACTTTCTCTGTCCAATTTTCTAGAAGAGGCAGTGTGTGCTATGGTGAGGAGGAGCAGATGTTTGAATTGGGGAAGTAGCTTTGATAGGTCCATTTTTTTCTCATCCTACGGTTTTGGCTTTAAAGCCATATAGATCACTGCGGTTCCTGTGTACTTTCCCAGTATACGGTATCATGCAAACAGGCACATTATATGGGAACATAGGGGACTAGGATGCAGGCCTGGGCATGCGTGCTCTCTAAGAAACCCAGAGCTGCAGCCCCAAAAGAAGCAACAGTGAGTGTGAGACTGTTGTATCATCCAACCTGAAAAACCACGATGGTCACAAGTTTTTCAAATGAGTTGCATTCAAAATCACAATGCACACGTAGTAGGAGTTAGAATATCTCCACAGAGTGAATATTGTGTTGTCTGTCTTCATTTTGTATCAGCTGGACCTGACATTCTAGAATTATGAAAGCACCCTAGGGAAAGGTGAGGTGGGGCATGACACTGGGGTCACATCACCATAGCTGCTGGGTCATGGTGTTCAGTGTCCTCTGGGGTGACTGGCTGTTGTTTTCTCTGCTGCCTTTGTACAGTCGCAAGATAGGGACTGTGACCACCTGGTTCTGAATGGCAGAGTATGCGCCTTGTCCTATTTTTATGTGTTTAATTGCTGTGCTAGGTAAACACTGTATAGACTAAACACTGGTTAACTGTCATACTTTGATGCCAGCAAAGTTTTAGGGAGAAAGTGGTACCTGATCAACGTGGATGACTTGATAGCTGCTAAAAAATGAGGTGTGCAGAGACGTTCCGTGTGTGAAGAGGACAGAAAGAAAATAAAAGTAGATTTGGAAAATTTTAAAGAAAAGCAAAGCAGAACTGGGCAGTAAAGTTGAGAACACAGACTTTGTCCGGGTTCTGTGGCACTCGGGGAAGAGAGAACTCAGCGCAGAGCTGTGCCCACTTCCAGAGGCAGCGAGGCCAAGTGGAGGTCTCCGGGCCAGCGGAGGAGGGGGGGGGGGTCAGTGCATAGAAAATGACTAGGAAGGAACATCAGGCCTGGGGGGACTTGCTGTGCCCACTTCCAGAGGCAGCGAGGCCAAGTGGAGGTCTCCGGGCCAGCGGAGGAGGGGGGGGGGGGTCAGTGCATAGAAAATGACTAGGAAGGAACATCAGGCCTGGGGGGACTTGCTGTGCCCACTTCCAGAGGCAGCGAGGCCAAGTGGAGGTCTCCGGGCCAGCGGAGGAGGGGGGTCAGTGCATAGAAAATGACTAGGAAGGAACACCAGGCCTGGGGGACTTGGGAGAACCTATTGGACAGGATTCTTACTGAAAACAGGCCAGGGCAATCAGCTATCACCTGGGTGGTGGTAGGGGGTGCGGTATTGGGTCAGATAGCACAGGTGATCAGATATCCACAGTGAGGAATTCTCACTGAACTCATTTACCAGGAATCCTGTGAAAACTAGGCAGATGGACGCAGATGCCCCAAAGTCAAGGTCTAGTGGCTCTGGGGAGCCTGATGAAAGTTTTGTCAACCCTCTGAGTAGTACAAACATTCATGTACCTTTTCATGCCTTCTGACCATCCAGAGTTAAAAAAAATTTATTTTAAAAATGTGTAAGGCAACATTAAAAAAAGACAAATGTATGTTCTTCTTCTTTCTATAAATTGGTTATCAAACAAACATGATTTTAAGTTAATAAAACTGTAACTGGAACTACTTTTCATTTTTTGAAAAAAAAAACCCCTCACTCCTGGGGGTCAGTGGACAGGAAAAAAACTCACTACTCAAACGCTTAAAGAGAGAATCTTCACCTGATCAGACGGTGGCACGGTGGATAGAGCGTTGGACTGGGATGCAGAGGACCCAGGTTCAAAACCCCAAGGTCGCCGGCTTGAGCACAGGCTCATCTGGTTTGAGCAAGGCTCACCAGCTTGAGCCCAAGGTTGCTGGCTTGAACAAGGGGTCACTCGGTCTGCTGTAGCCCCCCGGTCAAGGCACATATGAGAAATCAATCAATGGTCAACTAAGGTGCTGCAACAAAAAACTGATGATTGATGCTTCTCATCTCTCTCCGTTCCTGTCTGTCTGTCCCTGTCTGTCTCTCTCTGCTTCTCTCTCTGTCACACACACACAAAAAACGAGCAAGTCTTCACCAGTGCTGGCTATCTCTATTACTTGCTGGGGGACCTTGGGCCTGTCCCCCACATCCTCTGAAACGCAATTTCTTTAACTATAAAATGAACATTAATACCTTTCTGGTTACCTTTTAGGGCCATTGTGAGGCTCAAATAACAATATATGTTCAAGTCTTTTATAAACAGTAAGAGTTATTAGGTATGCCAAATATCATCAGAAAAATGCATCAGTGGCCTTTTTCTGAAATTATTCTGTCACTCAAATTAGACACAGTAGAGCACATTCACCAAGAACCTGTTTTGACTTCTGGCTCTGAATGTTGGCAACAGGCCTCACTTTGTGTCTAGGGTCTAATATAATAAAGAGTTAACCAGGGGTGTGTTGGGTTACAAAGGAAACAACTCTTAGAGTTTCATTTACTAGAAACTCAGATGTCTATTTTTATGCAAACCTATGCCCACATCAGCCTTTGCCCCTTGAGGGATGGCGCACAGGATTGAGAATAAAGAGAGCTCATCGCATTTGTTGACCACTTACTACAAATCAAGCATCATGCTGAGGGCTTGATGTCTATGATTCTGTGTTGGCTTCAAAGCAGCCTTTTGAGCTTGAGTGGTCTTGGCTGGGCACCTGTCTCCAGAAGCCATGGTTGAGACCCCTGTACCGAGGCCAAGTCCAGCTTGCACTGTTATCCAGGAGACACTCAGTAACTATGGGCTTCGAGTAGGATATCTCACTAAAAAAATGAATAAATAAGTTGGCATGTCTTCTATAAAAAAAGATATGGAAACAATTTTCAAGAAACACAAAAGGCCAAAAATCACAGGGAAATTATTCAACCTTATTAATAGTTACAGATCTGATCTTTAGATATGGAAACTCCTGTACTTCCAGAAACTCTTCTTAAAGAAATCATCAGGGATGTGGCAAACTCTTTACAAAAATAGTCTGTGCCGCATGGCAAAGACAATCTCTCATGGCCAATGGTGGGAGGAGTTCATTCACTGTGCTTCGCTGTTGAATGGAATGTTACGTAATCCATCATTTTTTAAAAATAATACTGAATGATATAAACAAATGCACAGCATATAATGCTAAATGAAAAAAAAAAGGCAAACTAGAAATTGGAAGTATCAATATAGCCCTGATGCTTACTAAATGTCAGCTAATCTGTGATGATGGTTTGTTTACATGAATAAATGTGTTACCTATTTTCCTTAATAGTTTCACAAAAAATCCCTGCCTCTAGCCATTTTACAGTAAAGAAATCTGAAACTCAAGTAATTCTTCCAAATCAGAGAGCTCTTATGTGGCAGAACAAAAATTTTAAGTCAAGTCTTCCCACTGACAAAGCCCCAGCTACTAAAATGCTTCTCACTATGTGGAACAGATACAGGGACAGGGAGATCACTGTTAGAGGGAAACATGCTGAAACCTAACAGTAGTTAAGCAATTTTCCAAATAAAAATATTATTTGGCTCTTAACTATAACAAATTTTGTTAAGTGAACTATTATGTTAAGTGAAACAAATTTCTTCATGTCTAAACACAGGAATCCATTTACTAATTTAGTTAAATCTGATTATTTAAAAATTTGGAAGATGGTGCTGAAATTACAAATGATCATTACAGGTTAACCAACCAGTGTCTTTGATTAAAAACCAAAATTCAAGTAAATTTGAAGATCTAATTGGCTTTCCTTGAGGGCAGCGTCCCATCTAGCAAGTACAAGGGTGTTATAAGGAGTTGTACAAAGTGGAGGGTTTTATAGGAAGAAGGGGAGGCAAGGGAACTACCAACAAAAGAAAAGAGTGGATTAATCTTGGCCTAGGGCTCTTTTCTTTCTTTTTTTATTGCTTGATTTTAGAGAGAGAGAAAAGAAGGGGGATAGAGAGGCATTCGTTTGTTGTTCCACGTAGTTGTGCACTCATTGGTTGCTTCCTGTGTGTGCCCTGACCAGCGATCAAGCCCACAACCTTGACATATTGGTACGAGGGATAAGACTCTGATCTGCAAAGCTAACGGGCCAGGGCTCAGACCTCTTTTCTCTGAGGAACGAGAACCAGAAGGGTTTTTATCATACAGATTACCTCTTCTTCCTATGGGGGATGAAGAGGGCCCACGTGACAGATTACTGGTGCTTGACCAAAAAATCCAGACTGGTTGATAATGGAGACATTTCTGGGAGAGGTTGAAACTAATTAGATAAGGTGTGAAATATAGCTTTGGTATCATGGGCTTTTAGCATTAGTGATGCCATTTTGGGTCTGTGGTTATCTCTTTAACACTTAGGACCCCAAGCATAGATCACTTATATTTTAGAAGACCTCCAAAGTTTAGGTCTGGGATTGGCACATTATGACTGTGGTCTGTATCCAGCCTGCCACCAGTTTTTGTATAGCCCATGAGTTAAGAATGCTTTTTTATGTATTTAAATTTAAAGGATGAATACTATTTCTTGATGTGTAAAGTTATATTAAAATAACATTTCAGTGTCCATGAGTAGTTTTATTATTTGTATCTTTGTTTATATATTGCCTATGACTGCTTTTGCACTACAATTGCAAACTTCTGGAAGGGTTGAGTAGTTGTGACAGAGATTAATTGCCTGTAAAATGTAAAATATTTACTTAGTGGGCCTTACAGGGAAAAGTATGCAACCCATGGCTTATGGAAACCAGTGGATAGATGTAAGGTCAAATAAGGTTTAAAATCTCATGGTCTTCGGCGCCTATTGTGGCGCATAGTAGCTGTTGAGTTCCTAATTCATGTAAGACTGCTTTATATCATTTTATTCTTTTATTTGGAAAACAAAGTGTGTTGGACTAAAATGGCAGGAGGTAAATAACAAAAAGTCTATTCTTTTCATAGTAAGTGGGCAAATCTTGTACTTTAATTTTTGGTTTATAATGATACTTTGACATTTATAGTAATTATACCTTCCAGAGAACCATTTCAAAATTTGCAAAAAGAGGTCATAAATGTATTAGGGAAATTTCCAGTGAAGGTTGGGTGTATCAAACAAATAGCACTTCAGTCACTTCCCTTATTCGCAGGGCTCGGTCAGCCCCGACGGGCTGTGAGCAGGGCGCGGCTAGATGTCAGGCAGCTGGGTGCTCCATCAACATGGCGAAAGTCAGTGCAGTCCAACATAAGGGTTTCCAACAGTTGTTCCCCCACTCGCTGTCTCTTCCCTGCCCCTTTCTCATTCTTCTCCAATCAGTCATCACCTCTAGTGTAACACAGCCCATCCGCCCGCAGGCTCCCCACCATGACAGTAGCCCTTGTTTCCACAGTTTGGCTCAAGCGACCTCCTCCACTGGAAATGCATATGCCAACATTTCCTGTTCAGCTGCCTGCTCTGTGATCTGGCCAGTAAATCAGCCGAGTGCGAGGAGCTGCAGTCCCTGCAGCCTGACACGGAGCAGCCCACAGGGGTGCCCAGTGGCCTTCAGACTGGTTGGGTGGGTGAATGAGTGGAGGAAGGACAAGAGCGAATTCTCTCTTAACTGCGTATGACAGTAAGGGCTCCCCTTTCATCTCAAGATGAATGTCCATTTGTGAAGAATCTTGTGGAAGGTAATTCAATCTAACCAGATAACGGCTATGCAAAGAATATATGATAAAGACTGGGAATGCAAATGAATTGTGGAAAGGTGAGCGTTTGGGGGGAGTTCCTTGTTGCTGCCAGGTAACCACACTCGGCTCCCACATCCAGTGCCTCCTGGACCCTCTGGAGGACTCTCTCTACCTCTCTCTCTCTCTTTGAACGTCCAGCCCCTCCTGCTGTCTCCTCATTCTTTGCTAACCTTGCTTCTTCACCAAGAACATTGCAGCAATTGGGAAGAACTTCCACATGTTTCCCTCTCCTTGTATACCTACCTGCAACTTCTGCGCCCGTATTTCCGGCCTGACTGCCTATCTAGTTACCTATCACTGTGTGACAGATCAGCCCCGAACACACTGACTTAAAACAACAGCCGTAGACTGTTAGGTGTTGGGGGTCCATGAGCTGACTAGGCTCCGCCAGGCGGCTCTGGCCCTGAGTCTCCCACACAGTGGCAGTCAGTGCCTGAGCTGGGCTCCCGGGAGGACTCACTCCCTGGGGTCCCCTGTCTGGGCCAGGAGAGCCGATGGCTGTGGCTGGGCTCCCGAGAGGACTCACTCCCTGAGGTCCCCTGTCTGGGCCGGGAGAGCCGATGGCTGTGGCTGGGCTCCCGGGAGGACTCACTCCCTGAGGTCCCCTGTCTGGGCCGGGAGAGCCGATGGCTGTGGCTGGGCTCCCGGGAGGACTCACTCCCTGAGGTCCCCTGTCTGGGCCGGGAGAGCCGATGGCTGTGGCTGGAGGGGCTGGGCTGCCCGGGTGTCTCAGGTGGTCTCTCCAATGTGGCAGCGGTGGTGTTATCAGCCTTCTTAAAGGGCGGATGGCTCAGAACTGCAAAGCAAGGAGAGAGAGAGAGAGAGAGAGAGAGAGAGAGAGAGAGAGAGAGAGAGATGAAGAGCAAACGAATGTGAGGTGAGGTGGAGACACCCTCCCCTTTTCTGCCTCAGCCTTCAAGTCCTGTGATGTCACTGCTGCTGCTCACAGAAGCCTACCCAGGCTCAAGGGAAAGTGAGAGGTGGCCAAGCAGGCTGTGGACTCTTGAACTAGGAGTGAAATTTCCAGGCTTCTAGCTAGGGCCGACCTCCCCGCGGGAGTGCTGCTCTCCTCCCTGCTCCCTCCTCAGGGCCCATGCCCCAGCCTTCTCCCCTTTCTCTCCCACAGCATCATCAGCACTACTATTAATGGGGATTTTTTAATTATTATTTTGCTCTCATGACCTGAGTTGTGCCATTCTCACCCACATTACAACATGCTGTTATTGCTCCTAAACTAACATAAATTCACTTGACCTTGCTGGGCCTGTGGACTCCAGCCAGTGACTTTGTTCCCCCTCTCAGGGAACTTCTCAGAAATGTTTGCTGTCTCTAATCCCTCTCCTCATTCTTCCAAGAGCTTTGAAGTTGTATTTTATTTGGCTCCTCCTTAAAATATATCCGGATCTAGCAAGTTCTCACCACGTCCACCCCTGCCAGCTGGGTCTCTTGCTTGAATTCCTGTAATAGCCTCTTGACTGGGCTCTGGGCTTCCACCCCTGCCCCTCTGCATTTCTTCTCAACACGGCAACCAGCATGATCCTCCAAAAACCTAAGTCAGACCACACCACTCTTTAGCTGAAAAACTTGCAATGGGTCCTTATGCCACTCAGAGTCAAAGCCGCTATCCTTGGAATGGCTGACAAGGCCGCACATGCTCAGTATAGATGCTGAGGGCCCGCCCACTTTGGCTCCCATCTCCTGTCGTTCTTCTGCCTGTTCTGGGCACACTGGCCTTGTTGCCATGTTCATGAATGTTCCAGCATTTTTATTTACTGATTACTTTGTGTATTATTGCTTAATAAAGCCAATTAGACCTTCAAATTTACTTGGTTGACCTTGGGGCCTTCGTATGAGGCTCTTCCGTCGCCTGGAATGCTTCTCTGCTTGACAGACCTGCCTGACCGACTCCCTCCTTTCCTTGAGACCCTGGCTCGGATGTCAGCTTCTCAGTGATGCCCACCCATCCCGCCTTATTTGCAGTCACAGCCCGATCCACATTCCCGACCTCCTTTACCCTGCCCACGATTTCTCTCTCCAGAATACCTACCACCAAACACCCGACACAATTGGTCACAGTTGTATGTTTTGGAGTTTATTATTTGGAGAACACAAGCTACAGAAGAGCAGGAATCTTGCCTGTCTGCTCCACTGATGCGACCCACCACTTAGAAGCAGGTACCTGGCACAAAAACAAGTATTAATAAGTACTTGTTGAATTTATCATTTTACACAATTTCCTTCCACATTATGAGGTTTTAGTACTTCCTCTGTAATTTTTAGAATGTTAAAAAAAACCATACATATTTTTGAAAAAAAAAAATACCCTCAAAGAGTAAAGAAGAATATAGAAATCACTGTGAAAAGTTTCTAATGTGTTCTTCGATTATTATGGGACATTAATGCATTTCTTTGTAAATACACATCGAATATATGTACTCATCATAAAGGAATCATACATTAAATGACGCTCCTTTAAAATTTGTGATGCTCCTTTAAAAAACTGATTTTAATTTGTTGTACCTTAATAGTAATATCTAGCATAGCTTTCCATGTTAGCACCTCTGGCTCTCCCATCCTTTTAGCGGTATGTGCCACTTGAAGTGATTTCCCATTTTTAACCATTTCCCCAGATTGGAGGATCATTGTCCAGTTCTTCCTATCCTTACGATTTCAGAGAGCTGAATAAAACGAATCAAACAGTTTTATCTGAAGACATGTAATGTTTATTATTATAAAAAGATGCACTAAGGTTTTTTGGTTTCCGTCAGTGAAATCCCTAGAAGGTTCATAGTGGTTGGAAGCTTTGCTTAGCCTTAGACCCTTTGAAAACATTAGCAGTCTGAGGTTCTGGGTGGCTAGGAAGACTCTGGCTGAGGTCAGATCCTGGCAGATAAGCCTCAGAATCAGAGAATAATCACACTAGAAAAGGAGCATTGAGGTCAGTTAGGTCAACCCCCACTGTTTGTGGACGAGAAAGTCAAGCTTTAGGAGAATTCAGTCGGTAGCCCTGCATCAGACAGAGTGGGTGACTCCTGGTCTGACTTTCAGCTCACAGGGTGCTAACCCCCAGAAAAAATAAACACGAGAAGTCAGACTAATCCCGAGCTTCCTCTAACTCATTGCAAGACACAAACCACTTAAGCTCACTTCCTCACTCTTGCTATCTGTCCTTCTGAGTCCTCAGATTGAGTCCTCAGATTGCAACTGTGCATGTCACAGACTTGCCAAGTCTTGAAGATAAAAATACTATCTGCACAGCCTGCAGTTAGAAAATCTTGGTGAGTGTGTTTTCCTATTAGTCATCCCAATCCTGCAACCACAGGCATTCTGTGGAAATCTGATACGGCTCTGAACTCAGGAGGGTTTGGTTCAGAATCCAAGCTCCAGTCCTGCGCAGAAGTGATGGACCCAAGGGGATACGTTTTGCCGCTTTGAAGGGTTGTTTCTTCAAGCTTTTGTTTGAAAGGGGGGCAGGCACATTACCTTTAGGAATGACCAGCCCTTGTCCTGCAGCTTCTTGTTCCCACCTTGGATTTCCCTGGCAGCAGAGAGCCCTGTGTACAGAAGGTACACCCAGCTTCTTGAGATGTAGCAGCACGAATGGTGTCCCCTACTTTGTCTAGCACAGTGCTTAGCACAGAGGACATTCCCAGTAATGTTTGTTGAATAACTATGTGAGCATGTCATTCTTTAGTTTGAAGAAAAAGCTTAGCATGCCTTTAAATTTGCAAATTCATAAACTACCCTAACATAGCATTGCTGGACATCAGATGTGATTCATAAGAAATATATCATCCAACAAGTCTCTTTCTCTTTTTCCCACTCAAATCATAAATATCTCTTTTAATACTTAGAAACTTTTCTTACAAAACCTCTAACACCGTATTGAAACATTACAGTGCCAAGAACCCTTTCACTGCAAAGGCAATGAACCAAGATGCAGACACACATTCTGCCAAGTGCATTGGCTGTAACTCTCGGAGATAACTTGAAGATAATTGGTCAAAACAGAATTTGAATCTTGGTTCGAAATTGCCCCTCCGATCTCTGCTTCCTCATCAGTAAAATGGGAATATTGATATATTCTTTGATTTTACTGTCAGGGCTCAGCGATGTAATAAAAACAGTGTTTCTGCCTCAGCACCTGGCACATAGTAAGTACACCATGATAGGCAGCCCTGCATAGAAAACAGAAACGTAAATGACTGAGGGCTGTTCAATGTGAATTCTACATTTTCTGTTTTAAGAAAAAGAGGTGATTTACTGAAAAAATGGAACACCTGCGCATACAAAATCAAACATCCCCATTTTTACCATAATTAGTTCGCTAATTGAGCTTTTAGATTGACCCAGTGTATTTGCATGTGTAATTAGCTATGATTCATTACCAAAGCTGGGCCTGTGTCATGGTGTATTATGTTATTTTACACATCAAATTCTTGAAAGACGCACATCTTTCAGAAATCATTGCCCAAAAAAGCAAGCAAAACAAAAGCATGTGGATTACTTATATCAGATGACAAAATAGCCCTGGATCGGTGCTGAAAGAACTCTTCCATTTACAAATAACCTCGGTTGAAGCTAAGGTCCAGTTCAGTCTGAAGCAGGTGGCTCCCCACAGTTTGAAAGGGAAATTTCCACGCTTCAGAAAATTTCCATTGGAATAAAGAAATATTTCCCAATTTTGCATCATCTTCTCAAGACCATCTTTTAAGTTTGGAAGCCTCAAAGGTATTATTTCTCGTTAAATAAGGAATTTTGAAAGGCTGTGTTCCTTGAGTCAGTTTTCCCCCCTCATCTGCTTAATTGGAAGCTAGCCAACTCCTTGAGGTCAATTTCCCTTTGATAGGGTTCTTGGAATGCAAACCTGCTCTTATCTCTGAGGCCCGGGGTCAGTGCGCTGCCAGCAGAAAGCCAGGAGAGGGCTGCTCTGGTGTCTAGCATTCCAAGCGCTGATTAGGCTGGGGCTCCGCTGTTGAGTACGGGACAGGGACAGTCCCGTTCTGGCTGTGCCTGCCCTCGATGCTCTGCACTCTCACTGGGCTTTCAGGTTCATGGGGCCAGTTCTGAGAAGGCTGATCGTGTAGGCGTCTTTCCGCAGTTCCATTTCCCATGGCGCTCCTCTGACACCCCCTTTCCCTCTGTGGCGCTTCCCCCACTTCAGCCCTTCTTTTAGAAGCCACAAACCCTCCTGCTTCCTCCTTGTCCTTCTAGCCAAGAAGCTGGTCTTTGGGGAAACTACTACATGTGATCGTTCAATGTGAGTCTTCCATGGGACTTGAAGCAAGTCCAGAGTCTCGATATATTAGCAAGTATGGATCGTGTGCTCACTACGGAGCAGGCGTTATAATGACAGGGTGCGTGGAAAGACAGGAAAGTTTCTGGATGTAGGAGTGTTCACCACCTACAGGGAGAAGCGGGGGAGTTGACATGGAGACTTCTGGAAAGGTTGTAGAGAGCACAGCTCTGTGTCTGAATTGCCTGGGTCTCACCTTCGGCCGGTTCTATACCCTGTGTCAGTTTCCTCACTGTAAATGAACCTATCTCTTAGAATTGGGATGAGGATGAATACTTGGCTAAATGCTATTGGTTGAAGTTAGTGGCATGTGAATCTTATTGGCTTTGCAAGTAATAGACTTTCTTCTCATATTTGGCAGTCTCGAACTGAATTTGCTTACAGCTCATTCCATGGATGAGTTAACAAAGCTGGAGACTTTTGTCTAGACTAGGGGCCTGCACACTATAGCTTGTGGGCCAGATCTGTTGGCTGCCTGCTTCTGTATGGCTTGTGAGTTAAGAGTAGGTTTTTCTTACGACTTTAGTTACATTTTAACAGTTATTTAAGTACTCACATAATATCCTCAATTTTGCTTAAAATATTTACTGTACAGCCCTTTACAGAGAAAGTTTACCAACCCTCAGTCTAAGCCAACATTCTCTAGTAGAACTTTCTGTAGTGATAAAAGATGTTCTGTATCTGCATGTTCAAGTACTGCGGCCTCCAGCCTCAGGTGGCTTATGAGCACTTGAAATATGGTTAGTGTGACTGAGAAAGTGAAATTTTAAATTGCATTTAATTCTAATTAATTTAAATAGCCACGTGTCTAGTGGCTGTCATATGAGACAGAGCAGCCTTAGACAACTTTAAATCTAAAGAGTCTGTATTCTGGCCCTGGCTGGTTGGCTCATTGGTAGAGCGTCGGCCTGGCATGCAAGGGGTCCCGGGTTCGATACCCAGCCAGGGCACACAGGGGAGGCGCCCATCTGCTTCTCCACCCCTCCCCCTCTCCTTCCTCTCTGTCTCTCTCTTCCCCTCCCGCAGCGAGGCTCCATTGGAGCAAGGATGGTCCGGGCGCTGGGGATGGCTCCTTGGCCTCTACCCCAGGCGCTAGAGTGGCTCTGGTTCGGCAGAGCGACACCCCCTGGTGGTCAGAGCGTCACCCCCTGGTGGGCGTGCCAGGTGGATCCCGGTCGGGCGCATGCGGGAGTCTGTCTGGCTGTCTCTCCCCATTTCCAGCTTCAGAAAAATACAAAAAAAAAAAAAAAAAGTCTGTATTCTGTCAATGTCCCTCTCTCTCAATTTAATCAGCCCCCTGAGGCTGGATGAGTTCAGGTAAAAGCAGCACTTTTTTTTTTTTAATAATTTTATTTTTTTTAATGGGGCGACATCAATAAATCAGGATACATATATTCAAAGATAACAAGTCCAGGTTATCTTGTCGTTCAATTATGTTGCATACCCATCACCCAAAGTCAGATTGTCCTCTCTCACCTTCTATCTAGTTTTCTTTGTGCCCCTCCCCCTCCTCCTTTCCCTCTCCCTCTGCCCCCTCCCCCCGTAACCACCACACTCTTATCACTGTCTCTTAGTTTCACTTTTATGTCCCACCTACGTATGGAATAATGCAGTTCCTGGTTTTTTCTGATTTACTTATTTCCCTTCGTATAATGTTATCAAAATCCCACCATTTTGCTGTAAATGATCCGATGTCATCATTTCTTATGGCTGAGTAGTATTCCATAGTGTATATGTGCCACATCTTCTTTATCCAGTCATCTATTGACGGGCTTTTTGGTTGTTTCCATGTCCTGGCCACTGTGAACAATGCTGCAATGAACATGGGGCTGCATGTGTCTTTACGTATCAATGTTTCTGACTTTTGGGGGTATATACCCAGTAGAGGGATTGCTGGGTCATAAGGTAGTTCTATTTTCAGTTTTTTGAGGAGCCACCATACTTTCTTCAATAATGGTTGTACTACTTTACATTCCCACCAACAGTGGATGAGGGTTCCTTTTTCTCCACAGCCTCTCCAATATTTGCTATTACCTGTCTTGTTAATAATAGCTAATCTAACAGGTGTGAGGTGGTATCTCATTGCAGTTTTGATTTGCATTTCTCTAATAACTAAAGAAGATGAGCATCTTTTCATATATCTGTTGGCCCTTTGTATTTCTTCCTGGGAGAAGTGTCTGTTCATGTCCTCTTCCCATTTTTTTATTGGATTGTTTGTTTGTTTTTGTTGAGTTTTATGAGTTCTTTGTATATTTTGGATATTAGGCCCTTATCTGAGCTGCTGTTTGAAAATATCATTTCCCATTTAGTTGGCTGTCTATTTATTTTGTTATCAGTTTCTCTTGCTGAGCAAAAACTTCTTAGTCTGATGTAGTCTCATTCATTAATTTTTGCCTTCACTTCTCTTGCCTTTGGAGTCAAATTCATAAAATGCTCTTTAAAACCCAGGTCCATGAGTTTAGTACCTATGTCTTCTTCTATGTACTTAATTGTTTCAGGTCTTATGTTTAGATCTTTGATCCATTTTGAGTTAATTTTAGTACAGAGGGACAAACTGTAGTCCAGTTTCATTCTTTTGCATGTGTCTTTCCAGTTTTCCCAGCACCATTTATTGAAGAGGCTTTCTTTTCTCCATTGTGTGTTGTTGGCCCCTTTATCAAAAATTATTTGACTATATATATGTGGTTTTATTTCTGGACTTTCTATTCTGTTCCATTGGTCTGAGTGTCTACTTTTCTGCCAATACCATGCTGTTTTTTTGTTGTTGTTGTTTTTTGTTTTTTGGTGTTTATTTTAAGAGAGAGAGATAGACAGGGACAGACAGACAGGAATGGAGAGAGATGAGAAGCATCAATCATCAGTCTTTCGTCTCAGTGCCCTAGTTGTTCATTGACCACCCTCTCATATATGCCTTGACCGTAGGCCTCCAGCAGACCGAGCAACCCCCCCCCCCCCCCCCCCCCCCCCCCCCCCCCCGCTCAAGCCGGCAACCCTGGGTCCAAGCTGGCGAGATTTTTTTTTTTTTTTGCTCAAGCAAGATGAGCCCACGCTCAAGCCGGCGACCTCGAGGTCTCGAACCTGGGTTCTTCCACATCCCAGTCCGATGCTCTATCTACTGCGCCACCGCCTGGTCAGGCAATACCATGCTGTTTTGATTGTCGTGGCCCTATAATATAGTTTGAAGTCAGGTATTGTAATGCCCCCAGCTTCATTCTTTTTCTTTAGGATTGCTTTGGCTATTCAGGTTTTTTTTTATAGTTCCATATAGATCTGATTATTTTTTGCTCTATTTCTTTAAAAAATGTCATTGGAATTTTGATGGGAATTGCATTAAATTTGTATATTGCTTTGGGTAATATGGTCATCTTGATTATATTTATTCTTCCTAACCAAGAACAAGGTATATTCTTCCATCTCATTATATCTTTTTCGATTTCCCTTAACAATGGTTTATAGTTTTCATTATATAAGTCCTTTACATTCTTTGTTATGTTTATTCCTAAGTATTTTATTTTTTTTGTTGCAATCGTGAAGGGGATTATTCTTTTGAGTTCCTTCTCAGTTGTTTCATTGTTAGCATATAGAAAGGCTATTGACTTCTGTATGTTAATTTTGTATCCTGCGACCTTACTGTATTGGCTTATTGTTTCTAGTAGTCTTTGTGGATTCTTTGGAGTTTTCGATGTATAGGATCATATCATCTGCAAAAAGTGATACCTTTACTTCTTCTTTTCCAATATGGATGCCTTTTATTTCTTTGTCTTGTCTGATTGCTCTGGCTAGAACCTCTAGTACCACATTAAATAAGAGTGGAGAGAGTGGACAACCCTGTCTTGTTCCTGATTTAAGGGGGAAAGCCTTCAGTTTAGTGCCATTGTGTATGATGTTGGCTGATGGTTTATCATATATGGCCTTTATCATGTTGAGATATTTTCCTTCTATACCTATTTTGTTGAGAGTCTTAAACATAAAATTGTGTTGTATTTTACCGAAAGCCTTTTCCGCATCTATTGATAAGATCATGGGGTCTTTGTTCTTTGTTTTGTTGATATGGTGTATTGCGTTAACTGTTTTATGTATGTTGAACCATCCTTGAGATTCTGGGATGAATCCCACTTGATCATGATGTATTATTTTTTTAATATGTTGTTGTATTTGGTTTGCTAGTATTTTGTTTAGTGTTTTAGCATCTGTATTCATTAGAGATATTGGTCTGTAGTTTTCTTTTTTTGTGCCATCCTTGCCTGGTTTTGGTATGAGGGTTATGTTGGCCTCATAAAATGTGTTTGGAAGTATTGCTTCTTCTTCAATTTTTTGGAAGACTTTCAGTAGAATAGTAACCAAGTCTTCTTTGAATGTTTGATAAAATTCGCTGGTATAGCCGTCAAGGCCTGGACTTTTATTTTTGGGGAGGTTTTTAATGGTTTTTTCTATTTCTTCTCTACCAATAGGTCTGTTTAGGCTTTCTGCTTCTTCTTGACTCAGTCTAGGAAGGTTGTATTGTTCTAGGAATTTATCCATTTCTTCTAGGTTGTTGAATTTAGTGGCATAAAGGTTTTCATAGTGTTCTACAATAATTCTTTGTATATCTATGGTGTCCCATGGTGATTTCTCCTCTTTCATTTTGGATTTTGTTTATATGAGTTCTTTCTCTTTTTTTCCTTGGTAAGTCTTGCCAAGGGTTTGTCAATTTTGTTGATCTTTTCAAAGAACCAGCTCCTTGTTCTATTAATTTTTTCTATACTTTTTCTGTTCTCTATTTCATTTATTTCTGCTCTGATTTTTATTATCTCCTTTCTTCGGCTGGTTTTGGGTTGTCTTTGTTCTTCTTTTTCTAGTTCCTTAAGGTGGGAAGTTAAGTGGTTCACTTGGGCTCTCTCTTGTTTGTTCATATATGCCTGAAGTGATATGAACTTCCCTCTTATCACTGCTTTTGCTGCATCCCATAGATTCTGATATGTCGTATTGTCATTTTCATTAGTCTGTATATATCTTTTGATCTCTGCACTTATTTCTTCTTTGACCCATTCATTTTTTAAAAGTATGTTGTTTAGTTTTCACATTTTTGTGGGATTTTTTCCTCTTTTTTGCAGTTGAATTCTAGTTTCAAGGCTTTATGATCAGAAAATATGCTTGGTACAACTTTGATTTTTCTGAATTTGCTGATGTTGTTTTTGTGGCCCAACATATGGTCAATTCTTGAGAATGATCCATGTACACTGGAGAAAAATGTATACTCTGTCACTTTGGGATGAAATGTCCTGTAGATGTCTATCATATCCAGGTGCTCTAGTGTTTTGTTTAAGGCCACTATATCTCTGTTGATTCTCTGTTTGGATGACCGATCTAGAGCTGTCAGCGGTGTATTGAGGTCTCCAAGTATGATTGTATTTTTGTCAGTTTTTGTTTTAAGGTCAATAAGTAGCTGTCTTATATATTATGGTGCTCCTTGGTTTGGTGCATATATATTAAGAATTGTTATGTCTTCTTGATTCAGTGTCCCCTTAGCCATTATGAAATGGCCATTTTTGTCTCTGAGTACTTTTCCTGTCTTGTAGTCAGCATTATCAGATATGAGTATTGCTATGCCTGCTTTTTTTTGGATGTTATTTGCTTGGAGTATTGTTTTCCAGTCTTTCACTTTGAATTTGTTTTATCCTTGTTGCTTAGATGAGTTTCCTGTAGGCAACATACAGTGGATTTTCTTTTTTAATCCATTCTGCTACTCTGTGTGTTTTTATTGGTGAGTTTAATCCATTTACATTTAGTGTAATTATTGACACTTGTGAGTTCCCTATTGCCATTTTATATATTGCTTTCTGATAGTTTTGTGTCTTGTTTGATCCTTCTCTTTCGTTTTTCTATCTTTTGTTTTTATTTGGTTGTATTCCATACATCTTTCCTCTGTTGCTATCTTTTTTATCTCATGTGCTTCTGTGGTGGTTTTTTCAATGGTGGTTACCTTTAAGTAATGAAAAGGGTTCCTACCCTGTTCATTATAGCACACTATTTTGTGAGTACTCTTGTACTCCATTGTCCTTTGCTACTGTTAATCTCCATCCTCTCCCCCCCTTTCTTTTTGTTGTTGTCACAGTTTAAATTTGGTTTTATTGTGTTCTTCTTGGAGCTTTTACTTGTGGCTTTGTTTTTTTTTTTTGTTTGTTTGTTTGTTCTTTGTATCTGATTGGAGAACCCCCTTTAGTAATTCCTGGAGTGGCGGTTTTTGATGATAAATTCTCTCATCTTTTCTATATCTGTGAACGTTTTTATTTCTCCTTCATATTTGAAGGATAGCTTTGATGGGTATAGTATTCATGGCTGAAAGTTCCTCTTTTTCAGGACTTTAAATATTGGGGTCCACTCTCTTCTAGCTTGTAGAGTTTCTGTTGAGAAATCGGATGATAATCTAATGGGCCTTCCTTTATATGTTGTATTCTTGTTTTCCTTGGCTGCCTTGGGAATTTTTTCTTTGCCATTGGTTTGTGCCAATTTCATTATGATGTGCCTTGGAGTAGGTTTGTTGGGGTTAGGAAAACTCGAAGTTCTGTTTGCTTCTGGAATTTGAGACTTTAGTTCTTTCCACAGGCTTGGGAAGTTCTCATCTATTATTTGTTTGAGTATGTTCTCCATTCCATTTTCTCTCTCTTCTTCCTCTGATATACCTATAATTCTTATGTTATTCTTTTTGATGGAGTCAGATAATTCTTGTAGGGCTATCTCATTTTTTTTAATTTTTGAGTCTTTTTCTTCTTCTCTCTATTGTGCCTCAAGTTGCTTGTCTTCTATTTCACTAGTCCTCTCTTCTATCTGGCCTGTTCTATTAGCTAAGCTTGTTACCTCATTTTTCAGCTTGTGAATTGAGTTTTTCATCTCTGTTTGATTTGTTTTTATAGTTTCAATTTCCTTGGTAATATATTCTTTGTGTTCATTGAGTTGTTTTCTGAGCTCCCTAAATTGCCTTTCTGTGTTTTCTTGTATATCTCTGAGTATTTTTAGGATTTCTATCTTAAATTCTGTCATTTAGCTCCAAGGTTTCCAATATATTAAATTTTTTCTCCATAGATTTTTTCCTCATCTATCTGTGTTACCTCTCTTTCTTTTGTATCCATGATATTCAATTTTCTCTTCCTTAATGGCATCTGAGGGTGGTTTTGTTGTTAGTATTAATGAGATTTAATAAAGAATAAAAAGCTTAAAAAATAAAAAATCAAAAAGAGTTGTTTTTTTAAAAAAATTAATAATGAAATAAATAAAATAAAATAAAATAAAAATTTTAAAAAAGGAAATTATTCCCCCCCTCTTTTTTTCCTCTCCTCTCCTCTCCCCTCTTTCTTGAGAAAATCTTGTGGTGAACTGTGAATTATATTGTACTAAATAGAACAAACAATGCCTGTAATGGAGGGCCTGAATTGGGGAAAAGTAATAAAGGGGCAAAAAAAGGGGGGGGTATGGACCCACAAAAAGGAAATAAGGAAAAAATTTGGGTCAAGAATAAAATGATTTGCTTTTAGGTGTTGGTTGACTAAGAGTTATGATGAGAGGAATAAGAGGGAAACAGGAAAATGGGGAGACAAATTAAAAAATTACTATTGTATTTAGTGGAACAAGAACTAGATAAAATGGATAGCCAGGGATGGGAGCACTACTATTGAGTTAAAAAGGTGAAGTAAAAACCCCCCAAAATGCCACAAACATAAGTTTGAGTCCCAGATAAGATAATTTGTTCGTTATTGAGGTTTGAATGAGAGGAGACGTAAAGGAGAAAGGAAGAAACTAATATAGAGGGAGAAAAGAAAGAGAGAGAGAGAGAGAGAGAGAGAGAGAGAGAGAGAGAAAGGGGGAACCACTAAAAGAAGAAAAAAGAAAAAAAGAGGAGAGAGAGAGAGAGTTAAGGGTTTTGGAGTGCAACCCTCATAGAGATGAAGGAAGAGGAAAGAAAAGGTAATGGGAGATGTAACACTTATGGGTAGTGTAGTTCAAGGAGAGGAGAGAGTAAGACTGGCAGAGTTAAATGACCAAATTGGAGGAGGAAAAGAAAATATCAAGAATGAAGATAAGAGAAACAAACGAACAAATATAATAAAATGGGGTAGGTTATAAAGTCTGCAGATTATTCTTGATTTTGAGAGGTTATCTTCTTGCTTTTTCTTTTCTCTCCCTCTTCCTGGTCGGTGACTCTGTACCCCGGGTTCTGCCTCTTTGGCACGCTCAGGTAGAGGTTTGCAGTTGATAAGTCTCTATGGTGATGTCATGTATTGTGCTTTAGTCTCGTTGGCAGTCGAGGCTCATTAGCATTTGTAGGCTCTGCCAGTGAGAGAGTCCGTGTTCCTGGAGCCTTTCTCCTAGTCTTTCCTTCCTCAATTAGTAGCCTGATAATCCAGCTATGGGGTTGCTGCTGCCTCTGCCTGGATAGTAAGAGGCTCAAAGAGCTGGCAACTCCCCACTCTATTCCCATTCAGCAGAGGGCTCTGGGTAAGGCTCAGTCAGTCAGAGCTGCTAGCATAATCAGGCGGGGCTTCCGCCCACACAAAGACCTCTGGCTCTGCCACTCTGTCCGGTAACACGGGTGGGCGCCCACTCCCGAGGCGCTTGGAGGAAACTCTCGCTCACTATCTGCGCACGCAGACCAGGATATCAGGCCGCAGTCTCACACTCTGAGTGAAACCCCCACCTGCACGGAAAAGTTCCAGCATTGGAATTGGCTCTCGCTCCGTTCCCGTGCGCAGCTTTTTCAAGGTGCTGGGGTAGCCCAAGTTTCCGCTTTTGGCCCACACAAAGGCCCCTGACTCTGCTCCTCTGTGGGATAACACGGGGGTACACTAAGGCAGCACTTTTACTCAGATCCTTTGTCCTGAACTAGCTTTCAGTGTGCACTAGAAAATGCTTAATGGAAAGCAGTTGAAAAATGCATGTGAGCATATATGCTTATGTTCTTTAAGGCTGCTCCTTTGACTATCAATTCCATCTGCTTTAGGTTGGGGTAAAGCAGTTGGCTTTTTCAACCCCACATGGCCCCAAATTAAGGAGCTTAATCAACTTGGGTTCAGGCTGCAGGCAGAGAAAACCTCCCTTAGCAAAGCTGTATTTCCCTCCATCCCTGTTTGCAGACTGGCTTAGTTCATTTCTCTCGTGACACTGCTAAAAACGGTGAGAAGCCATCAATGCACATCATCGTTATGAATACAGTTGGCCCTGAACAATGCGGGCTTGGGTGCACCAGCCACGTGCACAGGTGGAAATCTACATATAGCTACAGTGGAACCTCTGCCTACCTGTTATCCTATCCACACATTGAAAATTCTGTTTCTGATCTGCAGTTGGTTGAATCCTCAGATGCAAAACCAAGGAATATGGAGGGCCGGCTGTATATTTATTGAAAAAAGTCCACATATAAGTGGACCCGTGCAGTTCAAACCCATGTTGTTCAAGGGTTAGCCATGTTGCCAAACCATTTCCCCTAAGAATAAAGTCACATTTGGCATTCTAGGGATGTGATGTAGAGCATGGTCACTGTAGTTGCTAAGAAAGTAGATCTTAAAAGTTCTCACCACTGTAAAAAATTCTAACTATGTAAAGTGATTGATGTTAACTAGACTTACTGTGGTCATCATTTCACAACATACATATGTCTCAAATCATTCTGTTATACACCTTAAACTAATACAGTGTTATATGTCAATTATATCTAAATGAAACTGAAAAAACAGAAGTCACAGTTGGCAGGTGTTCTGCCTTTCAAGATAGCATAGGTGATAGTTGTGTCAAGTGTTCTGAGATGGCACAACTAGGGTCACCAGCTATCCAGCCTACAATATCTTAGTCTTTCTTGCCCATAGACGGATAGTATCAATGTCACATATTTTCGTTTCTCTCATGGCAATACTTTTTTTCCCAGTTCTAACTTCTAAAATTAGGCTAAAATTAGATTTGTATTCAAATCCAATGGAAATAGAATTACTAATAAAAAAAAGAGAAAGAAGTAGACACTGCCATAGAAAATCCAGTTAACCCCGGCGTGGCATAAGACTTTTATGATTTCTTATAAACTCCTAGAAGTCAGCAGGTTAGGGCCATTATTTCTGCTTTGCTCTACTTGGTCAATGCAAGGATCTGAATACTCTTTATCTGCCTTGTTGCTCTATCATCCCTAACATGATTTCCTTATTCACGTTGCCTAAGATGGCTGGCTACAACATCCATATTTTAAGAAGTGAGGTGGAAATAGACAGGCGAAAGAGGAACAGACCCACTGTTTAAGGACAGATCCCAGAAATTGCACATTTCACTTCCTCTCATTTCATATTGGCTATCACTTAGTCTTGTGGCCAGGCTTAGCTGCAAAGGAGTCTGGAAAAGATAATCTTTTTTTAGAGTGGCATGTGCCCAGCTACAGTTGGAGACTCTATCCCTAGGAGATGAGAGAAAGGGAAAAAAGATACTGGGAGATATATAACAATCTCTGGACTCTATGAGGATAATAAAGAGAATTAATTGGAAGTATCAGCAAGTACCCCATGGAATAAGAACAACATACAGTTAAGCTACATGCAGGTAAAGTGTTGGCATCGCGTCTGGAAAGAACTAATGGTCTTCCACATTGTATTTTAAACCTGTATATTTTTTCTCTCCTCCACTAGATTTTGAGCTCTTTAAGAGCAGGTACTGTGTCTACTGCCTCTTGTAGGTATTCAACAAGTATTTGCAAATGAAAGAATGAATATGAGTCAGTGGAATTCTGATTTTTTAAAATAAATCCTTTCTCACAAATACTTTGTACAGTTCTTAGCTAAGGAATTGTTGGAGAACTTTCTGGTCCCGGTCCATTATCTTGGTTCAGGAGAGTTGTCTGGGTCCTTGGTGTATCCCATCTTGTTGTTTCTGTGTCTCTCATTTTCTTGTAGTGAGTCTTCTCCTGAGCACAGGGAATGCCTCAGATGGGCACAAGGGTGGTGAACTACTGAGCCAGGACTAGGGTCCAGTTCTTCCAACCCTCAATCCAGAGTTCTTTTCCAAATCTCATGTGTGGTCAGTGCAATAGAGATAGGGGGAGGGGTTGGTCACAGAGAGCTTCTTGAAGAAGA